>NC_140995.1:95588407-96788407 GCF_052327205.1 Somniosus microcephalus | reverse complement strand
ATTGAGAGGAGATTTGATCGAGGTGCTCAAAATCATAGAGAGTCATAGGGGGAAAAATTCAGTTGGTTGCGCCTCCCATTAGCGCCTTAAGAGGGCGCTAATGGTGCACAAAGCAATTAGCGGCCGTGCACGGCGATGTTTGCGACGCTCACAAAATTAACTAGACATTTTGCGGCGGCAGATCGTGACGTCAGTCGAGTGTGCAACGCCCCGGTAGCGCCCCGGACTGGATATTGAGTGGCGCACCCTGCCTTACTGCCTGCCGCTAGCAGCAACAGGTTGAGGGGAGCGTTTTGCTGTCAGGAAGGGACTGAGGGAGCGCTATTTAAAGGCGACCGCTTCCTGCCTTTTTTTGTTGGTGTCATTTTTGCATCACGCATTCTGAGAGAGAGAGAGAGAGAGAGACTTCTGGAGAGATTCAACGCTGTGTGAAGGAGTTTTGGGTACTGAGCAGCACTTTGCAGGTTCATTTTGATTTGCCCTTCCTTGTATCAATTTAGAAGAGACTATGGGGGCTGCACTCTGAGCTCTTTCCCTGGGCCTCTCCATTGTTCTTTCCAGCAGATTTGATGTACAGGTCTCTCCAGGCCAAGATTCAAGGCTGCAATGAGCAGGGTGTGGATGGAGAGCAAGATCGACCCTCCCCTTTAAGAACTGGCCGGCGCCATTGTGTCTCTGTTTCATTGCTGACTGACATCACATGAGCTTCGCCAGTGCTCTGAGGTAGCGCCTCGCTCCTCGGCCTTTGCACCTTAAGACATGGTGAAGCGCCTGATTTAGTGCTCCAATCACCTCCAGGTGTGATAAAAGCCAAGTTTGCAGTCGGAGGCGATAATTAGCGCCAGGCGCTAATCTTTGCGCACGGCCATTAATTGCGCCCCAAACGGGGCAATACTGAATTTTTCCCCCATAGAGTCATAGGGGGAAAAATTTGTGGATTTGCACAAAGCAACTAGCGCCCGGGCTTTCTTTCACAGGCTGGTGTCGGGAGCAGTGAGACCGGAGACCCAGTGAGTATTTAAACTCACTTTCGCAGGCTTTCTTTCACAGGCTGGTGTCGGGAGCAGTGAGACTGGAGACCCAGTGAGTATTTAAACTCACTTTCGCGGGCTTTCTTTCACAGGCTGGTGTCGGGAGCAGTGAGACTGGAGACCCAGTGAGTATTTAAACTCACTTTCGCGGGCTTTCTTTCACAGGCTGGTGTCAGGAGCAGTGAGACCGGAGACCCAGTGAGTATTTAAACTCACTTTCGCAGGCTTTCTTTCACAGGCTGGTGTCGGGAGCAGTGAGACCGGAGACCCAGTGAGTATTTAAACTCACTTTCGCAGGCTTTCTTTCACAGGCTGGTGTCGGGAGCAGTGAGACTGGAGACCCAGTGAGTATTTAAACTCACTTTCGCGGGCTTTCTTTCACAGGCTGGTGTCAGGAGCAGTGAGACCGGAGACCCAGTGAGTATTTAAACTCACTTTCGCGGGCTTTCTTTCACAGGCTGGTGTCGGGAGCAGTGAGACCGGAGACCCAGTGAGTATTTAAACTCACTTTCGCGGGCTTTCTTTCACAGGCTGGTGTCGGGAGCAGTGAGACCGGAGACCCAGTGAGTATTTAAACTCACTTTTCTGGGCTTTCTTTCACAGGCTGGTGTCGGGAGCAGTGAGACCGGAGACCCAGTGAGTATTTAAACTCACTTTCGCGGGCTTTCTTTCACAGGCTGGTGTCGGGAGCAATGAGACCGGAGACCCAGTGAGTATTTAAACTCACTTTCGCGGGCTTTCTTTCACAGGCTGGTGTCGGGAGCAGTGAGACCGGAGACCCAGTGAGTATTTAAACTCACTTTCGCGGGCTTTCTTTCACAGGTTGGTGTCGGGAGCAGTGAGACCGGAGACCCAGTGAGTATTTAAACTCACTTTCGCGGGCTTTCTTTCACAGGCTGGTGTCGGGAGCAATGAGACCGGAGACCCAGTGAGTATTTAAACTCACTTTCGCGGGCTTTCTTTCACAGGCTGGTGTCGGGAGCAATGAGACCGGAGACCCAGTGAGTATTTAAACTCACTTTCGCGGGCTTTCTTTCACAGGCTGGTGTCGGGAGCAATGAGACCGGAGACCCAGTGAGTATTTAAACTCACTTTCGCGGGCTTTTTTTCACAGAGGCTGGTGTCGGGAGCAGTGAGACCGGAGACCCAGTGAGTATTTAAACTCACTTTCGCGGGCTTTCTTTCACAGAGGCTGGTGTCGGGAGCAATGAGACCGGAGACCCAGTGAGTATTTATCCTGCTCCTATCTTCTATGTTTCTATGTTCTATGTTTCTATGTAAAACGCCTCCCGCGAAATTCAGCAGGAGGTTAGCAGCGGCAGTAACTGTTAGCACCCCATGGCACTGCACCTCCGGCGATGACGTCATCGCCATGCATAGTGCCCCGCTCACGCCCTGACCGCGATCTTCGGTAGCACCTACTGACCTACCGCCGGACGCTGAGTCGGCTGATGCCCTTGAGGGACAGCTTGGACCAGCTCTGGGCCTGGAGGGCCCGGCTGCTGACTGCTCCAACTCTGCATGGGCGGCAGCAGTCTGTCCTACGGGTGGTGGCAGCTGCAGTGGAGGAGTGACAGTGCTGGCAGCAGGAATGCTGCCATCCTGACAGAGCACAGGCACTCCCTGGTCGGACGACACACTGGCACTCCCACGGGGCAGCACTGCAGCATGCGGAGCAATCTGCTGAAGTACAGACTGCTGGCCTTCTGCGGCACGGCGAGGACCCCGGCGATTCATGCCCGATGCAGCGAGGCTGGCAGCAGTGAGTGCTCGTGTGGCCTCAATCTGCGTCTGCATCAGACCTGCCACTGACTGCATGGCACCACTAAGCACTTGCGTGGAAGCCGCCTGTACTGCCTGTGCTGCACCGAAGTCCTGCAGACTCCTTGCCTGTGCTGCACCGAAGTCCTGCAGACTCCTTGTCTGTGCTGCCCCGAAGTCCTGGACTCCTTGCCAGTGACTCAATGGATTCGGGCATCCTTGCCACTGCAGCCATGAGCTCAGTGTGCCTCTGCTCCGCCTGGGCGCCTATTTCAGCGAGGAGCCGCACCTCTTCTGCGCTCACTGTAGCAGGACTGGAGGCCAGACTCTCCCTCCGGGGAGAAGGCCGCCGAGCTTCCCTAACCCCCCACGTTGCTGCAGCCCGCTGGTTCACCCTCCTCAGACCCCTCCCCCCTGCTCCCCTCCAGGGACGACGTGTCCCCATTATGGCCATGGGCTGCCTCGGCTGAGGGTGGCACTGATGGTCCGGCATCCTCTTCCTCCTCCTCGCCTTCAGAATCACTCACACTGGCAGCTTGAGGGCCCGCCTCCTCACCTGGCGATTCACCATCTGAAAGCAGGGAGGTACAAGAGTTGCTTTAGCGTGAGGACAGGGCGGCAGCGAGGGAGGCATGAGTGCTGCAATGCACTGTATTGGTTCGATAGTGGCAAGCGATGCTGGTGTGAGGCACAAGTGGAAGGAGAGAGGTCAAAAAGGTGACGACCTTATCATTGCTGTCCAGAACGGGGTCGGCATCACCAGTGGCGACGGGGCCAATCAGCCGGCCTGCCATAATGCGCTGGACTCGCTGCTCCAGATCGCTGAGGTCTTTAAGGTGAGGCCGGCCTCCCCCGGTCCGTTGCTGCTGCCTCCTATTGTGTGCCAGCTTGCCCTGCAAGAGAAAGGACGGGCTCTGAGTACAGTGTGAAGCCCTGATCTTGGCTGCACTGCCTCCCATGGAGGAATAGCCCTTACAGTGTGAAGCCCTGATCTTGGCTGCACCGTCTCCCATGGTGGAATAGCCCTTACAGTGTGAAGCCCTGATCTTGGCTGCACTGCCTCCCATGGTGGAATAGCCCTTACAGTGTGAAGCCCTGATCTTGGCTGCACTGCCTCCCATGGTCGAATAGCCCTTACAGTGTGTAAAGTGGCGAATGTGCATGTGAGTTTCATGAAAGGCCCATAGGTGTTGGATGAGGGCTGGCCATTGGGGCTTTCAGGACCCTTTGCCCATAAAGTGAGGTCCACATGCAGGGATGAAGAGGATACTGAAAAGGGTACTCACCCTGACAACCTGAGTGAGGTCGTTGAACTTTTTCCTGCATTGCACAGGGGTCCTAGGTACCATGCTGCTGGAGGTCACTCTGTGAGCCACCTCCCTCCAAGCTTTGCAGTAGTCGGTGGGCAGCGGCCTCCTGCCACTGTCCGGAAACAGGATAGATCGCCTGCGCTCCACTGCGCCAACCAAAACCTGCAGGGCCCCCTCACTGAACCGCTGCACTCGATCCCTGGCCCTCTCCATGGTCCTAGGCATTAGAATGTGGCAGCAGGTCTGTCCAGGCCAAGAATCAGGGCTCCAATGTGCAGGGCGTGGCTGCAATCCAAGTCGACCCTCCCCCTTTAAGAGCTGACTGGCGCCAGCGTGTCTGCCTGCAATCGCTAACTGGCCGCACCTGCGGTGCGCCCGCCCTCGGTGGTAGTGCCTCGCTTCTCCGGCTTAGCGCCTTAGGACAGTCGTGCAGCGCCTGCTTTAGCACTCCAAGCACCTCTTGGGACGAAGCAGGTCAATTTAGCTGAAGGTGACGATAATTTGCGCCGGGTGCTAAATTTAGCGCCCGCTCAACTATAACGCCCCAAACGTGGCGATACTGAATTTCTAGGCCATAGAGTCATAATGGTACAGAAGGAGGCCATTCGGCCCATCGAGTTCATGCCGGCTCTGTGTAGAGCAATTCAGTCAGTCTCATTCCCCAGCTCTATCCCTGTAGCGCTGCAAGTTTATTTCCCTCAAGTGCCTATCCAGTCTCCCCTTGAAAATATTGAGTGTTTCCGCTTCCACCATTTCCAGGTCATCACTACTCACTGCATAAAAAAGCTTTTACTCACATTCCCCCTGTATCTCTTGCTCAAAACCTTATATCTGTGTCCCCTAGTCCTTGGACCATCAACTAGTGGCAACAGCCTTTCCCCGTCTAGCCTATCCAAACCCGTCATAATCTTGTACACCTCTATCAAATCACCCCTCAACTTCCTTTGCTCTAACGAAAACAAATCCAGCTTTTCCAACCTGTCCTTGTAGCTAAGATCCCCCATCCCCAGAACCATTCTGGTAAATCTCCTCTGCACTCTCTCAAGGGCCTTCACACCCTTCCTAAAGTGTAGTAACCAGAACTGGACGCAATACTCCAGTTGTGGCCTAACCAGTGCTTTATAAAGGTTCAGCATAACTTCTCTACTTTTGTACTCAATACCTCTATTTATGAAACCCAAGATCCCATATGCTTTGTTAACCATTCTCTCAATATGTCCTGCCATCTTCAACACATTAACTCCCCAGTCCCTCTGTCCCTGCACACTCTTTAAAACTGCCATTAAGTGTATATTGTCTCTTCCTGTTCCTTCTGCCAAAATGCATCACCTCACACTTCTCTGTATTAAATTCCATCTGCCACTTGTCTGCCCATTCTGCCAGCCTTTCTATGTCCTGTTGCAGTCGATTGGTATCATCATCACTATTTGCCACACCCCCAGGTTTGGTGTCATCGGCAAATTTAGAAATTCTACTTTGTATTCCAATATCTAGGTCATTTATAAATATCAAAAAAAGCAGTGGCCCCAGCACTGACTCTTGGGGAACACCACTGTCTACCATCCTCCAGTCTGAAAAACAGCCATTTAACACAACTCGCTGTTTTCTGTGCTTAAGCCAATTCCTTATACAAGCTACCACTGACCCACATATTCCATGAGCCTCAATTTTGTTGACCAGTCTTCCATGTGGTACTTTGTCAAACACCTTCCGAAAATCCATGTAGACAACATCCATTGCATTTCCTTCATCAATGCTCTCTGTTACTTCATCAAAAAATTCAAATTAGATTAGTTAAACACGATCTGCCTTTTACAAACCCGTGTTGGCTCTCCTTAATTAGCTTAAACCTCTCCAGGTGCCCATTAATTTTTTCCTTGATTATTGTTTCTAAAACTTTATCCACCGCTGATATTAAATTGACTGGCCTGTAGTTACTAGGATTGTCCATACCACTTTCTTGAACAATGGTGTCACATTTGCCACTTTTCAATCCTCAGGCACCTCCCCCGCATCTAGGGAAGATTGGAAAATTATGGCAAGTCCTTCCGCTATCTCCTCCCCCAATTCCCTTAGCAACTGGGATGCAAGCCATCTGGAGCAGGCGACTTGTCTACTCTAAGCATACCCAGCCTTTCTAGTACATCCTGTCTATCAATTTTCTCCCCTTCCATTGCTTCTACCTTTTCCACTTCTACCGATATTTTGTCAGCATCCACCTCCTTAGTGAACACCGATAAGTATCTGAAGGAAAACAATATGCAGGACTACAGGGAAAGGGCAGGGGAGTGGAACTAGCTGAGAGTCGGCATGGGCTCGATGGGCCGAATGGCCTTCTTCCATGTTGTAACCAATCTATGATTCTATGGGCTGGATTTTGCCAGCCCTGGGGAGGCGGGTTTGGAGGCAGGACTGCCGGGAAAATGGCAGAATTTGGGGGCGGGTGCCCATCCCGCCCCCAACCCGCTTCTGTGCCATCTTGCCAGGAGGTGGGTAGCCGTCCCGCACCGGGTCCTGTCTCCTTGGAGGCGGGAAGGGGATTATTGCCACTTAACAGGTAGTTAGCAGGCAGGTAAGAGGATTATCCCCATTTTGCCCACACAAGTGCAGCCTTCCTGAAGGCTGCGAACCCCGCCAGGGTCACCGAGGCGAGTAGTGGGTCTGCGGGGGTTGGAGGGGTGCAAAAGTGTGCTGTGAAGGTAAGTGATGGATGCAAGTGTGGAGAGGTGAGTATGTGAGGTAAGTGGAAAGTGTTCAAAAAAGTTTACTTACCTTTGCTTCTTCCTGCAGGCTTATGAGTTGGATATGCGGAGAGTCACACACCTTCACAGCAGAGATGGCAGATGGCTGTTACATTCTCCAATGCAACAACCATCTAATTTCTGTAAAAGAAAGAGGTTTGATGAGGTCTTGAATTCAAGAACTCATCAAACTACAGAGAATGTCAGTGTTTGCCAGCTTCACAGAGTTGTCAAATGATGACAATTCATCTGTCAAAATTTTTTGACAGATGAAATGTCACACGCTGATGTTCTCTGTAACCGGCTTTCCCTTAATTGGCCTGCTAAACCCGCTGGGTCAATCAAGGGAAAATAGCGTGGGTTGGCCAGAAGTCGATGGAGGCGGGACTAAAACCCGACAAGTGGGAGTCCCGCCTCCCAAAGCTCCCCATTGGCAAAATCCAGCCCTATGATTCTATGACTCCGCCAGCTTCAGACAGATATCTTTGACGCCTGCTCAAAAGAGCCAGTTAAAATTGAAGAAGGTAGGATCCAGGCGGGATATTAGTGGGTAACTCTCCCAGTCAATTTTGGGCGGGTAGGGTTAAAATCGACCCTATTTTTGCAGTGGGAGACAACAGACAGCTCTGTCTAAAAGGAAACTGTTGCTGCTAGTGGGGATACTAGTCATTTTGCCATTGATTTTTATGACTCCTCTCTCCCCATATCAGACTGATCTCGGATCAGAACAGATCAACTGTATGAAGGCAATTATCTACCACGGTGGAGAAGTACTATCACTGAGGAGATGACTACTTATTTTCTCACACTAGAGACTAAACAACTGATAAAGAATAAATTGTGATAGCACAGGCAGGCAACTTGTTTGATTCTAACCCCAGCAACACCACCACACTTAGGTTCCCAGTAGATATTGAGAAAGAGAAAAAGGGCTTTGATCTTTCCTTGTAAGAGGCCTGAGCAAACCAATGTGCAGGGACAAAAAATCTGATGAGGTCCAGTCTATTGATAATCAAAGTCACATGATATAATTGAGCCATTTACAAAATACAGATAAGATTAATTACTGTTTGTTTTGCCATTTTAAATAAGAGAATCTACATTAATTAAGTCACGATAACTCTAATCATGGATTATCTGCAATTGGTAACAATGCCCAAAGATGACATTGTTCAGACTTATATATTGACATGCTTATAGAAAGTATTTCTCAAGAAAAGTTGAAATGAATAATGATTGAGTAAAGATTCCCATAAGCACAGCATGGATGTAACCACATGTTCAACCTTCAATATTCTATGTAACAGATTAACAGACCATGGGATTACAATTGTAATTCCTCACGGGAGAGGACAGCGTGGACAGGCGCTGACTGAAAGCTGAATATTTACCCACAGGTGGGAAGGTGTATGGAAAGGCAGTCACCCTGGGTTGTGCTCACATACCTCTTCGCAGCTTCAGATATGTGAGCAGTTCAGTAGCCAATCCACTTGGACAGGGAAATTGTGTGATATAGAAGGGTCAATTTTAACTCAGCCTGTGGGGGGGAGAATGAGGCGTTAGCAGTTCTAAAATCAAAATGCTGTACTTAAAGCCCCGTTCCTGCTTCGATTCCACCCACCGCCATATGCCTGGGGCCTTACAAGGGCTGTCCAGGGGCCCACCTGAATTAGGCTGAGCCTCATTAAACCATCAGGAATGGTGAGTACAGTTGCACGTTCACCTACATCCTGTGCACATCACCAGCCCCCACCCCTCTCACTCTGCTTTGTCAAGCCAACTCCATCACGTCACTCCTCACACTCACTTACCTTGCAAGTGCACCCTTCCTTCTCTTTCTACACACTTCCTCACATCCCCATCTATCCATCCATCACTGCCACTCTCCATGATCCTTATGCAATTTGATGCCTCTCTCTGATTGTCACCTTCACCAAATGTACTCCATCCATCGGCTGAACACATGCCATTACAGTCACTCATAGGTCTGTTCTTTCCCTCATTGCAGGAGAAGAGGTCACAGAACACTAGGGAGAAGGAGAGAACCAGAGGTGGTCCTCCACAGATCTCACAGCTCGCAACTGCAGAGGAGGAAGTGCTGGAGATCAGTGGTGTCTCGGCGTCCCAGACCATCAGAGATGGGTGTTAAGTATGTGTATTGTATTGAACAATTAACACAAAGACTTAAACGTATAACTCAAACAGGTCTTTACTGGTTGGAGGTAGGGACTATACATAGGTCTTTACTTCATGCCCACAGGCGGGAACTGAGGGGGATCAGTACCCACAGTACTATTTATACCCCTATGGCCAGGAGTGGTACTGCGTATCACTACGCCCAACAAGTAGTGCCGTCCTGTCCATAGGTTCAAAGTAGCACACATATTACATACACAACATTCCTCCCTTCCTAGCTTTACAGTCATCTCCCCATTTAACATAACGTAATAACATAGATAACTTCATGTCAAAACAGATCACAGATTCAGTCTCTGCGGAAAACAGTTCACAGATTCAATCTCTGTGGTGTAGTCGGTTCACATTGCTGGAGTGACTCATTCAATAGTCCTTCCATGGATTTAACAGTTTGAACTTCCGAACTGAATTGGCTCCGTTCGGAGGGACCACGTGTGTGATCTGGTAGAGGTGATAATGGTTCAGATGAGTCATCTTCTGTTTTTACTTTTCCTTTTCTGCTTCTTGGAGACTCTCTGGGCTCCATTGTCAGCTGCCACAGCTGCCAGCTGCATGCGCAGTTCCTCCTTCTCTTCCTCCTGTTTCCGTCGTAGAGCCAGCTTCTCCCGATGTTCCGTAGACTTTTGGTGCTCCTCCATGATTTCTGCACTTTGGGAGTCGAAGTTACAAGCTGGGCAGGACAGGACATCGTAATATTCGGTGTCGTCCACCAGGTCATAGTAATATTCGGTGTCGTCCTGAGCTAGACCAGTGAGAGGGTCGTCTATTTCCTCCATACCCAGCTGGACGTTAGCCAGCTCTTGTTCCAAATCCAGACATCTTTCCTGAAGAGACTTCTTCATGTGTACCTCTGCATCCAGCTTTTTCTGGGCTTTCAGCAAGTCGTTTACTAGTGACCTCATTTGTGATTTTAATACTTCAACTTCCTTTGGAGATTGATTGATCGGACTATGCAATCCCTCTACCGGAGCAGCTGTTTCAGCGGTCTGTTGTTCTACGTTGACGTGAGTCAGCGTACTTTTGGCATCCAAGGGCTGCTCTGTTGCAGTCATCTCAGTCTGTGTTGCCACCTCAGCTCTTCCAATAACCTTTGAGAGCTCCGAACCCCTTTCGTTTGAATATTGAAGTTCATGTTCAAGTTTTTCCCATTTCAGAGTCCTGTCCTTCAGCATATGCAGGAGTTGGCTGACCGTTAACTCCTCTGACATCAGACGTTTTGTGTGCTCCTGCTCCATTTTCTCCATCAGCTGCTTCTGTTGTCTTTCCAGATTCTCCAACTCTATATCAAAGAACTCTTTCGTTGCATTCAACTCTTGCTCAAAACGGCGAAGCATTTGTTCTAATTGCTGTTGTAGTTTGAAATGGAGTTGAGTTCGAGCCCGGTGTCCCTCAGAAATGGGCACATCAGTAGACTTGCCAGACTCAGAATCCACAGTTAAACTATGTTGTTGTTGCTCAGTGGAATTCTGTGCTGAAACTTTGTCTTTTGCACCTGAGTTGGGCTTACCATCATCCGTTCCAGAGTCTGGGCCGACTATCTTCACCGAGTTCTCACTCGTTATTGTTTGTAGGAAATGTCAGTCCATATTCATTTTCCTAATCCACTCCCGTCCTAGTAGTGGAGGACCTCCTTCAGATATCACATATAAGTCCATTATTTGACTGTCTTCGCCCTTGTGGACCACTGCAACCTCTATTTTCCCGATGGGGTACACTCTTTGCCCCGTGTATGTTTTCAATATAATCCCCGTATCCTGTAGGGGAATATGTTGGAATAACTTTCCGTAATCTTTCTTATTTATGACCGTCAATGCCGATCCAGTGTCCAATTCCAGTTTTACTTGGACTCCTTCTATCTGAAGAGTGACCCAAATTGTCTGGAGGTCTGCACCCTTACCAGCGTTGAGTACTCTTAAGCTAGCCAGTTCATTACAGCTTAAGCTAGCCAGTTCATTACTGCTAGCGTCTGAATCGGACTCCTGTTCGGTCACCTTGTGTACCTTTGCGTATTTTCCTTGCGGTGACTTCTTGTTGCTGGTCTTCTTCCCTGACCTGCATACTCTAGCTATATGTCCAAGCCTACCACAAGTTCTACATTCTTGGTTTTTAAACCAACACTGGTTCTGATCATGCGTTGTCTTTCCACAACGATAACATTTGCCAGAACTCACACCCAATTTGTGTGCACTGAGCTCCGGTGACCGTAGCTGCATTACTGCCGTGCCTCTCGCTGCGGCTTCGTGTGCTGCTGCCATAGTGACCGCCTTCTCAAGCGTCAGCTCATTCTCCTCGAGCAGTCGCTTTTGTGTATCCTGTTTAAATAAACCACACACAAATTTGTCTCGAAGTGCCTCTGTCAGTCCCGTTCCAAACTGGCAATATTTCGCTAATTTACGCAATTCCAGCAAATAATCAGCATTGCTTTCATGCTGTAGCTGCCTTCTGTCGTAAAATTTAAATCGTTCCGCTAGCATCAGCGGCATGGGGTTTAGATGATCTTTCAGGACAGTAACAATCTCATCGAACATCTTATCCGTCGGTTCATCTGGTGATAACAGATGTTTCAATTGCCCGTATGTCTTCGCACCCATTAAATTTAATAATGTTAGTGCTTTATCAGCCTCACGAATTTTATTGGCCTTACAATAATTTTTAACTCATTCAACATATATGGCCCAATCTTCGATGTCACTATCAAAGTTGCTAATATTCCCGTGTTTAGGCATTGTAGTACTTTATCAGATTTGCAATTTCTCAGATTTTTTTTTTACTGTTATCCAAGATGGCGGCTTCCCGCTCTTGCCGTCGTCCTCCGCCCACAAAATGGCGGTTTTCCCGCTTCTGCCTTCTTCCCCAGCGGTTTTCCCGTGAAAAATGGCGGCTTTCCCGCGCTTCTCGCTCTCCCCGCCCACTTCAGTGGCGGTTTTCCCGCGCTTCTCATCGCTGACTTTCAGCCCGACTGCGGCTCTTATCTCCTGTGCGATCGCTGGTGCGCCGCCCGCCCGAGACGGTTCTCAGCCCTTATCACCGGTGCGATCGCTGACCCGCTAAGCGCCTCCCGCTTGAAGCGGCTCCCGGCCTCTGGCTCACCCGCTCGGCGGCTCTTGCTCGCTCCCTCCCGGGCTCTGGCTTACCCGCTCGCGCCCTCCCGGGCTCTGGCTTACCCACGAGGTTATGGAGGCTTCAGGGTCCTAATGCCTGTCGCTTCCAGTCGCTGGAAGCTGTCAGGATTTCTGCTGCCCTTCAGTTTTCAGTGGGGTGTTGAGGATTGGAACCTCTCTTCAACGTCCTGTCTTTGGACGAAGCCGCTGTGGAATAACTGCCGCAGGGTTCGAACCGACTCGTCGCCAGTGTTAAGTATGTGTATTGTATTGAACAATTAACACAAAGACTTAAACGTATAACTCAAACAGGTCTTTACTGGTTGGAGGTAGGGACTATACATAGGTCTTTACTTCATGCCCACAGGCGGGAACTGAGGGGGATCAGTACCCACAGTACTATTTATACCCCTATGGCCAGGAGTGGTACTGCGTATCACTACGCCCAACAAGTAGTGCCGTCCTGTCCATAGGTTCAAAGTAGCACACATATTACATACACAACAATGGGGACCTCCTAGCTACCTGGAGACAAAATTAAATATCATCGACCCATATGAAATACAACACACAGTCGTGTTGATTTGATTTCAACAGTGAGTGAAATATGATCATCTTCATAATGATAATTTGCAACATTCTTACCTTGTCAGTATTATTTCTTATCTTTTTTCTCTGCCAGGGCCTTCATGTGTTCATTAGCAGTTGCTGGACCTCGCAGATGGCGAATCCTCAGAGGAGCTCATTCCCTCTAAGGGTGCACCATCACAGGACTCATGCTTACCATGCACCAGTGCAGATACTCATACTTTGGTGGGTCCAGTGAGACAGATAGTTGGGTTTTCATCTGGTGGCTCACACTTCACAAGTGAGCAAGATGTGAGGGACAGCTGTGGAGAGTCTGCGTCGGAGGACGCAGCCCTCTCCAAACTTTGCTCAGCTGCACACGGATGCTGTAACCCAAGGACCATCGATGAAAAGGATAATCATTGAAGGGCAGCAGAGAATCTGCAATTTACTGACAGGCCTTCCAAGCACACTCTCCACAATTGCAGAGAGAATGAAGGAGACCACCTCAAGCATGAGTGGGTTGATGTCACAGGGCATTGCGAGGATGTCTTCTTGCATGGATAGAGTGGACAACACCGTGGAACATCAATTGCGGCAATCAAATGAGTCCATGCAGACCTTGACTACAGCTGTGCAGACATTGGATGCCAACTTGTCTGGCTCCTTGAATAGGATGACAGATACCCTAGCCTTGGCCTTACAGCATCTCACTGATCTGCACCAAGCTGCTCTCCAGCAGCTGGCCCATGAGAGGAATGATGGCGAAAGGGGACATGGAAGTGGGGACTCCACTAAAAGTGCTTCCACTTCTCACCCATTGCCCTTCCCCCCCACCCCCTCAGTCAGTACCTGACATGTTGCCTCCTCTCCGAATGGCTGAGTCTGCCCCTGCACAGGTGCAGGTGGAGCAGTCTTTGGCGGGGCCCTCACGGACTCCAGCACCCAGAAGTCGTCGGCCGAGAACATCTCAGCAGTAAGAGCAGGGATCTGAGCAGTCTGCCTCTACCTCTGCTGAAGCCACAGGGGCTGCACTATGTAGGAGCAGTAGGAAAAGGAAGAGTAAAGCCTTGTAGTTGCACAAGGGTATGCATATGGGTGTTCAAGGAAGTATTATGTTATTCAATTTCCGTTCTTTGCACCACTTTCCCGTGTTCCCCATTCTTGGTTGCTGGGTGGCAACTCGCCTTTTCAGTTGTTTGTTGGTAAATGGAAAGACATGAATTGATGAGGACCAATGGGGGGGTGTACAATGGGCGGGTCCTTGGTAGGAGGACTGCTTTGTATTACTGAGATTGGCAGGGGGGATGGAAGTGGACGTTGGATGTGGTTGTTACATGGGTCCAGTGTTGGTAACCAACTAAACCTATAATGGAATCCCTAGCATCCCAGGCAGCAATGTGAGCGGCTGGTGCTGCTTTGGGGTCGCCATCTTCCTTCTCCTCCTCGGATCCATCCACAGACAATGTGTGTTCAGTGCCCTGTCCCTCCTGCAGCTCCAATCCTCACTGCTGTACAATGTTGTGCAGAGCGCAGTGAACCACAATCATTCTGGAGACCCTGGCGAGTTCTGAAGGGTGCCACCAGATTTTGGCAGGCATCTGAAGCGCATCTTGAGCATGCCGATTGCTTTCTTAATGATACCTCTGGTTATCATTTGGCCTTCATTGCATCGCTCTCGGCTTCATTGATTGGGTTTCTCACGGGTGTCATCGGCAAAGTGTGAAGGAAGTGTCCTTTGTCTCTCAACAGCCACCCCTTAAGTCTGCTTGCGGTCCAAAGAGGTGAGGGAGCTTGGACTGCCGCAGGATGGAAGCAGCATGGCAGCTCCCCGAGAGTCTGGAGCACGCCTGCATAAACCTTTTCTTATGATTGCACACCAGCAGCACATTGATGGAGTGGAACCCTTTGCGGTTTACGAATAATCCTGGTTGATCTGGGGGTGCGCGGATTGCCACATGTGTGCAGTTGATGATGACCTGCACCTGTGGGAGGCCAACCAGAGATGCAAAGCCGAGCACCCGTTCATTCTGACTAGTGTCATCACAGGCAAAGTTGGCATAATTGCCGGCCCTGGCAAACAACTCATCAGTCGCATGCCATATGCATTTGCGTGCACCCGACTAGGAGATCCTGGATATGTCTCTGATAGCACCCTGGAAGGACCTGGAGCAGAAAGTTTGAGGCCGGTGGTCAGTTTCACAGCCATTGGCAATGTGAGGTCACCAGGTCCCGCAGGCAGCAGGTCTTCTTCTAGGAGGCTGCAGATGTCTGCCACCACCTGACATGACAATCTCAGCCTTCAAAAGCACTGCTCATTGGAGATGTCAAGGAAGCCGAGTCTCTGCCTGTGCACCCTGTTACAAGGGTAGTGCCTCTTGCGAACTCGACCCCTCTGCTGCTGCCCTCTCTGCTGCTCCCCTTTCTGCTGTCCAGCTGCAGGTCCCTCCACAGCAGCCTATTGTTGTTGCTGATGATCATCGTGTTCCTCGTCCGAGGTCCAGTCTAAGGCAGCCAAAGTGCCACCTATACTGATCTGAGTCTCAATACTTCCACAGTGCAGAAACTAATCTCTCATCACAAGTACTTTGAACAAACCCTTTCCCAGTGGTAGGTAAGAAAGTAGCTGTGAGCACTGAATATTTATTACTGTATTTGCCTGACTTTTACTGCACCCCATGAATTGCCATTGTGCTCTCACATTGTATCCAATGGCCAGTTTCAGGAAGCCTGGGAAACCCATGGATGCATCGATAAATTCGAATGTAGTTTGAGGTATTGCTTCAATTGTGCGATTAACATATTTAAATTGCTAACCCACCTCCCCAGAGGGGCCTATGCTCAACCAGCCAAACGCGAATGAGTTAAACCCAGAAGTCGGCAGGTTGGAGTCAGCTTCCGTACACAAAAGCATTTTCGGCCACTTTAAACCGCCCCCCCCACCCCCCACACACACCAAAACCCCCACACTGCTCCAGGTTAAAATCCTCCCCCCCCCCGTAGTATTTGCTATATTCCATCATGTATTTGGTGCATCAGATGAGAATGTGTGAAGCTGTCAGTTGTTTGCTTTGTTTCATCTTTAGTTGCAGGTTGAGTTAGAATGTCTGTCAGGGATATCTGAACAGACAGCGTCGGCATGGTGTGGTGTTGGTCTTTTCAGCCATTGCATAACAACCCTCGCATTTTTCATGGAATTGCTTCCATATAGAATGCAGAAACAGCTGCTGTGAAACATAGTAAACCTTTCTGTCAAACTCCATGCATTCCAAGCCAAGGCATGGTATTTTCTGTAGCTACAACCATAGGAACGGGCAAACATTGAATCAATGGACTAATAAAATGTACAATCGTTTCCACAAAAATTTATCACAACTGTCAAGAATAAAAAAGACAAAGACCCACCTTACATTGAAGAACACTTATAAAGGTGAAAAACATCTTCAGTACCAAAATGTTAAAACTCCAAAAGAAAACAACAACATTTTAGCAGAAAAAATGTTCTTAAAAATGCCCAAAGATCTAATGGCAATATCAATACCAATACGGAAGAAAACTTGCTGAAGAAAAGTCGTTAGCCTCACTGGCATACCTAGTCAAAATAGAAATATAACTCACATCTCACAAAGGTAACTTCTAGAAACTGCATAAACAGGCTAGCACTACTTCTGCCCAAGTTTACTGCCCAATTAAAGCACACAACATTTGAAACCCATCCACTCAGTAATTACTCTTCTTAGTCAACATCAACATTCTCGTCCTCACCTTCAGACCCGCCATAGCCTTGCTGCACCCCATCTCTCCTTCTTCTTAGGCAGTCCCTCGGAACCGAGGATGATTTGCTTCCACATTAAAAATGAGTCCGCAGGTGACTGATGAGTCCAATGCGGGACCTATAATCTCTGTCACAGGTGGGGCAGACAGTGGTTGAAGGGGTGGGTGGGTGGGGTGCTTGGGTTGACGTGCGCTCCTTGCGCTGCCTGCGCTTGGCTTCTGTTTGCTCCCGGCGAAGAGACTCGAGGTGTTCGGCGCCTTCCCGGATGCTTCTCCTCCACTTTGTGCGGTCTTGGGCCAGGGATTCCCAGGTGTCGGTGGGGATGTTACACTTTTTCAAGGAGGCTTTGAGGGTGTCCTTGAAGTGTTTCCTCTGCCCACCTGGAGCTCTATTGCCGTGCCGGAGCTCCAAGTAGAGCGCTTGTTTTGGGAGTCTCGTATCGGGCATGCGGACAATGTGACCCATCCATCGGAGCTGATTGAGCGTGGTCAAAGCTTCGATGCTGGGGATGTTGGCCTGAGCAAGAACACTGATGTTGGTGTGCCTATCCTGCCAATGGATTTGCAGGATCTTGCGGAGGCAGCGTTGGTGGTACCTCTCCAGTGCTTTGAGGTGCCTGCTGTGCATGGTCCATGTCTCTGAGGCATACAGCAGGGCGGGTATCACTGCTGCTCTGTAGACCATGAGCTTAGTGCCGGGTTTGAGGTCCTGGTCTTCAAACACTCTCTTCCTCAGGCGACCGAAGGCTGCACTGGCACACTGAAGGCGGTGTTGGACTTCGTCGTCAACGTCTGCCCTTGTTGACAGTAGGCTTCCAAGGTATGGAAAGTGGTCCACGTTGTCCAAGGCCTTGTCGTGGATTTTGATAATCGAGGGGCAGTACTGTGTGGCGGGGGCAGGTTGGTAGAGGACCTTTGTCTTACGGATGTTTAGTGTAAGGCCCATGCTCTCATATGCTTCAGTGAAGGTGTTGACAATGGTTTGGAGTTCGACCTCCGAGTGAGCGCAGACGCAAGCATCGTCTGCATACTGTAATTCGACAACAGAGGATGGGACGACCTTGGATCTGGACTGGAGGCGACGGAGGTTGAACAGTTTCCAGTTTGTTCTGTAAATTAGCTCCACTCCAGTGGGGAGCTTACTGAGGGTGAGATGGAGCATTGCAGCAAGGAAGATTGAGAAGAGCGTTGGTGTGGTGACACAGCCTTGCTTGACCCCGGTTCATACGTGAATTGGGTCTGTGTTGGAACCGTTGGTCAGGATCACGGCTTGCATGTCGTCGTGAAGCAGGCGGAGGATAGTGACAAACTTTTGAGGGCAGCCGAATTTGAGGAGGACACTCCATAATCCCTCACGGTTGACAGTGTCGAAGGCCTTTGTGAGATCAAAGAAGACCATTTACGCGGTTGGTGCTGTTCCCTGCATTTCTCTTGTAATTGACGTGCGGTGAAAATCATGTCCATCTTAGTGACTGTTGGCAGTCTTCCATCTCAGTCCACAATATCCTCTCTTCTGACTCAGATTTTTGTTTATTTCCCACCATGCTCCTGCCCTCAGTAATTCCCTACTAAAACTTTGCCTTACCATCTTCCTGACTTCACAGGCTTAAAACATCCATCTCTTTGACTGTGCTTTTGATCTTCCCCCATGGTTCTTGTTTTCCTGCTTGGTGTCCATCTTTCTACCTTGTAAAGCATTTTGAGAAGTTCTTTTACAATAGGACAGTTTTGTTGTTCTTATTGTCATATCCAACAGTTATACAACATGAATACAATGTCCTTACACCCTTGCGACGTCATCATTTGTGAATATTTCAGATAGGTACAATCATATATGAGTATCAGGGCACTAGCTTATTTCTATCTTGTATTCAATTTATTTTATTATGTCATTTCTTTTATGACTCCCAACATGCATTATTCTTTGGTCAAAGCAATGAACAAGCAATGGCACTCTTGAAGTAACTAATAGGAAATGCACCAGAACAGCAGAATGTAATACACTCTCTGTGTCCCCTCCCTATGAAGAAGTGCCTGTCATCCACACAGCACCTCTGCTGGATGGCTCTTTATAGTAGCGGCTATTTACTACCATTAAAAACCCATCTTTTAAATTGGTATCTGGAGGTCAGAGGCACAGGCTTGGATGCTGTGTTCAGTTTCCACATCCACGTAAACAGCGGTGGCACCAAATCTGAAAATAGAGTTGGCAAAAAACATTACCACTGCAAAAGTCCTCCTGTTCCTATTTATTTATGTTGTTAAGTGGTTTCATCATCCCTCACTGGTACAGAGCATCCTTCGTAATTGGGGAAACATTGGAATCAAAAAAATGTTTTAAAAAAGAACTATGAGGGATGTTTTCCACTTTTAGAAATTTAGTTAATCTTGCCAATGTTTGATTATTTTAACCGCACTGGATAAAAATGCTAATTACTTTAGTTTTCCACTGGCTGAGTTTGTTCTATAGGAATTTGCTAGCCTTACCAGCAGAAGCTTAGCCAATCAGGAGCTGCCTGCAATAATGTTTATTTCCTTCCTCAAGTGGCTTAACAGTTACTTAACTATAAAGGAATGACTATAGATATTAATCCAGCTCTGGAGAGCATGAAACTCTAGGAAATTAAGCAAAGCAGCAAATGTGTACAGACCAGAGTTTAGGGCCTAGACGACTGAAGGCATGACCGCCAATGATGGGGGATGCGTAAGAGGCCAGAGTTGGAGGAACACAGAGTTCTTGGAGGGTCGTATGGCTGGAGGAGGTTACAGAGATAGGACAAGGTGAAGCCTTGGAGGAATTTGAACACGAGGATGAGAAAACTTGAGATTTCCAATTTTCCATGGGGGAGCATGAAATATACAGTTGAACAGCATTTCAAAAGTTTACTGCTCATCTTTTAATAGTGCGTCTGAGCCTACCAATGGCAAAAGCGAACTATTTAATATAACAACTGCAGCAAAATCAACGTTGAACAAATAGTCTTCCAGAGTTTAGCTGCTTCATTGTTGAAATGACTCCAGCTGAATGGGGTGACCTAATTGCTACTTCCAACAAAAGCAAAATACTGCGGATGCTGGAAATCTGATATGAAAACATTTATTTCTAATTGCTACCTAATCGTTTTAATTTCCTCCAATGGAAAACTGACACATCTCTGAAAGCTCCTTAACTAGCAATAACAGGTTCTTCAAGATAATTGTTACCAATCGCTGGTCCTTTTTTTTGGGGTGGGGGGGCAGGGGGGTGTTGGAAAACATGAAGTAGCACAGAAAAGGAAAAATAATCTCTGTTTCACTATCTCACAATTTGAACGCCTGGCTCGACATCTAATAAGAGTGGAAAACATCCCCTTGCATGTGTGTGAGATCAGGGTCATCACAGGCATAAACCCACAAGTTTCCATTCCTTATAACATGATGGAGTAAGTAACATGTTGCGTCATCATGATTCTCTTTCTGATCTTAATGAGAAAGTAAAAATTGCAATTGATTTGTAGAAATTAGTATCACATGTAAAATATAACATATATGTATATGATTTAGTATGCAATGCACTGCTGCTTTCTAGTGAACAATAGCACTTTCAACCAGAATAGTCACCTTTAATTACATTATCTGGAAACAGAAGCATAATCCTACCCTTTTCAAGATGAATGAAATGCTACCATTAGATTTAATCAGACGTGCCTAATCATTATGGTAGCGGATCAAATGGCTCTGTTAAAACTGTTGCTATCCTTTATTTGAAGTAAGGCAGAGCAACTGATAAAAAAGCATTAACTAAAGCAAAGATGCTTGCATTTTGTTGATCATTACAAACAAATTACCCTTACCAAAAATGGAGCCTTGAGAATTTAATTAAATAGCTGTCCTAATGGTGAGCTAATATTGAAAGCATCAGCAGCTAATGTCAGACCATTAACAAATGGTGTAATAAAGGGGTTTGTTTGTTTGGAAAGGGTGCGTTTTTACTCCTGAGTCATCTGGAGAAGCTTTTAGGAATGTGTGATGGTAGCCACTCCAGGCCTTATCTCCTGATAAGACACTCCAGCATCAACTGTGTAAGCCACAAAGAGTTTAAACAAATACTTGCAACTGTCCCATTCGTTATTAGACATGAGGCAGTTTAACTGAAATGCATTAAGATATAAAGCTTATTAGAGAATAAAAAGCAGCAGATAAGAAATGATACAAACTGATTTTAATCAGAGCTCTTTTTATCTCAGTTCAGCAGTTAAAATTGTTGCTGCCAATTAATGTGCATCTTAAAAGGGACTACTTAAGTAATATACCACACAGATAAACTGTGACATTAATTTGAGATACAAAGCATTCTAAATTGGGCAATTCAGCTTAATTTGCAAATATAAGAAAAGGTTTGTCTATTTAGAACCCTTTAAGATCATGAATCTTTTTAAGTGAATAGTGCAGGTACAGGATAACACTTGCCTTTTTTAATGTTGTTTACATTTGTGGAACTATTTTAGCAGTAGTGCACCAAACATTTTTGCACTGCATATTTCCTGGGTTTCAACCGTTAGCACTTGGAAAAGAGTGATTTGCTGTTTAAAATTATGTATATATTTTGTGTTTTTAATCTCTTTCTCCACATCTCCCAAAAGACATACACCTATGTGTCTATGGTACCCATTGGCTACATACCCACGCATCAAATTTGACAGGTAGGTTAACCATTATCTATCTATATCACTTGATATTTCTGTCTGTCTAGGGGGCCATCTCCATGGTATCTGGGTTCATTGCAGAATATTTTTTGGGGAGGAAGGGAGGAAAGGATCTGATTATTCTAGTCACCTGCTAGATTCGAGTTTCCTGAGAGTGTAACTCACTAATATTTTTGAAAGAGTGTCAGATTGTCATTTAATAATGCAAATTTCAGGGATTTGATGTAGGGGTTTATCTGAATGCTAATCCTTAGTATACAATAGTCTGCTACAATAAACAGTGCTACTTCATCTCTTCCTACTATTAATTCTCATCTTTTACAGATGACTTATCCCATCATAGTGACTAAGTAGTGAAAAACACAAGAGAATTCTGTCAAAGTAATGTACTACATTAGGTATCTTTCAGTCAGGTTATAAAGTACAGGGAGAATCTGAAACGTTCCTAGTAGTGTTAGTGAATATTTTCTTTACTGAGTAACATAAATGTACGTTTTCAGATTGAATTACAGATCTGAACAGCTCTGGATCAGACAAGCTATCTGAGAAGCCACTTAGATTCTGGTATGATTGGCTAAACCATAGCTTTTTTGTCTAAAACTTTTTTGTTTTTATTATTTTTGGTAAAAAGTATTATAAAAGCTTACAAGATTGTGCGTTCTCCTCAAATCACTTTATCACTTCATTGCTTTAATCATCTAGAAAGTTTGGTGAAAAGGCATGAGACAGGCATGCGACAGGAATCTCGATGGTGGGATTTGGGAGTGATGTTGTGAAGCATTTGTGATTTGTGTAAAATTGGGGACACTGTCGTCCTTTGGATGAAGCATTAAACCAAGGTCCCATCTATTTGTTCTGGTGGATATTGAAGATCCCATGACACCATGTGAACAAAAAGAGGATGTTCTGCCAGTGTCGTTACCATCATTTCTCCCTTAATCATCTGATTATTCCCCTTATTGCTGTTTATGGGATGCTTCATTGTTTATCTGCATAACAACAGTCACTGCAATCCAAAAAACTAATTCATTGTGTGAAGCACTTTGAGAAAATCTAACAACATGATGTGGCAATGTATATATTCTTAATTCTAGCCAGACTATAGCTGGCAATTACAGGAGGAGAGGGGGGAAATAATTAGATTTTGACTATAATAAAAACAACTTGAATTTACATAACACTTTTAACATATAAAGACATCCCTATTGTGTCTATACTTTACATCAAAAAGGACAGGGAAATGATGGCAAACTATCAGCGTTCGCCGTCATTACCCCTTTGAAACTGACCGTAATTTCAGGATTTAGCGTATGCGCATCTAAACGTGGAAATCCTGAAGTTGCAGTCGGTCATTCACTGCTCCGCCACAGGTTGCGCTGTGGACACTCCCCCACCCACCATCTCTCCTCCGCACCCCCCCCCACACCCGCATGGCCGGAAATCAGTGAAATCAATGAAACTAATGAAAACGTGGACTTTTCTGCTGTAATATTGCTGTTAAATACCCCATTAAATGTTAAGCCTTGTTGGAATAGATGTAACCAGGGTTTTAACTGTGTATTGACTGCTAAATAACTGTTTTGGTCATGAAAAACTGATTTTTGTATTTGTGGAATGTCAAATTTCTCCATTATGATAAATATTACAATTGCAAAAAATGAAAGTTTGTTCATGATATTTTAACTTCTACCATAACCCCATGTGTATGTCTCAATCTTTATTTCGCTCTCTGTAACCTTTTTAAAAAGTGCAGATAATCAGTACTTTTCATGTCCTGGTTTGCTGTCTGTGAGAATTCTTCAATCTGATTGGCTGCTTAGACAACTTGATGACATCACTGCCGCACTATGCTAGGAGTCCCCTATTCACAGCGCTACAATCAATTACATGTATTTGCCACAGAAATCACAAGATCTCTGTTGGCAGCTTTCTTCGAGGTCAGCAACATTTGCCGTCACATCGCTGCAGACCACAAATTACGGACCATTAGGTACTTCACTAAAAAATGCACAAATTTCATTGAGATTAAAATGGAACTAGCCCAGATAAATTAGAAAGAAAAATTGGCAGATAAGACAGCAAACAAACAATGGGAAAGTAGCAAACAGGAGGTAATTAGGCTACAAACTGAACAAGAAGTAAAAAAGATGCAGCAAAGTAAGGTTTCTGGGATGAGTAGAGGAATTACAGTTAAAATAAGACTTAAAGAAGTATAGAACAAATCTAGGATTAATAATGCAAATCAATTGAAATATAGAAAAAATAGAGGGCAGGCAAAAAATTAGAAAGCCTGTTAGACAGTATAAGGAAAGACTAACAGGTAATATAAAGGGAAATAATAAAGGATTTTATAAACACTTAACAGTAAAAGAATAATTTAAGAAAGGGTAGGGCCAATTAGAAATGAAAAAGAAAATCGTATGGAGAATTAATGAATGTTGGGGATAACAAATGAAGACTTTGCTTCCGTTTTCAGAGAGAGTATGGTTGTGGGAATGAAAGGAGGAGGTGAAGCAATTAGATAAGTAAATAATGAAGTAGTATTGAAAAAGATGGTGGAACTCAAAGTGGAAAAGGTGCCCAACCCTGACTGCTTGCATCCTAGAATGCTGAATGAAGGAGGGACTGAAGGCTTGCCAATGTAATACAGGTACCTCTGTTCAAGAAGGGAGAAAGCAATAAACCAGGTAACTATAAGACCGATCAGCCTAACATTAGTTGTAGGTAAGCTTCAGAGCCATTGATAAAATTAACACTGAATTAGATAACATGGGTTATCTGGGATTTGTAAAAGCAAAGTCATGTCTGACAAATTTAAGAGTTCTTTGAGGAAATAACAGAATGAATAAATAAAGGAAATGCAGTGGATGTTGTGTGTATGTGGATTTCCAAAAGGTGTTTGATAAAATGTTGCATAGGAGGTTTTTTGATAAAATTGAAGGGAATATAGCAATACATATAGGAAGTTGACTAAAAGGACAATGAACAGAGAGTAATGGTTAGTGATCTTTGTCAGACAATATGTATATAAAAAAGGGCATCCTCCAGGGGTAAGTGTTGCTTTTCTCCAAATATAGATATGATGATCTGGACTTGGGTGTGGGGACAAAATGCCAACATTTACAGAAAACAGTTTAGGCAGAGAATGGGCAGTTGGTTGGGGGAGTGCGCTGCCACCCACCCATTGTAACCGCTGTGAGGCATGAGTCATATTGAGCTCCAGGCCTCATTAACATGCTGATGGTGAAGTGCGTGTAGCAAACTAGTGCTCCGAGGCAGCTCATTAATTGGGGAGGGCAGCTCCTATACTTTCCTGCTCAACCTGGCTCTGCAAAAATAAGAAGTTATTGATCGGCCTCCAGCGGTCCCTCTAAAAACCATTAGTTAGGCTGCTCAACATTAGTACAAATGAGCGGAGCATTGATGATACATGTGCCCCCCAAAATTGCGACTGGAGTCTTATGTACGTCATAGGACTCTGATTTGCATGGCCTCCCACCTGAAACAGGTGGGCACTTCAGCCACTTTCTCAGGACCCTGCCCAAGATGACAGCAGCCGGCGCGCCAGCATAAACGGGGCAGTAAGTGACTCGATGCCATTATCAGGCCACTACTGCCCCGTATAAGCCAAGCTGAGGCAGTTAAAATTGACCCCAAAAATAGGGAATGTGATTGACTATGAAGAAGACTGTAAAACGTTTTGCCAATTGTAGCATTGTTACAACTAACCTGGTTGAGATTAGCTAACTCAGAAGAGATTGGGTATCAAACCAACGACCTGCCTGCTCCATGCGGCTAAGTTCAATAAATGTGATCAGACATTGCATTTCCCAACTGAGCCATCAAGGAAAACGTATCAAATCTGATCATTATGTCAGATCTGTGCATCTGTTGTTATCTAATTCAATTTTGTCACAAATATTAATTGGAAATGATGGCGGAAACAACCATAAATGTAACAGAATAAAAACCACTCATTTCATTGTGATTGATCACAGTACAGTATTAATTGTTCCTCTTATTTAATCTGCAAGTGTTCAACAAATGATTTCGTCTTTAATCCCCACAGGTGTCTGCATAGCCGGGGAGGGCAAGGATTACTCTGTCTCTGCCCATCTAATAGCATTATGAACGCATCAGAGTATAATATAGCTTTCCCATTGCCTCCACTGGGGTCTGAGAATTAAATCTGTCATTATTATATGTTGAAGCATTAAGTACGTATTCATTATATAGCCATTCTTAATGGAATAAAATGTCCAAAAACTATTTGGCACAGCCCATACATGTTAAAACAGTAATACAACACTATTCGTGAAGTTCACTGGAAAATTGCTGGATCATTAGGGTTTCCTTATGGTAAATATTGTTTTGTTAAATCCTTTGTGGATTTCATAGCCTAGGCAAGGAACAGTTTAAAGCCAGTAATTTGACAGGTCCCACTTGGCATGGGGCTGTCAATCTAGCCTCTGTAGAAGCTACTATTATACTATATTTGGCAAAAACACTCATTGATGTTGATTATATCCATCTGAAATGTAACATATCAAAACCACTTTGGCATTGGCAGGCTAAAGTTACAACAGCATTGAGGAAGAGCTGAAAATACCTGTGATGAACTAAAAAGGGAATAGACATATAAGCACAGTTAGCTGCTTCATTGAAAATGCACGTTATCCCCAATTAAAAGTTATATGCATTCAAAGATTATGTTGTGCAAATAATTGTTGCAAAATGTTCATAACTGTCAAAGGAGTTTGGTTATCCAGTTATGAATTGCTCATGTTTCTTTAACGAAATATGCTGGTCCTGGTAATAGTTGCCAATCTCAGTTGGGATGTCAAGGGAAATAACAACTGAAAAATGAATAAAATCGGGAAAAATGGGTTTCGATACAACAACCTGTCCGTCATGGCTTGTCTGCTAAAGGTTGTCTTGGCAATAAGAGTCTCTGTAGTTATTTTACTTCCATATAATTACCTTTCTTATACGTTCTTTATTTCTTGCTTTCTTTTCTCTTTTTCTGTCTCTCTTTTTATCATCTTTTTCTATTATTGTATCAATTTATTCCTATCTAATGAATCCATTCACTGTGTCCTAGTGAATTGTGCTTCATATTCAACAACAACAACTTGTATTTATACAGCTCCTTTAATGTAGTAAAACATCCCAAGGCGCTTTGCAGGAGTGTCATAAAACAAAACTTGACGCTGAGCCACATATAGAGGTATTAGGGCAGATAACTAAAAGCTTGGTCAAAGAGGTAGGTTTTAAGGAGCGTCTTAAAGGAGGAAAGGCGGAGAGGTTTAGGGAGGAAATTCCAGAGCTTAGGGCCTAGGCAGCTGAAGGCACAACCACCAATGGCTGAGCGATTAAAATCAGGGATGCCCAAGAGGCCAGAATTAGATGAGCGCAAATATCTCGACGGGTCGTGAGGCTGGAGGAGATTACAGAAATAGGGAGGGGTGAGGCCATGGAGGGATTTGAAAACAAGGATGAGAATTTTTAAGTTCTGAGTGAAATCCTTCAATAAACCACATAGCAGGTAATTCTCACTTTCAGCGTGGGCAGAACACTAGTGGTTGGAGATTAACCGCCTGGTATACACCCTGCCCGAAACCAATGGAAAGGGACAGTGGACAAGGTTGATAACGGGCAGCTGATCCACACCCGCCAGTTTTCCACTCGCGCCAAAAGTGAAAATAACCGCCATAGTGTGGTTCTGGCCTTGGTAAAGAACATAACCAGGAATGCCCCTATTCTGAATTGTGCATTGTTTTTAGCT
Organism: Somniosus microcephalus; assembly: GCF_052327205.1. Taxonomy (NCBI): domain Eukaryota; kingdom Metazoa; phylum Chordata; class Chondrichthyes; order Squaliformes; family Somniosidae; genus Somniosus; species Somniosus microcephalus. The sequence continues at coordinate 96,761,456 of NC_140995.1, read as the reverse complement.
TAGGATGTATATGTAGGATGGAATGCAAGATACGCACGCTGAAGTTCACTTGAATTACTTTCAGAAAGCAAGGTGAAATTGTTCAAAAGCTTTTTCTCAGGAGATTGGTTGGATTGAGTGCAATGGAGCAGATTATACATGGAATGTGAAGGAAATGTACTTGGTGGTTTGGCTTATATAGGGTACTTATACACTGAGGATCATATTAAAAACTACTGACATTTTGTCTTTTTCAACACATAAAAAACAACCTTTCAGGCTTACTAAGTGCTTCTACCAACAATGCACAGTATAGATAACAAGTACTACCTCTGGGACTTACAAAGCACAATCCTACCTGTACTTCCCATCCACTTACAAATGATAATAGAATGCATTTTGACACACATCCACACAAAATAGTGAACTTACATAACATTTTTATATACATTTTTATGTCGATCCTTTCTATAAATATTTCAGTTCCCCTACTCTTGAACTCTAATCTTTTGAACTTTAATTTGCATAATGTATATATACAGACATTGAAAGATTCGCTCAATAGACCATGTACAATCTGCCCCATTTTAGATTCTACCTAATTCATTTGATTTCTCAAGGAAAGTTTGCATGAGTTTACATCCTGCCCCCAAGGTTAGATCAAGTGAAACTCCAGATTACCTGTCCAACCTTTCACCTTGCATCACACATCCTCAGTCAGTTGTTTTCCTTCACGTGACATTTTCATGGACCTGCAGTTCAGGAACCAAGTTTTTCTGAACATCTCTATCTATACTTATCTTAATCACCCTCAAGCCTACTCCCAACCTGATAGTGGTTGAATTCTTTTTTTAAAAGTGCTAATTCATAGACTGCAGATAAGTCCAGGAAAATTACTGCGCTCTATGCCTAGCAAGTTTTTAAGCTCACACACCATGTGACACTGTGATAATCATATATATTACAGGAACAAATCTATTCCAATTGCAGGAGTAGCTTCCTTATAGTGTTAAACCAAACTACCAAAACATCGACAAAGCAACTTCAAGTGCAATAAAAAATATTGAACACCTTGGGGCCAAAAATTTACAGTCCTTCTGACACACTCCCACTGTAGATCCAACAGGAGTGCAGCAAAAGAGCTTGGAATTAGGATGCCACCCAGATATGCTGGGTCTCAGCCTTTGCCGCCACTTTGTACAGGGTCTTATTTCAGGTGGAGCCTCCACCCATCCCACATAAGGGTGGGTGTCAAAGCGAGCATGCCCAGGAAAGGGGCCTCCCAGGCCGGGAGTTTCCACTCTGCGGGCCTGGAGGTTCATCAACGGGCTGGTAGGCCTAGAGAAATCAGGTGTACCAGCCTGCCAAACAGCAGATGTGGAGCCCACCTGGGGGTGCAGGGCTGGGAGTTGCCCTCCCCCACAGACCAATATCCTCTGTTATATTTTAGGGCATCTTCCCTCTGGTGGACATCCGAGATACACGCTAATGGTGCGGTCACCCATTGGCATATTTAAATGAGGTGACCAGCCCCCCTCAACCCTGTATCTTTTGTCAAGGTCAGCCTCAGAAGTCACCAGAGGATGGATCCCAGCATTTATGTTAAGATGAGCAGTCTGAAGATTTTCAGCTTGTCCTATTGTCCCCATTCCCCCTTTCTCACTCTTCCTCTTATTATTTAATGTCTGTTTTGGAAGATTGATCTGGCTGCATCATAATCATGTCAAAGTTTCAGATGGGGTTATGGTTTCGGTAGTAGATTTCTTATGGCCGGGAAATTCCTCGGACCTGATCCCATTCAGCTGGTGCTGCTTTGCCAGAAGTGTTTGCATGTGTAAATGGGGTTTCCATCACACTTCCGGCAGAGCAGGAGCAGCTTTCAGGAATTTCCTGGCCTATATCAATTAATTTAGCCACAAGATTCAGCATAGGGTTATTTGACTCTCACGGATTGTTAAAAATTGGTCATGTCAAAGAAGACAGAAGAACATAAGAACATAACAAATAGGAACAGGAGTAGGCCATTTGGCCCCTCGAGCCTGCTCCGCCATTCAGTAAGATCATGGCTGATCTTCTAGCTCATCTCCACTTTCCTGCACTATCCCCATATCCCTTGATTCCCTTAATATTCAAAAATCTATTGCTCTCTGTCTTGAATATACTCAACGATTGAGCTTCCACAGTCCTCTGGAGTAGAGAATTCCAAAGATTCACCAGCCTCTGAGTGAAGAAATTTCTCCTCATCTCAGTCCTAAATGGCCGACCCCTTATTCTGAGACTGTGACCCCTGGTTCTAGACTCTCCAGCCAGTTGAAACATCGTCCCTGCAGCTACCCTGTCAAGTCCTGTAAGAATCTTGTAAGTTTCAATGAGATCACCTCTCATTCTTCTAAACTCCAGAGAATACAGGCCTTGTCTACTCAATCTCTCCTCACAGGACAATCCCCCCATCCCAGGAACCAGTCTAGTGAACCTTCGTTGCACTCCCTCTATGGCAAGTATATCCTTCCTTAGGTAAGGAGACCAAAACTGTACACAATACTCCAGGTGTGGTCTCACCAGGGCCCTATATAATTGTAGTAAGATGTCTTTACTCTTATACTCAAATCCTCTTGTAATAAAGGCCAACATACCATTTGCTTTCCTAATTGCTTGCTGTATCTGCATGTTACCTTTCAGTGATTCGTGTACAAGGACACCCAGGTCCCTTTGAACAACAACATTTCCCAATCTCTCACCATTTAAAAAATAATCTGCTTTTCTATTTTTCCTACCAAAGTGGATAACGTCACATTTCTCCACGTTATATTCTATTTGCCATGTTCTTGCCCACTCATTTAGCCTGTCTATATCCCCTTGAAGCCTCTTTGCATCCTCTTCACAACTTATATTCCCACCCAGCTTTGTATCATCAGCAAATTTGGATATATTACATTTGGTCCCCTCATCCAAATCATTGATGTAGATTGCGAATAGCTGAGGCCCAAGCAATGATCCTTGCGGTACCCCATTAGTTACAGCCTGCCAACCCAAAAATGACCCGTTTATTCCTACTCACTGTTTTCTGTCCATTACCCAATCCTCAATCCATGCTAATATATTACCCCCAATCCCATGAGCCCTAATTCTGTTTAATAACCTCTTGTATGGCACCTTATCGAATGCCTTCTGAAAATCCAAATACAACACATTCCTGGTTCCCCCTTATCTATTCTGTTAGTTACAACCTCAAAAAACTCTAACAGATTCGTCAAACATGATTTCCCTTTCATAAATCCGTGTTGACTCTGCCCAATCTTGTTATTATTTTCCAAGTGCCCTGTTACTACGTCCTTAATAATAGATTTTAGCATTTTCCCTACTATTGATGTTAGGCTAGCTATTCTGTAGTTCCCCATTTTCTCTCTCCGTCCTTTCTTAAATAGAGGGGTAACATTTACCACCTTCCAATCTGTTCTAGAATCTATGGAATTTTGGAAAATGACAACCAATGCATCCACTATCTCGATAGCCACCTCTTTCAAAACACTAGGATGCAGGCCATCAGGTCGAGGAGATTTATTGGCTTTCAGTCCCATTAATTTCACCAGTACTATTTTTTACTAATACTAATTTCTTTCAGTTCCTCATTCTCGCTAAAGCCTTGGTTCTCCACTATTTCCAGGAAGTTTTTTGCGTCTTCTTCCGTGAAGACAGACACAAAGGGCAGGATTTTACCAGCCCTGAGGACGCGGGTTTGAAGGCGGGAATGCTGGGAAAATGGGGAAAATTGGGAGTGGGTCCCAATCCCGCTCCCAAACTGCCTCCGATCCATCTTCCCGGGAGGCAGGTCCCCGACTCGCACAGGGACCCGTCTCCTCAAGGCGGGAAGGGGATTAGAGCCAATTAACAGGCAGTTTTGAGGCTTTTCCCATTTTACGCCTGCAAGTGTGGGCTTCCCGATGGCTGCGAACTTCGCCGGGTCAGCGAGGCGAGTAGTGGGTCTGCGGGGGTGAGAGGGGTCGAAATGTCAGGTAAAGAGTTGAGTGATGGGTGCAAGTGTGGACAGGTAGGTATGAGAGGTGAGTGTAAAGTGTTGGAAAAAGTTTCCTTACCTTTGTTTCTTTCTGCAGGCTTCAACTCTTGAGGCATTGCAAAGCATCGTGTGGAGGAGTCGGCGACACCGTCTGGCTGACCATCGTCAGTAGTTCGATTGCATCATTTCCTGTGTCGTGCTCCAAGCTGGGTCTTGAAAGGCAGTGTATGACTGCACCTTGTATTGTTCCTCCATTTCGGTATCCCGCAGGACATCTTTTGAGATTGTCTATGGAGACAGTTTTAAAAATATGCTTGCCATTCGACTGATTAATATGTATTTTAACTGTTCTTTCGTTAATAACAGAATGTATTTGAACAGGTTTTTGCTCGAACTTCTTTTCCTGTACCCATTCTCCTGCTAGGGGTTGCCATGCTTTGTTTGTCAATTTTTTTTGCCTATTTGCCTCTCTTATCCTCTGATCAATTTGATGAATCTCCTCTGTTACTTTTTAAAAAATCTAACTGTCATTGTCTGGTCAAGGAATCAGAGAGTGTAGTGGCAATAAAAGAACCACGGGTAAGCGGTGTATGCATCTCAATCCCATACATCAGATAATATGGAGTTTTAGGAGATACTGTCCCTGATGCAGATGCAGGCACATTATTAAGTGATAGCTGCACCTCCGGAATGATGGTGGTCCACTTATTTCCCCTGATTCTCAACAGTTTGACCAATAGCTTTTTTACTTCCTGGTTTTTACATTCCACCAGCCCCGCTGATTGCGGATGACGTGGCATGCTGTGCTCTAACCCAATCCCCCTTTGGTCGCAGTGGTCTTTGAAGACCTTGGAGACAAAGGCCTAGAAATTCAGTGGGCTGCGCCACCCGTTAGCGCCTTAAGAGGGCGCTAAGTGGGTCGGAAGCCACTGGCCATGCCTCCCGCTAAATTCAGCGGGTCGCTAGTGGTGGCACTAGCCCTTAGCACTGCGCCGCTACCGATGACGTCATCGGTGTGTGCAGTGCCCCGCTGACGCCTCGGCCGCGATATTAGGAAGCGCCCCCTGATTTACCGCCGGACGTTATGTGCGACCGGTTCAGGGGGTAGAGACGCAAATTAAAGGACAGGTGCGGGGCGGCCATTTTTGTTGCTGGCCACCTGCCAGCACACCTCTGCGCTGCCGTCCCCGGCTTCCTAAACCCCACCCCCCCCCCCCCCCGTGGAGTGCCGGCTGTGTTCCAAGAGCCCGGCACATCTCCTCGGTGTCGAGCTCTTTTGCCGGCACTCGTGATCCTCGGGGGCCCAGCTGGGCCCCAGATTGCGCAGAACAGGGCCCCTCCCCTTTAAGTAGGGGAGGAAGGCCTGCAGTACCGCAACGCGACGTGCCGCAGCGTGTGGCGCTACAGCACGTTGCGCTACGATATTCAGTCGCAGCGCCCCAAGAGAGATGTGGGGTGCCTCCAGTAGCGTCGCGCTTCCCTCTGGGGCGCTCCAACAGAATTTCCGGCAGGCGGCTGCGAATGCTTCCGGGGCGCTACTTTTAGCGCCCTGGCGAGGCTGGCGCCCCAAACGGGGATACAGTGAATTTCTAGGCCAAAGGCTCCGCCTTGATTGGAGTGTAAGATTTTGGGTGCACCAGCTACAGTAATTATGTCAGTAATAGAATTGGCGAGTGCATTTTCCAAAGCAGTTTTTGTGGGGACCAGCCAGTAGAGGGAAGTGCATCCATCTACACAAACGAGAACATGTCTGTATCCCAAAGACGAGGGAAGTGGTCCAATAAAGTCAATAAAGAATTTTCCCATTGGCTCATCGGCTTTCACAGGAGCCAATGGTGGTGGTTTAATTAGTGATGACTTATTGGTTAAATAGCATGGCTCACAATTTGCCACGTATGTTTTACAGGCCTTAAGCATGCCTGGCCACCAATATAAGGGAGTCAATTTGCAGAATGTTGTTCTGGCACCACAATGTGCTTGACCTATGCCCTCGTGAGCTTCTTTTACAAGCTGTTCTCGTTTGCATCTCGGGGGTACTTCTCGGTTTCCCTTGGGCAACTTAACTAGCACAATACCCGTAGGGGTTTCCAAGTAAAAGTACTTTGGTGGATATCCTGGTGGATTCTCTTTTGTTGGGTCTAATAGCTGAATCACCCTGATTAGCTGCCCGTTCTGCCCTAGTGATTACACTAATATTGGTAGGCCCCTCTCGAGGGGGTGTCATGCAAACCGAACGTTTCGCTTGTTCGTCTGCAAGACTGTTTCCTTTTGAGTGTACTGTCACAGAGGTATGCCCATTTACATGAATCACCTGACAATTCTGTTTCTCCATTCTCGAACGGAGAATGTCTTCCCACAATGAGTTATGTTTTATGGGTTTACCCTTATGATTGGTAAAGTTTGTTTGTTCCCAGAAAACTAGATCTTGGTTATATCCTCTTTTAGAGTCGTCACTATCCGTACAGATTAATGTGGGTTTACTAGGGCCTGCCTTTTCTAAAGCATAACGTAATGCTGCAGCTTCAGCATATTGCGCTGTCTTATGGCCAAGGGGTATGGACAGTAATTCTTCTGCATATCGTTCCAGGTTGCCATTTCTCTGTTCGGTAGTCACGGGCCAAGACTGGTTGTCCTACATTGAAACTCCTTGTCGGCTTCTCATTGATGTGCTGGAATTGTTTGTCCTCAACATTTCTTCGCACATTTGGTCTGAGCAAGTCCAGATGAGATCTCAACCTTCGGTTAAAGAACATCATGGCCGGGGTCTGGTTGGTAACTGCATGTGTCGCATTGCGGTAGGCTAATAAGAAATTGTCCACCTTATGCTGCAGTGGAATTTCATCGTCGCACATGGCCTTTATCACCTTCTTAAAGGTTTGTACGAACCTCTCAGCCAATCCATTAGTGGCTGGATGATACGGGGCAGATGTGTAATGCCTTACCCCATTCCTTCTCATAAATTTCCGAAACTCTTTGGACACAAACTGTGGTCCATTATCAGAGCAAATCTGCTCTGGCAAGCCGTTTCTGGCAAATATGGTCCGTAGGACTGCAATCGTTTTCTCTGTAGTGGTTGAGGACATTTTTATCACCTCAGGCCACTTCGAATGAGCATCCACTGCTATTAAGAACATTGAGTCCATGAATGGACCAGCGAAATCAATATGCACCCGTTGCCATGGAGAGGAGGGCCACTCCCATGGGTGTAGAGGGGCATGTGGTGGTGCATTTTGGACCTTCTGGCATCCTGAGCCGCTCTTGGTTAGGTCTTCAATTTGTTGATTGATTCCCGGCCACCACACATAAGCCCTAGCAAGGCTTTTCATTTTCACTCCCCCCAGATGACCTTCATGTAGCTCATTTAGCACTCTCCCTTAACTTAGGCGGAATCACCACTCTGGATCCACACATCACTGTCCCCTGGCATACTGACAGCTGTTCTCTTCTGGATGAGAATGCTGGCAACAGTGAGTCGCCATGTGCTGGCCATCCCCTCACCGTCAAATCATATACCCGAGACAGCGTCAGATCATTGCGGGTCTCCTTCTCTATATCCGCGTTCGTTACTGGCAATCATTCAATTATTGACGAATAAAATATCTCGATAGGGTCCACTGCTGGTGCTTCCTCCACAGTAGGCAGTGGCAGGCACGATAGCCCATCAGCGTTTCCATGCTGTTTCGTGCCTTTATATTCTATTTCCTATTGATTCGCCCTTAGAAACAGGGACCATCTTTGTAACCGTTGTGCAGTCATCACTGGAACGCCCTTCTTAGGATTAAAGATGGAGACAAGTGGTTGGTGGTCAGTCAGCAAGGTGAACTTCTGCCCATGCAGATAGTGGTTGAATTTTTTTACTCCCCGTACTAGGCTGAGGGCCTCCCTGTCAATCTGGGCGTAGTTGCGCTCGGCTGAGGTTAGTGACCGAGACGCAAAGGCTACTGGCCTCTCCAACCCGTCTGGGAATTTGTGCGACAGCACCGCTCCAATACCATAGGGTGATGCATCACATGCCAAACGAATTCGTAGTGCTGGGTTGAAATGGGCCAACACCTCTTTTGATGTGATCAATTCTTTATACTTCTGGAAAGCTCGTCTACGTTCATCATTCCACTTTCATGGTAACCCTGTTTGCAGTAGGGTGTTCAGTGGGTGTAATACCGTGGACAAATTTGGTAAGAACTTGTGGTAGTAGTTTACCAGCCCAAGGAACGACCTCAGTTGTGACACATTTTCCGGTGCTGGAGCCTTGACTACTGCCTCAATCTTTTCAGGGGACTTATGTAACCCCTCTTCATCGATGATGTGGCCACAATACGAGATCTGTTTCTGGAAAAACTCGCACTTGTGGCGATTAGCTCGTAGCCCATACTCCTTTAATCTGGTGAGCACCTTCTCCAAGTTGGCGAGGTGATCACTGTCATTTTCGCCCATGACCAGGATGTCGTCCAAATAACACTGGGTCCCTGGAATCCCTTGCAGGACCTGATCCATTGCCCTTTGCCAGATAGCCGGAGCCGATGCTACCCCGAACACCAGCTGGTTGTATTGATAGAGACCTTTATGAGTGTTAATCGTAAGGTATTGTTTCGAAGCTTCTTCTACCTCCATTTGCAAGTACACCTGGGCTAGATCAATTTTGGTGAAGCGTTTAGCTCCAGATAGCGAGGCGAAAATATCCTCAATTCGTGGAAGCGGATATTGTACCGTGTGAAGGACTGGGTTCACTGTCACCTTAAAATCCCCACAGATGCGGACCTTCTTTGGTTCCCCAGGCGTATTACTCAATGACCTCTTCATTACAGGAACGATGGGTGTAGCCCACTCGCTCCAGTCCACTTTGGACAGTACTCCTGAACGTTCCAACCCTTCCAACTCTGCTTCGACAGCTGGTCTGATCGCATAAGGCACTGGTCTGGCCTTAAGAAACTTTGGGTTTGCATTTTCCTCTATTTTAATCGTTGCTGTTATGCCTTTTAGTGTTCCGAGTCCCTCCTGGAACACTTCTTTTGCATCAGTTAGCATTTTTGACAGTTGTCCAGGTGTGACGTCGTCATCCTTTTTGGCCTCAACCTTCAGTGCCTGTATGGAATGCCAATCTAATTGTATCTTCCAGATCCATTCACGTCCTAGCAGTGGTGGTCCTCCATCTGGCAATACATATATACCTAAAATCCATTTTAGGTATTTCCTGGCCTTTATATATCAAAGATGTGCAGGTTAGGTTGATTTGGCTCTGATAAATTGACCCTTAGTGTTAGGGGATTAAATACATGGGGTTACAGGAATAGGGTGGGATATGTGTCGGTGCAGGCTCGATGGGCCGAAATGGCCTCTATCTGCACTGTAGATTCTGTGATTCTGTGATTCTGTTCTGTGATTCACCCTTATTTTTCCTTTGGGGTAGACCTTTTGCCCCGTGTACGTCTTCAAGACAATCTCTGTAGCTTTCAAGGGTATATGTGAAAATAGCCGCTTGTAGTCCCTTTGGTTTATGACTGTTAGGGCTGATCCTGTGCCCAATTCCATTTTCACTTGGACTCCGTCTATCTTGAGTGTAACCCAGATAGTCTGGTGATCCTCCATTTTGGTTACCTTATGTATTTTCAGACAACCCAGCTCCTTGCTTCCGGAGTCTGTGTCACTTTTCTGTTCATCTGAACTACTGTCCATCACCTGGTGTACCTTTTTGTACTTCTCCTGTGGAGATTTCTTACTGTTGGTTTTCTTCCCAGACCTGCAGACTCTTGCTATGTGTCCTGCTTTTCCACACTGTCTGCACACTTGGTCCTTGAACCAACAATCCTTCTGGTGATGTGTTGTTCTGCTGCAGCGATAGCACTTCCCTGTTCCATAGGACATTTCATTGGTGCCATATTCTTGCGGCCTCCGTTGTATCTCTGCAGCGCCCCTTGCGGCTGCTTCGTGTGATACTGCCATACTGAAAGCCTTGTCCAGCGTAAGATCCTTTTCTGATAGAAGCTGTTTCTGGGTTCCTTCACTTTGTAGCCCACACACAAACTTGTCCCTTAACGTATCTGCTAGTCCCGCTCCAAACTGGCAGTGTTTCGATAGCTTGCGCAGTTCCGTTAGGTACTCAGCATTGCTTTCGTCTTTGTGTTGGTTCCTTTTATGGAACTTAAATCGTTCTGCTATCAGCAGCGGTGTGGGGTTTAAGTGGTCCTGTAGGATTTCTACTATGCTTTTGAAATTCTTGTTCACCGGCTTCTCTGGGGTTATTAGGTTTCGCAGTAACCCATACGTTTTTGCACCCATGCAATTTAACAAAACCAGTGCTTTCCTAGCATCTGTCACTTCATTCACCCTGCAGTACACCTCAATACGTTCCACATATGTCGCCCAATCTTTGACTTCATTGTCGAACGTAGAGATACTGCCACTCTTCGGCATCCCTGGGTGTAATTTAACTGTCAAAAATGGCATCTCCCGCGCTTCCCCTTCTCCGCTGGCACAAAATGGCGTCTCCCGTGCTTTCCTTCCTTCCCGCGCTCGCCCTTCTTCTCCGCTGCGGGTTCTAAAAATGGCGTCTCCCGCGCTCTTCCTTCTTCTCTGCGGCTCAATGGCATCTCCCGCGCTCTCCCTTCTTCTCCCCGCGGACACTGTTCAGCCCTTGAGCCCTGGCTGTGCTCTGCGCGTTCTTTTTTTTTTTTTTTTTTCGTTTCCGCCGCTCGGTCCTGAACCCGGCTGTTGCTTTACCCTCTCTCTCTCGGTTTTTTTTTTTCTCAACGCCGCTCTGTTTTCAACCCCCGGCTGCGCCCTGTGCGCTTCACCCTATGTCTTACCCCGTCGACGCTGCTCGGCTGTCTCTCCGCCGTCGGTCGGCTCCAACCGCCGCTGTCCGGGAAGGGTCTGAGCTGTACCTGTCGTCAGTCTCTTGCTGATCGTCATGGCTGGGGAACCAAGCCTGGCTCTCCACAGCCTCCCCTGCGATGTTCACTCTCTGCCGGACGACTGGGTGGTTGCTCATGGCCGACGCCCGTGTTCCTGGCCTCGACTTTCTTACACCGCCCTCCCGGAGCAAATCCTCGAAGGGAAATGCAGAGTTGCAGGTAGATTCGAATTGACACTCATCGCCACTGTTAGATCCGTGATTGAGAGTATGATGTTTTTCAATAACCACACGGATGCTGTAACTTAACAATAAACAGGTATTTACTGGAGGAGGGTAGTCTCAAGACTGGGGGTACAGAGGCATGCGCAAGGCTTATATACAGGTGTGGTCACTGCCGGTACTACAGTATACAGGAGCTGTAAAAGTAGTTCTGTCTTAAAGGTACATACACTACAATAATCATGACCCTTTTTTAATGTTTCTCCTTTCAACATTGGAAAAGTTATAAGAATAGAACTGAATGGGCACTATGCTCTTTTCATTATAAAAAACTGCAACTGCCACTTTAGGTGATGATCTGAGATGAATATTGAGGGGAACTTGTAAGTCCCTCTGTTCCAGGTCTATGGCTTTTTGTACCTCTCGGCATAATTGTTGCAATTTTGAGTAATCGTCTGGTGAAAATATGAATGGTCCTTTTGCTGCTTCGCCCACTCTAGCATACAGGGGTGCTGAGAGCTCGGCAAACATTGGCGTAAAGGATCGAGCAAAATTCAGGAGTCCTAAACTTGCTTGCAGATTTTTCAGAGTTTTAGGATATTGAATGGTGGCTAATTTTTCTTTATAGGATTGAGTTAATCCTCTACCGTTCCCAGTTATTCGCAGGCCCAGAAAACCTACCTCTTCCCTAACTAGTTGACTCTTTTTTATGTTAGTTAAGTACCTAGCAGTTGTAAGTCTGGATAAAACACTATCAATGGCTTTCAAGTGCTCTTGGAGATTGTCATGTGACAGATATATATCGTCCACATAAGAATTGACGTTAGGTAGGTCTTTTAAAAGATCAATGATGTGGGCTGAAAAGAGAACGGGACTGTTTTGAAATCCATGGGGCAATCTGGTCCAGCAGTACTGATAACCATCGAGTCCAGTCATCGCTGTTTTTGGCCAATCAGCTTTCTTGATTGGATGGGACCACTAATCTTCATCTCCCATTTGATTTAGCAACACCAAAAAACGGTAAATTCGTTCCAGATGCCATTTTGATTAAGACACCTTGTTCTGTTTGTAAAGTCCGCGCCTCAATAATACACGGACTTCGGGAGAACAGTTTAACAGGTACTTTACTGAACAAGAGGCAGCTTGAAACTGAAACTACAGAAGCCTGCTAGGGCCTTTTATACAGGGGTGGTCACTGCCGGTACTGCAGTCTAAGACCAGTTAGTCCCTTAAAGGTACATACACAACAATTCCTCCCCTTTAAACAGTACATAACATTCATTTAACAACTAAATAATAACTAATTACAATTACACTTTTCTCAGTAATATATACATCAACTGAAATAGTCATTTATAAGTTCAATCTTTGAGGAGGCTTCCTGATCCGGACTGGATAGTGCCTTTCTCGAGTATCCTGTTCTGGCGGTGGAGTCAATTCTGGCTCATTGTCATTGGTTGGTTCGTCAGCTTCCAATACCCCTGCTTCTGAGGTAGACGCAATCTGTACTTCGGGCTCATTACCAGGTGCACATGCTTGTGGTACAGGTCTGGCTTGTTCCTGTGACTCTAGAATCTGGTCAGCATGGCGTCTCACGATGCTCTCTCCAACATCCACTGTGTACATTAGTGGTCCCTGCTGTGTGCATATCGTGCCTGGCTGCCATTTTTCTGTTCGGTAGTCACGGGCCAAGACTGGTTGCCCTATCTTGAAGCTCCTGGTTGGCTTCTCATTTATGTGCTGGAACTGCTTATCCTCAACATCTCGTCTTATGTTTGGTTTGAGCAAATCCAAGCGACATCTTAGTCTCCAGTTGAAAAACAGTACGGCTGGAGTTTGGTTGGTTACTGCATGTGTCGCATACAGGAAGTTATCCAACTTGTGTTGCAGTGGTATGTCGTCATTATACATTGCCTTTATGGCCTTATTAAAGGTCTGAACAAACCTCTCAGCCAATCCATTTGTGGCTGGATGATATGGGGCAGATTTGTAATGTTTCACCCCATTATTCTTCAGGAAGCTCCGGAAATCCTCAGACACAAACTGTGGGTCATTGTCAGAACAGATCTGTTCTGGCAACCCATTCCTGGTGAAGATGGTCCTTAGGACTGCAATAGTTTTCTCCGTGGTGGTGGCGGACATTTTAATGACCTCTGGCCATTTCGAATGGGCGTCCACAGCGATTAGAAACATTGAGTCCATAAATGGACCAGCGAAATCAATGTGTACCCGTTGCCATGGAGATGAGGGCCACTCCCATGGATGTAGCGGGGCCTGTGGTGGAGCGTTTTGGACCTTCTGGCATCCTGTGCCTCTCTTGGTCATATCCTCGATTTCTTTATCGATTCCCGGCCACCACACAAACGCCCTGGCTAGGCTCTTCATTTTTACCCCTCCCAGATGACCCTCGTGAAGCTCATTGAGTACTCTATCTCTCAACTTGGGTGGAATTACCACTCGGGATCCACACATCAAGGTTCCCCGGCACACTGACAGCTGTTCCCTCCTTGGCGAGAATGCTGGCAACAGTGAGTCACCATATGCTGGCCATCCCTTCACCGTCAAATCATAGACCTGAGAGAGTGTCGGGTCATTTCGGGTTTCCTTCTCAATACTTGCATTTGTAACAGGCAAACATTCGACTATGGTCGCATGGAATATCTCCACCGGGTCCACTGCAGGCAACGGTAGGCGCGACAGCCCATCAGCGTTTCCATGTTATTTCGTACCTATGTACTCTATGTCATACTGATGTGCCCCTAGAAAAAGTGACCATCTTTGCAGCCATTGCGCCGTCATCACCGGAACGCCCTTCTTTGGGTTAAAAATTGAGACCAGGGGTTGATGATCAGTCAGTAGGGTGAATTTCTGCCCGTGCAGATAGTGGGTGAACTTCTTCACCCCCCACACCAGGCTGAGGGCCTCCCTGTCAATCTGGGCGTAGTTACGCTCGGCTGAGGTTAGCGAGCGCGATGCAAAGGCTATTGGCCTCTCTGAACTGTCACGGAATTTGTGTGACAGCACCGCTCCAATGCCATAAGGTACGCATCACATGCCAATGGAATCGGTAGTGTTGGGTTGCAGTGGGCCAATACTTCTTTTGAAGTGATTTGGCATATACATTCCTGAAAGGTACGCTTACACTCATCACTCCATTTCTATGTTACACCAGTTTGAAGGAGGGCGTTCAGTGGGTGCAGAATTGTAGATAAATTCGGCAAGAACTTATGGTAGTAGTTAACCAACCCGAGGAACGACCTCAGTTGCGACACATTTTCTGGTGCTGGAGCCTTGACTACAGCCTCAATCTTGTCCGGCGACTTATGCAACCCTTCCTCATCAATCATGTGGCCACAATACGAGATTTGTCTCCTGAAGAACTCGCATTTGGGACGGTTGGCTCGTAGCCCATATTCCTGCAATCTCGTGAGCACCTGTTCCAGGTTGGCAAGGTGTTCATTGTCATTTTCGCCCGTAACCAGGATGTCGTCCAAATAACACTGGGTCCCCAGGATCCCTTGCAGGACTTGTTCCATTGCCCTCTGCCACATAGCCGGGGCCGATGCTACCCCAAATACCAGTCGATTGTACTGGTAAAGGCCTTTGTGAGTGTTTATCGTGAGGTATTTCCTAGATGCTTCTTCCACCTCCATTTGTAGATACGCTTGAGCCAGGTCAATCTTTGTAAAACATTTCCCTCCAGATAGTGAGGCGAAAATATCTTCTATCCGCGGAAGCGGATACTGTACTGTGTGCAGGACTGGATTCACAGTCACCTTGAAGTCCCCACAGATGCGAACCTTCCTTGGCTCCCCAGCCGTGCTGCTCAATGCTTTCTTCATTACAGGAATGATGGGTGTGGCCCACTCGCTCCACCTTGGACAGCACCCCCAAACGCTCCAGACTCTCCAGTTCAGCTTCCACAGCTGGGCGTATCGCGTATGGCACCGGTCTGGCCTTGAAAAATTTTGGGGTTGCGTTATCCTCAATCTTTATGGTTGCCTTTACTCCTTTTAGAGTCCCAAGTCCTTGTTGGAACACCTCTTCCGCATCAGATAGAATTTGTGACAGACGCCCAGGTGCGACGTCATCATCTTTTTTGTCAGTCACAGTTAGTGCCAGAATGGAATGCCAATCCAATTGTAGTCTTCGGATCCATTCACGTCCCAATAATGGTGGTCCTCCATCTCGTAGTATATACATGTATAGTTTCTGTGTTTCCTTTCCGTTATATTCAACTGGCACCCTTATTTTTCCTCTGGGGTAGACCTTTTGCCCCGTGTATGTCTTCAATACAATGGACGTGTCCTTTAAGGGTATGTGTGAGAATAGCCGCTCATAGTCTCGTCGATTCATGACAGTTAGGGCTGATCCTGTGTCCAATTCCATCTTCACTGGGGACCCTGCTATCATGAGGGTGACCCAAATGGTTCGGTGATCTTCTTTTGCGATCACGTTGTGTAACTTTAAACAACTTAGTCGCCTGCTCCCGGAGTCCTTATCACTCTCCTGATCTTCTGAACTACTATCTGTCAGTTTCTTTACTTTCCTGTACTGTTCCTTAGTAGTTCTTGTCGTGTTGGTCTTCTTTCCCGACCTGCAGACTCTTGCTATATGTCCCATTTTCCCGCATTGCCTGCATATTTTGTCTTTAAACCAGCAGTCCTTCTGCTCATGGGTTGTTCTGCCGCAGCGATAGCACTTTTCGGCTCCATACACCATTTCGTTAGCGCTGTATTCTTGTGGTTTCTGTTGTATTTCCGCAGCTCCCCGTGCTGCTGCTTCGTAGGATACTGCCACGCTGAAAGCCTGTTCTAGGTCCTTTTTTGAAAGTAGTCGTTTCTGGGTTCCTTCACTCTGGAGCCCACAGACAAACTTATCCCGTAAGGTGTCTGCCAGTCCTGCTCCGAACTGGCAGTGCTTCGATAACTTGCGTAGTTCCATAAGATAGTCAGCATTGCTCTCATCTTTGTGCTGGTTTCTTTTATGGAACTTGAATCTTTCTGCTATCAGCAGTGGTGTAGGGCTTAGAAGTTCCTGTAAGATATGAACAATCTCCTCAAAACTTTTCTCCATTGGTTTAGCTGGGGTAATTAAATTCCGCAATAGGCCGTACGTACTCGCACCCATCAGATTTAATAATACCGATGCCCTCTTTCCATCAGCCACCTCATTTGCCTTGCAGTACACTTCAATTCTTTCCACATACGTGGTCCAGTCTTCTACCTCGTTGTCGAAAGCAGTGATACTGCCACTTTTCGGCATCTTGGGCGATTTAAAATGGCGCCTCCTGCGCTTTTGCTTCTTCCCCAATGGAATAAAATGGCGCCTCCCGCGCTTTTGCTTCTTCCCCAACGGGATAAAATGGCACCTCCCATGCTTTTGCTTCTTCCCCTTACTGCCACGCTGCTCCTAGCGTTCTACGGGGTAATGGCGGCGACCCGCAGCTTCGGCGCATCTCGCTTTCCTTCCCCCCAGTTTAGTTTCTCTCCGCTGTCCTGTTCTCGAGCACCGACCGTGCCCTGTGTGCTCCACCCTCTCTCTCTTGTTTTCTTTTCCCGGCGACGCTGCACGGCCTGATTTGTAGAGCCACTTGATCGAGCTTGAGCCCGCCGCAGTCCGGAAGGGTCAGCGCGCTACCTGCTACCAACACGATTCGCTGGAACCACAGTCTCTCCCGCAATTCTCCAAACACCGATGGATTCTTCGGGCGGTTGCCCTCGGTCGACGCCCGTTGCTCAGACTACGACCTTCCAGGACCTTCCTTTCAGGCGAGATCCCCGTGAGATGATGCCACACTGCAGGTGAGTTCGAACTTACTCGTCGCCACTGTTAAGTCCGCGCCTCAATAATACACGGACTTCGGGAGAACAGTTTAACAGGTACTTTACTGAACAAGAGGCAGCTTGAAGCTGAAATTACAGAAGCCTGCTAGGGCCTTTTATACAGGGGTGGTCACTGCCGGTACTGCAGTCTAAGACCAGTTATTCCCTTAAAGGTACATACACAACACTGTTAGTTCTTTGAGTATTGTTAGGAGATCTATTTTTCCTTTGTGGTCTTGAATAGGCCACTGTTTTTTAGGTTTGTGCCAGCCAGCATCAAGTGGGTGGGGTTTGATGTCTATCTTTCCACATTGATTTGGATGGCATTGTAGTTAAGGGTAGTATCTATTAATGAGTTGCTCGAGGAGGTCTTTGCCTCCCCCTGTAGGCAAGTTCGATCAAGCTGTGTCCAAACATGTCATCCTGGTCTGTGGATGCTTCTACAGGTCTGGTTGAGATTTTAAGGTAATGTTTCATGCCTGGTTGTCCTATAATGAGGGAACAGGCCAATTGTGGTACCAGTCCTACATCTAGGGTCACCTTAATTCCATATTTAGTAATAGTTATTTTGTAAAAATTAATTATTTGAGTTTTATCTTGTGTGAATCCCCCTAATGGTCTTTTACAAATTGGGCTCCCCAAATCTATCCACTTAGTTTTTATAATTGCAGGATATATTACAGTGTAATGAGCTCCCATATCAAACAGAGCCTTCACTTGTGTGTTTGTGGGCAAGGTTGCCAGGGCATAGGGGAATTAAAGGGTGCCAGGCCTTCAATCCTGGGATTGTTCATCCTCAGGATCCTGAGTTTCATTTGCTGCTTTGTCTTTAATCATTTAAACTATTTTTTGTTCCTCCCTCTTGGGGGTATCATGCTTTCCAGATTCCTTAGGGGGTTTGTCGGACCATTTATTATCTTGACGATCCTCCTGTTGGGGTGGACGTTGGTTCTGTCAGGAATTTTTTGATCCCCATTTTGGTTTTCCCGGTATCCTCCCATGGCTCTCTGATAGTTTTGGCCAGTGTAAAAGCTGTCCCCATAGGGAGTCCACTGTCCTTCACTTTCCTTTCGAGGTCTAGCCCCTCGTCTATCCCATATATCCGGGAAGAAATCTTTCTCGCTTTGTGGGCAATTTGGGGGTGTAATCCACCTGAAATACCCTCTTGGGGGTCCCGAGCCACGAGTTTGTGTCTGGGCGGGGTGGACTTGAGACTTGGGTGTATGCAGTCCTTGTTTCTGAGTACCAAAGGTATATTCTCCGTTTTTTTTATCCCTTGTTTCTGATCTCATTATAGGTTTAGTTTGGGGTAGACCTAAGAGGTCATGATTTAATTGGATAATGCGATTGACATTAGCCCATCTTTGTTGGTTATCTCGATAATCATTTAGAGCACCCTCACAGGCAAGTTTGAGGGCTGTATTTTGGTATTGATTGGCCAGGCAACCGTGGACGATGTCCCAGTTATCCTGTGTGAGTACTTTGCCTATTCTGTAGGCAGCTGCAAGCCCTTTAGTTGTGGCTGTATCCTTGATGGAACCCATTACATGCCCTCCCTGAGTTGCCGTGAGAACATAGGCATATATTTGAACCCAGTTGTTACACTGGTTTAATGGGGGAATTAAGTCTGAACTTAGTATCATTTGTAATAGTTGCCTCAGGTGTTGGGCATTCCAATCTTGGTAACGGGTTTCCAATTTATTAAGGTTAGTTAGAATCCAGCAGGTTTTTTCCTGGCTGGTGTTTCCCGGTCTACCACACATTGTGTAGATAGAGCTCAGGTTCACTTGACCTAGTGGTGCAATGTGTGGTTGCTGGGGTTGGCTTACTGGACCAGCAATACTTGCGCCTCCAGCATTTAGATAAGATTGAGCTAGTGCCTGTCAGCATTGAGTAAAATGAATTCTAAGCTGTCTATAGTTTTCTCGAAGATTCTGGTCATCTATTTCATCATGAGCTTTCCACCTTAACCAGAATCCATGGCCCCCAGGAGCATAGGCTGCTCTGGGTCCTACTATTCAGCCATGGTTGCCACCACCTTGTTGGGCACCGTTCATTAGGCCTCCCAATTGTGCAGATGTGCACCTTATCATTAAGGAATTTAGTGGATTTGGTGTATTTGTTTGATTATCCCACTGGCTATTCTGTATCCCCTGGTTCTGGGGATCAACATCAATCGTGCCATGAGTTCTAACAGCTCCGTCGGCATCAAAGCCTTCTATTTCAAAATTTATCACTTGGTTTTGTGGAGGTACAGGGATAGGATTATTTCCCCTAATAAAGCAATCGTTTGTATTTCCTAATAAAAAGTCTTGGCCAATTCCGACAGGGTTTGCCATTTCGTCAGGACCTAACCTCGGTTAGGGTTTAATATGAACTTTATAAGAAATTTCTAGACCTCAGTGGTATATTGAGGGAGTTCTGATTTAAGTTCTACAAGGCCTGATCAGGGACTTGGCATCTCTGGAGACTTAAATCTGGGTCTTAGTACCACTGCCAGTAAAACTCTCCTTCTATACCTAATAATCTACGAGATGGATATAGATATAAATATAAGTATAGGGTTCTGTATCAACTCATTAACACACACGATTGGCACCAACTGAAGGGATAATTACTAGTCCTAGCCCATTTAGGGCTACCCTGGATCAGGCGTATTCCTCAGACATTCATTTTCAACTAAAGTTTGAGGTAGCCGAATCCTAAAAAATGCTTAATTGGGTCTAAAGGTCCGGACTATCTCTCCCTAAAGGAAAGGAACAACCTGAAAATGCTACTGTCCACCAGATAGCACTTTTAATAAGTTTAGCTAGACTGTAACATTCCAGATATTATGAGGGTCTGGAAAACTCCCCCAGAATTCTGCAACTCCTCACCAAAGAATAGGTTCTGAATAGGTTATATGGCTTATTCCTTCACAGGCTGCATTCTCAGATGCAGCAGCCGTCTGCTTTCTACTGAGGAGAGACATCTTGGTGAGCCTTCTGTGCAAGGGCTCACCTTAGAACAGAGATTGTCAGTGTTTGACAGCTTCTCAAAGCTGTCAAATGCTGACAATTCATCTGTCAAAAAATTTTCAACGGATGAAGCGACATACGATGGTATCATCTGTCACCGGCTTTCCCTTAATCGGCCAGCTAAGCCCGCAGGGTGGGCTTAACAAGGCCAATCAAGGGAAAATAGTGTGTGTTTGTCAGACATCACTGGGGGCAGGACTGGAACCCAGAAACCAGAAGTCCCGCCTCCAGCACGTCTCCAGAGTTAAGATCGCAGCCAAAGTATTTGTTTAATTTCCCTGCCATTTCCTTATTGCCCATTATAGTTTCTCCTGTCTCAGCCTGTAAGGGACCCACATTTACTTTCACTAATATTTTCCTTTTTACTTACCTATAGAAGCTTTTACAGTCTGTTTTTATGTCTCTCACTAGTTTACTCTCATATTCTATTTTCCCTTTCTTTTATCAATTTCTTGGTCCTCCTTTGCTGAATTCTAAAATCCTCCCAATCCTCAGGCTTACTACTCTTTTTGGCAACATTATAAGCCTCTTCCTTTGATCTAATACTATCTTTAACTTCTCTTGTTAGCCACGGTTGGACCACTTTTCCTGTGGGGTTTTTGTGCCTTAAAGGAATGTATATTTGTTGTAAATTATGTATTAATTCATTAAATGCTAGCCATTGCTTGTCTACCATCTTACCTTTTAATGTAGTTTCCCAATCTATCTTAGCCAACTCGCCCCTCATACCTATGTAGTTTGCTTTGCTTAGATTTAAGACCCTAGTTTCGGATTTAACTAAATCACTTTCAAACTCAATATAAATTTCTATCATATTATGGTCACTCTTTCCTAAAGGCCCCTTTACTACAAGGTTATTAATTATATCCCTTTCTCATTGCACAATACTAGATCTAAAATAGCCTGTTCCCTAGTTGGTTTCTCAACATATTGATCTAGAAAACTATCTTGCATACATTCCATGAATTCGTCCCCGACACTATTACTGCAAATTTGGTTTGCCTAGTCTATATGTAGATTAAAGTCCCCCATGACTATTGTTACATGCGCCACTAATTTCCTGATTTATACTCTGCCCTACATTACAACCACTGTTTGGGGGCCTATAAACAACTCCCACCAATGTTTTCTGCACCTGGCTGTTTCTTAGCTCCACCCAAACTGATTCTACTTCTTGATTTTCGCAGCTAAGATCCTTTCTCTCTACTGTCTTTATCCCATCCTTTATTATCAGGACTACACTTCCTCCTTTTCCATTTTGCCTATCTCTTCTAAAAGTTAAGTATCCTGGAATATTTAGTTACCAACCTTGGCCACTTTGCAACCATGTCTCTGTTATGGCTATTAGATCAAACCTGTTAATTTCTGTCTGCGCTATTAATTCATCTATTTTGTTGCGAATGCTTCACACATTCAGATACAGTGGGGGAGAAATTTGGTTATTAGCGCCACCGATTAACGCCTAAAGAGGCCGAGAAGTGGGGCGCGAGCCAATTTCCGGGCGGGCGCAAGGCGCCTAGCGCCTCACCCCATATTGAGCATGCATTTAGCGCCGGCGCTAAATCTTAGCGCCCGCTCATGGGCGCAGGCTGATTATGATGTCATTTGAGTGTGCAACGCCTTTTGGGCGCCCCGGACCGGAAATTCAGTGGCGCCCCCCCTCCGTAGCGCCTGGCGCTAATAGTGACAGCTTACCTGGGCCTTACCAAGTCGCTCTCGGGCTGGAGGAGCGTTATTTAAAGGGGACTGGTGTGGTTTAAAAGCAGCAGCCATTTTTGGATCACAACTTCCTTGAGAGCTACAAAGAGTTGCTGAGCTGCACACTGAGAGCCATTTGACCACTGAGCCAGTGTAGGCAGACGATCTTCAGCCTTCTGACCATCACCTTGCTGTTGGTGAGCCTTGACAACGGGGAACCTTCCTGTGGGCACTTATTATGGGGGCTGCATTAGAGGGGAACGTCCTGCTGCTGAATCATCTGGAAAGGGCACTGAGATGCTGGGAGAGGGGGGCGGGCATGGCCAGACGGAGGAGGGCCAACAGACGTCGCCACAGCAGACCTTATGCTGGCAGAGTTGTCCGACAGCAGTTTTCCTACATGAACATGCTGGAGGAGCAGTGTGTCAGAAGGCTGTGATTTAGAAAGGAGGTGGTGACTGAGCTGTGCCAGCTGCTTCAGCCAGATCTGCAGCCTCAGATAAGGTGCAGGACATCCCTGTCGGCAGCTGAGAAGATGGCTGCTGGCCTGAACTTCTACGCGAGCGGCTCTTCTCAGGCTGCACGTCAGAGGCTGATCAGAAGTAGCTTCTAGGCCCCTCTCACGGAATGCTTGCTGCCATTCCAAGAACAGGAATGGAACCGGTCTGATACCCCTAAGCCTGTGAAGGGCAAGATGCATGTAAATAGCAGGCATGGCCATTGTAAATGAAGAAAGTGTTTCATTACACAAAATGTGGTTCCTTTAAACATGAGAAAGCTATGGCAACAGAAAGCAAAACTAATACACTGACACATAACTGACTCTCACACCCGGGAGACTGTCCAAAACATAAATTACATTCCGACCATCTTCCTTGGCCTTGATTCCACTGTGTGATGAAATAACTCTGTGTTCTGGTATTTGTATTGTTGTTGTTGTTGTTGTTGTACTTGTAATGTCTGGAATGTTCCACCGGGGGGAACCACTAATGCTCCTCCCTGGCCCCGCCCCTCTTCTGGTATGTTCTACCAAGGGCTCGGTCGATGATGAACTCTGTTAACTCTGCCATGATTCTTACTTAATAAAAGCCTTCAGTCTTAAGCTTTAACTTCACGGATTCGGGCAGTTATTTGGCACATCACACTGCGCCAACCAAAGCATCCAATGCCCCATCAGTGAGGCGTTCCGCCCTCTGCCTCACCCTTTCCATGTCTTGCTAGGCTGGTGCGCCACAGGTAGGCTCCCACCGCTTTGAAGGCCTACAAGGCGAGTGTGTCTGGTGATGCCAATTGACCTGCCCCTTTAAGAGCTGGCCGGCGCCACTGTGTCTCAGGGAAAGTGATTATTGACAGCACCCTCGCTGCGCCCCACCGCCACGAAATTGGGTTGCGCCGCCGGGTTAGCGCCTTAAGAGTAGCGTGCAGCGCCTGATTTAGTGCCACAATCACCTTTAGGGGCGCTGCAACCCAATATCACGCTAGGTGGCGCTAAATTGCGCCTGGCGCTACACTTTGCGCATCGCCAGGACTAGCGCCCCAAATGTGGCTATACCGAATTTCTAGGCCAGTGTCTTTTTCTTTGCCTTATTTCTATTTTTCTCTGATGTCACCTTAGTCACTGATGCCTTATTACCTTTGTTACTCTCTCTGTCCCTTCCTGACCCACTCTGCTTATAGTTACCCAAAACTCTACTCTTCTCTAGAGCCTAGACATTTCTCTCACTGCTTTTAAATTGACTCTTTCCTGAATCCTCCCACCCCCCACCACATTAGTTTAAAGCCACGTCTACTGCCCTAGTTATTCAGTTCGCCAGGACACTGGTCCCAGCCTAGTTTAAGTGGAGCCCGTCCCAACGGAACAGCTCCCTCTTTTCCCAGTACTGGTGCCAGTGCCCCATGTACTGAAACCCCTTCCTCCCACACCACTCTTTGAGGGACGCATTTAAACCTCTAATCTGTTTGTCCCTATGCCAATTTGCACGTGGCTCTGGTAACAATCCAGAGATTATTACCTTTGAGGTTCTGCTTTTTAATTTGGATCCTAACTCCTCAAACTTCCTCAGCAGAACCTCATTCCTAGTTCTACCTATGTCGTTGGCTCCTACGTGGACCACGACAACTGGACCCTCCCCCTCCCACTCCAATTTCTTCTCCAGCCACGAGGAGATGTCTTTAACCCTGGCACCGGGCAGGCAACACAATCTTCGGAACTCTTGGTCGCGGCTGCAGAGAACAGTAGCTATCCCCCTGACTATACTGTCCCCAAACACAACTACATTCCCTTTCACTCCCCCCACTTGAATGGCCTCCTGCACCATAGTGTCATGGTCAGCTTGCTCATCCATCCTGCAGGCTTTTCCCTCATCCACACAGGCAGTAAGAACCTCATACCTGTTGGCCAAGGGCAAAGGCTGAGGCTCCTCCAGCACTGCACCTGGGGTCCCCGTACCTGCCTGAGTTGCAGTCACACCCTCCTGTCCCTGACCACTAGCCAGACCTGTACCACTACCTAACGTAAGGGGTGTGACTGCCTCCTGGATCAAAGTGTCCAAGTAACTCTCCCCCTCCCTGAAGAAGTTCCTCAAGGTGCAGGCACGTACTGCAAACGTGGTTGTCCGGGATCACAATGCTCTCCATAAACTCCCACATACTGCAGTTGCGGCACACCACCTGCACTGCCATCCCTATATGACCTTGTTTTATTTAATTAAATTTAATTCAATTTGTAATTAGGTAACTTAATTTGCAGTGTAGTTTCTTGACTACTTACTTGATCTAGATTAAGTTAAGGGTACTGAAATTAAATATATACCTGTAACACAAAGCACTACAAATAGTGTAGGCAAAAAGCAACAAGTGGAAATCTGAAACTTTCTCCCCCAATTGGATTAATTGAAATTTTCAAGACTGTGATTGATAGATTTTTGTTAGGAAAAGGTATCAAGGGATATGAAGCAAAGGTGGAAAAATGGAGTTGAGATACAGATCAATTATAACCTAATTGAATCGTAGAAAAGGCTCAGGGGTCTGAATGTGCCTGTCCTATTTTTATGTTCCTCCTTTCCTATTCGTAAGTATCTTGCCTCATGCTCTTTGCCTTCCATTGATTTCTGGCTGGGAATGAAAACTCAGCCAGTGAGAAATTGAGAGCGCTAACCACAGCCTATCACTTTGGCAACACCTGCCCTTTTACCTCCTCCCTTCCTACTGTCCAGGGCCCCAAATACTCCTTCCAGGTGAAACAACGATTTACTTGTACTTTTTGCAATTTAGTATACTGTATTCGCTGCTCACGATGCGGTCTCCTCTACATTGGGAGACCAAACATAGATTGGGCGACCGCTTTGCAGAACACCTCCGTTCAGTCCGTAAGGGTGACCCCGAGCTTCCGGTCGCCTGTCACTTTAATTCTCCGCACCACTCCCACCCTGACTTCTCTGCCCTTGGCCTCTTACACTGTTCCAATGAAGCTCAACGTAAGCTTGAGGAACCGCACCTCATCTTTCGATTAGGCACTTTACAGCCTTCTGGACTCAGCATTGAGTTTAACAATTTCAGACTATAACCTCTGCCCCTATCATTTCTTTTTTCTCTCTCACTTGGCAGCTGTTGATCATTCTGCCATTGCCATTTACACTTCATCTAGAGTCATCTTTTGTTGCTTAACATCCCATTACCATCTCCTTTTGTCTTGCACCATCATCCCTTTTGTCTCTTAATCTCTCCTGCCTTCCATCCTATCACAGACCTTCCCTTTTGCTCTTTCCTCCCCCCACCCACTGCCTGCCTCTCCCTGCCCCTACATTTGTTTAAAAACCTGTTACAACTCCAACTTTTTCCAGTTCTGACGAAGGGTCATGGACCTGAAACGTTAACTCTGTTTCTCTCTCCACAGATGCTGCCTGACCTGCTGAGTATTTCCAGCATTTTCTGTTTTTATTTCAGATTTCCAGCATTCGCAGTATTTTGCTTTTGTACCTTTCCTTTTACTATTTAAATAACTACAGTCGATTTTGAGAATATTCACTGAGTATGTGGATATAAGGATTACTCCAATCAGGCACTGACGCAATGCTGAACACAGCAGTATGCACTGACCTACTATCATTCCCTGGAATTTGCCTCCAGTATGTCCACACCTCTGCCACGCAACAAAGCTCACTCACTGCTACAGACTACTATAGGTATTGTACCTTGTATACTGCATGCTTGGAATCTAATATATGTCAATAGGTTGAAATCAATGAACAAAAAAGTTAAAATGACATCAAATAATTTCTAACTTTTAATTGTAATATTATAATATTGCAAATCATAGAATCAAAGAATAGTACAGCACAGAAGGAGGCCATTCGGCCCATTGAGTCTGCGTAGGCTTTTTCGAACAGCAATCTAGTTAGTCCCACTCCCCAACTCTTTCCCCTTATCCCAGAAATGTTTTCTCCTTATTGAACCTGTATCCACCACCCTATCAGTTAGTGCATTCTAAATCCGAACCACTCGTTGCGTAAATAAGTTTTTCCTCATGTCGCCTCTCGTGCTTCCTCCCAGCCCCACAAGCTCACCCACTAGCAGCCTGCTCCCACAGCTGGGTTGGAGATCAGATACCCCAAGGAATCGGACCCACCCAGACTTGAAATCCCCCCCCCCCAGCCTACCCTGGACCCCACACATACCTGTTGTTGCAGCGTCGTGTCCAGCCAGTGCTCCACCCCCCCCGACTGGAAAATAGTCTGCCAATCAGGCTGGCTTCCGGGTGGAGAACCTGCCGATGATGTCACACGCACGCTGTGGAGTTAACGGGCAGGTAAACCTGGACTTCCGGGTTTCCCACAGTCTACCAGCCAGCCCCACACTCCGGGTGGGTTGGAAATGTCAAAATCCAGCCCAATGTTTCAGGTCGATGACCTTACATCAGAACTAAAAAAAAGTTATAGAGATATAACAGGTTTTAAGCAAGTGCAGAAGCAGGGAAAGTGGGGCGGGGGAAGCGGGGGGAGGAAAGAACAAAAGGGAAGGTCTGTGATCGGGTGGAAGGCAGGAGAGATTAAAAGGCAAAAGAGATAATGGTGCAAGGCAAAAGGAGATGGTAATGGGACAAGTAAAGACACAAAAGATGGGTCTAGAAGAGGTGTAGAATGGGAATAGCAGATTCATCAACTGCTGCCATCTGAACAAATGGGGGCAGAGGTTATGATCTGAAATTGTTGAACTCAATGTTGAATCCGGGAGGCTGTAAAATTCCTAATCAAAAGATGAGGTGCGGTTCCTCAAGCTTATTTTGAGCTTCATTGGAACAGTGTAGGAAGCCGAGGACAGAGAGGTCAGAGTGGGAGTAGAGCAGTGAAACAAACTGACAGGCGACCAGTAGCTCGGGGTTACGCTTGTAAACTGAGCAGAGGTGTAATCCCTCATCCCTGGAACCATTCTAGTAAATCACTTCTGTACCCCCTCCAAAGCCTTCACGCCCTTCCTAAAGTGTGCTGCCCGGAATTGGATATAATACTCTAGCTGGGGTTGAACTAGTTTTTTAAATAGTTTTAGCATAACTTCCTGGCTTTTGTACTTTTATTTATAAAGCCTAGGATCCCATATGCTTTATTAGAAACATAGAAACATAGAAAAATAGGAGCAGGAGTAGGCCATTCAGCCCTTCGAGTCTGCTCCGCCATTCAATATGATCATGGCTGATCCTCTATCTCAATACCATAGTCCCGCTCTCTCCCCATACCCCTTGATGCCTTTTGTGTCTAGAAATCTATCTGTCTCCTTCTTAAATATATTCAGTGACTTGGCCTCCACAGCCTTCTGTGGTAGAGAATTCCACAGGTTCACCACCCTCTGTGATAAGAAATTCCTCCTCATCTCAGTCCTAAATGTCCTACCCCATATCCTGAGACTGTGACTCCTCATCTTAGACCCCCCAGTCAGGGGAAACATCCTCCCTGCATCCAGTCTGTTTAGTCCTGTCAGAATTTTATACGTTTCAATGAGATCCCCTCTCATTCTTCTAAACTCTAGTGAATACAGACTTAGTCGACCCAATCTCTCCTCATACGACAGTCCTGCCATCCCAGGAATCAGTCTGGTGAACCTTCGTTGCACTCCCTCTATGGCAAGTATATCCTTTCTTAGGTAAGGAGGCCAAAATTGCACACAGTACTCCAGGTGTGGTCTCACCAAGGCCCTGTATAACTGTAATAAGACATCCTTGCTCCTGTATTCAAATCCTCTTGCAATGAAGGCCAATATACCATTTGCCTTCCTAACTGCTTGCTGCACCTGCATGTTTGCTTTCAGTGACTAGTGTACAAGGACACCCAGGTCCCCTTGTACATCAACATTTCCCAATCTATCATCATTTAAATAATATTCTGCCTTTCTATCTTTCCTACCAAAGTGGATAACTTCACATTTATCCACATTATACTGCATCTGCCATGTATTTGCTCACTCAGTCAACTTGTCTAAATCGCCTTGAAGCCTCTTTGCATCCTCCTCACAACTCACGATCCCACCTAATTTCGTGTCATCAGTAAACTTGGAAATATTACATTTGGTTCCATCATCCAAATCATTGATATATATTGTGAATAGCTGGGGCCCAAGCACTGATCCCTGCAGTACCCCACTAGTCACCGCCTGCCACCCCAAAAAAGACCCATTTATTCCTACTCTCTGTTTCCTGTCTGTTAACCAATTTTCAATCCATGCCAGTATATTACCCCTAATCCCATGTGCTTTAATTTTGCATACTAACCTCTTATGTGGGACTTTATCAAAGGCCTTCTGGAAATCCAAATACACCACATCCACTGGTTCTCCCTTATCTATTCTACCAGTGACATCCTCAAAAAACTCCAGTAGGTTTGTCAAACATGATTTCCCTTTCATAAATCCATGTTGACTTTGTCTAATCCCATTGATATTTTCTAAGTGTCCTGTTATCACATCCTTTATAATAGACTCTAGCATTTTCCCTATTACTGATGTTAGGCTAACCGATCTGTAGTTCCCTGTTTTCTCTCTCCCTCCTTTTTTAAATAGTGGGGTTATTATTTGCCACCCTCCAATCTGAAGGAACTGTTCCATAATCTATAGAATTTTGGAAGATGACAACCAATGCATCCACTATTTCCATGGCTACCTCTTTTAGTACTCTGGGATGCAGATTATCAGGCCCTGGGGATTTATCGGCTATCAATCCCATTAATTTCTCCAGCACTATTTTTTAAAACTAATTTCCTTTAATTCCTCCTTCTCACTAGACCCTTGGTTCCCTAGCATTTCTGGCAAGTTATTTTTGTCCTCTTCCATGAAGACAGAACCAAAGTATTTGTTTAATTGCTCAGCCATTTCCTTGTTCCCCATTATAAATTCTCCCGTTTCTGACTGTAAGGGACCGACATATGTCTTCACTAATCTTTTTCTTTTTACATACTTGTAGAAGCTTTTACAGTCCACTTTTATGTTCCTTGCAAGTTTACTCTCATACTCTATTTTTCCCCTCTTAATCAATCTCTTGGTCCTTTTTTGCTGAATTCTAAACTGCTCACAATCCTCAGGCTTGCTACTTTTTCTGGCAACTTTATATGACTCCTCTTTGGATCTAATACTATCCTTAATTTCTTTTGTTAGCCATGGTTGGGCCGCTTTTCCTTTTGTGTTTTTGCGCCAGAAAGGAATGTATAACTATAGCAATTAATGCATTTGTTCCTTAAATGTTAGCCATTGACTATCCACCGTCATGCCTTTAAATGAAGCTCCCCAATCTCTCATAGCCAACTCACTCCTCATACCCTCGTAGTTTCCTTTGTTTAGATTTCAGACCCTAGTTTCGGATTGAACTACTTCACTTTCCATCTTAATGAACAATTCTATCATGTTATGGTCACTCTTCCTTAAAGGACCCCGCACAACAAGATTATTAATTAACTCCTTCTCATTACACAATACCCAATCTAGGATAGCCTGTTCTCTAGTTGACTCCTCAACGTACTGGTCTAAAAAACCATCTCGTACACACTCCAGGAATTCATCCTCCACAGTGTTATTGCTAATTTGGTTTGGCTAGTCTATATGTAGATTTATGTCACCCATGATTACTGTAGTACCCTTGTTACATGCATCGCTAATTTCCTGTTTGATGCCGTCCACTACATTACCACTACTCTTTGGAGGCCTATAGACAACTCCCATCAATGTTTTCTGCCCCTTGGTGCTTCTTAGCTTATTAACAGCTTTGTTAAACTGTTCTGCCACCTTCAAAGATTTATGCATAAGCACCCACTTTAAAAATTGTACCATTTAGTGTGTATTGTCCCTTCTCATTCTTCCCACCAAAATGTATCACCTAACACTTCTCTGCATTGAATTTGATCTGCCATGTGTCCACCCATTCCACCAGCCTGTCTATGGGCTGTAATTTGCGACACCCACGCGTGGTTAAGAGGTGCGTACGCACCCGTAGGGTCCGCGCAAGCTCCAGGTTTAGGCATGCGAAGCACATGCGCTGAAACCCAGAACTTGCGATCTTCTTGACAGATCCTCCGCATCCCCGGGAGATGGGCCTCTGCAGGTGGAGAGTTGCACTATTTGCCCAACTTCCGCCCATAAGGCCTGCTTTTACCAGCATAAGAGTTTTTAAAAAATAGAAAAATAAAATTTTATCACTCATTTATACATTAAAAACCCTGTCCAATAAGATAAGTTTATTTTTAGCCCTGTTAAAACATATCTTTTTCTCTTCAAAAAATTAAATTTTTGTTTGAGATATTTAATTAGATGGCATTTTAATTCATTTTAAATATATCATTTAAAAAAAAATTATTTCATGTGTGTGTATTTTTTAAGCGATCCCCATTCCGTACGTACGGAACTCCTATAAGTATGAATGGGGATTCCCTTCTTTTATTTGTTGGGCTGACCCACGTGATCCCAGTGGTGCTTGCGAACCTCCTGCGCCCCTGGGATACGTGGGCCTCTGCTCGCGCGTACCCAGAGAGGTAGAGGATCGCAAGTTTCCGTATCTCCCGGGCCACCAGGTTAATGTGCAGATATTTTACAGGTCGGAGGCATCCGCCTGCAGGAAGCCTCCAATCGCAAATGTTGGGCCTATATCTTCTTGAAGTCTATTACTACCTTCCTCACTGTTTACTACACTTCCAAGTTTCGTGTCACCTGCACATTTTGAAATTGCGCCCTGTACCCCCAAGTCCAAGTCATTAATGTATGTCAAAATATGATTTTCTGTGCATGATAAATCACGTTAACAGTTGACGGGGGGGTATTTTTTTAACATGGCTCTTTTTCTGAAAAAGCATAGTGGGGATTAGCACTTTGTTCTAGATATGAGTTAGCTAGATATAGAAGCCTAATAAAAATGCTTCTGCAGACAAGAAATTTGCAATTTATTGCAGGTAATGATAAGCAAATGGTGAGTCTTGAGTTGCATTTATGTGGAGTTGATTGCTTCTAGTAAATGTTTGATTGATAGAACTGAACATATGAAGAAAAGGCTGAGGAAACTTATTTTAAAGGAAACCTTAATTTGACCCCGGAGACCTGAGAGTGATAAGGGTGATCAATCTGATCGCCGTTACTTTAAAAGCAATGAGTTTACACAATGATCCCCACTGTTCCCTCACACACACACATATATATCTAACACTGATCTCATGGTAAGCTCTCAGTAGAACTGTTCCTAGCACTTTGATCTCAGGACTTCTTGTATGACTGGGAAATGTGGACTGCAGCTTGAGTAAACCGTACATGAGTAGTAGGACACACAGTGTGGCTGTTCAAGCTTGATCCTCTGTTTGTGAAGCATAGTGTACACTAAGGTGAAACGAGCACACACGAACCTTGACCAAACAGTATCTCTACTTAAGTATTAAAGAAGGATTAGGCATCACCATTGCTGAGTTGTATGCTTTGAAATCAATGAATGATTTGTGACTATGGTGAAAGACAAATATTAATATGAAGGTTTCTGAACAATTTTATTCTTGGCCATTTTCTGATCTCAGATAAGTTTGTTGCTAGTCCAATTATCAGATCAGCAACTTTTTTCCTGATGAAGTATTGGTGTCGATGGAGCAAATAGAGGAAGTCAATTAGTAATAATCATTTCCATTTACCTGTATTCTGCTGAAATTCAGAGTGGTGGCTGTTTCCCTGTTTGGATCTTATTGGTAGCTTTATTTTAAAGGTCATGGAGAATAGTCTTTAACTAATGTAATCATTTAAATTCATGAATCTGCAGAAAGACACGATGGCCCAGATATTCCGATCGCAGGCCTCCCGCGGGCGGAGGACAGCGATCTGGAAAAATCTGCACCCTTACCTGAGGGCTCCCAGAACACGCACAATTCCGATGTTGGGCTTCTCCAAACTGCTGGTGCGCAGGGCCCACGTATCCCAGAGGTGCAGGTAGTTTGCAGCGTCCCTGGGATCACGTGAGCCATGGGGGAGCCAATCAAAGAAGAGAATCTCCCTTCATACATTTGACAGGAAGACCTGTCAAATATATGAATGGAGATCACCCCCAAAACATAGTAAAACTTTAAATAAATTTTTTTTTAAATCACATTTTTAAAATGACTTGAAAGTACAATAAACAAAACTTCAAATTTTTGAAAAAAAAAATTAAACTTTTTTACGGGGCTGAAAATAAACTTACCTTTTTTTAAAGTATTTTTAAATGATAAATCAGTGGAAATTTAAAAAAAAACTTTTTTCAACTCTTATCCTGGTAAAAGCAGGCCTTACGCTTTTACCAGGTGCAAGAACTGTAAAGGTTTTCTGCGGGTGGAGGGTCTCCAAAAAGCGGAACTGTCCACCCGCAGAGGCCCTTCTCCAGGGCAGCCGAAGGATCTGTCAAGAGCTTTCTTGACAGATCGGAAATGCCGGTTTCCAGCGCATGCGCAGTGCATGCCTAAAACCGGCATTTCCGATGGCCCTACGGGTGGGTACACAGCGCGTACCCATCCATAAGGATCGGAATATCCGTCCCGATAAAATACACAAATTGTCGTCCTGAAAAACATAGCGTGGGCGAATTTCCTTGGGTTTCTCCCAGTCTCTCGCTGTAGCTTTGGTGGAAGAGTGGCGACAACCCTGGAGATTTTAGCCATTGACACTTTTTCTCCCGGAGTTCTGCCGATCTTCCTTCGAAGTTACGGTCCAAGATTGGGGGAACCCTAGCGCAAATTCCAGGCGAATATTTTTATCTTTCGCACTTAGTCTAGTGATTCTCTAATCTGTGTAATTATGCAATTGATTTCACAAACTGCATGGTAAATATCACTATACAGTAAACTCTTTCGTATCCGACACCTACGGGACCAGGATGGTGCCGGTTGATGAAAAATTTCGGATAACAGGGAGGTAGGCAATTTTTAACACAAAAAAAAAAGCCACTGACTAACTCGGCCACCGCGGGAAACTTGGACTTAGAAAAACAAAAAATGAATGGATTTGGCAAGATTACCGGTTATCTATTTTGCCAGTTATTAAAGAATTCCGGATGATCAAATGCCATTTAAACAAGCGTTTACTGTATATAAAAACTTTTATCTAGTCCACACTTTTGTTTGTCACGCCACAGGGGTCACAATTGATATGCAAAACATGCACTGCACTTGTATCTAATTGGCTCAAATGTCATGTCCATAAAAATAACAACAAATTACAACTGCATGGAACATGTCAGTGACCAAGTGGCAAATGATAACATAAACTACCATTCACAAATTACAAAAAACGCCCTTCCAGAATCGGCAGTCAACAATAAATTACCAATAGTAAAAGTAGTAAGGAACAAAATGGAAACCAATAAAATTGCTCAAAATACATTTGAAAATCCCTTCAGCCCCCACCTTGGTTTCTCACTATGCTGAGAAATGTGCTAGAAATATACACTGGAAATATACACTGGAAATGTACACTGGAAATGTACACTGGAAATATATACTGGAAATATACACTGGAAATGTCACCATCAATGTTTTAAGATGAAAGTCAGACAGGAATTCTCCTCCAAGCCCATTTTCATGGCAGAGAGGCCTTCCTGGGTTGGGGTTCATCCATTACAATGACATTAGGATTTCTACTACCAAGAGGGTAGCCCACCATTGCCAGGGGCAAAATCCTTTGTCAGACTTTTACAAAAAAATCCATTTTTTTCACACAAATTGGCGTTTTTCAGTATTAACCAATCGAATCAGTTGTAAGGATGGATTAGAACTTATAAAAAACAATCAGATCAGTGGAAGGTGGGTCAGAAACTATCTGAACCAATGAGGTCAGTGGGAGGATGGGAAAGATCATTGTGAGAAGTAATCAGATCAGTAGCAAGCCAAAACTGCCACAGCCAATCAATCAGATGTTATTTGACCTCAATGTTGGCTGGACATGAATTGAGGCAGAAAAGTTATGAGATGACATAATAGTTTCTGAGAATCATAGCTACAGGAGCATTTGTTTAGTATTTGTCCTTGAAAGAAGTTATGTGTAACAAATAGGTGTCAGACATGGCTCAGTGGTAGCACTCATACATCTGAGTTAGAAGGTTTTGGATTCAAACCTAACTCCAGAGACTTGAGTACATAATCTAGAAAATGTAACGCTGGTACAGTACCAGATTTCAAGAGGGCTAGATTTGCAAAGGTGGCAGATGACTTCGACCAGCTTGTTCGAGCAGTCCTTCTAGGTAGAGACATCACCAACACAGAAAAAAATGGAATACCTTCAAAATAATCCTAATGCACAAGGAAGCTATGTATTTCTCGAGAGTTAAAATAAGGGCACATGGTCAAACAAAGCCTAATTGCTTAACGGGTCATGTGCAAAGAAAATTAGACTCAAGCAAAAATATTTTTGCAGATTAAAAGTAGGTCTTATCAGAGCAGGCTAAAGGACATTGGAGAAGATGATAGTGGATAACTGTGATAGCAACTGCAAGGTTTTTTTCAGCTATTTTAGGAGTCAGAGGGTCATTAAGGATTCCATATGGCCATTGAAGGATTCCTCAGGATAGATTCGGGTGGACTCTCAAGATATGGCAGAGGTTTAAATGGTATCAGTCTTTACTGCAGAAGATGATGTTGAGATACCAATAATGTATCTTAGGGTTGATGCTGAAATTGAAAATGTCAAAGTGGATGCACATATAGTCCTGACTAGATTAAGGGATCTCAAAACAGATCAGGCTGCTGGCCCAAATAGCATTCACCCGATGGTGCTGAAAGAAATAGAGCTGTGGTTTCCGAGCCCCCTGTTCATATATTTAACAGTTTGCTGGTGTTTAGGAATATTCTCTGAAGTGCCTCAATAATCCCGAGACTCGATGTTAGCGAAACAAAACAAGGCTTTTATTAACTTAGAAGATAACACGCAGTGGAGAGAGGTATCTTCCATCTGGAGCTCTGCAGTACTGGATATGAGGCCAGACTGAGCTGGCTTACATAGAGGCCAGGTATGGGCGGAGCCCTACACACAACACATTCCATACATTCCAATATACAATACAATGGTGAGGAGAAACCTGAAACCAACCACAGTCACAGGCAATACAATGGTGAGGGGAAACCTGAAACCAACCACAGTCACAGGCAGTGATGAATGGAATATTTCATCACATTCTCATGGACTGGAGGGAGGCCTTTGTGGTGCTGATATTTTAAAAGGGTAATAATTGAGAATCAGGAAATTACAGGCCTATTAGCTTGAGCTTCTGTATAAGCAAGATGCTAGAAGCAAAGATTAGAGATACACTATATGAGCACCTTGACAGAGAAGAGGTTATTAGAGACTCTCAATATAACTTTTGGAAAAGAAGGTCATGTTTCACCAGGCTGGTTGTCTGTTTTGAGGAAGTTACTAGGTAGGTGGATATAGGTAGTCCAATTTACATTGTATACAAAAGCAAAATTCTCCACCCCACTCCCACTCTGACCTCTCTGTCCTTGGCTCCCTATACTGTTCTAATGAAGCTAACGTGGAAGCTCGAAGAACAGCACCTCAGATCCTGAGATGCATTTCCTGCAATTACTGCTCTCCACAACCTCCCCCCACAAATGCTGGATCACAGAATTACCCCAAATGTGTTTAATCATAATGCAATGGCAGACCATGGTTTAATACATTTATTAAAATTAGAGGTTACAGTTTTCAGGAGTGTGTTCTCACCAGGACCACATGAGAGGAATCAAGCGATAGAACTGACTTCCACAGTAAGGTACATGTGATGCCTATGTGAGAATGTGTGGATAAGATTAAAGAACAGTGGACACACCAGTATATTAGGCCTAAATAATTACTCTTAATCCTGCAATCCTTAGGACTCTAATGTAAAATGAAAATATTAATAATAAACGTGGACAGATAATTCATTTTCCAACAGTCCAAGGGGTTCAGGAAGGGCCAAATATACTGACAATGTGTTAGAAATAGGAATATCTTAGGAAAGAGCAAATACTGTATGTGTAATATAAGCACATAAGGAGTCAGAAAAATATGTTATTATCAATTATATTTTTCATAGGAGGCTAGTCAACCTCCTGCATCATCATACACATTGCCTCAAGACCAAGGGGATGAGTTATGGTCCAGTAAACCTGGTCTAATAAGCTTCTGCATGAAATGGACATGGTTCCAAGTGACGATGAGACCTGTGAGAAAGTTCTACAGGTAGATGAAGCTTTACCACTGGAATTCTGTTAGATATTGTTTTGGATTTATGCAGTTAGTTGAGGTGCAGCTGCAACAGCTTGTGTTCCTGGCATAACCCTGGGGGTCTGACTTCAGTGCCAGCAACTCTTGTGATGCTGTTCCAGCCATAATTTTGCAGAGGACTGACAGCCTGGCCACGTCTCTTCCATCTTGCAGAGTGTGGATTCTGGCACAGATTAGTCCATCCCTCATCAAATCCAGAGCTTTAGTTAGCTTTGGACTGTACTATATCCAATAATAAGGGATATATTTTCTCTGTGGCCTACCAAAGCAGGGCTATAATATCCCATCAGTGGGCTGATGTGACTTTTAAAACTTTGTAGTTGTCAATGCTGGAAAATAGGGCCAAGTTTGGTTCAAGTTTCCCAGGATTTAATTATTTAGCTAGAATGCAAGCGTTGTACAAGGATCACAAAATTATAATACAGGTCAACTATCCCTTATCCGCACTTCCGAAATTCAAAAAGCTCTGAAAACCGAAAGTTTTTTCGTGGAGCGTCTCTCGGTATTTCCAGTGTAAAAGCTTGAGCAGCTTGCGCGGGAGTTTGCAGATTACTGCGTGGCCGTGTGCAACTTTGAGGAAACATTGCTGTTAACTATTTCTTTATAGTAATCTGGTTACCTAGCCAGGTTACTAGTGGTATAGTTGTAGGGTAAACCCGATGGCTGCCTCTTAGAGTCATAGAGTCATAGAGTTTTACAGCACAGAAAGAGGCCCTTCGGCCCATCGTGTCTGCGCCGTCCATCAATCCCTGTCCAGTCTAATCCCATTTTCCAGCATTTGGTCCATAGCCTTGTATGCAATGGCATTTCAAGTGCTCATCCAAATGCTTCTTGAATGTTGTGAGGGTTCCTGCCTCTACCACCCTTTCAGGCAGAGAGTTCCAGATTCCAACCACCCTCTGGGTGAAAAAGTTCCTCCTCAAATCCCCTCTAAATCTCCTGCCCCTTACCTTGAATCTATGCCCCCTTGTTATTGACCCCCCTACTAAGGGGAAAAGTTCCTCTTTATCTACCCTATCTATGCCCCTCATCATTTTGTACACCTCAATCAGGTCCCCCCTCAGCCTTCTTTGCTCCAATGAAAACAACCCCAGCCTGTTTAGTCTTTCTTCATAGCTGAGGCGCTCCATCCCAGGTAACATCCTGGTGAATCTTCTCTGCACCCTCTCTAAAGGTCCATTTATAAGCATTATATCCGTGCTGAAATCTGAAAAATTCCGAATTCCGAAACACAGCCGGCCCCAAGGGTTTCGGCTAAGGGATCGTGCACCTGTATTTTTTTTAAAGTCAGCAATTTAGAGACAAATATATGTTCTGGTTAGGTGATCTGAGATGCAGGGCGCGATCTTACCTTTCGGTGCGAGTTGGGAGCGGGTCAGCTGACTTGCGGGTTCCGAACCAAGCCCCCAATGACGCCCGAAGCACAGACGTAATTTTATGTCAATTGGCCTTATTAAGCCCGCCCTGCGGGCTTGCCAGCCAATTAAGAGATGGCCAGTGTCAGATGACGTCAGCTGATGACGCGTCATCTGCTGGTTTTCTTAAAAGGGACACACTCATTTTTTTTGACAGATGATTTTTCAGTGTTTGACAGCATTGAGGTGCTGCAAACACTGCCAATCACTGTACAAAGGTGAGCCCTTGCACCCAGGCTCTCCAGAGAATCTCTCCTTAGGATAAAACAGATGGCAGCTGCAGGTGAGGTTACAGAAGCGATCTATCATTGGTGAGAGAGGTTCTCCCAATGAGGTGGGACTACACAAACAATTCAAACCTTATTACCTATGTAAAAGTCTAAATACATTAAAAATGATTTTCCCAACATTTTCTTACCTCTGAAACTCACCAGTGTACCATTGAATCCTTCACACCACTTCTGCAGCTGTCATCAATGAAGGAACATTAAAGTAGAGCCACAGTGATGTGCCTCAATAATTCCGAGACTCGAAGGTAGCAGAACAAAACAAGGCTTTTATTAACTTAGAACGAAACACGTAAGCGAGAGAGATGTCGTCCTTCTGGAGATTGGGGCTAGACTGAAGCTAGCTTACAAACGGGGCCAGGTATGGGCGGAGCCCTACACACAGCACATTCCAGCACATTCCAGTATACAATACAGCACATTCCAGTACACAATACAATGAGGCCTGGGGGAAGGGAAATGACACTGAAACCGATCTCAGTCACAGGCAGTGATGAATGGAAATATTTCATCACATTCACCCCTTCTATAGATTTAGTCTGTTCGGGGGTTTGATAGTCCTCTGCGACCGACGTGGCTGTTGCGGTGCCGCGGGTGTCAGCTGGGTGTCCCCGGTAGCCTCCTGGGTCTCTGCCGGGGGTGCCGCCAGGGTTGTTGAAGGGGTAGTTGGTGGGGGTGCCGTTGATCGGTGTTCTTCTGGGGGTGATGAAAGAGTAGTGGGTGGGTAAGAGTTGCTGTGATCGTTGTTGCCGCTATTGCCGTGGTTGTTGTCGATGCTGGCTGGGGCGACGTCTTTTATGGACACGGTGTCCTCCCTTCCGTCGGCGTGCCGGACATATGCGTATTGGGGGTTGGCGTGGAGTAGGTGTACTGGCTCCACGAGAGGGTCCGTCTTGTGGCCCCTCACATGCCTTCGCACGAGTACCGGACCTGGGGTGGAGAGCCATGACGGCATGGATACGCCTGAGGTGGATTTCCGGGGAAAGACAAACATTCATTCATGAGGCGTGGTATTAGTGGCCGTACACAATAGCGACCGTATCGAATGGAGCACATCCGAGAGGACTTCCTGCCAGCGGGAGATAGGGAGGCCCTTGGTCCTTAGAGCTAGAGTGACTGCTTTCCATACTGTCCCGTTCTCTCGCTCCACTTGGCCGTTACCCCGGGGGTTGTAGCTGGTGGTACGGCTCGTGGCAATCCCCCTGGACAGCATGTACTGGCGTAGCTCTTCACTCATGAAGGACGCCCCCCTATCTGTTTGGATGTAGCTCGGCATACCGAACAGGCAGAACAGGTTGTTGAGGCATTTAATGACCGTGGCGCTGGTCATGTCTGGGCAGGGGAAGGCGAATGGGAACCGGGAGTATTCGTCCACAATGTTCAGGAAGTAAACATTGCGGTCGACGGATGGGAGGGGGCCCTTGAAATCTAAGCTGAGCCGCTCAAAGGGCCGTGTAGCTTTGATTAAGTGGGCTCTATCTGGACGGTAGAACCGAGGCTTGCACTCAGCGCAAGTGCGGCAGTTCCTGGTCAGGGACCGAACTTCCTCAATCGAGTAGGGTAAGTTACGGGACTTTATGAAGTGGAACAGCCGCGTGACCCCTGGGTGGCAGAGGTCGTTGTGGAGGGTCTGTAGCCGATCCCCGGTGGCGCTGGCACACATCCCTCGTGAGAGGGCGTCAGGGGATTTGTTAAGGGCCCCTGGCCGGTAAATGATGTCGTACTCGAAGGTGGAGAGCTCGATCCGCCACCTAAGAATCTTATCATTTTTAATCTTCCCCCTCTGTTTATTATTGAACATAAACGCTACCGACCGCTGGTCGGTAAGTAGGGTGAAGCGTTTGCCGGCTAGGTAGTGGCGGCAGTGGCGCACTGCCTCCACGATGGCTTGGGCCTTCTTTTCCACGGAGGAGTGTCTGATCTCGGGCCCTTGGAGGGTCCTCGAGAAGAAAGCTACGGGCCGCCCCGCCTGGTTGAGGGTGGCCGCCAAGGCGAAGTCAGACGCATCACTTTCCACTTGAAATGGAGTGTTCTCGTCCACTGCCTGTAGCGTGGCCCGCTCAATATCCTGCTTAATGCTTTTGAAGGCGGCGTGGGCCTCAGCAGAGGGCGGGAAAGAGGATGCTTTCAAGAGGGGGCGGGCTTTGTCGGAGTAGTTGGGGACCCATTGGGAATAATAAGAAAATAACCCCAGGCATCTTTTCAGGGCTTTGGGAGTGTTGGGCAGGGGCAGCTCCCGTAGGGGGCGCAATCGGTCGGGGTCTGGTCCGCTTTCCCCATTCTCCACCACGCTGCCTAGTATGCAGAGGCGCGTGGTGTTGTAAACGCACTTGTCCTCGTTGTAGGTGAGGTTGAGTTTTTGTGCGGTTTTCAGGAACCTCTCGAGGTTCGAGTCGTGATCCTGCTGGTTGTGACCGCAGATGGTGACGTTGTCGAGGTAGGGGAAGGTTGCCTGCAAGTGGTGGTCATCGACCATGCGGTCCATCTCCCTCTGGAAGACCGAGACCCCATTCGTCACCCCAAAGGGGACTCTGAGGAATTGGTAGAGGCGTCCGTTCGCCTCGAAGGCGGTGTACGGGCGGTCCTCTGGTCTGATAGGGAGCTGGTGGTACGCTGACTTGAGGTCGATGGTGGAGAACACCCGGTATTGGGCGATTTGGTTCACCATTTCTGATATGCGGGGTAGCGGGTAGGCGTCTAGTAGGGTGTACCTGTTGATCGTTTGACTATAGTCGATCACCATCCATTTCTTCTCGCTACCCCTTACCACTACCACTTGGGCGCGCCACGGGCTGTTGCTGCGTTCAATAATGCGCTCTTTCAGGAGCCTGTCGACCTCGGTCGCGATAAACCGCCTGTCCTCCCAGCTGTACCTCCTGCTTTTGGTCGCTATTGGCCGGCAGTTAGGGGTAAGGTTCGCGAATAGCGAAGGCGGCTTTACCTTCAGGGTAGCCAGACCGCACACTGTGAGGGGCGGCTGGGACCCACCGTACTTGAGCGTGATGCTTTGGTGGTTGCACTGGAAATCCAGGCCCAAGATCACGCTCGCACATAGGTTCTTCATGATTAATACTTTAAAATTATCATATACAGTTCCGTTAACGCACAATTGTACCGTGCAGTAACCCAGAATGGTCGATGTCTGGGTTTTGTCAGCCATAGAGATGGTACCCTGAGTAGGGACCACCTTTAGGGAGAGTTGTTGTGCCAGTTCTGGGTGGATAAAGCTCTCCGTGCTTCCACTGTCAATTAAGCATTTAACCCGGCACCCGTTTACCTCGATGTCCACCATTGATCTGGATAGTGGGTGCGGCCTGGTCTGGTCCACTGTGACCGATGCCACTGTAGGGCCCTGATCGACACAAGATGGCATCCACGCTGTCTGCTCACAAGATGGCGGACCCCACGAGGTCGGGCAAGATGGCGTCCAAGATGGCCGCTCCCACGGCGCACACGCGGCAGTGGCGGGTTTTCCGGCGGGGTTCCCTCTGCACACCTTCCCGAAGTGCCCCTTCTTACCGCACTTAAAGCAGGTGGTGCCTTTCGCCGGGTACAGGTTTCTGGTGTGCTTTGGCTGCCCGCAGAAGTAGCAGTTGGGTCCCTGACGCGTC
This sequence comes from Somniosus microcephalus, assembly GCF_052327205.1. Classification (NCBI taxonomy): domain Eukaryota; kingdom Metazoa; phylum Chordata; class Chondrichthyes; order Squaliformes; family Somniosidae; genus Somniosus; species Somniosus microcephalus. The sequence goes on along the minus strand of NC_140995.1, from coordinate 96,719,801 downwards.
GAGGCTGTCGTAGGGCTTCTGTGGGGAGAGCGGGGCCCAGCCGGTGTCGGGCTGTCGGGCGGGGAAGATGCCTTCCAAGATGGCGGCGCCCTCGGTGCACACGTGGCGGCGTGGACGGCGCGGGCTGAAGAGTAGGCGTCTGAGTTTCTCTGGGCCACATCCAGGGATCGCGCGGTGTCCGCAGCCTGTTTCAGGTCCAACCCCGTTTTTTCCAGCAGTCTTTGCCGGATGTAAGTGGAGCTGAGGCCTGTGATGAAGGCATCGCGAACAAGCTCGTCAGTGTACACCGCGGCTTTTACATCTCGGCACTTGCAGTCTTTGCCAAGCATTTTCAGGGTGCTTAGGAACTCCTCCACCGATTCCCCAGGTCGCTGTGCGCGGGTGGCGAGCAGGTGCCTAGCATACACCTCATTCGTAGGCTGCTGGTAATGCGCCTTTAAGATGTCGCAGGTGGCCAGGTACATCTCGGCATCTTGGATGAGGGGGTAAACCCGGTGGCTTACCCAATTCCGCAGAATTCCGAGTCTCATCCTTGTAGCGTCTTTGACGGCTGCGGAATTGTCCAGGAAGAATTCCATACACTCAAACCAGTGTCCGAAGCGTGCTGATGCGTCCGGAGCATGTTGATCCAAATCCAAACGTTCGGGTTTCAGGAGTTGATCCATAGTGTTGAAAAAATAAGTTAATAAAATTGATGTGCCTCAATAATTCCGAGACTCGAAGGTAGCAGAACAAAACAAGGCTTTTATTAACTTAGAACGAAACACGTAAGCGAGAGAGATGTCGTCCTTCTGGAGATTGGGGCTAGACTGAAGCCAGCTTACAAACGGGGCCAGGTATGGGCGGAGCCCTACACACAGCACATTCCAGCACATTCCAGTATACAATACAGCACATTCCAGTACACAATACAATGAGGTCTGGGGGAAGGGAAATGACACTGAAACCGATCTCAGTCACAGGCAGTGATGAATGGAAATATTTCATCACATTACATTAAAAATGATTTTCCCAACATTTTCTTACCTCTGAAACTCACCAGTGTACCATTGAATCCTTCACACCACTTCTGCAGCTGTCATCAATGAAGGAACATTAAAGTAGAGCCACAGCATGCCACACTTACCCTGACGTGGTGTCCGGACATCGGGAAGCCTGCAGTCGACCTGGCAAAATTGAAAAAAGCCTCTTAACTGCCTGTTAACTACCTGTTAACAGGCAGGTAAGTGCCTATAATCCTCTTCCCACCGCTAGGTGTCGGGTCCCTGCGCAGGGAAGATTGTATGGAGGCGGGTTGATAGCGGGTTCAGGACTCGCTGTCAATCTTTGCAATTTTGTCAGCAGTCTTGCCTCCAAATCCGCCCCCTGAGCGCTGGCAAAATTCCCCCGCAGTGTAATTAAGCCTATGCAAGAGGTCACCAGAGGTAGTTGCGGAGGCTAGAATTCAAGGAGGAAAGAGCTATTGAAGATAAAACAAAGAGAATTGAGAATTGAAAGTACTCTCAATAGTATTTGTAATGAGTACATTAATATATTGGTATCAAATTCTTCTGTGCGCTATTTTGACACGTTTATTAACTCATTTGTAAAGTAAACGGGTTAACAAATGGACCGTAATACCATACAGAGACGTTTCATACAAATACAACTGCAAATAATTTAAACTGTTAGAAGATAAATATCTATGTGAGGGATTACTTGCCAGGTCCGCAAACTTAGGGCTGGATTTTGCCAGCCCTGGGGAGGCGGGTTTGGAGGCGGGACTGCCGGGAAAATGGCAGAATCTGGGGGTGGGTGCCCATCCCGCTCCCAACCCGCCTCCATGCCATCTTCCCAGGAGGTGGGTAGCCGACCCGTGCCGGGTTCCATCTCCTGGAGGCAGGAAGGGGATTACAGCCACTAAGGATCATCCCCATTTTGCCACCAGAGGCGCTGGCTTCCCGACGTCAGGAAACCCCGCCAGGGTCACTGAGGTGAGCAGTGGGTCTGTGGGGACCGAAGGGGTGCAAAAGTGCGCTGTGAGGGTAAGTGATGGGTGCAAGGGTGGAGAGGTGAGTATGTGAGGTGAGTGGAAAATGATAGAAAAAAGTTTACTTACCTTTGTTTCTTCCTGCAGGCTTCAACAGTTGGGGATGCGGAGACTCTCGCATCTCACCGGCAGAGATGACAGAATGGCTGCTGCATTCCCTGATGCAACAACCATCCGATTTCTGCTCACAAAAGAGGTTTGATGAGTCTTGAATACAAGAACTCATCAAACAACAGAGAATGTCAGTGTTTGACAGCTTCACAGAGCTGTCAAACGATGACAATACATCTGTCAAAAATTTTGACAGATGAAAAGTCATACGCTGACGTTCTCTGTCACTGACTTTCCCTTAATTGGCCTGCTAAGCCTGTTGGGTGGGCTTAACAAGGTCAATCAAGGGAAAATAGCATGGGTTGGCCACAAGTCGATGGAGGCGGTACTGAAACCCAACAAGCAGCAGTCCCGCCTCCAACACGCCCTCATTGGCAAAATCACCCCCCTAATGTCTGAATGTTATAATGCATTTCCAAGTACACATGTAATCTTTTAAGTAGAAAAAGTGGATTTGTTAAAAACTTACACGTCTCATTCAAGTTGTTTTTCAGCATGTTGAATGTTCTTTCCTGAATGGTAAGGTGCTAAACATAGAAAAATAGAAGATAGGAGCAGGAGTAGGCCATTCGGCCCCTCGAACTTGCTCCGTCATTCAATGCGATCATGGCTGATCATCCAATTTCAGTACCCGGTCCCTACTTTCTCCCCATACCCCTTGATCCCTTTAGCCTTAAGAAATATATCCAACTCCTTCTTAAATATATTTAATGAATTGGCCTCTACTGCCTTCTGTGGTAGAGAATTCCACAGGTTCACCACTCTCTGGGTGAAGAAATTCCTCCTCATCTTTGTCCTAAATGGCCTACCCCTTATCCTTAGACTGTGACCCCTGGTTCTGGACTCCCCGAACATCGGGAACATCCTGCATCTAGCCTGTCCAGTCCTGTCACAATTTTATAAGTTTCAATAAGATCCCCTCTCATTCTTCTAAACTCCAGCAAGTTCAAGCCCAATCGTCCCAATCTCTCCACATATGTCTTTCCTGCCATCCCAGGTATCAGCCTGGTGAATCTTCGCTGAACTCCTTCCATGGCAAGAACATCCTTCCTCAGATAAGGCGACCAAAACTGCACACAATACTCAAGATGTAGTCTCACCAAGGCCCTGTACAACTGCAGCAAGACATCCTTGTCCCTGTACTCAAACCCTCTTGCTACGAAGGCCAACATACCATTTGCCTTCTTAACCGCCTGCTGCACCTGCATGCTTACCTTCAGCGACTGGTGCACAAGGACACCCAGGTCTCGTTGCACTTCCCCTTCTCCCAATCTATTGCCATTCAGATAATAATCTGCCTTCCTGTTTTTGCCACCAAAGTGGATAACCTCACATTTATCCACGTTATATTTCATCTGCCATGCTTTTGCCCAATCACCCAACCTATCCAAATCATCCTGGAGTTTCTCAGCATCCTCCTCACAGCACACACGCCCACCCAGCTTTGTGTCGTCTGCAAATTTGGAGATATTACATCTAGTTCCCTTGTCTAGATCATTAATATATATTGTGAACAGCTGGGGTCCAAGGACCGATCCCTGTGGTACCCCACTAGTCACTGCCTGCCACTCAGACAAAGACCCGTTTATTCCAACTCTTTGCTTTCTGTCTGCCAACCAGTTCTCTATCCAAGTCAATACCTTGCCCCCAATCCCATGTGCCTTAACTTTACACGCTAATCTCTTATGCGGGACCTTATCGAAAGCCTTCTGAAAGTCCAAATAGACCACATCCACTGGTTCTCCCTTATCTATTTTACCAGTTACATCCTCAAAAAATTCCAGTAGATTAGTCAAGCACGATTTACCTTTTGTAAATCCACGTTGACTTTGTCCGATCCTGTCACTGTTTTCCAAGTGCTCTGCTATTACATCTTTTATAATGGACTCTAACATTTTCCCCACTACCGATGTCAGTTTTACCGGTCTGTAATTCCCCGTTTTCTCTCTACCACGTTTTTTGAATAGTGGGGTAACATTAGCTACCCTCCAATCCATGGGTACTGTTCCAGATTCCATCGAATGCAAGGAATTGCACAATTCTTCCCCTTGAAATTGATTGCTATAATCTTTGCAATTACAGGAGAACTCTGGCACAAGATAGGACAGGATAAAGCACATTGTTAGTAAGTTTGAGCCATTTTACTTAATTTTATTAGTTGTTTTTTGTCTTTTAGCTTTTTTGATACATTGAGTGGCTGTAGTTTCCTTTTAATCTTTATTTCAGAGTTCCAGAGAGCCTGTTGTCCTGGTTGTCCTGGTTGCAGCACATTATTGCAATGCAAATATCAACATTGAAACAAATAATTTTAAAATACCTTATGGCTAGCATACACAGGGAAAAAAAACTGCCTGCCTGTTGTTTATTATAAAATCTAGACCTCTTATGATGGTTTTAACCTTTTCCGACTTTATGATTTATTTACGCGTTTCAGAGCTTTTCGCAAGAAAATTATTTCCAGTGTTATTTAGAAGAAGAAGAAAAAAGGAAATACTAAAACATATGATTCTTTCTTCAACTCACTTGAGGCGAGTAAAGCTAAGAAAAATAATGATGTGCCTGAACCGTTGACAAGGTGTAATATAATAAACTATTAATGGTAACTCTCACATTGCAGATTTGGGATAGTTCGGTGCACAGGCCCAAATTTAAGTACGTCCCAAGCTGCCTCAGCTTATACCGTATTTCACTTTATAGCATTGTCTGGACTCAGACTTAAATTCTTGACCCCCTGCAGCACATCAACAAGTTCACTTTTTAATGAGTATTTAAACAAATGATGGAGCACAACTTATGAGGAAATTTTTGCACTATGTTCACATATGTTCACAATGTTCAAGTCTCTCCCACTGATGGGTGAACACTAATATTACAATGTAGGAAAATATTCTAAATATATTACCACTTTTTTATAAACCAGTCGATCTGTTATGTTTATGCCGAGTCAGAGGATACACTGTTTTATAACAATAGGAGTCGTATATCATGTCATACACAATGTATTATCAGGGCCGCTGGTTTACAGTGAAAGAATAAGTCAAATTCTGTCTTTATTACATAGTACTGTTGAATTTTTAGCAGTAGTTTGGGGATTGAATTCCACAACCATTATTCTTTAAAAATAAGTTAGTGACCTTAAATATTCTTGTAATCCATTTTTTATCCTTTCCTTTTTTAAAGCTGAAGATACACAGCACAACTGCATGTAAAATATGCCAGGTTAGAGGTAGGGACCTGTCGTTTAGCAATACTGAAGAGGGGAGTTGTGATGTTTAGCAGCACTGGGGGGTTGGAGGAGTGGGGGCTGCAGTTCTGGGCTTTGGCAGCATAGAGGATGGTCCTGGGCTTTGGCAGCACTAGGGTAGAGGTTCAGAACATTCACTGCAGGGCGGTGAAGGTGCTTGGCTTATGCAGATAGAGTGGGGGTGGGGATGGTTCTGTGATCTGGCAGCACTGAGAAGGGGGTAATCTGAGAAGGCCTAGGGCTGTAGTGTGGGGTTTGGCTGCCTGTTGAATGTTTTGGCTCTCTGCAGTGGGAAAAAGGACGGACAGTGGTGTGACAGTCTTGAGTCTGGCAGCATTGGTTTGTAAGTTTTAACTAGCTATATGCAAACATTGAATTAATTGTCTTGTGATTGGTTCCTAGAAAAAAATCTGTTTTCCTTAGATAAATAAATATCACAGCCACATAAATATACACAAATCCCACTCTCTGTGCCCCTAAACCTCTGAAACAGTAAATAAACACATGCCTGCTTTGATCAAATGTATTTTTATTTTCAAGCATCTCTTGGAAAATGGTTGGGAGGAGCCTGGGCTTCCAACATACATCCTTTGAAAATAGCCAGTCTTAATGCCAGTTGTAAATGCTTCCATAGATTACCTCAGAAAGCATCAACTACCTGAGATAATAGTCCCAATGTATTTATTTGGATACAAACCTGAGAACTACAAATTAGGTTACGTTGTTATCAGGTTAATATTCAAAGTAAACCATATGGGGATTCTGGTAAATTCCATGCAACATTGAATAATTAACATTTCATTTACTCACAGCAGCTGTATAGACAAATTTTATATAAGCAGTGATTAAATGTAAATAAAAGGGACAATGTGGGCTGAATTGTTACTTTAAAGAGTGAGCGGGTTTGCGAGCGGGCGGGTAGTTAAAAGCGCTGAAATTGACAGCGTGTCAGGAAGCCGGCTTCAACCCGCCGGCTTCCACCTTTCACTCGGGCACGTTAGTCAGCGCGCGAGAGGCCCCCTTGGGAGAGGCGGGTTACCTAATTAAACTAATTTAGAGATAGTTAAGAGGCTATTAACAGCCTTTTTTACCTGATGTTGTAGCTTTTACTGGCTGTCCACGGGATTCATGAGCTTGCTGAACTTCGCCAGTGAAAGCAAGGCGTGAGCAGAGCGGCCATTGTGGGAGCTGAACAAATCACAGTTAAAAATATCCCATATATACTCAGACCTCAACCCTGCTTCCTTGCCTAATGGAAAGGCTTTTGCTGACACCATTTGTGCTGAGAGTTTGCTTTCAGAGTTTGCAGGTGATTTCTACAACTTTGGAGGTCACTCTCACTACATTGGAAGTCACTCTCTCTACATTGCAGGTCACTCTCACTATATTGGAGGATTGTGCCTTTGACTTCCATTTTACTTCTGTCACATATCAGATCAGCTAGGATGCCACTTATGCTATTTCACTTTGGACCTCAGATGGGGACCAAGATGAGCACCAGCAGCAACAACACCAGCAACACTAGCAGAAGTAGCAGCAGCCTTCCCCTCACTGACCTGTCGCTCCACAGGAGAGAGGGGATGAGCACAGGGGTGCATCTTGCAGGAGGCAATACCCCCAACACAGGTTATATAGGCAGCTTCCTGGATATGACTGAACACTTGTGCCTCAGGAGACTCAGGCTATCGCATCAGGTCATGGCAGACATTTGTAGCCTGCTGGAAGAAGACCTGCTGCCAAATGGACCTGGTGGACACGTGTTACCAGTGGCTGTCAAAGTGACCACCGCCCTCAGCTTCTTCACCCCAGGCTCCTTCCAGGGATCTGCAGGAGATAATTGCAGGATCTCGCAGTCAGCCACCCACAAATGCATCACCCAGGTGACTGATGCCATGTTTGACGAGGCAGGTACTTATATACACTTTGCCACTGATGAATCCAGACAGACTAAGCGGGCGCTCGGCTTTGTGGCTCTGGCTGGCTTCCCACAGGTGCAGGGCATCATCGACTGCACACATGTGGCCATCAAGGCACCCCAGATCACCCAGGAGTGTTTGTGAACTGTAAGGGTTTCCACTCCATCAATGTGCAGCTCATCTGCAGCCACAAAAAGATCATCATGCATGTGTGTGCCAGATTCCCTGGAAGCTCATGATTTATCCATCCTGTGCCAGTCCACCCTCCCTCAGCTCTTTGCACTTCCAACCAGACTTACAGCTGGCTGCTTGGAGACAAGGGCTAGCCACTGAAGACGTGGCTGATGACATCCTTGAGGAGGCCAAGCAATGAGGCCAAAGAGCATTATAATGACAGCCAAATGACAATGAGATGTGTAATTGAGTAAGCAATCGGGATGCTGAAGATGCGCTTCAGGTGCCTGGACAGATCTGGAGGAGCCCTTCAATACGCACCAGCCAGGGTCTCCAGAATGATTGTGGTAATCTGCGCTCTGCACAGCATAGTGCAGCAGCGAGGCTTGGAGTTGTTGGAGGAGCAAGGCACTGAGTGCAGAGCCTCTTTGGCGGAGGAGGAGGAACAGGAGGAATATGAGGAGGAGGAACCTCAAATGGACATGGCACCAGCAGCGCCCGGGATGACCTCTTAATGGCGTGATTTAGTTAGGTTGCACCAGTGCACCCATATGGTACCCAGATGCTGAACCAACTTCCTCTCCCCCAACCCCTGCCATCACAAACAGTCCTAAAATGACCAAACCATTCCTTTCACACACACCCATTGCTCAAGGTTAAGTAATGTCTTACCATTCACTCCAACTGACAAGGCTACTTGCCAGGCAGCAGGCAAAAATGGACTGGACAGGAAAGTGGTGGAAAGAAATAATTTTATGTGGTTCAAAAAGCAAACAGGAACTTAACAATCTTACATTTTGTAACATACCCATGTGCATACCCTTGTGCATCTAGGAATCTTTAATCTTCCTCTTCCTGTAACTCCAATGCCATGCAACCCCTGTGGCTTCAGCGGAGGTAGAGGCAGGCTGCTCACTTCCCTGCCCTGACTGCTGAGATAATTTTGGCTGATGTCTTCTAGGTTTTCGCGCACATGAGGGCCCAGCCAAAGACTGCTCCTCCTGCACCTTAGGCTGACAAAATGCAACTGATTGTTCTTTGGAAATTGCAGCCACTGCACATGCTCAGATTGCAAGATCTGCCTTTAGCTGATAGTCAAGGCTCTGAGCAAAAATATTGAGTTGAACGTAAGCTTTTGGGAGAGATTGAAGGCTTAAAGGAAAAACTTTAATGAAGGTATTAAAAAACACAAAGGATAATTTAATGGGTAAATGTCTTTGTGTTATTGTAAGATATGTAATTATTGATACTTTAATTTGTTTAAAATATATTTTGGACATAAAACAATTTCAGTTCATCAGAAAAAAATGGCAGACAAATATGTTTTGAGGTTTTCGAGTTAAAATCACCCCTGTGTTTGTTTGGCAGCTTGTTTTAATTTGACAGTTATTTAAGCTGGCTTGGTCCCAATCATTTTTTTAAAAGGTATTTATCAACCTGTCTTGTTCAAATCAGTGTATTTGTCTGAAATCTTTGAAGAGAAATACTCAGACCAAATTCTCCGTAGATGGCGAGAAGAAAAAGGAACTACTGTTTCAAAATATTCTTTGTACCGTAGTTTAACACAAAAGTCATTGGCCATTACTTTCTACTACTCAAGGAAGTAGCTAAGTTTAATAACTACTGTAAGTGTATAAGAAACCCAGAGAGACAGGACTCACTGTAAGAGCAGTCTGAAACATGGAAGCCAAAAATATCTACAATAAAAGTAAAGAAATCAAAAAAACATAACAATACAATTAAATTTAAAGGCAGCCTCCAGGGAGGAACTCTTGAATCAGAGCATAGCTTGTTGTGCAGCATGCAGCCCATTGCTACTATTCTGCCAATTGGACCATATCATAAGGCATCTGAGTGTAGCCGAAACTTTGCAATTATTGTTCTAGCATAGTATAGGGCTGATTTGCCAAATGCAAACAGTGTACCAGTGAATTCCCCATATACATGGCTGGTGGCCTCGGCTCTCTACCTGCAAAGTGCATTCAGAAAATTGGCCCATCAGTGTCTGCTCGAGGAAGTGTCTGCTTTCCACATGTGCTTCTCAATGGGGGCGCGTTGGGGGTGGGACTGCTGGTTGTCGGGTTTCAGTCCCGCCCCCAACGACGTCCGGCCAACCCATGCTATTTTCCCTTGCTTGACCTTGTTAAGCCCACCCAGCGGGTTTAGCAGGCCAATTAAGGGAAAGCCAGTGACAGAGGACGTCAGCGTATGACGTTTCATCTGTCAAAAATGTTTTGACAGATGAATTGTCATCGTTTGACAGCTTTGAGAAGCTGTCAAACACTGACAATCTCTGTTCTAAGGTGAGTCCTTGTACTGAAGACTCACCAAACCTCTCTCCATAGCAGAAATCAGACAGCTGCTGCATCTGAGACTGCAGCAGTCATTCTGTCATCTCTGCCATTGAGATGAGGCACCTCCAGATCCCCAAGGGTTGAGGCCTGCAGGAAGAAGCAAAGGTAAGTAAACTTTTTCTAACACTTTACACTCATCTCTCATACTTACCTCTCCACACTTGCACCCATCACTCACCTCTACAGTGGACTTTTCGATCCCTCTCACCCCCGCAGACCCACTGCTCGCCTCGCTGACCCTGGCGAGGTTCGCAGTTGGCGGGAAGCCCACACTTGCAGGGGTAAAATGGGGATAAGCTTCTTAACCGCCTGTTAACTATCTGTTAACAGGCAGTTAATTGGCTCTAATCTTCTTCCCGCCTCGAGGAGACGGGTCCCTGCTCGAATCAGGGACCCGCCTCCCGGGAAGGTGGCTCTGAGGCGGGTTGGGAGCAAGTTCGGTACCCGCTCCCAGTTTCTGCCATTTTTCCGGCAGTCCCACCTCCATACCCACCTCCCCAGGGCTGGCAAAATTCCCCCCGTGGTGTCTGCTGAAATAAAACAAGCTGGCCCTGGAAGTTGACAGCTGCTATCTGTGACCTTGACATGCAGTAGTGAAGTGCAAGCTGGATGATTCTCGCCAAGTCCAAGCCCATCCAGCATATGCCCATCATAAATTCAGTGGGAATCTGCTGGAAAGGCTGAAAATTTATGTCAGAGATTCTGGATAGTCTGTTGGGAGCCTTTTGCCTACTCCAAATATGGCCATTGGCATAATAAGAAGAGGCAGAGCTGGTGCAGAGACTACCTATGACAAAACTTCCCAACTTTCGAGCCTTCTGAGCGATGTATTATAGCATTGGTGGAGATATGCCTGGTATAAGGCTGCTCAATGATGCATGTAGGGACCACCTAGGGGTTTAGGCCGAGACCATGGCCTGGGCCCTTGAAGAAGGTCTGGTAAATCTTTTAAAAAATTTTAACTGGGCAAAACGGAAGGCTTTCCAAGTGGGGCCTGGCACTCCCTTTAGCTGAACTTTCTGACCCCTTCAATAGGTGGATATCCCAGACATGCTAATAGTGGTGTGGGCCCCTGCCATTGGGAGTCTAAGGAGGGAGCCAGAATCAGCATCGAAGGTCCTAATGGGCAGTTACACAGAGTTTCGGGGCCACTAACCGTGACCTTGATATGCTGTGGTGAAGTGTAAACTAGATGATTCTCACCAACTCTCTTATCATTCACCAGCAGGCCACTCAGGTCCACTGGCTGAGTACTATCAAAGGGCTGAATGGCTTTTTTCTGTGTGATAATTAATCTATATATATAAAAGGATACTTCTGTCTGTCATTCCGTCTGTCTGTCTTGAATTAACTCGAAAGTTATAGAGCGTACCTACACATGCGTTACGTCGAAAGAAAGCTGATGATTCCAGAACCGTCCTAAGCATATTTATGTTTCGGCCGGACAAAAATTGCGCCCGTGGTATCCAAAAAATGTTCAACATTCCGCTCATTATCCGCTCATTAGCATCGAGTGACGTCGAGGTTGACCAATCGTACGGCGGGTTCCTGGCGCGTGCGGCCGGGCCCTCCTACGGTCGAGTGACGGGACGATTGACCAATCCTACGCTTCGGTGACCTGACGGTCCACCAATCGGTGCCTGTGTGGGCGGGCCTTATCGTTCTGAACCGAGGTGAGTCGCCGCCATCTTGATTCCAAACTTTTCATTTCTTTTTCCCGCTTTCTGCGTCTTTAAAAAAAAAAGTTCCTTTTAAAACAGAAATTCTTTTCAAAAAAAGTTAATTACTTTCAGAAATTGTTTAAAAAAAAAGTTAATTACTTTCTAAATCTTTTATCTAATCTCATTAATTTTCCTACCTTTCCCCGTTTTTGCAGGTAGGCCTCTAAGCCTGGGCGTCTGTTGCCAGCCATGCTGGACCCTAGGCAATTGTTTTGTGGCAAGCTCCTCCCACCTCTCACCCCCCCCCCTTCGGTCTCCCCCATCACGTGATGGTTGACCAATCCTATGGCGTGTGTGGGTGGGGCCTGATGCTTAATAAGACAGAATAAATAAAAGTTACTTTAGTCTTCGCGAGCACTGGAGTGACTGCAGCAACTATTGCAACGTAAGTGAAGAGATAGAGAATAAATAATTCAGTTTTTATATCTTCTAACTTTATATCTTCTTTCCTTAAAAAACTTTCGGTTTTCAAAAGGCGAAAGTTTTTTAAGGAAAGAAGATATAAAGTTAGAAGATATACAAAAACCGAAAGTTTTTAAGGAAAGAACATAAAAAGTTAGAAGATTTCCGATTTTGTACCTTGCAGCTACTTTTTTTAAAAGTAAAGAAATTTTGCAGTTTTTAATTAAGAAAAAAACATTTTCCGTGCTTCCAACCGACATGAGAAAATGGCCGCCGGCTTCTTCACGCACCTTCAAGGCTGGCTGCACCCGCCCTGAAGGCTGGCAGACAGCTTTTTTTTCCTTCTGCCCCCGCCCCCTATCCCCTCTCCTCGGTCCCCCCGCCTCTCAAGGGTTAACCCGGCAACCGGCTCTGGAGATCGGGAGGGGAGGAGGGTTACCCCGGCAACTGGGCTCGGCCATCTTTCATCCTGGCAGCAGTTCAATGCAGCGACACCACAGTGCCATATTTGATCCTGACGGCACCACAATTTCCTCGTGACGCCATCTTTGATCATGGCGGAACTTCAATGTGGGCCCGAACAGCGCCATCTTTAGTCTGGGCTGCCCGGTTTCTTCCTCCTTCCCTCTCTCCTTCCCCCTCCCTCCCTCTCTGTCCCCCCTCTCTCCCCTCCCTCTCGCTCCCCCCCTCTCTCCCTGCCCCCCCCTCTTCCCTGCCCCCCCTCTTCACTGCCCCCCTCTTCCCTGCCCCCCTCTCCCTTCCCCCCTCTTCCCTGCCTCCTCGCTTCCTTCCCCCCTCTTCCCTGCCCCCCCTCTCCCTTCCCCCCTCTCCCTCCCCCCCTCTCTCTCCCTCCCTCCCCCCCACTCTCTCTCCCTCCCTCCCCCCCACTCTCTCTCCCTCCCTCCCCCCCACTCTCTCTCCCTCCCCCCCACTCTCTCTCCCTCCCCCCCCACTCTCTCTCCCTCCCCCCCTCTCTCTCCCTCCCCCCCCACTCTCTCTCCCTCCCCCCCCACTCTCTCTCCCTCCCCCCCTCCCCCTCACCCCTCACTCTCTCTCCCTCCCCCCCTCCCCCTCACCCCTCACTCCCCCCTCCCCTCCCTCCTCCCCTCCCCCTCCTCCCCCACCCCTCCCCCTCCCTCCACCCCACCTCCCCCCTCCTCTACACCCCTCCCCCCCTCCCCCTCCCCTTCCCCTTCCCCCCGCTCCCCCCTCTCCCCCCTCCCCCCCTCCCCCTTCCCCCCCTTCCCTCTCCCCCTCCCCCTTCCCCCCAGTCGCTCTCTCTCTTCCCCCCGTCGCTCTCTCTCTTTCCCCCAGTCGCTCTCTTTCTTCCCCCCCAGTCGCTCTCCCTCTTTCCCCCCCCACAGTCGCTCTCTCTCTCTCCCCCCCCCAGTCGCTCTCTCTCTCTCTTCCAACAACAACATGCCCTCGAAAAAGCCTCGGCAGCACCGGGCACTCCAGCTAGTATTGTATAATGTTATGATCTCTCTTCCCACAACTGGCAGCAAGGTGTTGCTGTTGCTCTGTAGCTACAAGCCTAGTTCCAACAGATGGCACAATTCATCTATAGTTTTCTCATAGGCTTGTCTCTGGAAAAGGCAATGCCTGAGAATGTTGCAGGTGTAGTGTCCGTGTGTAGATAAAGACACTGAAGACAGGAGTTGGTTCATAGGTATTTACTAAGCAAGTCTGGGGGGGGTTTCTAAAGGATATACACAATACACAGGCTTATATAGCCCAAGTGGCAATTACTGGCATTACGCACACCTGGGGCTCTTAAAGGCACATACACCACAATTCTTAGTGTTAGGGGGGATTAAATACGTGGGGATACGGGGATAGGGTGGGATATGTGTTGGTGTAGGGGTTACGGGGATCGGGTGGGATATGTGTCGGTGCAGGCTCGATGGGCCGAAATGGCCTCTATCTGCACTGTGGGGTTTCTGTGATTCTTCCCCTTCTAGCTAACTAGTACATCATATTTTAAGTAATTATTAATTACATGTTATATGCAAAATAATATACATTGCTGTATTAATTAATTATAAGTTAGTCTCTCAGGAGGCTTCCTGACTCGGTCCGGATAACGCCTCGGGGGTGTAGTAGTTTCTGGTGGTGTAGTAGGTTCTTCTGGCAAGGCTGATTCGGCTTGAAGGCCAGTGTCGGGTTCATCGGGCTCCAGTATCACCGGATCGGAGGTAGATATGGGTATCTCTACTTCATCGTTAGATGTATAGAGTGGTGGTGTAGGTTGTCCCTTTTTGGATGACTTGATGATTTGGTCAGCATGGCGCCTTATTATGCTGTCTCCGATGTCCACGGTATACATCAGTGGTCCTAATCATGTGCAGATAGTTCCAGGCTGCCATTTCTCGGTACGGTAGTCCCGGGCCAAAACCGGTTGGCCTATCTGGAAGGCCCTAGTTGGCCTTTCATTCATGCCCTGAAACTGCCGGTTCTCCACGTCCCTTCGGATGTTGGGCTTGACCAAATCCAGCCGGCATCTTAGGTTTCTATTGTAGAACATCATGGCGGGAGTTTGGTTAGTAACCATATGCGTTGCATTCCTATATGCAAATAAGAAGTTATCCACCTTGTGCTGAAGTTTTATGTCTTCATTACCCATGGCCTTGATGGCCTTCTTGAAGGTCTGGACAAACCTTTCAGCCAATCCATTGGTGGCGGGATGGTATGGGGTGGACGTGTACTGCTTTACCCCATTGTTCTTTAAGAACTTTCTGAATTCTTCGGACACAAATTGCGGTCCATTATCAGAACATATCTGCTCCGGCAGCCCATTCCTGGCAAATATGGTCCTTAATACGGTGATGGTTTTTTCCGTGGTGGTGGAGGACATCTTTATTACCTCCGGCCACTTGGAGTGTGCATCAACTGCGATTAAGAACATTGAGTCCATAAATGGACCAGCAAAGTCGATGTGCACCCTTTGCCAGGGAGATGAGGGCCACTCCCATGGATGTAGAGGGGCCTGTGGCGGAGCATTTTGGACCTTCTGGCATCCGAGGCAGCTCTTGGTCATGTCTTCGATGTCTCCATCGATACCTGGCCACCATACAAACGCCCTAGCTAGGTTCTTCATTTTCACTCCACCCAGATGCCCCTCGTGAAGCTCCTTTAGCACTTTATCCTGGAGTTTGGGTGGAATCACCACTCTGGATCCACACATCAAGGTTCCTCGGCACACTGACAGCTGTTCTCTTCTTTGCGAGAATGCTGGCAACAGTGGTTCGCCATGTGCTGGCCATCCCTTCACTGTTAAATCGTAGACCCGTGAGAGAGTAGGGTCATTTCTTGTCTCCCTTTCAATGGCAGAATTTGTCACCGGTAGACATTCCACTATGGTAGAGTGGAATATCTCTACTGGGTCTACTGTAGGTGCCTCTTCTATCGTTGGCAACGGTAGGCGTGATAAACCGTCAGCATTCCCATGCTGTTTTGACCCTTTGTATTCAATGTTGTATTGGTGTGCCCCTAGAAAAAGGGACCACCTCTGTAGTCTTTGTGCCGTCATAATGGGGACACCTTTTTTAGGGTTGAATATGGAGATGAGGGGTTGATGGTCAGTCAGCAAGGTAAATTTTTGTCCGTGTAGGTAATGGTTGAATTTCTTCACTCCCCATACCAGGCTGAGTGCTTCCCTGTCTATCTGGGCATAGTTACGCTCAGCTGGGTTCAATGAGCGTGACGCAAAAGCTATCGGCCGTTCCGAGCCATCAGGGAATCTATGGGACAATACCGCTCCTATGCCGTAAGGGGATGCATCGCACGCCAGTCTGATTGGTAGTGATGGGTTGTAATGAGCCAAACTTTTTTTGTATGTGATTACGTCTTTACATTTATGGAAGGCACGTTTACAGTCTTCGTTCCATTTCCAAATCACTCCTGTCTGTAGAAGATCATTAAGAGGGTGTAGAATAGTTGATAAGTTCGGTAAAAATTTATGATAGTAATTTATTAATCCCAGGAATGACCTTAATTGTGAAACATTTTCAGGTGCTGGGGCTTTTATAACTGCTTCAATTTTTTCAGGTGACTTATGCAACCCTTCCTTATTAATTATGTGGCCACAATATGATATCTGATTTTGGAAAAATTCGCACTTGGGGCGATTTGCTCGTAGGCCCCGTTCTTTCAGCCTAGTGAGCACCTGCTCCAAATTGGCAAGGTGCTCGTTGTCATTTTCTCCTGTTATAAGGATGTCGTCTAGGTAGCATTGAGTCCCCGGAATCCCTTGCAGGACTTGCTCCATAGCTCTTTGCCAGATAGCTGGAGCTGATGCTATTCCAAAAACCAGTCGATTGTACTGGTACAGGCCTTTGTGTGTGTTTATTGTGAGATACTTTTTAGAGGTCTCCTCAACCTCCATCTGTAGATATGCCTGTGCCAAGTCAATTTTTGTGAAACGTTTCCCTCCGGATAGTGAGGCAAAAATATCTTCTATCCTCGGAAGAGGATACTGTACCGTGTGAAGGACCGGGTTTACAGTCACCTTAAAGTCCCCACAGATGCAAATTTTTTTCTGTTCCTCAGAGTTATTTTTCAATGTTTTTTTCATGACTGGAACGATGGGTGTTGCCCATTCGCTCCAATCTATTTTGGATAATACGCCTGCCTTTTCCAAATTCTTCAGCTCTGCCTCGACTGCCGGACGTATTGCGTATGGCACCGGTCTTGCCTTAAAAAATTTTGGAATTGCTGTATCTTCCACTTTTATTGAGGCGGTGATGCCTTTCAAGGTTCCTAGTTTCTCTTGAAACACTTCTTTGGCGTTGGCCAAGATGTCTTTTAATCGTTCAGGTATGATGTCATCATTGTTTTTTTCCTTACTGGTCACCGTCAGTGCCTGAATGGAGTGCCAGTCTAAACGTATCTTCCTTATCCATTCACATCCCAACAACGGTGGACCACCATCTTGTAGAATGCATAAATACAACTTTTGTATTTCTTTGCCGTTGTATACCACAGGCACCCTTATTTTTCCTTTGGGGTAGACTTTCTGCCCCGTATATGTTTTTAAGATAATGGATGTGTCTTTTAGAGGTATATGCGAAAATAGCCTCTCGTAATCTCGTCGATTTATTACGGTTAGAGCTGATCCTGTATCTAGCTCCATTTTAACTGGGGACCCTACTATTGTGAGGGTAACCCAAATGGTTTGGTAATCCTCTTTGGCAAGTACATTATGTAATTTGAGACAGCTTAGTCTCTTGTTTCCGGAGTCGCTATCGCTATTCTGGTCTTCGGAGCTATTGTCCGTCATCATTTGTACCTTCCTGTACTTTTCTTTATTGATTTTTTGTTTTCTGTCAGTGGATTTATTTTGTCCAGATTGGCATACCCGTGCAATGTGTCCAATCTTACCACATTGCCTGCATGCTTTGCCCTTGAACCAGCAGTCCCTCTGGTTATGGGTGGATCTGCCGCAGCGATAACATCTTCCGAACTCCTGTGTCATTTTATGGGTGCCGAAGTCCTGTGTCTCTTGTTGTATCTCTGCAGCTCCTTTTGCTGCTGCTTCGTATGATACAGCCATACTGAAAGCTTTGTCCAATGTTAAATCTTTTTCAGAAAGCAGTCTTTTTTGTGTTCCTTCACTTAAGAGACCGCAAACAAATTTGTCTCGAAGATAATCCGATAGTCCTGCTCCGAATTGGCAGTACTTTGATAGCTTTCTTAATTCGGTTAAGTAATCAGCGTTACTTTCATTCTTGTGTTGATTTCTCTTGAAGTACTTGAATCGTTCTGCTATCAGCAGCGGTGTTGGGTTTAAATGCTCCTGCAGGGTATCAACAATTTCTTTAAAAGTCTTGTCCTTTGGTTTGGCTGGAGTGATTAAATTTCGTAACAGCCCGTATGTCTTCGCGCCCATTAAGTTCAGAAGTACTGAAGCTTTTTTTTCATCTGTTATTCCATTTGCAGTGCAATAAACCTCTACTCTTTCCACGTATGTGGTCCAATCTTCTATTTCGCCATCAAAAGCCTCAATATTACCAGATTTAGGCATTTCAGAAAAGATATGGCACTTCCCGCGCTTTATTTTTTCCTCTCTGTAGCAACGATATGGCGCTTCCCGCGCTTTCCCGCCGCTGCTACCGATAACAACGCTGTGGTTTCCGTTTATTCACTGTTGGAGACTCGTTCCCGACGGAGGTCTAAACGCTGACCTGCTTGCCGCGCCGGCCGTCTCTCGAGTGCACCCTCCCAGTCCGTTATTGCTTGCCTCCGATTTCGCTGCCTGTCTCAGCTGTAGAGCCCGCCGCTGGAGCTCCAGCCTGACGCCCAGGAAGGATTAGCGCAGTACCTGTCACCAGCTTGGCCAGCTGGTGAAACCACAGTTTCTCTTACTTCCTTGAGTCTTCTGGACGCTGGAGGAATCGATGTCCTTGAGGTGCTGCCGAATTGCAGGTAAGTCCGTTTCCACCTCGTCGCCACTGTAGTGTCCGTGTGTAGATAAAGACACTGAAGACAGGAGTTGGTTCATAGTTATTTACTAAGCAAGTCTGGGGGGGTGGTTTCTAAAGGATATACACAATACACAGGCTTATATAGCCCAAGTGGCAATTACCGGCATTACGCACACCTGGGGCTCTTAAAGGCACATACACCACAGCAGGTATGATGGTCTTCCTTCGATCACCTTGGCCTAGAAATTCATCTCGGGCGATGGCACAAAACATGCGGCATCGGATCGGCCGCCCGTTATACTCAGCGCCCAATATTCAGTTCTACTGCAGTCAATGGAGCTGAATAACAGACGCTGCGTATAACGGGCAGTCGATCCCACACCGCCCGCTTTGCGCAACCATCCGAGATGAATTTCTAGACCCTCACATCTCCCTGACCCTCTTCTGTTGCCATTCCTCCTCCTCCAACAAAATCGGCCTGACTTAGTATGTCTCTTATCTCTAA
The DNA here is from genome assembly GCF_052327205.1 of Somniosus microcephalus. NCBI lineage: Eukaryota > Metazoa > Chordata > Chondrichthyes > Squaliformes > Somniosidae > Somniosus > Somniosus microcephalus. The sequence continues at coordinate 96,700,923 of NC_140995.1, read as the reverse complement.
CACGCAGAAGAATTTCAGCCCAAAGAATATTATAAAATAATTAAAGAGGATAAAAGGTGGAGTGAGCATCTTCAATGTAATGGACCCAGAATCTGCGGTGGGTAATAACAGCGATCTAACAGTGTTCGTCGTTATTACCCCTTTGGAACTGCAACTTGAGGATGAAGCACATGCACATCCTAACGTGGAAATCCTGAAGTTGCGGTCAGTCATTCACTGCTCCAACACTGTCTGCGTTGTGGCCCCTCCCACCCACCCGCATCCCCATAGCCGGCAATCCGTGTAATCTGTGAAATCAGTGAAACTGACGAAAACTTGGGCCTTTCCGCAGTAATATTGCTGTTAACCCATTAAAAGTTAGACCTTTTTGGATTAGGAATAACAGGTTTTAAAAGTGTATTGCCTGCTAAAAAAACATTATGGCCCTGAAAAACTAATTTAGTTTTGTGGACTGTCAAATTTCTCCATCATAATAAAATTTGACAAATTTTAAGAAACTTTGGGGGAGAAATTCGGTGGAGCCGCAAACGGTAACGCTGCGATCAGAGCAGTTGCAACCGCCGGAAATTCAGCTTGTGCGCCCCAAGAGGGACACGGGGCGCTGCTCGAGGTGCTCCGCGTCCCTCTTAGGGCGCTGAAACTGAATATCGCAGCGCAACGTGCCGCAGCGCCACACGCTGCGGCACTGCAGGCCTTCCTCCCATTCTTAAGGGGGAGGGGCCTGCACCAGCGCGATCAGAGATCGCGAGTGCCGGCAAAAGAGCCCGGAGGCCGGGGACGGAGGCGCTGGCAGGCGGCCGCTGAAAAAAACGGCCGCCCCGCACCTCCACCTTAATTTGCGCCACTCCCGCCACAGGTAGGCCCCATGAACCGGGCGCGATTTGCGAACGGCGCTACAGAGGCGGGCGCTACCAAATATCGCGATCGGGGCAGTAGCGGGGCGCTGCGCACACCGATGACGTCATCGGTGGTGGCGCAGTGCAACAGGCTAACGCCGCCATTAGCGCCCCAGCTAAATATCGTGGGAGGCGTGGCCAGTGGCGCTAAAGCCACTGAGTGCCCTCTTTAGGCGCTAATTGGTGGCGCAGCCCACCGAATTTCTAGACCTTTAAGTTTAATTATATTTTTTTAAAGTTTGTTCATATTTATTTCATTTTATCTTTTCCCCATGAGAGAGCCCCAATCTTTGTTTCGCTCTCTATAACATTTTTAAAAAGTCAGAATAAAAGGCACTTCTTCACTTCCTGGTTCCCTGTCTGTGAAAATTCTGCATTGTGATTGGCTGCTTAGACAGCTTGTTGACGTCACGGCAGCTCACGCTATGGAATTCCCACTACACTGCACTGACCTCAGTTGCGCGTCGAAAAAGCCAAACCTTTCACCACAGAGATCGCGAGATCTTTCTAGGCAGCTTTCTTCAGGGCCAGCTGATGATAAATTACAGGCCAGTAATGCTAAAAAAGTAAAAAATTTCCAATTACAGATAATCAGCAATTGGTTGTAATGTACTTATCCAAGTTTTAGCATTCTCGGGCTCATTTTTGCTCTTTGCTTCAACTTTAATGTGAGAAAACCTGGATAAATACCTTTTCATTTACTACTATCTAAATCAAATACTATACCTATTTTAAATATCACAATACTTGATGGGGAAAAAATCCAGTATCGCCCTTTTGGGGCGCGATTATTGGCCGTGCGCAAAGTTTAGCGCCTGGCGCTAATTATCGCCTCCAACGGCAAATTTGGCTTTTATCGCCCCCTGGAAGTGATTGGAGCACTATATCAGGCGCTACACAACTCTCTTAAGGCACAAAGGCCGAGGAGCGAGGCGCTAACTCAGATCGCGGGCGCAGCGCAGGTGGTGTCAGTTACCGATTGAACACAGACACACTGGCGCCGGACAGTTCTTAAAGGGGAGGGTCGATCTTGCTCTCCAGCCACACCCTGCTCATTGGAGCCTTGAATCTCGGCCTGGAGAGACCTGTGACTAAATCTTGCAGCCAAGGACTATGGAGAAGGCCAGGGAGCGAGCACAGCGCTTCAGCGAGCAGGCCGTGGAGGCTCTGGTTGGCACGGTGGAGCGCAGAAGATCAATACTGTACCCAGAGAGTGGCAGGAGGCCTTTGCCGCGCGATTACAGAAGAATGTGGAGGGAGTTGGCACAGAGCGTCTCCTCCAGGAGCATGGTGCCCAGGACCCAAATACAATGTAGAAAAAAGTTCAACGACCTTACTCGGGTCGTCAGGGTGAGTGGCTTTTTTTCAATACCTCTCCATCCCTCCATCTCAACCTCACTCTATGGCCAGAGGATCTTAAAACCCCAATGCCCAACACTCAGCCAACACCTATGGCCCTCTCATCAAACACACATGCACATTCTACACTTTGCATACAGTAAGGGCTATTCAACTATGGGAGGCATATCAGGCATGATCATGGCTGCATACAGTAAGGGCTATTCATCTATGGGAGGCACATCAGGCAAGATCTTGGCTGCATACAGTAAGGGCTATTCACCTACGGGAGGCACATCAGGCAAGACCATGGCTGTATATTTACTCAGACGCCGACCTTTTTCTTGCAGGCCAAGCTGTCTCATAATGGGAGACAGCAGCAATGGACGGGTGGAGGGCGGCCTCAGCTGCAACTCCTCAGCGATCTTGAGGTGCGCGTCCACAGGATTGTGGCAAGCCGGGTGATTGGTCCCGTCGCCACTGGAGAGGCCAACCCTGTTCTGGACAGCAATGGTAAGGTCATCACCTTTTTTCCTCTCTCCTTCCACTTGTCCCTCACAACACCAGCCTTTGACACTTTCAATCCAAATCACTAAATCGCTGCACTCATTCCTCCCTTGCTGCCACCCTGTCCTCACGCTAAAGCCACTCTTGTACCTCCCTGCTTTCAGATGGTGATTCACCAGCTGAGGAGACGGGCCCTCAAGCTGCCAGTGGGAGTGAAGCTGCAGGCGAGGAGGAAGATGAAGCCGGAGCATCAGCGCCACCCTCTCCTGAGGAAGCCCATGCCCACACTGGGAACACGCCTTCCCTGGAGGGGAGCAGGGGGGAAGGGCCTGATGAGGGTGAAGCTCCAGGACCCAGCGGGCTGCAGCAACGCGATGGGGGTAGGGAAGCTCGGGGGCCTTCTCCCCAGAGGGAGAGTAGGCCAGTGAGTCCTGCTGCACTGGACGCAGAGCAGGAGCGGCTGATCACTGAAATGAACACCCAGGCGGTGGACATGCACACTGAGCTCATGGGTGCAGTGGGAAGGGTGCCCGAATGCATTGAATCACTGGAAAGGAGTGTGGAGCACTTCGCTGTAGCACAGGCGGATGCCACGCAAATGTTTAGTGCTGCAATTCAGTCACTGGCTGCCATGACCCCATCTCTGACTGTTCTCATGCAGACTCAGATTGAGGCCACGCGAGCACTGACTGCTGCCATCCTCGCTGGTTCGGACACATTTCCCCGGGGCTCTCACCGCACCGCAGCAGGCCAGCAATCTGTGCTCCAGCAGATTGCTCCGGTTGCTGAAGTGCTGCCCCGTGGGAGTGCCAGTGTGTCGGTCGAGCAGGGAGTTTCTGTCCTCTCTCAAGATGACGGCATTCCTGCTGCCACCACTGTCACTTCTCCACTGCACTTGCCACCGCCTGTAGGACAGACTGCTGCCGCCCATGCAGAGTTGGTGCAGTCTGCAGCCGGGCCCTCCATGCCCAGAGCTGGCCGAGGCCGTCCTTCAAGGGCATCTGCAGTCTCAGGTTCTGACAATCAGCAGCCTTCCATCAGCCTTGCTGCAGCCACTGGGGTCCCATTACGGAGGAGCAGCAGGGTGGGAAGGGGGGAAGTGTGCAAGGGAAGGAGATCACCCTCGAAGGGCAAAAAGTAGGAGACGTGACAAAATGTTGTTCATTTTTTTATTAAAGGCCGAGGTTCGTGGTCAAACTTTTGTTTAGTGTTTTGGGCATTATCTCCAGGTTGTGAGAACCAGTTATGTGAATGACTGCTTTTTTTTGTGTTTCTTTCTATTAGCTTGTCATGAGGAAATGACACACACAGAGTTTGTAAAATAAATAAGTTTTTGTATTCAAAATGTACATGTTTGGTCTTTGCAATCATTGCTGCCTTGGCCGGCTTAGGGGTTGCGGGTTGGTTTCATTCATGTTGTTCTCAATGGCAGAAGCCATTTCCTCAGCAGGGGCCTAGAAGCGGCTTGCTATCAACCATTGACGCTCGGCCCTTCCAGTTTCTACATTGTGGGCCTCCCTCCCGCCTTGGTGCTGCTGATGATCATCCTCCTCCTCTTTCTCCTCCTCTTCCTCCTCCTCCTCTGGTGGTGCTCCAAGGTCTGGTGGCATTGGCTGGGTCCTGAGGATTGCCAGGTTATGCAACATGCAGCACACAACAACGAAGTGGGAGACTCGCTCAGGCGAGTACTGCACGGCTCCTCCAGAATGGTTCAGACAGTTGAACTGTTGCTTGAGCACGCCGAATGTGTGCTCAACGATGTTCCTGGTAGCTTGATGGCTCTCGTTGTACCACAGCTCAGCAGAGGTGTTGGGGTTACGGAGCGGTGTCATCAGCCAGGTGCACAGTGGATATCCCTTGTCCCCGAGAAGCCAACCACCTGGGTGATGCGGTGCCTGGAATAGGTCTGCCACACTAGATGGTGCAGGATGTATGCATCGTGGCTGCTGCCAGGATAGCAGGCTTTGACAGCGAGTATCAGCTGTCTGTGGTCACAGACCAACTGCACGTTTAAGGAATGGAACCCCTTTCGGTTGCGGAAATCCTCTACATTCTCATGCGGAGCACGCAAAGCCACATGCATGCAGTCAATGGCGCCCTGCACCATGGGGAAGGCCGCTATCCTTGTAAAGCCCATAGCGCATTCATGCTGCTTGGCCGGGGTTATGGGGAGATGTATTCTCGTCTCCTTTTATAGAGGGAATTTGTGACCTGACGGATGCAGCAATGGACCGCGAACTGGGAGATATTGGCGATGTCCCCAGTAGCTGATCGAAATGAGCCAGTGGCATAAAAGTTGAGAGCCACTGTTATCTTCACTGCCACTGACAGAGACGTCCTGCTCCTCAGTTGAGGCTGCAGATCTGGCTGCAGCAGATGGCAGAGCTCAGTGACCACCTCCTTGCTGAAGCGCAGCCTTCGCAAACACTGCTCCTCAGACATATTAATGTATGAGAATTGTTGGCGAAATACCCTGGGAGGATAAGGTCTCCTGTACAGAGGCCTGTTGGCCCTCCTCCATCTGGCCATGATTGCCACTCTCTCTCTGCGTGTCTGTGGCCTCCGAATCTGCTGGCGCAGAATGATGCCCCCAATCAGTGCAGCCCCCAAGTCTCTTGGCAATCAAAGTAATGAAGGTCAAAAACCAAAGTACCTGCAAAGCTATGGTCAGAAGCCAAAACTACTTCACACAGCATTGACTCAATGCAGAAGTCTCTCTTTGTCTCTCTCAAAATCTCTCTCTCTCTCTCAGAACCAGCGGTGCAAAAATGCCTACCACACAAAAAGCCAGGAAGGGGCTCCCTTTAAATAGCGCCCCCCCAGCCCCACAGCGACTGGGAAGCGTTCCAGTCTACCTGTCGTTGGGTGCACCAGGCAGAAAGGAGGGGGGCGCCACTCAGTTTCCGTTCCGGGGCATCACAAGGGCGTTGCACGCTCGAATGACGTCAAGATCTGCATGCGCAGGAGATCGGGGTGGTATTGTTTAGCGCCGCCGCAAAATGTCTGGTCAATTTCGCGAGAGGCACAGATATCGCCGCGCCCGGGCGCTAGTTGCTTGGCGCTCCATTTGCGCCCTCTTAAGGCGCTAACAGGAGGCACAAACCAACTGAATTTTTCCCCTGATATATTTAGTACAAATTACCATCAAGCAACACATTCTAGGGGGAGAAATTCATTATAGCCCCGTTTGGGGCGCTAACTTTCAAAAGTTGATAAAATTAGCGCCAGGCACTAATGTCTTTCAACTTTTAAAAAATTTGGTTTTGCGCTCCAGGAAGGAAGTGGAGTGCTAAATCAAGCACTCCACTTCCTTCCTGGAGTGCAACAGGCGGGGCGGTAGGTGAGCAGCGCTGCACAATGGGCCGTGCAGCACTGTCACGTTGGAAGGCTCCTTCCTTCCCTTAAAGGGAAGGGCCATCGCTGCAGATTCTGCAAGGAAAAAACTTACCAGGACCTCGACGGCAGCCGCGATCCAGCCCGATCAGCCGATGCACTGCAGCAGAGTGCCGGGCTGATCAATCGCTGGAGAACAAAACTGAAAAAAAAAACAGAAACATAATTTCAGATGTTTTATTACTTACCTTGGCCACCTCGCCTTTAAGTATCATCCTTGAAGTGCCCGGCCTCCCAGTGAACGTCTCCTGCAGCTGCCGGCATTTTCGCCCGGCGATGCTGCGGGGGGCGGAACCAAAGTTCGGGTCTGGGGCACTAGCACAGCGATGCACACAGCGATGACGTCATGATCTCCGGGCGAAGGAGATCGGGGCGCAACACCATACCGCCGCCACAAACCCCCCGCCGAATATAGCGAGAGTCGATCTTCTCGCCACGCCTGGTCAGTAAGTGATCACCCCCAGAGGCACCCAATTTCTCCCCCCCTGTGATGAATCTAGAATTATTGTGCAAAGTGTACCATTTTAATTTCTTTTGCCAATACGAATTTTGCTTTATCATAGAACAGTCGCAGGATTTAAATACCAGTAAAAACTAATGGAAATTATCTAAAAAATATTAGTGACAGACAGAGCATGTTCAATATGAACATTTTGGAAAATATTGTACTATATCAACATATTCATGATTAATTTGAAATAGTAGGCCAGCAACTGAGTCCTGGGCTTCATTTAAAGGCACCATGGAATGAAACAGCAGCCATCTACTTAAATGCAACAGTAGAAAATCCTGGGACGCCTGGCTTTCATCAGTGAGACACAAATGCCAGAAGCAGAAGCAAAAATACTTTGTTTGTAAAAATGTCTTGAAATTGTTAATATTATTCAAATTATTATAGCACATCTTTTTCCAATATGAGGGGTCCTTTTCCGCATTGAGAGCCATGTCATTTTTGTTGTATTAAGGACTTTATCAAAAGGGTATGCTGGCCAGTAAACAGAGGCTGTACAATTTTGGGAAACTTTTGATCTGACAGAAATTTTAAAAAGTCACATCGGTTGATTGCAGCCACAATTGATGACAAGTGCCGTGTTATGCAATTTCCAAAACCCATTTGTATCTGCAAAATACATCGCAACTTAAATTGTTTGCCTGCTAGCACCAAAGGGCCTGTACATTTGCCTATTATTATGTTTAATGAATTGCAAAAACATGTCTGTGGTTAAGTCTTCAAAGTCGTTCAGTCATCCAAAGGCACAACATGATTTCTTTATAACCAACAGTTTCATTAATAAATATTCATGACTACTGTTGTAGGGATTATTAATCAAATAGCAATTGCACCCTCAATTATAACTGTAAAAATGGCAAATGATTATAATTGCACCTATTTCCAATCTACATGCTGAGCACTAAATAATACCAGGTGAATGCAATATGAATGTAATTTTACAACATCTTGTACCCAGTGCAACTGGATCAGAAATTATATAAAAAATACTGCAGTTACAAAGGTTATTTAATCATTTGATTATCTGGCCATTTGTTCTCGAATTTTTGAAACCAAAAGAGCATGTCTGTTGATCCCCCCCCAAAATTGAAACTGCAGCGAGATCATACTACTGCACACAAAACAAAACAACTGAAAATCTATTTGTGCCTCATAATGAATTCCTTGTAACATTTAATGATAAATTAACTTCCTTAGTCAGTGATCATCCTGTATGTATTTGTATATCAATATAAAACACAGATACACAGCTCCATATGAATGGGAAGCTGCACCATGTGACATGGGACCAAACCATGTAGATCAGTGAGGCCACACTTCAGTCCCTGACTCATGTTCAGCTGATCTCACCATTGTTAGTGGTGGAGGATCTTATATTGACATCAGCACACCCTGCCTAAAAATGTAGAGGAATCAGCCAAGTTCTGCTCCTGATTCTGATTCAGTGACCCCCCTCCTGGACAAAGACAGCATCAGGCTCAATTCTAGCAGCTCTCATGGGTGAATAGCCTGCTGACACTCTCTGTTGTAGCTCACAGGTAAAGAAGGGCTTGTTGGGTAAGTTAGCGCCTGCCTGCCACCATCTGTAGAGCCAAACCCCAGTGAGAGTCAGTGGGGAAAGGTTTCGCCTTGATTGCCTGGACCTAACCTGGGGGAGCAGATCGCCTGCACTTTAGAAAGACCGCCCGATTTTCATTCCATTGATTTGATCGGAACAAAAACCGCGTGGGTTCTACAACTGACAGGTGATCTGCTCTACCAGGTTAATGCCCCGGTGGCAAAATTGGAAATGATTCCCAGTGCCTTCATGAGATGAGGCAAGAAATAAGTAAATGCAGACAAGTTTATGTTAAGCCCAGTTAAGGGCATGCATCCCTGCAACTTTTTTTCTACTTATTGCGCTTGGGTATCTTGCAGTTAATTGGCAATTACATGAATTCACTGGTTTGACAGCAGAGAACGGATCCTCCACATGGAAATTCTACAAATGAAGAGTGCCCCACAGTTCCTGACAGAGAAAGTGAAGATTGAGCACTAACACAGGAAAGACTGGTAAATATTTTTAACTGAATAGTCATCCATGGTCAGCCTCAGAAACTCAGGTTAGATTAAATCTAAATGTTGCAGATGTAGAGTTGAGAGAATCTCACTCAATGTTTGGGAGGATTGCAGTATTGGTTAGTATTAATGTTACTAATTTGTTTGCAAGGTGAAAAGAAGGGCATAAAACCAATGGTGTGTTGCAAGTGCTAAGGAATTTGGTTGATACAATTAGACATCTCTGTGGGGAAACCTGAGCCCCATTGTGTTTTGGCTTGTAATGAGCAATGAACTGTTTTGTATCATTTGTGACACATACCATGTCTTTGTTGAAGAAAGCTGTAAAAAATAATAAACAACTTGAAATCCTTGGAGTAGGATGTCAATTCAAGGAATGCTGATTATAAAAAAGAGGTTACAGATACCATAAATTAAAACTATCATAACCAGAATTACGTAATTGCTGCATCAGGACAATTTTTCCCTGTTAAGCAATGCATACAGCTTTAGATTTATCACACGCATTCAAATTGTTTGATACCAGTTTTTATTGATACATCTTTGACTTTCAGGACAATTGAGAGGTGCCTTGCAAAACTGCATGGAACCCCTGCACCATAGAGTCACAGGATGCCAGTTTTCCCTCCCATAACTTGTCATATGCCACAGAATGAATTCTCGATCTTAGCTGGATATTCGCAGGCAGAAACCAAATGGAGGGAAGGTGCTTCTGTAATGGAAAGAAAGGAAAATTAGATTGCAGACCAACCAATGGTCCTCTTGCACAGTGAGTGGGTCAGGAGCAGCATTGGCAAAAGCCTGAAACCAATTTATCTGCCTACCATTTAGATGCAGGATTGGCTCATGGCACGAGTGACCTCAAAAGAGAAAGAAATTGGCTTCTAGAATGGAGGAAAACAAAGAATATTAACCTTTCCAAATCTTTATATTCCTTTTTCCACCTTCTTGACAGATAGACTGGATCTCTTTGGCCTTCGAATTATGGTGTTGCTTAATAGATAAAATGTTTAACAAATGTGTTCAATTTGAAGATAATTGCACAGACAAAAAAAATGTTTAAAATAAACTGCAGAACTTTCAGGAAATTGACAGTAATACCCAAAGCAACAAATACAAATTGAGAATTAAAGACCAGATGCAATACAGGACACGAGTAATGGGAAAATGTGTCAGAGGTCATAAAAGTTGAGACCACCAAACTTCTGTGAAAGAGCATTGATACAGCTCATGGTGGACATGCAGTAATTTGTTAAGTATTCTATCCAGTAACTCACTTTATTAATATTCTGGTTTTCATGCTAATCTTTTAAGAATACAAGTGTTTCTGATAGACCATCAGAATGGTATGGAGAAGAGAGCGTTGTTAATAGTCTGCTGTGGTAAACAGTTCAGCTTGGAACTTCCTCAAACCCATTCAGGATAGTAATTATACAACGGGAGTACATCCCAATGACCCCATTCCAAATCCTGAGAACGGGGCCATTTTAATATTTGGGGTAGGTGCCCCCTGCCTGAACAAATGGAACCGCTTGCTTTGCCACTGAAAATTCGGAGCAGCACGCTGTCACTCCAATACCACTTTTAGGGAAGAAGCCTAAGGCCCTTATTGGGACAAAATAGTAAGTGTTAAAAAGAAAATCTCCACAGGGAATGGTGGGCCAGCAATAAGAAGATTCCTCTGCGATTGATTACCATTGTTGCTTTATGTTTTTGTGGCCTCTCGTAGACAAACAACAGAACTCATGCCCGCTCGGGCCTAACAGGGGTAAACTGGGCGGAATTCCCAGGGTAGCCCAGGAATGCCCCCAGTTATGCCCCCAAACTAATGTGTGGTAGTGGACAGAAGAAGCACCGTGGGCCGCAAGGCTGAATTTTCAGCTTAATATAAATAGGGCCCCAACGCCCATCCGATCCAGGTTTGGTCCCAATTTGTGACAACTCCCCAGAGATTGGAGTTTCTATCCTTTAATGTTTAAGTCATCCTTGCTCTTTGTTGTTTAACTACTTAGCAGAGATACAGTTAATGTTAATTGGGATTTGATCTAGAAGGAGCTAAATGCCAGAATTGAAATCAGTAAAATCTTATTGATTGTATTTTAAGCACGCCCTAGATCTTTAGTTCACAGAATTTCTTAAGACTTACGCCCTTTCTCTTTTTTACATTGCTTAAGTTTCAAATAGAGGTCTCACTATAGCAACTTATTCTTTTTGGTACATTTTACTAGCATGTTTTTGGCTAGGCACCTTCATGATATCTGCCTCTGAGGTAGATCTGTGTTAGACTGGTTCCTGTTAGGAAAACATAATTCAAAAAGATCAGTGTGTAAAATAGATGCCAACTGTCATTATAAACAGCAAAATATTGTAAATTAGAAAGGAAGGAGGGAATTTGATCCAATTGGGCACAAATATGATGATGGTCTAAAATGTCGTTAAGTAACAAGTAAACTTGTAAAACCGAATATCACTGGTATCTTACATTGGGGAAAGATTTCTACTGGTTCCTTTCTAGTGATATAATAAACACGTTGTTTTGGAACAGTTTTACAATTTCACTTGAAAAAGTGATCTTCCCGCTATGTTTACTGTATCACTAACACATATAAGCAGAAGAAATCTACCCTCATACAAAAGCAAAATACTGCAGATGCTGGAAATCTGAAATAAAAACAGAAAATGCTGGAAATAATCAGTAGGCCAGGCAGCATCTGTGGAGAGAGAAGCAGAGTTAACGTTTCAGGTCCATGACCCTTTGTCAGAACCCACCTGGGGACACTAACGGGGCGCAAATGACTTTTCGCCCGGTCGCGGTGCCCCTAATGACTCCCGCTAAATTCAGCAGGAGTTTAGCGACGGCAGTAACCAGTAGCACCCCGCTTCGCTGCGCAGGCGATGACGACATCATCACTGTGCACAGTGCCCCGTTTTCACCCCGCCTGCAAAATTGGCCCGCTCCCACCTGAATCTGCGCCGGGCGATGACAGCGACCAATTCAGGGGGTGGGAACAAAGCGGCAGGAGGCTCACGGGGCGGTAAGTAAAGGGGAGGTGGTGGGCGGGGGGAAAAAAATTGTGCGACTTTCTTGTCGCGGCCCGTTGCGTCTTTCAACGCGGGGTCCGTGCCGCGATCTGGCAGCCCGCAGAGTTGTGGGCTTTGGCCCTCCCGTTTAATGAGGGGAAGAGCCCTTCCATGCGGCAGTGCTACGTGGCCCAGTGCGTAGCGCTGCAGAACGCACCGCCCCAATATTCAGGGTTAGCGCTCTAAGAAGGAAGTGGAGCTATTTTTCGCCGGGCGCTAAATTTAGTGCCCAGGTGATGTTAGCGACGGTCGCTAACGAATTTTTCCCCCATTGAGTTTAATTTAGGTGTGCAACACTATTCTTAATAACACCAAATTAAAATTTTGCTCAGTTATGCATGGTATCAGCTACACAAACAGAAATAACATGCTTTACCGGGGTATTTTAACTCCCTCTCTGCCTGGTGGAAACCAGGCAGAGCGGGAGTTAAAATGGAGTGGATCGATTGCCTGCTCCATTCCCACCCATGGTAAACTTAACATCTCTGTTTTTTCAAATGGTTGAGCCGATAGTCTGAATCAGGCGGGAGCCTCAAACATTTATGCAAATCAGCATCCTACGACTTACACAGGACCCTGATGGCATTTCAACCACCGACTGAGCAGGTCACCTGCCACAGCCAACCTGCTCAGTTAAGCCTGTTCTGCAGGAAGAACAGATTCTGTAAGGGAAGTGTTAAATTTCTCCTGGTGAGGGAAGGAGGGGCAGGAGTGCTTCTCTAGGCCCCACAAGGAACGTGTCAGCCGTGGCTCTGTGGGTAGCACCCTCGCCTCTGAGTCAGAAGGTTGTGAGTTCAAGTCCCACTCCAGAGACTTGAGCACAAAATCCAGGCTGACACTCCAGTGCAGTGCTGAGGGAGTGCTGCACTGTCGGAGGTGCCGTCTTTTAGATGAGACGTTAAACCGAGGCCCCGTCTGCCCTCTCAGGTGAACATAAAAGATCCCATGGCACTATTTCAAAGAACAGCAGGAGATTTCTCCCCCTTGACTTGCCCAACATTTATCCTTCAATCAACATCACTAAATAAAAGATTATTTGGTCATTACCACATTACTGTCTGTGGGATCTTGCTGTGCATAAATTGCCTGCCGTGTTTCCTACATTACAACAGTGACTACACTTCAGAGGTACTATCATTGCCTGTAAAGCGCCTGAGGGACAGCCTCAGGTCGTGAACGGTGCTATATAAATGCAACTCTTTCTTTCATTCTGTTGGAGTTTTGCTAAGCGGGAGAGTTCGGATAAGTGGGAGGTGAGGGTGTGTTTTTTGCTCTGTTTTGTTCCCCACTCCCAGGCTTAGACAGCACTGCGGAGGCGGAGCAGCGAGACGAGTCAACCAAACAGGCTCCACAGACAGTATTCAAGGAGGAGGTTGGTGATCAGCTGGTTGGTTGGTTTTCTTCCTTCTCTTCTCTTTCATACCTTTAAGTTGGTAAGTCCTATTGAATAGTGGTGTGATATTATCATATATATCCGGGCAGGGTCTTCATAACTAATAATAAGAAATTTAATTAATTATATAGAATGGAGCAGGTGATGTGTTACTGTTGCGAGATGTGGGAGCCAGTGAACCCCATTGAGGCTAACGGTGATTACATCTGCGACAAGTGTTTGCTGCTAGAGGAACTCAAGTTCCATGTTATGGAGCTTGAGACCGAGCTTCGGACACTGCGACACATCAGGGAGGGGGAGAAGTTCCTGGACTCTATGTTTCAGGAGATGGTCACACCTATGAAGTTAATTACTGCAGATGTAGTCCGTGGTCAGGGACAGGACGGTGTGACTACGAGTGAGGAAGGTACAGGGATCCAGGATGTAGTGTTGAAGGAGACGCAGCCCTTGTTCTTGTCCAGCAGGATCGAGGTTCTTACTCCCTGTGAGGGCGGGAGCGGGGACTGCAGGGAGGATGAGCAACCTGGCCACAGCACCGTGGTACAGGGGGCCATTCAAGTGGAGGGAGTAAAAAGAAATGTTGTAGTGGTAGGGGATAGTATCATTAGGGGGATAGATAGGGTTCTCTGCAGTCAAGAGCGGGAGTCCCGAAGGCTGTGTTGCCTGCCTGGTGCCAGGGTTAAGGACATCTCTTCTGGGCTGGAAAGAAACTTGCAGTGGGAGGGGGAGGATCCAGTTGTCGTGGTCTATGTTGGTACAAACGACGTAGATAGGACAAGGAAGATGGTTCTGTTAAAGGAGTATGAGCAGCTAGGGGTCAAATTAAAAAACAGAACCTCAAGGGTAATAATCTCTGGGTTATTACCTGAGCCACGAGCGAATTTGGCTAGGATAAATAAAATTAAAGAGTTAAATGCGTGGCTCAAAGACTGGTGTGGGAGAAATGGGTTTTGCTTCTTGGGACACTGGCACCAGTACTGGGACAGGAGGGAGCTGTTCTGTTGGGACGGACTCCACTTGGCCAGTGCTGGGACTAGAGTCCTGGCGAATCATATAGCTAGGGCTGCAGAGAGGGCTTTAAACTAATTAGTGGGGGGGAGGTTTCTAGAGAGCAAATCATAGAAATGACAACAGAGAAGGTCATAGACTTAGGTAGCAGTGGGGGAATTAAAAAACAGAATGTGTCAGGAAGGGACAGAAGGTATGGAGTAAAAAATAAAGTACTAAAAAGGGAAAAAACAGGAACTAAGTGTTACAAAACATATTTGAAAGTTCTTTATCTGAATGCACGTAGCATTCGTAACAAAATGAATGAGTTAACGGCACAAATAATGACATATGGGTATGATCTTGTGGCCATTACAGAAACATGGCTGCAGGGTGACCATGACTGGGAATTAAACATACCAGGTTATTTAACAATCAGGAAGGACAGGCAGGAAGGGAGAGGAGGTGGGGTGGCTATGTTAATAAAGGAAGGAATCACTATAATACAGAGAAATGATATTGGGTCAAAGGAGCAGGATAGTGAAACAGTTTGGGTGGAGGTAAGGAATAATAAGGGGAAAAAAACACTAGTGGGTGTAGTCTATAGGCCTCCGAACAGTTGCAACTCTGTTGGACGGAGTATTAATCAGGAAATAGTTGAGGCTTGTAATAAGGGAACAGCTATAATTATGGGGGATTTTAATTATCATATTAACTGGACAAATCAAATTGGGCAGAGCAGCCTTGAGGAAGAGTTCATTGAGTGTATTAGGGATGGGTTTCTTGAGCAGTATGTAACTGAACCGACCAGGGGGCAAGCAACCTTAGATTTGGTCCTGTGTAATGAGACAGGATTAATTAAAAATGTCCTAGTAAAGGATCCCCTTGGAATGAGTGACCATAACATGGTTGAGTTCCATATTCAATTAGAGGGTGAGAAGGTTGGATCTCAAACAAGCGTGCTGAGCTTGAATAAAGGAGACTATGAAGGTATGAGAGCGGAATTAATTAGAGTGGACTGGGAAAATAGATTAAAGGGTAAGATGGTACATGACCAGTGGTGTACATTTAAGGAGTTATTTTACAACTTCCAAGAAAAATATATTCCACTGAGGAAAAAAGGGTGTAAAAGAAAAGATAGCCATCCGTGACTAAGTAAAGTAATTAAGGATAGTATCCGACTAAAAGCAAGGGCATATAAGGTAGCCAAATCTAGTGGGAGGATGGAAGATTGGGAAGTCTTTAAAAGACAGCAAAAAATAACAAAAAGATTGATTAAGAAAGGGAAGATAGATTATGAAAGTAAATTAGCAAAAAATATAAAAACAGACAGTAAAAGTTTCTATAGTTATATAAAAAGAAAAAGGGTGGCTAAAGTAAATGTTGGTCCCTTAGAGGATGAGACCGGGAAATTAATGGTGGGAAACATGGAGATGGCAAAAACACTGAACAATTATTTTGTATCAGTCTTTACAGTAGAGGACACTAAGAATATCCCAACACTGGACAAACAGGGGGCTCTAGGGGGGGAGGAACTAAATACAATTAAAATCACTAAGGAAGTGGTACTTGGTAAAATAATGGGACTCAAGGCGGATAAATCCCCTGGACCTGATGGCTTGCATCCCAGGGTCTTGAGGGAAGTAGCGGTAGGGATTGTGGATGCATTGGTAATAATTTTCCAAAACTCACTGGACTCAGCAAAGGTCCCGGCAGATTGGAAAACTGCTAATGTAACACCATTATTTAAAAAGGGTAGTAGGCAGAAGGCTGGAAACTATAGACCTGTTAGCCTAACATCTGTGGTTGGTAAAATGTTAGAGTCCATTATTAAGGAGACAGTAACGGGACATTTGGATAAACATAATTTAATAGGGCAAACTCAGCATGGTTTCATGAAGGGGAAGTCATGTTTAACAAATTTGCTTGAGTTTTTTGAGGAAGTAACATACAGGGTGGATAAAGGGGAACCAGTGGACGTAGTGTATTTAGACTTCCAAAAGGCATTTGACAAGGTGCCACACAAAAGATTATTGCTCAAGATAAAAAATCACGGGATTGGGGTTATATTCTGGCATGGGTGGAGTATTGGCTCTCTAACAGAAAGCAGAGAGTTGGGATAAATGGTTCGTTCTCAGATTGGCAACCAGTAACTAGTGGTGTTCCGCAGGGGTCAGTGCTGGGTCCCCAACTCTTTACAATCTGCATTAACGATTTGGAGGAGGGGACCGAGTGTAACATATCAAAGTTTGCAGATGATTCAAAGATGGGACGGAAAGTAGTGAGTGAGGAGGACATAAAAAACCTGCAAAGGGACATAGACAGGCTAAGTAAGTGGGCAGAGATTTGGCAGATGGAATACAATACTGGAAAGTGTGAGGTTATGCACTTTGGCAGGAAAAATCATAGAGCAAGTTATTATCTTAATGGCAAGAAACTGGAAAGTACTGTAGTACAAAGGGATCTGGGGGTCCTGGTGCACGAAACTCAAAAAGTTAGTATGCAGGTGCAGCAAGGGATCAAGAAGGCCAATGGAATGTTGGCCTTTATTGCTAGGGGGTTGGAATATAAAAACAGGGAGGTATTGCTGCAGTTGTACAAGGTATTGGTGAGGCCGCACCTGGAATACTGCATACAGTTTTGGTGTCCATACTTAAGAAAAGACATACTTGCTCTCGAGTCAGTACAAAGAAGGTTCACTCGGTTAATCCCGGGGATGAGGGGGTGGTCATATGAGGAGAGGCTGAGTAGATTGGGACTCTACTCATTGGAGTTCAGAAGAATGAGAGGCGATCTTATTGAAACATATAAGATTGTGAAGGGGCTTGATCGGGTGGATGCGGTGAGGATGTTCCCAATGATGGGTGAAACTAGAACTAGGGGGCATAATCTTAAAATAAGGGGCTGCTCATTCAAAACTGAGATGAGGAGAAACTTCTTCACTCAGAGGGTGGTAGGTTTGTGGAATTTGCTGCCCCAGAAAGCTGTGGAAGCTACATCATTAAATAAATTTAAAACAGAAATAGATAGTTTCCTAGAAGTAAAGGGAATAAAGGGTTACGGGGAGCGGGCAGGAAATTGGACATGAGTCTGGGTTCGGAATGGTCATGGCCCTGTGGGTAGTGGAGCGGGCCCAGGGGCCGTGTAGCCTTGTTCTGCTCCTACTGTGTTCTAATTCTGTTAGATTTCAGGAGATGGTTTTATTCCTGTTCCTGGCTGGGGTGGAGATCGCCTTTACAGAAGGTAAGTACTGTAGAAAATATAGGGACAGAGTGATCGCCTGGAAGAATTTCGATCGCCTAGATGGGTCGGAGAGGAATTTCCCAGATTTTTTTCTCCCAAATTGGCCATTGGGTCTTTATCTGGTTTTTCGCCTCTCCCGGGAGATCACATGGGTTCGGGTGGATGCAGAGTGATAGAAGATTTGAGGTTAGGATCAGATCAGCCATGATCTTATTGAATGGTGGAGCAGGCTCGAGGGGCCGATTGGCCTACTCCTGCTCCGATTTCTTATGTTCTTATGTTCTTATGTTCTTATTCTTCTCTCTGCTGCCCTGGGCTTCCCAACCGTCCCCTCCCCCACTCTGTAACTCAACTGAGTGCCAAAAGTTGGCCTGCGGGCTGCCCAATCTTCACCTGGGCAGCTGGCCGAGGAAATGTAAATGAGGCCTGCCATTAAAATTGTCTGGGCCTCCTGCTGTCACTCCCAGGAGGTTAAAATTCCTCTCAGGGTAGATTTTATAAACTTGCACTCCCAGCACAGAGCACATATCCGGAATTCGAGCACAGAGATCAGAGGGACCCACTAGATTTTGCGTCCACTGATTTGAAAGCTATTCATTTTAATGCACAGAAAACGGTGCAGGTGCACTTGACAAACCATGATATTGTACTGACATGCGAAGACTTCATTAGGAAAGCTAATTCATTAAATCTATTCTTTTATCTGTTACAGAGCAAATTTTAACATTAATGTTTTTCCAATATTGAATTGGTTTGATTTTTACATTTAAAGAAAATAGAATTTACACTAGTCAGGATTAATATTGTGCTAACATCATCATATTGATGTAATTATCATTGTACTCCATCTAATGACCTGGGAATTTAATTTTCTCTGTAGGTGCATTGCTTTACATGTATAATTCCTTTTGTGCACTATTTTAAGACAGTAGTTAACCTGTTTAAAATAAATGGGTTATCGGCTGTGTTAATGCAGCACGAAAAGACAGTTATTCAGATAACAATTATCTTTAAATGGTTTGGTAGCACAAATAGAGATAGAATCTAAATAATATATAACTGTCAACAAATGGAAAGTATTAGGTATGTAGAAATAGCTTTAGTTCCTTTCATTACACCAGGGAATATGCTGTACTCTGCTCGCAGTGAGGTCTCATTAAAGGTAACAATGCATGTTACACATGAGAATGATTTCATTGCCCATTTATACAATCTTTCCTTATGTGTGCGAACCAGATGATGCGTAATATCAAAAGTGAATTCATAACAAAAGGTGAACTAACGTACGGACAGAAATGTCCTAATATAAGTAGAACATTATTGTCCACCCATCATCTCCTTTCCAAGACTCATTTTGATAATCAGTCACTGCTTTTTAACCTTCCAAATGAGCTCTCTTTAAGAGGTGTTTTCATATGCATCCTGGGTCATTGCGACTTCACTGGCTCATCTTGTCAGTTCCCTGACCTTGTTGTCTTTAGAGCAGTTAGGTATTTTCCCTAATCTCTCCCCGTTGATATACTTTTTAATTGAAAGTGATCCCCTCTGAACTTTTCTGACGTTGGTTAAATCACTGACTGAAGGATTTTGGGTCAGCTTCAGTCCCAATTCTTGCCTGACTTTCCTCAGACTATGAGCCAAAAGGGCATCATGACAGGGGCTAATGCACCAGAAGTTCAGACATCACTGGCTGAGGAAGCAATAGCAGGATGTGATAAGGGTCAATGCTCTCAGTGTGGGGGAGAAATGGATTACAGGCTTTCAACCTTTCTATTATGAAAAGAAATGAAAGAGCTGTTCCCTTTTAATTGATTCACTTTGGCTTTTCTTTTACCGTTCTCCTTTCACAACAAATATAAGGTTGAGGAATTAATGCCCTAATCTAGGACATAAATGTGTTTTCAAACAGCTTCCAGATCAACAACTAAACATTTCCATAATGAGAGTCCTTTGAACCAAAATCATGGATTAAACCTTATTAACCTGTATGTCTTTATTCATCCATAAACGTGTTTAATTAACAATGACTTTTTCTTTGCTATTTCCCAGAAATTCTACTGCAGGAAATTCCACTATATACAAGCTGACTCTATGTAAATTACAATTACTTGTAGGCTTATTCTTAAGTACTCTTATAACACTGTCTTTTGGAGTCATACAGAAAAGGGTGGGCAATGCTTTATAAAATTGGTTATTTATGGGTTCTTTATTAATCAAAGAGCCACAATTAATGGGAGTTACATCAAATTTCATAAGACAACAAAGAGCTCCTCACTCCTGGGATATTATATTAAATACAGTTATAACAATTATATGAATTGTGCAACAATTATTTGAATAACAAAGTTTATTCAATGAAAAACTATGCATAACTCCTACACCATTAAAGTAATCCTATTTTAATGGCACTTAAAAAAACAACATATCTTGAGGCAGTTTTCCGCTCTCGACATCCACAATTTGTCCTTAATCACCAGCATTTTCAGCTGTGATTTGTTGATGGATTGACTATGTGTACGGGGAGGATCCATGCTTGTTTATTTGGCCTGCAGTTTGTTTGTATTAACAATGTAAAGAGATACAGCATAACATATGTAAAGTGGGGATTTACCCTGTGCTAATTTTTCCCCAATTTTTGTGGGCATTACGTGTGTTTAGGGAAATCCATGTCCAAAGTAGACCCAATTGAGAAAGTGCATTTAAAAAATGAATAATTCTGGCTGCCCAACTGCTAATCCCAAATAAACATTCTTTTAATAATTAATTGCAGACAGACCCATATCTACTGAGGACATTATTTATTTTGTAAGCATATCACATTAAAGGCCACTCATGGGGCGGAACCATTCACAGATTTGATTAAAATGTAAAAGTTGTGCTGATAAGAATGTGACAAAATTCTGCCCTCAAATGCAAAAATGCAGAATAATTCTGCATGGGGATGGGAGAAAAATCAGGAAGTCAGTCGACCCACTTTGCCAGTACTGGCTTAAGGAAGTGTAATGTTGACAGGCGACCAAATGTAAAAGAAGTCATAAAAAAAGCCAAATCATAACTAAAGAGAGTAATTAAAGTGGTTTGACTTCGTTACCACACTCACACATAATAACCAAACATTTACATGCATAATACAGACTCAAGGAGGTAGTGGGTAAGGTAAGAATTAACCAAAAGATGCAACTGCCCAGGCAAAGAAACAGTGTTTGTCAATGGAGGATTACAAGCAGCGCAACGTGCCTTTATTTAGAATCATAGGCCTAGAAATTCCAAACCTGTGCGTTGGCCATTAACGCTAGTTTGCTGCGAGAACATAGAAACATAGAAGATAGGAGCAGGAGTAGGCCATTCGGCCCCTCAAGCCTGCTCTGCCATTCAATGCGATCATGGCTGATCATCCAAGTTCAATACCCGGTCCCTGCTTTCTCCCCATACCCCTTGATTCCTTTAGCCTTAAGAAATATATCCAACTCCTTCTTGAATA
This sequence comes from Somniosus microcephalus, assembly GCF_052327205.1. NCBI lineage: Eukaryota > Metazoa > Chordata > Chondrichthyes > Squaliformes > Somniosidae > Somniosus > Somniosus microcephalus. The sequence continues at coordinate 96,680,035 of NC_140995.1, read as the reverse complement.
TATTTAATGAACTGGCCTCTACTGCCTTCTGTGGTAGAGAATTCCACAGGTTCACCACTCTCTGGGTGAAGAAATTCCTCCTCATTTCTGTCCTAAAAGGCCTACCCCTTATCCTTAGACTGTGACCCCTGGTTCTGGATTCCCCGACCATCAGGAACATCCTTCCTGCATCTAGTCTGTCCAGTCCTGCCAGAATTTTATACGTTTCAATGAGATCCCCTCTCATTCTTCTAAACTCCAGTGAATACAAGCCAATCGACCCAATCTCTCCTCATATGTCATTCCTGCCATCCCAGGTATCAGCCTGGTGAATCTTCGCTGAACTCCTTCCATGGCAAGAATATCCTTCCTCAGATAAGGCGACCAAAACTGCACACAATACTCAAGATGTGGTCTCACCAAGGCCTTGTACAACTGCAGCAAGACATCCTTGTTCCTGTACTCAAACCCTCTCGCTATGAAGGCCAACATACCATTTGCCTTCTTAACCGTCTGCTGCACCTGCATGCTTACCTTCAGCGACTGGTGCACAAGGACACCCAGGTCCCGTTGCACTTCCCCTTTCCCAATCTATTGCCATTCAGATAATAATCTGCCTTCCTGTTTTTGACACGAAATTGGATAACCTCACATTTATCCACATTATATTGCATCGGCCTTGCTTCTGCCCAATCACCCAACCTGTCCAAATCATCCTGGAGTTTCTCGGCATCCTCCTCACAGCACACACGCCCACCCAGCTTTGTGTCATCTGCAAATTTGGAGATATTCCATCTAGTTCCCTTGTCTAGAGCATTAATATATATTGTGAATAGCTGGGGTCCATGGACCGAACCCTGCGGTACCCCACTAGTCACTGCCTGCCACTCGAAAAAAGACCCGTTTATTCCAACTCTTTGCTTTCTATCTGCCAACCAGTTCTCTATCCAAGTCAATACCTTGCCCCCACTCCCATGTGCCTTAAATTTTCACGCTAATCTCTTATGTGGGACCTTATCGAAAGCCTTCTGAAAGTCCAAATACACCAGATCCACTGGTTCTCCCTTATCTATTTTACTAGTTACATCCTCAAAAAATTCCAGTAGATTAGTCAAGCACGATTTACCTTTTGTAAATCCATGTTGACTTTGTCCGACCCTGTCACTGTTTTCCAAGTGCTCTGCTATTACATCTTTTATAATGGACTCTAGCATTTTCCCCACTACCGATGTCAGGCTTACCGGTCTGTAATTCCCCGTTTTCTCTCTACCACCTTTTTTGAATAGTGGGGTAACATTAGCTACCCTCCAATCCATGGGTACCGTTCCAGATTCCATCGAATGTTGGAAGATGATCAGCAATGCATCTACTATTTCTGGGGCCACTTCCTTAAGTACCCTAGGATGTAGATTATCAGGCCCTGGGGATTTATCGGCCTTCAATCCCATCAATTTCCCTAACACAATTTCCTTACAAATACTGATTTCTTTCAGTTCCTCCCTTTCATCAGACCCTATGTTCCCCGACATTTCTGGGAGGTTATTTGTGTCCTCCTTTATGAAGACAGAACCAAAATATGAGTTTAATTGGTCAGCCATTTCTTTGTTTCCCATTATAAATTCCCCTGATTCTGACTGCAAGGGACCTACGCTTGACTTCACCAATCTTTTTCTCTTTACATATCTATAAAAGCTTTTACAGTCAGTTTTTATGTTCCCTGCAAGCTTACTCTCATATTCTATTTTCCCTTTCTTAATTAGTCCCTTTGACCTCCTTTGTTGAATCCTAACTGCTCCCAATCCTCTGGATTACTGCTTTTTCTGGCCAATTTATATGTCCTCTCCTTGGATCTTATGCTATCTCTAATTTCCCTCGTTAGCCACGGTTGAGTCACCTTTTTGTTTTATTTTTATGCCAAACTGGGATGAACAAATTCTGTAGTTCATCCATGCGGTCTTTGAATGTTTGCCATTGCCTATCCACCATTAACCCTTTGAGTGACATTCCCCAATCAATCCTACCCAATTCGTGCCTCAGACCATCGTAGTTTCCTTTATTTAAATTCAGGACCCTAGTCTCTGAGTCAATTACTTCATTCTCCATCTTAATGAAGAATTCGATCATATTATGATCGCTCCGACCCAAGGGGCCTCGTATAACAAGATTGCTAATTAATCCTTTCTCGTTACATAATACCCAGTCTAAGATGGCCTGATCTCTGGTTGGTTCCTCGACATATTGGTCCAGGAAACCATCCTGTAAACACTCCAGTAATTCCTCCTCCACAGTATTGTTACTAATTTGGTTAGCCTAATCTATATGTAGATTAAAGTCACCCATGATGACTGCTGTGCCCTTTTTGCACGCTTCTCTGTGGAGACCGCTTCGCTTCTGGCCACACTTGGCAAAGGACACGGCAGCTGCCATTTTGGTAAGGGCCATAGCGCTGCTGTTGACTGTGCTGGCCCCTGAAATGCAAGTGAGCAAATGGAGGAGCAGGAGGGTAGCATCAGAAGAGGATTGGGGGCCAGATGGAGGAGAATTGGCTGCCTGCCACCCCCCCCACCCCAATCCCACCTCTGTTAAAACTGGAAGTGCGTGGGTTGGAGGTGGGTTCAGGTCGGGGTTCCGATTTTTAAAAACTTTAACTAGCCTCCCCGCTCTAACCCACCCATTTTTTTAAAGTTAAAATTCCACCCAACGTCTCAGGTTGAGATGTTGCCTAAGCTGCTGACTATTTTCAGCATTTTATGCTTTTATTTCAGATTTCCAGAATCCGCTCGCAGAGGGTAGATGAAGAAGCATAAAGGGAAGATGTAGAAGAGGAGGAAGCAGAAGAGGAAGAAGCAGAATGAAGGATAAACCCAGACAGCCCCTTTCTGGCCAGGATATCCGGATGGAATGATCCGCCTGCGGTACCAGTGACCACAACCCCAATTCCCATTTCAACATTAGTCCCACACCTTCCCTTCCCTCTGTTACTGACCATCACAGCATCCTCTTGGCCACAATGCTGAAATAAAAGGCAATACAAAGCAAACTTTCCAATCCATCTTTATCCATATATGCATCCAATATTACATCAAAAAATCAACTAATCACCCTTGTGCATTCCCTTAATGAATGTCTTGTGTGTGCCTTTGCCTATCCTAGTGATGTCACACTGTGCTGCCCCAGTGGCTACAGCATGGCTGGTGGAAGGCTGCTGACTTTCAGTGGGGGACATTACAAATGGCCTTGCAGGACAACCTCGAGGAGCTGGTGGCTGGGGGTGTCAAATCGAGTGATGGTGTTTCTTCTTCTTCACTCGCCTCTCCCTCTTCTTAGGCAACCATTGGCTGGGCAGGCTGGATTTCTTGGCTTTGTGAAATGAGGAAGGCACAAGGGTAGAGTTGTTGTGAGGGGAGGGCGGGAAAGCAAGTGCTGCATGCTTACATCATGTGTACCTTGTAATTCAGAAGATATTGTGGGATGAGGGGGATGTGGGATGTGAGAAGAAGGATAAGGTACGAGGATACCAGCATCTTGTATCCTTTCAGCCCTGCCACTGGCCAAGGGCTCAACCATGCCCCTGCCAAGAATGGCCAGCACCGCCTCCTCCAAGGGGGGTGAGGTGAAGCTAGGGTTATGAAGTATGCCTCATGTTTGCTACAGATTGTTGGTAGATGAGTGATGGGAGGCTTGGGGGGTGGTCGTGTAATGCACAGTGTGTGAGGCTAGAAGTGCAGTTGGTAGGAGATGGCTTTTGAAGATGCATTCACTGACTTTGACCACTGGTCTGAGGTCATGAAGCTTTGTGGCGCAGTGGAGCCAGTTGGGAGTGACACTGTGGCGGTGACTCTGCTGGCAGTGATGGCCTCGGTGGTCTGGTCCCTCATCCTTCTTTCTGGAGGGCCTCCTGGCCCCCTATGGGTAGAGCACCTCTCTTGCAGTGTTGGCCCCCTGCACAAAGCTGGAGTGCTGCGTGCAAGACCCTCAGTGCCCCTTCCCTGACTTATTGAGCCATTTGTGTCAGTGCTGAAGCTCTTTTACCATTTTTTTACGTACGGAAAGCAATTCAACTTTAAGAGCTGAAGACTGCCATTTGGGAATTATTTTTAATGTTTAAATTTTTTTCAGAAGGCAGTTGAGCTCTAAGGGCTAAAGCATGCCTATTTTTAAATGATTTGAATTTTTTTCATTTTAGAAGGCAATTCCCCTTTTAGGGACTGGCACTGCTTTCTAAAATGACAGGCTAGCTTTAAGACAACACTGCTCTTGTTCCAAGGATGCTACGGCCACGCTACATTGGGCCTCCTGCTGAAACTACCACCAGAAATCCAGTGTTACACTCCAGGTTTTGCGCTGCGCTAATTAAAATTAGCAGGCAGCACCAAAATACCGGTGCTGCCTGCATTATTATTTCGGGCAGCCGTTAACTTTGGACCTTGGTGGCACCGGCAGATTTCCAGCCTACTCTAATTTCTAGGTCATCATAGAATCATAGAATAATACAGCACAGAAGGAGGCCATTTGGTCCATCGAGTCTGTGCAGGCTCTTTCGAAGAGCAATTCAGTTGGACCCACACAGCCCGCTCTTTCCCCATATCCATGCAATTTTTTCTTCTCCAAGTATTTAGCCAATTCCCTTTTGAAGGCCACTATTGAATCTGTATCTATCACCCTATCAGGCAGCGCATTCCAACTCCTAACGATGCCTTGTGTAAAAAAGTTTTTCACCATGGAACAGAGGAGGCTGAGGGGAGACTTAATTGAGGTGTATAAAATTATGAGGGGCCTAGATAGAGTGGATTGGAAGGACCTATTTCCCCTAGTAGTGAGGTCAATAACTAGGAGGCATAGATTTAAAGGATTAGAGGGGAGTTGAGGAGACCATTTTTCACCCAGAATATGGTGGAGGTCTGGAGCTCACTGTCTGAAAGAGTGATAGAAGCAGATACCCTCATCTCATTTAAAAAGTACTTGGATATGCATTTGATGTGCCATAACATACAAGGCTACGGACCAAGAGCTGGAAAGTGGGATTAGGCTGCATAGCTCTTTTTCGGCCGGCACAGACATGATGGGCCGAATGGCCTCCTTCCATGCTGTAAATTTCTATGATTCTATGATTCTCATGTTGCCTCTGGTTCTTTTGACAATCACCTTAAATCTGTGTCCTCTCGTTATCGACCCTTCAGCCAATGGAAACAGTTTCTCTTTATTTACTCTATCTAAATACTTCATGATTTTAAACATCTCTACTAACCCTCCTCTTAGCCTGCTCTGCACCAAGGATTCATTGGGCTAGAAATTTGTGGCCTTAGCGACACTTAATGGCACTAAAATGGCGACTGCCGCTCTTTCGCCAGCTGCTGGCGGGTCCCATGGTGGCTGCCGTTTTCGTCCTTACCTTAGTGCTGCTGGTAACTGGCAGTGCCATCCCGGACATAATGGTGGCATTGTGACATAAATCGGCACGCAACGCCAACTTAACATCTCAAGCGTGAACTTTGACCCTGGCCCCGAATTCAGCGCTGGGTCCTAAGCACACCAGGTTAACCTGCAAGCACACTGACAGTGGCGATGTCTGCATCTCTTAAAAGTACATACAAATTGTTCAGGTAAGTTTGGATTTAAGATTTTGGACTTTAAAAAAAAATGTTGCTGAAGTAGTGCTTTGCTGCAATAGATGTGAACGGTTTTTTAAAGTGTTTTGGGAGTGCTGCTGTATGCTTGTAAGGGCTCGGATGGTAAATGCAGCCCTTTGAGAAGACAGAACATGCTGTAAATACGCAGCAGGTCATGCAACATCCATGGAGAGAGAAACAGAGTTCACGTCTCAGGTCGAGATGCTGCTGGACCAGCTGAGTATTTCCAGCATTTGTTGCTGTCATTTCACATTTACAGCATTCACTTGCAGAGGGAAGAGGAAGACACAGAAGAGGAGGAAGCAGAAGAGGAGGAATCAGACAGAAGGATGCATCCCAGACAATTCCTTATTGGACGGGATATCCGGGATGGAATCATCCGCCTGCGGTCCCAGTGACCACAACCCCAATTCCCCTTTCAACATTAGTCCCACACCTTACCTTCCCTCTGTTACTGACCATCACAATGTCCTCTTGGCCACAATGCTGGAATAAAAGCCACCACAAAGCAAACTTTCCAATCCACCTATGTACACCTATCCATCCAATATGACATCAAGAAATCAACGAATCACCCGTATGCATTCTCTTAGTGACTGTCTTGTGTGTGCCTTTGCCTATCCTACTGATGTCATGCAGTGCTACCCCAGTGGCTGCAGCATGGCTGGTGGAAGGCTGCTGACTTTCAGTGGGGGACACTGCAAATGGCCTTGCTGGTTGACCTCGAGGAGCTGGTGGCTGGGAGTGTCAAACAGTGATGGTGCTTTTTCTTCTTCTTCACTCTCCTCTCCCTCTTCTTGGTCAACCACTGGCTGGGCAGGCTGCATTTCTTGGGTGTGTGAAATGAGGAAGGCACAAGGGTGGAGTTGTGGTGATGGGAGGACGGGAAAGCATGAAGTGCATGCCAGAAAGACGATAATGTACGAGGATACCAGCACCTTGCATCCTTTCAGCCCCGCCGCTGGTCAAGGACTCAGCCATGCTCCTGCCAAGAATGGCCAGCACCTTCTCCTCCAAGGAGGTGAGGTGAGGCTAGGAATGGGAGATGTGCCTCGTGATTGGTGCAGATTGTTTGTAGGTGAGTGATTGTGGGTGGGGGTCATGCATTGAGCAGTGTGTGAAGCTAGTGGTTCAGTTGGTAGGAGACGGCCTTTGAAGATGCATTCACTGACCTTGACCAGCGAGCACTGGAGCCAGGTGGTGGGGGCAACACTGCTGGCAGTGATGGCCTCGGTGATCTGGTCTCACATCGTTCTTTCTGTAGGGCTTCCTGGCCCCTGTGGGTAGAAGGCCAGTCTTGCATGGGTGTCCCTTCGCTGGCTTGCTGAGCCATTTGTGTTAGTGCTGAGGCATTTTTCCCAATTTTTGAGGTTAGGAAGGGAATTCAGCTTTAAGAGCTGAATATTCACATTTGGGACTTCTTCTTAATAATCAATATTTGTTTAAAAGGCAGCAAGGGCTGAAAACTGCATTGTTTCACTTCATTTTAATTTGTATTGCTTCAGTGTGCATGGCCCCTTTAATTCTCAGACCTCTTCATTGCCCACAATTCCTTGCGAGCTCTACAGCCTCACTTGCAGAGGCTGTGCAAAGCTCCAATGCCGCTCCTGCACAGGAACTTTGGGTCGGATGCCTCCAGTAATTCCACCAGGACAGTGTTGCATGGCGTTGCACGGAAGGTAAGCGCTGCGCTAACAATCTCCATCCCCCCAGACGAATTTTGCTCCGTTAGCGTTGCGGTCATTTTCAGCAACCATTAACTCCAGTTCCCGTGACACCGGCAACTTTACTGGCTAAAATGAATTTCTCCCCCATAGTCTTTAAGGACAATTCAGAATTCTCATTTTGGAACAACTAAAAGTGATTGTAGAAAACTGCCTTCAATGCATTCTGGGATACAATTCCATTCCAGCCAAGCGTTAAAAGTATATTGATCCGAATCTGTACTTAAATGGGGAAAGCAACAATTCAGGTTTAGCAAACATGTTGCATAGATTTAACACTGGCTTCATGAGCTTGCTTAACAAACATGATGGCATAGTTTGGAAAATAACACCAGTCTTTGAAGCTTCAAAAGAACTACAAGGCTGGGAAGTTCCTTGAAGTTGCTCCCATTCTGCTGGTGTTACTGCAACAGAAGTGCAACGGAAACTCGGGGGTTCTAACTGCACTTCTGACGAAGTAACGTCAGTGGAGTGGGAGCACCTTCAAGGACGTTCCCAGGCCACAATTTTCACGTAAGACAGATATCTGCCAACAAAATTATATACAGTCTAAAGTGTAGGATCTGTTTGTATCAAAGGTTTTAAAATGTCCCTATGTTCTAAAATATACGCACACCACATGCTGTGGCTACTTTTTGCAATGGAAACTTTACTTGCATTCTTCACCCCAAGGAGTAATTTTTTAAATGCTGTAACGAGTTGAAATTGACTACCTTTGGGGTTCATAAGCACTGCCAAAGAGCACAGTGGACCTCTCGACAGAAAAGAATGTAAATTGAAAATATAGCTTGATTACAAATTGATGAAAGGAATTTATTGCCTGAATTTAAACTGATGTTTACTGAAAACACAAGTTTATGGCAGGATTTATGGGACAATCCCTGCAGGGCTGTCGTGCCTCTAGCCCTGTTAGTTGGTTTTGTGTATAAAGGATCTAAAAGCTTTATGCCCTGTGTAATGATTTAATTACTGTTAACATAGTCAGAAATAAAAGCACAGCAGGGATATGGCAATGCCAAATACTGAATGTTGAGGCAGGAGGATAATTAATGATCTGTTAGCTTTTAGATAGCTCTTAGATGACATGTACAAGACATGCATCAAAGACCAGATATCAACAATTAATCTGTTAATTCTATAGAGACTTGATAGCAGTGATGGTAGAAAACTGCTTAAAATAGATAAAAAGAAACTTGCTTTTTGAAATTATTCTCAGACTAAGGGGGAGAAATTCATTATAGCCCCGTTTGGGGCGCTAACTTTTAAAAGTTGAAAAAATTAGCGCCAGGTGCTAATGTCTTTCAACTTTAAAACATTTGATTTTGCGCTCCAGGTAGTAAGTGGAGCGTTAAATCAAGCGCTCCACTTTCTTCCTGGAGCGCAGCAGGCAGCAGACAGGGCAGTAGGTGAGCAGCGCTGCACAATGGGCCGTGCAGCACTGCCGCGTTGGAAGGCTCCTTCTCTCCCTTAAAGGGAAGGGCCATCGCTGCAGGTTCTGCAAGGCGAAAACTTACCTGGTCCCCAACGGCAGCCGCAATCCGGCCCGATCAGCCCGATGCACTGCAGCAGAGTGCCAGGCTGATCGATTGCTGGAGAAGAAAACTGAAAAACAACCAGAAACATTATTTCAGATTTTTTGTTACTTACCTCGGCCACATCGCCTTGTTTTTGCCTGGCCATGCTGCAGTGGGCGGAATGGAAGTTCGGGTCTGGCGTACTACTGTGGCGATGTGTATGGTGATGACGTCACGATCTCCGGGCAAAGGAGATCGGGGCACAACGCCATACCGCATCCACAAACCTCCCGCCGAATATGGCGGGAGTCGATCTTCTCACCGCGCCCGGTCTGTAAGTGATTAGCGCTCTGTTATCGCCCCCCGAAGGCAATAACAGGAGGCGCAAAGGTACCCAATTTCTCCCCCTTTTAAGTGTACTAAAGGCTCAATGATTTGTGTTTCATTTCAGCTTTTAATATTTTTTGTGAGCTTTTAGTATTATTGTACTAGATTTAGGTAAAATATTTATATACTTTAAATCAATCAAATGAAAAAATGGGGAGGGGGGGGGGAAATTCAGTATCGCCTCCGACGGCAAACTTGGCTTTTATCGCCCCTGGAGGTGATTGGAGCGCTAAATCAGGCGCTTCACACCTGTCTTAAAGCGCAAAGGTCAAGGAGCGAGGCGCTACCTCAGAGCGCTGGCAAAGCTCATGTGATGTCAGTCAGCAATGGAACACAGACAGACTGGCACCAGCCAGTTCTTAAAGGGGAGGTCTGAAGAAAGGTCATCGACCTGAAACATTAACTCTGTTTCTCTCTTCACAGATGCTGCTTGACCTGCTGAGTATCTCCAGCATTTTTTTGTTTTTATCTTAAAGGGGAGGGTTGATTTTGCACTCCATCCACATCCTGCTCATTGCAGCCTTGAATCTCAGCCTGGAGAGACCTGTACATCAAATCTGCTGGAAAGAACAATGGAGAGACCCAGGGAAAGAGCTCAGAGTGCAGCCCCCACAGTCTCTTCTAAATAGATAGAAGGAAGGGCAAATCAAAATGAAGCTGCAAAGTGCTGCTCAGTACCCAAAACTCCTTCACACAGCGTTGAATCTCTCCAAAAGTCTCTCTCTCTCTCTCTCTCAGAATGCGTGGTGCAAAAATGTCACCAGCAAAAAAAGGCAGGAAGCGGTCGCCTTTAAATAGCGCTCCCCAGTCCCTTCCTGACAGCAAAATGCTCCCCTCAACCTGTCGTTGCTAGTGGCAGGTGGTAAGGCAGGGGACACCACTCAATATCCGGTCCGGGGCATTGCTCACTTGACTGACGTCACAATCGGCCGGCGCAGGAGATTGTGGCGGAAGTGTTTAGCGCCGCCGCCAACTGTCTAGTTAATTTCGCGAGCGGCGCAAACATCGTCGCGCCCGGGCACTAGTTGCTTTGCACCCCATTAGCGCCCTCTTAAGGCGCTAACAGGAGGCGCAAACAACTGAATTTTTCCTCCTAGGAATTAAACCTCATTTTAATTAGGTTTGAACATTGCACTGTGCAAAGACTTCGACACAAATAGTTAGTTAATTGATATGAAATTAATTTAAATGGTTTAATACCTCTGCTAAAACAGCCAGCCATGGAATTTTTTATGAACAGAATAAGGATTTATCTGTTAATATTTGTGCAGTATAATTTTAAAGCCAAACCGATAGTTGTAGCCATTTTGGGGGGAAAATTGGCTCGTCCCACCTTTGGGGCGATAACATCGCTGGGTTAGTGCCCCGAAATGTTAGCACCCCCGTGCCCAAAATTCAATGGTAGCGACCCAAGCAGGAGGCGGGGTGCTATTGAAAATGCTCCCCCTCCCTCTTGGAGCACTCCCATTGAATATCGCGGCACTATGTGCAGCAGGACCACACGCATCTGCACGTAACACCACAGTATTGCAGGCCTTCCTCCCCTGATTAAAGGGAAGGAGCCTAGCGCAGCATGCATCGGGGCCCTGCTGGACTACCGGGGAGCGGGGTGCCGGGAAAACAGCCCAACACGCAAGAGAAGAGCCGGGCTTACGGATCGTGGCCGGCACCCCGCAGAAGGAGGTGAGAGGGGGCAGGTGCTAGCAGGCGGCCCCAAAAAAATGGGCGCCCGGCACCTGCCCTTTAATTTGCTCCGCCCCGGCTGCAAAAACGCCCCCCTGACCCTGTCGGACATAGCGTCCGGTGGTAGGTCAGGGTGCGCGAGCCAAGTTTGCTGCCGGGGCGCGAACGGGGCGCTGCGCACGGCGATGATGTCATTGCCGGAGGCACAGCGTCGTAGGGTGCTACCGGTTACCAGTGCTGCTAACCTCCCACTGAATTTCGTGGGAGGCGTTAACGGCACCGCGCCCAGGCGCTAACGGGAGGCACAAAGCAACCAAATTTTTCCCCCTAAGAATAAAAATTCAAGTGATCTGTGGATACCACCAGACCTTAAAATGAATTATTGCCTGAAGTCACTGCCAGATATTGTTTTTGTTAAGTGTATAAAGGGCTGAATTTTAATCATCTTGCATCACTGCAAAATTACGTTAGCTCCATGCTTCCATGGCACAAACCCATTTTTCCATCACAAAGTTTGTTATATATCGCAACCCCTTCTTGACATTTGCACTGGAAATTTCCTTGGCGGTTCTCCTAATTGGCCACCATAACTTCACTAAAGATTGATGGACACCCCGGATACACGTATAAGCGTGATTTATGCCGATCTTTGCTGAAGTTACAACGGATGATCGGGAGGATCCCCGAGAAAGTTCCTTGCATTGATTTGTGGTACTTCACTGGCAACATCAAAGAAAGTCTTTATTTAATATTTTTTTCATATTTATTAATAATTGGGAAGGCACTATTTGGAGAAACAACATTTATATATTTTTAGGGTGCATGAACGGAGAGACCTGGGGTATATGTGCACAAATCATTGTAGGTGGCAGGGCAGGTTGAAAAAACAGTTAAAAAAGCATACGGGATACTGGGCTTCATAAATAGAGGCATAGAGTACAAAAGCAATGAAGTTATGATGAACCTTTATAAAACACTGGTCCGGCCTCAACTGGAGCATTGTGTCCAATTCTGGGCACTGCACTTTAGGAAGGATGTGAAGGCCTTAAAGAGGGTGCAGAAAAGATTTACGAGAATGGTTCCAGGGATGAGGGACTTCAGTTATGTGGATAGACTAGAGAAGTTGGGGTTGTTCTTCTTACAGCAGAGAAGGTTGAGAGGAGGTTTGATAGAGGTGTTCAAAATCATGAGGGGTGTAGACAGAGAAGATAGAGAGAAACTATTCCCATTGGCAGAAGGGTCGAGAACCAGAGGACACAGATTTAAGGTGATTTGCAGAAAAAACAAAGGCGACATGAGGAAAAACTTTTTTGCACAGCGAGTGGTTAGGATCTGGAATGCATTGCCTGAAAGGGTGGTGGAGGCAGACTCAATCGTGGCTTTCAAAAGGGAATTGGATAAGTACCTGAAGGAAAAAAAATTGCAGGGCTACGGGGAAAGGGCGGGGGAGTGGGACTAGCTGAAGTGCTCTTGCAGAGAGCCGGGCTTGACAGGCCGAATGGCCTCCTTCTGTGCTGTAACCATTCTATGATTCTATGATAAATATCTCCTCGGTCAAGTATAACATGGATCAGATACAGAGCTCCCTTTGCTGTGCCCTGATGATGTGTCATAACTCCAACCTAAGACTGCCATCCACTGCATGAATGGAATTTCTCCATCTGCATTACCATCCTTCCTGAGGAAGGCTGCAAATCAACAGCTTGATGCTGTGGGCTTAGAACCCCCTCATTTCACTTCAACTCTTGCAGACAAATGTTGTGTATGTACCTTTAAGAGAATAACTGGTCTCAGACTGCAGTACCGGCAGTGACCACCCCTGTATAAAAGGCACTAGAGAGCCTCTGTTTTGTTAGATTCGTTTATGCCTTTCACCAGTAAAGTTCTGTTTGTTTCTCTCCTGCTAGTCCGTGTCAATCATTCACGGACTTAACACTGGCGACGAGTTAGAAACGAACTTACCTGCAACTCAGCAGCAGCTCCGATGACGTGTTGAAGGTCGGAGCCAGAAGAAATAAAAAATAGGCCATTGAAACTCGAGAAACGGGCGTCGACCGTCAATCATCGATTTCAAAACTTGCAGGAGAGACTGTCCAGAGCCAGGCTGGGTTCCTCGGTCCGTGGTTTCCCAGCTAATCGGGCTGGTGGCAGGTAGTGCTCTGATTCTTCCTGGGCTGCAACGGGGCCGGGCAGCGAGTCGGGAAGCAAGGAGAGAGAGAGAGAGGGTGGAGCATACAGGGCGCGGCCGGTGTTTCGAAGCTGGGCAGCGTTCGGACCTCAGAAGAGGGAGGGAAGTGTCCCAGAGGGTCCGCTCCAGGACGGGAAGATAATAAAAGAAAATGAATTAATATTTAACGCGCAGGAAACCGTGGAAAGCAGCGCTAACAACAGCGGGGAAGAAGGAAAAGCGCGGGAGGCGCCATTTTGATAAATCGGAGAAGAAGGCAAAGCGCGGGAGGCGCCATTTTAGATTTGCAAGATGCCGAAGACTGGCTGTATCACTGCTTTTGATAATACATTAGAGGACTGGACAACGTATGTGGAAAGAGTAGAGGTATATTTCGAGGCAAACGATATAGCAGAGGGGAAAAAGGCATCGGTATTGTTAAACTTAATGGGCGCTAGAACGTACGGCCTATTGCGGGACCTGATTACTCCAGCCAAACCGAAGGCGAAGAGTTTTAACAAAATTGTTGCTGTTCTACAGGAGCACTTAAACCCTGCACCGCTGTTGATAGCAGAAAGATTTAAATTCCACAGGTGAACTCAGCACAAAGATGAGAGCAATGCTGAGTATCTTACGGAACTACGCAAGCTATCAAAGCACTGCCAGTTCGGAGCAGGACTGGCAGATACCCTACGGGACAAATTTGTCTGTGGACTCCTGAGTGAAGGAACACAGAAGAAGTTACTCGCAGAAAAAGAGCTGACGCTAGATAAGGCTTTCAGCGTGGCAATATCATGTAAACATCTGACATGATTCTCTGACTATATAAGCTGTGTCTTTATGCATTTCTCCACTTAACCTGAAGAAGGAGCAGCGCTCCGAAAGCTTGTGATTTCAAATAAAGCTGTTGGACTATAACCTGGTGTTGTGTGATTTCTTACATTTGTCCACCCCAGTCCAACTCCGGCATCTCCACACCAATATCATAAGAAGCAGCAGCCAGGGGAGCTGCAGAAATTCAACAAAAACTACAGGAATACGGCACCCACGAAATGACATGGGGATTTGCAAAATGTTATCGCTGCGGCAGAACTAACCATGACCAGAAGGACTGCTGGTCCAAAGACAAAATATGCAGACAATGCGGAAAGATTGGACACATTGCACGAGTTTGTAGGTCTGTGAAGAAGACCAGCGACAACAAAAAGGCCACTAAGGAACCGTACAAGAAAGTACAAAAGATGACGGACAGTAGTTCCGAAGACCAGATGAGCGATAGTGAATCCGGAAACAGAAGACTAAGCTGTCTCAAACTTCACAATGTAATCGCAAAAGAGGATCACCGAACCATTTGGGTCACTCTCACGATAGCAGGGTCCCAAGTTAAAATGGAATTGGATACAGGATCAGCGCTAACCGTCATGAATCGACGAGACTACGAGTGGCTATTTTCACACATACCCTTGAGAGAGACATCCATCGTCTTGACGACGTATACGGGGCAAAAAGTATACCCCAGAGGAAAAATAAGGGTGTCTGTCAAATACAATGGTAAGAAAATACGGAAATTGTATCTCTACATACTGCCAAATGGTGGACCACCGTTATTGGGACGGGAATGGATCAGGAAGATAAACTTAGATTGGCATTCCATTCATGCAATGACGGTGGACGGTAAAAAAGATGAAGACGTCACTCCTGGACGATTGTCAACAATCTTAGCTAACGCCAAAGAGGTATTTCAACAAGAACTGGGCACGCTTAAAGGCGTAACCGCCTCGATAAAAATAGAAGAGAATGCAGTTCCCAAGTTTTTCAAAGCGAGACCGGTACCATATGCAATTCGCTCAGCCGTCGAGGCAGAGCTGGAGAATCTGGGGAAGGCGGGCGTGTTGTCTAAGGTCGACTGGAGCGAGTGGGCGACAGCCATCGTTCCTGTCATGAAGAAAACGTTAACCGATGAGTCCGGAGAGCCAAGGAAGATTCGCATCTGTGGGGATTTCAAGGTGACGGTGAACCCTGTCCTTCGCACAGTACAATATCCTCTTCCAAGGATAGAAGACATCTTCGCCTCGTTGTCGGGAGGGAAGCGTTTTACAAAAATTGACCTAGCACAAGCATATTTGCAGATGGAAGTTGAAGAGTCCTCTAGGAAGTATCTCACGATAAACACTCACAAAGGTCTTTACCAGTATCATCGATTGGTATTCGGAGTAGCATCGGCTCCGGCGATATGGCAAAGAGCGATGGAACAAGTCCTGCAAGGGATTCCGGGGACTCAGTGTTACTTGGACGACATCCTTGTAACAGGTGAAGATGACACTGAACACCTTAACAACCTAGAACAGGTGCTCAATAGACTACGGGAACATGGGCTGCGAGCCAACCGCCCCAAGTGCGAATTTTTTAAGAAACAGATATCGTATTGTGGCCACGTGATTGATGAAGAGGGGTTACATAAGTCCCCTGACAAAATTGAAGCGGTTGTTAAGGCCCCAGTGCCTGAAAATGTGTCGCAGCTGAGGTCATTCCTCGGGTTGGTGAATTACTATCATAAGTTTTTGCCGAATTTGTCGACAATTCTGCACCCACTGAACGCCCTGCTACGAACAGGGGTAGCATGGAAATGGAGCGATGATTGTAAGCGTGCTTTTCAGAAGAGTAAGGACTTAATCACTTCAACGGAAGTATTGGCTCACTACAATCCAGCACTGCCAATCAGGCTGGCTTGTGATGCGTCTCCCTACGGCATTGGGGCGGTACTGTCACGTAAATTCCTTGATGGTTCGGAGAGGCCGATAGCTTTTGCGTCACACTCGTTAACTTCTGCCGAGTGTAACTACGCCTAGATTGACAGAGAGGCCCTCAGCCTAGTGTGGGGGGTGAAGAAGTTCAATCACCATCTGCACGGTCAAAAATTTACTCTACTAACCGATCATCAACCTCTTGTCTCCATTTTCAACCCTCAGAAGGGCGTACCGATAATGACAGCACAATGGCTGCAGAGATGTCCCTTTTCCTAGGGGCACACCAATATGACATCGAGTACAAAGGAACTAAACAGCATGGGAATGCTGATGGATTGTCACGCCTACCATTGCCGACGGTGGAAGAAGAAGACCTTGCAGTGGATCCAATGGAGTTATTCCACTAGACCATAGTCGAATGTCTCCCTGTGACGAATGCAAACATAGAAAAGGAAACACGGAATGACCCGACACTATCACGGGTCTATGATTTAACGGTGAAGGGATGGCCAGCACATGGCAAACCACTGCTGCCAGCATTCTCGCCGAGAAGAGAACAGCTGTCAGTGTGCAGAGGAACCTTGATGTGTGGATCCAGAGTAGTAATTCCACCTAAGTTGACGGATAGAGTGCTCAATGAGCTTCATGAGGGTCATCTGGGTGGGGTAAAAATGAAGAACTTAGCCAGAGCGTTTGTGTGGTGGCCGGGAATCGATAGAGAAATCGAAGAGATGACCAAGAGCTGTGCAGGATGCCAGAAGGTCCAAAACGCCCCACCACAACCTCCTCTGCATCCATGGGAGTGGCCCTCATCTCCATGGCAAAGGGTGCACATTGATTTTGCTGGTCCCTTCATGGACTCGATGTTTTTAATTGTGGTGGATGCACATTCAAAGTGGCCAGAGGTAATAAAAATGTCCTCAACCACCATGGAAAAAACTATCACAGTTTTACGAACCATATTCACCAGGAATGGGCTGCCTGAACAAATTTGCTCTGACAATGGACCACAGTTTGTGTCTGAAGAGTTCCGGAGGTTCTTAAAGAACAATGGTGTTAAGCATTACACATCTGCCCCATGTCATCCAGCCACTCATGGATTGGCCGAGAGGTTTGTCCAAACATTCAAGAAGGCTATCAAGGCAATGTGTAATGAAGATATACCCCTACAACACAAGGTGGACAACTTCTTGTTTGCCTACCGGAATACGACACATGCGGTTACCAACCAAACTCCAGCCATGATGTTCTTCAATCGAAGACTACGATGCCGCTTGGATTTGGTTAAGCCAAACGTCCGAAGAGATGTGGAGAACAGGCAGTTTCAGAATATGAATGAAAGGCCGACCAGGAGTTTTAAGATAGGTCAACCAGTTTTGGCCCGGGACTGCCGCACTGAGAAATGGCAGCCAGGAACGATTTGTACATGACAAGGACCTCTCATGTATACCGTGGACGTTGGGGAGAGCATTGTAAGACGACATGCTGACCAGATTCTAGAGTCACGGGAAAACGTCAACTCCACACCACGATCTGATACACCTGGTAATGAAATCGACGTTCCAATTGCAGCTACCGCAGACCCGGTAATATTGGAAGCAGATGAACCAAACAATGACATTGATTCCGACTCAACATTGCCAGAAGAACCTGATACCCCAAAGAGGCGTTATCCAGACAGAATCAGGAAGTCTCCTCAAAGACTGAACTTATAATTGCTTAAACTTAACCAATGTATCTAGCAACAGTAATTGTGATTGTAATTCGTTATCATTAGTTGTTAAATGAATGTTATGTACTGTTATCTAAAAGGGGAGGAATTGTTGTGTATGTACCTTTAAGAGAATAACTGGTCTCAGACTGCAGTACCGGCAGTGACCACCCCTGTATAAAAGGCGCTAGAGAGCCTCTGTTTTGTTAGATTCGTTTATGCCTTTCACCAGTAAAGTTCTGTTTGTTTCTCTCCTGCTAGTCCGTGTCTCAATCATTCACGGACTTAACAACAAAGATCTTCATTTCTATGTTGTACTGGATCCAAATTCAGGTCTGGAGGTGAAATGGCAATGTTCTAGCCTACAGTATCAACCAGTTCTATGAGTACCTGAATTGGTGCTATTGAAATTTTATTTAAATTTATTAAGTTGTACACCTGCCACGTCTGCCTCGATGTCCTGATCTAATTCCTGCAACTCATGCAAACATGTACCAGAAACGAATTTAAATAGCCATGCATATTTATAGACTTTATATATTTATATACTGAAATGGGGCTTTGTCCCTTTGAATAAAACTTAATAAAATGTAGATTGCACTTGCTTACCTACGGATGCATTAACAAATAAAAAGTTAATTTTCTGCAATTCATTTCTTTTCTTAAAACACATGGGGGAGAAATTCAGTGTCACCTCCTTTGGGGTGCTAACGTCACCGGGGCATGACTTTTAGCGCCCATGTGCCATAAATTCAGTGGTAGTGCCCCAAGCAAGAGGCGGGGCGCTATTGGAAGCGCTCCCCCTCCTTCTTAGGCTGCTACAACTAAATACAGGAAATTTGTTATATCCGGCACCGACGGGACCGAGCTGTTGCTGATCTATCAAAACTGCCGGACAATGTTGACGCATACGGAGATTTGCAGCTCCGTATCTGGCAACAAACACTGTTGCTTAGCAACAGCTTCTAATCAGTCGGCCATACCTTAGAAGCATCTCTGTATCTTAGCAACAGCTTCAGAGAGACTTTCCAGAGCCTGACTGTTGAAAAAAAAGCCACGAGAAGAAAAAAAACTAACAAAACGGCTCCTGATTTCTGCTGGTAGATCGAGGTTTCCAGACGTACAACCTCCGGATAAACCAAAGTCTCCTGTATCGCAGTGCTACGTGCAACAGCGCACATAGCGCCGCGGTATTGCAGGCCTCCCTCCACTGATTAAAGGGGTGGGGCCTAGCGCCGCGCGCACCGGGGCCCTGCTGGACCACCAGGGAGCGGGGTGTCGGGAAAGCAGCTCAGCACTCAAGAGGAGTGGGCACCTCGAATTAAAAAGGGGAAGGGCGCAGGTGCTGGCAGTTGGCCAAAAAAATTGGCCGCCTGACACCCACCCTTTAACTTGTGCCGTCGCAGCTGCAAAAACGCCACCCTGACCCTGTCGGACATATTGTCCAGCGGTAGGTCAGGGGGCGCAACCGAAGTTTGCGGCCGGGGAGCGAACGGGGCGCTGCGCACGCCGATGACATCATCACCTGCGGCGCAGCACCACAGGACGCTACCGGCTACCGCCACCGCTAACCTCCCGCTGAATTTTGTGGCAGGCATTAGTGGCACCGTGCCTGGGCGCTAGAGACTTTGCGCCCCATTAGCACCCCCCGGGGGCGCTAACAGAATGCGCTAAACAACCCAATTTTTCCCCCATGTACTATTAGTACACTGAATTTGGTAAATATGGAATGGCATTGATAAAAGTAGAATTAAGATAGTGTAGGATTTGAAAGTAGGAACAATAGAAAGCTTTTTTTGCAGTGGATTAAAAGCAACTATAAGTCCTGAAATTCCTCACTGTTTTTGACATTTCTGGTGCCTAAAGTCAGTGCAATTCACTTTACTGGCCTGCAAATTGGAATGGATAGCTTTCCTGTTGGTTTTATGCCCAAGGAAAACACTGATCTGCAGTCCTGGGGGTGGGAGAGTTGGCACTCAGTGCTGCTGTCAATTCCCTTCACATGGCGAGCAAAAATTGTTTTTTGACGTTTCCTCCAAGCAATCTGTCTGTCCTTGGCTGCATCTCATTTAGGAGGGCTTGTCAGCCAGTTTCTGTGAAATTTTGAGCTCCTTCTTCTATGTTTCTTTGTGATGCCCTACTCTGTCCTTTGAGTACCTCTGCTAGATCTCTGAAGACATGTTTTAAATGTACTATAAAACCACACACGAGTCCTCATATACCTGACAGTGAATTCAGTCCAGCAAATAGTTTACTACTTAACTGCTTCTCCCCCACCCACCCCACCCCACCCCCTCGACCCGCCCACCCCCACACCCTCGTCTCCACACCCCACCCCCACACCTTCATCCCCCAACCCCCGCACCCTCGTCCCCCCAACCGCCCCGCACCCTCGTCACCCCCACCCCAGACCTTCATCCCCCCACCCCCACCCTCGTCCCCCCACATCCTCATCCCCCAACCCCTGCACCCTCGTCCCCCCACCCCCCCACACTGTCGTGCCCCGACCCCAGACCCTCATCCCGCCAACCCCTCACCTTCGACCCCCCACCCTCGTCCCCCCTACATCTGGGTCCCACCCAACGCCACCCCACCCCCACCCCCTCATCCCCCCCACCCCCCCACCTCAGCACTCTCGTCCCCCCCACCCTCATCCCCTCCACCCTCCCACCCCAGCACCCTCGTCCCACCCACCCCCGCACCCTCGTCCCCCCACCCCCCCACCTCCGCATCCTCGTCCCCCCACCCCACCCCCACACCCTCATATCCCCCACCCACCACCCCCATACCCTCGTCCCCCCCACTCCCCCACCCCCATAGCCTTGTCCCCCCACCCCCACACACACATCCCCCGCACCCTCGTCCCCCCCACCCCCGCACCCTCATCCTCCCACCCTCCCACCCCCGCACCATCGTCCCCCCAATCCACCCCCACACCCTCATATCCCCCACCCACCACCCCATACCCTCGTCCCCCCCACTCCCCCACCCCCATAGCCTTGTCCCCCCACCCCCACCCCCTCGTCCCCCCCACCCCCACACCCTCGTCCCCCCACCCCACCCCACCCCCACACGCTCATCCACCCCACCCCCACATCCTTGTCCCCTCCACCCCACCCCCCACCCCGCACCTTGCCCCTCAACTGCTGCTGCAATCTGCAGCCGTTTCTGACTTTTTAAAGGCTTCACTGCTAATTGTCCAGCTCCCCCAGCAGAATACTCCCACGTTAAACAGAATTTGGACCAATGAACCACCCAAGGACATGCTGATGAGCTGACTCTGTCAATTATGTTGGGGTGAGCATTGGACAGTATCAGTGAACACAAGTCCCAGCTGAGGGGTGCAACACCGACATAAATGGCCCTATGAAAACTCAGGGCCATACCATCCACTGGATATTTACCTTCATATCACTTCGGTTTGAGTAATCTGTATTTACCAGAGTTACCTTTGTTTGTCATTTTGATAGATAATGATCAGGGCCACTAATGAGTCAAATGTTTTTTTTTTACGTGGGATTCTGGGATTTATGCCAGTGTTTTGTGAATCTCATTCCTCAATTCCTTCCCTCTTTCTGCAAAAGACATTAGTCAATGGCTTTGATAATGCTAACATCTGACAGACCTATTTTTTGAATAAAATGTCAATGAAGCTAAAACCTTCTGGTACATTGTTGTAATCCTTGTGTTACAATGAGTTATACATACAAGTTCATTTCAAAGCAGTGGCACTTTTCAGCGATCAGATAACCATTCATACACCACTTCAGCGTCAGTGTGTTACCGCTCTCTAACACATTGAAACAAATTTATTGCTTGAGTTATTGGGTCAGCCCACTGGCGGAATATAAATCACATCCCATGACTCTTCATAATTTATTTCTCTTTTATTCTGGTTCCACGTTAGAGAATATCTACACTAAAATATTTAGAAGAAACTGAAGTACAGGTAGATTCGAAGGTTAAGACCTCTGTATGGAACCAATTTTATGGCTTTGGTTTTCTTCCAGGAATTAATCTCCGTGGATTTGGAGATTTTGCTGGAACATGCATTTTCCCTAAATAGTACGGGGGAGAGGCAACTGGGTCTAGTTTTTATTTCACTTTGGCTATATTCCTTGACTCAGTATCACTTAATTTTGTCATGGTAGTTATTGAATGATTAATTATTCCCCAGTGTTGTTATAATATTTATGGCTTCTAATAAAGTAGATTTCATGCAAGCAAAATTGTGATTGTTTAATTTAATGTCAAATATATAATTCCAAAACCCAAAAGCTCAGGAAAGAATAATAGAGATTTGCCTGAAGTATTTGTGACTCCAAGGCTCATATTTATTAATTATTGTGTGATATGCTTGTCTAAAATTTTCTTTTCAAAAGTCATTTGAGATTTTTTATAAAACAAATATGAAGATTTTGTACAACGCAAAACATAAACATCTTGCGATAGACCACAATGCTTTGTTTCTACCAGTCTACCGTTACTGAGAAGAATAAAGCAGACTAGCAGTTATCTGGATGTTTGCTGTCTTTGTTCACAACCAAGAAAATAATTGATATTCCTTTCAATCCTGTTGCACATGTACCTTTAAATCAAAGAGTTGGGCTTCATGTTTTACAGCCCTGCTGTTCTTTGAATTATAAAACACCGGTACAGATTATGCACACAGAAATAACAGAACAGATAGTTAATGAACCAATGCCATGAGCATGTGAGCACATTAAACTTTGTCAGTCTTCACACTCTCTTATGTGGGGTTAATGTAAATCAAATTTATTTAAATATAGACCGATTGCACTGACATCAAAGGATCTTGAGGACACGCACGCATTAAGTACAAATTAGCAATTTGAATGGGGCAGAATACACGCAAACATTTAAGCATGGGCTCAACGTGATACAGTTTAATGATGCTAACAAAGACAACATCTTAACAATTAGTAAAACTATAAGGGATACAAAATCAGTGCCAGCTGTCATAAACCTGCAGATGAAGTGATGCAGCATTGCTCAGTAGTTAATGTGTTAAAAGTTTTACAGTTTTTTGTTAAAGCGGGGAACTTTTTATACCTTAAGACATATTCTTCCCACAACAAATCTATGTAATATAAATACTTTAATTAAATGAGAAACTTCCAATAATAAGCAAACATCTTCAAGCAAATTTGCCGTCCAGTGCTTTAGACTGGCTCCTTTTTTCTCTTGTTTAGACTTAATTCATACATATTCATAGGTTTTTCATTCCAAACACAATTCCTACATAGATATCTAGTGTAACAGATTATTAGATTTCTAAAGAATGTAATTTTTGAGTTGTGAAAATCAGTTGATATGAATGCAGGCTTCTGAAAATATAATGGCAAAATTGCTTAAACACTGCTGCCAGCTAAGTAGGGAATGACATACTGGTTGAGATAAGGTCAACAAAAGGCACTTTTTGATTCGAAATGTGGCAGAGTTAACTTGTCAGAGTTTTATCTGTGTAAGGTTGATTACATAAACCGTGCTCAACGGATGAGAGTGGATCCCCCAGGTCAGCTGTAAAATGATCACTCCCCAGCTCCTCTTTCTTAATGTTTTTAAGTATCTTCAGCCTGGTAAACTGAAACCTGAAGAAACCCAGGACTGTGATCCCTGAGACCTCCAAAACAAACCCAATTCTCACTGATTTGCTTTAGGAAGTAACTGCTTATTTACCCCATAATTAACACCCTGTTGCTGATTTAAGTTAGATAAAGTGAAAGAGGTCAGAAATGGGATCAAAAAGGAACAGAAAGCCTAACATTGATCATTCCCGAGGTCTATTGTCGGCACATACTTTTTTTTTCTTTGAAGCAAATGGACTTTACAGTTTCTGTGGAGTCAACAATGCCAGTATAATATCTAACTTGGAATGGCACTACATTTCTCTCAGTCTCTCTCTCTGGTACCACTTTTATTTACTTTATCAGAGATGCTATAACCATAGGTATGTGTCACAAATGTCAGTTTCCTTAAAAAGGATTTCTGCATAATATTTTCCCCAATTCATCCATTGTCTTGCTCTAATACTGTTCACCTCCATGTCAGAAGGGAGGGTGAGCCAACTTGATTCTGTGACTACTATCTGTGACTTCCACTGGCCAGTGCAGTCCCATTATTCATTTAACACAATGAGTGCGCTTATTGTGGTGATGGTCAATCCAAAATAGGGGCCGAGAAGTTAGGGTTTTTTGTGCTTGCATTGAGAAGGTTAAGGATGAGGTGGTAACCTAATAGAGGTCTTTAACATTATGAAGGAATATGATTGGGTAAATAGTAATAGATTATTTTTTAAGAAACTGTCAAATTCTCTTATAGCAGAGAATTCCACATTCTAAAAGCCCTGAAATTCCATTGGCTGAAATCCCAGGATAACTGTTGGGATCACGCCCTGCAGCACTGACCCAGTCAGAGTTTGCAGAGAGGGTCAGCAGAAGGCACCTCATGTGCATGGGACCTGCGGGCACACGCGCCACTATTGGCACAACTCTGACACGTGCTTTCCCCATGCACTGGGAAAATCTGGCACGGCCCGCCATTGAGGTAGTTGCACAGACCTGAGCTGCCACCCCCACGGGACACCTGCCATCTATCCTGTACAAGGGTGCTGGTCCATTAATTATTAAATAAATAAAACCTCCCTTTTCTTTGGGGGTCCGAGATACTTCCCCTGGCCAAAGCCCCACTGATCAGAAAATCTCCAAATCAGCAGGGACACAGTGTAACTGATTTAGTGCACTTTTCAACACCCCTCTCCTCAAAAAAACAACTCTTGACCCCTCTGTCCTTGCAAACTATCAGCCCATCTCCAACCTCCCTTTCCTTTCCAAAGTCCTTGAATGTGTTATTGCCTCCCAAATCCGTGCCCATCTTTCCCGCAATTCCATGTTTGAATCCCTCCAATCAGGTTTCCGCCCTTGCCACAGTACCGAAACAACTCTCATCAAAGTCACAAATGACGGCCTAGAAATTCAGTCTGGACACTTTTGGGGCGCTAAAGTCGGGCGTTCGCTAAAGTTAGCGCCCGCCGGAAAGTGTAGGCCACTTCACCGAAATTCAGTAGATTTGGCCAAGAGCTTGGGCGAGCGCTGAAACTGGCGTTGCAATGCTATCTTCAGGCGCTAAGCCGGAGATGCGGCCTGATAACGCCGAGGCCGGGCGCAGCGCAGGTGCGGGCATGTTTTGATTGACAGCAGACACCCTGACGCCGGCCAGCTCTTAAAGGGGGAAGGGTCGACTTTGACTGCTGCCACGCCCTGCATAGTGGAGCTCTGCAGCTAGGCCTCAACACTGCTGGTGGGCCAAAATAGCGCCTGAAGCCATGGAGAGGGCCCGTGAACGAGCGCAGCGCTTCTCAGAGCATGCTCTGAGGGTGCTGGTTGATGGTGTGGAAAACAAAAGAGAGATCTTGTGCCCGGACAGTGGCAAGAAGGCTCCCAGGAGGCAGTACAGGAAAGCATGGAAGAAAATCGCCCACAGGGTGTCATCCACCTGCGATGTCCCCAGGAGTGCGGACCAATGCCGGAAGAAGTACAACGACCTCACTCGGTTGGTGAAGGTGAGTACCCTTTCCAGTGTCCTCCTCATCCTTGCATGTGCACCTCACATTATGGGCAAAGGGACCTCAAAGGCCTAATGGGCAGCCCTCCTCCCGCAGCTATGGCACTGGCATGATAATCAATAGCACTTTCTGCACTTAACACACTGGCCAAGCTATTCGACCATGGGAGGCAGTGCACACAGCAACAGGGCACCACACTGGCCAAGCTATTCGACCATGGGAGGCAGTGCACACAGCAGCAGGGCACCACACTGGCCAAGCTATTCGACCATGGGAGGCAGTGCACACAGCAACAGGGCACCACACTGGCCAAGCTATTCGACCATGGGAGGCAGTGCACACAGCAGCAGGGCACCACACTGGCCAAGCTATTCGACCATGGGAGGCAGTGCACACAGCAACAGGGCACCACACTGGCCAAGCTATTCGACCATGGGAGGCAGTGCACACAGCAGCAGGGCACCACACTGGCCAAGCTATTCGACCATGGGAGGCAGTGCACACAGCAACAGGGCACCACACTGGCCAAGCTATTCGACCATGGGAGGCAGTGCACACAGCAGCAGGGCACCACACTGGCCAAGCTATTCCACCATGGGAGGCAGTGCACACAGCAACAGGGCACCACACTGTACTTACAGGCCGTCCATTCTCTTGCAGGCCAAGCTGGCGCGGAATTTGAGGAGCCAGTCTGTCACCGGTGGAGGCCGTCCCGAGTACCAGGCGCTCAGTGAGCTGGAGGAGAGCGTGGCTCGACTCATGCGTGGCCGGGTGACTGGCCCTGTTGCCATCGGAGATGCGGACCCTGTACTGGGACCCACTGGTAAGGACATGACCGGTTGGACCTCTCTCGTTGCCCTTGCGCTTCAGATCTACATCCTTTCCCACTGTCCGACAAATGCGCATAATGCCACCACTCAGGCCTCCCTCGCTGACGCCCTGTCCTCACTCTAAAGCTACTCTTGTGCCTTCCTGCTTTCAGCTGGTGAGGAGGAGGTGGTCCCTCAAGCTCAGAGTGCCAGGCCCTTGGAGGAGGAGGACGACGAGGACCAGGAGGAAGGCGGCACATCGGGGGAACCCTCATCCGCGCCAGGGGATGGCAATGGAGGGGAGACGTCTGGCCTGCAGGAGAGCCAGGGGGAAGTGTTGCAGGGGAGGGCAGTTCCTGGGCCCAGTGGTGTTGATGCACGCGGGAAGGGTCGGGCAGCACGGCGGCCTTCTCCCCAGAGGGAGAGTCCGCCCTCCAGTCCGGAGACGGTCCTCGCCCAGGAGGTGCGCCTCCTCGATGAAATGTCGGCAGCGTCGGAGCGGCGCCACCAGGAGTTCATGGGGGTTGTGCAACAGATGCCTCAGGCCATTGAGTCCCTGGCTCATAGTGTGGTCGCTTTCGGTGAATCACAGGCCAGGGGGGTTGAACAACTCGCGGCAGCGCACGACAGGGGTGTCCAGCAACTCGTGGCAGCGCAGGACGCGAGTCGCGAGTACATGAGTGGTGCCGTCCAGACACTGGCAGAGCTGATGCGGGCACATACCAGGGCAGTTCGGGCACTCACTTCTGCCACACTCGCTGTGGCACGGAAGCATCGCCAGGGCACCCGCCGCCCTGCTGCAGCACAGCGGTCTGGCCTCCACCAGCTTGCTGCGCTTGCTGCACTGCCAGCCCGGCCGAGTGCCAGTGTCTCTGGCGAACAGCGCGCGCCTGCCATCAGCCAGCTTGCCCCCATTGGTGCAGCCGACACTGCCACTCCCCCAGCCAAGGTGCGACGAGCTGCTGCTGAGACTGATGCTGGCCAGCCACAGCTGCAGCAGTCACCAGCCGGCCCCTCCCGGGCCGGGCCTCGTCTAGGCCGACCCCCAAGGGCATTTGCCGACACGCATTGTCGCCCTCATGAGCCTTCCCCCAGCCTTGCCACAGCCACAGGGCCCAGGTTGAGGCGGAGCAGCAGGTCGGGCAGGGGCCGGAGAAGCCTGTCTAAGGACTCGCCCTCTCGGCACACCCAGTAGAGTGTGGTGATAGCGTTTTTTTTTATATGGGGGGGCTTGTGTTCTGGGGGGGGATTATTTTGGTAAGGCCGAAGATCAAGGCATTTTTTGTTTTTATGGGGGTGTTTGTGTTGTGGAGGGGGGGGCTTATTTTTGTAAGGCCGATGATGAAGGCCATTTGGATGGGCAAGTTTTGTTAGTCCTCCCCAGGTTTTGGGAGTGACAGATGTTTTTGACCGTTTTTTGGGGGTCTCGTCTGTTTTTCTGTTTCATGTGGGAAGGGCCCTGAGTTTGTGAAATAAAGCTTTTTATTTATTCAGCATGTCCAGGTGTCATGTTTCAAGTGGTTGTTGCGTTAACCGGCTGAGGGCTTGCGGAGCGGCTGCCTTCAGGTGCGTTCATTGCCACAGGCCATTCCCTGACAGGGGGCCTAGAAGTGTCGTTCAATAAGCCGCCGGCGGACGGCCCTTGGACCTTGTGGCTCCCTCCTGGGCTGGTACTCCTCCTCCTCCTCCTCCTCATGGTCCTCCTGCTCGTCCTCCTGAGGTGGTGGTGCAATGTCAGGTGGCAGTGCCTGAGTCCTGCGGATAGCCAGGTTGTGCAGCATGCAGCACACGACGACGAACTGGGAGACTCTATCCGGCGAATACTGTAGAGATCCGCCGGAACGATCCAGGCAGCGGAACCGTTGCTTGAGGACGCCTATCGTTTGCTCTATGATGTTCCTTGTGGCTTGATGGCTTTTGTTGTATGCCTCCTCCGCTGGGGTCCTGGGCGCGCGGAGCGGGGTCATGAGCCATGTACACAAAGGGTAGCCCTTGTCCCCGATAAGCCATCCCCTTGGTGGAGGCTGTGCCTCGAACATGTCAGCCACAGTAGTCTGGCGCAGGATAAATGCATCGTGGCTGCTTCCTGGAAAGCGGGCATTGACAGCTAGGATGCGCTGCCTGTGGTCACACACCAGCTGTACATTGAGGGAATGGTAGCCCTTCCGGTTGCGGTAATCCTCGGCATTGTCGATAGGTGCCCGCATAGCCACATGCGTGCAGTCAATGGCGCCCTGCACCATGGGGAAGCCTGCGATCCTGCCAAATCCGACTGCACGCTGCTCCTGCCTCTGTAGGGTCATGGGGAAGGAGATGAATTGGTGTCTCCTCGCGAAAAGTGCATCGGTGACCTGCCGGATGCAGCGATGCGCGGCGAACTGGGAGATGTTCGCTATGTCCCCAGCAGCGGCTTGGAAGGAGCCGCTTGCATAAAAGTTCAGAGCCACCGTGACCTTCACTTCCACCGAGAGAGACGTCCTGCACATCAGCTGTGGACGCAGATCTCTGTGAAGCAGCTGGCAGATCTCTGCAACCACCTCCCTTCTGAAGCGCAGCCTCTTAACACAATGCGCGGCAGTCATGGTGAGATAGGACACCTGCTGCCGGTATTGCCTGAGTGGGTAAGGCCTACGTTGCCGACGCCTGATGGCCCCTCTGCGTCTAGGCATGGCTGGCCCTCTCTCACAGCGTCTGCGAGCCCTTCGCACATAATGCTGCAACTGAGGGTTGCACCCCCATACAGCCCCCATAATAAAGTTGCAAACAGTGAAATCACAATGATTCAAATGTCAAAGCTCTGGCCAGAAGCCAAAAATACCTCTCCTATGTTGTCCCAAATCAGTAAGCTCTGTCCCTTGGTCTCTGTCCAGAAATCCAAAGCAGTAAAGTCATTGCAGCAAAATGGCTGGGCTTTATAGGTCAGTGTAAGTGCCCTTTAATTAACGCTCCCCGAGGCCCACAGGGCCTCTGTTGCGTTCCACTTCACAGTTCTTAACAGCGCCACGCCCACATTGGGCGGGCGCCACTGAATTTCCGGTTTGGGGCGCACAAACAGCGTTGCACGACGAAATGACGTCATAAGCTGCGCGCGCAGCTGAGCGAGCGCAAACACTTTGTGCCGGCGCTAAATGTCAACTGAATTTGGGCGTAGGCGCAGATCGGTCTGCGCCCGGGCGCTAAGTGCCTAGCGCTGGAAATATACCCCTCTTATGGCATTAACGGCTGGCGAACGCAACTGAATTTCTAGGCCGACATCTTTTGTGACTGTGACAAAGGTAAACTATCCCTCCTTGTCCTTCTTAACTTGTCTGCAGCCTTTGACACGGTTGACCACTCCATCCTTCTCCAACGCCTCTCCACCGTCGTCCAGCTGGGTGGGACTGTACTCGCCTGGGTCCATTCTTATCTATCTAATCGTAGTCAGCAAATCACCTGCAATGGCTTCTCTTCCCACTCCCGCATCGTTACCTCTGATGTCCCCCAAGGATCTATCCTTGGCCCCCTCCTATTTCTCATCTACATGTTGCCCCTTGGCGACATCATCCGAAAACACAGCATCAGATTCCACATGTACGCTGATGACACCCAGCTCTACCTCACCACCACTTCTCTCAAACCCTCCACAGTCTCTAAATTGTCAGACTGCTTGTCCAACATCCACTTCTGGATGAGCAGAACTTTTCTCCAATTAAATACTGGGAAGACCAAAGCCAATTTTTTCAGTCCCTGCCACAAACTCCGTTCCCTAACCACTGACTCCATCCCTCTCCCTAACATCTGTCTGAGGCTGAACCACACTGTTCGCAACCTTAGTATCATATTTGACCAATTATATATCCGCAGCATAACTAAGACCGCCTATTTCCACCTCTGTAACGTCGCCCGTCTCCGCCTTAGCCTCAGTTCATCCGCTGCTGAAACCCTCACCCATGCCTTTGTTACCTCTAGACTTGACTATTCCAATGCACTCCTGGCTGGCCTCCCACGTTCTACCCTACATAAAATTGAAGTCATCCAAAACTCGGCTTCCCATGACCTAACTCGCACCAAGTCCCGTTCACCCATCACCCCTGTGCTCGCTGACCTACATTGGCTCCCGGTTAAGCAATGCCTCGATTTCAAAATTCTCATCCTTGTTTTCAAATCCCTCCATGGCCTTGCCCCTCCTGATCTCTGTAATCTTCTCACAACCCCCTGAGATATTTGCGCTCCTCTAATTCTGTCCTCTTGAACATCCCTGATTATAATTCCTCAACCATTGGTGGCCGTGCCTTCTGTTGCCTAGGCCCTAAGTTCTGGAATTCCCTGCCTATATCTGTCCGCCTCTCTACCTCTCTTTCCCCCTATAAGACGCTCCTTAAAACCTATCTCTTTGACCAAGCCTTTGGTTATCTGTCCTAATTCCTCCTTATGTGGCTCGGTGTCAAGTTTATTTGGTCTTATATTACTCCTGGGAAGGAGGTTTTACTACGTTAAAGCCATTAATATAAGTTGTTGTTGTTCCTCTGGATTCCTATGACAAGGGCCCCTGAGCAAATTCGGGGGCCCTCTGCATCTAAACAAAGTGGCCACTGTGTGCTGATGTCATTTGGAACCAGTCTTTAACTAAAAGAATTAATAGGAATGAATGGAGGAAAATTTAGCAGATGCCTTTACAGGTGCGTACTCTGACTCACCGATTTCCCTGTATTCAGTGTGCCCAGGTGGTCCAGTGCACCTCGGCATGGACTCAGGATAATCTCCTGTAGATATTCAAAAACAGTACTGTACACTTCCCCAAAGTGATTGTAGACAGCTTCCTTCCATCACACTTGACAACATTTCATTTTCAAACACTACCAATTTCATCCTCTTTAATTGATTTTGTTCCTTCATACGTCCTACCATTAACAACAACAACAACAATAAAACAACTTGTATTTATATAGCACCTTTAACATAGTAAAACGTCTCAAGGCGCTTCACAGGAGTGATATAAAATAAAATTTGACACCGAGCCACTTAAGGAGAAATTAGGACAGATGGCCAAAAGCTTGGTCAAAGAGGTAGGTTTTAAGGAGTGTCTTAAAAGAGGAAAGAGAGGTGGCGAGGCAGAGAGGTTTAGGCAGGGAATTCCAGAGCTTAGGGCCTCAGCAGCTGAAGGTTTAACCACACAATTGACTTCCCTGTAGCAAACAGAAGACACGTGAGCTGAGAGAACGATTGGTCCTAGCTTATGGCAGTTTCTGTGCTTCCCCCTCTGAAAATGATTAGGTAGAGTAGATTAAACAACCTTTCTAGATTCTAGATTCCATTTTGCAGTAGACTTTGCTGTGAAGCAATAAGAATTTGGTTCATGACCAGAGTCCCCCACATAGGAAATTTGCGATTTTAGCCATGCGCGGTAACGTTATGAAATCGTGCCCTGTGCATGTCAGCAATTCAGGAAATCTTATGATTTTTAATGTATAGAAATTTGTGGGAAAAGTTCCTGATATATTCTCCCCCACATTAGGAGCATGAGTTTGTAAAATTACCCCTGTGTTACTAGGGGCAATGCTAATGAAGGCTAGGTACTAACGGACATGGAGGAAAAGGAAATTCAAAGGCAAGTCACCTGCATTCCAATGGCAAATTACAGCAGGCTAGAAATTACCGCTGGCACCGCTGCCACATGAACTTTATCTGCTGTTCGCTATTTTACTGGTGGTGAAACAGATTAACACCTCCATTAAAAAAGGAGAGCAAAGAATTTGATGTGAGCAGGATAAGCGTTCATACAATACTATCGCCGCCAACAGTCATTTCCACTCGAAAATGGCAGCAGCAGAGGCTTGAGATTAGATCCCCTTAGGACATGACTGATGGACCAGACTATCCACCCAGCTAAGGTGAGAAAATTAAAACTAATGGAAAAATTCAGTCAGTGACGTGAACTTCCTAGTGACAGTAATTATGAACATGAAGAAAATGATCTTTGACAGATAGAAGCCTGCAACCTTCTGACGATGCCACCGTCCATACCAGTGCTTCCGACATGTCTTCCGTTTTCCTCAACCGAGGATTCTCCTTTACTGTGGTTGACACGGCCCTTGACCCTGTCCGTTCCATTTCCCGCACTTCTGCTCTCACCCCTTCCCCTCCTCCCAGAACCATGATAGGGTTCCCCTTGTCCTCACCTTTCACCCCACCAGCCTCCACATTCAACGGATCATCCTCCACCATTTCCATCAGCTCCAACGTGATCCCACCACCAAATGAATCTTCCCCTCACCTCCCCTTTCAGCATTCCGAAGGGACCGCTCCCTCTGCGGCACGCTGGTCCACTCTTCAATCACCCCTAACAGCCCTTCCCCTTCACCTGGCACCTTCCCGTGCAAGCGCAGGAGATGCAACACATGCCCTTTTACCTCCTCCCTTCCCACTGTCCAGGACCCCAAACACTCCTTCCAGGTGAAACAGCGATTTACTTGTACTTCTTGCAATTTAGTATACTGTATTCACTGCTCACAATGCAGTCTCCTCTACATTGGGGAGACCAAACGTAGATTGGGCGACCGCTTTGCGGAACACCCCCGTTCAGTCCATACGGGTGACCCTGAGCTTCCGGTCGCCTGTCACTTTAATTCACTGCTTCACTCCCACTCTGATCTCTCTGTCCTCGGCCTATTACATTGTTCCAATGTAGCTCAACGTAAGCTTGAGGAACAGCACCTCATCTTTCGATTAGACACTTTACAGCCTTCTGGACTCAACATCGAGTTCAACAATTTCAAACTATAACCCCTGCCCCCATTTTTCATGCTGTATGATTTTGCCATTCCCATTTGCAACATTTTATCTTTCCTGCCTCTTACAAAAGCACAATATGTTCCTTCAATTCCTTTCTCCCCTCCCACCGCAGCCCCCCCGCCCCTGTCTCTGCACCTGCTTAATATCTGTTACATCTCCAGCTTTTTCCAGTTCTGATGAAGGGTCCCAGACCTGAAACGTTAACTCTGTTTCTCTCTCCACGGATGCTGCCTGGCCTGCTGAGTTTTTCCAGCATTTTCTGTTGTTATTTAAGACACAGTGGGAGGTAGTTGAGGAGCTGGATATAACATCGCATCATAGGGGGGAATTTTTACCCCATAAAACAGGTGGGTTGGGGTCGGGTGAGAGGTTAAAGTGTTAAAAATCTGAATCCTGACCCCACCCCTCATTCAACCCGCCCACTTCCAGTTTTAATGGAGGCAGGTTGGGGGGCTAGCAACCAACCCGCTCCCAGGAGGTGGTTTGGCACTTTAAATATGATAATGAGTCTGGAAGTCACAGATTTACTCTGCTTCGCAGGTTTAATTGTGGCCGGCCAGGGATTCCAGGCCTCGGGAATCCCAGCAGCTGCAGCGAGGTGAGGACAGCCTCGGGGAACAATCCTTGTGGGCCGGGAGGAGCAGGAGTGCTTCCTCCCGGCCCCCTAAGCTCCCCCACCATCAGCTCCCCACGCATAAAAACCCCTCCCCCGGGTCGGGGAAAGGACCCCCCTCCCCCCCCCCCCCCCCCCCGCGAGGTCAGGGATTGGAATCATCCCCCCTCCATCCCCGGATCGGACTCCCCCTTGGTCAGTAATTGGTACCCCCTCCCGGATCGGGGATCAGACCCCCCTCACGGGGTCAGAGACCAGACCCCCCTGGGGTCAGGGATCGGAACCCCTGGGGTCAGGGATCAGAACCCCCTCACGGGGTCAGGGATTGGGTCCCCACTCTGAGGTCGTGGATCAGACCCCCCTGGGGTCAGGGATCAGACCCCCTCACAGGGTCAGGGACCAGACCCCCCTGGGGTCAGGGATCAGACCCCCCTGGGGTCAGGGGTCAGAACCCCCTCACGGGGTCAGGGATTGGGTCTCCACTCTGGGGTCGGGGATCAGACCCCCCTGGGATCAGGGATCGGAACCCCCGGGGTCAGGGATCGGACCCCCCCCGGGATCGGACGTCCCTGGGATTAGAGCCCCTCCCCCAGGGTCAGGGATCGGTGCCCCTGGGATTGGACCCCCCCCCCAGGGTCGGGGCTCGCACCTACTTGGGGTTGTGGACTCTTGTCCAACATTCCCCTCCAAACTGGAAGTCACCCTGTCAATCAGGTTGACTTCCAGACGGGGAATCTGTCCAAGATGTCACACACACACTGTGGAGTTAAAACTCCACAGCGTGCAGGAAAACGCGGACTTCTGATTTTCCCGCACTCTACCGGGCTCCCCTGCTCCCAGCGGGTCTCCAGGTAAAAATTCCAGCCACAGAAACGTACAGCACAGAAGGAGGTCATTCGGCCCATCGTGCCTGTGCTGGCTCTTTGAAAGAGCAGTCATGCTTCGTCGCACACCCCCGCTTTTTGCCCGTAACCCTGTAATTTCCTCATCCCCATGTACCTGTCCAGCTCCCTTTTCAAATTATGTGTGGAATATCTAAGCTGAAACACCCCAGACGAAACTACAGAAATAGTTCAAGAGTGTAAAGCACAGTACATGATCTATAAAAGGAATAGGATTAATGGGCAAAGGGTCTTTTTGTGTTTCATACCTTCTTTCCCTATGTTGTTATCTTATGACTATTGGTCACAGATTAGAATTATTTTCCCCCCAAAAAGGTGGTAATGTACAATTGACTCTTAGCAAAAGAATTCGTGCTGCGTTGATGAACCTCTTTTAAGCAGAGCTGGATAATTATCTGTTTAAGTACTGTGCTGAAAATTATGAAGATAAAGATAGACAGAGGTAATTAAAGCCTATATGAAATACAATGATTCCTGTGTTCGTGGAGCCACAGATGAATCATTAGCGGATTAAAACTGGTCCGAATTGAACAGTATGAATTGTAACTGTTGTCTGGTTACTTTTAGAAATGAGTGATTAATTTCATTTGAATCTTTTGAATGTTTTACCTGTAACTGATTTCCACAGGAAGCTGAAAGGGTTGAGTAGAGTATGTAATAAGACCATCTATACATAAAGGTTAATTTCATGGTGGGAATGTATATTGAGGAC
Source organism: Somniosus microcephalus (assembly GCF_052327205.1). Taxonomy (NCBI): domain Eukaryota; kingdom Metazoa; phylum Chordata; class Chondrichthyes; order Squaliformes; family Somniosidae; genus Somniosus; species Somniosus microcephalus. The sequence continues at coordinate 96,645,101 of NC_140995.1, read as the reverse complement.
TCCAGTGTGGGGGTCAGTGTACCCAATTCACAGTCCACACAATCTTCTGTCTAATAAAATTCCTGATATGTGCACTGATCGTGCAAAGCTCTGCGCTGGGAGTACTAAATCATAACATTTGCGTCATAGTCTCTGGGAAGGTGGTTTAATGGGCTAAATGGTCTCGTCTCATTCCATGCTTTGTGGAATTATGTTGCTCCTGGAGAGTTCAGATGGTTGAGGGGGATTTTTACACCTGGAATTTCTACAGAGGGCTCTCCCATTTGTACTGCCGTAACTTTGGCAGCATCCCAGGTAAAAGGTTAAAAATGGCTGCTTCTGTCATTTCGCCAGGGTTTTCGTTGATCTTCTGCTGAAGCGATGGCAGTAGATTGTGAGAATCCCGCGGAAGTTCTCCCCCTTCATAGAAACATAGAAACATAGAAGATAGGAGCAGGAGTAGGCCATTTGGCCCCTCGAACCTTTTCCGCCATTTAATGAGATCATGGCTGATCATCCAAATTCAGTACCCTGTCCCTGCTTTCTCCCCATATCCCTTGATCCCTTTAGCCTTAAGAAATATATCTAACTCCTTCTTGAATATATTTAATAAGTTGGCCTCAACTGCCTTCTGTGGTAGAGAATTCCACAGGTTCACCACTCTCTGGGTGAAGAAATTCCTCCTCATCTCAGTCCTAAATGGCTTACCCCTTATCTTTGGATTGTGACCCCTGGTTCTGGACTCCCCTGCCATCGGGACATCCTTCCTGCATCTAGTCTGTCTAGCCCTGTTAGAATTTTATAAGTTTCAATGAGATCCCCTCTCATTCTTCTAAACTCTAGCAAATATAAGCCTAATTGACCCAATCTCTCTTCATATGTCTTTCCTGCCATCCCAGGTATCAGCCTGGTGAATCTTCGCTTCACTCCCGCCATGGCAAGAACAACCTTCCTCAGAAAAGGCTGCACACAATACTCAAGGTGTGGTCTCACCAAGGCCCTGTACAACTGCAGCAAGACATCTTTGCTCCTGTACTCGAACCCTCTCGCTATGAAGGCCAACATACCATTGGCCTTCTTAACCGCCTGCTGCATCTGCATGCTTACCTTCAGCGACTGGTGCACAAGGACACCCAGGTCTTGTTGCACTTCCCCTTTTCCCAATCTATTGCCATTCAGATAATAATCTGTCTTCCTGTTTTTGCCACCAAAGTGGATAACTTCGCATTTATCCACATTATACTGCATCTGCCATGCATCTGCCCAATCACCAACCTGTCCAAATCATACTGGAGTTTCTCTGCATCCTCCTCACAGCACACACGCCCACCCAGCTTTGTGTCATCTGCAAACTTGGAGATATTACATCTAGTTGTGAATAGCTGGAGTCCGAGCACCGATCCCTGTGGTACCCCACTAGTCACTGCCTGCCACTCGGAAAAAGACCCATTTATTCCAACTCTTTGCTTCCTGTCTGCCAACCAGTTCTCTCTCCAAGTCAGTACCTTTCCCCAATCCCATGTGCTTTAACTTTACACGCTAATCTCTTATGCGGGACCTTATCGAAAGCCTTCTGAAAGTCCAAATACACCACATCCACTGGTTCTCCCTTACCTATTCTACCAGTTACATCCTCAAAAAATTCCAGTAGATTAGTCAAGCATGATTTACCTTTTGTAAATCTATGTTGACTTTGTCTGATCCTGTCACTGTTTTCCAAGTGCATTACATCTTTTACATCTTTTATAATGGACTTTTCCTATTCCAAAAGTGCTTATCCTTGCACTCTGAGTGAACTAGGGCATATGAATGTGTTGATAAAAAGTTAAATCACAATTGCTAAGATCTCTAAAGTAAAAAATAGAGCCAGCATTTGAAAGAGAAAGACGGGCTAACATTTCAGGTACAAACATTCATCAGAACTTGTAGAATCGAGCATTGGAACCTGCTTATATGAGGAGTGTAGAGAACAGTATGTCAAGGTCAGGAGTTTAAATATACTCACTACTTTCACAAAGAGGCAACTAATGGATTTAATAGTTTATGTATGCATTTTAAAATGTTGCATCTAATTGTACCGTTCTTTGGCAGGTGTGCCAGTATATAGGAGGAAACCAAGGTTTCAAGCTATGGCTGTTGTCCGCCAGCCAACCGTGTAAACTCGCAAAGAGAAGTGGTAGTGCCAATTGAGATGGAACAGAGGACTCATGGTAGGATATTATGACATTGCCAAACATCTGAGTGATGAAGTATTGAAAGTATGCAGTAAGTTCAGAGAAAGCAGGTCTTTTCTGTTGATGAAAACATGCACATTCTCTTATTCCAAATGTGCACAGTCTATATCCCCCAAGGACCCTGGGAAACCAGACAGTCCCAAGAATTCCAGTTATGAGCACTGTCTGTGCCTGTGTGCAGATGTGTGCAGGGTAATGGCTGGGAAAGGAAAGCCGAGTATGTTGTATAATCAGGTGCAGTTACCAACTCTGCAAAACTAGTACGAAAATAAGTTTGTGCACATGTACTCTGTGATATGTCTCATTACACTGACAATGCTGTGCCAAAAATTCTGCAAATGAATTGTAAAGATTATTATTAGATAAGTACCTTTTATACAGATTGCACATTCTATGCAAAATGTAACAAGTTTGAATTACTATAAAATCTCAGGGTTGAAATTCTTTTCTGCACTATGTTTAGTGCACTGGTGAATGTGTTTTACCTCAAATTTTTATGTCTGCTATTTTAACAAAGTCATTAACCTGCTTAAATAAAGTGGGTTATCATTAAAATAGCACACACAGGACTTTAATACAAATGCATTAAACAGTGCACTAAAAATTGTACACAGAGGAATTTCAACCTTGTATAAGCCATATTTTTGAGTCTTACATCTGTACCACATGGGCCCAGAACTTGGTGTCGGGGGCTTGCCGCGCGTGCAAGCCCCCGACCTGCACTCACCCTGCGCGCTGACATCTGAAGCCCGGGCCTGCTTGCATTTCCTGTCACAGGCCCGGTTCAGATGTCAGCGCGCAGTGCTTACCTGATCCAGCGGCGTAGTTAGTGCGATGTGCCGGCTGGGATCAGGTGAGCACTGTACAACCAATCAGGGGAGGGGAAGGTTCATTCATGAGTTTGAGAGTAAGAACTGTCAAACTCATGAAAACTACAGGGGCCCAAAACACTATTTAAACTTTAAATAAAAATTTAAAAAGCATCCCAATCATTAAATTAAGTATAAATAAGTAAAAAAAAATAATTTAAACAATAATTTTTTTTTGTTGAAAAAAATACATTTTTAATAAAAAGGATCTAAAACTAAACTTACCTTATTGTAGATTCTTTAAAATAATAAACCTGTGGAATTTTTTTTTCTAAATTACACTAAAACACCACTTACCTGTAAAAATAAATACTTACGTGTGCTTTTTACAAGCGTAAAGACCGGAGGCCTTTACACATGCGCAAATCCCCCAAAACAGAGGAAATCCAAGACGCACGCGCTGCCCCCTACAGCGCACGCACTAGCCTCTTCAACACTTGGGTTAGAGGAGAGGAAATGCCGGTTTTCAGCGCATGCGCTGTGCATGCTGAAAACCGGCATTTCCTCCGGCCAGACGCGTGAGTACCCCTTCCGTACTCACGCGTTTGGGGAGGAATTACTGCCCCATGATACATCAAGGGCAGAATTTGTGATCCCAGCTCTAAGGCTGCTGCATTGCTGCATTGTGAGTGTTTTAGGCCCACACAGCTAAAACAAATGTTTCTGGATTGGCTTTGTTATACACTCATTGCAAGCACTGATTAGGCCTACTCCTGGGAACTTACAGAATGGGGTGGGGCCCTTAAAGTGGCTGAAGCTGCCATTAAAAGGGTTGCTAAGTTTGTTGGCAACAAGAACATCATAGGCAACAAGTGTGTGAAAGCAATAGCACAGTGCACAGAAAAGTTCCCAGCAAAGGAGCTTGTTTAGTATTGAAGGGCACGGATTCTGCTGTGAAATGCTTTCTGAGCATGCTTGCTGCAGTCTTTGGCGACTGTGCCAAACAATCATCAACAGTTGATAGCTATTGTAGAGCAATCCGCTATGTGTATCAGTGCTGTTGTGATGTACGGAATCAATATATTGCTGTTCACTGTTGTGTATGTACCTTTAAGAGAATAACTGGTCTCAGACTGCAGTACCGGCAGTGACCACCCCTGTATAAAAGGTGCTAGTGAGCCTCTGTTGTTTTCAGTTTCACTATTGACTTCCATCAGTAAAGACTTGTTTTGTTCAACTCCTGCTGTCCGTGTCTCAATCATTCACGGACATAATACTGGCGACGAGCAGATACGAACCTACCTACAGTCTGCACCACCTCCTGGGATCCATTCCTACAGCGAAGTGAGCAGAGGCCGAGGCCAGAAAGAAAAGAAAGTAAGAGGCAGTAGAAACGGGCGTCGACCGTGGGCATCCGCCCCTGTGTTAGCGGAGTTGAAGATTGCTGGAGAAGCTGTCGGAAGCGGGGCCTGGTTCCTGTCGACGGTGCTTCAGCTAATCGGGCTGGTGGCAGGTAGTACACTGATCCTTCCTGGGCTGCGGCGGTCGCGAACTCGAGCGGGTGGCTTGCAACGGGGCCGAGCAGCGTTGTCGGGAAGGAGAGAGAGAGAGGGTGGAGCACACAGGGCGCGGCCGGTGCTACGAAGCCGGGCTGCATATAGACCCGAGAAGAGAGAGACAAGAGTCCCACAGGGTTGTTCCACGATGGGAAAATAATAAAGAAAGAAATATTAAACTGCGAGGAGCTGCAGGTTGCAATGGGAACCGTGGAAAGCAGCGCTAGCAACAGCGGGGAAGAAGGCAAAGCGTGGGAGGCGCCATCTTAATCAGCGGGGAAGAAGGCAAAGTGCGGGAGGCGCCATTTTGTTAAATCGGGGAAGAAGGCCATTTTAGATTTGCAAGATGCCGAAGACTGGCTGTATCACTGCTTTTGATAATACAATAGAGGACTGGACCACGTATGTGGAAAGAGTCGAGGTATATTTCGAGGCAAACAAAATAGCTGATGAGAAAAAGGCATCGGTATTGCTAAACTTAATGGGAGCTAGAACATACGGCCTATTGCGGGACCTGATTACTCCAGCCAAACCGAAGGCGAAGAGTTTTAACGAAATTGTTGCTGTCCCAAAGGAACACCTAAACCCTGCACCGCTGTTGATAGCAGAAAGATTTAAATTCCACAGGAGAACTCAGCATGAAGATGAGAGCAATGCTGAGTACCTTACGGAACTACGCAAGCTATCAAAGCACTGCCAGTTCGGAGAAGGACTGGCAGATACCCTACGGGACAAATTTGTCTGTGGACTCCTGAGTGAAGGAACACAGAAGAAGTTACTATCAGAGAAAGAGCTGACGCTAGATAAGGCTTTCAGCGTGGCAGTATCATATGAAGCAGCAGCCAGGGGAGCTGCAGAAATTCAACAAAAGCCACAGGAATACGGCACCCACGAAATGACACGGGGATTTGCAAAATGTTATCGCTGCGGCAGAACTAACCATGACCAGAAGGACTGCTGGTCCAAAGACAAAATATGCAGGCAATGCGGAAAGATGGGACACATTGCACGAGTTTGCAGGTCTGGGAAGAAGACCAGCGTCAACAAAAAGGCTACTAAGGGACCGTACAAGAAAGTACAAAAGATGACGGACAGTAGTTCCGAAGACCAGATGAGCGATAGTGAATCCGGGAACAGGAGACTAAGCTGTCTCAAACTTCACAATGGAATCGCAAAAGAGGGTCACCGAACCATTTGGGTCACCCTCACGATAGCAGGGTCCCAAGTTAAAATGGAATTGGATACAGGATCAGCGCTAACCATCACGAATCGACGAGACTACGAGCGGCTATTCTCACACATACCCTTGAGAGAGACATCCATCGTCTTGACGACGTATACGGGGCAAAAAGTATACCCCAGAGGAAAAATAAGGGTGCCTGTCAAATACAATGCCAAGAAAATACGGAAATTGTATCTCTACATACTGCCAAATGGTGGACCACCGTTATTGGGACGGGAATGGATCAGGAAGATAAACTTAGATTGGCATTCCATTCATGCAATGACGGTGGACGGTAAAAAAGATGAAGCCGTCACTCCTGGACGATTGTCAACAATCTTAGCTAACGCCAAAGAGGTATTTCAACAAGAACTGGGCACGCTTAAAGGCGTAACCGCCTCGATAAAAATAGAAGAGAATGCAGTTCCCAAGTTTTTCAAAGCAAGACCGGTACCATATGCAATTCGCCCAGCCGTCGAGGCAGAGCTGGAGAATCTGGAGAAGGCAGCGTGTTGTCTAAGGTCGACTGGAGCGAGTGAACGACACCCATCGTTCCTGTCATGAAGAAAACGTTAAGCAATAAGTCCGGGGAGCCAAGGAAGATTCGCATCTGTGGGGATTTCAAGGTGACGGTGAACCCAGTCCTTCACACAGTACAATATCCTCTTCCAAGGATAGAAGACATCGTCGCCTCACTGTCTGGAGGGAAGCGTTTTACAAAAATTGACCTAGCACAAGCATATTTGCAGATGGAGGTTGAAGAGTCCTCGAGGAAGTATCTCACGATAAACACTCACAAACGTCTTTACCAGTATCATCGACTGGTATTCGGAGTAGCATCGGCTCCGGCGATATGGCAAAGGGCGATGGAACAAGTCCTGCAAGGGATTCCGGGGACTCAGTGTTACTTGGACGACATCCTTGTGACAGGTGAAGATGACAGTGAACACCTTAACAACCTAGAACAGGTGCTCACTAGACTACGGGAACATGGGCTACGAGCCAACCGCCCCAAGTGCGAGTTTTTTAAGAAACAGATATCGTATTGTGGCCACGTGATTGATGAAGAGGGGTTACATAAGTCCCTTGACAAAATTGAAGCGGTTCTTAAGGCCCCAGCACCTGAAAATGTGTCGCAACTGAGGTCATTCCTCGGATTGGTGAATTACTACCATAAGTTTTTGCCGAATTTGTCGACAATTCTGCACCCACTGAACGGCCTGCTACGAACGGGGGTAGCATGGAAATGGAGCGATGATTGTAAGCGGGCCTTTCAGAAGAGTAAGGACTTAATCACTTCAAGGGAAGTATTGGCTCACTACAACCCAGCACTGCCGATCAGACTGGCGTGTGATGCGTCTCCCTACGGCATTGGGGCGGTACTGTCACATAAACTCCTTGATGGTTTAGAGAGGCCGATAGCTTTTGCGTCACGCTCGTTAACTTCTGCCGAGCGTAACTATGCCCAGATTGACAGAGAGGCCCTCAGCCTAGTGTGGAGGGTGAAGAAATTCAATCACTACCTGCACGGTCAAGAATTTACTCTACTAACCGATCATCAACCTCTTGTCTCCATTTTCAACCCTCAGAAGGGCGTACCGATAATGACAGCACAACGGTTGCAGAGGTGGTCCCTTTTCCTAGGGGCACACCAATATGACATCGAGTACAAAGGAACTAAACAGCATGGGAATGCTGATGGATTGTCACGCCTACCGTTGCCGACGGTGGAAGAAGAAGACCTTGCAGTGGATCCAATGGAGTTATTCCACTCGACCATAGTCGAATGTCTCCCTGTGACGAATGCAAACATAGAAAAGGAAACACGGAATGACCCGACACTATCACGGGTCTATGATTTAACGGTGAAGGGATGGCCAGCACATGGCGAACCACTGCTGCCAGCATTCTCGCCGAGAAGAGAACAGCTGTCAGTGTGCAGAGGAACCTTGATGTGTGGATCCAGAGTAGTAATTCCACCTAAGTTGACGGATAGAGTGCTCAATGAGCTTCATGAGGGTCATCTGGGTGGGGTAAAAATGAAGAACTTAGCCAGAGCGTTTGTGTGGTGGCCGGGAATCGATAGAGAAATCGAAGAGATGACCAAGAGCTGTGCAGGATGCCAGAAGGTCCAAAACGCCCCACCACAAGCTCCTCTGCATCCATGGGAGTGGCCCTCATCTCCATGGCAAAGGGTGCACATTGATTTTGCTGGTCCCTTCATGGACTCGATGTTTTTAATTGCGGTGGATGCACATTCAAAGCGGCCAGAGGTAATAAAAATGTCCTCAACCACCACGGAAAAAACTATCACAGTTTTACGAACCATATTTGCCAGGAATGGGCTGCCTGAACAGATTTGCTCTGACAATGGACCACAGTTTGTGTCTGAAGAGTTCCGGAGGTTCTTAAAGAACAATGGTGTTAAGCATTACACATCTGCCCCATATCATCCAGCCACTAATGGATTGGCCGAGAGGTTTGTCCAAACATTCAAGAAACCTATCAAGGCAATGTGTAATGAAGTTATACCCCTACAACACAAGGTGGACAACTTCTTGTTTGCCTACCGGAATGCGACACATGCGGTTACCAACCAAACTCCAGCCATGATGTTCTTCAATCGAAGACTACGATGCCGCTTGGATTTGGTTAAGCCAAACGTCCGAAGAGATGTGGAGAACAGGCAGTTTCAGAATATGAATGAAAGGCCGACCAGGAGTTTTAAGATAGGTCAACCAGTTTTGGCCCGGGACTACCGCACTGAGAAATGGCAGCCAGGAACGATTTGTACACGGCAAGGACCTCTCCTGTATACCGTGGACATTGGAGAGAGCATTGTAAGACGCCATGCTGACCAGATTCTAGAGTCACTGGAAAACGTCAACTCCACACCACGATCTGATACACCTGGCAATGAAATCGACGTACCAATTGCAGCTACCGCAGAACCGGTGATATTGGAAGCAGATGAACCAAACAACGACATTGATCCCGACTCAACATTGCCAGAAGAACCTGATACCCCAAAGAGGTGTTATCCAGACAGAATCAGGAAGCCCCCTCAAAGACTGAACTTATAATTGCTTAAACTTAACCAATGTATCTAGCAACCGTAATTGTGATTGTAATTAGTTATCATTTAGTTGTTAAATGAATGTTATGTACTGTTTATCTAAAAGGAGAGGAATTGTTGTGTATGTACCTTTAAGGGAATAACTGGTCTCAGACTGCAGTACCGGCAGTGACCACCCCTGTATAAAAGGTGCCAGTGAGCCTCTGTTGTTTTCAGTTTCACTATTGACTTCCATCAGTAAAGACTTGTTTTGTTCAACTCCTGCTGTCTCTGTCTCAATCATTCACGGACATAATATTCACCATGCAGCAGCAGCAGAAACGTCTGAAGTACAGACTTCCGTGGCCACTTGTAACATCTCTTATTAATGTGCTTTTCCCAATAATGGTTGCCTTAAAGTAAAGCATCATGATTGCTGCCAGGGAAATAGACATTCATGTGGATGATCCTGTGCAGAGTGTCATAGAAAAGCTGTACCTTCATTGAGTGATGTCCCTTGTGGTTCCTGAATGCACAACTATTGTATGTAGGGGCACATAGGGTAACATGGACATGGATGCAATCAATGATGTCCTGGACTTTGGGGAATCCTGCGATATTGAAAAATGCATGGTCCCCTTTTATGCTGTTGCTGAGTGTCTATGCTAACTGTGGCAAACAATACATCCGTCATCAGCTTTATACATCTGTGTACTACAGATTGACTGAGGTTACTGATGCCCCGGTGACAGTCTGAATAAGCATCAGAGATAAAAACTCAGGAGGAAATGACTTTGACAGGCAGAACTTGTGTTGTGCCTGCCCTGGAATTTGGTTGCAGGACAGATTACCCATGACTAGAAAAAAAATGCAGTAATTGAATTAAACAATTCTCTTGACACAATGGGAGCAATTTTCTGAGCACATATTGGAAAATTACCTCTCATAAACCATGTGAGTGAACTCTCTGCAGAACTTTCAGAATTAATTGCTGCCTTAAACTAACTGCTACCTATTTCTTATTTTTAAATAAAACTCATTATTCCTGGAGAGCCTTCTAATTGATCAAGGTAAGTGATGCCAGTGCTGAGGGATGAGATAAGAGATTCTGCTCTTTACACTCAATACCACCATCAAGCACCCTCAGGTCAGGAACAGCAGAGGTCAGAAGTAGACTGAAAGCTCCATCAACTTTGCTTCAATCATGTACCTTAACCTTAAGCTCAGAAGATCATTCCTACTGAATGCTTTCCCATTCCTATCTTGAAAAGATTGGTGAAGTCAAGCATAGGTCCCTTGCAGTCAGAATCAGGGGAATTTATAATGGGGAACAAAGAAATGGCTGACCAATTAAACTCATATTTTGGTTCTGTCTTCACAAAGGAGGACACAAATAACCTCCCAGAGATGTCAGGGAACATAGGGTCTGATGAAGGGGAGGAACTGAAAGAAATCAGTATTTGTAAGGAAATGCTGTTAAGGAAATTGATGGGACTGAAGGCCGATAAATCCCCAGGGCCTGATAATTTACATCCTAGGGTACTTAAGGAAGTGGCCATAGAAATAGTAGATGCATTGCTGATCATCTTCCAACATTCGATGGAATCTGCAACAGTACCCATGGATTGGAGGGTAGCTAATGTTACCCCACTATTCAAAAAAGGTGGTAGGGAGAAAACGGGGAATTACAGCCTGACATCGGTAGTGGGGAAAATGCTAGAGTCCATTATAAAAGATGTAATAGCAGAGCACTTGGAAAACAGTGACAGGATCGGACAAAGTCAACATGGATTTACAAAAGGTAAATCGTGCTTGACTAATCTACTGGAATTTTTTGAGGATGTAACTGGTAAAAATAGATAAGGGAGAACCAGTGGATGTGGTATATTTGGACTTTCAGAAGGCTTTCGATAAGGTCCCGCATAAGCGATTAGCGTGTAAAGTTAAGGCACATGGAATTGGGGGCAAGGTATTGACTTGGATAGAGAACTGGTTGGCAGACAGAAAGCAAAGAGTTGGAATAAACGGGTCTTTTTCCGAGTGGCAGGCAGTGACTAGTGGGGTACCGCAGGGATCAGTCCTTGGACCCCAGCTATTCACAATATATATTAATGATCTGGACAAGGGAACTAGATGTAATATCTCCAAATTTGCAGACGACACAAAGCTGGGTGGGCGTGTGTGCTGTGAGGAGGATGCCGAGAAACTCCAGGATGATTTGGACAGGTTGGGTGATTGGGCAGAAGCATGGCAAATGCAATATAACGTGGATAAATGTGAGGTTATCCACTTTGGTGGCAAAAACAGGAAGGCAGATTATTATCTGAATGGCAATAGATTGGGAGAAGGGGAAGTGCAACGAGACCTGGGTGTACTTGTGCACCAGTCGCTGAAGGTAAGCATGCAGGTGCAACAGGCGGTTAAGAAGGCAAATGGTATGTTGGCCTTCGTAGCGAGAGGGTTTGAATATAGGAACAAGGATGTCTTGCTGCAGTTGTACAGGGCCTTGGTGAGACCACATCTTGAGTATTGTGTGCAGTTTTGGTCGTCTTATCTGAGGAAGGATGTTCTTGCCATGGAAGGAGTTCAGCGAAGATTCACCAGGCTGATACCTGGGATGGCAGGAATGACGTATGAGGAGAGATTGGGTCGATTGGGCTTGTACTCGCTGGAGTTTAGAAGAATGAGAAGGGATCTCATTGAAACTTATAAAATTGTGACAGGACTGGACAGACTAGATGCAGGAAGGATGTTCCCGATGGTCGGGGAGTCCAGAACCAGGGGTCACAGTCTAAGGATAAGGGGTATGCCATTTAGGACAGAAATGAGGAGGAATTTCTTCACCCAGAGAGTGGTGAACCTGTGGAATTCTCTACCACAGAAAGCAGTAGAGGCCAATTCATTAAATATATTCAAGAAGGAGTTGGATATATTGCTTAAGGCTAAAGGGATCAAGGGGTATGGGGAGAAAGCAGGGACCGGGCACTGAATTTGGATGATCAGCCATGAACACATTGAATATTGAATGGCAGAGCAGGCTCGAGGGGCCGAATGGCCTACTCCTGCTCCTATCTTCTATGTTTCTATGTTTCTATGTTGTACCAGCTATCTTTGTGGTCTCCAAGTCCAGGTGACAACTTGTGCTGTTGAACTACTCCACTGCCCTGAACTCTGGAGCTGGTTGCACCTGGAACCAATTTATTAGTAGTAGTTCTTTTCCCTGAGGGAGGAAAGGGGAATTATCCTGTTGTTCACGGCACACAACATTGTTTTAAAGCAACCCAAAACAACGGAAACACACTATTCCAATCTCACCAGCTCTATACTTTATCATTAATACAGTGCACTGCTAAAAACTGTAAATAAAAACACTCTGAACAATGTGAGATTAACTAGATAGACATTACTGGAGGGGATCAACCCAGCCTTACATCTAATCCTATCAATTTCAAATGCTGTTCCCAGAGGTGAAAGGAGAATGTGCAACCACTGGAAGAATTTTTACTTTCACCACTTGGACGGTAAACTTGCAGAGCAGATCAGCCGCCTTTTATAGAATCCACACGATTTTCATTCCCATACTTACCCCCACTGGGTCACCAACTTCCCCCAGTGGTCATTCTGGATGTGTTATGTTAAATATTTTTTAAATATATGTTTTTAGTGTGCAGTGAAGGTAGTGTGATATAAGCAAAAGCTGAAAGTCAATGATCATCTGTAATCTGCATCACTGGTAGAAAAGCATTGCAAAATGTATTTTCAAAGTACTAGATTCGAATAAAATAAGTTGTTTAGTATGCATATTGCAAACATAATAACAGAATAATCATCAATTTAAAATAGTTATTAATAGAGTGAAGAGAGTGGTTAGGACAATTTCTTTACACTATGGAGAAAGTACTTCAAGTATGGAATGTTTTTCCAAAGAGAATAATTGAAGCAGAAACCATTGCTGGATTTTAAAGGAAGAGTAGATAAATATTTTGAAACAGAAAAAAGGATGCAACTCCATGGGCAGAGAGTAGAACAGCAGGATTAGCTTGAATGGTTCTAGCAGAGTCAGCACAAACATTGTGGGAGGAATGGCTTTCTGCTGTGCTGTAAACTTTTATGGTTCTATGGTAAAAAGGCCGTCATTATAAAGCATGATTAAAAACAAAAGTTTTGATAATGTATTAAACTATGCAAGCAGATGTCGTTAGTACCCAAAGATTGGATTACAACTTCAGGACCACTCCCTTCTAACTGCTACAATTTATAATATAAGCTAGTTAGTTTTATTATTGTTAGTCTGGTATCTGGGCCATGTGAATTATGAAACTAGATTTTGTGCCGATGCGCAGCTCTCATTTTTGGTGGATGAAGGCACTTTAGTCATCAACGGTAACATTGACTAAAAATAGGGTATCAAAATCTGAACGCTTGACAACTGAGTAACCACATTTTACTCACTTGCTGGTTTCTGTGATGGAATGACAACACAGATGGTGATAGGGTGACATTCACAGAATGGTATTAAAAGTATTTGCCTGAAACCCACTTGAAATCTGTGATTTAGTGATATCATAATGAACACCATTTTTAAAGACGGACCATACTTGTCTTATAGTATGTTCTCGTCATTGCCCATTAAACAGTGCTGTATGGTATCGCATTCCTAGATTATTTCATGACTTTTGGAAGAAGGTTAAATACTCCATCAAATACAACTGCCAGGGTTGTGATGTACAGGGTACATAGCCAGTAATAGCATGCATACACCAGATAAAATATCATGCATATTCAGTTTGGATTTGGATCTTGATCAATTTTCCAATTTTGATAAAATTAAAGCTGGCCAAGGAACACTGAATTTTTGACATTCTTGCTGCCAAACATGTCAAGGGAATTTTGGATATTTTCAGGAAGAATGTAGAAAGTTATCTAAACATTATTAGGATATCACTCTGGACCAACGGTGAGAAAAGGCTGTGAATGGCGAGCCAGGGACGGCTGAGTTACAACCATATAATAGCATCTCTTTAAGGTCTCAAAACAGATTAATAATGCCACTTACTGCCTCAGAAACCTACTGGAATTCTTTGAGGAGGCAGCTATCTTGTGGATATGATTTAGTTCAACTAGGATAATTGGGAGATATTTGATAATGTTCACTTGTGAGAGTTTTAAAGAAAATGAAGGTTCACTAGCCGTAATGAAACAGTTTCTGCCAATAGGAAGCAGAAGATGGTGATAAATGGAGAAAACTGCTGGGGGTGGAGTCACGTGGAATGCCGCTGGGGTTTGTTCTCGGTCCCCTGCTGTTTACACAATCATAGAATCGGACAATCTTACAGCACAGAAGGGGGGCATTCAGCCATCATGCCTGTGCCAACTTTCAGAAAGGGCAATCCACTTAGTCCTATTCCCCAGTCCTTTCCCTATATCCTTTAAAATGTTTCTTTTCCAAATATTTAACCACTCCTTTTTAAAAGCTGATTTCACTACTGTTTCTAACAACCTTCTCCATAAAAAGAGTTCTTCTAACCTTCTCCTTTCGTGGAACAATATGCTTCTTGTAATAATAATGTTATATAACTTTGTTGATGATGCCAAGTTAATTGGCCAAGTACAAGAGAAATAAAAACAATTCCAAAAGACCTGAATACTTAGCAGAATAGCTGGGGAATATCAAATATATTCATATAATAAAAACAGAAAATACTGGAAATACTCAGCAGCTCAGGCAGCATCTGTGAAAAGAGAAACAGTTAATGTTTCAGGGCGATGACCTTTCGTCAGAACTTGTCCACATATTCATAATAGTTTTTTTATTAAATTCATTAAAAAAATTTTTTTATCCTTTTAATGAATTTTGTGTTCATCAAGGTGAGGTATGTTAAACTATTTCAAGTACCCAATGTCAGCATCAAGTACCCACATGCCCTGGTTAGATGCAGGGTAAAACTCCTTCCGATTTGCCCTGACAAGGTTCACTAGCCTCAGCAACAGAACAACAATCCCTACTTCACAAACAGGGCATTTTCCATTTCTCACATCAGCCACCCTATGCTTTTCTGAACAAGACTGTGAATTTTGTGCCCCGTTGTTTAAAATAAAGTGCAGTTTTGTTCAATGGGTCCATAACCACCAGGAACTGGTTTGATACTCATTTCACAAAAGATGCTTACAACCCACAGGCAGAAGTGACTTTTATCCCATCATTCTGCACTATCTCAACCTCGGCAAACATATCATGTAAAAACCCCAGTCCTCCATGGAGATGGATTTTAATGTAGACATAAATGTAAACTGATGCATATTGGAACAGGAGGCATAAGACATTTACACAAAATGAAAGGTGTCCATCAACAAAGGTGGTAAAGGCAAAGGATTTGGGAGCGATTATTATTCATTTATTGAAAATTTCCATTCAATGTGAAGCTGTTATTAAATTTGAAGACACAGCTCAAGGGAATTTGACTATTAATCCAAACAAATTACTTTAATCTGGTAAAATCACTGCTAAGATCACATTTTGAATATTACTTGTAATTTTGGGCACTTTGCCTTAAAAGGACATTAAAGCATTAGTGGGGACATGTCAAAATCTTTAAAATACTGAGAGGGATAGATGATGGAAATGAAAGAAGCCTATTTGGCTTGAGTGTGAACATAGAATGATGCCAAGGCTGAGAAACTCTAGTTATGAGGAGTGACGTGAAATACTGATTCTATTTCCACAGGAACAGAGGAGGCTGCATAGGATTAATAAAGCTTCTTAAAATTATGATGGGTTTTGAAAGGATGAATAGGAAAAAGACTACTTCCTCTGGTTAGGGAATCAGTGATGAGGGGTCATCAATTCAAATTGTGACTAAGCGAGTGAGGAATAAATTAATCACCAAGGTATTTATCCCAGAGTGTTGAGAGGGACAAGAGAGATTTGTGAGGAAGTACCAGAAGATTGCAAACAGGCTAATGTGCTGCTCATATTCAAAGATGGTGACAAAACAGACACAGAGAACTGCAGACCCATTAGTCTTACTTCAGTTCCACGCACAATAACAGAATCAATCTTTTGGAGTAAACTTGAAGAGTATCTGTACAACAGCAAGCTTAGTAAACAGCAGTCAACATGGCTTTAGATGAGGCAGATCCTGCCTGATCAACCTCCTTCTTTGAGGAAGTGACAACCTAAGTTGACTGTGGTAAACTCAATGACGTTGTGTACTTAGATTTGCAAATGGCATTTGATAAACTTCCATGTGAAAGGTTACTAATTAAGTGAACATCGATTGAGAATCAGTGCAAAACCTGGGTATGGATAAGAAACTGGCTGAAGGATAGAAAGCAGTGGGTACTGTTGATGATTCTTCTTCTTCTTAGGCAGTCCCTCGGAACCGAGGATGACTTGCTTCCACACTAAAAATGAGTTCTCAGGTGACTGATGAGTCCAATGCGGGACCTACAGTCTCTGTCACAGGTGGGGCAGATGGTGGTTGAAGGGGTGGGTGGGTGGGGTGCTTGGGTTGACGTGCGCTCCTTGCGCTGCCTGCGCTTGGCTTCTGCTTGCTCCCGGCGAAGAGACTCGAGGTGTTCGGCGCCTTCCTGGATGCTTCTCCTCCACTTTGTGCTGTCTTGGGCCAGGGATTCCCAGGTGCCAGTGGGGATGTTACACTTTTTCAAGGAGGCTTTGAGGGTGTCCTTGAAGCGTTTCCTCTGCCCACCTGGGGCTCTCTTGCCGTGCCGGAGTTCCGAGTAGTGCGCTTGTTTTGGGAGTCTCGTATCGGGCATGCGGACAATGCTGATGATAATGTCAGGGTGGGGGCAGTACTGTGTGGGGTGCCCCAGGACTCTGTGTTCGGACCAATAATATTTCTAAATTACATCAATGATTTAGATTCTGAAACTCAATAAAAATTGGTTAAATTTGCAGATGATGCCAAACTTGGATGAAGAGTGGAATCGAAGGAGGCAGTCCAGAATCTGCAACATGAGCTAAACAAAATATGTGAGTGGGTAGTACAATGACAGAAGACATTTAATGCAGACAAAAGTAAAGTACTGCAAATTAAATGGGGCAAGATACATACTTCACGAATGGTGCTGAAATAGCTGAGGATGAGGTTGACAAAGTCCCAGGAGTCTTAGTAGATTTGATGCTCAACATGTCCAGGCAATACCAAGCAGCAATCAACTAAGCCAATGTAATGTTGAACTAGATAGCCAAAACAGTAGCATACAAGTCGAAGGAAACTGTACAGTACTCTGGTCAAATCACACTGTGCACTTGAGTACTGTGTCCAGTTCCGGTCACTAAGAAATAAGAGAAACATTCAAATGCTGGAGGCAGTGCAGAGAAAAACCACAAGGCTGATCCCTAATGTTACAGGTGTGAGTTATGAGGAAAAACTGGAAAGTCTCGGGCTTTTCAGCCTTGAAATAATGCATCTGAGATATTTAAGATAGTTAAGAGAATGGAAAAGATAAATCCAGAATACTGCTTTAAATTAAATAGCGGGAGTAGGACAACTAGTTCAAACTAATAAAAGGTAACTTTATTATTGATATTAGGATGTTCTTCATGCAAAGAATGATCAACACTTGGAATGAACAGAGTTTGGGGAAGTGAAAACCCTGGAATTATTTAAGAATCAACTAGATGCAGCAAGTGGGAGTTATGGATAGATGCCTTCCAATGAGCAGAATGGCCTTCCTCTGCCATTAAGTATCTTGTGATGTGTGACAGAGGTTAGGAGAAATTTGTGCAGGGAAACTATTGTTAGAACATGAAATGTTTTGCCACAGGCAGAAACAGTTGCATTTTTAAAGAAATAAATAGATACATATTTAGTATAGGAAGATATAGGACTATGGGGAGAGAGTAGGGTGGTGGGACTAATTCTGGATTTTTCTAGCAAAAGGACAGCACAGATGAGCTGACTGGCCTCCGACTGTGCTGTAAATTTCTATAGTTCAATATAACTGGCAGATTCCACGTAAAATTAACTAGCCTCAACCAAGACGAGAGATTAGAGGAACCTTTACCCACCTGAAATATTAGCTAGCTGGAATAGACTCCCAACAAAAGGGATTAATGCTGGGTTGGTTAACTCCTTCAAGGAAAAGCTAGGTAAATATTTGTTTGGAAACAGAGTTGAAAGTTAAGTGTAGGCATAGACTGAGATCAGATTCCCCACGGGAGAATGCTGCTGGGGTAGATGAGGGTTTGCCTCCATAACAACAGTCACTGATTGTCAAAGTAATTGTGAAGCTCTATGAGACATATGTGAAAGATGAGATAAAACTTTATATAAATGCAAGTCTTTCTTTCTCATCAACCATAGACAGCAGCCAGCCAAGGTTAAACAGAGGAAATGAAAAGAAAAAAAACTGCAAATGTCGAAAATCTGAAATAGAACCAAAAAATGCAGGAAATACACAGCAGGTCAGTTGGCATCTGTAAAGAGAAAAGACAGATTAACATTTCAGGTGTAAGACCCGACCTCAGAACTAAAAACATATGAGACAGCTCCTCTGAATAATTACACTTAAAAAGGTACATTTGCACATATGCATGCTGCAATCATGCATGTGTTAGGCATTATGCACTTACAAAATGTACATACATTCAGAAATGCATTCCTTAAAATAAAATAAAAATTAAAAAAAAATTATGATTGCATTTATATAGCAATTTCTCACATCAAAATGTCTGAAAATACTTCATACACTTTTAAAGAGTTGTACATTACAACAGTGACTACACTTCAAAAGTACTTCATTGCTGTAAAGCGCTTTGGGACATCCGGTGATCGTGAAAGGCGCCATATAAATGCAAGTCTTTTTCTTTCTTTAATTATTATGCTTTTTAAAAGTTGGTTCGTTTATATTTGCAGGCATATGCATATGTTCAACACAACAATTTGAATAGGTTATAGTGAGAACTGGGATCACATTTTGAGACAAACCCTTCTGCAACTGTGTAAACAAGTATTAAATTGATGGTATATAATCTGGAATCAGGGATGCCCATTATTTGAAACAAAGCTCCCAATAATGAGAAGAATGTGCATCAGCCAGTGAGGCTTTAATGACCCTTTTACAATGAGAAGAGCACAAGCAGAGTTATAATAGACTTAAATGTAAGTATATATTAACACATATTTGTTAAGTATGTGTATTGTATTGAACAATTAACACAAAGACTTAAACGTATAACTCAAACAGGTCTTTACTGGTTGGAGGTAGGGACTATACATAGGTCTTTACTTCATGCCCACAGGCGGGAACTGAGGGGAGATCAGTACCCACAGTACTATTTATACCCCTATGGCCAGGAGTGGTACTGCGTATCACTACGCCCAACAAGTAGTGCAGTCCTGTCCATAGGTTCAAAGTAGCACACATATTACATACACAACATTCCTCCCTTCCTAGCTTTACAGTCATCTCCCCATTTAACATAACGTAATAACATATATACATATATAACTTCAGGTTTACATAACAGAATAACATAGATACATAGATAACTTCATGTCAAAACAGATCACAGATTCAGTCTCTGCGGAAAACAGTTCACAGATTCAATCTCTGTGGTGGAGTCGGTTCACGTTGCTGGAGTGACTCATTCAATAGTCCTTCCATGGATTTAACAGTTTGAACTTCCGAACTGAATTGGCTCCGTTCGGAGGGACCACGTGTGTGATCTGGTAGAGGTAATAATGGTTCAGATGGGTCATCTTCTGTTTCGACTTTTCCTTTTCTGCTTCTTGGAGACTCTCTGGGCTCCACTGTCAGCTGCCAGCTGCATGCGCAGTTCCTCCTTCTCTCCCTCCTTTTTCCGTAGTAGAGCCACCTTCTCCCGATGTTCCGTAGACTTTCGGTGCTCCTCCATGATTTCTGTATGGTGGGAGTCGAAGTTACAAGTTGGGCAGGACAGGACATAGTAATATTCGGTGTCGTCCTGATCTAGGCCAGCGAGAGGGTCTTCTATTTCCTCCATACCCAGCTGGGCGTTAGCCAGCTTTTGTTCCAAGTCCAGACATCTTTCCTGAAGAGACTTCTTCATGCGTACCTCTTCATCCAGCTTTTTCTGGGCTTTCAGCAAGTCGTTTACTAATGACCTCATTTGAGATTTTACTACTTCAACTTCTTTTGGAGATTGATTGATCGGACTATTCAATCCCTCTACCGGAGCAGCTGTTTCAGCGGTCTGTTGTTCTACGTTGACGTGAGTCAGCGTACTTTTGGCATCCAAGGGCTGCTCTGTTGCAGTCATCTCAGTCTGTGTTGCCACCTCAGCTCTTCCAATAACCTTTGAGAGCTCCGAACCCCTTTCGTTTGAATATTGAAGTTCGTGTTCAAGTTTTTCCCATTTCAGAGTCCTGTCCTTCAGCATATGCAGGAGTTGGCTGACCGTTAACTCCTCTGACATCAGACGTTTTGTGTGCTCCTGCTCCATTTTCTCCATCAGCTGCTTCTGTTGTCTTTCCAGATTCTCCAACTCTATATCAAAGAACTCTTTCGTTGCATTCAACTCTTGCTCACAACGGCGAAGCATTTGTTCTAATTGCTGTTGTAGTTTGAAATGGAGTTGAGTTCGAGCCCGGTGTCCCTCAGAAATGGGCACATCAGTAGACTTGCCAGACTCAGAATCCACAGTTAAACTATGTTGTTGTTGCTCAGTGGAATTCTGTGCTGAAACTTTGTCTTTTGCACCTGAGTTGGGCTTACCATCATCCGTTCCAGAGTCTGGGCCGACTATCTTCACCGAGTTCTCACTCGTTATTGTTTGTAGGAAATGCCAGTCCATATTCATTTTCCTAATCCACTCCCGTCCTAGTAGTGGAGGACCTCCTTCAGATATCACATATAAGTCCATTATTTGACTGTCTTCGCCCTTGTGGACCACTGCAACCTCTATTTTCCCGATGGGGTACATTCTTTGCCCCGTGTATGTTTTCAATATAATCCCCGTATCCTGTAGGGGAATATGTTGGAATAACTTTCCGTAATCTTTCTTATTTATGACCGTCAATGCCGATCCAGTGTCCAATTCCAGTTTTACTTGGACTCCTTCTATCTGAAGAGTGACCCAAATTGTCTGGAGGTCTGCACCCTTACCAGCGTTGAGTACTCTTAAGCTAGCCAGTTCATTACAGCTTAAGCTAGCCAGTTCATTACTGCTAGCATCTGAATCGGACTCCTGTTCGGTCACCTTGTGTACCTTTGCATATTTTCCTTGCGGTGACTTCTTGTTGCTGGTCTTCTTCCCTGACCTGCATACTCTAGCTATATGTCCAAGCCTACCACAAGTTCTACATTCTTGGTTTTTAAACCAACACTGGTTCTGATCATGCGTTGTCTTTCCACAACGATAACATTTGCCAGAACTCACACCCAATTTGTGTGCACTGAGCTCCGGTGACCGTAGCTGCATTACTGCCGTGCCTCTCGCTGCAGCTTCGTGTGCTGCTGCCATAGTGACCGCCTTCTCAAGCGTCAGCTCATTCTCCTCGAGCAGTTGCTTTTGTGTATCCTGTTTAAATAAACCACACACAAATTTGTCTCGAAGTGCCTCTGTCAGTCCCGTTCCAAACTGGCAATATTTCGCTAATTTACGCAATTCCAGCAAATAATCAGCATTGCTTTCATGCTGTAGCTGCCTTCTGTCGTAAAATTTAAATCGTTCCGTTAGCATCAGCGGCGTGGGGTTTAGATGATCTTTCAGGACAGTAACAATCTCATCGAATGTCTTATCCGCCGGTTCATCTGGTGATAACAGGTGTTTCAATTGCCCGTATGTCTTCGCACCCATTAAATTTAATAATGTTAAAGCTTTATCTTGGTCATGAATTTTATTGGCCTTACAATAATTTTTTACTCTTTCAACATATATGGCCCAATCTTCGAGGTCACTATCAAAGGTGCTAATATTCCCGTGTTTAGGCATTGTAGATTTGCAATTTCTCAGATTTTATTTTGTTTACTTGTTATCAAAGATGGCGGCTTCCCACTCTTGCCGTCGTCCTCCGCCCACAAAATGGCGGTTTTCCCGCGCTTGGCGGTCTTCACCCGTCCCCCGACGCCGTCTCCCTTCAGCCCCCGAGTGCGGCCCTTATCTTTGGTTCCGATCGCTGGCCCGCGCTGCGCCTCGCACTTGAAGCGGCTCCCGGCCTCTGGCTCACCCGCTCGCGCGTTTCACCGCGGCTCTTATCAGGGATTGCGATCGCCCTTATCTTCTCCAACTTCCCCAGCCCTGTCTTTGCAGCCAACACTGCACGGCTTACCCCACCACCTAGGTTGAACAAGGAAACTGCAGAAAGACTTCTGTCAGTCGCTGGAAGCTGTCAGGATGTTTGCTGCACTCCAGTGCTCAGTCGCTGATGGAGGCTTCAGAGTCCTAAAGCCTGTCGCTTCTAGTGGGGTGGTGATGTTTGAAACCTCTCTTCAACTGCCGCAGGGTAAGAACCTGACTCGTCGCCAGTGTTAAGTATGTGTATTGTATTGAACAATTAACACAAAGACTTAAACGTATAACTCAAACAGGTCTTTACTGGTTGGAGGTAGGGACTATACATAGGTCTTTACTTCATGCCCACAGGCGGGAACTGAGGGGAGATCAGTACCCACAGTACTATTTATACCCCTATGGCCAGGAGTGGTACTGCGTATCACTACGCCCAACAAGTAGTGCAGTCCTGTCCATAGGTTCAAAGTAGCACACATATTACATACACAACAATATTCAGCTAGATAGAGGCTCACAATGTCAATAGCTGTAATAGCAAGGTTGAATATACAGGAGGCAGGACTTTCCTCTTCTCTACCACTGGCTTTGTGGTGGTACTGGACAGGCAGAGATGAAAAATTGAGTGGGAACACATCATGTTGGATCTCCGCCCATTTTTGAATCAGCCATTTTTTCAGTGATACTGCCGCTGGACACTGGAAATGCCTGCCCAAATACAATACTTAAGTGAGATGGTAATGATGATGGCCCGGATTTTGCAGTCAGAGGCGAATGAACGGCGCTCATTATGCTTACAGCTGCCCACAGACTTTTCGTGGGCTTTTGAGCAGCAACTTAAGGTCACTGGGAATCCGAAACAGTGCAGCACCCTCTACAGGGGCTCTGGGACCTGTGTGAACAGGGAAAGCAACAGCGTGTTGCTTCAACCAATCAGATTGAAGAATCCTTACTGAGGCACACAGAGTCTAAACCAGGAACTGTAATACCAAAATCATGTACAGAAAGCAAAATAAAGAGAGGGAAAGAAAAATGGGAGTAGGAGAGAGAGATAAAGAGACAGAAAGAAAAAGTAAAAAAAAGTTTTTATTTTCATTTTTTTTAAAATTTCCAACAATAATTAAAATCTGAAGGAATTAATAAATTTTCAGGGCTAGCGATGTTCTTTAGCAGTAATTAAGATTTATCATGTTGTTAGAAATTCATTTACACTCGAATGGACAAGCCCTAACCTTTTCTGGGCTTGTTTAGTGGATATCCAGTGGATAAGTATCGCAACTTCAAGCTATTCATGTGCTTGAATGCTGAGTCTATCGAGTGAAGCTTGTGGAGGAGCAGGGCAAATTGGACAGCAACTTCTTGATTTCTGTGTATGAATGCACAGATGCGGATGCTGGAAATTGCTGTCCGATTTACTCCTTAATAACAGTGAACGCTGATAGCCTCACCATTATTCCTACTGCAAAATCCTGGCCCATGTGACATCATATAACGATGTTGCATTTTCCATCTATACTGCCTCAGCAATGCTGGGCGTTAACAACCCCTGCATTACTGGGAATGCATTACATGTCCAAAAGTTTAAAAGTCATTTAAATGAAAGCAGGGCTAATTGCTGAGGGTTTACACAGTAGTAAATTTTTGCAAGGTTCTCAGAGGCACCAACATGTTATTCTGTGAGGCCGTCTGTCTCTTTATGCTGCTTCAGGCATCCAAGTCCTGCCTTCCCCCAAACTGTGAGTCCACAAGTAGAAGCAGCAATGCTGCCAGAAGTCTACTTACAAATACAGTCATACAAAGGCAAAATACTGTGGATGCTGGAAATCTGAAATAAAAACAGAAAATGCTGGAAATACTCAGCAGGCCAGGCAGCATCTGTAGAGAGAGAAACAGAGTTAACATTTCAGGTCGATGACCGTTCATCAGAACTGGAAAAAGTTGGAGATGTAACAGGTTTTTAAGCAAGTGTAGGGGCAGGGAAAGGGAGGAGGGGAAAAAAGAACAAAAGGGAAGGTCTGTGATAGGATGGAAGGCAGGAGTGATTAAGGGGGAAAGATTGAGTATCGTGGTATTGCAGGCCTTCCTCCCCTTCTTAAAGGGGAGGGGCCTTGATCAGCATGACCCGGGGCCCAACTGGGCCACCGGGGATCAGAGTGCCAGCAAAAGAGCCCGGCACTCAAGAGAAGTGCTGGGCTCACGGAGCACAGCCGGCACTCCGCAGGGGGGGGCGGACCAGGAGGCCGAGGTTCGGCAGCGGAGGCAGGTGCTGGCAGGCGGCCAGCGACAAAAATGGCCGCCCGGCACCTCACCTTTAAATAGCGCCGCCCCGGCCGCAGGTAGGCCTCCCTGACCCCGTCGAACATAGTGTCCGGCAGTAAGCCAGGGGGCGCTACCGAAGATCGTGTCCGGGGCGCGAGCGGAACGCTGCGCATGGCGATGATGTCATCATCGGTGGCGCTAACGGTTACCACTGCCGCTAACCTCCCGCTGAATTTTGCACTAACGGGAGGCGTAAAGCAACCGAATTTTTCCCCCTAAGGGTCAAAAGGGATGATGGTGCAAGGCAAAAGGAGATAGTAATGGGACAAGTTAAGAAACAAAAAATGGCTCTAGATGAAATGTAAATGGCGATGGCAGAATGATCAACAGCTGCCATGTGAGAGAGAGAACAAAAATGATAGGGGCCGAGGTTATGGTCGAAAATTGTTGAACTCGATGTTGAGTCCAGAAGGCTGTAAAGTGCTTAATCGAAAGATGAGGTGCGGTTCCTCGAGCTTACGTTGAGCTTCATTGGAACAGTGTAAGAGGCCGAGGACAGAGAGGTCAGAGTGGGAGTGGAGCGGAGACTTAAAGTGACAGGCGACCGGAAGCTCGGGGTCACCCTTACGGACTGAATGGAGGTGTTCTGCAAAGCCGTCACCCAATCTGCGTTTGGTCTCCCCAATATAGAGGAGACCACATTGTGAGCAGCGAATACAGTATACTAAATTGCAAGAAGTACAAGTAAGTACAAGTAAATCGTTGTTTCACCTGGAAGGAATGTTTGGGGCCCTGGACAGTGGGAAGGGACAAATACAGTCACTCATTTGACCACAGAACATTCACTGGGGTCAGCAACAACTGCCACATTTACATCAGCAATGGCACCGATGAGGAAAATTCCAACAACATGTCCTGCTCCATTCAATTCATTCAAAACATAAGGACAGTTTGGATTTTGTATTCATTTTTATATTAAAAGGATAATGATTATCATTTCCTATAGCTAGGTCACTCTGTTGACCATATCTTCAGACAGAGACCTTTACGTTCTGTCCTCTGTACACGGCAGCTGCCCCTCATGAAGCTGAAATCCAATACACATCCTGCAGCATAATTAGTATATTATATATCATAAGTTATTAACTGATATTTTTTTTGCTTTATCAGTTCTTTCTTAGCTTTCTTACTTCTTGTGATCCTTCACATCCATTATTGTTCTTTCTTACTATACTGACAAGGTCCTGGCCTGTAACAAAGTCATAGTTCATTTGTCTTAAGATTTATTTGATTGACTGCATCTGATTAAAATTCAATTTATAGTTTTTGGTGAGTGGAATTCCTTTCACAGAAATACACTGCTCTAAGCTGTAATAATCCGCAGAGCATGTGTCAGATAGACACGAAGCATCAGAAGATAACAAACCAGGATCTCTGAGGAATTGAAATCTGTCTATCTTTAAATGGCATTGATGTGTTATTAGAAGATCAGGTTACAATCAAATCTATCAGGTTGCTGCTCTCTTGTGTTACAGTGATGGACATACAAGGCTCTGGGGACATTTTAGTGCAGAGGTGTTAAGTGCAGTGCACATTGTGCTTTCACACAGTTTGAGTGGCTGATTCTTATTATATAAACATAAATCATCACTTTCTCTGCAATCAGTATGCTAGAAGGGTAACAGACTATAACAAATAGACCTGATATTGTGTCCAATTCTGGGCACCACACTTTAAGAAGGACGTGAAGGCTTTGGAGAGGGTACAGAAGAGATTTACTAGAATAGTTCCAGGGATGAGGGAATACAGTTACGTGAATAGACTGGAGAAGCTGGGGTTGTTCTCTTTAGGGCAGAGAAGGCTAAGAGGAGATTTGATAGAGGTGTTCAAAATCATGAAGTGTTTAGATAGATTAAATAAAGAAAAGCTGTTTCTAATGGCTAAAGGGTCGATAATGAGAGGGCACAGATTTAAAG
The DNA here is from genome assembly GCF_052327205.1 of Somniosus microcephalus. NCBI lineage: Eukaryota > Metazoa > Chordata > Chondrichthyes > Squaliformes > Somniosidae > Somniosus > Somniosus microcephalus. The sequence continues at coordinate 96,618,774 of NC_140995.1, read as the reverse complement.
TGATTGGCAAAAGAACCAGAGGCGACATGAGGAAAAACTTTTTATGCAACGAGTGTTTAGGATTTGGAATGCACTGCCTGATATGATGGTAGATACAGATTCAATAGTAGCCTTCAAAAGAGAATTGGATAAATACTTGAAGGAAAAAAAATTGCTGGGATATCAGGAAAGAGCGGGGCAGTGTGACTAACTGGATTGCTCTTCAAAAGAGCCAGCAGAGACTTGATGGGCCGAATGGCCTCCTTCTGCATTGTACTATTCTATGATTCCTTCAAACAATGGCCCTGAAATTAGGATCGGGAGCTTGCCACGCGTGCAAGCCCCCGATGTGCACTCACCCTGCGCGCCGACATCTGAAGCCCGGGCCTGCTTGCATTTCCTGTCACTGGCCCGGTTCAGATGTCGGCGCGATGTGCTTACCTGATCCAGCGGCGTAGTTAGTGCGATGTGCCGGCTGGGATCAGGTGAGCACTGTGCAGCCAATCAAGGGAGGGGAAACTCATTCATGAGTTTGACAGTAAGAACTGTCAAACTCATGAAAAGTATGGGCTGCCAAAACACTACTTAAACTTTAAATAAAATTTAAAAAAACATCCCACTGATTATATTAACTATAAATAAGTTTTAAAAAATGTTTTAAACAATTAATCAATTTTTTGAAAAAAATAAATTTTTTAAAAATAGGGTCTAAAACTAAACTTACTTTATTGTAAATTCTTTAAAAATAATAAACCTGTGGAAATTTTTTTTCTAAATTGTACTAAAAGCTCACTTACCTGTAAAACTAAGTACTTACATCTGGTTTTTCCACGCGTAAAAACCGGAGGCCTTTAGACTCGGGCAACTCTGAAAAAAAAAAAGGAATTTCACTGCGCAAGCGCTGCCTGTGCAGTCGCACGCGTTCTGCCTCTTAACCCCTTGGGTCAGAGGACAGGAAATGCCGGTTTTCAGCGCATGCGTTGTGCATGCTGAAAACCGGCAATTCCTCCGGTCACATGCGTGAGTACCCCGTCCGTACTCACGCGTTTTGACAGGAATTACTGGGCCAATGACATCTAATCCATGAGTCATTCTTATTTAGGCACTTTTACATTACTATAGTGCAGCCAATAACACCCATTCTGCTTCCCACCTTGCCAGCTGCTTTGCAAGTGTGACACTTTAAAGTCTGACATAACACTTTCCCATTCTTTATGAATTCATGCTAGATGCAAGATTGGTGATTATATAGAGCACAGTTACATATACTTAAAAAGTAAATACCCATATGTTTCCTGAGTTGATGTACCCTGTAAAATGTAAAACACATGACAAACTATCTCTCTGTTTGTGCAGGACCTTTGTATATATGTCACCATTGCTACATTTCACGCCCTGATGCTGGATGGCTACTGGCTTTACATGTCTGAAACTTGAGCATCATTTTAAAAAAATAATATTTTTGAAGTTATTAAAAAGTAATACTATTTTGTGCCTACTGGTTTAGATTGGAAAACTAACATGAAAGGAATTTCAGGGATGAACTTTTGTGGGATTTTCTTACGCAGCTGCCATAGCTTCAACAGAAGAGCAATGGAAACCCGGTAAAACAGTGTAAGCCGTGTTTACATAATTTCTTCAGAGTATCCTCAGCTCTTCCATTGAAGTTCCACCTTTGTGGAAATTTGCCTCCTTAATCATCCACTCCCTCCACCACCGTGGCTGCAGTGTGTACCATCTGCAAGATGCACTGCAGCAACTCACCAAGTCTACTTCGACAGCACCTCCCAAACCCGCGACCTCTACCACCTCGAAGGACAAGGACAGCAGGCGTATGGGAACACCACCACCTCCAAGTTCCCCTTCAAGTCACACACCATCCTGACTTGGAAATATGTTGCTGTTTCTTCATCATCTCTGGGTCAAAATCCTGGAACTCCCTCCCTAACAGCACTGTGGGAGTACCTTCATCACACGGACTGCAGTGGTTCAAGAAGACGGCTCACCACCACCTTCTCAAGGGCAATTAGGGATGGATAATAAAGGCTGGCCTTGCCAGTGACATCCACATCCCATGAATGAATAAAACAGGTAACAGGTACCAAAGCCCTGATTTTGTGGTGACCTTGAAAGCCACTGGCAATGCCATCCCTGTTGTGAAAACTGGGAATGGTAAAACTCGGTCACTACCTCTTGAGTGAAACATAGTCTACTAAGACAATTTTCCTCAGATCAACCAAGACAGGTGTCCCTTTGCCTATGTGAGTAGTCCATCTCAGGTGCAATCTCACGTCCCCTTTCCTCCTCTTGTTCCTCCAAATATGACAAAAGTAATGAAGTTCCCATTGGAATGTCCAAGTTACAAAGTATAGGTGATGCAACTAAAAATATCTCCAACAAAACTCTTGTTCCAAACCTAGAAAAATAACCTTGCACACAAAGAGCAGCAAAAATACACTGTACCACAAATTTGCACTCACATTTGCAGTGATGTTTCACTAGAGTCAATTTTGGGTCCATTCCTCTTTTAATTTTTATAAACAACCTAGACTCAGGTGAAGGGAGCAGCATTATAAAGTTTGCAGATGATACAAAACTTGGCAAAAGTAGTAGATAGTGATGAGGATAGTTATAGACTTCAGGATGACATAGACAGGTGAAATGGGCAGAAGCGTGGCAGGTGGATACGATGCAGAGAAGTGTGAAGTGACACACTTTGGGGGGATTAATATGGAAAGACAGTATACTATAAATGGCACAAATTTGAAAATTGTAGATCGGCAGAACGACCTTGGTGTCCATATACACAAATCCTTAAAAGTGGCGCGGCAAGTTGATAAGATGGTTAAAAAAGCATATGGGGTACTTGGGTTAATAAATAGAGAAAGAAGATAAAAGTAAAAAGATCACGCTAGAACTTTACAAATCACTGGTTAGTCCTCAGCTGGAGTATTGTGGACAATTCTGGGCACCACACTTCAGGAAAGGTGTAAAGGCCTTAGAAAGGGTACAGAGGACATTTACCAGGATGTTAACAGTGTAAAGTCTGTGGGTTGTGCAGTTAATAAATACACAGACTTCAGAAGTAACAAACAAACAGGTCTTTACTATTCGAAGGTCCAGGCGAATCTGCCCCAGCAATCATGCCACAACACTTATATACTGGTGTGGTCACTATCGGTATTACAGTATACAGAAGCCAACAAATAGTGCCACCCGAAAGTAGTCCTCTTAAAGGTGAACGGTTACATTCAATAGTTCCCTTAAAGGTAGACGGGTACATACACTACAATCCTCCCTTTTTAGCTTATTACTTACTAAGTCCATAGTGAACATACATTCTAACATATATACAGGTTTATGTAAGACAGTTCATAGATTCAGTCTTTCCGGGGGTTTCCGGATTCTGTCAGGATAACGCCGCAGTGGTGTCGTCATTTCAGGCGGGCTAGGAGGTGCTTCTGGCAAGGTCGATTCGGCTTGAAAAGCCATGTCAGGTTCAGCAGACTCCAGTATCACTAGATCGGAAGTAGGTGTTCTGGGTATCTCAGTTTCAACATCACCCGGATAAGGTGGTGAAGTCGGTGGCCTATTTGTGGCGGACCCTATGATTTGGTCAACATGGCGCCTTATTATATTGTCTCCAATGTCCACGGTGTACATCAATGGCCCCAGCCTTTTCCCAATAGTTCCAGGCTGCCATTTCTCAGTACGGTAGTCCTGGGCCAAAACTCGTTGACCGATCTGGAAAGATCTAGTGACCCTGTCGTTCATGCCCTGGAATTGCCGGTTCTCTACGTCTCTTCTGACGTTTGGTTTTAGTAAATCCAGCCGGCATCTTAGGCGTCTATTACAGAACATCATTGCGGGAGTTTGATTTGTGACCGCATGTGTCGCATTTCGGTATGCCAACAAAAAGCTATCCACCTTATGTTGCAGACTTATATTTTCATTACTCATGGCCTTTACGGCCTTCTTGAAGGTCTGGACAAACCTTTCAGCCAATCCATTTGAGGCGGAATGGTATGGGGCTGACGTGTAATGTTTAACCCCATTGCTCTTTAAGAATTTCTTGAATTCTTCGGACACAAATTGTGGTCCATTATCAGAACAGATCTGTTCCGGCAGGCCATTCCGAGCAAACATAGTCCTTAACACTGCGATGGTTTTTTCCGTCGTGGTGGTGGTCATCTTAATTACTTCCGGCCACTTGGAGTGGGCATCCACCGCTATCAGAAACATCGAGTCCCTAAATGGACCAGCAAAGTCGATGTGTACTCTTTGCCAAGGCGATGAGGGCCACTCCCATGGATGCAGAGGAGCCTGGGGTGGCGCGTTCTGAACCCTCTGACATCCTAGGCAGTTCTTCGTGATCTCCTCTATGTCTCTATCAATGCCTGGCCACCACACAAATGCTCTTGCTAGATTTTTCATCTTTACTCCCCCCAGATGTCCTTCGTGCAGCTCCTTTAGCACCTTCTTTTGGAGTTTGGGTGGAATCACCACTCTAGACCCACACATCAGGGTTCCTCGACACACTGACAGTTGTTCTTTCCTCTGTGCAAATGCTTGCAGTGTTGGTTCGCTCTGTGCTGGCCATCCCTCCACCGTTACATCATAGACTCGTGAAAGAGTCGGGTCATTCCTTGTCTCATTCTCAATCATTGAGTTTGTTATCGGTAGACACTCCACTATGGATGAGTGGAACAACTCTACTGGGTCCACTATACTCGCTTCTTCTACCATCGGCAATGGCAAGCGTGACAACCCATCAGCATTTCCATGCTGTTTAGACCTTTTGTACTCAATTTCGTATTGGTGTGCCCCAAGTAACACGGACCACCTTTGTAACCTTTGTGCTGTCATGGTGGAAACGGCCTTATTTGGGTTGAATATGGACACCAACGGCTGGTGGTCTGTCAGCAATGTGAACTTTTTACATTGTAGGTAATGGTTGAATTTCTTCACGCCCCACACAAGACTGAGGGCCTCCCTATCTATTTGGGCGTAATTTCACTCCGCGGGTGTCAATGATCGGGACGCGAAAGCCACTGGCCTTTCCGAGCCATTTGGTAGCCTATGCGAGAGTACTGCCCCAATTCCGTACGGGGAAGCATCGCAAGCTAGACGAAGGGGTAATGCTGGGTTGAAATGAGCCAACACTCCTTCAGAGGTAATCAACTCCTTGCTTCTGCGAAAAGCCTTTTTGCATTCCTCACTCCACTTCCATGGTGTTTCTTTCCGCAACAGGTCATTCAGCGGATGCAGTACCGTGGATAAATTTGGCAGAAACTTGTGATAGTAATTAATCAACCCCAAGAATGATCTTAACTGTGATACGTTTCCTGGGGCGGGGGCCTTCACAACCGCTTCTATCTTTTCGGGTGACTTGTGCAGTCCCTCTCGGTCAATGACATGACCGCAGTATGAGATCCGTTTTTGGAAGAACTCACACTTCTTGCGATTAACCCGAAGGCCATACTCCTTCAACCTGGTGAGTACCAGTTTCAAATTCGTGAGGTGTTCTTCCTCATCTTTTCCCGTGATTAAAATGTCATCTAAGTAGCACTGCGTGCTTGGAATTCCTTGTAACACCTGTTCCATGGCCCTCTGCCAAATTGCTGGCGCCGAAGCTACCCCAAAGACCAGTCTATTGTAGCGATACAAGCCTCTGTGAGTGTTGATGGTGAGGTACTGGCGTGACTCTTCCTCGACCTCCATCTGTAGATATGCTTGAGCCAGATCTATTTTCGTGAAATGTTTCCCTCCAGCCAACGAAGCAAAGATATCTTCAATCCGCGGAAGCGGGTATTGTACCGTGTGAAGCACCGGATTCACAGTAATCTTGAAATCTCCGCAGATATGGACCTTCCCCGGTCCCCCAGGCTTATTACTCGGTGAGGACTTCATGACGGGAACAATGGGCGTGGCCCACTCACTCCAGTCCACTTTTGACAGAACCCCTGATCGTTCAAGTTCTTCCAGTTCTGCCTCCACAGCTGGTCGTATTGCGTAAGGAACTGATCTGGCCTTAAAAAACTTTGGGCTTGCATTTTCTGCAATCTTAACCATTGCTTTAATACCTCGCAGCGTTCCCAGTCCTTGCTGGAATACCTCCTTAGCTTCGTCCAATATTCTGGACAACCGTTCAGGTTTGACATCCTCTTTTTCGGAATCCACCGTCATGGTGTTTAGGGACTGCCAGTCCAATTTTATTTTTCGGATCCACTCCCGTCCCAGAAGTGGTGGTCCTCCCTCAGGCAATACATACAGGTCCAACCGGTGATGATCTTTATCCTTGTATCTCACCTTGACTTCTATCATTCCGATGGGGAATACTTTGTGCCCCATGTATGTCTGTAGTACTAGTTCCGTATCCCGTAGTGGAATATGCTTGAAAAATTTCTTATAGTCATGCTTATTCATGACCGTCAACGCCGATCCGGTGTCCACTTCCATTTTTACTTGGACCTTTGCAATCTGTAGCGTTATCCAGTTAGTTTGTCGGTCAGCTTCATTGCTCACGTTGTGAATTCTCAGACTGTCCAGTCCTTTGCATTTGGAGTGTGAGACTGACTTCTGTTCCCTCAGACTCTTCTTAGTCACCTCTTGTACCTTTCCGTACCATTTTTGTGGTGACTTCTTATTGTTGTACGTTGCTCCTGACCGGCATACCTTAGCTATGTGCCCGATCTTGCCACATTTCCTGCATTCTTGGTTTTTACCCCAGCATTGATTCTGGTCGTGTGTTGTCTTCCCACAACGGTAGCATTTTGTTGTGCTCGAAGTAATTTGGTCCACCCCTAGTGCCGTCGCCTTTAGCTGCATTTCCGCCGTTCCTTTCGCTGCAGCTTCATGCGATGCAGCTATGAGGACAGCCCTGTCCAGTGTGAGGTCATTTTCTTCCAGTAGTCGCTTCTGCGTTCCTTCTTTGGACAATCCGCATACGAACTTGTCACGCAGTGCCTCTGTCAGATTCCCTCCAAACTGGCAGTATTTCGCTATCCTACGCAGTTCGACCAAGTATTCCGCATTGCTTTCGTCTTTCCTCTGCGTTCTTGCGTAGAATTTGAATCGTTCAGCCAGCATCAACGGTGTGGGGTTCAAGTGATCCTTCAGCGCTGCTACAATATCATCGAAAGTCTGATCTGCCGGTTTAGCTGGTGAGAGAAGATTCTTCAACCCCCCGAATGTTTTCGCACCCATCATGTTAAGTAAGGTTAAAGCTTTTTCCTCCTTAGCTATTTTGTTAGCCTTACAATGTATCTCAATACGTTCTACGTACGTGGCCCAGTCTTCTATCTCCGAATTGAACTCGTTGATGTCCGCCCGCTTAGGCATCTTTCTTTCCTTGGGTACAACACAAGTATTTCTTCAAGTATTCTTATTTATTTGTTTATTTCTAAGATGGCGGTTTTCCCGCGAAAATGGCGGTTTCCCGCTCTTTCCTTCTCGCCCCGCCCACTTCAATCGTCTTCCGCACCTAATGGCGGCTTCCCGCGTTTCTTCCCTGGTGGAAGGGGTACGCTTTCCCCACAGCGGACAGGTTCAGCCACTGGGCTGGCTTCCGCACAGCTCCCCTTACTCGGCTCTGTCTTTTTCTCCCGCCCGCATGGCTCTACCGGCGCTGGGTACACCCCGTTAATGGAGGACAGTTCAGCCGCTGGACTGGCTCTCGCGCAGTCTCTCACCCCGTTTTCGGCTGTGTCTCTCTCCCACTCCCGCACGTTCGGTTTTGCCGGCTCTGAGTGCCCCGTTGGTGGAGAACAGCTCAGCCGCTGGACTGGCTCCTCGCAGTCTCTCTCTCCGCACCCAGCTCTCACCCGCACGGTTCCCGTTCGCCTCCCCAGCCCTCTTGCAGACCGGTGTTTCCCTCCCCAGCTGCGGCTGGGTTTCTCTTCCCGCGCCTACTCGCAGGCTCAGCGCTTCGTGGCTGCGGTCGCTGCCCGGAGTTTTCCCGCCGATCGCGGTCCGGCTGTCACCCGACGCCGTTGGACCCGACTTTTGGCCGGCACAGCTCCCCCTCGACCGAGGTTGAGTGCTCTGCCCTTATCCTTCGGATACTTCTACACCTTCCCCTACTCACAGTTTCGTCGGCCGCCTTGTTTCTTGCTGGTCGGCTCACTCCACACCATGGCAGAAGGGTAGTCAGTGCCTGTTGCTGATACAGCTTTTGTTGTTAGTCTTCCTGCTTTCTGTTGTTGCAGCCTCGTGTTTTCTTTTGGTAGCACGACGAGGGCGGTTGTCTCTCTTCGACGCTCTTCGTTGCTTTTGGTAGTCTTGCCGCAGGGTACGATCGGACTCGTCGCCACTGTAAAGTCTGTGGGTTGTGCACAGACTTCAGAAGTAACAAACAAACAGGTCTTTACTATTCGAAGGTCCGGGCGAATCTGCCCCAGCAATCATGCCACAACACTTATATACTGGTGTGGTCACTATCGGTATTACAGTATACAGAAGCCAACAAATAGTGCCACCTGAAAGTAGTCCTCTTAAAGGTGAACGGTTACATTCAATAGTTCCCTTAAAGGTAGACGGGTACATACACTACAAACAGGGATGAGGGACTTCAGTTATGAGGAAAGGTTGGAAAAGATAGGACTGTTCTCCTTAGAACAGAGGTTAAGAGGTAACCCAATAAAGGTTTTCAAGATGATGAGATGTTTCTATAGAGTAGATAAAGAAAAACGATTTCCTCTGGCAAGTGGGTCAATAACCGGAGGTCATAGTTTTAAAATCATTGACAAAAGATCTAGAGGGGAGATGAGGAGACATTTTTTCACTCAGAGTTGTTGTGATCTGGATCGCTCTACCTGAAAGGTGGTGGAAGCTGAATTATTAATAAATAATTTTAAAAGGGAGTTGGACAGGTACTTGAGGATGAGGAACTTACAGGGTTACGGACATAAAGCAGTGATGTGGGACTAAAGCACGACTCCTCTTTCAAAGAGCCACCACAGGCACGATGGTCCAAATGGCCTCCTTCTGTGCTGTAAGTTCCTATGATTCTATGGCCTAGAAATTGAGTGGGCTTAGCGCCCATTTTGCGGCGCTAGAGGGCATTGCGCTGGACTTACAGCCGGTTTTGAAATTGACTAGGGCCCAACATCGGCGTTACACCGGTAGCGCTGCGTCGGCACCGATGACGTCATCGGTGTGCGCAGTGTCCCGGTTGCCGTGGTGACGGGCCCCAGCGCCGAAATTCAGTTGCGCCTGCCTCGCCCATGGCAGCCGCAACTAAGACTCTGGCAACAGAGTCTTACACGACTTTGCGCCGGCGCATAAAGGTGGAGCGGCGGCCGGCCGCTTTCCCGCCGGCCGCCTGCCCGCACCTCCCTCCCCGGACTCCCCCACCCCTCCCCCGCGGAACAGATGCTTCTCGGCTGCGAGCCCGGCACTTCCCCGAGGTGCCGGGCTCATTTTTGTGGCGATTTAACCGGCCAGCGGGCGGGTGCAGGCAGCTCCTCCTTAACTGAAGGAGGAGGCCTGCACTTCCCGAGCCTGCCGCACCGCATCGGGCGCCGCAGCGCCGGAATAGCGCCGCAATGCGGCGCGTAGCGGCAGTTTTCAGGCGCAAACAGCCTTCAGTAGCGCCGGCAGCCGTTTGGGCGCGGCGCTACTGAATTTTTGGCGCGCACAGCGCGACTTAGCACCGGCGCTAAATTTCCGGCGTTAAGCCCCGGCGCAGCGCAAACTCAATTTCTAGGCCTATGATTCTAATTTCCAGTTTCAAATTGCAGCACTTAGAATACTCCCTTTAAATACTGATTTTTTTGTCAAAGGCAATAACCGCTTCCCCACAATTGCTCCATAAGGCCCACCTTAAGGTGAGACTAAAGTGCAGTGCATTCATAGAATCATAGAAATTTATGGCACAGAAGGAAGCCATTTGGCCCATCATGTCTGTGCCAGCTGAAAAAGAGCTATCCAGCCTAATCCCACTTTCCAGCTCTTGGTCCCTAGCCATGTAGATTACAGCACTTCAAGTGCCTATCCAAGTACTTTTTAAATGCGATGAGGGTTTCTGCCTCTACCGCCCTTTCAGGCAGATAATTCTAGATCCCCACCACCCTCTGGGTGAAAATGTTCTCCTCAACTCCCCTCTAATTCTACTACCAATTACTTCAAAATCTATGCCCCCTGGTTTTTGACCTGCCTGCTAAGGGAAATAGATGCTTCCTGTTCACTCTCTAGGCTGCTCATAATTTTATACACCTCAATTAAGCCTCCTCTGTTCCAAAGAAAACAACCCCAGCCTATCCAATCTTTCCTCACAGCGAAAATTCTCCAGTCCTGGCAATATCCTCGTAGATCTCCTCTGTACCCTCTCTAGTGCAATCACATCTTTCCTGTAATGTGGTGACCAGAACTGCACGCAGTATTCTAGCAGTGGCCTAACTAGTTTTTTATACAGTTCAAGCATAACATCCCTGCTTTTATATTCTATGCCTCGGCTAATAAAGGAAAGTATCCCGTATGCCTTCATAACCACCTTATCTATCTATCCTGCTACCTTCAAGGATCTGTGGACATGCACTCCAAGGTCCCTCTGTTTCTCTACACTTCTCAGTATCCTACCATTTATTGTGTATTCCCTTGCCTTGTTAGCCCTCCCCAAATGCATTACCTCACACTTCTCCAGATTGAACTTCCATTTGCCACTTTTCTACCTACCTGACCATTCCATTGATATCTTCCTGCAGTCTATTCCTGGCAACAAGCGTGGGACATTGCATAAGAACTTATCTGCATACTAATAACTGTGATTTTAATATTTGAATGAAACTTTTGCTTCCTTTCTCTACCACCAGCAGTGTTTGTATATCCTACAGTTTGTGGGTGCACTCGCAGTTATGAGCAGCTAGGGAAGCGTGCATGATGGAGTTAAGCTCTTTAACATATCCTGACTTCCAGCATTTGTGGTTTTCGCCTTACTCTTGTAGGAATCGATCTATCCCTAACTGAAGCATTGAAGTCGAGTCAGTTCAATAATTCAACTGAATTTAATCAAACAAGTGAACAAAACAAAAACAAATGTAAGAAATCACACAACACCAGGTTATAGTCCAACAGCTTTATTTGAAATCACAAGCTTTCGGAGCGCTGCTCCTTCTTCAGGTGAAGTGGAGAAATGCATAAAGACACAGCTTATATAGTCAGAGAATCATGTCAGATGTTTACAGGTAACCTTTCCAACTGCCATTTATCGCACCTCGGCAGAGAGATAATCACAGCAGTCAAAGGTGTGAATGGTGTCCAAACAGGTCAGTCAGGGAAACATTACATCAAAGAACAATGAGGTGGGGTCACAAGGGGTCAAATATTGCAGATGCTGGGGTCTGTATGAAAAACAAAAAAACAGACAAAAAACATTTTTTTTGGCTGGAAATCACAGCAGGTCCAGCCGCATCTGTGCAGAGAGAACAAGCCAATGTCGACTTGAGTCTGGATGACCCTGCATCAGGTGGGGTTACATGTAGCGTGACATGAACCCAAGATCTCGGTTAAGGCCGTCCTCATGGGTGCGGAACTTGGCTATCAGTTTCTGCTCGACGATTGCAGGAAAGGATGCCCCCGGAGCATGGTACATCGGCGAGACCATGCAGACACTGCGACAACGGATGAACGGACACCGCGCAACAATCACCAGGCAGGAGTGTTCCCTCCCAGTCGGGGAACACTTCAGCAGTCAAGGACATTCAGCCTCCGATCTTCGGGTAAGCATTCTCCAAGGTGGCCTTCGAGACACACGACAACGCAAAATCGTCGAGCAGAAACTGATAGCCAAGTTCCGCACTCATGAGGACGGCCTCAACCGAGATCTTGGGTTCATGTCACGCTACATGTAACCCCACCTGATGCAGGGTCATCCAGACTCGAGTCGACATTGGCTTGTTCTCTCTACACAGATGCGGCCGGACCTGCTGTGATTTCCAGCCAAAAAAAATGTTTTTTGTCTGTTTTTTTGTTTTTCATACAGACCCCAGCATCTGCAATATTTGACCCCTTGTGACCCCACCTCATTGTTCTTTGATGTAATGTTTCCCTGACTGACCTGTTTGGACACCATTCACACCTTTGACTGCTGTGATTATCTCTCTGCCGAGGTGTGATTAATGGCAGTTGGAAAGGTTACCTGTAAACATCTGACATGATTCTCTGACTATATAAGCTGTGTCTTTATGCATTTCTCCACTTCACCTGAAGAAGGAGCAGCGCTCCGAAAGCTTGTGATTTCAAATAAAGCTGTTGGACTATAACCTGGTGTTGTGTGATTTCTTACATTTGTCCACCCCAGTCCAATTCCGGCATCTCCACACCAAAACAAAAACATGCAGGAGCAACAGCAAGCAGGTCTTTTCAGCAACTTGTTACACGAGGTCTGGTCTTAGAACCTCCCACTCTATGACGTCATGACATCATCACGTTTCCCGCCGTTCGGGGCATCACGTGACCAATGTGATGACGTCATCACGTTTCAGGGCTTTTACAGAAAGCTTATTTACACTCAGCCAACAAACACAGATGCTGTAGCATTGGGTTAAAGACAGTTATGCATTTGTACAGAAGATCATTGGTGGTTTTGCCACATGCCCCCCCCCAGAAGTGTCTTTAATCGCAAAGGTCAATCGCAGAGGAGGTCGGACAAGCCTGTCGGAGCGACTCCGATATTCCCGGAGAGGAATGGATGGTGCAGGAGATGAGCTGGGTTGCGGGGCCAACGGGCCAGGCGCGGCGCTCGCGGGCGGTCGGCCACGACGTGGCGGCTGCGCTGCCTCGACAGGTTGTTTGAGATCCAGGTGTGCAGCCTTGAGGTGGTCCACGGAAATGTGGTCGGGTTTACCTCTGACGTCCACTAGAAAACTCTTGGCGCCCGCCTGCAGTACTCGGAAAGGGCCTGCGTATGGAGGCATGAGAGGACTACGGTGGGCATCCTGTCGGACGAAAACAAATTTAGCCCTCATAAGCTCCAGCAGAACATGTGATGTGGGCAGTCCATGCTGTGAAGTCGGAATGGGCCGGAAAGAGTGCGCTGCAGCCCGGTGAGCCCCCAGTTGTTCAGCTGCTGATCACGGACGCGTCGGTGACAGAAGAAAGTCGCCGGGCACCCTGAGCGGCTGGCCATAAACTAGTTCAGCGGCCGATGCCTGCAGGTCCTCTTTAGGCGCTGTGCGCAACCCGAGCATCACCCATGGCAGCTTATCCACCCATGCGGTCCATTGGAGGGTGGCCAGCAGCGACGCCTTCAAAGAGCGGTGAAAGCGTTCGCATAACCCGTTGGCCTGCGGAAGATAAGCCGTGGCCCGATGGAGCTTGGTGCCCAAACCTGAAACCACGGCTGTTGTGTATGTACCTTTAAGAGAATAACTGGTCTCAGACTGCAGTACCGGCAGTGACCACCCCTGTATAAAAGGCGCTAGTAAGCCTCTGTAGTTTCAGTTTCCCGATTGACTCCTTTCAGTAAAGACTTGTTTTGGTCAACTCCTGCTGTCCGTGTCTCAATCATACACGGACATAATACTGGCGACGAGCAGATACGAACTTACCTACAGTCTGCACCACCTCCTGAGATCCATTCCTGCAGCGAAGTGAGCAGAGGTCGAGGCCAGAAGGAAGAAAGAAGCAGTAGAAACGGGCGTCGACCATGGGCATCCGCCCCTGAGTCAGCGGAGTTGAAGATTGCTGGAGAAGCTGTCGAAAGCGGGGCCTGATTCCTGTCGACGGTGCTTCAGCTAATCGGGCTGGTGGCAGGTAGTACACTGATCCTTCCTGGGCTGCGGTGGTCGCGAACTCGAGCGGGTGGCTTGCAACGGGGCCGAGCAGCATTGTCAGGAAGAGGAGAAAGAGAGGGTGGAGCACACAGGGCGGGGCCGGTGCTACGAAGCCGGGCTGCGTACAGACCCGAGAAGAGGGAGGCAAGAGTCCCACAGGGTTGTTCCACGACGGGAAAATAATAAAAAAAAAGAAATATTAAACGCGCAGGAAACCGCGAGGAGCTGCAGGTTGCAACGGAAACCGTGGAAAGCAGCGCTAGCAACAGCGGGGAAGAAGGCAAAAGCATGGGAGGCGCCATCTTAATCAGCGGGGAAGAAGGCAAAGCGCGGGAGGCGCCATTTTAGATTTTCAAGATGCCGAAGACTGGCTGTATCACTGCCTTTGATAACACAATAGAGGACTGGACCACGTATGTGGAAAGAGTGGAGGTATATTGCGAGGCAAACGAAATAGCCGATGAGAAAAAGGCATCGGTATTGCTAAACTTAATGGGCGCTAGAACGTACGGCCTATTGCAGGACCTGATTACTCCAGCCAAACCTAAGGTGAAGAGTTTTAATGAAATTGTTGCTGTCCTGCAGGAACACCTAAACCCTGCACCGCTGTTGATAGCCGAAAGATTTAAATTCCACAGGAGAACTCAGCATAAAGATGAGAGCAATGCTGAGTACCTTACGGAACTACGCAAGCTATCAAAGCACTGCCAGTTCGGAGCAGGACTGGCAGATACACTACGGGACAAATTTGTCTGTGGACTCCTGAGTGAAGGAACACAGAAGAAGTTACTCTCAGAGAAAGAGCTGACGCTAGATAAGGCTTTCAGCGTGGCAGTATCGTATGAAGCAGCAGCCAGGGGAGCTGCGGTAATTCAACAAAAGCCACAGGAACACGGCACCCACGAAATGACACGGGGATTTGCAAAATGTTATCGCTGCGGCAGAACTAACCATGACCAGAAGGACTGCTGGTCCAAGGACAAAATATGCAGGCAATGCGGAAAGATGTGACACATTGCACGAGTTTGCAGGTCTGGGATGAAGACCAGCGACAACAAAAAGGCTACTAAGGAACCGTACAAGAAAGTACAAAAGATGACGGACAGTAGTTCCGAAGACCAGATGAGCGATAGTGAATCCGGGAACAGGAGGCTAAGCTGTCTCAAACTTCACAATGTAATCGCAAAAGAGGATCACCAAACCATTTGGGTCACCCTCACGATAGCAGGGTCCCAAGTTAAAATGGAATTGGATACAGGATCAGCGCTAACCGTCATGAATCGATGAGACTACGAGCGGCTATTCTCACACATACCCTTGAGAGAGACATCCATCATCTTGACGACGTATACGGGGCAAAAGTATACCCCAGAGGAAAAATAAGGGTGCCTGTCGAATACAACGGCAAGAAAATACGGAAATTGTATCTCTACATACTGCAAAATGGTGGACCACCGTTATTGGGACGTGAATGGATCAGGAAGATAAGCTTAGATTGACACTCCATTTATGCAATGACGGTGGATGGTAAAAAAGATGAAGACGTCACTCCTGCACGATTGTCAACAATTTTAGCTAACGCCAAAGAGGTATTTCAACAAGAAATGGGCACTCTTAAAGGTGTAACCGCCTCGATAAAAATAGAAGAGAATGCAATTCCCAAGTTTTTCAAAGCAAGACCGGTACCATATGCAATTCGCCCAGCCGTCGAGGCAGAGCTGGAGAATCTGGAGAAGGCAGGCGTGTTGTCTAAGGTCGACTGGAGGGAGTGGGCGACACCCATCGTTCCTGTCATGAAGAAAACGTTAAGCAATAAGTCTGAGGAGCCAAGGAAGGTTCGCATCTGTGGGGATTTCAAGGTGACGGTGAACCCAGTCCTTCACACAGTACAATATCCTCTTCCAAGGATAGAAGACATCTTCGCCTCACTGTCTGGAGGGAAGCGTTTTACAAAAATTGACCTAGCACAAGCATATTTGCAGATGGAGGTTGAAGAATCCTCTAGGAAGTATCTCACGATAAACACTCACAAAGGTCTTTACCAGTATCATCGATTGGTATTCGGAGTAGCATCAGCTCCAGCGATATGGCAAAGAGCGATGGAACAAGTCCTGCAAGGGATTCCGGGGACTCAGTGTTACTTGGACGACATCCTTGTGACAGGTGAAGATGACAGTGAACACCTTAACAAGCTAGAACAGGTGTTCACTAGACTACAGGAACATGGGCTATGAGCCAACTGCCCCAAGTGCGAGTTTTTTAAGAAACAGATATCGTATTGTGGCCACGTGATTGATGAAGAGGGGTTACATAAGTCCCCTGACAATATTGAAGCAGTTGTTAAGGCCCCAGCGCCTGAAAATGTGTCGCAACTGAGGTCATTCCTCGGATTGGTGAATTACTACCATAAGTTTTTGCCGAATTTGTCAACAATCCTGCACCCACTGAATGCCCTGCTATGAACGGGAGTAGCATGGAAATGGAGCAATGACTGTAAGCGGGCCTTTCAGAAGAGTAAGGACTTAATCACTTCAAGAGAAGTATTGGCTCACTACAACCCAGCACTGCCAATCAGACTGGCGTGTGATGCATCTCCCTACGGCATTGGGGTGGTACTGTCACATAAATTCCTTGATGGTTTAGAGAGGCCGATAGCTTTTGCGTCACGCTCGTTAACTTCTGCCGAGCGTAACTACGCCCAGATTGACAGAGATTCCCTCAGCCTAGTGTGGGGGGTGAAGAAGTTCAATCACTACCTGCACGGTCAAAAATTTACTCTACTAACCGATCATCAACCTCTTGTCTCCATTTTCAACCCTCAGAAGGGCGTACCGATAATGACAGCGCAACGGCTGCAGAGGTGGTCCCTTTTCCTAGGGGCACACCAATATGACATCGAGTACAAAGGAACTAAACAGCATGGGAATGCTGATGGATTGTCACGCCTACCGTTGCCGACGGTGGAAGAAGAAGGCCGTGCAGTGGATCCAATGGAGTTATTCCACTCGACCATAGTCGAATGTCTCCCTGTGACGAATGCAAACATAGAAAAGGAAACACAGAATGACCCGACACTATCACGGGTCTATGATTTAACGGTGAAGGGATGGCCAGCACAAGGCGAACCACTGCTACCAGCATTCTCGCCGAGAAGAGAACAGCTGTCAGTGTGCAGAGGAACCTTGATGTGTGGATCCAGAGTAGTAATTCCACCTAAGTTGATGGATAGAGTGCTCAATGAGCTTCATGAGGGTCATCTGGGTGGGGTAAAAATGAAGAACTTAGCCAGAGCGTTTGTGTGGTGGCCGGGAATCGATAGAGAAATCGAAGAGATGACCAAGAGCTGTGCAGGATGCCAGAAGGTCCAAAACGCCCCACCACAAGCTCCTCTACATCCATGGGAGTGGCCCTCATCTCCATGGCAACGGGTGCATATTGATTTTGCTGGTCCATTCATGGACTCGATGTTTTTAATTGCGGTGGATGCACATTCAAAGTGGCCAGAGGTAATAAAAATGTCCTCAACCACCACAGAAAAAACTATCACAGTTTTACGAACCATATTCGCCAGGAATGGGCTGCCTGAACAGATTTGCTCTGACAATGGACCACAGTTTGTGTCTGAAGAGTTCCGGATGTTCTTAAAGAACAATGGTGTCAAGCATTACACATCTGCCCCATATCATCCAGCCACTAATGGATTGGCCGAGAGGTTTGTTCAAACATTCAAGAAGGCTATCAAGGCAATGTGTAATGAAGATATACCCCTACAACACAAGGTGGACAACTTCTTGTTTGCCTACCGGAATGCGACACATGCGGTTACCAACCAAACTCCAGCCATGATGTTCTTCAATCGAAGACTATGATGCCGCTTGGATTTGCTTAAGCCAAACATCCGAAGAGATGTGGAGAACAGGCAGTTTCAGAATATGAATGAAAGGCCGACCAGGAGTTTTAAGATAGGTCAACCAGTTTTGGCCCGGGACTACCGCACTGAGAAATGGCAACCAGGAATGATTTGTACACGGCAAAGACCTCTCATGTATACCGTGGATGTTGGGGAGAGCATTGTAAGATGCCATGCTGACCAGATTCTACAGTCACTGGAAAACGGCAACTCCACACCACGATCTGATACACCTGGTAATGAAATCGACGTTCCAATTGCAGCTACCGCAGAATCGGTGATATTGGAAGCAGATGAACCAAACAACGACATTGATCCTGACTCAACCTTGCTAGAGGAACCTGATACCCCAAAGAGGCGTTATCCAGACAGAATCAGGAAGCCTCCTCAAAGACTGAACTTATAATTGCTTAAACTTAACCAATGTATCTAGCAACCGTAATTGTGATTGTAATTAGTTATCATTTAGTTGTTAAATGAATGTTATGCACTATTTATCTAAAAGTGGAGGAATTGTTTTGTATGTACCTTTAAGAGAATAACTGGTCTCAGACTGCAGTATCGGCAGTGACCACCCCTGTATAAAAGGCGCTAGTCAGCCTCTGTAGTTTCAGTTTCCCGATTGGCTCCTTTCAGTAAAGACTTGTTTTGTTCAACTCCTGCTGTCCGTGTCTCAATCATACACGGACATAATAACGGCGTTCCACAAAGCAGACAAAAACTGCGGCCCACGGTCCGACGAAATGTCCGATGGAACGCCGAAACGAGCAACCCAGGATGAAAGAAAAGCTCGGGCGACATCCGCGGAGGTGGTGGACATTAAAGGAATGGCCTCCGACCACCTGGTGGTACGGTCGACGATTGTCAAAAGATGCGTAAACCCTTGTGATGGCGGTAGTGGGCCCACGAGGTCGACATGAACGTGATCGAATCGCTGCTCCGGTACCTCGAAAACGGCGACAGGAGTTTTGACGTGGCGCTGTACCCTCGCCCTCTGGCGCACAACGCAGGTCTTGGCCCAGTCGCGCACATCTTTTCTCATTCCCCTCCAGACGAATTTGGACGTTAACAATTTCTGTGAAGCCCGCACGCCCGGGTGTGCAAGTCCGTGAATGACATCGAATACTTTCCTGCGCCAGGACAACGGAACGATCGGGCGTGGGTCTCCCAGGGAGACGTCGCAGAGCAAGAAGGTGCCGGCCGAATGGAAAGGCACATCTGCTGGCTGCAGGCAGGACGAATCAGAGCGGAAAGCTTGCGTTTCCGGGTCAGTCGCTTGGTCAGCTGCCATGAGCGAATAATCGAGCCCCAGTTGGACGGCCTGGACGGTCGCACGTGAGAGGCAGTCGGCAACTACGTTATCCTTCCCAGCCACGTGCTGGGTGTCGGTGGTAAACTCAGAAATGAAGGTGAGTTGTCGTTGCTGCCGGGCTGACCGTGGCTCAGTCGTCTTGGCCATGGCAAACGTCAGGGGCTTGTGATTGACAAACGCGGTGAATTGGCGCCCTTCCGATAAAAAACGAAAGTGGTGGATGGCCAGGAACAACGCCAACAGCTCCCGGTCGAACGTGCTGTAGCTACGTTCGTTACTACGCAGCTGGCGACTAAAAAATGCCAGCGGTTGCCATGTCCCATTGACCCATTGCTCTTGCACGGTGCCGATGGCGTAGTCCGACGCATCCGTCGTGAGCGCGATGGTGGCGCCAGGCAGTGGGTGCGCCAACATGGCCGCGTTAGCGAGGGCCTCCTTCATGTCCCCAAAAGCGCAGTCCATCTCTGGCGTCCAAGACACAGGTTCTTTCAACGGCTTCCCTCGGAGTGCCTCGTAGAGCGGCCGCATGAGCTGTGTGGCCCGGGGGACAAATCAATGGTAAAAATTTACTATGCCGAGGAATTCTTGGAGCGCTTTGACGGGTTGTGGCTGTGGAAACGCAGCGATGGCTGCCACTTTCGCCCGGAGTGGCAGTGCCCCTTCTGCCGTGATGCGGTGGCCCAGAAAATTGATTTGCCTCAGTCCGAATTGACACTTGTGTGGATTAATTATAAGGCCATGCTCCTGGAGGCGGCGGAAAAGGATGCACAGGTGTCGTAGATGCTCCTCCTTTGAAGCGCTGGCGACGAGGATGTCATCAAGGTACACGGAAAGGAATTTGAGGTCCCGTAGCATTGAATCCATGAGGCGTTGGAACGCCTGCGCCGCATTTTTGAGACTGAAAGGCATTCGTAAGAATTCGAAAAGTCCAAACGGGGTAATGACCGCCGTCTTCTGGACGTCCTGTGGGTGGACGGGCACCTGGTGTTACCCCCGGACGAGGTCGATCTTGGAAAAAAACGAATTGCCTGCTAAATGAGCGGAAAAATCCTGGATGTACGGTATCGGGTACCGGTCCGGAGTCATGACCTCATTGAGGCACCGATAATCGCCGCAGGGCCGCCACCCACCGCCTGGCTTTGGCACGATATGCAGCGGAGACGACCAGGGACTATCGGACCGGCGAACGATGCCCAACCGCTCCATGGTAGAGAATTCCGCCTTCGCGGCCTCGAGTTTACTGGCCTCCAAACATCGAGCGCGGGCATAAACCGGGGGGCCGGTCGTCGCGATGTGGTGCTCAACACCATGTTTGGCGGTCGTCGCCGAGAAGGTGGGCCGAGTGAGCTCCGGAAATTCCTTGAGCAGGCGGGTGAAGTCGTCGGGCCTCGACTCAGCGCAGGCGAGCGCGGGGGCCACGCCTGAGCCCCGAAAACAGGGGATGGGGGCCCATGAGGCGGCGTGAATCAGGCGGCGATTACGTACGTCGACCAGTAGGTTATTAGCACAGAAAAAGTCAGCGCCGAGGATTGCTAGTGGTATTTTGGCGGTTATAAACTCCCAGTGGAAGTGTTGCCCGCCGAGACACAACCGGATTCGCTGCATCCCAAACGTACAGATAGCGCTGCCATTGGCGGCCTGTAGTGGAGTACCACACCTCCCGGACCCGACGTTGAGGGGTGAAGCGGGGAGGATGCTGCACTGGGCGCCCGTGTCACACAAGAACCACCGGCCCGAAATGGAGTCGGTGATATACAACAATTTCCCGGAATCACCAACCGTCATTGTGGACGCGAACCCGACCTCAGTGTCGTTCTTCCGTTCTCGCGCACGGTTTTGCTGCTTTCTCGGTGCCGGTGGCACAAAACTACATGGGAGTCGGCAGTATCTGGCTTTCGGTCCGAACCAGGCGTGGCAGTAACAGAGGCCGGTCTGTGGAGGTGCCGAGGCGGGGTTCCTCGAGGCGGGACACTTCGAAGTGGCACAGTACTGTTGCATCACCGCGTGAATGGTGTCGGCTTCGGCCGCGAGCGCTACGCCGTCCGTAGCCTCCGACCTGGCGAGGGCTGCTTGTACCTGCTCAGGGAGCTAGCTCAGGAAGAGTTCCCGAAACAGAAAACACTGTGGCTCAGACCCGAGGAGTGTGAGCATTTGGCTCATCAACTCGGAAGGCTTAGTGTCGCCTAACCCGGGGAGTGCGAGCAAACGTCGTGCGCGCTCCGCTTTTGTGAGACTGAATATTTGCATAAGGCGCGCCTTAAGCGTTTCATACTTGTCATCCACGGGCGAGTTCTCCAGCAGGCTGATGATTCGGGAAGCCGTCAAGCTGTCCAGTGCGGAGACCACGTAAAGGTAACGGGTCTGATCCAGCACGATGTTCCGAAGTTGGAACTGAGCCTCCGGTTGCACGAACCAGGAGGCTGCCTGTCGTTCCCAAAATTGAGGGAGCTTCAAACTCGCTGCGTTCACATCCATCTTGTTCTCGAACTTTCCTCCGCGAAAATCGTCCGCGAAGCTTCGGGGTCACCAATGTAGGAATCGATCTATCCCTAACTGAAGCACTGAAGTCGAGTCAGTTCAATAATTCAACTGAATTTAATCAAACAAGTGAACAAAACAAAAACATGCAGGAGCAACAGCAAACAGGTCTTTTCAGCAGCTTGTTACACGAGGTCTGGTCTTAGAACCTCCCACTCTCTGACGTCATGACGTCATCACGTTTCCCGCCGTTCGGGGCATCACGTGACCAATGTGATGACGTCATCACGTTGTTTCAGGGCTTTTACAGAAAGCTTATTTACACTCAGCCAACAAACACAGATGCTGTAGCATTGGGTTAAAGACAGTTATGCATTTGTACAGAAGATCATTGGTGGTTTTGCCACACTCTGAACTTAGACATTACAGTTTATGATGTAAGAAAAACCCTTGAATTAGTTACTCACTGGCAGTCATCCATTATCCTGTATGTTCTGACCCAAATACTTTGATGTAAGTTATCTTATTACTCTACTTTATGTAGATAAAAATATTATATAAAAAACAGTGAGTCACACAGATCAGAAAATCTGATGACATCATTTTTCTCCTTAAGCTTCTTTCACAATGTAGTTAATATTATACAGTACTTTTCAAGTTTAATTAAAAAGATATCTCCTTGTGCGATTCTATTCTGGGACATATGTTATGCCAAGTGAAATCTCCACACTAACATCCACATGTATGTGCAGATGTGATTGCCTCACACATGTGGTGTGCCACGTGTAATAATGCAGATTCTATAAAATGAGATCTTCCCCTTTTCGTAACTCTACTTAAAAGTTTGTTCTGATCTTTGCCACTTGTTCTAATGCAAGTGGTTCTCCCATGACATTGCTCAGGAAAATCAGATGGTAGGCTGTTTTGTAACGTCAGCTAACTAATCAACTATCCCACTCCTTTTTGCAGAGTCCAAGATGCCTCGCTGCCCTGAAATAGTTTTTCTCCTCTCCCCCCACCACACCCTCCACTGTACTCAATTGAGTGTCTTTCTCTCTTCCTACCAGTGGAGGTACATCTCATGAGGCCAGGCCTACCTATCTGCCAAATAACTGAAGTAAAGCCAACTTGGGGGTCCAGCATGGAATCATGGGCAGGATCCCTGAAGAAATAAGTCTTTCTAAAAGAAAAACTTTTTAAAGTAGCTCCCTCACAAAGGGGTCTTTGGGGGTGGGTGATGGGGTGGTGGCGGGAACCAATAACTTCTTTCCAGAAGAGATGCTGCATGCACCTGGAACTGGCTACATGCATCAGACTTTCCAGCCTCTCTAACCAGGTAGGTGCCCTAGATTTGCCTGTAGTGATGTGGACGCATCCCATTGTTATAAAACAAGTAATTTCACCCTGACCCTGGGAACTTTATCATGGATCAGCAGTGGAGGCCCTGGTACTTACACCAGGATGCAGTCAATTCCACCATTAAAGTCAATGGAAATGATAATTGGGAGGTCCGGGCGAAAAGGCCTTTGCGCCCCATTAGCGCCCCCCACGGTAGGTGTAAAGGAGGGGAATTTCTCCCCCTTAGTCATCACCTTGGACTGTTACATCTCTCACATACTTACATGCATGCATCTCAAAATATCTCTCCTATCTAATTAAGCTGCATGATGTATGTAAATGACATGACAGCTGCAAAGGCCTGCATGTTGACATATGTGTATCACTGTGTGTCAACATAACTATAGGAACTTCCCGCTTAATGTACCCTCACTGCATGAGAAGACAGATCAAGAACAAGAACCCCAAACATACATCTATTAATTCCAGATGAGGAGTTCTGTTAATTTTCAAGCAAGTTCATAGATGCTGTCGGACATGGAGAAGTTGGAAGGCTGCTGCCAGCTTTGGATTAGTGCAAACCTTGTGTTGCAGATGCTCACGGTAGACTGTAATGCTGTAGTGTAAACAACCATTCATCAGCGACTGCACAGATGTGACTAACACCTTCATACTAACAGAGCCGTCAGAGTATTTTGCATAGATTCAAGTGATTCATGCAGACAGTCCTGCTCAGAAAGCAATTTCCATTTATCAGCAGCTACTGTTACCACCCTATCAGACTACTCTCAATCATCAGCAAAGTCTGGAAGGTGTTATCGACAGTGCTATCAAGCGTCACTTACTCACCAACAACCTGCTCAATGATGCTCAGTTTTGGTTTCACCAGGACCACTTGGCTCCAGACCTCATTACAGCCTTGGTCCAAACGTGGACAAAAGAGCTGAATTCCAGAGGTGAGGTGAGAGTGACTATCTTCAACATCAAGGCAGCATTTGACCAAGTGTGGCATCAAGGAGCCCTAGTAAAATTGAAGTCAATTGGGATTAGGGGAAAAACTCTCCACTGGCTGGAGTCATACCTAGCACAAATGAAGATGGTTGTGGTTGTTGGAGCCAATCATTTCAGCCCCAGGACATTGCTGTACGACTTCTTCAGGGCAGTGTCCTAAGCCCAACTATCTTCAGCTGCTTCATCAATGACCTTCCCTCCATCATAAGGTCAGATGTGGGGATGATCGCTGATGATTGCACAGTGTTCAGTTCCATTCACTATTCTTCAGATAGTGAAGTAGTCCATGCCTGCCTGCAGCAAGATCTGAACAACATTCAGGCTTGGGCTAATAAGTGGCAGGTAACAGTCGCACCCCCAAATACCAAGCAATGACTATCTCCAACAAGAGAGAGTCTAACCACCTCCACTTGATATTCAACAACATTAACATCATCGAATCCCCCACCATCAACATCCTGGGCATCACCATTGACCCGAAACTTAACTGGACCAGCCACACAAACACTGCGGCTGCAAGAGCAGGTCAGAGGCTGGGTATTCTGTGGCAAGTGACTCACCTTGTGACTCCCCAAAGCCTTTCCACTATCTACAAGGCACGAGTCAGGCGTTTGATGGAATACCCTCCACTTGCCTGGATGAGTGCAGCTTCAACAACACTCAAGAAGTTCAACACCATCCAAGTCAAAGCAACCCGCTTGATCGACACCCCATCCACCACCTTACAATTTGACTCCCTCCACCACCAGTGCAACAGGGCTGCAGTGTGTACCATCTACAAGATGCACTGCAGCAACTCGCCAAGGCTTCTTCGGCAGCACCTCCCAAACCCGTAACCTCTACCACCTAGAAGGACAAGGGCAGCAACCGTATGGAAGCACCACCACCTCCAAGTTCCCCTCCAAGTCACACACCATCCTGACTTGGAAATATATCACTGTTACTTCAAGGTTGCTAGGTCAACATCCTGGAACTCCCTACCTAACAGCACTGTGGGAGTACCTTCACCACACGGACTGCAGCGGTTCAAGAAGGCGGCTCACCACCACCTTCTCAACGACATCTAGAGATGGGCAATAAATGCTGGCCTTGCCAGCGATGCCCACATCCTGTGAATGAATAAATATTTCAATTAGAGAGAGCAAGTATTGCTGGGGGAGTTAAGGAAAAATAAGAAAAATGGTGAACGATTGCTGGAGTACTATCTGCAGTTATTTTCAATAAGGTAGCATCTTTGTAATTAAGAAGAAATATTAAATATGCATTGGAAGGCTATCTGTGAAATCTAGCACCCTATATTTTTTTATAAAACTACCTTGCTTCTTTTAATGGCAAAATGAGAAATATTTAAGGTCTTCTCAGTCAATCATACCTTTCCACAAATAAGCGACTGAAATATTAACTAGCCTATTTGTTCACATATAAATATAACCCGTTTTTGTTACCAGGATTTGTGTAAACCTCCAGTGATTACAGTATAATCAAATAACTGGGCACAATTCTCAGCAAGCCAAATACATTCTGACATTTACGATGCAGCAGGAAGTATCAGCCATTTGACTTCATAGGCTGTTAAGTTACACCTGAATGTGCCCTCTCTTACAGTTATTTAACAAAAGAGTTTAATTTACTTTAGTGCATTAAATGAAAGTTATTCTTTTAATGCATTTGTAGGAATGCAAAATTCACAGCCAATCTTGCAATAATGGTGCTATATCACTGGTTCACCTGCTTAATAGGCATAAAAGTATTCTGCTTTTCCATCCTCAGTTAGGTAGGTATTAGAGAGATTACTCTCCTGGACCTGGCAATATACACATTATTGTCTAGCCTTTGCATCTCTCTGCAAAATTATATCTTGATCAACTATTTATTATTAATTTCTTAATCAATTTGTGTTATTATTTTCTTTACAAAAGGTAGTCTTTAACGGGCACCACCTTGGCGGGATTTAAGTTGGGATGCAAAAGCTAAAACCCCTTACCAACCACAATTGAGCTGTTATGTGTTTAGGTTTTTACTCTAGATATTTTTCTTGGTTTCAGTGTCTCAGACCAACCCCGGAGATAAGTCCTCATTCCCTATGGCCTGGAAATTATGTATCCATGCTCAATATCTAGGTACTTTGTAGCAGGCCCATGGATTGAACAGAAAATCCTAATGGCTGTATTTCAGCTACTGGCTGTTGTGTTTTGAGTTTTGCTTCAATTAAGTTTGTCCCAGTTCCCAGGTGTTACCTGAAGGGGGTGCTGGGGGGCTCGGTTTTACTTTGTCTTTCACTTTCAGTTTCAGATCCTGCCATGCAGACAATGTGCTGTAATGTCCACCCATTTACTCAGTAAATAGTAAAAGGTACATTCCGTCTCCTCTATTCATTACTGTTCAGTCAAGATGCAATATTGGCGACGAGGCGGCTGTTGAACTCTCTAGAAGGACGGAGATAGACATGCAAACCTACAGCCGTGATATTGGAAATTGCGACGAGTGGGCCACTCAGCTAACAACATCAACGGCATTTTGATAGTTGGCTAGCTGCGACGTAGACGGCGGACAGAATATTGTGCGGGCCAGGCAACTACCATGAGTGTAGCTACTGTAACTCTGGCCGGAGGAGAAAAATAATTTTTAAAAAAAGAAAAAAGTCCGTGGATCTTAAAGGGACAGTGCACATTAAAACTATGATGACCTTGGCATGTATTGAAGAGTTCTCTGGGGATAAGGACAGTTCATGGGAGGAATATGCAGAAAGACTGGGGTGTTTCTTTGAGGCCAATAATATTGACAAAGAAGAGAAGAAGCGCTCAGTGTTGCTAAGTGTATGCGGAGCTGCTACTTACTCCGTCCTGCGTTCATTGGTGGCTCTTCGTAAACCTAGTGAGGTGGATTATGCTGATTTGATTGAGAAGCTGCAGAAACATTTTAACCCAAAACCCTCAGAGATTGTGCAGCGTTTCCATTTTCACAATTGTAAACAACAGCCTGGACAATCTATTTCAAGTTACATTGCTGAGTTGAGGAAACGCTCATTACATTGTAATTTTGGTGACCAGTTAGACAATATGCTCCATGATCGGATTGTGTGTGGAGTGCTGGACTCGGCATTGCAGAGACAGCTGTTAGCGGAGAAGGCCCTGACGTTCCGACTGGCCGAGGAGAAGGCTTTAGCAGCAGAGGCTGCATCGATGAATACACGTATGCTCCGTACAGAGGCAGCACCATCTCAGGCCACCGAGGAGGTGCACAAGACCACACACGCAGCTGCTGCTGCGAGAGACATGGAGGCAACTAAAGAGACAGGAAGAAAATGTTTCCGCTGTGGGGCTCTCCATGGTTCCACTACATGCAAATTTGTGTCAGCGGTATGTCATTTCTGTAAGAAAAGAGGACACATAGCTCGTGTCTGCATGAAGAAAGCTCAGGCTGCTGCAGCAGAGCCAACACAAGCATCGCAGACACACACCCTGACACTGGAGGACAACGATGAGTACACAGTGTATACCACAGAAGCTGAGCAGCTACCCCACAGACGGTGGGGATACTCAGCAAATGTGATCATGAATGGGGCACCACTCTGCATGGAGGTGGATTCAGGCTCAGCGTGTTCGTTGATAAGTGAAGAGACTTACAATAGGCTTTGGTCAAGTGAACCCCCGGCGATGGCTCAGGTCAGTGGCGTGCTACGGCAGTGGTCCCAAGCTCAACTCCAGGTGCTGGGTATGATTCATGTGGAAGTTAAGTATCAGGCAGTCAAGGACACACTTCCACTTTATGTGGTGGCGGGGCAGGGCACAAGCCTGCTGGGCAGAGATTGGTTTGAGCCCCTCGGTGTTGAAGTGACAAGAGTACACACGGTACAGCGACCGCCCATAATGCCTATGTTGGAGAACTATGAAGAGGTTTTTGGTGAGTTCGGGGCCTGTCGGGGACCGCCAGCCTCAATCAAAGTGGACCCAGGGGTAGCGCCTAAGTTCTTCAAGGCGCGACCAGTTCCTTTTGCGTTGCGCAAGAAGGTGGATGAGGCCCTGGATAAGCTGGTGAACCAAGGGGTTCTCTTGCCAGTGAAGGAACTCCCGTTGGGCCACCTCTATCGTGCCCATTGCAAAGAAGGATGGGGGCCTGCGAATCTGTGGAGATTACAGATGTACGGTTAATACTGCTGTGTTACCAGATGTGTATCCCTTACCAACAGTTACAGAGCTGTTTTCAACACTGGCTGGAGGCACTCTGTTCACCAAGCTGGATCTCAAGCAAGCATACCAGCAACTGGTCCTGGATGAAGAGTCAGCCGAGCTGTTGACAATCAACACCCACAGAGGACTTTTCCGAGCCACAAGGCTGCAGTTTGGGGTGTCTACGGCTGTGGCAATCTTTCAGAGGTTCATGGACACCCTGTTGGCTGGTGTTCCAGGAGTTCAGCCTTACTTGGATGACATACTGATTACAGGCAAGACACAGGAAGCCCATGATGAGCGACTGCAGGAAGCACTACGCCGGCTGGCTGAGGTAGGACTATGCCTTCAGAAGGAGAAATGTGTGTTCGCTGCCAATGGGGTGGAGTTCTTGGGATTCCGAGTGGACAAAGACGGTGTGCATCCGACTACGGAGAAGGTGGAGGCTATCAGGAGCGCTCCCACCCCCAAGAACAAGACCGAACTGCAGGCATTCCTCGGACTGTTAAACTTCTACAGTTGTTTTCTCAAGGGCAAAGCCACAATCTTAGAGCCACTGCACAGGCTGTTAGACCAAGCAACAGTGTGGAACTGGACCTCAGCTCATGAAACAGCCTACAGACAGGCAAAGGAACTGCTACAAGCAGATAAGGTTCTGGCACACTATGATGAAAACAAGCCATTGGTGTTGGTGTGTGATGCCTCACCATACGGGCTGGGAGCTCTGTTGGGTCACATAGAGCCAGATGGCCGGGAAGCGCCTATCAGTTTTGCCTCAAGAACACTCTCAACAACAGAATGTAATTACGCCCAGATTGACAAGGAGGCCCTAGCCATCATATTTGGGGTAAAGAAGTTCAGCCAGTACCTGTTAGGGAGACAGTTCATCATCTACACAGACCACAAGCCACTCTTGGGGCTCCTGCATCACTCCAAGCCCATGCCCCAGATCATATCACCGCGTATGCTTCGGTGGAGTCTGATGTTGGAGGCCTACAGTTATGAACTTTGCTACAGGCCTGGGAAGATGCTGGCTAATGCTGATGCTCTGAGTCGCTTGCCTTTGAACCGGCCGATGGCTGAGATGCCACCACCCCTGGAGGTGCTGCTACTGGAGGAGGTTCCGGAGGCCCCACTCCATGCCCAGCGGATTGGCAGCCTCACACAGAAAGAGCCAGTCTTATCACGGGTGCTACGCTGGCTGCTGCATGGCTGGCCCTCCGAGGTCCAGGAGGAGCATTTCAAGCCCTTGGTTCAGAGGCGCCATGAAATGTCTGCACACAAGAACTGCGTGCTCTGGGGAAGCCGTGTGGTGGTTCCTGCCGCCGCAAGAGAGGAGGTGCTGAAAATGCTGCATGACTCACACCCTGGGATTGTGCACATGAAGGCGTTGGTGAGAAGCTACGTCTGGTGGCCGGGGTTGGACCGAGACATGGAGGAGGTGGTAAAGAGCTGTGAGACATGTCAGCTGACTCGCCATAGCCCATCCAAGGCGCCCCTTCACCCCTGGGAGTGGACCACTCGTAAATGGTCAAGACACCACATTGACTTTGCAGGGCCATTTCAGGGGAAGGTCTTTTTGATAGTGGTGGATTCTCATTCGAAATGGCTGGAGGTGGCTATCATGAGCTCCATGACATCCAGTGCAGTGATCAACGCGTTGCGTTTGCTGTTTGCCACACATGGGGTCCCCGACGTGCTGGTTTCGGACAATGGAGCAGCCTTCACGTCAGCGGAGTTCAAGGCTTTTGCAGGCAGAAATTGGATCCGCCACGTGACCACAGCGCCCTATCACCCCTCCTCTAATGGGCAGGCAGAGAGGATGGTGCAAACCACAAAAGAGGCACTGGTGAGGATATCGGTGGGGGACTGGCAAACCAGATTGGCCAGGTTCCTGTTATCACAGCATACCACACCAAACTCAGCAACAGGGAAGAGCCCTGCCGAGATGCTGATGGGTCACCGGCTGGCGACTGCACTGGACCGGCTACACCCGGACTACAGGGATGAGATGCACACAAAGCAAGAAGAGCTGGCTAAGAAGCACCAGGGCACCACCAGGCAGTTCGAGCCGTCAGAGACTGTGTTTGCCCGTTGCTATGCAGGAGGAGACAAATGGATGCCTGCCGTGGTGGAGCAGGCCACGGGTCCCCTGTCATACAGCGTCCATACACCTGATGGCCAGTTACACAGACACCACGTAGACCAGCTATGGGGTCGTACTCCAGTGAGAGTAACAGAGACGTCACAGGCTAGGCCATTGTCTCCGCCACCTCTGCCAGGCAGTGATGGCCTGCTTCCTGCAACAACGACGGAAGCCACATCGACAGAAGGTGTCACGGAGTCATCAGCCATGGAGGAAGGTTATCCTGCGGCTAGCAGTGGCACCCCGATTATGCCTGTCCAGCGGCGCTCAAGTTGGGTTAGATTCCGTCCCAGACACCTGGAGGACTAAGGGGTTTTATCTGGGGGAAAGGAGTGTTGTGTTTTGAGTTTTGCTTCAATTAAGTTTGTCCCAGTTCCCGGGTGTTACCTGAAGGGGGTGCTGGGGGGCTCGGTTTTACTTTGTCTGCATGGCAGGACCCGAAACTGAAAGTGAAAGACAATGTGCTGTAATGTCCACCCATTTACTCAGTAAATAGTAAAAGGTACATTCAGTCTGCTCTATTCACAGAATCACAGAAACCCCACAGTGCAGATAGAGGCCATTTCGGCCCATCGAGCCTGCACCGACACATATCCCACCCGATCCCCGTAACCACTACACCAACACATATCCCACCCTATCCCCACGTATTTAAATCCCCCTAACACTAAGGGTCAATTTATCATAGCCAATCAACCTAACCCACACATCTTTGGACTGTGGGAGGAAACCGGAGCACCCGGAGGAAACCCACGCAAACACGGGGAGAATGTGCAAACTCCACACAGACAGTCGCCCGAGGCCGCATTCGAACCCGGGTCCCTGGCGCTGTGAGGCAACAGTGCTAACCACTATGCCAGCGTGCTGCATTACTGTTTGGTCAAGCTGCAACACTGGCTATATCATATGTCCTCACATTATCTTCCTTGAAGGCACTTCACTAGACAGTCACCTAAGCAAGAAACTGCCAACCAGATTTTTTAACCAGTAAATGGATAAGTGAACCATGTAGCTTTTTGGTAGCTACAGGCCTAACTATCTCTCTTCGGAATATAAAGAAAGACTTGCATTTCTATAGCACCATTCACGACCTCAGGACGTCCCAAAGCACTTTACAGCCAATGAAGTACTTTTGAAGTGTAGTCACTGTTGTAATGTAGGAAATAGCACAGCAAGCTCCCACAAACAACAATGTGATAATGACCAGATAATCTGCTTTTTAGAGATGTTGATTGGGGATAAATATTGGC
Source organism: Somniosus microcephalus (assembly GCF_052327205.1). Taxonomy (NCBI): domain Eukaryota; kingdom Metazoa; phylum Chordata; class Chondrichthyes; order Squaliformes; family Somniosidae; genus Somniosus; species Somniosus microcephalus. The sequence continues at coordinate 96,587,409 of NC_140995.1, read as the reverse complement.
CAGGACACTGGGGATAGCTCCCCTGCTCCTCTGTGCCATGGAATCTTTTACATCCACTCGAGAAAGCAGACGGGGCCTTGGTTTAACATCTCATCTGAAAGGCGGCACCTCCAACAGCATAGCACTGGAGTGTCAGCCTAGATTTTTTTTTGTGTTCAAGTTTCTGGAGTAGGACTTGAACCTACAAACTTCTGACTCAGAGGTGAGAGTGCTACCAACTGAGCCACAGCTAACATAGAAAATAATGAACAGTCGTACCTGCTACAGTAAACTGCAACGTAAACTGATCTGGATGCAAAAGCACAGAGAGTGCCATACTCGACTGAATGCTGCTTTGATGTCGAGGGCAGTCACTCTCACCTCACTTCTGGAATTCAGCTCTTTTGTCCACAATTTTGGACCAAGGCTTAATGTGGTCTGGAGCCAAGTGAACCTGGCGGAACCCAAACTGAACATCGGTGAGGAGGTTATTGGTGAATAAATGCAGCTTGATAGCACTGTTAATGACTCCTTCCATCACTTTGCTGATGATTCACAGTAGGCTGATAGGATGGTAATTAGCCAAATATTCACATTTACATCGTGCGGTAGCGATGGGCCGGGTCCAAAACGGGCATCACCAAGTTGCATTCTGCAACGCAATGTTCCACGTCTGAATGATACTGGAAGTGCACGTGATGCCATGTTGGTTCGGTCAGTCTATAGGTTTCCCTGGCAGCCGTCAGAAACAAATGCAGGCAGCATTTAGATGCGTTAATAAGGGTCCTACATCTGAAATAGGACCCTTTTGTTAAATTGGTGTTCGTGCACTCCTGAAACGTCATTTCCTTAACCCGGCCAGCAAATCATGATGAGAACAGTTGGCAAGCAGCTTTCACAAGCAGTATTTAAAGGAGTCCTCACCTCCATTAAATAAGTCACTGGTTAGTCGTTTTAAGCTGCTAGGGTGCTTTGGGGGCAATCTTTTGGCTATTTTGGCAAACATTTATCAGTGAGATACTTTTGCAGAGTGAGTTTGTGAAGGGCAAGACATGTTTCACAGGATTTGCTTGTTTTCAGTTGCTGAACATGTTTTGACTGCAAGATCTTTCCTACTTAGCATGGTGGTAGGGATCACACTACACACTGGAGGATGTCCCCACAGTGGAGACAAGGCTTCGCTTCATAAGGGCTATGTCATGGTCACTTCTACCAATACTATCGTGGACAGACATGTCTGCAATAGGTAGGTTGACAAGGGTGAGGTCAAGTAGGTTATTTCCTCCTATTGGTTCCATCGCTACCTGACGCAGGCCCTGCCTGCCTGGCAGCTATGTTGATCAGGACTTAGCCAGCTCAATCAATGATAGTACTATCGAGCCACTCTTACTGCTGGACATTGGAGCCCCCCACCAAGAGTATATTCTGTGCCATCCATTGCTTCTCTCAGAGTTTTCTCCAAGTGATTTTCAATATGGAAGGTACTAATTTTTCAGTTGAGGTGGCTGGTGGGTTGGGGTGGGGGCGGGAGGACGGTAGGTAGTGATCAGCAGGAGGTGTCCTTGACCTTGTTTGATCTGAAGCCATGAGATTTCATGAGATCCAAAGTTAATGTTTTGGACTCCCAGGGCCAAGCCCATCTGATTGTATACTACTCTACCCCGCAGGTGGGACAGGGCATACCCAGGAATGGTAATGGAGGAGTCTGGAATGTTGGCTGAAAGATATGATTCATTGAGTACAACTATGTCAACTATGTGACACAGATTTCCCTAATTGGGCAACAGCCCCCAAATGTTAATGAGGCAGACTATGCTGGTTTGATAGGGCTTTGATTGCCTTATTCTTATCCGATTACAATGCCTGAGTCCTTCAGCAAAATGGTTGCCTAATCTGCATATGGTCTTCCTAATGTAGAGCAGACCACACCACGATCAGTGAATACCGTATACTGGAAGAAGTACACATAAATTGCTGTCTCACATGGAAAGAGTATTGGAGGCCTGAAGAATGATGTGAAAAGAGCTGAATATCCATACTCTGGATTCTCCAAATCATTTCTCATCATTTTCTGTGCAAATTTCTACCACCAAGCACATCTCGGGAGATCATTCCAAATGTGGAGGTGGCGGGGTGTGGACTTCTCTCTAACTGGGAGACCAAATGCAGATCAGGTGCTTTGCCAAACGGCTCTGTTTTTCCACCTCCATCCTACTCAGCAATTGCCATGCACTTTTATTGCCTTAATGAATTTTCTTTGCTTTACTGAGATAATCATCACAAATCATGTTTATGCAACTATAAAAAAATACTAATTGGGCATTCTCCATTAGTTATTTTTTCTTGCACCCCTTGCATTTTTTCAACATTTTCTGGTTTTGTTTTCTGATTTCCAACATGTGCAGATTCTTTCTTTCCATTTGTACTATGAGGTGGCGATGTTGTTACTTGTGTCAGCAGTGATAGATTATGTACTGCATTAAACAAAACATTCACCGGTTGTGTTAATGAATATGCAAAGCAGTAGGTTAGTTTCGGTGCCAACAGCTCATTTTTATAACAGTCACCACTGGAAGTGAGAAACAGCACAGTTTCTTCAGCCGAGTGCTTTCTTTGCACGGTTTGCGGTACGTGTTAATGTGGAGAAGACCGAGGCTCAAATAAGATTATTGAGCCATTTCTAATTAATAGATAGTCTTTCCTGCAGTGACTGAAGTAGGGTAATGGATAATGAAAGGGTGCCCTCTATTGGCAAAAATCAAAAGGTAGCAATACAGTGTGATAGAAAATCAGGATGGAGCCATCAGCCAATTGGATCACGTTTTTGTAGTTGTAAGCCAGCAATCTTTAATAAACAGGGGAATCATCATTCTTTGATGATTCCCCTGCATACTAAACAAACTGGTTGCCTAAAATACCATCAGATGGTGACTCAGAGCAACTATAGATTGACAATAGTTTCAAAAACAATGTAATACCTTCCTCGATAGCTCAGTATATAAATGCACTGCGGCTGTGATGATAATCAGGAAGATCCCAGCTTTGATCCTCAGTCTGAGCTAATCTCAGGAAGGGTGATCATAGAACTTAAACATCATCATAGAGGTGCACAAAATCAGCCCGGTTACCACACCTAGTCACCATCCAATGACGTCTTGCTGGAAAGTGCATATATAAATATCCGATCAGGACAGTAATGGACTGGGCTTGCCTGTGATGTTCTTCATGGCCAAATAACCTGCCAACACACATTAGCTCCAATGTTGCTCGCCTCCACTGGTGACATGGAGCCTCACATTAGTGAGGACTGGTCATGGGTATAACAGGCCCTTGTGCAAATGCGCTGTGCAGCAGATTTTGCAGTGAAGAAGTGTAGAGAAGGCTGCCCTGGAGTCTAGCGCAAGCCTCACTATAGTTTCACAGTTGATGATAAATGGTCCCACACTGAATTTCACATTGTATGGCCAGCTCCTTCTCTGTAGTGCAGCTCTCCCATATAGAAAAGGCACATAGTCTTTGGCTGGTCTGACCATAGAAGTAAACTTCTTAAAGCTGTACACCCCTTTGACTGTTAGTTGTAAAGTTTCATTTTTATCACTGAAATCTTAGGGGCGGAAATTCCTGGGGTGGGGGAGGGAGAACAATGGATAGATCATTCATGATTGGGTAGAAATTTGGAGCTGAACCCCTGTCCACAAGGGTTCTGTCCTATGAAACGTGTGGTTCAAATTATTGTCGGGGGAAGGTGGGCGAGGTGACCACCCACGCCCAGCGTGTATAAGCAAGACTTTAGGGACAGGTCTGGGGGCATTCCTGGGCTACCCTGGGAATCGTGGCCAGTATCCCATCCAATAGGCCCAGTGGAACACACACCTGCTGAGAGCAGATGTGCGTTCTCTACCGGGCTTTAGGATGACCCTACGCAGCGGAGGGAAATAATAACCGATGTTGTTCCCTCATAGAGAATGTAATTTTTGAGACTTTAATCTTCAGCCCGTTAAGTGACTTTGCTCCCTTCTTTGAGTACCAGGGTGCTGCTTCTATTTTCCAGGATGCCTTCAGAGCAGGCACTTCTGTAGTGCCTCGACAGGCATAGGCCATCCACCCTGATTATTCAAATGACCTCGGCCCTGTGATTTGAGATGGCATCAACGCCCTATGAAGTCAGCAGCTGGGTGTCCTGCTCTGCTGCACTTCCAGTGGTGGAGCAATAACTCTGGAATTTAGGGCCTTTAGTTTATTCTGCATTTCCCTCTGGGAACTAAGTTCTTTTGTTGTGCAGGGCAGATCTTTGTATTGCAAGGCTTTTACTTACCACTCCTTTTCATAAGGTAATTGTAAGTTGCAATTTAACTTATAGCAAGTCAAAATGTTTTGAAGGGAATTTTTTGGGGACTGCCAACAACACTATGTGATTTAGATGAAGTATTTAACTTCTTGAAGGCACTAGAAAGGCATGTGTTATTTATATCCATCCTTACCCCAGGATCTGCATTTACTGTCCCAGACGATCCTACCTGGGTATCTCAGAGGAGAACTGTCTGTAAAGTCTGTGGGTTGTTTAGTTAATTAATACACAGACTACCAGAGTAACTTAAAACAGGACTTTACTATTCGAAGGTCCGGGCGAATCTGCCCAATAAATCCTGACACAGCACTTATATACCGGTGTGGTCACCGTCGGTATTACAGTATATAGAAGCCAGCAAAGTAGTGCAACACCTAAAGTAGTTCTCTTAAAGGTGGACGGTTACATACAATAGTTCTCTTAAAGGTAGATGGGTACATACACTACAATCCTCCCTTTTTAGCTTACGACATACTGATTCCCCATTAAACATACATTATAACATATATACAACTTTATGCAAGACAGTTCACAGATTCAGTCTCTCTGGAGGTTTCCGGACTCTGTCCGGATAACGCCTCGGTGGTGTCGTAACTCCCGGTGGGGTAGTAGGTGCTTCTGGCAAGGTCGATTCGGCTTGAAGGACAGTGTCAGGTTCATCTGATTCCAGTATTACCAGATCGGAGGTAGGTGTTCTGGGTATCTCTGTCTCAACATTAACCGTGTAAGGTGGTGGAGTAGGTTGGCCATTTGTGGCTGACCCTATGATCTGGTCAACATGGCGCCTTATTATACTGTCCCCAATGTCCACCGTATACATCAACGGCCCTAGCCTTTTTCCAATAGTTCCAGGCTGCCATTTCTCGGTACGGTAGTCCCGGGCCAAAGCTTGTTGACCTATCTGAAAAGATCTAGTTGGCCTTTCATTCATGCCCTGGAATTGCCGGTTCTCTACGTCCCTTCTGATGTTTGGCTTAAGCAAATCCAGCCGGCATCTTAGTCGTCTATTAAAAAACATCATGGCGGGAGTTTGATTTGTGACCGCATGTGTTGCATTCCTGTACGCCAACAAGAAGCTATCCACCTTATGTTGTAAGTTAATGACTTCATTACCCATGGCCTTTATGGCCTTCTTGAAGGTCTGGACAAACCCTTCAGCCAATCCATTGGAGGCGGGATGGTATGGGGCTGACGTGTAGTGCTTAACCCCATTGCTCTTTAAGAATTTCTTGAATTCTTCGGACACAAATTGCGGTCCATTATCAGAACAGATCTGTTCCGGCAGCCCATTCCTAGCAAACATGGTCCTTAACACTGTGATGGTTTTTTCCGTAGTGGTGGTGGACATCTTTATTACCTCCGGCCACTTGGAGTGTGCATCCACCACTATTAGAAACATTGAGTCCATAAATGGACCAGCAAAGTCGATGTGTACCCTTTGCCAAGGAGATGAGGGCCACTCCCATGGATGCAGAGGAGCCTGTGGTGGCGCGTTTTGGACCTTCTGGCATCCTAGACAGCTCTTAGTGATTTCTTCGATGTCCCCATCAATGCCTGGCCACCACACAAACGCTCTTGCTAGGTTCTTCATTTTCACTCCACCCAGATGTCCCTCGTGCAGCTCCTTTAACACCTTCTGTTGAAGTTTGGGTGGAATCACCACTCTAGATCCACACATCAGGGTTCCTCGACACACTGACAGCTGTTCTTTTCTCTGCAAAAATGCTGGCAGCGTTGGTTCACCCTGTGCTGGCCATCCCTCCACCGTTAAATCATAGACTCGTGAGAGAGTCGGGTCATTTCTTGTTTCGTTTGCGATCATCGAATTTGTTACTGGTAGACATTCCACTATGGATGAGTGGAACATCTCTACTGGGTCCACTGTAGTCGCTTCTTCTACTATCGGCAATGGCAAGCGCGATAACCCATCAGCATTTCCATGCTGTTTGGACCTTTTGTATTCAATGTCATATTGGTGTGCCCCAAGTAACACGGACCACCTCTGTAACCTTTGCCCTGTCATGGTGGAAACGGCCTTGTTAGGGTTGAATATGGACACCAACGGCTGGTGGTCTGTCAGTAATGTGAACTTCTTGCCCTGCAGGTAATGATTGAATTTCTTTACGCCCCACACAAGGCTGAGGGCCTCCCTATCTATTTGAGCATAATTTCGCTCCGCGGAGGTCAATGATCGGGACGCGAATGCCACTGGCCTTTCCGAGCCATTTGGTAACTTGTGTGAAAGTACTGCTCCAATTCCATAGGGGGAAGCATCACAAGCTAGACGAAGAGGTAACGTTGGGTTGAAATGAGCCAACACTTCTTCAGAGGTAATCAACGCCTTGCTTCTGCGAAAGGCCTTTTTACATTCCTCACTCCACTTCCATGGTACTTCTTTCCGCAACAGAGCATTCAGCGGATGCAGCACCGTGGATAGATTCGGCAGAAACTTGTGATAATAATTAATCAACCCCAAGAATGATCTTAACTGTGATACGTTTTCCGGAGCGGGGGCCTTCACGACAGCTTCTATCTTGTCAGGTGACTTGTGCAGCCCCTCTCGGTCAATGACATGACCGCAGTACGAGATCCGTTTTTGGAAGAACTCACATTTCTTGCGATTAACTCGAAGGCCATATTCCTTCAACCTAGTGAGCACCAGTTTCAAATTTGTGAGGTGTTCTTCCTCGTCTTGTCCCGTAATCAGGATATCGTCTAAGTAACACTGCGTGCTTGGAATTCCTTGTAATACCTGCTCCATGGCCCTCTGCCAAATTGCTGGAGCCGAAGCTACCCCAAAAACCAGTCTATTATAACGATACAAGCCTCTGTGTGTGTTGATGGTGAGGTACCGACGCGACTCTTCCTCGACTTCCATTTGTAAGTATGCCTGTGCCAGGTCTATCTTGGTGAAGTGTTTCCCTCCAGCCAACGAAGCAAAGATGTCTTCAATCCGCGGAAGCGGGTATTGTACCGTGTGAAGTACCGGATTCACTGTGATCTTGAAGTCTCCGCAGATGCGGACCTTCCCCGGTCCCCCTGGCTTGTTACTTGGTGAAGACTTCATGGCGGGAACAATGGGCGTGGCCCACTCACTCCAGTCCACTTTTGACAGTACCCCTGATCGTTCAAGTTCTTCCAGTTCTGCCTCCACAGCAGGTCGTATCACATAAGGTACCGATCTGGCTTTGAAAAATTTTGGGCTTGCATGTTCTGCAATCTTAACCTTTGCTTTAATTCCTCGCAGTGTTCCCAGTCCTTGCTGGAATACCTCTTTAGCTTTGTCCAATATTCTGGACAACCGTTCAGGTTTGACATCTTCCTTTCCGGAATCTACCGTCATGGTGTTTAGTGAATGCCAGTCTATCTTTATTTTCCTGATCCACTCCCGTCCCAGAAGTGGTGGACCTCCCTCAGGCAACACATACAGGTCCATCCTTTGGTGATCTTTGTCCTTGTATCTCACCTTGACTTCTATCTTTCCGATGGGGTATACTTTGTGCCCCATGTATGTCTGCAATACTAGTTCCGTATCCCGTAGGGGAATATGCTTGAATAACTTTTTATAATCATGCTTATTCATGACCGTCAACGCTGATCCGGTGTCCACTTCCATTTTCACTTGGACTTTTGCAATCTGTAGTGTGATCCAGATAGCTTGTCGGTCAGCTTCTTTACTCACATTATGACTCCTCAGACTACCCATTGCCTTGCTGTTGGAGTCTGAGTCCGAATTCTGTTCATCTGGACTCTTCCTAGTCACCTCATGTACCTTCCTGTACCTCTTTTGTGGTGACTCATTATTGTTGGTCTTCTTTCCTGACCGGCATACCTTAGCTATGTGGCCGAGCTTGCCACATTTCCTACATTCCTGGTTTTTAAACCAGCATTGGTTCTGGTCGTGTGTTGTCTTCCCACAACGATAGCATTTCGTTGTACCCGAAATAATTTGCTGCACACTGAGTGCCGCTGCCTTTAGCTGCATTTCCGCCGTTCCTTTCGCTGCGGCTTCGTTCGATGCAGCAATAAGGACAGCCTTGTCAAGTGTAAGGTCGTTCTCTTCGAGTAGTCGCTTTTGCGTTCCTTCCTTTGACAACCCGCACACGAACTTGTCTCGCAATGCCTCTGTCAGATTCCCTCCAAACTGGCAGTGTTTCGCTAGTCTACGCAGTTCGACCAAGTATTCTGCGTTGCTTTCGTCTTTCCGTTGCGTTCTCGCATAGAATTTGAATCGTTCCGCCAACATCAACGGTGTGGGGTTCAAGTGATCCTTCAGAACAGTCACAATATCATCGAAAGTCTGATCCGCCAGTTTAGCTGGTGCTAGTAGATGCTTCAAGAGCCCGTATGTCTTCGCGCCCATCGAGTTTAGCAAGGTTATAGCTTTGTCATCTTCTTCTATTTTATTGGCCTCACCATAGATCTCAATGCGTTCCACATACGTGGCCCAGTCTTCTACCTCGGAATTAAAATCGTTGATGTTACCACGCTTAGGCATCTTCCTCTCTTCCTGATAACACCACGGATTATTTCTTTAAATTTTCTTTTTTTTCAAGATGGCGGTTCCCGCGAAAAATGGCGGTTTCCCGCGCTTATCTTCTCTCCCCGCCCACTTCAACGGTGGTTCCCTGCTTCTGTCTTCTCCGCCTAATGGCGGCTTCCCGCGTTTCTTCCCCTGGCGGGAGGGGTACACTTTCCCCACGGGCGACGGCCACTGGCTTTCAGGTTCACAGCCTGCGCGTCGGCTTCAGTGCTTTCCCTTTTCTCGGCAGGGCAACCGGCGCTGGGTACACCCCGTTGACGGCGAACAGTTTCAGCCGCTGGGCTGGCTCTCGCTCAGTTCCCCTTGCTCGGGCTCTGTCTCTCTCCCGCTCGCTCGGCTCTACCGGCGCTGGGTACACCCCGTTGACGGCGAACAGTTTCAGCCGCTGGACTGGCTCTCGCTCAGTCTCCCTTGGTCGGCTCTGCCTCTCCCGCTCGCTCGGCTCCCAATCACGCCTCCCAGCCCTCTCGCAGTCCGGTGCTTCCCTCCCCGGCTGCGGCTGAGTTTTTATATCTTCCCGCGCCTACGCTCCAGGTCGCAGCGCTTCGTGGCTTCGGTCGCTGCCCGGCCTTTTTCGCCGGTCGCGGTCTAGCTGTCTCACGACGCCGTTGCGTCCCCAGCCTGTCTGTACCGCGGCTTCCTTGCTCCACGCTGCCCCAGTCTCAGCGCCTCTGGGCCCGACTTCTGTCCGGCTCCTTTCCCCCTCGACCGTGGTCGAGTGCACCGCCGTTATCCTCCGGTTATTCTTTTTACTTTTCCCTTACTCACAGTCACCGTGGCCGGCTTGCTTCTCGTGCTGATCGGCTCACTCCTCACCGTGGCAGAAGGGACAGTCAGTGCCTATTGCTGTTGGAAGTCTTTGTCTCTGAATTCTTCCTCCTTTCCAGCTCTGTAGACTCGAGTTTTCTCCCAGCAGAATGACGAGGGCGGTTGCCTCTTCTCGACGCTCGTTAACTGCTTCGGAAGTATTGTTGCCGCAGGGTACGATCGGACTCGTCGCCACTGTAAAGTCTGTGGGTTGTTTAGTTAATTAATACACAGACTACCAGAGTAACTTAAAACAGGACTTTACTATTCGAAGGTCCGGGTGAATCTGCCCAATAAATCTTGACACAGCACTTATATACCGGTGTGGTCACCGTCGGTATTACAGTATACAGAAGCCAACAAAGTAGTGCAACACCTAAAGTAGTTCTCTTAAAGGTGGACGGTTACATACAATAGTTCTCTTAAAGGTAGACGGGTACATACACTACACTGTCTTCACTGCTTCCACTTCACAAGGGAGGCTCCACCATCTCCTCCAGAATTACCTGCTGATAACTTTGAGAACAGGATGAGCTTTTCCTGTGAAGGTCCCCAATGCAGTTTTTATGCCACCGCATCATTCCAAGCCAGCACATGGGGTCATACCAGCCCATCCGATGTCCATAGATACATCAAGCAAGTGACAAGTGCCATGCTTACACAGAGAATTACCTTCATCATTTACCCTATGGAAAGGAGCCATCAGTTGGACAGGGCACAGAGTTTTCATCAGTTGGCAGGGTTGCTAAGAGTCCAAGGTGAGGCAGATGGTCCCTATGTGGTCATTGTGATCTTCACATCAGCCCTGTTGCCTACATGAACAGAGCTGTTATTTAATTAATCTTCAGGCACTATCTGCCCACGGAAACATCATAATTTAAATAAATGTCTATTATCCAGGGAGCACACATGGTACCTTCATTATGCAGCAGTCCATTATGTCTAGGTTATCTGATGGATGAGGAAAACTGAATGGCTGATAAAAAGACAAGGCTACTCTCATCAGCCCTACTGATAACTCTCTTGAGAAATCCTTGAACAGCACCTAAATAGAATGACCAGTGTTCTAAGTGGAACAGACAATGTGAAGGGCATCATTGAATAGTGTGAATATACCGATCCCTAGCTTATCCAAATGGGCACTGATGGACTTCTGTAAGTTGGAGCCCAAGATATTAATAGCTTCACTCAGTGTTCATGCGGGAAACTGTATCACTCTGTACCTAGGCAATCTACTGCAGATGCATCAAGGTGCATTGCAATTGTGTGAATCTGCCACATCTGGCTACACAGATGTTGAAGGTGCACTACTGCACAGACACTGCAAGATGTTCAGAACAGTGTCAAAAGACATCGTGAAGTTCTTTTGCTCACCCATCAACTCCCTACTGAAGGTAGGCCAGTGGGGTACCAATCCCTGGTCCACCCAGCAGGAAAATGCTTGGGGCTAATGCTATGGCCTGCCATTTCCTGTTCTTCTGGTACCACCTCAGTTTGTTGCTCCCCACTTGTAACTTGTGTGTAATCCAGTGCTTCTTTCTCAAACTCACTATCTATTTTCTAGGCCAAGATGTCAAGCTATTATGTGGCATGTTGCTGTTATGCAAAGTATGCCTCCATGTTGCTCAGCGAGGAAGAGTAACACTAAGACCAATGAAAGGAGATTAATTTATGTTATACTTCTGTGTCTGGGTGCATTGTTTGGCTGCTTGCTCTAGATGGTTCTGGTGTAGATATTCTTAAAAAGTGTGATTAACAAAATGATGAGACACACAATGAAGTTTATTGAGAATCAAGTAAGTGAGCCAAGCAGTGCTCATTCCTTACCTCATTGTCACCCCAGTCTGCTGCTGAAGTGTGCAGGCTGATCTGCCTTTTTAAAGACTACACCCCAGTTTCCATACCCTGCAATATACCACACCCATTTTATACAGGGATTATGCCAATGACTACTCTGATTGTTATGCAATTGAGCTGAGCCAGGAAAATATAACAGGCGCAAATGTTGTTTTAATGCTGTAGCAGTGGCACAACTCACTGTGTGGAAATTCTCCCCCACCGCCTACCCCCCCGCCCCCCCCCCCCCCCGCCTAACACGGTCTCCTCAACAAGTGGAAGTTTCTACAGTAAGTGGCATTTGTGAGTGCTGCTATATATGGGAAAGGCTGAAACTAGGACAACTCACATGATAAATGTAGTTATTAATAGTTTATTCGCTATTGCAAAAATTCTCCTGCGGCATGAATCAGTTAACAATGTGTCGATTGCTCCAGATATTTGAGAGGTAGTGCAGTTAAAAATACAACCTCTTGATTGCCTCGGGCCTGCTTTCTGCAATTGTCTAAAACTAAACTGACATTTATATCATAGTTAAAGTGAGACTCAGTATATCAAATTCACACAGATGGATTGGTAGATATAGCCTAGCTATACTGGATTTGGATTTTTTGTCTATGACCACATACATCCACATGAACAGGCAATAAAACATCGAACTTGTTTTTAGATTCAAGCTAGGGTTGCCAACTCTGGTTGGATGTATTTCGCACTCCTGTCATTGTTTGCCCCATATGCCCATCCACGCTGCACACTGCCTCCCTACACCAATTGGAAAGCAAACAGACTCTTTTATATCCGATTGGATGATTCTTGACTATAGGTTTAAACAGCTTTTTCCGCATCTCCAATATTTTTATAATTAATAAACAAAAGTATTCAAAGAAAATGATTTATTTTGGTTATGACTCTATGATATCTCTCCTGGGCTGCTCTCAGCAGAAGATTAATCTTTAATTCCTGGAGACTCCAGGACAAACCTAGAAGGTTGCCAATCCCAATTGAACTGCTTTTAGAGATGACAGCAGTGAACCCATCCTTTTTTCATAGATCAACCCCACCTTCTCATCACATTCCTCAATCTATTCTCTCTTTGTATCTTACACTCATATAATTCTTCCCCTTCAATTGCCTTCCTCGGTAACGTATTCCACAAGTCTACTATATTGTGGATCAAACAAAGGTCTGCCTAACTACCCCTACTCCTGATTGCTAATTTTAACTGATGCCCCCTGTCCTTTTTTGAATCCTTCACCACAGTGAAAAGATTTTCTTGACCAATTTTTCAATTCCTTTCATCACTTTGATACCGAGAAGATTTCTCATTTCCAAAGAAAGGATGTCCAACTCTATTAAATTATTTCTCATAACGTAAAAGGGCTGAAAATCCATGGATCATGATCCCGACAGTTATGCTGGAATCACACCCACAGATGCCTCCCAGTGCTTACTCCACCAGAGGTGGTGGGGTCAAAAGGAAGCACCATATTGGCATGGGGCTGGCAGACACAAATGCATCACTATAGATGTATCTGCCTCAAGCTCCCAGAAATTCTAGCACCCACCAGTTGTCAGCGGGAGGCGGTGACCAACCCCCCCACCACCCTCACCCACCGCCCCTGCAGCCACCCCCACCCAGCCTCCGTCCATCACCACCACCACCACCACCACCATGATGTGGCTCTGTTTGTCCCTCCTGGAGGCTGGCAACCTCATCTGACTCAGCGTTCCAGTCTCTAGAGATACACCAGTCCCTTAAGGGCTGGCAAAGCATAATCTTTTAGCGCAGGAAGTGGTCTCCCCCTGCCCAGCCTCCGCTGGCATGGTTGGCCTTGTAAGGGGTGGGTTGAGGCTCCATCCCTTACAAGGCTAAGCAGGAATTCCCAAATCAGGTCTGGATCTCAAAAGACCACCAGAGTTACAGTGGCACTCTAGAGAAACAGCCGAGGAGATTTGTCCCTCAATTCTTTATCTAGAATAATCTGTGTTGAAACTCCAGGATGATTTGGACAGGTTGGGTGATTGGGCAGAAGCATGGCAGATGCAATATGACGTGGATAAATGTGAGGTTATCCACTTTGGTGGCAAAAACAGGAAGGCAGATTATTATCTGAATGGCAATAGATTGGGAGAAGGGGAAGTGCAACGAGACCTGGGTGTCCTTGTGCACCAGTCGCTGAAGGTAAGCATGCAGGTGCAGCAGGCGGTTAAAAAGACAAATGGTATGTTGGCCTTCGTAGTGAGAGGGTTTGAGTACAGGAACAAGGATGTCTTGCTGCAGTTGTACAGGGCCTTGGTGAGGCCACATCTTGAGTATTGTGTGCAGTTTTGCTCACCTTATCTGAGGAAGGATGTTCTTGCCATGGAAGGAGTTCAGCGAAGATTCACCAGGCTGATACCTGGGATGGCAGGAATGACGTATGAGGAGAGATTGGGTCGATTGGGCTTGTACTCGCTGGAGTTTAGAAGAATGAGAGGGGATCTCATTGAAACTTATAAAATTGTGACAGGACTGGACAGACTAGATGCAGGAAGGATGTTCCCGATGGTCAGGGAGTCCAGAACCAGGGGTCACAGTCTAAAGATAAGGGGTAAGCCATTTAGGACAGAAATGAGGAGGAATTTCTTCACCCAGAGAGTGGTGAACCTGTGGAATTCTCTACCACAGAAGGCAGTAGAGGCCAATTCATTAACTATATTCAAGAAGGAGTTGGATATATTTCTTAAGGCTAAAGGGATCAAGGGGTATGGGGAGAAAGCAGGGATAGGGTACTGAATTTGGATGATCAGCCATGATCGCATTGAATGGTGGAGCAGGCTCGAGGGGCCGAATGGCCTACTCCTGCTCCTATCTTCTATGTTTCATCTCTGCAACCTCATAAAGGCAATAATAATCCTTTCTATAGTTAGGTGAACAGAAGTGCACATAATACCCCAGATGGTGTCTGGCAAGTGTATTATTTATGAACTTTAACTGCCAAGACACCTTTGATCATCAGCAACACTACAACCTCTTTTGATTCGCGCCACACAAGTGCCAGGCAATGACTGTCTCCAACAAGCGAGAGTCTAACCACCGCCCCTTGACATTCAACGGCATTACCATCACCGAATCCCCCACCATCAACATCCTGGGGATCACCATTGACCAGAAACTTAACTGGACCAGCCACATAAATACAGTGGCTACAAGAGCGGGTCAGAGGCTGGGTATTCTACAGCGAGTGTCTCACCTCCTGACTCCCCAATGTCTCTTCACCATCTGCAAGGCATCTCTGAAGCCTGAATGAGTGCAGCGCCAACAACACTAAAGAAGCTTGACACCATCCAGGACAAAGCAGCCCACTTGATTGGCACCCCATCCACCACCTTAAACATTCACTCCCTCCACCACTGACACACCGTGGCTGCAGTGTGTACCATCTACAAGATGCACTGCAGCAACTTGCCAAGTTTTCTTCGGCAACACCTTCCAAACTCGCGATCTCTACCACCTAGAAGGATAAAGGCAGCAGACGCATGGGGACACCATCACCTGCAAGTTCCCCGCCAAGTCGTACACCATCCAGACTTGGAAATAAATCGCCGTTCCTTCATCATCATGGGATCAAAATCCTGGAACTCCCTCCCTAGCAGCACTATGGGAGCAGCTTCACCACACGGACTGCAGCGTTTCAAGAAGGAGGCTCACCACCACCTTCTCGAGGGCCATTAGGGATGGGCAATAAATGCTGGCCTTGCCAGCGATGCCCACATCACAGGAACTAATAAGAAAGATTTATACTCTATATCCCTCTGCTAATGAAACCCAGTACCTATCTATCCTTTTTCACTGCAGCTAGGCATTGAACTGTTGACTTTATAGATTTACAACATCATGCAAATGTGCAGCACCTTTAACATAGAAAAATCCCCGAAGGCTATATCCACTATAACCCCAGACCTCTCTATTGGCCAGCACTTTGTATCACTGTTCCATTGAACATATATTGAGGTAGAAATGTGTCTAGGCCTGTTCCCAGGCCAAGACTCAGCAATGCACCAACCAAGATGTCCAAGGCCTGTCACGCCTCTCCAGGCAGCACGCGCATTTGTAGATCAGGAGTGCCGGGCTGCTTGCTTCACCAGCAGAGGCCTGAAGGTAAGTCCCAGGAAGGTGCTTGGAGCGGGCAGTGGGGGTGGCGGGGTGCCGATCGCAATGACTGTGGAGTTGGGGGAGAACTCTTGCTTCTCTTGGCTCCACAGGAAGGTTTATGTAAAAATTTACATTAAAAATATGCGGGGAGAAATTCGGTATCGCCCCGTTTGGGGCGCAATTATTGGCCGGGCGCAAAGTTTAGCACCTGTTGCTAATTTTCACCTCTGACTGCAAACTTGGCCTCTATCGCCCCAGGAGGTGATTTGAGCGCTAAATCAGGCGCTACGCACCTCTCTTAAGGCGCTAACACCGAGGACCAAGGCGCTACCTCAGAGCGCTGACGAAGCTCATGTGATGTCAGTCAGCAATGGAACACAGACACACTGGCGCCGACCAGTTCTTAAAGGGGCGGGTTGATTTTGCTCTCCATCCACACCCTGCTCATTGCAGCTTTGAATCTCGGCCTGGAGAGACCTGTACATCAAATCTGCTGGAAAGAACAATGGAGAGATGCAGGGAAAGAGCTCAGAGTGCAGACCCACAGTCTCTTCTAAATCGATGCAAGGAAGATCAAATCAAAATAAACCTGCAAAGTGCTGCTTAGTACCCAAAACTCCTTCACACAGCAGTGAATCTCTCCAGAAGTCTCTTTCTCTCTCTCAGAATGCGTGGTGCAAAAATGTCGCTGACAAAAAAGGAAGGAAGTGGTCGCCTTTAAATAGCGCTCCCCCAGTCTCTTCCTGACTGCAAAACACTCCCTTCAACCTGTCGTTGCTAGCGGCAGGCGGTAAGACAGGGGGTGCTACTCAATATCCGGTCCGGGGCGCTACCGGGGCATTGCACACTCAACTGACTTCATGATCTGCGGGTGCAGGAGATCGTGGCGGTAGTGTTTAGCAAACATCGCCGCGCCTGGCCGCTAGTTGCTTTGCGCCCCGTTAGGGCACTAACCGGAGGCGCAGAACAACCAAATGTTTCCCCCATGTACTTTTAGTTGGCGGCCGAAGCACCCACTGAAGAGTCCTGAACAGAGCAGGAGGAGCCTGATCAGCTCATCACTGCTCACTGTGAGAGGACCTAAAACAGTCATTAAGCCTCTTGTTGACATATGTAAGAAACCTAACGCCTGTTTTAAGCAGCCACCAGGGACGCCTGAAAAGTGGCCCAACCCAATTTCGGGTCAGACGTTTTTCAGGAGTCCTTGGGGCACAGGACATTGTTCCCCGAAATTGGGCCTTGATTTACTCCCTTAAAACAGGCACGAGGTCCAATTTTTACCCAATTATGTCTTTTAGTTTAATAAATAGTAAACAATATTATTTATTCCTCTACGAGGATTGTATATATTGTAACATTTTAAGTAATTTGTAATAGAAGGTATGTTTCGGACTTTTTGTTTTCTTAGAATTGAATGTAGAATGCTGCAGTCAGTTGTTGGAACATTGGATACATTTTTTTATCACTCAGTTTCATTTTCTCAATATCCATTTCAGTTCAGTTTAACATCATAAATGAGTATTTGATGATAGTGAGCCTAGGGAGTATTATGCTCTGTAAAAAGACAAGTGATGAATGCACCGTTTCATGTTTCTGAAGCATCCTTTGTTTTATAGCAAGCCCCCATGTGACCAACATCATGAAGGAACTTAACAGACATCGTGCCAAAGCTAGGCCTCCACCTAGTAGCTGCCAGTTTTTCTTCAGCCTCTACCTCTTCCACTTCCACATGCAAATGAAGTCATCCACCCAGCGCTTTTTCCTCTTAATCAATGAAACCCCATATATGTGTCTCTGGGCTGGTGTCGGTTTCTAGGAGCGATGAAGCTTCGTGCTGCGGTGAGGCTTGTTGCTGAGAGGGCTCAGCTTGCTGCTTCTGTGGGTTCATACATTTTAGTAAGGAGTAGAGAAGGAAACCCGATGAGCACACGCTCATACTTTGCCATATTGGGGTTGTGAGGCGGTGTAATGCACTACCAGCGAGTGAAGCGATTGAAGCAGAGACTGTTGAGTCTGTGCTTTCAAATGTAGTTATGCTGAATAACTGGACACAGACTACAGAAATACTTAAACAGGTCTTTAGTAACTGAGGGTCAGGGCTGAACTGGAATACACTTTGCTCCATAGGGTTTATATACCGGTGTGGTCACCACCGGTACTACAATGTACAGGAGCCATCAAAAAGTAGTCCATCACCTTAAGGTATCCTCTTAAGGTGGTACAGGTTACATACACTACAATTCCTCCCCTTTTAGCTTAACAGTGTACACCCCAAATTAAACATTACATGGATAACATATATACAATTTTCACACAAAACTGTTCAAAGATTCAGTCTCTGAGGAGGCCTCCTGATCCGGGCCGGATAACGCCTTTCAGGGGTCTCTGGTTCTCGTTGCTGGGGTGACTCATCCATTTGATCTCCTATGGATTGAACATCATCATGTACTTTCGAGTCTGAGGTAGATGCTACAGGCTCAATAACTTCTTCAACTGGTGTCTCTGCCGTAGACATGGGGTCGACCCTTGTTCTCGATTCCACAAGTTGGTCAGCATGACGTCCTATTACGTTCTCTCCAACGTCTACCGTGTACATCAAGGGTCCTTTTCGGGCACGAATTGTTCCGGATTGCCATTTATCATTCCTATAGTCCCTGGCCAACACTGGTTGTCCTATTTCGAAACTCCGAGTGGCCTTGTTATTTACGTGCTGGAATTGCTTGTTTTCGACTTCCCTACGCACATTGGGTTTTAACAAATCCAACCGGGACTGCAACCTCCTGTTATAGAACATTATGGCAGGGCTTTGATTTGTCACTGCATGCGTGGCGTTTCGATATGCCATCAGGAAATTGTCCACCTTGTGTTGTAGTGGAATATGGTCTTCGCTCATGGCCTTTATCGCCTTTTTGAACGTTTGTACAAATCTCTCGGCCAACCCATTGGTAGCCGGATGATATGGGGCAGATGTATAGTGTTTCACCCCATTCTTTTTCATGAATTTCTGGAATTCTTCTGACACGAACTGTGGTCCGTTGTCTGAACATATTTGTTCCGGCAACCCATTCCTTGCAAATATGGTTCTTAGAACTGCGATCGTCTTTTCAGAGGTAGTGGTCGACATCTTAATCACTTCTGGCCATTTAGAATGTGCGTCTACCGCTATCAAAAACATGGAATCCATGAATGGACCTGCAAAGTCGATATGCACACGTTGCCATGGGGTTGAAGGCCATTCCCACGGATGCAGCGGTGCAATTGGAGGTGCGTTTTGAACTTTTTGGCACCCTGAGCAGCTTTTAGTCAGATCCTCTATTTGTTTGTCGATACCTGGCCACCACACATAAGCCCTAGCAAGGCTTTTCATCTTGACTCCCCCCAGATGACCTTCATGCAGTTCCTTCAGAACTCTCTCCCTTAATTTAGGAGGAATAACCACCCTTGTTCCATACATCAATGTTCCTTGACAGACGGACAGCTGTTCTCGTCTGGCTGAGAATGCTGGTAACAGTGGGTCGCCATGTGCTGGCCATCCCTTCACTGTCAAATCGTAGACCCGAGACAGTGTCGGGTCGTTTCGGGTCTCTCTCTCAATACTCGCATTGGTGACTGGTAAGCATTCGATGATGGTCGAGTGAAATATCTCGACAGGGTCAACTGCCGGTGCCTCTTCCGCTGTAGGTAGTGGCAGGCGCGACAGCCCATCAGCATTACCATGTTGCTTTGTACCTTTGAATTTGATATCATATTGATGTGCCCCTAGGAAAAGGGACCATCTCTGAAGCCTCTGTGCCGTCATAACCGGAACACCCTTCTTAGGGTTAAAAATGGAAACCAATGGCTGGTGATCTGTCAGCAGCGTAAACTTTTGGCCTTGCAGGTAATGGTTAAATTTCTTAACTCCCCACACGAGGCTGAGAGCCTCCCTATCTATCTGAGCATAGTTGCGCTCTGCGGAGGTCAATGATCTGGATGCAAACGCGACTGGCCTTTCCAAGCCATTTGGCAACTTATGTGAGAGCACTGCCCCGATACCATATGGAGAAGCATCACAAGCTAAGCGAATAGGCAGCGTTGGGTTAAAGTGAGCCAACACTTCCTTAGAGGTGATCAGTGCCTTGCTTTTTTGAAAAGCCCGCTTACAATCCTCGCTCCACTTCCATGGTACTCCCATTTGCAAAAGAGTGTTCAGCGGGTGTAACACCGTGGATAAATTTGGAAGAAACTTGTGGTAATAGTTAACCAACCCAAGGAACGACCTCAACTGGGATACATTTTCCGGAGTGGGAGCTTTCACAACAGCTTCGATCTTATCAGGTGACTTATGGAGCCCCTCCTGGTCAATGACGTGGCCACAGTACTGTATTGATTTCTTTGTGGGTTCAATGATGAGACATTTATGAAAGAGAATGAGTTTTAATCTAAAGTCTGTTCAACTCTTTTATACAGCTTTTACAGGAGACACGATGCTGTGATGCATCTAGAACGAAACTGAAACTAAACTAACTGCCTTGCTTCTCTCGGTCACATGCCCTCTGCTGGTCAGGCACAAGCAATCAATACATGCAATCATGCTGGTAGGCATCATAATCGAACAGGCAAATAACATCACTATTTGCTGATATCATTCTTAAAACAAAAGTATTTTACTTTTAACTAACAACATGTTTTCTTTGTATTAATCTGCATTTTAACTGTAACACTTAATGAACTTACATTATCATTATCATGATCAAGGTTTTTTAACCTTGCTTTGTGTGTTCACATGAAATATGTCAATACACTAGAACTTGAAGAAAGAATAAGATAACATTACTTCCTTCTATAACAATAGTCCTTAAATTTGCTCAATGAGTCTCTCAGGAGGCTTCACGTGTCTTGAGCATTTTCTGATTGATTGTCCTTGAATCTGAGTTGTTGCCTCAGATGATGGTTTCTCAGCTGTGTGATCAGGTTGTTCAACAGTATCAGTCTCTTGACCTGCTGTGGCTGGTCCCATGAGAAGATCTCGACGATTTCTTCTCAGAACAGCACCCTCATCTGTCTGAATGGTGTATGATCTTGGTTGAACTTCACTCAGGACAGTTCCCTTCTGAGTCCATGTGTTTGTTTTGTCTTTGAACCTTACTTGGTCACCAGTGTGGAGTTCAGGTAGGTTTTGTGTTCCTCTGTCATAGTAGTACTTTTGCTTTTCTTTCTGTTGCTCTTTGAACTTCCTCACTTTCTCCCCCTCTTTTGTTTTCAGGAGGTTCTCCGGGATGGGTCGGTTTGACCTTAGCTGACGTCCCATCAGGAGTTGGGCTGGTGACATACCATACTCGAGCGGTGATGTGCGGTATACAAGCATGCTCTGGTAGAAGTCAGTTCCACTGTCTTTTGCCTTGTACATCAGTCTTTTCACTGTGTTTGCGGGCTCTCCTGGGTCAACAGCTCTGGACAACGTGTCTGCTGTATACATCAGCTTACCCGGTGTGTACGCAACATTCAGTTCATCATAGACTGTCTCTCCTTCGCTTTCCACAATGAGGACTCTCTTTACCAGGTTCAGTCTCTCACAGGCTTCTAAACCGAGTATGGCTTGCACCTCCTTTGTCACCACGATTAATGCTAACGTGTGCTTTCTGTCCTTGTGTGTCACTTTGACAATGCATCTTCCTTTCACTGGTATATCAGTACCTGAGTATCCTATCACTTTCACTTTGATTCCATGTATCTTTGGTCTGGGTCAAATTTTCTTAAAATCAGTCTCTGATATCACATTAACTTGTGCTCCAGTATCCAATTTAAATGGAATGAGTATGTCATTCACTTTTAGTGTCAACATCCAGTCTCTTTCTTCTTTTTTGTTTTCAGACACCACATCTACATTGAACTCCTCTATGTTGCTCTCATCTACTGTATGGACCTTGCTTTGTTGCGCTTGGTTCTTGCAGCAACGGGCATAATGGTTGTTTTTGTTGCAACAATGCATTTTTTACCATATGCTGGACACTTTTTTGGTGGATGCTGTGTACCGCATCGACTACATGACTTTCGATTGTCCCTTTCATTTTCGTTCGCTGGCCACGCCTCTTTTTTCACATTGGCGCTCGTTTTGTTAAATGGTTTGTATCCATTCTTTCTCACTGCATCCACATTGCAGCTATTGTCACTGAACAGCTCCTTTGCCTGCAACTTCACAGTCTCTGTAGCCCTATACAGTGCTATGGCTTTTCCCAGGTCTAGATCTTGCTCTCTTAGCAGTCTTTCCCTTAGACCATTATTCGGAATACCACACACCAGTCTGTCTTTTATCAGCGAGTCTGTCAGTCCCCCAAATGCACACAATTTGCTTCTGTTGCTCAGTTCAGTCACATACTGATCAATAGTCTCACCCGTTTTCTGTACACATGTGAAAAATCTGTGCCTCTCAAACGTCACGTTATGTTTAGGTATGCAATAGGCCTCAAACTGTTCCATTATTTTATCTAGCTTCATTTTGTCTCCATCAGCAGCAAATGTGAAGTTATTATACACCTCCAGCGCTTCATCACCCACGACATGTAAGAACAGTGACGATTTCCTTTCATTACTTTTCTCGTCAGCTCCGATTGCTGATAAATACAACCCCAAACGTTGTTTGAACCTCCTCCAATTTTCAGCCACATTACCTGTCAACTGAAGCGTCGCCGGTGGGTGTAAACCTTCCATTTTTTCACTTCGTTAGCTATTCTCCAATGGTAAGCAACGATGTTCACTTTTGGCTTGCTAGTATGTGGAGAGCTGATTTCACTTTAGATTTTTCCTCTTCATCTCTTTCAATCACTTCTGACACCATGTATTGATTTCTTTGTGGGTTCAATGACGAGACATTTATGAAAGAGAATGAGTTTTAATCTAAAGTCTGTTCAACTCTTTTATACAGCTTTTACAGGAGACACGATGCTGTGATGCATCTAGAACGAAACCGAAACTAAACTAACTGCCTTGCTTCTCTCGGTCACATGCCCTCTGCTGTTCAGGCACAAGCAATCAATACATGCAATCATGCTGGTAGGCATCATAATCGAACAGGCAAATAACATCACTATTTGCTGATATCATTACAAGTGCGAGATTCGCTTTTGAAAGAACTCACATTTCTGGCGATTAACTCTGAGTCCATATTCTTTCAATCTGGTGAGCACCTGCTCCAAATTCGCGAGGTGCTCCTTATCATCATCTCCTGTAATCAGAATGTCGTCCAGGCAGCATTGTGTGCCTGGAATTCCCTGCAATACCTGCTCCATGGCCCTTTGCCAAATCGCTGGAGCCGATGCCACTCCAAAAACCAGTCTATTATACCGATATAAGCCCTTATGTGTGTTGATCATGAGATACTGGCGTGACGCTTCATCAACTTCCATCTGTAGGTACGCCTGCACCAGGTCTATCTTGGTAAAGTGTTTCCCGCCAGACAGCGAAGCGAAGATATCTTCAATCCGCGGAAGCGGATATTGCACCGTGTGAAGAACCGGATTAACAGTGATCTTGAAATCGCCACAGATGCGAACCTTCCCAGGTTCCCCCGGCTTGTTGCTCAACGAACGCTTCATGACGGGAACAATGGGTGTGGCCTATTTGCTCCAGTCCACCTTTGACAGTACTCCTGAACGTTCTAGCCCTTCCAGCTCTGCTTCCACAACAGGTCGTATCGCATAAGGTATCGGTCTGGCTTTGAAAAATTTTGGGTTTGCATGTTCTTCAACCTTGATGTTTGCCGTAATTCCTTTCAGTGTTCCCAGTCCCTGTTGGAACACCTCCTTAGCATCGTCCAATATTTTGGACAGTCATTTAGGTTTGACGTCGTCCTCTTTACAGGAATCTACAGTTAGTGCTTGTATGGAATGCCAGTCCACATTTATTCTCCGGATCCATTCCCGTCCCAGTAGTGGCGGACCTCCATCAGGTAACACATACAAGTCCATTTCCTGACTTTCTTTACCATTGTAGACCACATTTACCTTTATCTTTCCGATGGGGTATACTCTTTGCCCCGTGTATGTTTTCAATACAATCTCCGTATCCCTCAGGGGAATGTGTGAGAATAACCTTTTGTAATCTTGCTTATTCATGACCGTCAATGCCGATCCAGTGTCCAATTCCATCTTCACTTGGACTCCTGCTATCCGAAGCATGACCCAGATAGTTTGGTGGTCTGCTGTGTTACCCACATTATGTATTTTTAGACAACCCAGTTCCTTACTGCTGGAGTCTGAATCCGTCTTCTGTTCATCCGAACTGTTCTCTGTCACCTTGTGTACTTTTTTGTACTTCTCCTGCGGCGACTTTTTGCTGCTGGTCTTCTTTCCTGACCGGCATACTCTCGCTATGTGACCAAGTTTGCCACATTGCCTGCATTCTTTATCTTTGAACCAGCACTGGTTCTGGTCATGCGTTGTCCTTCCGCAACGATAGCACTTTACTGCGCCCAATGCCATTTCATTGGTGCTGAATTCCAATGGCCTTTGCTGCATTTCTGCAGTGCCTCGTGCTGCTGCCTCGTGCGATGCTGCAATGCTGAAAGCTTTGTCCAGCGTAAGATCCTTTTCCTCTAGCAGTCGCTTCTGGGTTTCTTCCCTTAGGAGCCCGCACACAAACTTATCTCTCAGTGCGTCTGCTAGTCCTGTACCGAACTGACAGTACTTTGATAACTTGCGCAGTTCGATTAAGAATTCAGCGTTGCTTTCCTCTTTAAGTTGAATTCTTATGTAGAATTTAAATCATTCCGCTATCAGCAGCGGCATGGGGTTTAAATGCTCTTGCAGGATAGTAACAATATCCGCGAAACTCTTTCCTACCGGTTTATCTGGTGTTACAAGGTTCCTTAATAACCCGTACATCTTCGCACCCATCGAGTTTAATAGGGTTAGTGCTTTCTTATCCACCGGTACCTCATTCGCTGTACAGTAAACTTCAACGCGTTCCACATAAGTGGCCCAATCTTCCACATCGCTATCAAAAGCAGTGATGTTACCCGTTGTTGGCATTCTTGTTGAGTTTCCTTTCCTTCGGATTATGATTATTATTTTATTTTATTTTTCAAAATGGCTGCTTCCCGCGCTTGGCGGCTTTTCCCGCACTTGTCTTCTTCCCCCGCCGACTAAAAATGGCGATTACTGCGCTGTTGCCGTTCTCGCCTCCCAGCGGTCCTTTATTTTCCCCGACGCTGCTGCTTTTGTTCCCCGCCGCTCCCGCGGTCCTTGTGGACATAAATGCTTTTCTGGCTGCTGCGTGTCTCTGCCCCGATTGCAGTCCGGCCCCTGACACCGGCTGCGGTCGTGTTCTCCGCCCTTTTCGTCGTTTCCCTCCCCTTCTCTTACTGACAACTCGGCCGACTTCCCCCCCGTGCCGCTCGATCGGGCTTACCCGCCGCTGTCGTCGAAGGGATGTTTACTGATGTTAGACTTCGTGGCCAGAACCCAACCCGGGTTCCCGATTGCCTCCCGTGCTATGCAGTGCCCAGCAGGATGTTGAGGGTGGATGTCCTTGTTCGACGCCCGTTTCAGAGGCGAAGCTTCCTTTGATGCAACTGCCGCTAGGTAAGATCAGACTCGTCGCCACTGTTGAGTCTGTGCTTTCAAATGTAGTTATGCTGAATAACTGGACACAGACTACAGAAATACTTAAACAGGTCTTTAGTAACTGAGGGTCAGGGCTGAACTGGAATACACTTTGCTCCACAGGGTTTATATACCGGTGTGGTCACCACCGGTACTATAATGTACAGGAGCCATCAAAAAGTAGTCCATCACCTTAAGGTATCCTCTTAAGCTGGTACAGGTTACAAACACTACAGAGACCATGTCAACTTTTAAGAATAGATGAATGATGTGGTTGAAGGAAAGGGGTTTAAAGGGATATGGGAACAGGCTGAGCATATGGGATTAGGGCTACTGCTTGTGTGGAGGTTAAACACCAACACAGTTGGGCCGAAACGGTCTGTTTCTGTGCTGTAATTTCTGTGTAATTCTCTATAAATGCACATTTCACGGTGCATCACATTTGCAACACAATCATGTAGATAAGGCATGCAGACCTGGAATTTCACAGGACTTTTTAGCACAACTAACGTGCAAGAGTGAAGTTGTGCCATTTTCTTGCCAAGGAAATTCATGGCAAACTGATTTATGCCAGTTTTTACGCTGAAACATTGTTGCGTGCGAATCTACATAGCTCCGCCCCCATGCAAAAGACCAGCTCATGAGAGTTTCCTGCATTTATGCAGTAATGCACTGGCATAGATTTACCCCATGCAATTGAAGTGCAGCAGTACCGGAAGTCACAAGGTATCGGCACAACTGGAGGAGGAACTGCAGGTCTGATGCTTTAAGTTATTTAGGTAAGAGACACTTTTATAACTATTGACGAATCCTAGAGTCAAAGAGTTATACAGCACAGAAAGAGGCCCTTCGGCCCATCGTGTCTGTGCTGGCCATCAAGCCCTAACTATTCTAACCCCATTTTCCAGCACTTGGTCCGTAGCCTTGTATGCTATGACATTTCAAGTGCTCATCTAAATGCTTCTTGAATGTTGTGAGGTTTCCTGCCTCTACCATCCTTTCAGGCAGTGAGTTCCAGATTCCAACCACCCTCTGGGTGAAAAAGTTTTTTCTCAAATCCCCTCTAAACCTCCTGCCCCTTACCTTGAAACTATGCCCCCTGGTTATTGACCCCTCGACTAAGGGGAAAAGTTCCTTTCTATCTACCCTATCTATACCCCTCATAATTTTGTACACCTCAATCAGGTCCCCCCTCAGCCTTCTCTGCTCTAAGGAAAACAACCCCAGCCTGTCCAGTCCCCCTTCATAGCTGAAACGCTCCAGCCCAGGTAACAACCTGGTGAATCTCCTCTGCACCCTCTCCAATGCAATCACAACCTTCCTATAGTGTCGTGACCAGAACTGCACACTGTAATGATATCAGCAAATAGTGATGTTATTTGCCTGTTTGATTATCATGCCTTACCAGCACAGTTGCATGTATTGATTACTTATGCCTGACCAGCAGAGGTCATGTGAGAGACAAGCAGGAGTTTAACTTCAGTTTCGCTTTAGATGGATTTCTAACATGATGTTTCCTGTAAATGCTGTTGAACTGAGTTGAACAAACTTTGGATTAAAAGATATTGGGCTGAAAATTCAGTAGGGTTAGCGCCCATTTTGCGGTGCTAGAGGGCCTAGCGCCGCAATGATAGCCGTTTCTGAAATTCACTTCGGCGCTGCCATCGGCGTTAGCCGGTTGCGCTGCGCCGGCACCGATGACGTCATCGGTGTGCACAGCGTCCCGGTTGCCGTGGCAACACGCCCGAACGCCGAAATTCAGTTACGGCCGCCTCGCCCGTGGCAGCCGCAACTAAGACTCTGGCAACCGAGTCTTACACAAGTTAGCGCCGGCGCATTAAGGTCGTGCGGCGGCCAGCCGCTTTCCTGCCGGCCGCCTGCCCGCACCTCCCTCCCCGGACTCCTCCACCCCCCCCCCGCGGAACAGATGCGTCTGGCCTGCAAGCCCGGCACTTGTCCGAGGTGCCGGGCTCATTTTTGAAAAAATCAAACGGCCAGCGATCGGGTGAAGACAGCGCCTCCTTAACGGGAGGAGGAGGCCTGCACTTCCCCAGCCTGCTGCACCGCATCGGGTGCCGCAGCGCCGGATTAGCACCGCAATGCGGCACTCAGCGCCCATTGGGAGGCACTCACGCCCGCCAGTAGCGCCGGCAGCCGTCTGGGCGCGGCACTACTGAATTTTTGGCGCGCGCAAGGGAATTAGCGCCGGCGCTAAATTTCCGGCGCTAAAGCCCTGGCGCGGCGTCAACTCAATTTCTAGGCCATTCTCTTTCATAAATGTCTCATCATTGAACCCACAAAGAAATCAATACATGGTGTCAGAAGTGATTGAAAGAGATGAAGAGAAAAAATCTGAAGTTAAATCAGCTCTCCACATATTAGCAAGCCAAAAGAGAAAATCGTTACTTACCTTGGAGAATAGCTAACGAAGTGAAAAAATGGAAGGATTACACCCACCGGTGACGCTTCAGTTAACAGGTAATGTGGCTGAAAATTGGAGGAGATTCAAACAACGTTTAGAGTTGTATTTAGCGGCAATTGGAGCTGACGAGCAAAGTAATAAAAATAAATCGTCACTGTTCTTACATGTCATGGGTGATGAAGCGCTGGAGGTGTATAATAACTTCACATTCACTGCTGATGGAGACAAAATGAAGCTAGATAAAATAATGGAACAGTTTGAGGCCTACTGCATACCTAAACGTAACGTGACGTTTGAGAGGCACAGATTTTTCACATGTGTACAGAAAACGGGTGAGACTATTGATCAGTATGTGACTGAACTGAGAAACCAAAGCAAAACATGTGAATTTGGGGGACTGACAGACTCGCTGATAAAAGACAGACTGGTGTGTGGTATTCCAGATAATGGTCTAAGGGAAAGACTGCTAAGAGAGCAAGATCTAGACCTGGGAAAAGCCATAGCACTGTGTAGGGCTACAGAGACTGTGAAGTTGCAGGCAAAGGAGCTGTTCAGTGACAATAGCTGCAACGTGGATGCAGTGAGAAAGAACGAATACAAACCGTTTAACAAAACGAGCGCCAATGTGCAAAAAGAGGCGTGGCCAGCGAACGAAAATGAAAGGGATAATCGAAAGTCATGTATTCGATGCGGTACACAGCATCCACCAAAAAAGTGTCCAGCATATGGTAAAAAGGCAATAGTTGCAACAAAAACAACCATTATGCCTGTTGCTGCAAGAACCAAGTGCAACAAAGCAAGGTCCATGCAGTAGATGAAAGCGACATAGAGGAGTTCAATGTAGATGTGGTGTCTGAAAACAAACAAGAAGAAAGAGACTGGATGTTGACACTAAAAGTGAATGACATACACATTCCATTTAAATTGGATACTGGAGCACAAGTTAATGTGATATAAGAGACTGATTTTAAGAAAATTAGACCCAGACCAAAGATACATGGAATCAAAGTGAAAGTGACAGGATACACAGATACTGAAATACCAGTGAAAGGAAGATGCATTGTCAAAGTGACACACAAGGACAGAAAGCACACGTTAGCATTAATCGTGGTGACAAAGGAGGTGCAAGCCATACTCGGTTTAGAAGCCTGTGAGAGACTGAACCTGGTAAAGAGAGTCCTCATTGTGGAAAGCGAAGGAGAGACAGTCTATGATGAACTGAATGTTGCGTACACACCGGGTAAGCTGATGTATACAGCAGACACGTTGTCCAGAGCTGTTGACCCAGGAGAGCCCGCAAACACAGTGAAAAGACTGATGTACAAGGCAAAAGACAGTGGAACTGACTTCTACCAGAGCATGCTTGTATACCGCACATCACCGCTCGAGTATGGTATGTCACCAGCCCAACTCCTGATGGGACGTCAGCTAAGGTCAAACCGACCCATCCCGGAGAACCTCCTGAAAACAAAAGAGGGGGAGAAAGTGAGGAAGTTCAAAGAGCAACAGAAAGAAAAGCAAAAGTACTACTATGACAGAGGAACACAAAACCTACCTGAACTCCACACTGGTGACCAAGTAAGGTTCAAAGACAAAACAAACACATGGACTCAGAAGGGAACTGTCCTGAGTGAAGTTCAACCAAGATCATACACCATTCAGACAGATGAGGGTGCTGTTCTGAGAAGAAATCGTCGAGATCTTCTCATGGGACCAGCCACAGCAGGTCAAGAGACTGATACTGTTGAACAACCTGATCACACAGCTGAGAACCAATCATCTGAGGCAACGACTCAGATTCAAGGACAATCAATCAGAAAATCCTCAAGACACGTGAAGCCTCCTGAGAGACTCATTGAGCAAATTTAAGGACTATTGTTATAGAAGGAAGTAATGTTATCTTATTCTTTCTTCAAGTTCTAGTGTATTGACATATTTCATGTGAACACACAAAGCAAGGTTAAAAAACCTTGATCATGATAATGATAATGTAAGTTCATTAAGTGTTACAGTTAAAATGCAGATTAATACAAAGAAAACATGTTGTTAGTTAAAAGTAAAATACTTTTGTTTTAAGAAAGGGAGATGTAATGATATCAGCAAATAGTGATGTTATTTGCCTTTTTGATTATCATGCCTTACCAGCATAGTTGCATGTATTGATTACTTATGCCTGACCAGCAGAGGTCATGTGAGAGACAAGCAGGTGTTTAGTTTCAGTTTCGTTCTAGATGCATCACTAGCTTGATGTCTCCTGTAAATGCTGTTAGAAAGAGTTGAACAGACTTTAGATTAAAAGACATTGGCCTAGAAATTGAGTGGGCTTAGCGCCCATTTTGCGGCGCTAGAGGGCATTGCGCTGGACTTACAGCCGGTTTTGAAATTGACTAGGGCCCAACATCGGCATTACACCGGTAGCGCTGCGCCGGCACCGATGACGTCATCGGTGTGCGCAGCGTCCCAGTTGCCGTGGTGACGGGCCCCAGCGCCGAAATTCAGTTGCGGCCGCCTCGCCCGTGGCAGCCGCAACTAAGACTCTGGCAACAGAGTCTTGTACGACTTTGCGCCGGCGCATAAAGGTGGAGCGGCGGCCGGCCGCTTTCCCGCCGGCCGCTTGCCCGCACCTCCCTTCCCGGACTCCCCCACCCACCCCCCCGCGGAACAGATGCTTCTCGGCTGCGAGCCCGGCACTTCCCCGAGGTGCCGGGCTCATTTTTGTGAAGATTTTACCGGCCAGCGGGCGGGTGCAGGCAGCGCCTCCTTAACTGAAGGAGGAGGCCTGCACTTCCCGAGCCTGCCGCACCGCATCGGGCGCCGCAGCGCCGGAATAGCGCCGCAATGCGGCGCGTAGCGCCAGTTTTCAGGCGCAAACAGCCTTCAGTAGCGCCGGCAGCCGTTTGGGCGCGGCGCTACTGAATTTTTGGCGCGCACAGCGCGACTTAGCACCGGCGCTAAATTTCCGGCGTTAAGCCCCGGCGCAGCGCAACCTCAATTTCTAGGCCATTCTCTTTCATAAATGTCTCATCATTGAACCCACAAAGAAATTAATACACACACAGTATTCCAGCTGTGGCCTAACTAGCATTTTGTACAGCTCCATCATAACCTCCCTGCTCTTATATTCTATGCCTCGGCTAATGAAGGCAAGTATCCCATATGCCTTCTTAACCACCTTATCTACCTGTCCCGCTGCCTTCAGGGATCTATGTACATGCACATCAAGGTCCCCCTGATACTCTGTCCTTCCTAGGGTCCTACCATTCATTGTGTATTCCCTTGCCTTGTTCAAAAATGGGGGGGAAAGATTTGTGTTCGGCAGCAATGTTGCAGTGTTATCGGCAACTACAGTTAACGGCTGCTGGAAATGGCTGCAACGCTAACCAAGCGGTCTGGGGGGCATGGGGATAGGTGGCGCAGCGCTCACCTTCCATGCAATGCTGTCCTGGTGGTGTTGCTGGAGGGATTCAAGGTGAAGTTTGTGTCCAGGTCCGACATTGCAGCTTCCCACAGCCTCTGTGAGCGAAGCTGTGAAGCTCACAGGGAATTGTGGGTAATGAAGAGGTCTGAGAATTAAAGGGGCCATGCACACAGAAGCAATACAAAATAAAATGCAGTGAATCAATACATGTTTCAGCCCTTTCTGCCTTTTAAGAAATAGTCAATATTTAAAAGAAGTTCCAAATGCGAATATTCAGCTGTTAAAGCTGAATTATCTTCCTAACCTCAACAAATGGGAAAACTGCCTCAGCACTAACATAAATGGCTCAGCAAGCCAGCGAAGGGGCAGCGAGGATCTGACATGCAGCACTCCAGCTTTGTGCAGGGGGTCAACACTGCAAGAGCGGCCCTCTACCCACAGGGGCCAGGAGGCTCTCCAGGAAAAAATTTGGAAGTGCATCACTAAGGCAGTCACTGCTAGCAGTTTCGCCCCCATGACCTGGCTCCAGTGCCCAAAGAAACTTCATGACCTCAGACCACTGGTTAAGGTCAGTGAATGCATCTTCAAAAGCTGTCACCTACCACTGCACCACTAGCCTCACACACTGCTCAATGCAGGACCCCAAATCACTCACCTAACAACAATCTGCACCAATGACGAGGCACATCTCCCATTCCTAGCCTCTCCTCACCCTTTGGAGGGGACGGTGCAGGCCATTCCTGGCAGGGGCATGGTTGAGCCCTTGGCCAGCGGCGAGGCTGAAAGGATACAAGATGATGGTGTCCTCGTACGTTATCCTCCTTCTGGCATGTACCTCTTGCTTTCCCGCCCTTCTGTCAGCACAACTCCACCCTTATGCATTCCTCATTTCACATGAGGGTAAACAAGAAAAGGCAGCCTGTCCAGCCAGTGGGACTATAAGCAGATGATTCCATCCCAGATATCCCGGCCACAAAGGGGCTGGCTGGGGTGTATCCTTCATTTGAATCCTCCTCTGTGGCTTCTTCCTCTTCTGTGTCTTCCTCTGCAAGTGGATGCTGTAAATGTGAAATGACAACATAAAATGCTGGAAATACTCAGTTGATCAGGCAGCATGTCGACCTGAAATGTGAACTTTGTTTTTCTCTCCACGGATATTGCGTAACCAGTTGCGTATTCGCAGCATGCTCTGTCTTCTCATAGGCCTTCATTTACCATCCCAGCCTTTGCAAGCATCCAGCAACACTCCCTACACACTTAAAAAACTTTACACATCTATTGCAGCAAGCCACGAATTCAATATAATAAAAAATAACAGTCCAAACCCTTAACTTCAAACTTACCTGAATGATGCGTGTGTCCCTTTAACAGCTGCAGACATCGCCACTGTCAGCCTGCTTGCACGGCAGGTTAACCTGGCCTGCTTAGGGCACAAGTGGATGTGGTGTATTTGGACTTTCAGAAGGCTTTTGATAAGGTCCCGCATAAGAGATTAGCGTGTAAAGTTAAGGCACATGCGATTGGGGGCAAGGTACTGACTTGGATAGAGAACTGGTTGGCAGACAGGAAGCAAAGAGTTGGAATAAATGGGTCTTTTTCCAAGTGGCAGGCAGTGACTAGTGGCGTACCGCAGGAATCAGTCCTAGGACCCCAGCTATTCACAATATATATTAATGATCTAGATGAGGGAACTAGATGTAATATCTCCAAGTTTGCAGATGACACAAAGCTGGGTGGGTGTGTGTGCTGTGAGGAGGATGCCGAGAAACTCCAGTATGATTTGGACAGGTTGGTGATTGGGCAGATGCATGGCAGGTGCAGTATAATGTGGGTAAATGTGAGGTTATCCACTTTGGTGGCAAAAACAGGAAGGCAGATTATTATCTGAATGGCAATAGATTGGGAGAAGGGGAAGTGCAACGAGACCTGGGTGTCCTTGTGCACCAGTCGCTGAAGGGAAGCATGCAGGTGCAGCAGGCGGTTAAGAAGGCAAATGGTATGTTGGCCTTCGTAGCGAGAGGGTTTGAGTACAGGAGCAAGGATGTCTTGCTGCAGTTGTACAGGGCCTTGGTGAGACCGCACCTTGAGTATTGTGTGCAGTTTTGGTCGCCTTATCTGAGGAAGGATGTTCTTGCCATGGAGGGAGTGCAGCGAATATTCACCAGGCTGATACCTGGGATGGCAGGAATGACATATTAGGAGAGATTGGGTCGATTGGGCTTATACTCGCTGGAGTTTAGAAGAATGAGAGGGGATCTCATTGAAACTTATAAAATTCTAACAGGACTAGACAGACTAGATGCAGGAAGGATGTTCCCGATGGCGGGGGAGTCCAGAACCAGGGGTCACAGTCTAAAGATAAGGGGTAAGCCATTTAGGACAGAGATGAGGAGGAATTTCTTCACCCAGAGAGTGGTGAACCTGTGGAATTCTCTACCACAGAAGGCAGTTGAGGCCAATTCATTCACTATATTCAAGAAGGAGTTAGATATATTTCTTAAGGCTAAAGGGACCAAGGGATATGGGGAGAAGGCAGGGACAGGGTACTGAGTTTGGATGATCAGCCATGATCTCATTGAATGACGGAACAGGCTCGAGGGGCCGAATGGCCTACTCCTGCTCCTATCTTCTATGTTTCTATGTAACGCTAAATTCATCGCTATGGTCAAAGTTATCATTGGTGATGTTAAGTCGGCATTGCACACCAATTGACGTCACCCCGCCGCCATTTTTTTCCAAGGCGCAGGAACCGCCATCAGCTGGCGAAAGAGCGGTGACCGCCATTTTATCGCCATTTCATGGCGTTATGTAGCGGTGGTAAGTAGATGAATTTCTAGCCCTACCATTTTTCACTGTTAAATAGAAACTGCAATGTCTGCCCTAAAGATTCAAATACTCTTTCAAGTTCCCTCCAGTGCAACATCAGCGTAATTGGAGGAATCATCATGTGTGCGTGGATTGCAAGATTCAGAGGGGGCAAAATTCCCCTCATTTGTGCCTCTGATGGGAGGTGCTAACAGGGTGCAAATGGCTTTGTGCCCCCAACCAACGCCCCCCAAACAACCCCCGCGCCGAGGCAATAACCGCGCCTCCCGCAAAATCCGGCAGGAGGATAGCGGCGGCACTGCCGGTTTTCGCCCCGGTCTTCTGCGTCTGGAGATCATGACGTCATGCAAATTTCCCATTTTATGCCTGCCTCTGTTTTTTAGCGACAGGTTCGGCAGGCGTTTTCCAGTCGGGAGGCCTGTGGAGGAACGCTAATAAAGGCGTCCACTTCCAGTTGTTTTTTGTGTCGGCCAGGACACCAAACTTTTTGCTGCTCAAAAGCAAAGAGCCCTTTTGATTATTGGAAGTGGTTTTGAGATTTCAGAGTTTGCTGCTGAATAAGGAATCTTCCTTTGCATTAGGGTGTGATTTGTTGGCTATCAGGCAGTTCTTCTCAGAGCAATGAAAAGGGTCTGCAGTCTGTGTCTGTTCTCCTCGAAGCAAGCAAAGCTGCAAATGAGCATCTGGTGAATGATCGGACTTCCCCTTTAAGAGCTGCAAAGAAGCAGTGCGAGTGATCAAATCTGTTTGGAACTCACCTGAAATTCGGCAGCTCTCTGGTGTTAGCGCCCCTGTAGCGCCCCACTGACGACATTAGCGCTTGATTTAGGTCCCCTCTCCCTTCCTGGGGCAATGTCAGGGAAATTAGGTGAGGCTCAGAATCATTCGCGCCGGGCGCTAACTTTTGAAACTTTTTCCAGTTAGCTCCCCAAATGGCCCTCTGGGGGAATTTTGCCCCCAGAGTGTTCTCCCTAGAACTGCATTAGTGCACGTGTAATTTCTATAGAACTGCGGTCAAGAAGTTACATTCTATCACTTGTGTTTTGTAAATAACTAAAGCACAACTCCAGAGTTCTTAGAATCACTTATGTGATTTGCTGAAATAGAGATTGATGAATTGGGCAGGAGAGATTTTGAAAGTATAAACACATCCAAGTATATACTCATCCAATTCAGCAATAAATGTGGTTGTATAAGACCATGTGATCCAGTTGTAGATACTAATCAAATCTGATTTTCTAACAATGCACATTTGAGTTTTCTGAATTAGATGCACTTGCCAAGAACTAACAAACGAAGAGCAGAGTTTAATTTATTAGCAATTTAAATAAATATACAATGAAGTAATAATGTTAGCATACTGATGTATAGTTCTGATCAACTTTATTAGGACAGGACTAAAACAACCATTAATGACATCAACTGTAACCTGCAGATTTTCATCTCCAAATAAAGGTTTCTGACTGCCTCAATTTCTTCCATGAATCGTGCACTCCACAATTGGACCATCGCACAACAGAAAACTTAAACTGGTTAAGTGGCTGCTTAGCTAGCTTTGCAAATGCTTTCAGATTGCTCACTTAGCTTTCTATTCCTTTTAGCACACCTAAATACACCTGGGCCTAAAAATTTGGTTGCTTTGCACCTCCTGTTAGCGCCCTTGGTGTGAGTTTGGACATGGGCGGCAGAGTTTTGGGATGACCTCAAGTTTACGGAGGGTAGAACATGGGAGGCTGGCCAGGAGTGCGTTGGAATAGTCAAGTCTCGAGGTAACAAAGGCATGGATGAAGGTTTCAGCAGCAGATGAGCTGAGGCAGGGGTAGAGTCGGGCGATGTTCAGGAGGTGGAAATAGGCGGTCTTAGTGATGGTGCGGATATGTGGTCAAAAGCTCATCTGGGGGTCAAACATGGCACCAAGGTTGCAAACAGTCTGGTTCAGCCTCAGACAGTTGCCGGGGAGAGGGATGGAGCAGGGCTAGGGAACAGAGTTTGTAGCGGGGACCAAAGACAATGGGCAGGATTTTCATTGGGCCGTGGAGGCAGGATTGGAGGCGTGTGGGGGGTTAAAATCTCAAAATCGGGGGGCACGAACCCATCCCGCCCCCAACCCGCCTCCATGCCAGTTTCAAAGGAGGCGGATACCCGACCTGTGCTGGGACCCGCCTCCCCGAGGCGGGAAGGGGATTAGTGCCATTTAACTGCCTGTTAACAGCTAGTTAACAGGCAGTTTTTAGCCTAATCCCTATTTTTATTGCTGAAGTGTGGGATTCCTGACGGCTCCAAACCACGCCAAGTTAGCAAGGTGGGCCGTCGGGCTGAAGGGTTTGGAGGGTTCGAGATGTCCGGTGTTCAGGTGAGTGATGGGTGCATGAGTGAAGAGGTAAGTGTGTTTGGTGTGTGTAAAGTGTTTAAAGAAGTTTTACTTACATTTACTTACCTTTACAGCCTTCCTTTCTTCAGGTCTCGGGAGTCCCTCATCTCATCGGCACAGAAAGCAGAATGGCTGCGAGCTGTCAAAAGTTGCAGCATTCAGCTTTCTGTTCTGGAGAGATCTCTAAATCAGCCTGAGAGGAAGGAATTAACTTGGAGTACAGATTGTCAGTGTTTGACAGCTTCAAACAGCTGTCAAACGCTGATATTTCATCTGTCAAAAACTTTTGACAGATGAAATGTCAATCTGTGACGTCACCTGTTGCTGGGTGGCCCTTAATTAGCCTGCTGAGCCCGCTGGGCGGGCTCAACAAGGTCAATCCAGTGAAAATCGCGTGGGTTGGCCACAACTCGATGGAGGCGGGACTACAACCCCAAAAGTTGTAGTCCCGCCTCCGACACACCTCCTCAAGCAAAATCCAGCTCAATGGCTTTGGTCTTCCAAATATTTAGTACTGGATGTCGGACAAGCAATCAGACAATTTAGAGACAGTGGAGGGATCGAGAGAGGTGGTGGTGAGGTAGAGCTGGGTGTCATCAGTATACGTGTGGAAACTGACATTGTGTTTTCGGATGATGTCGCCGAGGGGCAGCATGCAGATGAGAAATAGGAGGGGGCCAAGGATAGATCCTTGGGGGACACCAGAGGTAACAGTGTGGGAGCGGAAAGAGAAGCCATTGCAGGTGATTCTCCAGCTACGATTAGATAGATAAGAATGGAACCAGGCGAGTGCAGTCCCACGCAGCTGGACGACGGTGGAGAGGTGTTGGAGGAGGCTGGTTTGGTCAACTGTGTCAAAGGCTGCAGACAGAATTTTATTCCAATTTAATACACTGTCCATTCACCACAAGTAATTTCCCCCCACTGTCTGGACTGTCAAGAATATTCAATTGTATAAGGTAGAGGAGGGATTCCTGCCAATAACCATGGATCCGAGCCCCACGTAGAGTTTGTCTCCTCACTCATATTTTGGAATAGGAGGCTCATTCTCCTGACTGGTGTAAACAGAGATTTTGTTAAGAGCTACAGCCCCACACATGTTGGGGGAAAAAGTTAGTAGTTCTGCCTTTAGTTATGCCGAAGTTTTAAGGTAATTCAATTTCTCCCTACATTTCCTTGTTGCTATGCCTATGCCCAAATCATAAGCACATTCAGCTTCAATGAATTCACAGTGTTACTACACATAGTGACCAGAGCTATTCTTCTTTTGGGATTTTTATTCAATTTCTTGATTATGTCAGCCCAGCCATTACAGCCACAAATAGAGGTTGAAATTGCACGCAAGTTCTGCTGGCCTTGCACCATGACTCCGACAAGAGATGGGCAGGAACCCCAGGGAAATGGTGGATCCCTGGTTACACTGGGTCGCCGCTAGATCTGGAGGTTTCCTTGTTGCCAGAACATCGTCTCTCCCTTGTAAGGAAAGTGATGGGCAGGAGGCATGGCCGGGGCGGGGACTCCCTAAGCTGTGAGTTCCCACTCCTGCTACACAGTCAGGACCAATATTTGTGTGGTGGCAAGTTATGCAAGTGAGTGGTGGCATATCAGGCTTCTAATTTAAAAAGATATATTAGCAGATCTTCTCCCTTGCTGAGGGAGCTAAAGATATTATGGGGGGATTGGGGGACTGAGGCAAAAACCCACCCCCCCAACGGATGGGCAGGCACTGGGGTTTCCAGGTGCATGGGCAGGTGCGAGCTGGAAATGTGTCCCAATTAGTGCTTGTGCCTGCCTGGTCCATGCAAATGAGGTGCCCTCTCACTGAAACAGCAAACTCCAGAGGTGTCAGCATTGGAGGGACCCATTCGACATGTTTGCAGCATAACCGCCGGAATCATGCTGGAATCACAAGCCTAGCAATTTTGGGGCTATAAAATGTCCTCCTGTCATTTGAGAAATTCCAGCCCCCAAATTTAAAATTCACACATACGTTATACCAGAAGTGTCTTAATGTTTCCACACAGGACAATATGGCTGCAGAGATAGTGGATGCATTGGTTGTGATCTTGCAAAATTCCCTAGACTCTAGAATGGTCCCAGCAGGTTGGAAGGTAGCAACTATAACCCCGTTATTCATGAAAGGAGGGAGAGAGAAAACAGGGAACTACAGGCCAGTTAGTGTGACATCAGTCGTTAGGAAAATGCTGGAAACCATTATTAAGGAAGTGGTAACAGGGCACTTAGAAAATCATAATATCATCAGGCAGACTCAACATGGTTTTACAAAAGGGAAATCGTGTTTA
Organism: Somniosus microcephalus; assembly: GCF_052327205.1. Taxonomy (NCBI): domain Eukaryota; kingdom Metazoa; phylum Chordata; class Chondrichthyes; order Squaliformes; family Somniosidae; genus Somniosus; species Somniosus microcephalus. The sequence goes on along the minus strand of NC_140995.1, from coordinate 96,548,840 downwards.
ACAAATTTATTTAAGTTTTTTGAGGATGTAACCAGCAGGGTAGATAAAGGGGAACCAGTGGATTTCCAAAAGGCATTAGATAAGGTGCTGTAGGAACGGAGGTTCCTGTCAAAAAGACTGAGCTCGACTCAGGCAATTAAAATATTGAACTTTAATGAAAGGAAACGAGTTTAAACTGGAAACTGCTAGAACACATCAATAACAGGTCTACTCTCCTCGAGGGCTCCACCAGGACTGATCCTCTGGTCAGAAGACTGACGTCATGATGTCATCACGTTCTTCCTGCCATTGGGGCATCACGTGACTAACAGCATGACGTCATCACATTGAAACCGCGCTGTAAAGGTAACTAGACATTGTACAGTCAAACAGTGTAATTAAAGGTACAGGCACAGACAGTGACTACATTGCTGTTAAAGGAATTATGTACAACCGCTCTGAGTCCTTTGGTGGCTCCGCCACATGCGCCCCCCCAGAATTGTCTTTAACGGAAAAAGTGAGGCGAGGAGGAGGCCTGACAAGCCTGTCCGATCGACTTCGATACCCTGGTAGAGGAAGTTGACGACCGGTGGTTGAGTTGGCAGTCGGTTGTGGCTGAGCAGGCGCGGCGAGTGCGGTCGAGTTGGCAGGCAGCTTTGGTTGATCTGGTGCGGCGGCTGCGGGCGGTTGGCCACGTTTGGGTGGTTGAGCGACTACGACAGGGTGGTCCAGGTCCAGGTGAGCCGGCTTCAAGCGGTCCACCGAGATGTGATCCGGCTTCCCTCCGACGTCGACTGAAAAGGATTTGTCTCCTGGTTCGATGACGTGGAAAGGACCAGTGTTAGGGGGCTTGAGCGGATCCCGGTGAGCGTCGTGGCGGATGAAGACATACTCCGCATTCTTCAGTCCCGGTGGCACGTAGGAGTTCTGCAAACCGTGATTGGACGTAGGTATCGGAGCGAAGCATCTGGCCGCTTCCTGGTGGCGAACGAGTTGCTGGGAGGCAGACCATGGCTCTGTGGGAGAAAGGAGGAAATCCCCTGGTAAACGGAGCAGCTGGCCATAGACGAGTTCAGCTGAAGACAATTGTAGGTCGTCTTTGGGCGCCGTATGAAGACCCAAAAGGACCCATGGGAGTCTGTCCACCCATCCTGCACCTTGAAGACTGGCCCGAAGAGAGGCTTTAAGCGACCTGTGGAATCGCTCGCAAAGGCCGTTTGCCTGTGGATGATAGGCGGTGGTGCGATGAAGTTTGGTGCCGAGCCCCTGAGCCACAGCATTCCAAAGCTCCAAGGAAAATTGCGGCCCGCGGTCAGAAGAGATGTCCGTTGGTACCCCAAAATGGGCAACCCAACAGGAGATGAAAGCTCTGGCGACGTCTGCCGAAATGGTGGAAACCAAAGGAATTGCCTCTGGCCACCTAGTGGTGCGGTCCACTATGGTGAGGAGATGAGTATAACCCTAAGAAGGCGGAGGCGGCCCCACGAGGTCCACATGCACATGGTCAAAACGACGCTCCGGAATAGTGAACGCAGCCACTGGAGCCTTGACATGACGCTGGACTTTGGCCTTTTGGCATACGACGCAGGTATTAGCCCAGTCACGGACATCGATGTGCATACCTTTCCAGACGAACTTAGCCGACATAAGCCGCTGCGAAGCCTTCATCCCCGGGTGCGACAACCCGTGTATGGCATCAAAAACCTTCTGGCACCATGCGACTGGCACGATAGATCGAGGAAATCCCATGGAAACGTCGCAAAGGAGCGTGGCACCTGTGGCCTGGAAGATGACATCGGTCGCTTGGAAGCTAGAGGGAACGGTTCTATATGATTGGACCTCCGAGTCTGAGGCCTGATCTGCAGCCATGAGGGCGTAGTCGATCCCCAGGTACACCGCGTGGACCGTCGCACGGGCGAGGCAATCTGCCACCAGGTTGTCCTTACCAGACACATGTTGAATGTCCGTGGTAAATTCGGAAATGAACGTCAAGTGACGTTGTTGATGAGTGGACCACGGTTCGGTGGTCTTGGCCATGGTGAACGTAAGGGGTTTGTGGTCGACAAAAGCCGCGAAGGGACGCCCCTCCAATAAAAACCGAAAATGGCGAATGGCGAGGAAAAGGGCCAGTAGCTCCCTATCGAAGGCGCTGTACTTTTTTCATTCTTTCGTAGTTGACGGATGAAAAACGCCAGCGGTTGCCACGTGCCGTTGACCCACTGTTCTTGCACTGCACTGATGGCGTAGTCTGACGCATCGGTGGTAAGGGCGATGGTAGCACCTGGAAGTGGATGCGCCAGCATGGTTGCGTTGGCCAAAGCGTTCTTGGTGTCACCGAATGCCTGGACCATCTCAGCTGTCCAGCTGATTGGATCTTTACCGGACTTGCCCTTGAGGGCCCTGAACAAAGGTTGCATGAGTTGAGCCGCCTTGGGGACAAAACGGTGGTAGAAGTTGACCATCCCCAGGAACTCCTGCAAGGCCTTGACTGTCAACGGCTGCGGGAAAGAGGTAACCGCCTCAACCTTCGTCGACAAAGGGACGGCGCCGTCCGATGTTATGCGATGTCCCAGGAAGTCGATCTGTTGCAGGCCGAACTGGCACTTGGCCGGGTTGATGATTAAACCGTGTTGGCTGAGGCGCGTAAAGAGGGAATGCAAATGAGAGATGTGCTCCTCCTTGCTGGCACTGGCGATGAGAATGTCGTCAAGGTAGACGAAGATGAAACGCAGGTCTCGAAGAACGGAGACAATTAAACGCTGGAACGCCTGTGCTGCGTTCTTTAAGCCAAATGGCATCCGCAGGAACTCAAAGAGGCCAAAAGGGGCGATGACTGCGGTTTTCGGGACGTCTTGTGGGTGCACTGGAACCTGGTGATATCCACGGACGAGGTCGACTTTAGAGAAGATAGACTTTCCTGCCAAATGGGCCGAGGAATCCTGGATATGCGGGATCGGGTACCGATCTGGAGTGGTGGCGTCGTTGAGGCGTCGGTAGTCACCGCATGGCCGCCAGCCGCCGTCTGGTTTCGGCACAATGTGGAGAGGCGAGGACCAGGGACTCTTGGATCACCGAATGATCCCAAGCCGCTCCATCGTGTCGAACACCGCCTTCGCAGCTGCGAGCTTGCCGGGTTCGAGCCTTCTAGCCCACGCATAAACCGGGGAGCCAGTAGTGGTGATGTGATGTTCCACACCATGTTTCGTCGCCGAAGAGGAGAAGGTGGGCCTTGTCAGCTCCGGAAACTCCCCGAGGAGCCGCGTGAAGTCATCTGGAGGAGGGAAAGCACAGGCAATGGAGCACGCCACGGAGGAACCGTGGTAGCACGGAATCGAGTGGAAGGTGGCCGCGTTGATCAGCTGGCGGTGCCGGACATCGACGAGTAGGCTGTTGGCACACAGAAAATCCGCCCCTAGGATAGCCTGTGAGACTGTGGCCGTGACGAATTCCCAAAAGAAGCGCTGACCGCCGAAACAGACTTCGACCCGCCACTTTCGGAACGTTCGAATTGCTGCGCCATTAGCCGCTACGAGGGAAAAACCGAGGTTCCTGGTCTGCATGTCGAGCTTCAACGCAGGTAGAATGCTACACTGCGCCCTGGTGTCACAAAGAAAACGGCAGCCCACGGGGGAATCGGTGATATAGAGGAGTTTCCCCGTAGAACCGACGGCCATCGCCACCGCGGAACGCCCGTTAGACTTGGTCGTCCGTCGCCAGGGACGCCGCCTGCGCTTTCTTGGGTTTTCTTTGGGCAAAAAACTGCAGGGGGAACGGCAGCCTCGTGCTTTCGCGCCAAAACGGGTGTGGTAGGAGCACCAGCCTGCTGTAGGAGAAACCGGGACCGCGTCTGTGGGGGATGGGCGCCTCGTGGCCGCGCAGCACTGCTGGGTAACCGTGAAAATCTTATCAGCTTCGGCCGCAAGCTTGGCGCAGTCTATAATGTCGGATCTGGCTAGGGCAGCCTGAACCTGTTCAGGCAGTTGATAGAGGAAAAGCTCCCGGAAGAGGAAACATTCCGGTTCAGCACCCAAGAGCGTGAGCATTTGGCTCATGAGCTCGGACGGTTTGGAGTCCCCGAAGCCGGGCAGCGTGATGAGCCGGCGAGCACACTCCGACTTTGATAGCCCGAAAACCTGAAGCAACCGCGCCTTAATTGCATCATACTTGCTGTGAGTAGGAGGACTACCGAGGAGGCTGATGATCCGTGATGCAGTTGCGCTGTCGAGGGCGGAGACCATGTAATAATAACGGGTCTGATCCGTGATGATGTTCCTAATGGCGAACTGGGCTTCAGCCTGGATAAACCAGGCGTCTGGTTGTTGCTCCCAGAACTGTGGCAGTTTCAGCGTGACGGCGTTCGTGTCCATGTCGAATCTTCCACAAAAATCGTTCGTAGAAGTCGGGGTCACCAATGTAGGAACGGAGGTTCCTATCAAAAAGACTGAGTTCGACTCAGGCAATTAAAATAATGAACTTTAATGAAACGAAACAAGTTTAAACTGGAAACTGCTAGAACACATCAATAACAGGTCTACTCTCCTTGAGGGCTCCACGAGGACTGATCCTCTGGTCAGAAGACTGACGTCATGACGTCATCACGTTCTTCCCGCCATTGGGGCATCACGTGACTAACGGCATGACATCATCACGTTGAAACCGCGCTGTAAAGGTAACTAGACATTGTACAGTCAAACAGTGTAATTAAAGGTACAGGCACAGGCAGTAACTACATTGCTGTTAAAGGAATTATGTACAACCGCTCTGAGTCCTTTGGTGGCTCTGCCACAGTGCCACATAAAAGGTTGCTACAAAAGATTAAGGCTCATGGGATTGGGGGTATGAATAGTGGCTTGGTTAATGGACAGAAAACAGAGAGTAGGGATAAACGGATCATTTTCCGTTTGGCAGTGGGGTGCTGCAAGGATCAGTGCTTGTGCCTCAGCTATTTACAATCTATATCAATGATTAGATGAAGGGACCGAGTGCAATGTATCCAAGTTTGCTGACGATACAAAGCTAGGTGGGAAAGTAAGCTGTGAGGAGGGCATTTGGGGTCGATTTTATCTCAGGTGCGGGGAATTGGCGGGTTCCCCGAATTTAGTGATTCCCACACGATTCTAAATGGGTCTATGAGATTGATGCAATTTTAACTCAATTGGCCAAATTATTTCCAGCGTGTGGAAAGCCTTGGCAATTGAGTATTTCCAGTCAGAAAGTCGCAGAATATGACGTCATCATTGCTGCTGCTTTTAAGGTCCAGCAAGCCTTGCTTCCTCTGCAGGCTCCCAAACTTTACCATTAAGATGGCACAGGAGCCTGCAGGAGCAACGGCCAGCGGGAGGGCAAGATCTGCCCCCAAATTTGATGAGGCTTCACCACAGGCATTACTGGATGGTGCTAGGGCCCACAGGGAGGTCCTGTTCCCTTCTTCAGGGAGGAAGAGGCCTCCCAGCCAGACCAAGGCTGTGTGGCTACAGGTGGCAGGTCAAGTCAACTGCTTGGGGCTCACATGAAGAACGTGGTTGCAGTGCAGGAAAAGATTCCATGACCTCCTTCGCACTGGAAAAGTAAGTACTATATGATGTTTCCATCACCCTCAATCTGATCCCCATTGCCTTTCCTCACCAGCACTCAGCTTTAGCAATCTCTTCCTGCACATCCCACTAGACACTCACATCCATGCACCCTTACCCATTCCCTCTCTCTCTACGCTCACATTCACAGAACTATGCCACCATGCAGCCCTCACACTCCCTCTCACTCTGATGCTTTGAACACATCTGACAACACACAGGGAGGGCCCTTGGTATTGCAACCTCGCTCCATCTTTGTCTCCTTTTAAGCATCTATGCTATGCAATCTCTGCACTCACTCCTTCATTATCACTAAACCTCCACTTGTCTCCCTCATTGCAGGAAAAGAGAGCTCACAACAGGAGAGAGCGAGCCAGGACAGGAGGAGGGCCGCCCTCATTAGCCCAGCTCACCCCCTGGGAGGAAGGCGTCCTGGAGATTGCCGGGGCTGACCGAGATGTGGACGTTGGGGAAGGACAGGCAGGAGCATCCCCGCAAGCTGGTGACAGAATAGTTTTCCATCTCTCTCATTGGCATTGCATGAGTCACTGATAATGTTTCTGAAGCTATATCATATGGACTTATGATCATCTGCAAAATGCAATGTGCATGTAACCTTGGCATCACATCTCTAACTTTTTCCTTGACTCCCCCACAGGACCATCGAGAGCCCCCGTCCCCAGTGTGCAGGAGGAAGAGCCTGAGCAGTCAGACTCCTCAGAGGAATCTGCAACATCTGAGGGCGCAGCGTCAGCAGAAATAAGCGCACCCAGCACCAGCGCAGACACTCACACTTCGGTGAGACCTTCGGGTCTTAGAGTAGAGTTGTCACCTGGTGTATCACAGCTCACAAGTGAGAATCAGCAGATTGTGGAGACAGGGACAGCAGTGGAGAGTCCTCGTTGGAGGGCGCAGGACTCTGCCAGCTCGGCTCAGCTGCATGTCGACCCTCTGCCTCTGGGTCCATCCGTAAGATCAGAGGTGATGGAACTCCAGGCACAGATGCAGGAGTCTCTGGCAGGTTTTGTCTTTAGGGTCACTGCGAGTGTGGAGCGAATGGAGGAGTCCATAGCGAACATGAGCAGAGCCTTTGTGGAGTCATTGGCGCATGAACGCATCAACACGGAAAGGATGGCTACCTACGTGGAAATGATTGCTGCCTCCGTGGTAAGGCTGGCTACGGTAGAGGAGAGGAGGGCTACGGCCATGGAGGAGGTTCGTCGCCAGGGTATGGAAAACATGGTGAGTGTTCAGAATAGAATGACATCTCTTGAGGAGCGATGGGCATCTATTGAACAGAGAAACCAGATCTTCATGGAAGTCCTTCTGAGTAGGACTGCCATTGTAGATACGGGTCCCCATGGCCCCCCTGATGTGCAGCAAGCTGCTCTGAAGCCACTTGCAGGCACTGAGGGGGACCTGACCCATGAGAGGGAGGTTGGTGGCAGACCTCAAGGAAGTGGGGGCTCCTCTCCAAGCGCTCACACTTCCATGCCACTGCAGAACCCTCGGTCAGAGCCCCGCCGGAGTACACACACAACGGAGTTAGAGGTCTCAACCCCTGCACAGCCGCAGGAGCAGCAGACTGCCGGCGAGCCCTCACAGGCTCGCCATCCCAGAGGACGCCCGCCAAAGATGTCGAGACAGGAGCAGCAGGAAAGTGAACAAGGGGCCTCCACATCTGCTGAAGCCACAGGGGAACCACTACGTAGGAGCAGGCGTAAGAGGAAAATAAAGCACAAATAGTCACAAGGGTAGTCACTTGGGTGAAATGCTGTGTATTTTGTGAAAGTGCCATCAGTTGTTTGTTTTTCATAAAAATTCTGATGGCAACTTCTGCAATTGTGGCATCTGTCATTTTGCGAATGGGGCTGGAGGTCCTCTAATGCCAAGAAGGGAAGGAAAAAAAGGCCTCCCATGCTTCTGGTAGGTGCCTCAGTTGAGGAAGCGCTGAGTGAGGGTGGCGAGAGGGGTCTCGCAGGAGGTCACACTGGAGAAGTGTGTGAGGCTCCAACCTTCCACAGGTGTGGTTAAGCCTGGTAAAAGTTGCCCCAGGCCTGAGACAACTAAGTCCTGCCACCTGCAAATGATGGCTGATCAAATCTCCTCTTTAATGGTTGACCTGCAGCTGATAGTCAGCAAGCCAATAGTGTTCACGCCAGGTTTCACAGGCGTCATCCCCACCAGGTGCATTTCACGTGGGAAAAGGGTTAAACAGGCAAGGGCCTGTTAAAATGGGATTATAAAGGCCAATCAGTGCTGTTTAAGGGCCCTAAAGACCAGTCCCGCCTGTTGCATGCGGGACTGATTTGGGCCAATCAGACACACCTAGGTTAAAATGGTGTGGAGGCAGGAACTAGGCGGGGGGGGGTCCCGACCCCCAGGTTTTGCGATTTAAACCCCCCGCACGCCTAAAAGCCCGCATGTCGGCTGCGTTAAAATCAAGCCCAAAGAGTCTGCAAAGGGATATAGACAGTTTAAGTGAGTGGGCAGTAGCATAGGAACATAGGAACAGGAGTAGGCCATTCAGCCCCTTGAGCCTATTCCGCCATTCAATGAGATCATGGCTGATCTGTGACCTAACTCCATATATCCACCTTTGGCCTATATTCCTTAATGCCTTTGGTTAACAAAAAGCTATCAATCTCCGATTTAAAATTAACAATTGATCTAGCATCAATTGCCATTTGTGGAAGAGAGTTCCAAACTTCTACCACCCTTTGGGTGTAGAAATGTTTCCTAATTTCACTCCTGAAAGGTCTGGCTCTAATTTTTAGACTATGCCCCCTCGTCCTAGAATCCCCAACCAACGGAAATAGTTTCTCTCTATCTACCTTATTTGTTCCCCTTAATATCCTGAAAACTTCGATTAGATCACCCCTTAACCTTCTATTTCTAGGGAATACAACCCTAATTTTTGTAATCTCTCCTCGTAACTTAACGCTTGAAGTCCGGGTATCATTCTGGTAAACCTACGCTGCACTCCCTCCAAGGCCAATATATTCTTCCTAAGGTGTGGTGCCCAGGACTGCTCACAGTATTCCAGGTGTGGTCTAACCAGGGTTTTGTATAGCTGCAGCATAACTTCTACTCCCTTGTATTCTAGTCTTCTAGATATAAAGGCCAGCATTCCATTAGCCTTTTTGATTATTTTCGGTACCAGTTCATGACATTTTAATGATCTATGTACCTGAACCCCCAAATCTCTTTGGATATCCACTGTTTTTAGCTTTTTATCATTTAGAAATTACCCTGTTCTATCCTTTTTAGGTCCGAAGTGGATGACTTCACATTTGTTTACATTGAAATCCATTTGCCACAGTTTTGCCCATTCACTTACTCTATCCTGTTGTAATTTTATGCTTTCACCTACACTGCCTACAATGCCGCCTATCTTTGTGTCATCGGCAATTTTGGATATATGACTTCCTATGCCATCATCTAAGTCATTAATAAATATTGTGAATAGTTGAGGCCCCAACACAGATCCCTGCGGTACACCACTAGTCACCTCCTGCCAATTTGAGTACCTACCCATTACCCTACACTCTGTCTCCTGCCGCTCAGCGAATTTCCTAACCAGGTCAATAATTTGCCCTCAATTCCATGGGCTTCTATCTCAGCGAACAGTCCCTTATGTGGGACTTTATCAAATGCCTTCAGGAAGTCCATATAGTGGGAACGGTAGCATAGTGGTTATGTTGCTGGACTAGTAATCCAAAGGCCTGCAGTGCAGGTGTTCAAATTCTGCCACAGTAACTGGGAAATTTAAATTCAGTTAATCTGGAGTAAAATCAAAAAGGTAGTATCAGTAATGATTTTTTAAACATTTGTTCATGGGATGTGGGCATCTCTGGCAAGGCCAGCATTTAGTGCCCATCCCTAATTGCCCTTGGGAAGGTGGTGGTGAGTTACCTTCTTGAACCGCTGCAGTCCGTGTGGTGAAGGTACACCCACAGTGCTGTTACGGAGGGAGTTCCAGGATTTTGACCCAGCGACGATGAAGGATCGGCGATATACTTCTAAGTCAGGATGGTGTGTGACTTGGAGGGGAACTTGGAGGTGGTGCTGTTCCCATGCACCTGCTGCCCTTGTCCTTCTAGGCAGAAGAGGTCACGGGTTTGGGAGGTGCTGCCGAAGAAGTCTTGGCGAGTTGCTGCAGTGCATCTTGTAGATGGTACACACTGCAGCCACGGTATGCCGGTGGTGGAGGGAGTGAATGTTTAAGGTGGTAGATGGGGTGCCAATCAAGCAGGCTGCTTTGTCCTGGATGGTGTCGAGCTCCTTGAGTGTTGTTGGAGCTGCACTCATCCAGGCAAGTGGAGAGTATTCCATCACACTCCTTACTTGTGCCCTGTAGATGGTAGAAAGGCTTTGGGGAGTCAGGAGGTGAGACACTCACCGCAGAATACCTAGCTTCTGACCTACTCTTGTTGCCACAGTATATATGTGGCTGGTCCAGTTAAATTTCTGGTCAATGGTGACCCCCAGGATGTTAATGGTGAGGGATTCGGTGATGGTAATGCCATTGAATGTCAAGGGGCTGTGGTTAGACTCTCGCTTGTTGGAGACAGTCATTGCAACTATCTTCAGCCAGAAGTGCCGAGTGGATGATCCATCTCGGCCTCCTCCTGAGGTCCCCAGCATCACAGATGCCAGTCTTCAGCCCATTCAATTCACTCCACGTGATGTCAAGAAACGGCTGAAGACACTGGATACTGCAAAGGCTATGGGCCCTGACAACATTCTGGCAATAGTACTGAAGACTTGTGCTCCAGAACTAGCTGCGCCCCTAGCCAAGCTGTTCCAGTACAGCTACAACACTGGCATCTACCCGGCATTGTGGAAAATTGCCCAAGTATGTCCTGTCTACAAAAAGCAGGACAAATCCGACCCGGCCAATTACCGTCCCATCAGTCTACTCTCAATCATCAGCAAAGTGATGGAAGGTGTCGTCGACAGTGCTATCAAGCGGCACTTACTCAGCAATAACCTGCTAACTGACGCCCAGTTTGGGTTCCGCCAGGGCCACTCAGCTCCTGACCTCATTACAGCCTTGGTCCAAACATGGACAAATAGAGCCGAACTCAAGAGGTGAGGTGAGAGTGACTGCCTTTGACATCAAGGCAGCATTTGATCGAGTGTGGCATCAAGGAGCCCTAGCAAAACTGAAGTCAATGGGAATCAAGGGGAAAACTCTCCATTGGTTGGAATCATACCTAGCACAAAGGAAGTTGGCTGTGGTTGTTGGAGGTCATTCCTCTCAATCACATGACATCACTGCAGGAGTTCCTCAGGGCAGTGTCCTAGGCCCAACCATCTTCAGCTGTTTCATCAATGACCTTCCCTCCATCATAAGGTCAGAAGTGGGGATGTTCGCTGATGATTGCACACTGTTCAGCACCATTCGAGACTCGTCAGATACTGATGCAGTCCGTGTCCATATGCAGCAAGACCTGGACAACATTCAGACTTGGGCTGACAAGTGGCAAGTAACATTCGCACCACACAAGTGCCAGGCAATGACCATCTCCAACAAGCGAGACTCTAACCATCTCCCCTTGACATTCAATGGCATTACCATCGCTGAATCCCCCACTATCAACATCCTGGGGGTTACCATTGATCAGAAACTGAACTGGACCAGCCATATAAATACTGTGGCTACAAGAGCAGGCCAGAGGCTGGGAATTCTGCGGCGAGTGTCTCACCTCCTGACTCCCCAAAGCCTTTCCACCATCTACAAGGCACAAGTCAGGAGTGTGATGGAATACTCTCCACTTGCCTGGATGAGTGCAGCTCCAACAACACTCAAGAAGCTCGACACCATTCAGGATAAAGCAGCCCGCTTGATTGGCACTCCATCCACCACATTCAACATTCACTCCCTCCACCACCGGCGCACTGTGGCTGCAGTGTGTACCATCTACAAGATGCACTGCAGCAACTCGCCAAAGCTCCTTCAACAGCACCTTCCAAACCCGCGACCTCTACCACTTAGAAGGACAAGGGCAGCAGACGCATGGGAACATCACCGCCTACAAGTTCCCCTCCAAGCCACACACCATCCTGACTTGGACCTGTATCGCGTTCCTTCACTGTCGCTTGGCCAAAATCCTGGAACTCCCTTCCTAACAGCATTGTGGGTGTACCTACACCATATGGACTGCAGTGGTTCAAGAAGGTGGCTCACCACCATCTTCTCAAGGGCAATTAGGGATGGGCACTAAATGCAGGCCTAGCCAGCGATGCCCACATCCCATCAATGAATAAAAAATAAAAAAACTTGTGTGGCGTGAATGTTACCTGCAACTTATCAGCCCAAGCCTGAAGGTCATCCAGGTCTTGTTGCATGCGGGCATGGACTGCCTCATTATCTGAGGAGTTGTGAATGGCACTGAATACTGTGCAGTCATCAGCGAACATCCCCATTTCTGACCTTATGTTGGGGGGAAGGTCACTGATGAAGCAGCTGAGGATGGCTGGGCCTAGGACACTGCCCTGAGGAACTCCTGCAGCGATGTCCTGGGGCTGTGATGATTGACTTTCAACCACCACAACCATCTTCCTTTGTGCGAGGTATGACTCCAGCCAGTGGAGCATTTTCCCCCTGATTCCCATTGACTTCAGTTTTACTAGGGCTCCTGGATGCCAGACTCAGTCAAATGCTGCCTTGATGTCAAGGGCAGTCACTCTAACCTCACCTCTGGAATTCAGCTCCTTTGTCCATGTTTGGACCATGGCTGTAATGAGGTCGGGAAACGAGTGGTCTTGGCGGAACCCAAACTGTGCATCAGTGAGCAGGTTATTGGTGAGGAAGTGCCGCTTGATAGCACTGTCAATGTCCTGGGGCTGTGGTGATTGACATTCAACCACCACAACCATCTTCCTTTGCGCTAGGTATGACTCCAGCAGGTGGAGAGTTTTCCCCCTGTTTCCCATTGACTTCAGTTTTTCTATGGCTCCTTGATGGCACACTCGGTCAAATGGGCATCAGTGAGCAGGTTATTGGTGAGTAAGTGCCACTTGATAGTACTGTCAATGAACCTTCCATCACTTTACTGATGATTGAGAGTAGACTGGTGGGGCAGTAATTGGCCGGATTGGATTTGTCCTGCTTTTTGTGGACAGGACATACCTGGGCAGTTTTCCACATTGTCAGATAGATGCCAGTGTTGTAGCTGTACTGGAGCAGCTTGGCTAGAGGCGTGGATAGTTCTGGAGCACAAGTCTTCAGCGCGATAGCCGGGAAGTTGTCAGAGTCCATAGCTTTTGCTGTATCCAGTGCCCTGAGCCATTTCTTGATGTCACGTGGAGTGAATCGAATTGGCTGAAGACTGGCTTCTGTGATGGTGGGGACCTCAAGAGGAGGGTGATATGGATCATCCACTTGGCACTTCTGGGTGAAGATGGTTGCAAATGCTTCAGCCTTGTTTTTTGCACTCACATACTGGGCTCCACCATTGTTGAGGATGGGGATATTCTTGGAGCCTCCTCCTCCCATTAGTTGTTTAATGGCCCACCACCATTCACGACTGGATATGGCAGGACTGCAGAGCTTTGATCTGATCCGTTGATTGTGGGATTGCTTAGTGTTTAGCTCTGTCTATAGCATGCTGGTTCCAATTTTTAGCATGCATGTAGTCCTGTGTTGCAGCTTCCCCAGGTTGGCACCTCATGTTTAGGTATGCCTGGTGCTGCTCCTGATGATCATGATGATCCATGAAACTACCGGATTGTAAAAACCCACCTGTTTCACTAAAGTCCTTTAGGGAAGGAAATCTGCCATCCTTATCTATATGTGACTCCAGACCCACATCAAGGTGGTTGACTCTTAACTGCCCTCTGAAATGGCCTAGCAAGCCATTCAGTTGTATTCAAGAAGGCAGCTCACCACCACCTTCTCAATGGCAATTATGGATGGGCAATAAATGCTTGCCTTGCCAGCAACACCCATGTTCTGTGAATGAATTAAAAAAAAATAACATCCATAGACATGACAGTCCACTACTTTAGTCACCTATTCAAAAAAATCAATCAGGTTTGTCAGGCATGACCTACAAATCCATGCTGGCTCTCTCTGATCAACTGAAAATTTTCGAGGTGTTCAGTCACCCTATCCTTAATTATAGGCTTTAGCAATTTCCCGACAACAGATGTTAGGCTAACTGGTCTATAATTCACTGATTTTCCTCTGTCGCCACTCAAAAGTGGAGTGACATGCGCAATTTTCCAATCTAAAGGAACAATTCCTGAATCTAGAGAACTTTGGAAGATTATAGTTCGGGCATCTGCAATGTGCTCACCTACTTCCTGTGAAATCCTGGGATGGAAACCATCTGGTCCTGGCAATTTGTCACTCTTTAGTGAAATTATTTTCTTCATTACTGTTAATTTACAGTCCCTGTCCCTGATTCAATATTAGTTTCTTTGGGATTTCCGGTGTGCTAGCCTCTTCTACTGTAAATACTGACGCAAAGTAATTATTCAACATGTCCGCCATTTCCCCATTGCCATTGACAATATCACCACTTTCAGTTTTTAAGGGACCAACATTGCTCCTGACTACGCTCTTTTTCCTAATGTAAATGTAAAAACTCTTTGTATTGATTTTGATATCCCTTGCAAGTTTCTTTTCATAATCCCTTTTTGTAGCTCTTTTGTGCCCCTTTGCTGAGAGGCCAGTGTCGGCAGCGGTGAGAACAGAGGTTCAGTGAGTATTTAAACTCACTTTTGCAGGCTGTTTTTCACAGGCCAATGTCGGGAGCGGTGAGAGTGGAGGTTCAGTGAGTATTTAATCTCATTTTTACGGGCTTTTTTACAGAGGCTTACCAATCTTGCAGACCAGCGGCGGCATTCCAGAGCCATGTCATGATTCAAAACGTGATGCGGGCAGGAGGAAGCAGCTGATTGGGTGAGTACTTATACTACTCTATAGTTTGACAGTCAAGGTTCATAGTTTATAAAGTTTAGAAGGTCTTAATTTTGTGGTTATAGTATCTAAGGTCTCTGTTGTGTAGCAGGGAGTGCTAGGAAACAAGGGCCCTTGAGTATATCATTTAATTGTAGTATAATTGGTGATATTGATTTAATTTAATTTAATTAAAGGGTAAATCATGGCAACAAAGCTCAGCCCTGTGGCATGCTCCTCCTGCACTATGTGGGAAATCAGGGACACTTCCTGTGTCCCTCACGACCATGTGTGCTGGAAGTGTATCCAGCTGCAGCTACTGGCAGACCGCATTGTGGTGCTGGAGCTGCGAATGGATACATACTGGAGCATTTGCGATGCTGAGGATGTCATGGATATCACGTTTAATCAGTTGGTCACACTTCAGGTAAAGGCTCCACAGGCAGGAACGGAATGGGTGACCACCAGGCAGAGTAATAGGTGCAGGCAGGTAGTGCAGGGGTCCCCTGTGCACATCCCCCTCTCAAACAGATATACCGCTTTGGATATTGTTGGGGAGGATAACTTATCGGGGGAAAGCAGCAGCAACCAACTTCCTGGTGCCATGGGTGGTTCTGCTGCATGGGACAGGAGGAAAAAGAGCGGGAGAGCTATAGTGATCGGGGATTCTATTGTAAGGGGAATAGATAGGCATTTCTGCGGCCGCAAATGAGACTCCAGGATGGTATGTTGCCTCCCTGGTGCAAGGGTCAAGGATGTCTCGGAGCGGCTGCAGGGCATTCTGGAGGGGGAGGGTGAACAGCCAGTTGTCGTGGTGCATATAGGTACCAAAGATATAGGAAAAAACGGGATGAGCTCCTAAAATCTGAATATAGGGAGTTAGGAGGTAAATTAAAAAATAAGACCTCAAAGGTAGTAATCTCAGGATTGCTACCAGTGCCATGTGCTAGTCAGAGTAGAAATAGAAGGATATTTCAGATGAATACATGGCTAGAAGAATGGTGCAAGGGGGAGGGATTCAAATTCCTGGGATATTGGAACCGGTTCTGGGGGAGGTGGGACCAGTACAAACTGGACGGTTTGCACCTGGGCAGGACTAGGACCAATGTCCTAGGGGGAGTGTTTACTAGTGCTGTTGGGGAGGGTTTAAACTAAAATGGCAGGGGGTTGTGAACCTGTGCAGGGAGACAGAGGAAAGGGAAGCAAGGATAGAAGCAAAAGACAGGAAGGAGAAAAGCAAAAATGGAAGTCAGAGAAACCAAGGGTGTAAATCAAACATGGCCGCAGTAAACAATAATTCTAAAAGGTCTAAGAGTGTTAAAAAAAACAAGCCTGAAGGCTTTGTGTCTTAATGCAAGGAGCCTTCATAATAAGGTGGATGAATTAGCTGTGCAAATAGTTGTAAATAGATATGATATAATTGGGATTACGGAGACATGGCTCCAGGGTGACCAAGGCTGGGAATTCAACATCCAGGGGTATTCAATATTCAGGGAGGACAGGCAAAGAGGAAAAGGCGGTGCGTTAGCATTGCTGGTTAAAGAGGAGATTAACAATAGAAAGGAAGGATATTAGCTCTGATGATGTGGAATCTGTATGGGTTGAGCTGAGAAATACCAAGGGGCAGAAAACATTAGTGGGAGTTGTATACAGACCCCCACACAGTAATGCTGAGGTTGGGGATGACATTAAACGGGAAATTAAAAATGCATGCAATAAGGGCACAGCAGTTATCCTGGGTGACTTTAATCTACATATAGATAGGTCTACCCAAATTAGTAACAATACTGTGGAAGAGGAATTCCTAGAGTGTATACAGGATGGTTTCCTGGACCAATATGTTAAGGAACCAACTAGAGATCAGGCCACCTTAGACTGGGTATTAAGTAATGAGAAAGGATTAATTACCAATCTTGTTGTGCGAGGCACCTTGGGGCGGAGCGATCATAATATGATCGAATTCTTCATTCAGATGGAGAGTGAAGTAATTGATTCAGAGACTTGGGTACTGAATTTAAATAAAGGAAACTACAATGGTATGAGGCACGAGTTGGCTAGGATGGATTGGGGAATGTTACTTAAAGGGTTGATGGTGAATAGGCAATGGTAAACATTTAAAGATCGCATGGATGAACTACAGAATTTGTTTATCCCTTTTTGGCATAAAAATAAAACAAAAAAGGTGACTCAACATTGGCTAACAAGGGAAATTAGGGATAGCATAAGGTCCAAGGAGAGGACATATAAATTGGCCAGAAAAAGCAGCAAATCTGAGGATTGGGAGCAGTTTATGATTCAGCAAAGGAGAACAAGGGGATTAATTAAGAGGGGGAAAATAGAGTATGAGAGTAAGCTTTCAGGGAACATAAAAACTGACTGTCAAAGCTTCTATAGATATGTAAAGACAAAAAGATTGGTAAAGTCAAACGTAGGTCCCTTGCAGTCAGAATCAGGGGAATTTATAATGGGGAACAAAGACTTGGCTGACCAATTAAATACATGCTTTGGTTCTGTCTTCACAAAGGAGGACACAAATAAACTCCCAGAGATGTCGGGGAACATAGGGTCTAATGAGAGGGAGGAACTGAATGAAATCAGTATTTGTAGGGAAATGGTGTTAGGGAAATTGACGGGATTGAAGGCCGATAAATCCCCAGGGCCTGATAATCTACATCCTAGGGTACGTAAGGAAGTGGCCCTAGAAATAGTAGATGCATTGTTGGTCATCTTCCAAAATTCTATAGACTCTGGAACAGTTCCTATGGATTGGAGGGTAGCTAATGTAACCCCACTATTTAAAAAAGATGGTAGAGAAAAAACAGGGAATTTTAGACTGGTAAGCTTGACATCAGTAGTGGGGAAAATGATGGAGTCCATTATAAAAGATGTAATAGCAGAGCACTTGGAAAACAGTGACAGGATCGGACAAAGTCAACATGGATTTACAAAAGGTAAATCATGCTTGACTAATCTACTGGAATTTTTTGAGTTTGTAACTGGTAGAATAGAACCAGTGGCTGTGGTGTACTTGGACTTTCAGAAGGCTTTCGATAACGTCCCGCATAAGAGACTAGCTTGCAAAGTTAAAGCACATGGGATTGGTGATAAGGTACTGACTTGGATAGAAAACTGGTTGACAGACAGGAAGCAAAGAGTTGGAATAAACGGGTCTTTTTCCGAGTGGCAGGCAGTGACTAGTGGGGTACCGCAGGGGTCGGTGCTAGGACCCCAGTTATACACAATATATATTAATGATCTAGATGAGGGAACTAGATGTACTGTAATATCTCCAATATGCAGATGACACAAAGTTGGGTGGGCGCATGTGCTGTGAGGAGGATGCAGAGAAACTCCAGTACAATTTGGACAGGTTGGGTGATTGGGCAGATGCATGGCAGATGCAGTATAATGTGGATAAATGCGAGGTTATCCACTTTGGTGGCAAAAACAGGAAGGCAGATTATTATCTGAACGGCAATAGATTGGGAAAAGGGGAAGTGCAACGAGACCTGGGTGTACTTGTGCACCAGTCGCTGAAGGTAAGCATGCTGGTGCAGCAAGCGGTTAAGAAGGCAAATGGTATGCTGGCCTTCATAGCGAGAGGATTCGCGTACAGGAGCAAGGATGTCTTGCTGCAGTTGTACAGGGCCTTGGTCAGACCACACCTTGAGTATTGTGTGCAGTTTTGGTCACCTTATCTGAGGAAGGATGTTCTTGCCATGGAGAGAGTGCAGTGAAGATTCACCAGACTGATGGCAGGAATGATGTAAGAAGAGAGATTGGGATGATTAGGCTTATATTCGTTAGAGTTTAGAAGAATGAGAGGGCATCTCATTGAAACTTATACATTTTTAAAAGGACTAGACAGACTAGATGCAGGAAGGCTGTTCCCGATGGCGGGAGAGTCCAGAACCAAGGGTCACAGTCTAAGGATAAGGGGTAAGCCATTTAGGACAGAGATGAGGAGGAATTTCTTCACCCAGAGAGTGGTGAACCTGTGGAATTCTCTACCACAGAAGACAGTTGAGGCCAATTCATTAAATATATTCAAGAAGGAGTTAGATATATTTCTTAAGGCTGAGGGGATCAAGGGATATGGGGAGAAAGCAGGGACAGGGTACTAAATTTGGATGATCAGCCATGATCGCATTGAATGGCTGTAGGGTTCTCAAAATTCCCACATTCCCCAAAAGTTGCTAAGAATGGGACCCTGATTTTGGACAAGTTATTAAAAGGGGTACCCAAAGAAAGTGGCTTCTGAAACCTCGTGACCGAGGCCTGCAGGATTTTAATAGCAAGGCCCTGCAAAAGGCAGGCCCATTCAAATCCTGAAACAAAACCTAACATGCATGGATCTGTGTGGAAGACATTCAGTTGTTTGCGCCAGCCGCTAGCGCCTTAGGAGGAGGAGGAGTGGGGTGCTAAGCGGCTAGCGCCCGGGCGCAGCACGATATGCGCCTCTCACGAACTTCAGTTAAGATTTAGCGGCGGCGCAAAACCTTTGCGCGCGCTCAGCTGCGCGCGCAGATCCTAACGTCATTTCATGGTGCAACGCCCTTTGTGCGCCCCGAACTGGAAATTCAGTGGCGCCGGCCTATTGTGCGCCTGGCGCCCCTAGCGACTGGTAGAGAGGAATGGTTCCCAGTCGTTGCGGGGCGCGGGGGGCGCCAATTAAAGGGGACTCCTCCTGCAGTATAAATGGCAGCCATTTTGCACCACTCCTTCTTTGTGAGAGACGGATTTTTGGAGAGAGACAAAGGTAGAGAGCTCTCTGGTTTGGCTCAACACTCGCACAGGTACTTGTGGCTTCAGGCCACAGCTTTGCACTTGTCTTTAACTTCAGTGTCATAGCATTGATTGGAAACATATAATGGGGGCTGCAATGGGTGGAAACGTTGGGCTTCTCCATTGCATTCAAAGGGCTCAGAGACACCGTCAGAGAGTGCCAGTCATGGCCAGACGGAGAAGGGGCAACAGGCGTCGGCAAAGGAGGCCTTACCCACCCAGGGTATACCGCCAGCAGTTCTCATATCCGAACATGTCTGAGGAGCAGTGTGTTCGGAGGCTGCGATTCAGAAGGGCGGTGGGCACTGAGATCTGCCACCTGCTTCGCGGAGATCTGCAGCCACAGCTGAGGAGCAAGACATCTCTGTCGGTGGCAGTGAAGGTGACGGTGGCTCTCAACTTCTATGCCACCGGCTCCTTCCAATCCGCTACTGGGGACATTTCCAACATCTCCCAGTTTGCGGTACATTGCTGCATCCGCCAGGTGACCAATGCCCTTTTCAGAAGGAGACGTCAGTTCATCTCCTTCCCCATGACCGTTGACAAGCAGCAAGAGCGTGCAATGGGCTTTGCAGCATTAGCGGGCTTCCCCATGGTGCAGGGCACTATTGACTGCACGCATGTGGCTTTGCGGGCACCTCTAGAGAATGCCGAGGATTACCGCAACCAGAAGGGCTACCATTTGCTCAACGTGCAGTTGGTGTGTGACCACAGGCAGCTCATCCTAGCTGTCAATGCCCGCTTTCCAGGCAGCAGCCATGATGCCTTCATCCTGCGCCAGACTCCTGTGGCAGACATGTTTGAGGCCCAGCCTCACCCACGAGGATGGCTTCTCGGGGACAAAGGCTATCCTTTGTGCACTTGGCTGATGACCCCGCTCTGTGCGCCCAGCACCCCTGCTGAAGAGGGATACAATGACAGCCATCAAGCAACCAGGAACATCATTGAGCAAACAATCAGCGTGCTGAAGCAACGGTTCCGCTGTCTGGATCGTTCCGGGGAGCCCTACAGTGCTCGCCTGAGTGAGTCTCCCATTTCGTTGTCGTGTGCTGCATGCTGCACAACCTGGCTATCCGCAGGACTCAGCCACTGCCAGCAGACATTGGAGGACCACCAGAGGAGGAGGAGGAGGAGGAGGAGGAGGAGGAGGACTAGCACAGGAGGGAGGCAGAAAGTGCAAGGGCCGCCTGTCGGCGGCTTATTGCAAGTCGGTTCTAGGCCCCCTCTCAGGGAATGGCTTGTGCCAATGGCAGAAGATGAATGTAGCCGCTCCACAAGCCCTCAGCCGAGCAGGGCAACCAGGACTTCCAAAAGAAAGCATGGACAGTGCGATTTAAGAAATTTTTTTACTGTGATACCTCTGTGCCCTTCCCACATGACAAACTAATGGAGACAAACCCCCCCCAAAAACACATATACACCAGTCTCGGCCTTTACAAGTAAAACAAATACACCAGTCTCGGCCTTTATATATGAAACAAATACACCAGTCTCGGCCTTTAAATATGAAACCAATACACCAGTCTCGGCCTTTATATATGAAACAAATACACCAGTCTCGGCCTTTAAATATGAAACAAATACAGCAGTCTCGGCCTTTAAATATGAAACAAATACAGCAGTCTCGGCCTTTATATATGAAACAAATACACCAGTCTCAGCCTTTATATATGAAACAAATACACCAGTCTCGGCCTTTAAATATGAAACAAATACAGCAGTCTCGGCCTTTATACATGAAACAAATACACCAGTCTCGGCTTTTATAAGTAAAACAAAACATTTGGCCACACCTTCTACTTTTTCCCCTGCGAGGGTGATCCGTTTCGCTTCCGTGACTGGCCCCTACCCGCCCTGCAGCTCCTCCTCAATGGGACCCCAGTGGCTGCAGCAAGGCTGGGGGAAGGCTGCTGAGGGTCAGATGATGAGACGGCAGATGCCCTTGGGGGTCGGCCTGGACCAGCTCTGGGACTGGAGGGGCCGGCTGCTGACTGCTCAAACTCTGCTTGGGCGGCAGCAGTCTGTCCAACAGCTGGTGGCAGCTGCAATGGAGGAGTGACAGTGTTGGCTGCAGGAGTGCTGCCAACCTGACAGATCACAGGCACTCCCTGGTCGGCTGATACATTGGCATGCGCACGGGCCAGCACTGCAGCATGTGCAGCAATCTGCTGAGGCACAGACTGCTGGGCTACTGCGGCACAGCGAGTGCCCCGGCGATGCCTGGCCGATCCAACGAGTGTGGCAGCAGCTAGTGCCCGTGTGGCCCTGGTCTGTGTCTGCATGATAGCAGCCAGTGAATGCACGGCACGACTGAGCACTTGGCTAGAAGCCGCCTGTGAAGCAGCGAAGTCCTGCTGACTCCTAGCCTGTGCTGCCGCGAAGTCCTGCAGACTCCTGGCCTGTGCTGCACTGAATTGTTGCAGACTCCTGGCCTGTGCTGCCCCGAATTCCTGCACACTCCTTGCCAGTGACTCTATGGAGTCAGGCATCCTTGCCACTGCAGCCATGAGCTCAGTGTGCCTGCGCTCAGCCTGGGCGCCCATTTCCGCTATGAGCCGCACCTCCTCTGCGCTCACCATAGCAGGACTGGAGGCCGCACTCACCCTCCGGGGAGAAGGCCGCCGAGCTTCCCCACCCCTCCTGCGTTGCTGCAGCCCGCTGGTCCCCGGAGCTTCACTATCCTCCGACCCTTCCCCCCTGCTCCCCTCCAGGGAAGACGTGTCACCACCATGGCCATGGGCTGCCTCGGCTGAGGGTGTCCCTGATGGGCTGGCTTCCTCTTCCTCCTCCTCTATGTCTGACTCGGACACAGTGCCAGCTTGAGGGGCCGCCTCCTCACCTGGCGAGTCACCATCTGAAAGCAGGGAGGCACAAGAGTTGCTTTAGAGTGAGGACAGGGCGGCAGCGAGGGAGGCATGAGTGCTGCTGTGCACTGCATTGGTTCGATAGTGGCAAAGAATGCTGGTGTGAGGCGCAAGTGGAAAGGGAGAGGTCAAAAAGGTGATGACCTTACCATTGGTGCCCAGAACAGGGTCAGCATCTCCAGTGACGACGGGGCCACTCAGCCGGCCTGCCATGATCCGCTCCACTCGCTGCTCGAGGTCGCTTAGCTGTTTCAGGTCAGGACGGCCTCCCCCGGTCTGTCGCTGCTGTCTTCTGTTATGCGCCAGCTTGGCCTGCAAGAGAAAGGACCGCCTCTAAGTACAGTGTCAAGCCCTGATCTTGCCCGCACTGCCTCCCATGTTCGATTAGCCCTGACAGTGTCAGGCCCTGATCTTGCCCACACTGCCTCTCATGGTCGAATATCCCTGACAGTGTCTAAAGCCCTGATTGCGCAAGTGCTTTTCATGACAGTCCCATAGTTGCTGGATGAGGGCTGGCCATTAGGGCTTTCAGACCTGTTTGGCCATAAAGTGAGGTGCACATGCAGGGATGAGGAGGATACTGGAAAGGGTACTCACCCTGACAATCCGAGTGAGGTCGTTTAATTTTTTCCGGCACTGGGTTGGTGTCCTGCCAACCACGCTGTTGGACGTAACCCTGTTTGCCACATCCCTCCATGCTTTCCGATATTCGGCGGGCAGCGGCCTCCTGCCACCCTCAGGGAAGAGGATATGGCGCCTGCGGTCCACTGCGCCAACCAGCAGCCTCGGGTCACCCTCGCCGAAGCGCTGCGCTCTCTCCATGGCCTTTTCCATTCTCCTGGGCGTGGAGCTGTTCCAGAACCAGTGTTCAGGCCTTGCCTTAGGGCTGCAGTGTGCAGGGCGTGGCAGCCAAGCCATTCCACCCACCCCCTTTAAGTGCTGACCGGCGTCTGACTGTCTGCCCTCAATGAGCACCTCGCCGCACCTGCGCTGCGCCCGCCTTCGGTGTTTGCACCCCGGATCGCCGGCTTAGCACCTAATGATAGTCGTGCATCACCTGCTTTAGCGCAGCAGCAACCTCTTGGGGCGATGCAACTGAATATCAGCGAAGGTGGCGCTAAGTTGCGCCGGGCGCAAAAGTTAGCGAACGCCATGCTGTAGCGCCCCAAACGTGGCTATACTGAATTTCTAGGCCTTTGTCATTTTCTAAAGCCAGACAGCTAGGTAAACATAGAATATGCATCCTTCATCTCGAAACAGTTAACTCAGGATAGGTGTAACCTTGAGGCCATTAACTTTTTGCATACATAATCGGTAACCGCTCAAAGGAGCCACCAAGCCAGGAAAAGACGATTAAACATTCATAAATGACAAACAGCCAGGATATTGAAGCCGTTAAGCAAGGAGGCAACCGCCACAAAAGCAGTTAAAGTGGATGACTGTAATCACTTTAGACGAGCCCGCCAAAATTAAACAAAGAACTGACCTGATTTGGCGCGCAGATAGGGGTTTTGAAGAACCGGTATAATTACAGGCCCACCGGTAGCCAAGTTCTCTCTTCAATCTCTTCCCCGCTTGCTCTTCTCTTCCCGCTCTAACACCGAGGACGCCCTTTGCAACACTGGGGGACATATGCGGGCAGGCGAGATGAGATGAACGGCAAGGCCGATAAGCAGAGAAGGGCAGCGAAAAAGAAGCATTGGGGATGAGCGGGCACAAACCCCGGTAAGCTGACATTCGATGCATGGATAGAAGGGGCATCTGATGACCATGAGCTCCACGGTAACAAAATTGACCGCCAACCAAACCCCAACCACAACAAAACCTTCAACGACCAGACCACCACCAGAAGAACAACCATTCTGCAAGGTAAAATACCCAACAAAGACTTTACACTTTAAGCTGAGGAAAAAGGGGGTACTTTACTCGGACGACTCCACCGCCATGCCCTGGGACCACGTGATGACGGCAGGCCCCAAAGGACACAAAGAGCGAACCCCAAAACCACAACCGGCTTAATCGACAGGTTTCGAACTGTCAAGGAACCCCATTGGTGAGCATAAATCCCTGGCCCCTCTTAGCTCAATCTAGTTAGGTATTGGGGGTGGAACAAGGTTAGGGGGATTATTAACTTGATTGTTCCCTCGTTGTGCCGTGTGTTCCCCATTCCCAACTAAGTGTAACTTTATATGCCTGTAATTATTCTCGTGATTTTTCCAGTGTTGTAATATTGTTGTGCCTTTTAATAAAATTACGGTTTTCTTGTACCAAACCAGTTGTCTACTCGTTTTTCTGTATCGCCGCCTGTACCTAAGTCTGGTGTCTAGAACCCAGGGGGTGTGGGAGCGATTCGAAACGCTCAGAGACAGTCAGGGGCAGAGCTGACTGGGCACATGCCACCCCCTACAGAAATGGTGACCGTGGCAGGATACCGGCAACAGGGGTGCGATACAGTAGACAATGGTTCGGAAGAGCAAACCATGATGGAGGAAAGGATTTCTGATTATGTGTTTAGTAAGGTGAATATCACGAAGAAGTGGATCACCAATCTGTTAAAGGCTGGGTGTCTGGTAGATGCCGCAGCTAAGTGGACAGAAGGGAAGGAGCACAAGAAATCCCTAGAGAAGGCAGTCTGGCTGATATGCTTCAAGAAGCGGGTCCAGCTTTTGGACAGGCTCGTTGCAGCACAGGCAGCCGAGATAAGGGAGTCAGCCCTGGAGGTCCAGGACAAGGCTCTAGCAGGGGAGAAGTTACTGGTAGCTTTGCAGGCCCTAAACCAGGAAAGGGTACAGTTAATGGGGGAACATAAGGCCAGGTTGGAATACCTACAGGCCAAGAGCAGTGAGTTGAGGTTACGGGAAAAGAACGCCCGCCGAGCGAGACAAGTAAGAGAGCAGGAGGAGAAAGTAAAAGAAGTAAAGACAGCCTATAAGTTGGCAAGCGAACAGGGGTTTGAAGATGCAGATCATGCCCCCTGCAAGGAACAAATAGAGAATCTGAGCCTGGCCCTAAGTAAGGCAAAGGGCATGGTGTGCCTCATAAGCCCGAAGGCAGGCCAGGCGGATTTTACAGGGAACGAGGGGAGAACGGTTCAGACACCACACGTAGTGCCAAGGGGTGACCCGGTTGAGGAACAGGAGGTCCCACGACCACCACCTGTAGCGCCAGGTTTTAGCGAGGTCTGGCAGCAAGGGGGGGTGGAGTTAGGTGTAGAAGCGGAGGTGGAACAACCCCCACAAGAGAGGCTGGAACCAGAACCGATGTGCCCAGCCCGGCATCGGAGGTTCGGCCCACCCATTAATGGCGAGGAAGAAGGACCCCTCCAAAACAAGTTCCTATTACCCTACAGCACCCAACAGCTTAGGGCTATGGTGAGCCATATCCGAAGGCTCACCGAGAAAGGGGACCCCTCGGTCCACTTCAGGGAAGTGGAACAGGCAGCCAGCATCAACGAATGCGATGATGCTGAGCAGGTCAAAATGCTGCTGTTGTCTTTGGAGAGTAAGCTCCTCCAATCCCTCTCTGACGAGTGTAAGAGGGGGCAGGGTGGGTATGAGGAGCTCAGGGATGAAGTACTGGAGGCCACGGGGATGAATGAGGGAAGTCCGTTCTCCCGTGTGGAGAAGACAGGGCAGCTCGCAGGGGAAACCCCGCAGGCTTTCGCGGACAGGTTATGGCTGCTGTACAGGAGTGCCTGTCCTGGGGCACCTAACCGGGCGTTCCCGAACCGGGATCAGCTGGCCCACTGGCTCCGCTGCCTGGTGGCAAACAGCTTGCCCACAGGTCCGGGCCAAGGCGAAAGTCTGGTTCAACCCTAGGAATCCCCTGACCACCGAACATACGGTGATCAGACAGTTGACCCTAGCCTATAAGAACGGTAGGGGAACCGATGCACACCCACCTAAGGGGAAGGTGCATGAGGCAAAACCCGGACAGGGTAGAAAGGAGTGGCATCAGGAAGGGAATAACCCTTCAAGCACAAAGCTCAATTGTTACGGGTGTGGGAAGGATGGACACTGGAGGAAGGAGTGCAAAAACCCTATGAAGGATAACAAAGGAAAGAATTCCTCAGCCCCAGCCCAAAAGACAGTTAGGGATCCCTCCCGCCACGGTGGAGTCATTTTTGGACGCGATGAGGACCCTATTGACGGGCCAAGGGAGAGTAGCAGCTACTACTGGTGCTCTGACACCATCAGCCCCATCCAACCCACGGTCCTGACTAGAACCAACGCAGCCTGTCGACCTGTGTCCCCCTGAAAACGACGAGGGGAGCAGGCCCTGTGTTAAGATGCAGGTGGAGACAGAGCAGGGGAGATATTCGGTGGACACTGGAGCTTCCAGCACGGTGGTCCATTCGGAAGACCCGAACAATCCACCCAGGTTTAACAAGGTCCCATTTAGCCTAATGGGATTTACAGGGAACGAGCAGGCTGGGGAATGGCCAAACCTTTGGCCATAGATTTGGGAACCTTCCCTACCACGTGGGAGGGTAACCAAAGGACCAATGAGGTGGCCAAGCAGAGCGCTATGGAAGGGGAGTCTTGGGACCCCTGTCAGACAGGTTCGGTAGTCGCAATCCGGGACAAGGGAGGCACACAGGGGGTAGTCTTGGCCCCGGACCTAAGCACAAGATCCCATCCTTAAGGTCACCCTGGTAAGGAGAAAGAATGGGGAGTCCATAGAAGGCCTGTTCGGGGCAGCGGACGAGGCTTTAAAACAGGCTGCTAGTTATATTAATCAATGTAAATTGTTTAAGCCCGAGAGGAGAGAACAGCCAGTTGGGATAAGGTCTGAGGATAGAAATCCTCAGCCTGCAGCAGGAGCAAGTTCACAGACTGCACAGACAGGCGCTGTGGCTTGCTTAAGGGGAGGGGCCATCCCGCCCACCGATTGGGACACTCCCCCACTCTTCTGAGATTTAGATGAGGAGGGACCCGAGGATGGAGACCCCGCCCCTGACCCAGGTTTAGATGAGGTGGGACCTGAAGGTGGGGACCCTCAGCCTGCAGCACCAGGCTGCAAAGAGTTACCTGCCCCTCGCCCAGGTTCGGGAGAGGTAAAGCCTGAGGAGGAAGATCCCCAGCCAGCGGTAGTGGAAAACCCACAGACCGCACTGGAGGGGGCAGTGGCTCAGGTTAAAGAACCACCAGCCAGAAAAACCCCACCCGCCAAAGTCCCCAGAAGGTCCCCGTGGACGCCCCAGCCAAGGAAACCGTGGTCACCGGCTCCCCATTTTAAAAGGGCAGCCTCTCGAGTCAGGGATCGGTCTGAGGGCAGAGGTCCCCAGCCAGCAGCCACAGGCTGCGAGGGACCAAAAGTACAGGACAGTGCGGCCACACCGAAGGGAGCGGTGTGCCGCAGCCCGAATAGGAATTAGGCTGGCCGCCCGGAGACGGGCGGCGGATGTACATAGTTTACGTAATTTAAGTGTGATAGTGTTAAGTTTGGGTGTTTAGTTTAAGTTTAAACGAGGTGATTGGTAGTTTATATAAGTAGTAGTATTGTTAAGAGTGTTTGTATTGAGTCGAGGTCGCAAGACTCGACTATGCTTCACCCAAGCCAGAGAATCTCCTTGGGACCTGGCTGTATGCTATTGTGTCTCTTTGCAGGAGAGGATTTCAGGATGAAGTAGGGCGTACTCCTACTCACCCTGATAGGAATGAGCATTGGAAAGCGAGGTGACGTGGAGGACTGTAAGGGGTTTTAGATCACAGAGGTTTCTCTCTCTAGAGGCCTCTCTCTCTTGCACAGTAAAACCTTGAGTGGTTCGACCCACTCGCCCCTTAGGTTCTAGACACTGGTCTTGGATGCAGGAACTACAATGTAGAGAATACTCGCTAGGCCAGGTTTAATGGAAACAAAATGAAATTTTATTGCATAGAGTAAAACAAATCAAATGCAAGTCAATAAAAGGGTACATGGGAGGGAAAAACAAATTCATAATACATTACTAACTGAGACAGATACAGGCATATTATACTTTACAAAAGTCATCATGAAATGGGGAAACACACGGAACATCGAGGGACAACAACTCATTACCCCTTAAATGCCCACCCCCTAAGCCTAGCTAGATCAGATTGTGAGGGGCCAGAAACATGCTCACCAATCCAGTTGGAAAGTATAGAGTTTTGAAACAGGTCTGCGTTTTGATCCTTTCAGGCGTCATGTCTCCACGTGGCCAGCGCTGCGGGCTGCAACACTCTCTCTTCTTCCTCGAGGTGAAGGTCATGGACAGGCTGGACACTGGCAGGCCTGGACGTCGGCGGGGATGGCGACCACCTGTTTGACCATGGTTGAAGAGGTCTCTTCGCAGAGTCTAGCTGATTACCATTTTCAGCTAGATTTCTTCTGTAGGGCTGCGGTCCTTTGTCTCGTCAACGGCCCGGGGTTTGTCGATGATCTCCCGATGGTTACCCCGGGGCGGGACGCAGACTCGAATCACCTTCTCGGTCTCTGGATCGACGTTCCTCCACGGTTCTCAAAAGGACAAGCTCAAAAGCGCGTCAGGCTGCTCGCTCCGATGGCTACCCGGGACTCCAGTTATACTTCTCAAAGAAGCCTTTATCTCCCGCCAAATCAAGGTTAGTCTTTGTTTAACTTTTGGCGGGCTTGTATCACAACGGGGTAGTCATTATATTTAAACTGCTTTCGGGATGGCCGGTGATGGCCATCTCTGGTCTGGAATGACCTCGTATTGTTTTGAATGTCTTCTTGATGTCTTTAATGGGTCTTTGATGCTCCCCTTATGAATATAAAACTGTTTCCCTTTGTCTGGGTAAACATTTAGATGGCCTTTATCTACAGGCCGATCTGACCGGATCTGCATCCAATCCATATGTATGTGGTTGTGTCTGGTTTGGTTTTCTCCGAAACGGCCTTCCAGAACTTACTGTGGGCTGAATCCACAAAGGCTGTCTGGGGACTGCAGGAACCATTTTAAAGTGTCCAGAAAGCTAGTCACAGGGTTTGGCGGCCATTTTATGTGTCCCTTTTCTGGGCTTCTTT
Source organism: Somniosus microcephalus (assembly GCF_052327205.1). Taxonomy (NCBI): domain Eukaryota; kingdom Metazoa; phylum Chordata; class Chondrichthyes; order Squaliformes; family Somniosidae; genus Somniosus; species Somniosus microcephalus. The sequence goes on along the minus strand of NC_140995.1, from coordinate 96,519,720 downwards.
TAAAATAGTCTTTTAAAAGTAAAGGCCTCTTCTGCCAAAGGACCCTTATCTGACAATATTAATTTTGCGAATCCTACAGGACTCCCACGTCTATGGGTGCTCAGGAGAGAGACCACCGATCGTTACCGATGGAGGTGGCGAACGGGATGCGGAGGAGCTCGCCATCTACTTCCACGAGGGAAGGTGGCCAGGGTGTCTGGGGTCCAATTCGACTCAGTACTCCAGCCAGTCCGGGTTCACGTACGGGGAGGCCTCCCTCCTGTGCCCCAGGGTACAGGTCGTTGCCACACATGTCAGTGTCACCATAGGGAAACGTGTATACTTAACATGCAAGGGACAGATTCCTTTGGATAGGTGGTGGTGGCTCAGAAAACGGAGCAAGGATATGGGAAACCCCGCAGTCGAGTGGGAATGGTTGAGGAACAATACCCATCGGACGATTACAGGGACTCACGGGTGATTGAGTGTGTGCTGGGACAAGTGGTGGGAGCCGGATCAGGGGATTTATGTCTGTATGTGGGGGTCAGAGAAGGTCTGCCCCATAGGCATATCCATCATTTTCCAGCGGCAATGGCAAGATGCCGGGGAGGGGGTGAAGTGGGATTCCAGCCTGAAGGCGTGCGCGGTCCCATACTCCCCGATCCCAGTGAATGCCACTGAACTTGTGACCCGCCCCCGAAAGCCCCTGCCCATGACCCAGGCTGCAAGGCCACACAGGGAGGGGTGCCCTGCCGCCACCAAGGGACCAGGGAATGGGCTGGTAGTAGTGCCGACGGATCAGGTGCTATACCAAGGGGTACACTACGCGGTAGCCTCCGTGATTTTAAACCTCACCGAGGTACACTTACCAGAGTGGTGCCTCAAAGAGACAGAACAGCTATACCGGCCCTGTTAAAAGAGATGTTTAGGAAATTCTACGAGTTCGATTTTGCCAATGTAGACAAAACAGAACTGTACACCACACACCATGAGTTTTTTGGTAATGCGGGGAGACAAAGAAGGGGAGCCTGGAATGATGTTTTCACAGTGTTTAACACAGGGTCCTCTGTTATAAACAGCCTGGATGCCATAGAATTGCAGACACAGATAAACGGTCTAAAAACACAATTGAGGAAAATCCTAATGGATGAAAATAAGGTATTAGGCTCAAAGTTACATGAGGACTAGGCCATGACGGTCCATTTAAAAGAGATCATTGCTGAGATGGAGAAGCACGCAAAGACTGTGAATGCCCTTATAAGAGAGGACAGAAATGCTTCAGATCAGGCTGCACAGAACGAGGTGTGTGTACTGTACAGGGCATGGTTGCTAGGCGAGGGCCGCAGTAACCTGGAGGATTTAAAACAGGATTTAGTCCCCTCCTGGATCAGCAACAAGCACCTCGCAGCCCTCCATCCATTTGAGAATGCATTGAGCCCGTGTCAACTCCGGCTAGCTTCTGAGGCCTACCCTGTCCTAGTAGAATGTGGGTGCTCTAACCACACCATCATGGGGATAGTAGTGAGGATGCCGGTCATGAGTGGGACAGCCCGACCCACACCGGTACACAGGGTAGAGAACACTGGAGTCATTCAAGGGGGTGCACACATCCGTTTTACAGCGGTCCCACCTTATGTCATAAAGTGGGAGCACGCTATGACAGGTACTGACCTCTCGGGGTGCCGGAGCTGGGGAGCACACTTAATACTGTGTCCCTAGCACTTGAACGCCTATTCAAAACCACAGTGCGGGTTTAAAGCTGCTGGCGCACGCCATATAAACTGTACCATGGAGGTAATGGCACAAGACCATGTTCCCCCACAGGTAGCATATATAGGAGGTGGGACATACTGGCCCAGAAATTCATGTCGGGGGCTTCCCGCGGGTGCAAGCCCCCGACCTACACTTACCTAGCGCACCAGCAGTTGAGGCCTGGGCCTGCGTGGATTTCCTCTCTGTGGCCCTGTCCAGCTCCCGGCGCGCTGTGCTTGCGTGATCCAGCGGCGTAGTTAGTGCGATGCGTCCGCTGGGATCACGTGAGCCATGGGCAACCAATCGGAGGAGGGAAAAGCCCATTCATGAGATTGACAGAAAGAACTGTCAAACTAATGAAAACTCCGGCCCCCAAAACAGTACTTACCCTTCAAATAAATATTTTTTAAAAATCACACTTTTTAAATAAGCTATAAATAACATTAAATAACTATTTTAAACAATAATTTAAATTTTTGAAAAAAATAATTTTATTAAAAAACAGGGCTAAAAATACACTTACCTTACTTTAAAGTTTTTAAAAATAATAAACCTGTGGAAAAAAAATTCTAATTTTAATTAATTGACCACTTACCTTTTAAAATGAAGTCCTCACATCTGGTTTTTAAATGTGTAAAATGTAGAGGCCTTCACGCACGGAAAAACCTGTAAAAAAAAAGGAAGTTCAACGCGCACGCGCAGACTCCCGCGCGCACGCGTTCGACCTCTGAACCCCTTCGTTCAGAGGATTGGAAATGCCGGTTTCCCGCGCATGCGTAGTGCATGCAAGAAACCGGCACTTCCATCGGGTCCACGCGTGAGTACTCCGTGCTTACTCATGCGTTGGGACCTGAATATCTGGGCCATTGTGTCACCACAGGTGCACCCCACTACCAGCATGGACAGCATAGCTGGTGTCCGGTAAGGGACAGCAGTTTCTGCTTTAAACCCGAGGCAGAAGTTCAAGTGGCCCAGGAACGGATTGCCCCCATTCCTGAACCCTCCACTGTTCACCTCACTGTAAAAGAGAATTTCACCAACCTACAAAAGTATGTGGCACATTTCGGCTACGAAACCCCCCCTCTCCTAGAACATCTTACCAAAATACTCAAAGCAGTAATAGTCTCACAGAAACATTTCTACACTCTGGAGCAGAAGATGGTAGAGATAGGGGCCAAAATATTGGATATTGTGGTCCCACCCTGATGGGACATTTTTGAGAACATAGAGGTCCCTTCATGGATTAGACTGGCTTCCCACATCCTCGTGGTTTGCCAGCTGGGAATAGTATTGTACCTAGTGTGCACTCAGTGCAAGGGAAAAGGCCAAATACTAGAATTCTGAAACCAAAGGACCTGGAAGGAATATTATGTCAAGGTGGAAGGAGATACGCCTGTTTGAATTTTTTGTGTGCTTCTGAATAAAGATTGTTTTTTTCTTTGTGTTTTTGTTATTTTTAATAAAGATTTTCGACGTGTTGTTTTTAATAAAGATGTATGTGTACCAAGTGGTGCAGGGGTGTTGGACCCCCTCCATGCTTGGATGTGTGTAAATGACTGAATTCTGCCTATGTATGCTTAGGTACACTACATTTTTAAAGAATGGGAAATGCATATGTCATGGGATCATAGATAGGTAATTACAAGGGAAGATTGACTATGGAGGGTCGGGAATTTTGCTCACCTTGAAAGTATGATACTTAAAGCGAGTTTAGTATCAACAGGGGGGAGTGTAGGGTTCTCAAAATTCCCACATTCCTCAAAAGTTGCTAAGAAAGGGACCCTGATTTTGGACAAGTTATTAAAAGGGGTACCCAAAGAAAATGGCTTCTGAAACCTCATGACCGAGGCCTGCAGGATTATAAAAAGCAAAGCCCTGCAAAAGGCAGGCCCGTTCAAATCCTGAAACGAAACTTAACATGCATGGATCTGTGTGGAAGACTTTGTCATTTTCTAAAGCCAGACAGCGAGGTAAACATACAATATACATCCTTCATCTCGAAACAGTTAACTCAGGATAGACATAATCTTGAGGCCATTAACTTTTTGCATACATAACCGGTAACCGCTCAAAGGAGCCACCAAGCCAGGAAAAGACGATTAAACATTCATAAATGACAAACAGCCAGGATATTGAAGCCGTTAAGCAAGGAGGCAACCGCCACAAAAGCAGTTAAAGTGGATGACTGTAATCACTTTAGACGAGCCCGCCAAAATTAAACAAAGAACTGACCTGATTTGGCGCGCAGATAGGGGTTTTGAAGAACCGGTATAATTACAGGCCCACCGGTAGCCAAGGTCTCTCTTCGCTCTCTTCCCCGCTTGCTCTTCTCTTCCCGCTCTAACACCGAGGACGCCCTTTGCAACACCGGGGGACATACGCGGGCATGCGAGACGAGATGAACGGCAAGGCCGATAAGCAGAGAAGGGCAGCGAAAAAGAAGCATTGGGGATGAGCGGGCACAAACCCCGGTAAGCTGACATTCGATGCATGGATAGAAGGGGCATCTGACGACCACGAGCACCGCGGTAACAAAATAGACTGCCAACCAAACCCCAACCACAACAAAACCTTCAACGGCCAGACTACCACCAGAAGAACAATCATTCTGCAAGGTAAAGTACCCAACAAAGACTTTACACTTTAAGCTGAGGAAAAAGGGGGTACTTTACTCGGATGACTCCACTGCCGCGCCCTGGGACCATGTGACAATGGCAGGCCCCAAAGGACACAAAGAGCGAACCCCAAAACCACAACCGGCTTAATCGAACTGTCAAGGAAACCCCATTGGTGAGCATAAATCCCTGGCCCCTCTTAGCTCAATCTAGTTAGGTATTGGGGGTGGGACAAGGGTAGGGGGATTATTAACGTGATTGTTCCCTCGTTGTGCCGTGTGTTCCCCATTCCCAACTAAGTGTAACTTTATATGCCTGTAATTATTCTAGTGATTTTTCCAGTGTTGTAATATTGTTGTGCCTTTTAATAAAATTATGGTTTTCTTGTACCAAACCAGTTGTCCACTCTATTTCTGTATCGCCGCCTGTACCTAAGTCCGGTGTCCAGAACCCAGGGGTGTGGGAGCGATTCGAACCACTCAGAGACAGTCAGGGGCAGAGCTGACTGGGCACACACCACCCCCTTCATGGTGGAGCAGGCTCGAGGGCCCGAATGGCCTACTCCTGCTTCTATCTTCTATGTTTCTACGTTTCTATGTTTGTATCGTACTCATTCGCCAGGATCTGTGCTATTTTTTGTATTTTTGTATGCCCTTTCCTTGAGCTTTATGCTGTCCTTTACCTCTTTAGTTGACCATGGCTGTATTTTTGGCAAGTAGAGCTCTTGCCCCTCAGGTGAATAAACAGATTCTGTATCACATTCAATTCTTTTTTAAACATCTCCCTCTGATCTCCTGTCATTTTGCCCATTAACAGATTTACCCAGTTTACTGTGGACAGCCTCCGCCTCATCCTGTTAAAGTCGGCCTTTACCTAAGTCTAGAATCTTAGGGGTAGATTTTCCTCGAGCCATCAGGTGGGGTTTCAGGCATGTGGGGAGGGGAAAATCCCAAAATCAGGGGCCTCGACACCATCCCTCCCAAAACTCGCCTCCATGTAAGTTTCACAGGAGGTGGGTACCCGCCCCACACTGGGACCCGCCGACCCGAGGCGGGAAGGGATTAATGCCAGGCAGTTTTAGCCTAATCCCTATTTTGAGGGGTGTCATGTGGGATTTCCGACGGCTCCAAACCACACCAGGTTAGAGCAGTCGGTCCGTCGGGTTGAAGGACTTGGAGGGGTCGCGATGTCGGTGTTCAGGTGAGTGATGGGTGCATAAGTGCAAAGGTAAGTGTATTTGATGTGTCTAAAGTGATTAAAGAAGTTTAAATTACCTGTACTTACCTTAACAGCCTTTCTTCCTCTAGGTTTCGGGAGTCCATCACTCAGCCGGCACTGAAAGCAAAATGGCTGCGATCTGTCAAAAGTGACAGCCTTCAGCTTTCATTGCCGGTGAGACTTCTAACTGAGTCTGTGTAGAAGGACTCAGGTTAGAAGTCAGACTGTCAGTGTTTGACAGCTTCAAAGAGCTGTGAAACACTGATATTTCATCTGTCAAGAACTCTTGACAGATGAAATTTCAGTCTGTGACATCACCTGTTGCCGGGTGGCCCTTAATTGGCCTGCTGAACCCGCTGGGCGGGCTCAACAAGGTCAATCAAGGGAAAGTCGTGCAGATTGGCCGGATGTCGATGTAGGCAGGACTAAAACCCGAAAGTTGAAGTCCCGCCTCCTTCCCGACAGCTTAAGGAAAATCTACCCCTTAGTAGCTATTTCGCTTTTCTCTCTTTCAAACGTTACATTGAACTCGATCATGTTATGATCGCTATTGGATAAATGTTCACACACAGTTAGGCTGTTTACTAAATCAGGCTCATTACTCATTACTAAATCTAATAGGGCATGCCCCTTGTTGCCTCTAGGACATATTGTTGTAGAAAACTATCCCGGAGTCTACTTTTCCCAATCTATATGAAAGTTAAAATCCCCCATTAAAACCACTCTGCCTTTTCTACATGCTTGTTTAATCTCTGCATTTATACAATCTAGCACTTCAGAGCTGATACCAGGAGGCCTATACACAACTCCCACTACAGTCTTAGATCCTTTCTTTTTTCTTAATTCAACCCATGAGGTCTCCACTGGCTGCTTACCTCTCTTTGCATCCTCTCTTATCATTGACGTGTTTTCGTCCTTAATCACTAAAGCTACTCCTCCCCCTCTGCCATCTTCCCTATCTTTCCTATAGACCTTATAACCTGATATATTTAGTTCCCAATCCTGGCCATCTTGCAGCCATGTCTCAGTAATGGCTACCATGTCATACCCTCCAATTTGAATTTGTGCCTGCAGTTAATTCAATTTATTCCTTATACTTTGTGTGTTTGTATAAAGAACGCTTATTTGGGCCACACACACTAGCCTGTCCTTCAGCTCTAATGTTTTATTCACATGTTTCTTATTTCTCTCTCCTGGTTTAATCATTTTACATCTTTTAGTTTTCACTTTACCCTGTAGTGCATAAAGCACAATTTTTGTCTACTACTCTACTCTCTTCCCTTTCATTTGTTTTTCAACTACTATTTGTACTGCAAGTTCCCCCCTGAGCCCTCCCCCCCCACCCATTTACTAGTTTAATGTCCTTGGTGGCAGATGGAGTATAACGTGGGGAAATGTGAGGTTATTCGCTTTGATAGGAAGAATAGAAAAACAGAATATTTTTTAAACGGTGAAAAACTATTAAATGTTGGTGTTCAGAGAGATTTATGTGTCCTCGTACAAGAAACACAGAAAGTTAGCCTGTAGGTACAGCAAGCAATTAGGAAGGCAAATGCTATGTTGGCCTTTATTGCAAGGGGATTGCAGTATAAGAGTAAGGAAGTCTTACTGCAATTGTACAGGGCGTTGGTGAGACCACACCTGGAGTACTGTGCACAGTTTTTGGTCTCCTTATCTGAGAAAGGACATACTTGCCTTGGAGGCGGTGCAACAAAGGTTCACTAGATTGATCCCTGGGAGGAGAGGGTTGTCCTATGAGGAGAGATTGAGTAGAATGGGCCTATACTCTCTGGAGTTTAGAAGAATAAGAGGTGATCTCATTGAAAAATATAAGATTCTGAGGGGGGTTGACAGGGTAGATGCTGAGAGGTTGTTTCCCCTGGCTGGAGAGTCTAGAACTAGAGGGCATAGTCTCAGGGCAAGAGGTCGGCCATTTAAGACTGAGATGAGGAGGAATTTCTTCACTCAGAGGGTTGTGAATCTTTGGAATTCTCTACCCCAAAGGGCTTTGGATGCTGTTGTTGAGTATATTCAAGGCTTAGATAGATTTTTGGACTCTAGGGGAATTAAGGGATATGGGGATTGGGTGGGAAAATGGAGTTGATGTAGAAGATCAGCCATGATCTTATTGCATGGAGGAGCAGGCTCGAAAGGCCGTATGGCCTACTCCTTCTCCTAATTCTTATGTTCTTATGTTCTTAAGTCCCTGACGGTGCCTCTCAGTCCCAGTTATCTCAGCAATCTGCTGAACGTTCAACAGAGCAGATCAATGTAGATCCGGCAATGATGGACAAGGGTGGAAACAATGCTGGAAGCAGGCAGAGCTTTGTGCCATTAAAAAACAATATTTCCAAGACATGTACAGAATTAGTGGAAATGTGCTGCAATGAATAAATTCCATATGATGTTGTTCACAAAACCCCTGCAGTGCTGGACCACCCAGAGGTGAACAAATTTAAGGAATTTAGCCCGCGACCAATTCCGTTCCTTCCAGACGATAACTGACAGCAAGAATATTTGTTTCAGCTGCTGTAAATTAAAGGAAATATTATAACACATCCCAAAATCCTCTTCTACAGCAGGACAATGGGAGAGTGAGGAGAAAAGAAAAATGCCTAACACTTCAAAAAGGATGACACTTGCTCACATACTCAAACTTTCTTTGTAAAACCAGGTAATACAAGCTGTCTCCACAACCAACTCACCAAATGAGTTAATTCCCAACTTAAAAAGACAGGCATAAAAAAAAATCCTAAACTGAACCATAACACTCACTAAAATAACAGGAAATTCTATAAATACATCACAGACTGACACTGAGTTTCAAGGCCTTATTCAGATTAAAGAAAGAACTTGCTGCTCCCAGTCTCTGCACCTACAATCTGTCCTCAGCTCCACAAAGGCATCTTTGTTAATAGCCTGTTGTTATTACAACTAAAATAGTGCTTGGTTAAAATTAAAAGGAATGCAAAATTACATATTTGCTGCCCTTCCTTGTTTTTGTGTGTGCATCAATTTCACTGTCAAAAAAAAGACGGGCTAACCAACTGCAAATATTTTCTTTATTAACATGAAATAACTCTGGTTGTGTGTGTTGGACTATGCATGACTAAATGTCATTTACTTCGAAGCAGTTTTCAAGGTATTGGTGATATATATTGAAAATAAACCTTGGTGCATAAATATTCTGGAAGGGGAAGATGATAAACTGCTATCAATATGTCATCAGCAGTCAGGGATTAAAATATGGAGATTTCAACCTTATGAGTTGCAGTGTGCTGATAGTGAGACAATATCAACACTATCATCATTATACTTCAGTCATGTTCAATGGAGCTTCCAATCAGCACTAATTGCTGCTGGAATGGGTAAGACAATCTCATTACCTCATTATGCTTTATCCCATTTCCTTTTTTTAAATTCTGCATATAGGAAGCTGGATTAGTGCCTGCCCTTAATGTTGTTAGTCTCTGTGGGCCCCACTTGCTTTCTCTGTCTACCTCTGATTTTTTTCTCAGCAATGGACACAATTTTTATTCAATAGACAGCATTTGCAGCTCCACAATTTATTCTCACACAAAATCGATGGACTAGAAATTTGGGCCCATCCATTTTTGGACATGTGTGATGCAGGGTCCTGAATGGTGAGGCCCGAGGCACCTCCGATATTGGGCCTCGGGCCTCATTATAATGGAGCCGGCGAGGCGCAACAGCCTACCGGTGAAAAGAAGACCAAGATTGGACCACTGCAATGCTAGCAACGGCCCTCAAGTAAGCAGGTTGGGGATCTAGGTCGGAGCTGGGGTCAAGCCATGGGTCCAGGATTGGGGTCGGGGGTTTTGCCGGGGATGGAGGTTGTGCTGGGGGTCGGATCTGGGCATTCGGGGAGAGGATCGGTGGTCAGGAGAGGAGGCCGGGGGTCGGGAGCATTGGCGATTGGGTGACGTTGGGAGTGGCGGTGATTGGTGGTGGGGATGGTAGGAGCGGCGGCGAGCTTTTGTTAAAGATGGAGTCGGGATGAGCACTCCTGTTCCTCTAAGCTACACATGAAGGTAAGCAAATGTAAAACACTTACCTTGTAGCTTGCAGGTGATCCCAAGGTTTGGTTTGCCTGAGTGCAGCCTGCAAACCAATCTTGAAGCGGAGGCCTAACACCTGCTTTAGGCATGGGTAAAGGATGCCTATTTTTGGTCCTATCCCAATATGGCGGGCAGTACAATTCCAACCAGAAATGTGCGCACACTTCCTGCCCGCCATACCGAAGGCTTAGTAGACCAGGCAGCGCCCAGAAAATGGGCACTGCAAGGCCGAATGTGTAATTAAAGCACAAGTTGACAAGGTGACATTGATTGATCTACCAAATGTATATGACTGGAGCAGGAGACATACCTGTAAACATCTTATTTCTTTTCTCTTGTTAATATTTGTAAATATATTGTCTGCCAGGCTACCATACAGTTTGAAGTTAAAGCGGGCACAATAACAAGCCTTTGAAAGTGAATCTTTTTGATATAAATGTTAAGGCTGAAGCTTTCTCTACAGTTTTAACATTCATTTGCAGTTGGATAAAGCTGTAATCATGCACTGAGCTGGAACTATTCCATGACAACTTATTGAAATACTGTATATATCTGCATGTATATATAGTCTGTATTTGAGTCTGTTTTATATTTATCCCAACTCAGGGATTTTTGAACGTAGTGACTAAGCACTCCTTTGAAGGAGGCGGCCTGTTATTGTTTCACCTACACTTAATGATTATCATTTAAATGAATGTCAGATTAGGTAAATAAATAGGCAAAATATAACAAATTACTCTAGAAATACTGTTAAATCTGTTGAATAAATGTAATTTGTCATTGTCAGTCATGTAAAAGATTTGCATTACATAATGCCTTAAATACATTTCTCATAAATGTCTCAAAGCCCTTCAGATACAATGAATGTTGAAGTGCCAATTGCTGTTGTTATGTCAAGAAACTGGCAGCCATTTTTCACAAGCAAGATCCCACAAACAATCAGATGAATGACTAATTCACCCATTTTTGGTTATATTTGTTGAGCGAACACTATTGGCCACAACGTGAGGAGAAAAGCTCTTCTTTAAATAATGCCATGGGACCTTTAACATCCACTTAAGCCACCAGAACAGGCAGTCAGGGCCACGGTTTGATATCTCATCTGAAGGGCTGAATCTCCAACAATGCAGCACTTCCTTTGTTTTACACTGGAGCCAACATTATATGTGTTCAAGTCTTGGAATGGGATAAAATGTAGTTTGTGTTTTCCCAATGAGATTGCTTGGATAGTTCACAAGTGAAAATTGTCCTCTCTATTTGTAAATTTTATGATTTATTGTTCCCAACACAGAGCTTCACATGGCAGGAGTGCACATCAGGCATGTGTCTTGCAAATTGAACACTTGAAATCCTGATACATGCCTCTATCAACCAAAGCACCATGCTAAGAACACTAAAGCACAAAAATAACAGCTCACATTTGTCTAGTGTCTTTAATGGAGGGAAACGTTGCAAGGCATGTCACAGAAATATAATCAGACAAAGGCTGACTGACACCAAGGCAAAGGAGAAGATATTAGGAGGTGTGAGTAAAAGGTTAGTCAAAGAGGAAGGTCTTAAAGAAGGAGAGAGAGGTGGGGAGGTTTCAGGGCCAGAGTTTTGGACCTAGATGGCTAAAGGCATGACCGCCAATGATGGAACGAAGCGAGTGGAGGATGTACAGGAAACTTTGTGCTATCCGGAGGTGAGCTATCCGGCAATCTGGAGCCACCGGCAAAAATCAGCAGCCGTTTTTTATTCTTTTTGTTTGTTTTTTTGCTTTGTTTGAACAGTCAAGCTGTGCAAGGTCTGTAGCTATAGCAACAGCTTCAGCTACAGAGCTTTAGGGCCACACCCGAGTGTTTAGAAGCTGTTGCTAAGCAACAGTGTTTGTTGTCAAATACGGAGATAAGAATCTCCGTATCTCTCAACATTAACTCTGGAGAGTACGGCACTTTTTAGGCAATGGCAGCAGCTCGGTCCCGTGGGTGCCGGATAGCACAAAGTTTTCTGTATAAGAGGCCAGAGTTGGAGGAATGTAGAGTTCCTGGAGGGTTGTAGGCAGTGTTCCCTGTAAGGTGTGTGGCCACACACTGCTCCAGGGAACCCATGCAGCCAGCTTGCTGACATTTCAATGTAAAATACGCGCATGCGCACTATTTTGAATGGTGCGCGCAGACCCTGAAAGGCACTGCAGAGGGCCAAAAAAAATTATAGGGAACATAGGTTGTAGGGCTGGAGGATTTTATAGAGATAGGACGGGACAAGGCCATGGAGGGATTTGAACATGAGAATGACAATTTTAAAATGAAAGCATAGGTGGATTGGGAGCCAATGTAGGTCAGCGAGCACAGAGGTGATGGGTGAACGGGATATGGTACAGGTTAAGGTACAGGTAGCAAAGTTTTGGATGAACTCAAGTTTATGCAGGGTGGAAGATGGGAAGACAGCCACGACAGCATTAGAACAGTTGAGTCTGGAGGTGACAAAAGCATGGCTGAGGGTTCCAGCAACAGTTGGGTGGAGATGGGCGATGTTACAGAGGTGGAAGTAGTCAGTCTTGTGATGGAGAGGATATGGGATCAGAAGCTCAGCTCGCGATAAAGTAGAATGCTAAGATAGCAAATGTTTTGCTTCAGCCTGAGACAGTGGCCATGGAGAGAGATGGAATTGGCGGCGAGTTTGTGGTGCGGGGAGAGGGGGAGCAAAGATAATGGGCTCGATTTTGCCAAGCATGAGGAGGCGGCAAGGTGGTAAAATCGCCAAAAATGGCGGGCCCAATCCCTCCTCCATCCCACCTCTGAGCAATTTTCCCAAATGCGTGTTTTCTGACCCCCTTTCCATCCCGCCTCCAAGAGGCGGGATAGACCCTTAAGGCCCTTAACAGCCCCTTAATTGCCTCTATTATCCCATTTTGAGAGGCCTTTCTGATTTTTAGACATTTCCCGCATCCTCCACGCCTCCTCTGGAACACGCCAGGTAATCTTGGCGGCCTCACAATTGGATTGCTTACTAACAGCTGCAACTTCACCATTACAAAGGAGGTTTCACAGATGATCATTTGCAGGTGGCAGAACTTTGTTGTCTCAGGTCTGGGTGAGCTTTTAGCAGGCCTACTCATTGTTGTGGAAGTTTGGAGCCTGACACCCATCTCCAGTGTGACCTCTTGGGAAATCCCTCTCCCCACCTTGACTGAGCACTTCCTCAACTGAGGCATATACCAGAAGCATGGCGACCATTTAATTCCTTTCCTCCTGGACATCAGATTCAGACGAAGACCAGCTTATAGTGCAGATGATTATAAGTCAATCTGTTTGAGCATCAGATTCATTATCAGTGACTCATGCAATGTCAATGAGAGAGATGCCAAACTATTCTGTCACCAGCTTGCTGTGATGCGTCCGCCTGTCAATCCCCCACTTGGGTATCATCCTCGATCCCGGCGATTTCCAGGGCCCCCTCCTCCCAGGGGGTGAGCTGGGCTACTGAGGGTGGCCCTCCTCCTGTCCTTGCTCTATCCCTCTTATTGTGGGCTCTCTTTTCCTGCAATGAGGGCCACAAGTGGAGTTAGAGTGAGAATGAAGGAGTGAGTGTAGAGAATCCATAGCATAGATGCTTAGAAGGAGACAATATGTTGAGGAACCAACTAGAGATCAGGCCATCTTAGACTGGGTATTATGTAATGAGAAAGGATTAATTAGCAATCTTGTTGTGCGAGGCCCCTTGGGACAGAGCGATCATAATATGATAGAATTCTTCATTAAGATGGAGAGTGAAGTATTTGACTCAGAGACCAGGGTTCTGAATTTAAATAAAGGAAACTATGATGGTATGAGGCACGAGTTGGGTAGGATGGATTGGGGAATATTACTTAACGGGTTGACGGTGGATAGGCAATGGCAATCATTTAAAGATCGCATGGATGAACTACAGAATTTGTTCATCCCTGTTTGGCATAAAAATAAAACAAAAAAGGTGACTCAACCGTGGCTAACAAGGGAAATTAGGGATAGCATAAGATCCAAGGAGAGGACATATAAATTGGCCAGAAAAAGCAGCAAACCTGAGGATTGGGAGCAGTTTAGGATTCAGCAAAGGATAACAAAGGGATTAATTAAGAGGGGGGAAATAGAGTATGAGAGTAAGCTTGCAGGAAACATAAAAACTGACTGTAAAAGCTTCTATAGATATGTGAAGAGAAAAAGATTGGTGAAGTCAAGCATAGGTCCCTTGCAGTCAGGATCAGGGAAATTTATAATGAGGAACAAAGAAATGGAAGACCAATTAAATACATACTTTGGTTCTGTCTTCATAAAGGAGGACACAAATAACCTCTCAGAGATGTCGGGACAATAGGGTTCCCGATGGCGGGAGAGTCCAGAACCAGGGGTCACAGTCTAAAGATAAGGGGTAAGCCATTTAGGACAGAGATGTGGAGGAATTTCTTCACCCAGAGAATGGTGAACCTGTGGAATTCTCTACCACAGAAGGCAGTTGAGGCCAATTCATTAAAAATATTCAAGAAGGAGTTAGATATATTTCTTAATGCTAAAGGGATCAAGGGATATGGGGAGAAGGCAGGGACAGGGTACTGAATTTGGATGATCAGCCATGATCTCATTGAATGGCGGAGCAGGCTCGAGGGGCCGAATGGCCTACTCCTGCTGCTATCTTCTATGTTTCTATGTTTCTATGACAAAGGACCCTCCTTGTGTGTTGTAAGTTGTTGTTGTCATTGCATCACAGTGATAGGGAGTGTGAGGGCTGCATGGTCGAATAGTTAGGTGAATGTGACCCTAGAGAGAGAGGCAATGGGTAAGGGTGCAGGGCTGTAAGTGTCAAGTGGGATGTGGAGGAAGAGGTTGGCAAAGCAGAGTGCTGGTGAGGAGAGGCGATGGGGATCAGATTGAAGGTGATGGGAAAGTCACACTCACTTTTCCTGTGCGGAGAAGGCCATGAAACCTTTTCCTGCATTGCAGCCAGGTTCTGCGGCTCTTTGAAATGTAGTTGACCTCCTCGTCCACTTGCAGCCACACAGCTTTTGTCTGCTGGGGTGGCTTTTTTCTCCCTGAGGAAGGGAAGAGCACCTCCTTATTACAGCTGGCTCCGTGCACCTGAGCTTGGAGGGAGGACTCATCAAACCGAGGTGCACACTTTTGCTTGATCGTGGACAATTTCAGGAAATCAACTCCTTCATACAATTTGCAAAACGTTTGCAGTCTCCAGAAGAAGCAAGGCTGCTTGCAGGCCTTAAATCCAGCAGCATTGATGATGTCATTGGAGGCGACATTCTGTATGAAAAGACTCATTGGGCCAGGGGCTCCACAGGCAGGAAATCAATTGCCCAATTAGGGGAAAATCCCACTTTTTCAACAATTCACTTAGGAGTCGGGGTCCTGACACTATTTCCACCTAACATGCCCCAGCCCGCCCACACTAACAAAATCCAGCCCAATGGCTTCAGTGTTCAGAATGTTTAACTGAAGGAAATTGCAGCTCTTGCAGGACTGGATGTTGAACCGCAGTCTGACAACACAGAGGCAGTGGAGAGGTTGAGAGAGCTGGTGGAGAGGTAGATTGCGTACATGTGTAATCTGACATCATGCCTTCCGATGATGTTGTTGAAGAGTAGCATATAGATGAGGAATAGGTGAGAGCCAAGGACATATCCTCCAGGTGTAACGGTGCATCGGTGGAAAGAGATGCCATTGCTGGATGTTATCTGACTACGATTGAAAGGTAAGAGTGGAACTAAGCGAGGGCAGTCCCACCAAGCTGGACAATTGGGGGCGAGGCATTGGAGGAGGATGGTGTGATTGATCATGTCAAAGGCTGTAGAGAGATTGAGAAGGAGGAGGAGGGTTACAGTCAGAGGATGTAATTTGTGACTTTGATTATGGCCATTTCAGTGCTATAGCAGTGGCGGAAACTTGATTAGAGAGGTTTAAACGTGGAATTGGGCACGGATTTGGGAAGCGTCAATGCGTTCAAGGATTTTGGAGAAGAAAGGGAGGTTGGAGATGTGGTGGTAGTTTGCAAGGGCAGAAGAGTTCAAGCTGTATTTTTTGAGGAGGGGGCGATGGCAGCAGTTCTGAAAGGGAGGGGGGCAGTCTGTGAGGAAAGGGTCTGTGTATAATGTCAGCTAGCATGGAGGCCAGGAAGGGTAGCTAAATGGTCATCAGTTTAGTGGGAATAGCATCAAGAGAGCAGGAGCTGGGTCTCATGGACAAGGTGAGCTCAGAGAGGGAATGAAGGGAGATAGGAGAGTAACTAGAGAAGGATTTGGCTGCAGGGCTAGGGCAAGGGGGAATCTTGGAGGAAATCTTGGCTGGTCGGCAAGAGAAAGGGGGGAAGCAGCAGAGGCTGCTAAACTTAGTGACAAAGAAGTCCATGACCTCCTCGTGCTTTTTGGAGGTGAGGGTGGAGGGGGTAGGGTAGAGGAGTTTCAGCAGTCTGTTAATAATGGAGAAAATAAGCCACAGGTTATCCTTGCATTGCTCCTGGAATGGTAAGGCATTTTGGCAGAGGAGAACAGGGCCCAGTAGTGCTAGATGTGGTCCAGCTAGATCAGACAATGAATGGCTAAACCAGTGTTCTCAAACTGCGATCCACAAAGACGTTCCAGTGGTCCGCAAAGGGTCCGCGAAATAAGCGCAGTCGGCAACATGTCCAGAAACCAGTGACTCCTCTGAGCGCCTCCTCACTTTCAACCATCACTCGCATGACAAAATTTCTACTGTTCGCCAACTGCTGCTAATGATTGACGTGATCCTCCTCAAATCGCCGCACAACGTCTCATAAACTAACCAATCTCGTAAATTAACAGTGCTGTGCGCAGGAGGGTACAGGGCCATGTTCAAACTGGCCACACGTGACCAGAAAGTACTCCTTAGATTGGTTAATTTAAACCTTAAATTTATGTCTTGCATCTGGGGACTTTACTGCTGCTGGTCATCTGTAAAGGGAAGAGTGGTTACCCGTCCATTGGAGGCCCTTGGCCAGGACTTTGCAGTACTTGGTAGCTTCATGAGTTTTGATAGTGTGTGAGTAAATTATTTTAAAATGGAGATGATGCGAGGCCAGAAGCGGAGTGGAGTGGCTGAAGTGGATGAGACAAGACGAGGCCAGGCCAAGCTAGGAGCGGAGCGGCTGAAGAGGGTGAGGTGAGGCGAGGCTGGGAGCGGAGAAGCTGAAGAGGGTGAGGTGAGGCTTGGAGCGGAGTGGCTGAAGAGGGCGAGGTGGGGCCAGGAGCGGAGTGGCTGAAGAGGGTGAGGTGAGGCCGGGAGCGGAGTGGCTGAAGAGGGCGAGGTGAGGCCGGGAGCGGAGCGGCTGAAGAGGGCAAGGTGAGGCTGTGAGCAGAGCGGCTGAAGAGGGTGAGGTGAGGCCGGGAGCGGAGCGGCTGAAGAGGGTGAGGTGAGGCTGGGAGAGGAGCGGCTGAAGAGGGTGAGGTGAGACCGGGAGCGGAGCGGCTGAAGAGGGTGAGGTGAGGCTGTGAGCAGAGCGGCTGAAGAGGGTGAGGTGAGGCTGGGAGAGGAGCGGCTGAAGAGGGTGAGGTGAGGCCGGGAGCGGAGCAGCTGAAGAGGGTGAGGTGAGGCCGGGAGCGGAGCGGCTGAAGAGGGTGAGGTGAGGCCGGGAGCGGAGCGGCTGAAGAGGGCGAGGTGAGGCCGGGGGCGGAGCGGCTGAAGAGGGTGAGGTGAGGCCGGGGGCGGAGCGGCTGAAGAGGGCGAGGTGAGGCCGGGGGCGGAGCGGCTGAAGAGGGCGAGGTGAGGCTGGGAGCGGAGCGGCTGAAGAGGGTGAGGCCGGGAGTGGAGCGGCTGAAGAGGTTGAGGTGAGGCTGGGAGCGGAGCGGCTGAAGAGGGCGAGGCTGGGAGCAGAGCAGCTGAAGAGGGTGAGGTGAAGCTGGGGGCGGAGCGGCTGAAGAGGGTGAGGTGAGGCTGGGAGCGGAGCGGCTGAAGAGGGCGAGGTGAAGCTGGGGGCGGAGCGGCTGAAGAGGGTGAGGTGAGGCTGGGAGCGGAGCGGCTGAAGAGGGCGAGGTGGGGCCAGGAGCGGAGTGGCTGAAGAGGGTGAGGTGAGGCCGGGAGCGGAGTGGCTGAAGAGGGCAAGGTGAGGCCGGGAGCGGAGCGGCTGAAGAGGGTGAGGTGAGGCTGGGGGCGGAGCGGCTGAAGAGGGTGAGGCTGTGAGCAGAGCGGCTGAAGAGGGCGAGGTGAGGCTGGGAGCGGAGCGGCTGAAGAGGGTGAGGTGAGGCGAGGTGAGGTGAGGCCGGGAGCGGAGCAGCTGAAGAGGGTGAGGTGAGGCTGGGGGCGGAGCGGCTGAAGAGGCTGAGGCTGTGAGCAGAGCGGCTGAAGAGGGCGAGGTGAGGCTGGGAGCGGAGCGGCTGAAGAGGGCGAGGTGAGGCCGGGGGCGGAGCGGCTGAAGAGGGTGAGGTGAGGCTGGGAGCGGAGCGGCTGAAGAGGGCGAGATGAGGCTGGGAGCGGAGTGGCTGAAGAGGACGAGGTGAGGCTGGGAGTGGAGTGGCTGAAGAGGGCAAGGTGAGGCCGGGAGCGGAGTGGCTGAAGAGGGCGAGGCTGCGAGTGGAGCGGAGCGGCTGAAGAGGGTGAGGTGAGGCTGGGAGCGGAGTGGCTGAAGAGGGTGAGGTGAGGCTGGGAGAGGAGCGGCTGAAGAGGGTGAGGTGAGGCCGGGGGCGGAGCGGCTGAAGAGGGCGAGGTGAGGCCGGGGGCGGAGCGGCTGAAGAGGGTGAGGTGAGGCTGGGAGCGGAGCGGCTGAAGAGGGTGAGGCCGGGAGTGGAGCGGCTGAAGAGGGTGAGGTGAGGCTGGGGGCGGAGCGGCTGAAGAGGGCGAGGCTGGGAGCGGAGCGGCTGAAGAGGGTGAGGTGAAGCTGGGGGCGGAGCGGCTGAAGAGGGTGAGGTGAGGCTGGGAGCGGAGTGGCTGAAGAGGGCGAGGTGAAGCTGGGGGTGGAGCGGCTGAAGAGGGTGAGGTGAGGCTGGGAGCGGAGCGGCTGAAGAGGGCGAGGTGGGGCCAGGAGCGGAGTGGCTGAAGAGGGTGAGGTGAGGCCGGGAGCGGAGTGGCTGAAGAGGGCGAGGTGAGGCCGGGAGCGGAGCGGCTGAAGAGGGTGAGGTGAGGCTGGGGGCGGAGCGGCTGAAGAGGGTGAGGCTGTGAGCAGAGCGGCTGAAGAGGGCGAGGTGAGGCTGGGAGCGGAGCGGCTGAAGAGGGTGAGGTGAGGCGAGGTGAGGTGAGGCCGGGAGCGGAGCAGCTGAAGAGGGTGAGGTGAGGCTGGGGGCGGAGCGGCTGAAGAGGGTGAGGCTGTGAGCAGAGCGGCTGAAGAGGGCGAGGTGAGGCTGGGAGCGGAGCGGCTGAAGAGGGCGAGGTGAGGCCGGGGGCGGAGCGGCTGAAGAGGGTGAGGTGAGGCTGCGAGCGGAGCAGCTGAAGAGGGCGAGATGAGGCTGGGAGCGGAGTGGCTGAAGAGGGCGAGGTGAGGCTGGGAGTGGAGTGGCTGAAGAGGGCGAGGTGAGGCCGGGAGCGGAGCGGCTGAAGAGGGCGAGGCTGCGAGTGGAGCGGAGCGGCTGAAGAGGGTGAGGTGAGGCTGGGAGCGGAGTGGCTGAAGAGGGCGAGGCTGGGAGTGGAGCGGCTGAAGAGGGCGAGGTGAGGCTGGGAGCGGAGCGGCTGAAGAGGGCGAGGTGAGGCTGGGGGCGGAGCGGCTGAAGAGGGCGAGGTGAGGCCGGGGGCGGAGCGGCTGAAGAGGGTGAGGTGAGGCTGGGAGTGGAGCGGCTGAAGAGGGTGAGGTGAGGCTGGGAGTGGAGTGGCTGAAGAGGGCGAGGTGAGGCTGGGAGCGGAGTGGCTGAAGAGGGCGAGGCTGCGAGTGGAGCGGAGCGGCTGAAGAGGGCGAGGTGAGGCTGGGAGCGGAGCGGCTGAAGAGGGCGAGATGAGGCTGGGAGCGGAGCGGCTGAAGAGGGCGAGGTGAGGCTGGGAGCGGAGTGGCTGAAGAGGGCGAGGCTGGGAGTGGAGCGGCTGAAGAGGGCGAGGTGAGGCTGGGAGCGGAGCGGCTGAAGAGGGCGAGATGAGGCTGGGAGCGGAGTGGCTGAAGAGGGCGAGGTGAGGCTGTGAGCAGAGCAGCTGAAGAGGGTGAGGTGAGGCCGGGAGCGGAGCGGCTGAAGAGGGCGAGATGAGGCTGGGAGCGGAGTGGCTGAAGAGGGCGAGGTGAGGCTGTGAGCAGAGCAGCTGAAGAGGGTGAGGTGAGGCCGGGAGCGGAGCGGCTGAAGAGGGCGAGGTGAGGCGAGGTGAGGTGAGGCCGGGAGCGGAGCGGCTGAAGAGGGTGAGGTGAGGCTGGGAGCGGAGTGGCTGAAGAGGGCGAGGCTGGGAGCGGAGCGGCTGAAGAGGGCGAGGTGAGGCCGGGAGCAGAGTGGCTGAAGAGGGCGAGGCTGGGAGCGGAGCGGCTGAAGAGGGCGAGATGAGGCTGGGAGCGGAGTGGCTGAAGAGGGTGAGGTGAGGCTGTGAGCAGAGCAGCTGAAGAGGGTGAGGTGAGGCCGGGAGCGGAGCGGCTGAAGAGGGCGAGGTGAGGCGAGGTGAGGTGAGGCCGGGAGCGGAGCAGCTGAAGAGGGTGAGGTGAGGCCGGGAGCGGAGCGGCTGAAGAGGGTGAGGTGAGGCCGGGAGCGGAGCAGCTGAAGAGGGTGAGGTGAGGCTGGGGGCGGAGCGGCTGAAGAGGGTGAGGTGAGGCTGGGAGCGGAGCGGCTGAAGAGGGCGAGGTGAGGCCGGGGGCGGAGCGGCTGAAGAGGGTGAGGTGAGGCGAGGTGAGGTGAGGCCGGGAGCAGAGCAGCTGAAGAGGGCGAGGTGAGGCGAGGTGAGGTGAGGCCGGGAGCGGAGCAGCTGAAGAGGGTGAGGTGAGGCTGTGAGCAGAGCAGCTGAAGAGGGTGAGGTGAGGCTGGGAGCGGAGCGGCTGAAGAGGGTGAGGTGAGGCCGGGAGCGGAGCAGCTGAAGAGGGTGAGGTGAGGCTGGGGGCGGAGCGGCTGAAGAGGGTGAGGTGAGGCTGGGAGCGGAGCGGCTGAAGAGGGCGAGGTGAGGCCGGGGGCGGAGCGGCTGAAGAGGGTTAGGTGAGGCGAGGTGAGGTGAGGCCGGGAGCAGAGCAGCTGAAGAGGGCGAGGTGAGGCGAGGTGAGGTGAGGCCGGGAGCGGAGCAGCTGAAGAGGGTGAGGTGAGGCTGTGAGCAGAGCAGCTGAAGAGGGTGAGGTGAGGCTGGGAGCGGAGCGGCTGAAGAGGGCGAGGTGAGGCCGGGGGCGGAGCGGCTGAAGAGGGTGAGGTGAGGCCGGGAGCGGAGCGGCTGAAGAGGGTGAGGTGAGGCCGGGGGCGGAGCGGCTGAAGAGGGTGAGGTGAGGCCGGGGGCGGAGCGGCTGAAGAGGGTGTGGTGAGGCCGGGGGCGGAGCGGCTGAAGAGGGCGAGGTGAGGCTGGGAGTGGAGCGGCTGAAGAGGGCGAGGCTGCGAGTGGAGCGGCTGAAGAGGGTGAGGTGAGGCTGGGAGCGGAGCGGCTGAAGAGGGCGAGGTGAGGCTGGGAGCGGAGTGGCTGAAGAGGGTGAGGTGAGGCTGGGAGCGGAGCGGCTGAAGAGGGTGAGGTGAGGCGAGGTGAAGTGAGGCCGGGAGCGGAGCAGCTGAAGAGGGCGAGGTGAGGCTGGGAGCGGAGCGGCTGAAAAGGGTGAGGTGAGGCTGGGAGCGGAGCGGCTGAAGAGGGTGAGGCCGGGAGTGGAGCGGTTGAAGAGGGCGAGGTGAGTCCGGGGGCGGAGCGGCTGAAGAGGGTGAGGTGAGGCTGGGGGCGGAGCGGCTGAAGAGGGTGAGGTGAGGCAGGGGGCGGAGTGGCTGAAGAGGGCGAGGTGAGGCTGGGAGCGGAACGGCTGAAGAGGGTGAGGTGAGGCTGGGAGCGGAGCGGCTGAAGAGGGCGAGGTGAGGCTGGGAGCGGAGCGGCTGAAGAGGGCGAGATGAGGCCGGGAGAGGAGCGGCTGAAGAGGGTGAGGTGAGGGTGGGAGCGGAGTGGAGCGGAGTGGAGTGGAGTGGCTTAAGAGAACCACTAATGAGGTTTATAAACTAACTGTCAATCTATATTGGTATCTGTTTGAAACAAACAGCAACTCAGCATTTCTATACCAAATCTCTTGATTTTTAAGGTGCAGGGAAGGGGAAGTGCCAGCGCCCAGGACATCTTACTTGAACCAAGTCTCCTCCACAGAGTGTAACTTCATTTGGTTGCAGGGGCAGGTGGGGCAAAGATTCTGGATTCAAGCTGCATCTGCACAATAACTGCAATGTCAGTGCGAAGTCAAACCACATTTCACCAAAGTTACAGTCGCACTGTAAATGCACCCCTCGAACATAATTGACAACAGGTGACTGCTGTGTTCTACATGAAGAGGAATGTGACCCTTGGATCATTGCTTGTGCATTAGCCACATCACTGAGGGCGAATATGGCAAAATGTTCAATCTGCTCAAAATGAATTGCTTTGATTGTAGCTGATGGAATCAAAAGACATTAATTTCTGCATGAGATTGCATAAAATTGCAATGCATTGACAGGACACCTATTTGAACAGGATGTGTTGTTAAAGAAACATGTACAGCCATGACTTGAATGTGCAATCTGGATTTTTCAGCAGCCTTGAATTCCACTCCTATACTGTAATGAAGAAATCTAATACTGTTATAATGATGGTGTCAATGTTAAAATTCACAGCTTTTGTTTCTGTCAAGGCTAATTGGCTGAACAGTGAAATATAACAACAAATGAATTTCCAACTTCCAACTTGTAAGTGCCATTCTTACAAATTGTGTTAATTAGTTGTAATAATCCTTGTATATAAAGCATAAATGACATGCAGAAAACACAGCAGACAGCTGACCAGCGTGGAGGAAGAGCTTCTACCTTTCAACCAGCAACTCAATGTTTGAAATCTGATGGGGTGGGGGGTTGGCGGCGGTAGTTTTAGTCTAACCCGCCCAGCGGGAAACTGACGGGATTGGATCAGCCGCCCATTTCACACCCGCCCAGTTTTACGTTCCATTGACTTCAATGTCAGCAGTTTTACACTGGGCGGGTTAGGTTAAAATGAACCCTGTTGTTGTCTAAATCTGAATCGAATAGAACTGAGTTGAGTTTGGCCTGTTCCCTGAGATGATGCTCAATGAAGCAGTTTTCAGAAGGTTTCAATTCGGCGAAAGTAAAAATAAAAGCTGACTTGCCTCAACCTGAATGCAACTCACTAGGAAATTACTAAAAGGCACTGGCAGCAGTCAGTGAGACTGGGAGTGCCTCTTGTTGGCCCAAGCTGGGAAGTGATGCAAGTACTCCAGCATTTGTTGTTGTGAACTTCAGACCTTTCAATTATAGAATGTGATAATACAGGAACAGGCCAGTCAGCCCATCAAGTCTGCACTGATGTTCTTTTTCCACATGAATCATCTATTCTAATTCTGCTCTCCATATTCTTCAATATTCCTTCTCAACAAGAAACATTTGGTTTTAAAAGAACTCTGCTTCTAAAACGATTGATGGCAGACATTTCGACATTCTAATTACCCACTGTATAAATTCCTTTATCATCACCTCAAAGACTCCATTGGAGCAATTTTTCACCTTCTGAGCTCTCACCAAAATGTCTTCGCTTCTCAAGTCTCTTTTTATAACTGTAACTCTGCATCCTGTTAACACCCTAGTGAATTCACACTAAGGGCTCAATTTTAACTCAGCCGTCAGGCAGGCTTTGAGGCGTGTGGGGGGTTAAAATTGCAAAACCTGGGGGTTGGGACCCCCCCCTGCCTGGTTCCCGACACCTAGCCATTTTAACCCCGGCGTATTTGATGGTCCCGAATCAGTCCCGCCTGCAACAGGTGGGACTGGACTTTAGGGCCCTTAAACAGCACTAATTGGCCTTTATAATCCCATTTTAACAGGCCCTTGCCTGTTTAACCCTTTTCCCACGTAAAACGCGCCTGGTGGGGATCACACCTGTGAAACCTGGCGTGAGCACTATTGGCTTGCTGACTATCAGTTGCAGGTCAACCATGAAAGAGGAGATTTGATCAGTCATCATTTGCAGGTGGCAGGACTTTGTTGTCTCAGGCCTGGGGCAACTTTTACCAGGCTTAACCACATCTGTGGAAGGTTGGAGCCTTACACACTTCTCCAGTGTGACCTCCTGTGAAACCCCGCTCGCCACCCTCACTCAGTGCTTCCTCAACTGAGGCATCTACCAGAAGCATTTTTTTCCTTCCCTTCTTGGCATTATAGGACCTCCAGCACCAGGCGCAGCAGCAGCAGAACCAGGAACAACAGCAGCACCAGCAACAGCAGCAGCAGCAGGAGCGACAGGCTGCTGCTCACCCACCTGAGGCAGCACAGGCCAGAAGGGGCCAGTGCATGGAAGCCCGTCAGCGCAGGAGATACCCCCCAAACAGGGCCTACAGACACAGGGTCAGCTACCTCAACATGACTGAGCAGCAGTGCCAAAGGCGGCTCTGACTTTCGCGAGAGTTAGTGACTGACATCTGCGCAATGATACAGCAAGACCTGCTGCCCAGAGGACCAGGTGGACACTCCTTACCAGTGGCCGTCAAAGTCACCACCGCACTCAACTTTTTGGCCTCAGGCTCATTCCAGGAATCATCAGCAGGCATCAGCGGCATCTCCCAGTCGGCCGCACACACTTGCATCACGCAGGTAACCGATGCCCTCGTGCACAATCACATCCATTTCACCAGGGATCGTGCAAATGTGACAGCGCAAGCGGTTGGATTAGCTCATCTGGCAGACTTTCCAAGGGCGCAGGGCATCATTGACTGCACACATGTGGCCCTTAGGGCACCCCATTGCAATCCAGGTATTTTTGTCAACTGCAAGGGCTTCCACTCCCTTAATGTTCAGCTGGTGTGTGACCACAAGAAGGAGATTTTGCATGTTTGTGCCAAGTACCCTGGCAGCTGCCATGACTCCTTCATACTGCGCCAGTCTAGTGGGCCTCCGCTATTCAGGCTGCCAGACTAACTTAACGGATGGCTACTTGGAGACAAGGGCTATCCCCTGAGGACTTGGCTAATGACGCCATTGAGGAGGCCAGCCAATGAAGCTGAGGAGCGCTACAACTCCAGCCACATTTCCACCAGATCCATAATCGAGCAAACCATCGGCTTGCTGAAGATGCGCTTCAGATGCCTGGATAGATCAGGTGAAGCCCTACAGTAATCAGCAGCCAGGGTCTCCAGAATCGTCGTGGTTTGCTGTGCACTCCACAACATGGCACAGCGTCGTGGCTTGCAGATTCCTGAGGACCAAGTGGCTCCTCACATACCCTCCTCAGATGATGATGATGAGGAGGAGGAGGAGGAGGAGGAGGGCAAAAACGAGCATCCTGCAGAGGCCCATCAACCAGTGGCAGCATTACGCGAGAACATTGCTGCCCAGGATGCAAGGAACACACTCACCCTGGCCAGATTTGCTTAGCCTAGTAAATCAAACTCTTTTGCCTCACAGCTTCTTACCTGAGCATCGACAATGGCCAAACCCTGCAGATTCCGAGCTATTTGACCAGCATCCTGACAACTGCAAGTAATCCTAAGCTCTGATGAGTCTGACTGCTCAGGCTCTTCCTCCTGCACACTGGGGACGGAGGCTCTCGATGGTCCTGTGGGGGAGTCAAGGAAAAAGTTAGAGATGTGATGCCAAGGTTATGACTAACCTCCTCCATGGCCATAGCCCTCCTCTCCTCTACCGTAGCCAGCCTTACCATGGAGGCAGAAATCATTTCCACGTCAGTAGCCATCCTTTCCATGTTGATGCGTTCATGCACCAATTACTCCACAAAGGCTCTGCTCATGTTCGCTATGGACTCCTCCATTCGCTCCACACTCGCAGCGACCCTAGAGACAAAACTGCCAGAGACTCCTGCATCTGTGCCTGGAGTTCCATCACCTCTGATCTTATGGATGGACCAAGAGGCAGAGGGTCGACATGCAGCTGAGCCGAGCTGCCAGAGTCCTGCGCCCTCCGACGATGACTCTCCACTGCTGTCCCTGTCTCCACAATCTGCTGATTCTCACTTGTGAGCTGTGATACACCAGGTGACAACTCTACTCTATGTCCCGAAGGTCCCACCGAGGTGTGAATGTCTGCGCTGGTGCTGGGTGCGCTTATTTCTGCTGACGCTGCGCCCTCAGAGGTTGCAGATTCCTCTGAGGAGTCTGGCATCTCAGGCTCTTCCTCCTGCACACTGGGGACGGGGGCCCTCGATGGTCCTGTGGGGGAGTCAAGGAAAAAGTTAGAGATGTGATGCCAAGGTTACATGCACATTGCATTTTGCAGATGATCATAAGTTCATATGATGTAGCTGCAGAATCATTATCAGCAACTCATGCAATGCCAATGAGAGAGATGGAAAACTATTCTGTCACCAGCTTGCGGGTATGCTCCTGGCTCTCCTTACCCAACTTCCGCATCTGTGTCAACCCCGACAATCTCCAGGACGCCTTCCTCCCAGGGGGTGAGCTGGGCTAATTAGGGCGGCCCTCCTCCTGTCCTGGCTCGCTCTCTCCTGGCTCGCTTTCTTTTCCTGCAATGAGGGAGACAAGTGGAGGTTGAGTGAGAATGAAGGAGTGAGTACAGAGATTGCATAGCATAGATACTTAGAAGGAGACAAAGATGGAGTGAGGTTGCAAGGCCAAGGGCCCTCCCTGTGTGTTGTCAGTTGTGTTAAAAGCATCAGAGTGAGAGGGAGTGTGTAGGGGGTTTCTCTTGCTTGCTCTGGTCTCCTGCCAGGCTTCTTGCAATAATTACGCGTGAGTGGTTTGACCCACTCACCCCTACGGTTCTAGACCTTGGACTTAGGTGCAGGGAACTGTAGTGCAGAGAAAAACTCAATAGACCAGGTCGAATAGCACGAAATGGATGCCTTTATTGAACAGTTTGCAGCATTATAAAATACATGTCATATGCACAGATTAAAGCAACTACAAGCATGCACACATCTATAAACTTAACTCTATAGAAATGGGGAACACACGGCACATCGTGAAAGGGGTAACACATTACAATTACCCTTAACCCCCTCCCCTAAACCTAACTAAGTTTTGATTTGAGGGACTCGGGATCATGCTCACCACTTTAAGAATTGCGAAAAAGGCTTTGCAGCCTTTCGACACAGCTTTCCGTCATCACGTGGGTTTGGAAGCTTCTGGCGCAGCTGCGCAGCTTGTTTTCCTCTTGGTTCTCCTGCGATGGAGGCAGCCGATACAGCCTTGGTGAGCGCTCGCCACGGATGGATCCGTTACCGATGTGATGTTGAAGAAACTGGGTGCATCCTCCGGGACCTGAGTGTCTTCTTCTCCGGCCTGGGTCGTCGATGATCTCCCGACAAAAGTACCCGGGCCTCCCTCGTCGTCTTCCCGTCGTGGCCGGGCCTTGCCTGGCCGAACACCGAACACGTTCGAACCGAAATTGTTCCGAAGGTCCGAACCGAAGTGCCCCTGATGGACTTTTTCAATCCACAGTTATACCTTTTTGGAACATTCTTATCTCCCGCCAAATCATAGTCCTGTCTTTGTAATAATTTTGGCGGGCAGAACTCTCTGCAGGGGTGTTTTGTCTTCATAACGGGAGTCGGTGATAGCTGAACTGGCCTTCCTGTGCCGATAATGTCTTTGCTTTGTGACCGTAACTTGGTTTGTATATTGATCGGTCTGGAGATTGCCCTGGATGGCTGTTAAACGGCTTCTCTTTGTACAGTGTAATGGGCTTAAGCGTTCGTTCAATTGTCCGCCCATTTCTTGATGGGTCTCATCCTGTCACCCAAATTTGTCCTGTACTTATAATCTAATCAATATGTATGCTCAGTTCCATGAGCTTCGGCTTCCCGAAACTGGTTTTCACGGGCTTTTAATGCCCTCAATCCACAAGCCTGTCTGGCTTGCAGTAACAGAAATTCAAATGGTCCCAGAAGCTGGTCACGAGGTCTGGCGGCCATTTTGTGTGCCCTTTTATCAAAGGTTTCTCTGTATAAGCTTCTTTTGGTCAATAAAGCTGTTTTATTAACCCTATTTTCCTCCGTGATTATTTACTGAAAATTTCGCGAATCTTGCAGTCCTTCCTGTGATACTGATAGCTTGCTTAAATATCAATAACCCTTGGTGAGCAAATTTTCCCTGATTCCCTACATCCAAACATTCCTGGTAATTAACTATCTATGACCCCCACGACACATGCAGTTCCCATTTCAGAAAAATACATTGTGTACAGTTGGACAACCATAGGCAGTACTACCTCAAACTATAACACATTCATCTTTCAGATGTGAAAGGGGCCGATACCCCTTATACCACCTGCATAAACATTTTATTAATCAAAAATAGAAAACCGATCAACGGTTATAACACAACAGTATTCATACACTTAAATCATATAGTAACCAAAACCAAGAGTGGAGGGACGCTTTATCCTTTAATACATAGCAGCCTAAGCGGGGGTCTCTTCACCCACTCGTACGTAGCGTTCTCTCCATTGTATTCCTGGTTTCTGTAACCGACAAGATGATGTAGCCAGGCTCCCAATAGGCGCTGGCCTAATTAAACGGACGCTGGGGTCCCTTGACCCCGCTTCCAAACAAACACACATACTGGGCAGACTTCGAAAACTACCTTTTAAAACATCCCCATCATCTTAAACTTTACATGCCTTAAACTAACATTAAAATTACTTAACTTAACTTATCATTACCTAAACTTAACATACCTAAACTTATGTACAGTGCCGCCCTCCTTCGGGCGGCCTACCTAATTCCTGTGAGGGCTGCAGCGTGCCGCTCCCTGTGGTGTGGCTGCACTGACCTTCGGCTTTGATCCCCCGCAGCCTGTCGCTGCTGGACGGGAATCGTGTCTTTCCTGGGCTACCCTGGATCGATGTTGGGGGAAGTAAGGAGAATCTGACCAAAACTTTCTGGGCTGAGGCGTCCGAGCCGACCTACGAGGGGGCACCTTGGGCGAGGCTCCCAGGGCTAATGGACCGGGGATCGGGACCTCCACTGTCTCAGCCTGTGGTCCCACCACAGCTGCCGGCTCTGGCTCCCTTCCCTCAGGCTCCGCCCCCCTGGGGCTGGGATCCGTGGCATCCGACTCCACCCCACCTGTCCCTACAGGTAGTGAGTCTCCGCCCCCAATCCCTACCTCCCCTATGCTTGAGTGGGGGGCGGGACCTTTGTCTTCCGACTCCTCCTCCGTGATCGGGTCAGGGGCGGGGTCGAGCTGTTCGGGCTCTTCCTCGTCCGAATCCCAAACTAACGGGGAGACCTCCCACTCCGATGGGATGACTCCTCCCCTCACGCAGGCTACAGTTCCAGCCTGTGTGGTCTGTGACCCTGTCTCAGGCTGAGGATTTCTGTCCTCAGACCTGGCCCATGTTGTTGGCCCTCGTGCACCCGGCTTAAACAGTTTACACTGGTTAATGTGAAACCATTTAGTACGTCGGGGCACCTTCACTGCGTACACCATGGGGCTGGCCTTGTCTACAATGCTGTAGGGCCCCATGTACAGTGGTTCTAGACTCCCTACTCGGGCATAGTTCCTAACCATGACCTGGTCTCCGACTTCCCACTCTTGCTTCTTACGGGGTTCCAGCAACAGTCGATTGCCCTGATGCTGTCTCCCCATGTTCCCAGCCACTTGCTCATAAACCTGTTTCAGGCGCTCCAAAAGGGTTTGGACGAACTTGTCCCGATTCACCTCTTGGAGCTGGCCCTCAGTGAGCACCGGGGCTAGTACATGGGTGGGTGTTCGCATGATCCTCCCAGTCATTAACTCGTGCGAGGAGTGCCCCGTACTTTTGGACTGGCTGGCCCGGATCCCCATGAGGACTAGAGGCAGGATCTCCACCCACTTCTGGGGCGAGCCCATTGCCTCTTTCCTCAGCTTTTCCTTGAGGGTCTGGGTCATGCATTCAACAATCCCGGATGACTGGGGATTGTGCACTACGTGCCACTTCCCTTCAATGCCCAAGAGCATGAGGGTGTTCTGCATCACTTGGCCGGTGAAATGACTCCCTCGGTCGGAATCAACAAACCGGGGAAGCCCCCACCGTGAGAACACTTCCCGTACCAAGATCTTGGCAGTACCCAGCGCCGTAGCTGTTCTGCACGGGAAGGCTTCTACCCACTTGGTAAACACATCCACCAGGACAAGGCAGTACTTATAGCCTCCCTGGGCGGTGGGCAAGGGCCCTATGTAGTCGACCTGTATCGACTGCCATGGTCCCTCTACCCTCCTGATGTGCCCCATGGGCACCTTCCTTTTCTGGGGGTCTGGGTTGTTTGCAGCGCACACAAGACAGCTTGCACAGAACTCGCGGACATCGTCTCGAAGTCCCGGCCACCATCCCGCCTGCTCTACCCATTGCCAGGTAACCTCAGGCCCGGGGTGTCCTGCCCCTGGACCCTCATGGGCCAGTTGAAGGAATTCCCTCTGATGCTGCTGCGGCACAACCCACTGTTCCTCCTGCAACAACATGCCTTCCTTGACGGAGAGGGCTGCCGTACTGTACGGACCCTCTACCTGCTTGCCCTCAGCAATAGCATTGATGACTGTTTTCAGGGCGGGATCCAGGGTTTGGACGGTCTTTAGGTCTAGGGGCGGTGTCACCCCTGTGTTCCCTGGAGTCCCCTCCCTGCCTCGGATCGCTGCCACGGGTCCGGGTCCATAGGGGTCCCAGAAAATGCCATTGCGGGCACCCTCCCTGGCTAGCACATCCGCCTGCTGGTTACCCTGACTGCGGGGTTCTGTGGTGGAATGAGCCTTCACCTTGTGGATGAACACCTCCCCTTCCTCCCCCACTGCTGCCAGGATCATTTCCAGCAAGGGCTTAACTGTTAAAGGTCGTCCGTCCGCGGAGGTATATCCGCGACGAGACCAAATGGCCAGGTATTCCGTACACGAATTGCATGTGAACATGCTGTCCGAGCAAATCGTGTATGGGGTTGGGAAGATCTCGGGGTGGGTAACCACGTACGCCACGGCGGACAGTTCAGTCTGCTGTGCGCTCATAGTGCGGGGGAGCCTAATCGCCAGGGCAATGTTTGCCGCGGGGTCATAAACTCCACACCCTGTGAGTCGTTCGCCAGCAGATACCGTGCTGGAACCGTCTACGTAGATCTCGCGGCCTGTGGGGTGTATCCCGGCCCGTAAACCTATGTTGACCTCCCATACCCCTTCGACGGAACACCGATGGGCTGTTCCGGGATATACCACGTTGGCCGCGAGCTTCGGCTCGCAAAGACCTTTAACCTTGAGATCCATCTGGGAAAGGAGGAGGGTCCAGCGCGCAATCCGAGCGCTGCTTACAGTCCCATCCTTAATTCTTCCATCCAGAAGCATCTTTGTGGGTGTGTGGTGGGTGAGGAGAGTGATGGGAGAGGTTCCTGTGAAGATCGCTGATCTGTTCACAGCCCAATGCGTGGCCAGGAGATGCCGTTCGCAATTGGAAAAACTCCTCTCCACATCCGTAAGCACCCTGGAGGAGTAGACAACCGGCCTCAGCTTGCCGTGTCGCTCCTGGAGCAGCACGGCGCTCAGGCTGTCTCCACTGGCGGTTACTTCCAGGAAAAACTCCTCCCCCCATCTATGGCCCCTAGGGCTGGCGCGGTCTGCAGGTCCCCTTTCAACTTCTCGAATGCTGCCTGACAACCCTCATCCCAAGACCGCTCGACTCCCTTGTGTAAGAGTCGGAGTAGCGGGGCTGCTGTGGCTGCATAGTCCTCGATGAAATCCCTGCAGTACCCGGTCAGTCCCAAAAAGGACCTCACACCCGTTACTGTGTTAGGAATCAGCAAATCTTGCACCGATTCCCGCCTAGCCTTATCTATGGCTCTTTCCCCAGCGCGGATGGTCAGACCCAGGAATTTCACCTCCTGCTGGCCGATCCGTGCTTTCTTTGGGTTTACTTTAAAACCCTTCCTTTCCAGTAGCTCCAATAATTCGGCCAATAGTGGGCCGTGCTCCTCCCTTGAATCCGTGAACAGGAGCAAGTCGTCCACATACTGCACTATCTGATTGGGCTGGCTAAATTCCTTTAAACTTCCTGCCATGCACTGATGGAAAGTGCTGGGGCTGTTGTGGAAACCCTGTGGCAAGCAGTTCCAAGTGTACTGTTGCCCTTTAAAAGTAAAGGCAAACTTGTACTGATCCTCCCGCCGCAACGGAATGGACCAAAAACCGTTCGAGATATCCAGCACCGTGAACGTGGTCGCGGCTGCTGGAATACTCCCTATTAGGTCGGCAACTGCTGCTACCGTGGGCGCGCAGGCTGGGATGTTACTGTTGAGGACTCTGTAGTCCACCGTGGCCCTCCATGAATTGTCCGGCTTCCTTACCGGCCATAATGGGGAGTTCACGTGAGTGGCTATTGGCCTCAACACGCCCTGCTGCACCAATGAAGATATTGCTGTCTCCATGTCGGGTTCTGCTTCCTTGGGGAAGTTATACTGCTTTTGGGGTCGGATCATGGGGTCCCCGTCTATGCTGACCTCAAACCCGGTGACCCTCCCACAGTCGTGCTTGTGGGTGGCAAATGCGGTCAGATTGTCCGACACAAAAGCTTGCAAGTCCGTTGGGACGTCCGCGACCATAAGCTCGAGGTCGTAACCTCCTGACGGCTTCATGGTGCACAGGGTCCCCTTTCCTCCCTTCTCTGGGATCACGACTACCTTGCCTAACCCATTCTCGGCTCCCCAGAGACAGTGATTTCTAAGGTCCACGAGGATCCCGTGTTCCACCAAGAAATCAGACCCGAGGATGCCTTTACCACCCCCCTTGTTCCACTTCATCAGGATACACGTCCATGTGGTGTGGAGTGCTCCCAAATGAATGGAGAGCGGGATGGAGAACGCGCCAGCCTGTTCTTTGCCTGTGAAACTCGCTAATGAGAATGGAGCCTGGGTAGACAGAGGTGAGGCAAAAGGTTTAGCTGTGTGGATCACGGTACATGATGCCCCCGTATCCAACAGGTAACTACCTTTTTCCTTCTCTACCTCCATCTCCACAAGGGGTCTTCTCCACGCGTCATATCGGAGCGGACACAGGTAGACGGGCTGCGCGGGCTTTAGTCATTGGGGCGCTGCGGTTGGGGCTGGGGGAGCAACAGGGCTGTTGGCGACTGCCACCTTCCCCTGCAAGGTCATTAGAGACCGCATTGCCTCTAAAACTGACTCGACCGCAGCGGGATGGATCGACACATCGGCTCCTTTCTCCAGGATGGGCATTTGGGCTGGGGCTGAGGGAGCTTTTCCCTTTAAATCCTTCCAGGGATTTTTACAGTCCCGGCGCCAGTGACCTTCCTTCCCACACCCGTAACAACTATTCTTGGCTTGGGGAGGGCGATTCTCCTCCTGACGCCACTCTTTTTTAACAGGAGCTGCAGGCCTTTCCCTTCAGGGGAGGCACTTCCTTACTCCTGCTGTTCCTGTAACCTATCGTGAGCTGATCAAGTACTATCTCCTCTGTGGAGCGGGGGTTATTGGGGTCAAACCATGTTTTGGCCTGCTCCCTCACCTGTGGCAAGCAATTGGTGACCAGGCACCGGAGCCAATGAGCCCTTTGACCAGCGTCCAGCCCATCCCGGGCCGGCCCGCCCGGGCAGCTGCGCCGATACACTGGCCACAACCTTCTGGCGAAAACCCGTGGGGGCTCTCCCTCTAGCTGTACCGCCCTACCCAATCGGAGGAACAGACTTCCGTCATCTTCCCCCATAACCTCCAGGACCTCGTCCCGTAAAACCTCATACTCCCTGTGCCCTCTCTTGCTCTCATCAGAGAGACACTGGAGGATCGAGCTGTCCAGGGAGAACAGCAGCATTCTGGTCTGCTCTACCCTGTCGCAGTTATTAACTGCTGCGGTCTGCTCCACGTCCCTAAAATGGACGGAGGGATCTCCTGACTCGGAGAGTTTTGGGATGTGGCTTATCATTGCCCTTAGCTGTTGTGCGCTGTGGGGCATTATGATCTGATTCATGAGGGGTCCGTCATCACCATTCGCTTCGTCCGGACCGAGCCTCCGGTGTCGAGCGGGACACATCGGTGCCGGCTTCGACCCTACTACCTGGGGTTGCTCTACCTCAGGAATCGCTTCGACTAACTCCACCGTTTCCTCCCCCGCAACCCAAGACTCATCATAGCTGGGAGGTGCCGAGGGCTCGGTGGTTGGTACCCCAACTGCCTCTCACGGAATCAGTCTTTTGGATTCCCTGGCTAACTGTAGATGGCTCGCTGGTGGGTTTATGAGACACGCCAAGCCGTTTGCCTTCGCTAGGGCCGATCTCAGGTCCTCTAGCTCCCTTTGGCAAGCGCTATGGTCGGCGTTCTCAGGCCTATCCTCGATGGCCATCTTGTACGCTGCTCTAGCTCCCAGAATACTCTCCTCCTGTGCCTTTACCTGCTGAGCTAGGCGGACACACCTGTCTCTTATTCTTCCTTCACTGGTCTTGGCCTCAGTGACCTGACACTCCAAGTAATCTATCTTGGTCTCATGGCGATTGGTTACGGAGTGGCGTTCCTGATTCAGCGCATTGAGCGATGCAATCAGTCTCTTTCCTTCTGCAACATTTTCCTCTACTTCTGCTAGTAACCGTTTGATCTGGGCCGTCTGTGCTACAACGACTTGGTCCAAAAGCTGGACTTGCTTCTTGTAGCACATCAGCCAGACCGCTTTTTCTACAGATCTTTTGTGCTCTTTGCTTTCTGTCCACTTGATGGCTGCGTCTAGCAGGCGCCTATCTCTTAATAGGTCAGATATCCACTGTTTTGTAAGGTTTACCTTCCCAAAAACATAATCCGCTATTCTCTCATCCATCACATTTCGTTTATTCAGACCTTGATCTAAAACACTACATTCCTGCTGCCAAGGTCCTGCCGCGGTCGCCATCTCTGTAGGGGGTTTCTCTTGCTTGCTCTGGTCTCCTGCCAGGCTTCTTGCAATAATTACCCATGAGTGGTTCGACCCACTCGCCCCTACGGTTCTAGACCTTGGACTTAGGTGCAGGGAGCTGTAGTGCAGAGAAAAACTCAATAGACCAGTTCGAATAGCACGAAATGGATGCCTTTATTGAACAGTTTGCAGCATTATAAAATACATGTCATATGCACAGATTAAAGCAACTACAAGCATGCACACATCTATAAACTTAACTCTATAGAAATGGGGAACACACGGCACATCGTGAAAGGGGTAACACATTACAATTACCCTTAACCCCCTCCCCTAAACCTAACTAAGTTTCGATTTGAGGGACTCGGGATCATGCTCACCACTTTAAGAATTGCGAAAAAGGCTTTGCAGCCTTTCGACACAGCTTTCCGTCGTCACGTGGGTTTGGAAGCTTCTGGCGCAGCTGCGCAGCTTGTTTTCCTCTTGGTTCTCCTGCGATGGGCAGCCGATACAGCCTTGGTGAGCGCTCGCCACGGATGGATCCGTTACCGATGTGATTTTTAAGAACTGGATGCACACGGATGAATCCATTACCGATGTGATGTTGAAGAACTGGATCCTGGGCTCCGGGACCTGAGTGCCTTCTTCTCCGGCCTGGGCCGTCGATGATCTCCCGACAAAAGTACCCGGGCCTCCCTCGTCGTCTTCCCGTTGTGGCCGGGCCTTGCCTGGCCGAACACCGAACACGTTCGAACCGAAATTGTTCCGAAGGTCCGAACCGAAGTGCCCCTGATGGACTTTTTCAATCCACAGTTATACCTTTTTGGAACATTCTTATCTCCCGCCAAATCATAGTCCTGTCTTTGTAATAATTTTGGCGGGCAGAACTCTCTGCAGGGGTGTTTTGTCTTCATAACGGGAGTCGGTGATAGCTGAACTGGCCTTCCTGTGCCGATAATGTCTTTGCTTTGTGACCGTAACTTGGTTTGTATATTGATCGGTCTGGAGATTGCCCTGGATGGCTGTTAAACGGCTTCTCTTTGTACAGTGTGTGATAAAAATAATAACTTCCGGGAAGTTATGTCATCACTTCCTGTGAACTGTGAACTGCGAACTATGAACTATGAACTGTGTACATACCTCACTTCCTGTCATGTGTCACTTCCTGTTGGACTGGTATAAATACTGGTCTGTTCAGTATTGTAAGAGGCTTCTACCAGAGGCACGGTAAAGACCTCTCTTGTATATAGTGTGTTTATAAGTTACTTAAAGCTTACTTTAAAGTTACTTGATGGTAAGCCTCCTTTTTCTTACATCAATTTAAGTAACTTAGTATTTACACTCACGAATACTAGACCTTCGGACAAACTCGGAATTAAGGATCCAGGGAACCACCCATCATGGAGAAAATCCTAAGACCTATTCGTCTGGACTTGGACCCTCTTGTAGATGAGGTCGAACTAACCGATGCCAACCCCACCTATGCAAACATACGATATTCCGACGGCCGAGAATCTACCGTATCATTACGGGATCTGGCTCCCTGCCCACCAGGACCTAGTGGGACATCGGGTGATGGCATTTCACCAGGAAACTCTTGGGACCTATCGGGTACCCCTCTCCAGGATCCTGATCGGACACCAACTAGCTTGGTGCCGGTAGAACCCCGTGCTCAAGGTTGCGACCCTCCCAGTACCACGCATGAAAGTACTGGTCTGCCACAGACCAGCTCTGCACCTCCCTCTGAACAGAGGCAGTCTGACTTTGAACCTATTGGGGCTCGTACTCGAAGCCATGATCTCCCCGACCCTTCACAGGGCAATCCAGGCCACACGGACTCTGGCCAATGGCCAACCGCATGTAAGCGGACCAGCGACCCTCTACGACGGGAATCCAAACGGGTGCGACTCTTCCTTGTTCGGCGGCTGCGGACCAAAAGGTAGACCACAGCCTCCTAAACCTGCAGGAGGGAAGAATGTGATAAAAATAATAACTTCCGGGAAGTTATGTCATCACTTCCTGTGAACTGTGAACTGTGAACTATGAACTATGAACTGTGTACATACCTCACTTCCTGTCATGTGTCACTTCCTGTTGGACTGGTATAAATACTGGTCTGTTCAGTATTGTAAGAGGCTTCTACCAGAGGCATGGTAAAGACCTCTCTTGTATATAGTGTGTTTATAAGTTACTTAAAGCTTACTTTAAAGTTACTTGATGGTAAGCCTCCTTTTTCTTACATCACAGTGTAATGGGCTTAAGCGTTCGTTCAATTGTCCGCCCATTTCTTGATGGGTCTCATCCTGCCACCCAAATTTGTCCTGTACTTGTAATCTAATCAATATGTATGCTTAGTTCCATGAGTTTCGGCTTCCCGAAACTGGTTTTCGCGGGCTTTTAATGCCCTCAATCCACAAGCCTGTCTGGCTTGCAGTAACAGAAATTCAAATGGTCCCAGAAGCTGGTCACGAGGTCTGGCGGCCTTTTGTGTGCCCTTTTATCAAAGGTTTCTCTGTATAAGCTTCTTTTGGTCAATAAAGCTGTTTTATTAACCCTATTTTCCTCCGTGATTATTTACTGAAAATTTCGCGAATCTTGCAAGTGTGAGGGCTGCATGGTGGAATGGTTATGTGAATGTGAGCATAGAGAGAGAGGGAATGGCTAAGGGTGCATGGATGTGATTGCTAAAGCTGAGTGCTGGTGAGGAAAGGCAATGGGGATCAGATTGAGGGTGATGGAAACTTCATACAGTACTTTCTTTTCCAATGCGATAAAGGTCATGGAATCTTTTCCTGCACTGCATCCAGGTGCGCCGTGTGAGCCCCAAGGAGTTGACTTCACCAGCCACCTGTAGTCACACAACCTTGGTCTGACTGGGAGGCCTCTTCCTCCCTGAAGAAGGGAACAGGACCTCCCTGTGGGCCCTAGCACCATCCAGCAATGCCTGGAGTGAAGCCTCATCAAATTTAGGGGCAGCTCTTGCCCTCCCGCTGGCCACTGCTCCTACAGGCTCCTGTGCCATCTCAATGGTGAAGCGTGGAAGCCTGCAGAAGAAGCAAGGCTTGCTGTGTGCCTAAAAGCAGCAGCAATGATGACGTCATATTCTGCAACTTTCTGACTGGAAATACTCAATTGCCAAGGCTTCCTACATGTTGGAAATCAATTGGCCAATTGGGTGAAAATTGCATCAATCTCACAGACCCATTTAGATTCATGTGGGAAACACCGAATTCGGGGAACCCGACAACTCCCCGCACCTGAATCGAGCCCTAAATCTTTCTACCCTTCTCATAATGGTATGTCCAAAAATACACACAATGCTCCAGTGGCAGTCTAACTAAGGTTTTGTACAAGTTCTTGTTCTGTATTGTCTCCTGAGCAATTAAGTGCTGACTGGGAAAAAAAGGGGAAAACACTGAAAAAGCTAGACAAACAGATTCAGCATGCACAGTAAGTTATCTCATAGACCTCTTTGCACGTAGTTCCACTTGTAAGCAAGCTTCAGGCAACCCTTAGGAATCCATGCTACTCCAGGAAATTGCAGGGACATCTAAATAATGTAATCAGGACATCATTTAATGGTTTGAAATGGGAAACTGGTGGATGCTTCTGGCGCCACTTGACAACCTAACTGCAGAAATGAATGGGGTGCTAAATGGGGGGAGATTCATTCATTTACACCCATTTTACTCTCGTTTAGCCAGCAAAATGATCATAAAATCGAACCTAAATAACAACAGAAAATGCTGGAAAAACTCAGCAGGCCAGGCAACATCCGTGGAGAGAAATTAGAGTTGACGTTTTGGGTCGAAGCCCTTTTTAAAAACTGGAAAGGAAATAAAATAGATCGAAGTCAGGGCTGCGATAGAACAAAAGAAGTAAAAGAGACATGAAGAGGTATTCAAAACCAGACGAGGTGCTAATAGGACAGTGGAGACAAAAGACGGCTCAGATTAGGTGTGAAGTGTACTGGCAGGATAAGAGACAGCTGCCATGTGGGATAGAGAAAAAAAAGGAAAGGTGGGGGAGGGAAAACCCAAAACAAAGGGGTGGAAAAAAATATAAGTAAAAATGTAATGGGGGCCGAGGTTATGATCTGAAATTGTTGAACTCGATATTGAGTCCGGAAGGCTGTAAAGTGCCTAATCGGAAGATGAGGTGCTGTTCCTCGAGTTTATGTTGAGCTTCCGTGGAACAATGCAAGAGGCCAGGGATGGTGAGGTCCAAGTGGGAATGGAGCGGTGAATTAAAATGACAGGCGACCGGAAGCTCAGGGTCACCCTTACGGACTGAACGGAGGTGTTCCGCAAAACGGTCACCCAATCTGCGTTTGGTCTCCCCAATGTAGAGGAGACTGCATCGTGAGCCGCGAATACAGTATACTAGATTGGAAGAAGTAAAAGTAAATCGCTGTTTCACCTGGAAGGGGTGTTTGGGGCCCTGGACAGTGGGAAGGGGGGAGGTATAGGGGCAGGTGTTACATCTCCTGTGCTTGCACGGGAAAGTGCCAGGCGAAGGGGAAGGGCTGTTGGGGGTGATAGAGGAGTGGACTAGGGTGTCTCAGAGGGAGCGGTCCCTACGGAATGCTGAAAGGGGAGGGGAGGGGAAGATGCATTTGGTGGTGGGACCACTTTGGAGGTAGCGGAAATGGCAAAGGATGATCCGTTGAATGTGGAGGCTGGTGGGGTGAAAGGTGAGGACAAGGGGAACCCTATCGTGGTTCCAGGAGGGAGGGGCAGGGTTGAGGGCAGAAGTGCGGGAGATAGAACGGACACGATCGAGGGCCGTGTCAACCATGGTAGAGGGGAATCCTCAGTTGTGGAAAAAGGAAGACATGTCGGAAGCACTGGTGTGGAAGGTGGCATCATCGGAGCAGATACGGCAGAGACAGAGAAACTGGGAGAATGGAATAGAGTCCTTACAGGAGGTGGGGTGGGAGGAAGTGTAGTCCAGGTAGCTGTGGGAGTCAGTGGGCTTGTAGTGAATATTGGTCGATAAACTATCCCTAGAGATGGAGACGGAGAAGTTGAGGAAGGGAAGGGAAGAATCAGAGATGGACCATGTGAAGGTGAGGGAAGGGTGGAAATTGTAGGCAAAGTGAATGAAATTGTCTAGTTCGGGGCGAGAGCAGGAAATGGCACCGATACCGTCATCAATGTATCGGAAAAAGAGGTGAGGGAGGGGACCTGAGTAGGACTGGAACAAAGAGTGTTCCACATATCCCACGAAAAGGCAGGCATAGCTAGGACCCATGCGGGTACCCATAGCAACACCTTTGATTTGGAGAAAATGAGTGGAGTTAAATGAGAAGTTGTTCAATGTGAGAACAAGTTCAGCCAGGCGGAGGAGAGTAGTGGTGGATGGGGACTGGATGGGCCTCTGTTCAAGGAAGAAGTGGAGCACCCTCAGGCCATCCTGGTGGGGGATGGAGTTGTGGAGGGATTGTACGTCCATGGTGAAAAGGAAGCGGTTGGGGCCAGGAAACTGGAAACTGTTAAAGTGGCGGAGGGCGGCCGAAGAGCCGCGGATGTAGGTGGGAAGAGACTGGACAGGGGAGAAAAGATAGAGTTGAGATAGTAAGAGATAAGTTCTGTGGGGCAAGAACAGGCTGAAATGATGGGTCTACCAGGGCAGTCCTGTTTGTGGATCTTGGGAAGGAGGTAGAAGCGGGCTGTGCGGGGTTGGGGAACTATGAGGTTGGTGGCCGCGGGGGAAAGATCTCCAGAGGAGTTGGGGTCAGTGACAGCCTTGGAAACGGTGGTTTGATGTTCGGTAGTGGGTCATGGTCCAGGTGGAGGTAGGAGGAGGTGTCGGAGAGTTGGCGTTCAGCTTCCGCTAGGTAGAGGTCAGTTTGCCAAACAACAACAGCACCACCCTTGCCAGCGGGTTTAATGACAATGTCAGGGTTGGATCTAAGGGAATGGAGTGCTGCAAGTTCAGAGGGAGGTAGGTTGGAGTGAGTGAGGGGAGCAGAGAAATGGAGATGGCCGATATCACGGCGGCAGTTAACAGGTAGTTAACAGGCAGTTTTTAGCCTAATCCCTATTTTTAATGGTGAAGTTTGGGATTCCGGACGACTCCAAACCATGCCAAGTTAGAGGAGGCGAACCGTCGGGATGAAGGGCTTGGAGGGGTCAAGATGTTCGGTGTTCAGGTGAGTGATGGGTGCATGAGTGCAAAGGTGAGTGTGTTTGGTGTGTGTAAAGTGTTTAAATAAGTTTTACATACCTTTACTTACCTTTACAGCCTTCCTTCCTTCAGGTCTCGGGAGTCCCTCATCTCACCGGCACAGAAAGCAGAATGGCTGCGAGCTGTCAAAAATTGCAGCATTCAGCTTTCTGCTCCGGGGAGATCTTTAAAGCAGCCTGAGAGGGAGGAATTAACCTGGAGTACAGATTGTCAGTGTTTGACAGCTTCAAACAGCTGTGAAACGCTGATATTTCATCTGGCAAAAGGTCTTGACAGATGAAATATCAATCTGTGACGTCGCCTGTTGCCGGGTGGCCCTTAATTGGCCTGCTGAGCCTGCTGGGTGGGCTCAACAAGGTCAATCAAGTCAAAATTGTGTGGGTTGGCTAGAACTCGATGGAGGCGGGACCACAACCCCGAAAGTTGTAGTCCCGCCTCCTACCCGACTCCTCAATGAAAATCCAGCCCACTGAGTCAGAGGCATTTAAATATTTTGAGTGGGCACTGGTGCCAGCTGTGCTCCTGCCTCAGGTGATGTGAAGGAACTTGCTTACCGTAGAATAAGTGAGCCCGCAGGGCAATTGGAATAGCAATAACTCCAATTTTAAATGCCCACTTTTTGGCTCTGTTAGTTTTGCTAATTCAGTGAATTTCACTACTAAAACCAGCCGTTTAAATTTCAAATCTCCAGTGACGCTTTTAGCAATGCTGGATGCCACGGGTGCACAGGCACCTTTGTAGTTTTGTCATAAATGATGGGGAAATACTATGTATTTCTTTCATTTGCATGGCATCCTAATACACCATCTATATACAGGCAGACGTAACGTGCCCCAACCACCGCTATCAGTGGAACTTTGCATGGGCAGATAAAGAGACAGAACCCGGCATAATCAGATCCTGCACTGAATTCTATCCATCGAGATAATGGCATTTTTACTCTAAAATAGGAGAGAAAATTCAGGTATTACAGCTCCATTTTGAAGCAAACAGAAAACTCTAATTTGTGTGAATAGTGACAGTTCTTTGCTGGGGTTGGAGTGGAGGGCTTAGCCCTCCAGAAAGCCCCTGGATCAATTTGCAGTCTGTGTCAAGCATGGCAGGCATTTTTTGCTGTGCTAGGGAGGGAGAAAATTAAGCAGGACTCCTGCTTCCCAAATGCAACCATTGCTGCCAAGTGTAATGTGTGGATGGTGGGTTAGGACAGGATCCATGTTCAGCTGTGATACCTTCCATGGTTAAATAGGTTGCTGTTCATTACTATTCCGATTCATATATGAAGTGTGGAGACAAGGCTGCGAATTTGCCGGCGCTCAGAAGGCGGGTTTGGAGGCGGGTCCGCTGTCTCCCAGGTGTCGGTCTGTCAACTGGGAACTGACCCGACACCAAGCAGCGGGGGAGACAATTGAGCTCATTAAATGGCTTGTTAAGAGCCAATTTAATGCTATTTTGAAGCTTCCTACCAATTTTACGTGCTGCTTGGGGAACTCGCCAGCTCACCCTGGTGTGAATTGAGTGCTCTGAGTGCCAGATGAATGTGTGGCTGGGGAGATGGTGTAGGAGGGAGGGATTTAAATTCCTGAGGCATTGGGACCGATTCTGGGGAAGGTGGGACGTGTACAAGCTGGACGG
The DNA here is from genome assembly GCF_052327205.1 of Somniosus microcephalus. Lineage (NCBI taxonomy): Eukaryota > Metazoa > Chordata > Chondrichthyes > Squaliformes > Somniosidae > Somniosus > Somniosus microcephalus. The sequence continues at coordinate 96,477,353 of NC_140995.1, read as the reverse complement.
GCTACACGTCGGCCTAACCGGTACCAATATCCTTGCGGGGGGTTTGCTAATGCTGTTGGGAAGGATTTAAACTAATTTGTCAGGGGGCTGGGAACCTAAGTGTGGGCCCAGAACAGAGAGAAACAAAGCTGGAAGTGCAAGTTAGAAAAGTAGTCAGCAAAACTAGTAGGGAGCAGAAGCAAAGGCCAACAGTAAAGAGGGTCAAAGTGCAGAAAAATATTAAGCAGGCAAAGTTGAAAAAATGTTGAAGGCACTTTATCTAAATGCACGTAGGATTCACAACAAGGTGGATGAATTAATGGCCTAATAGAAGTAAATGGGTATGATGTAATTGCCATTGCAGAGACATGGTTGCAGGGTAACCAAAGCTGGGAACTGAATGCTCCAGGGTACTCAACATTTAAGAAGGAGAGACAAAAAGGAAAAGGAGGTGGCGTAGCGCTGTTAATAATGGATGAGATCGGTACGGTAGAGATAAAAGATCTTGGCTTGGCAGATCGTGATGTAGAACTGGAACCAGTTTGGGTGGAGCTAAGAAACAGCAAAGGGTGGAAAACATTGGTGGGAGTTGTGTATAGGCCACCAAACAGTAGTGGTAAAGTAGGGCACAGTATCAAACAAGAGATTAGAAGTGCATGTAACAAGGGCAACACGGTAATCATGAGGGACTTTAATCCACATATTGACTGGGCAAATCAAATTACCACTAATGGTGTGGAGGACGAATTCTTGGAATGCATGCGAGATGGTTTCCTGGATCAGTATGTGGAGAAACCACTGGATCTGGTACTGTGTAATGAGAAAGGGCTAATCAATAATCATGTGGTAAAGGGGCCTTTAGGGACAAGTGACAATAATATGATTGAATTTTACATTAAGTTTGAGTGATGTAGTCCAATCTGAAACTAAGGTCTTCAATCTAAACAGAGGAAATGTATGAGGGTATGAGGGACAAGTTGGCCATAGTAGATTAGGAGACTACACTAAAAGGTATGAAGGTGGACATACAATGGCTAACATTCAAGGAAATAATGCATAATTTGCAACAAACATATATTCCTCTAGGGCATAAAAACCCAAAAGGAAAAGTGATCCAACCATGGCTAACAAAAGAAATTAAAGCTAGTATTAAGTCAAAGGAAGAAGCTTAAAAAGTTACCAGAAAAAGCGGTCAGCCTGAGGATTGGGATTTTTTTAGAAATCAGCAAAGGGGGACCAAGAAATTGATAAAGAAAGGGAAAATGGAATATGGGCACAAACTAGCGAAAAATATAAAAACGGATTGTAAAAGTTTCTATAGGTATGTGAAAAGGAAAAGACTGGTGAAGGTAAATGTAGGCCCTTTACAGTCAGAGACGGGAGAATTTATAATGGGGAATGAGGAAATGGCAGAGAAATTAAATAAATACTTTGGGCTGGATTTTGTCACTGGGGCAGGCTAGGGTCGTGTAATCTACTTTTTGTGTTAGCCACCCAATTCTAAATCGATGTGGGAGAATGATGCAATTTTAACTTAAGTGGGCAATTGAGTTCCAGCATATGGGAACACATGGCCCAATTAGTTTTTTCAGTCTGAAACTCGCCTCCGATGACGTCATCATTGCTGCTGCATTTAAGGTCTGCAACAAGCCTTGCTTCTTCTGCAGACTGCCAACCTTTTGGCCTTTCATTTTAGAGGGACCTGGAGACAGAATGACCAGTGAGAGACCTAGGTCTGCTCCCAGGTTTGATGACGTTGCCCTGCAAGCTTTAGTGGAGGGAGCAAGAGCCAATAAAGAGGTGCTCATCCCATCTTCAGGGAGGAAGAAGTCTCCCCAGCAGACCAAGGTTGTGTGGATCCAGGTGGCCCAGGAGGTCAACTCTTTGTCGATAACCCGCAGAACCTGGCTTCAGTGCAGGAAGAGGTTTCATGACCTTCTGCGCACTGGAAAAGTGAGTATGAATTTCCCATCACCCTGATCCCCATTGCCTCTCCTCACCAGCACTCAGCTTTAGCAATCTCTTCCTCCACATCCCACTTGACACTGACATCCATGCACCCTTACCCATTCCCTCTCTCTCTATGCTCACATTCACCTAACTATTCGACTATGCGGCCCTCACACTCCCTATCTGTGATGCTATGAAAACAACTTACAACACACAGGGAGGGCCCTTGGTCTCGCCACCTTACTCCATCTTTGTCTCCTTCTAAGCATCTATTCTATGGATTTTCTACACTCATTCCTTCATTATCACTCAAGCTCCATTTGTTGCCCTCATTGCAGGAAAAGAGAGCTCACAATAAGAGGGAAAGAGCGAGGACAGGAGGAGGGCCACCATCAGTAGCCCAGCTCACCCCCTGGGAGGAGGCGGTCCTGGAGATCGTGGGAGTGGAGGACGATACACAAGTGGGGGATGGACAGACGGGTGCATCACAGCAAGCTGGTGACAGAATAGTTTTCCATCTCTCTCATTGACATTGCATGAGTCGCTGATAATGATTCTGAAGCTCTAACAGATGGACTTAGGATCATCTGCAATATGAAATGTGCATGTAACCTTGGCATCACATCTCTGGCTCTTTCTTTTACTCCCCCACAGGACCATTGCAAGCACCCGTCCCCACTAGCCAGGAGGAAGAGCCTGAGCATCCAGACTCCTCAGAGGAAGCTGCAACATCTGAGGGCGCAGCATCAGCAGAATGCAGTGCACCCAGCACCAGCGCAGACACTCACACCTCGGTGGTACCTTCGCGAGACAGTGCAGTGTTGTCACCTGGTGTATCACAACTCACAAGTGAGCATCAGCAGATTGTGCGGACAGGGACAGCAGAGGAGAGTTCTAGTCGGGGGGCACAGGACTCTCCCAGCTCGGCTCAGCTGCATGTCAACCCTCTGCCTCTGGGTCCATCCATAAGATCAGCGGTGCTGGAACTCCAGGAACAGATGCAGGAGTCTCTGGCAGGTTTTGTCTCCAGGGTCGCTGCAAGTCTGGAGCGAATGGAGGAGTCCATTGCGAGCATGAGCAGAGCCTTTGTGGAGCCATTGGCGCATGAACGTATCACCATGGAAAGGATGGCAACCTCCATGGAGGAGATAAGTCGCCAGAGTGCAGAAAACATGGTGAGTATTCTGAATATAATGTCATCTCTGGAGGAGCGATGGTCATCTACTGAACAGAGAAACTAGACCTTCATGGAAGTCCTTCTGAGTAGGACTGCCAGTGCAGATACAGGTCCCCATGGCCCCCCTGATGTGCAGCAAGGTGCTCTCAAGCCACTTGCAAGCGCTGAGGGGGACCTGACTCATGAGAGGGAAGTTGGTGGCAGACATCAAGGAAGTGGGGGCTCCTCTCCAAGCACTCACAATTCCATGCAACTGCAGAGCCCTCGGTCAGAGCCCCACCAGAGTCCCCACCCAACTGAGATTGGCGTCTCAACCCCTGCACAGCCGCAGGAGCAGCAGACTGTTGGCGAGCCCTCACAGGTTCGCAACCCCAGAGGACGCCGCCAAAGGTGTCAAGACAGGAGCAGCAAGAAACTGAGCAAGGGGCCTCCACATCTGCTGAAGCCACAGGGGAAGCACCACGTAGGAGCATGCGTAAGAGAAAGATACTGCACAAATAGTCACAAGGGTAGTCACTTGGGTGAAATTTGATGTTTAATGTTAAAAAGCCACTGGTTGATGGACCTCTTCAAGATGTTCGTTTTTGCTCTCCTCCTCCTCCTCCTCCTCCTCATCTGAGGAGGATATGTGAGGAGCCGCTTGGTCCTCAGGAATCTGCAAGCCACGATGCAGTGCCATGTTGTGAAGTGCACAGCAAACCACGACGATTCTGGAGACCCTGGATGCTGAGTATTGCAGGGCTCCACCTGATCTATCCAGGCATCTGAAGCACATCTTCACCAAACTGATGGTTTGCTCGATTATGGATCTGGTGGAAATGTGGCTGGAGTTGTAGCTCTCCTCAGCTTCGTTGGATGGACTCCTCAATGGCATCATTAGCCACGTCTTCCGGGGAAAGCCCTTGTCTCCAAGTAGCCATCCGTTAAGTTGGTCTGGCGGCCTGAATAGCGGAGGCACACTAGACTGGTGCAGTATGAAGGAGTCATGGCAATTGCCAGGGTACTTGGCACAAACATGCAAAATTTCCTTCTTGTGCTCACACACCAGCTAAACGTTGAGGGAGTGGAAGCCCTTGCGGTTGACAAAAATAACTGGATTGCGATGGGGTACCTTAAGGGCCACATGTGTGCAGTCAACGACGCCCTGCACTCTTGGAAAGCCTGCCAGATTAGCTAATCCAAACGCACGCACCTTGAGACTTGCTTGATCCTTGGTGAAATGGATGTGATTGTGCGCAATGGCAAAGAGGGCATCGGTTACCTGCGTGATGCAAGTGTGTGCGGCCGCCTGGGAGATGCCGCTGATGTCTGCTGCTGATCCCTGGAATGAGCCGGAGGCAAAAACGTTGAGTGCGGTGGCAACTTTGACGGCCACTGGTAAGGGGTGTCCACCTGGTCCTCTGGGCTCCAGGTCTTGTTGCTGCATTGCGCAGATGTCACCCACTACCTCTCACGAAAGTCGGAGCCGCCTTTGGCACTGCTGCTCAGACATGTTGAGGTAACTGACCCTGCGTCTGCAGACCCTGTTTGGGGGATATCTCCTGCGCCGATGGGCTTCCATGCGCTGGCCCCTTCTGGCCTGTGCAGCTTCAGGTGAGTGAGCAGCAGCCTGGTGCTCCTGTTGGTGCTGCTGTTGTTGGTGCTGCTGTTGTTCAGGGTTCTGCTGGTGCCGTGGCTGTTCTTCGTCCTCATCTGATGTCCAGAAGGGAAGGAAATAAATGGCTCCCATGCTTCTGGTATATGCCTCAGTTGAGGAAGCGCTCAGTGAAGGTGGCGAGAGGGGTTTCCCAGGAGGTCACACTGGAGATGGGTGTCAGGCTCCAAACATCCACAGCTGTGGTTATGCCTTCTAAAAGTTCCCCAGACCTGAGACAACAAAGTCCTGCCACCTGCAAATGATGGCTGATCAAATATCCTATTTAATGGTGGAGCTGCAGCTAATAGTCAGCAATCCAATTGTGCTCCCGCCAGGTTTCATCATCGTGTTTCAGAGCAGGAGTGCTTCACATGGGAAAAGGGTTAAAATCACAAGTGCCTTTCAAAATGGGATAATAGAGGCAATTTAGTGCTTGTTAAGCACCTTAAGAGCCTATCCTGCCTCTTGGAGGCGGGACGGAGACGGGAGCAGTAAACACAATTTCTTGAAAATTGCTTGGAGGTGGGGTTGGGCCCGCCCGCCACTTTTTGCAATTTTAACACCCCACACGCCTCCATTCCCACCTCCATGGCTCTGGGAAATTTGAGCCCTTTGTTTCTGTCTTCATGAAGGAAAACACAAAAAACCTCCCAGAAATACGAGAAAACCAAGGGTGTGGCAAGAATGAGGAACATAAAGAAATTATTATTAGTAAAAAAACAGTACTAGCAAAATTAATGAGACTAAAAGTAAATCAATCCCAAGGACCGGATGACCTATATCCTAGGGTTTTGAAAGAGGTGGCCATTTGGATAGTGGATGCATTGGTTGTCATCTTCCAAAATTCTATAGATTCTGGAACAGCTCCTGCAGATTGGAGGATAGCAAATGTAACCCCGCTATTTAAGAAAGGAGGGAGAGAGAAAAGGGGGAACTACAGACCTGTTAGCCTCACATCAGTAGTTGGGAAAAATGCTGCAATCTATTATAAAGGATGCAATAACTGGGCACTTAGAAACTAATAGTAAGATTGGGCAGAGTCAACATGAATTTATGAAAGGAAATCCTGTTTGACAAACCTATTGGAGTTCTTTGAGGATGCAACTAGTGGAGTAGACAAAGGGGAACTAGTAGATGTGGTGTATTTGGATTTTCAGAAGGCCTTTGATAAGGTCCCACACAAGAGGTTGGTGAACAAAGTTAGGGCACATGGAATTGGGGATAATATACTAGCATGGATTGAGAATTGCTTAACAGACAGAAAACAAAGAGTAGGGATAAACGGGTCTTTTTCAGGATGGCAGGCTGTGACTAGTGGGGCACCGCAAGGATCTATGCTTGGGCCCCAGCTATTCACAATCTATATCAATGATTTGGATGACGGGACTAAATGTAACATTTCCAAATTTGCTGATGATACAAAGCTAGGTGGCAGTGTCAGTTGTGAAGAGGATGTGAAGAGGCTTCATGGGATCTTGACAGGCTCAGTGAGTGGGCGAGAACATGGCAGATGGAATATAATGTGGATAAATGTGAAGTTATCCACTTTGGTTGAAAAAACAGAAAGGCAGAGTATTTCCTAAATGATGAAAGATTGGGGAATGCAGATGCTCAAAGGGACCTGAGTGTCCTTGTATATGAGTCACTGAAAGTGAATGTGCAGGTGCAGCAAGCCCTTAGGAAGGCAAATGGTATGCTGGCCTTCATTACAATAGGATTTGAGTACAGGAGTAAAGAAGTCTTACTCCAATTATATAGGGCCTTGGTGAGACCACACCTGGAGTACTGTGTACAATTTTGGTTTCCTTACCTAAGGAAGGATACACTTGCCATAGAGGGAGTGCAACAAAGGTTCACGAGATTGATTCCTGGGATGGTGGAACTGCCATATGAGAAGAGATTGAGTAAACTAGGCCTGTATTCTCTTGAATTCAAAAGAATGAGAGGGGAGCTCATTGAAGCATACAAAATTATTACAGCCTTGACAGGGTCGATTCTGGGAGAATGTTTCCCTTGGCTGGGGAGTCTAGAACCAGGGGCCACAGCCTCAGGATAAAGAGTAGGCCATTCAAGAATGAAATGAGAAGAAATTTCTTCACACAGAGGGTGGTGAATCTTTGGAATTCTCTACCCCAGAGGGCTGTGGAGGCTCAGTCATTGGGTATATTCAAACCAGAAGTCGATAGATTTCTGACTAGTAAGGGCATCAAGGGGTATGGCGATAAGGCCGGTGAATGGAGTTGAGGCAGAAGATCAGCCGTGATCTCATTGAATGGCAGAGCAGGCTCGAAGGGCCGAATGGCCTACTCCTGCTCCTATTTCTTATGTTCTTATATTCTCTGATGTTTCTGATAAGCTGACAGTTGCAGAAGTGGGGTAAAGGATGCCAATTTGCAGATGGTCAGTTTCAGAGCGCAGAAACTGTTGGTTACTGCATTTGTAATACATATTGAGGTTTCTTTAGCTTGCAAGTGTTTAGAGCCAACTATATGTCCAGTGCCACCTCATTGGAACAACCTCTCTCACCATTGACAGATCGCTTCTGTCGTCTCACTTGCAGATGCCATCTAGTTCAGCAACATCGGTGCCCTTGAAAAAAATCAGAAATTGGTCCTCTGAATCCTTCCACGATCAGCCCCAACACCAACATCACCAGGAACACCAACATCACCAACCTTCTCCGCCATCACTTGATGCGGCACTGGACACAGGGCATCATCCCCTGACAAATTGCTGCCCGGGAGGCCAGCGATGGCATCACCATGGCCAGATTTTCTTCACTTGACGTTGTAAACTCTGGTTGCCACATGATGTGTCAGGTTGACACCATCCCACACTAGCACCATGAAGCATCCCTTTAATGTCCAAGCCATTCCATGCACACTCATCATGATAGCGGGGGGTGGGGTAATGGGGGGAAGTTATGTCTGAACAATCACTGGAACTCAGTAAGGCACTTCTCAAGGTGCGCTCAGATCTGTCCAATAAGGCACAGTTTTGGAAAAATAGATTTCACTGTATGACAACACATCACCAGAAACTTCACATGGACATTGGCTAAACCTCTCAAGTGCTTACCCTTGTGTGTTGTTATTTGGTATGCTTGCAGTAGGTTGAGGGTGAGTGCGAGGGGTGGCTAGTGAGATGGGGAAGTGATAAAGTAGATAGAGAGAGTTAGGTGGAGGTGCAAGGTAAGTTGGTGTGAGTAAAGATGTGCAGGAGAAGGGTATGGAAGGCAGAGTGATGGGGGTGTGTTGAGTGGCACAGCAGGGTGAGTTTGAGTGTGGCTTTGCAGTAACATTTCATGATCCACTGAGATCATTGAAAGGTTGGCATCACTGGAGCCAGGGACCCCTGACGACATCCCTGCTTTTGCCCTCCTGTGCAATGTGCAACCAGGCTGTGTTAGTCTCCTGGGGAAGTCTCTTCCGCCCTTGGAAGGGAAGAGAACCTCCCTGCGTGCTGTGACTCCCTCCATAAGCATATGGAAGGAGTCATTGGAGAGCTTGCGTGCAAGCGTTCACCTTTGTGCGGTGCTTGCCAGTGTTTGCAGCACCTCAATGCTGTCAAACACTGACAGAACAACTGTCAAACTCCATGTGGACATTGTCCCTTTAAGGAAACCGGCTGATGACACGCCTTCAAATGACGTCATTAGACCCACTTCCTGTTAATTGGCTGGGAAGCCTGCAGGGCGGTCTTAAGAAGGCCAATCAAGGGAAAATCCCGTTTACAGAGTGGCTGCAGCCAGGTTCATGACTGGAACCCGGAAAGCAGCTCTCCTGCCACCATCCTGCCTCCTACATTAACTTTGCAGCCAAAGTCTTTCAGCTGATCGGGGTACTATTACTAATCATAATGCAATAAATAATGAATGTGAAATGAGCAGCAGAGTTTTCAAGGATTTGTGTTTGGCTCCAAAGATCTTAGAATTTGGATTATCAGAGGAATTTGTAGGACTTTTCCCCATCCCAAAACAATGTTGTTGATACTTCATTCTGCAAATGTGTGTTTTGTTCCAAAGATTTCAAAGGACTGTTTAACAGATCTAGAATTTACAGTTTCTGATACCTTAGTAAAAATGTATTCTATGATTGGCCATTCTTTTAACCTTCAACATGAGTACACAGCATTTTGGGTTTTAGTATTGGCTTCAGAACTCATAAAACGTCTGTATTAGCAAAACCAAAATCTAAACCCAATTCCATGAATTGCCTCATAATCTCAATTCCATAGATTGTTAGGGAGTTTAGGCCACTGCTCACAGCTATAATTGCGTGAAACATGAATGCAGGTCAACTTTAAGAATAAGGAAGAATCAGACCAAGAACATTCAGGAATCAGAAGTTTCCATCTACCATTGGCAGGTATGGATGTGGAATGAACTGCCTGAGCATTGGTGCAGACTATGTCAGATTTTAAATATATACCCCCATCCCCACTCTCCTTATAATGTTAATTTCTAAAGTTCTGGAAGCTGCAATTAACTTTCAAATGATCCATCACCTTGGAAATTTTAGTCTCGTGTAAAAATGTTCCACTGGTGACCTTGTTGCCTAGGTTTCATAAGTCTGCTCTTCAATACTTTAGTGAATCAATGGTCATTATCCTTTACATCTCCAAAGCATTTGATAAAGTCTGGCATTACCAAAACACATTGCCAGGATATAGGCTCCCATCAAAGCAGCTTAAATTACTTTATAGTTTCCTGTCAAATTGCTTTATTTACATTGTTGATGATGGCTCACCTTCTGACTCTTTTCATTAACTCAGATGTGCCCCAAGGCTTCTCCTTTTTTACACTTTTATGTCTTTAGATCAATAACCTGATCATCAACTAGCCTTATTTATTCAATTACTGACAAATTCATTCTATTTTTATGAACGCTCATCAGTATACAAACCTTGGCCAAGAAATTCGATTGAACTGCGCTCATTTTACAGGCATAATATGGGAGCCTAAGGTCCCAACATGGCTGGCGGCGTGCACACACTCATTCCATGCCGGAGGTGCGCTAAGCGTCATGATGGATTGGGCTCCTCCATAGGCTTCCAGGGAACACACTGGAAGTAATAAAAATGCTAATTATGATATTTAAATAAGGGTTCTACGGTGTTGGGCAACCTCAAACAGCATTGGGCCTTGAGGGATGACTGCAGGCTGCAGCACCTTGGCATGATTCGGGGCAGTGTGCTCAGCTGGCACTAACAAGGGCACTGGTGGAATGGGTGCTGGGGGACCAGGCATGTTGTCATTCTGCTAAAGGACATCAGGTGCTTCTCCAATGGAGCCAAGGCCACTCTCCTGGGGCTGTGCCTCAGCACTCCTCGGTTCTGTACGAGAACAAAGTGCAGGAGTGATGTGACACTCTGGAAGCCCCTATCAACACTGGCTCCTAGAGCTAAGGTGGCAGATGTCTGAACTTCCATGGCAGCAGTGTGAGCTGTCAGCAGAGACTCCATCATGGGGGCCACCACTGTGGTGTTGTTGGAGCTGAGCACCAACAAAGAATGGTCTCCATGCTCTGCATGAACCGAGTGTTGCTTGGTGTATTCCCATCAGCCTTCCTCAGTAGACTGGGCCCTTGAAGTCTGAATTGAATCCTCTGCAGCACAGCTCATATGCGATCTCGCCCTCCGATGAGCCGGTACCTGTGGGGTCATATCCCCCTGCTCTGATTCCTGCAAACTTTTACCAGGTGATTTACCACATAAAGACACCTCTAAAGTACGTATGGTGCCAGTCTCTGAGCTGGTGCTGATGAAAGGTCATCGAACTGAAACATTGGGGGGACATTTAATACCCCCACAGCGGGTGTGAGAGGGTCAGGGGACGGGTTAAATTGGCAAATCTACAAACACCGACCACAACCCGCCGCGAACGGGTCTACTTCCGTTTTAATTGCGGTGGGTTTGGGGGTGTCTGAGTAATCTGCTCTGGAGAGGCAGGTCCATCATTATATTAATGAGGCTTCGACCCTCAGATTTTAGCAGCCATTTGAATTTAATGCTGATTGTCTGGGTTTCCCAGGGCTTGGGAAAGCCGACAGCTAGAGAGTGCTGGGAGCAGCCGGAACGAGCAGGTAAGTGCTTTTTATAGCCTTGCTTGTGGGTCAGGAGGAGCAGGAGTGCTTCCCAGGGCCCCTCAAGCAAAACTTCTACCGCGATCAGTCAACCCTCCCCCCCCCGCAAACTTGTGAGCTCTCCCAGCCCCCCTCCCCTCCTAATTGCTCGTCCGACTCACCCCCAACCAATCCGCGGTGTTTCCCGGTTGCCAGGGACCGTCCCCAATGGTCCTCGGCTGCTGCCTTGTATCACAGACTTTCCCACCCGGCAGCTGGCCAACCTCTCAATCTGGCTGGCTGCCGAGCGGGAAATGGAGTAAAAAGATGATAATGAGGTCCTGCTGTTAAATTCAACAGGACCTCTGTGGTCCCGGCATTACCGGGTTTACCCCCCTCCCCACAAATGCGTTTCTTCTCCGCCTCCCGTAAATATCGGGGCCTGTAACTCTGCTTCTCTCTCCACAGAGCATATTCACATATTAAAGCTGGTTCCTGTATCACTCCAATGATCATTTTGCACTCTTCTTAAGTTCTGTAATATGGACAGCACACCACCATAATAAGTATAGGATAGGCTCCTGTAGTTAAAATGAAAACAGTCAGAATGTAGAAATATTATTTATTTAGACTTCTTGATGTATGATAAGCATTCTTCTTACAGCCAAGTCAATCAAATAGCAAAGAGGTAAAATGCATTTATAACAAGTATTTGCCATGGACAGTCTCTGGGCTGAAAGGCAAATGCAACAATGGCAGCAACCTAAAGGAACTGTGTCATCAACAAAGAATAGTGCAGCAAAATGTCAGCATTGTATATGGACCATTTGATCACATTTAATATGCACAGCATGTTAGAACAATAGTGGCATATATAAAACATGCAGCCTGCAGTACTTTCTGCTGCTTATTGCTTTTTCTATACAGCTGCATACATGCCTTCATTGTGTAAAGAGTGCCAAACTGCTGTCTTTGATGCAACACACCTGTTGCCGAATGTATGACTCACTCAGTGCTACACTGAGAGTATTTATATTCATCAAGACCTACATCTGCTAACTTTGGAGAACCGGCCCTGAGAATCCTGCCTTCGATTTGATGTTACTCTGTCTGGCATTTCTTCATATAATCTTTCTTTCTGAGGACAGATGTTTGCATTGGGTAGAAATTCAAATTCTCAGAACTGCCGCATTACAACAAAACTTGATCTGTTAGTCGAATAGTATTTATGTTGTGACACATTTAACATGTGAGGGATATTGCTGCAACAAACGCACTACTTTCACAACCCCTCCATGTAGTAAAATCATATGGTTCACAGTAAATTCACACTCCACATGCTTAGCATTGATCTAAGGCCAAAGCCACTTTGCATCAATGCTACACTTGAAATGTAAATGAAGCGTGGAGGCCCAAAGTGACTCCGAAGTGAAGTGGAGTGAGATTTTCTCCTCCAGGAGTCTCACTGCATTTTGTTCCAGTGTCTAATCAGAATTTGTGCAAAACAAGATGGTTTTGTACTGAAGCTACATGATATCATCAAGATAGCACAGCAAAGATTTTAAAGCACTTTGTTATTCTCAGTAAAATTAAATTCTTATTCCCTTAGTTGCTAAGATTTGTGGCTCTTTTCTTTCCTCCTCCTCTCTTGGATACAGTTCCATGAGAGCCAGTAGCCCTTCAGTGGTGTGGCCAATTTTTTTTAAATTCATTCACGGAATGTGGGCGTCACTGGCAAGGCCAGCATTTATTGCCTATCCCTAATTGCCATTGATAAGGTGGTAGAGAGCTGCCTTCTTGAACCAGTGCAGTCCGTGTGGTGAAGGTACTCCCACAGTGTTGTCAGGTAGGGGGTTCCAGGATTTTGACCCAGTAATGATGAAGGGACGATGAAATATTTCCAAGTCAGGATGGTGTGTGACTTGGAGCCGAAATTGGAGGTGGTGGTGTTCCCATGCGCCTGCTGCCCTTGTCCTTCTAGGTGGTGGGGGTTGCAGTTTTGGGAGGTGCTGCCGAAGAAGGTTTGGCGAGTTGCTGTAGTGCTTCTTGTAGATGTTACACACTGCAGCTACAGTATGCCGGTGGTGGAGGGAGTGAATGTTTAAGGAGGTGGATGGGGTGCCAATCAAGCGAGCTGCTTTGTCCTGGATGGTGTCGAGCTTCTTGAGTATTGTTGGAGCTGCACTCATCCAGGCAAGTGGAGAGTATTCCATCACTCTCCTGACTTGTGCCTTGTAGATGGTGGAAAGGCTTTGGTGAATCAGGAGGTGAGACACTCACCGCAGAATACCTAGCATCTGACCTGCTCTTGTAGCCACAGTATATATGTGGCTGGTCCAGTTAAGTTTCTGGTCAATGGTGACCCCCAGGATGTTGATAGTGGGGGATTTGGCAATGGTAATGCCATTGAATGTCAAGGGGAGGTGGTTAAACTCTCTCTTGTTGGAGATAGTCATTGCCTGGCACTTGTGTGGCGCAAATCTTACCTGCCACTTATCAGCCCAAGCCTGAATGTTGTCCAAGTCTTGCTGCATGCGGGCATGGATTGCTTCATTATCTGAGGAGTTGAGAATGCAACTAAACACTGTGCAATCATCAGCAAACATCCCCACTTCTGACCTTGTGATGGAGGGAAGGTCATTGATGAAGCAACTGAAGATGGTTGGGCCTAGGACACTGCCCCGAGGAACTTCTACAGCAATGTCCTGGGGCTAAGATTATTGGCCTCCAACAACCACAACCATCTTCCTTTGCACTAGGTATGACTCCAGCCAGTGGAGAGTTTTCCCCCTGATTCCCATTGACTTCAATTTTACTAGGGCTCCTTGATGCCACACTTGGCCAAATGCTGCCCTAATGTCGAGGGTAGTCACTCTCACCTCACCTCTGGAATTCAGCTCTTTTGTCCATGTTTGAATCAAGGCTGTAATGAGGTCTGGAGCCAATTAATTAAATCAATGTATACAAACAACAAATGTGCAGTTAAAATTGGAGACAAACAAACAAAATACTTCCCACAGGGGCGGGGGGTGACGCAGGGCTCGCCAATCTCACCGACACTCTTTAATATTTACATAAATGAATTGGCAAACCTACTTGAACAATCTACAGCACCCGGCCTCACCCTATATGAATCCAAGGTTAAATTCCTCCTCTATGCAGATGACCTGGTTCTGCTGTCACCAACTAAGGAGGGTCTACAGCAGAACCTGGATCTGCTGGAATCGTACTGCCAGACTTGGGCCCTGACAATAAATCCCCAAAAAACCAAAGTCCTTGTGTTCCAGCAAAGATCCAGACATCAGGGACCCAAAATAAATTTCATAATAGGAACAACCAAAATTGAACAAACCACTAACTTCACATACTTGGGCTTAAAAATCAGTTCTACGGGAAACTTCAAACTGGCTGTGAATGAACTGAAAGAGAAAGCAAGAAGGGCTTTCTATGCCATTAAAAAATCAATCCAAATAGAAATCCCAATTAGCATTTGGCTCAAAATTTTCAAATCAGTAATTGAACCAATTGCACTCTATGGCAGTGAGGTGTGGGGACCGCTAACACAACAAGAATTTGCAAAATGGGACAAACACCCAATTGAGATCCTACATGCAGAATTCTGTAAAAGTATCCTCCGGACTCAAAGGAAAACAGTAAACAATGCATGCAGGGCAGAACTAGGCCAATATCCATTAATAATCACTATCCAAAAAAGAGCCACCAAATTTTGGAAACACTTAGAAATGAGCAACCCCCAATGCTATCACTACGACGCCCTGAAATGCCAAGAGATGACCATAAAGAAGAATACCCTCAGTCAACTAGTCCTGGGACTCAGTGAAGTAACTACTAACACTACTAACAATAACCAGCCCCAGGACAGTGACAGCGTAACACAAAGAATTCGACCCAACACAATCGTCGCTAAGCAAAAGGAAAAATATCTGACATATTGGGCAGAAACAACAAAAACCCAAAGCAAACTCAATTGCTACTTGGCCCTAAACAGACAATACAACATAGCTGATTACCTGACCATGGTAAAGGACAGCAAACTGAGAAAAATCTTGACAATGTACAGACTTAGTGAACATAGCCTGGCGATCGAAAAAGGTAGACACAGGCAGACCCGGCTACCAAGAGAGGACAGGATATGCTCTCACTGCAGTCAGGGAATGGTGGAGATAGAGATGCACTTCCTCACAGCTTGTAGAAAATATCAGGGCATAAGGGAGAATTTCTACCCAAAATTTACAAAAATATGCCCGGAATTCAGAAATTTGAATGACGACCAAAAACTCCCATACCTACTAGGGGAAGAGAGAAATTGTGTAACACTAGCGGCACACTATGTTACAGCTTGCCATAAACACTAAAGATAAGATAAGAGTATATATAAATTATATGAAAGTATATTTATACACTCAGGGATATATCTGTTTATACACTGTATGGATAGATCTGTATTTTTGTGAACAAACATGAATGTTTTCCGATGCTTTGGCAACATAAGATGTAACTTGTCATGCCAATAAAGCGATTTGAATTGAATTGAGTTGAATTGGTCCTGGTGAAACCAAAACTGAGCATAGGTGCGCAGGTTATTGGTGAGTAAGTGCTGCTAGATAGCACTGTCAATGACACCTTCTATCACTTTGTTGATGATTGAGAGTTGACTGATGGGGTGGTAATTGGCCAGAGTGGATTTGTCCTTTTTGTGGACAGGACATACCTGGGCAATTTTCCACATTGTCGGATAGATGCCAGTGTTGTAGCTGTATTGGAGCAGCTTGGCTAGAGGTGCGGCTATTTCTGAAGCACAAGTCTTCAGCACGAAGGCTGGGCTGTTGTCGGGGCCCATAGCATTTGCTGTATCCAGTGCGCTCAGCCATTTCTTGATATCACGTGGAGTGAATCGAATTGGCTGAAGACTGGCTTCTGTGATGGTGGGAACCTCAGAAGGAGGCTGAGAGGGATCATCCACTCGGCACTTCGGGCTGAAGATGGTTGCAGATGCTTCTTGTTGTGTGAATCTAGACAGAGATCAATGGCAGGCTATTCAACTGTGGCAGGCACCCCGCCTGGGCTGCCTAAATATGGGCTCCATGAACTTGGCAGTGGGGCCAATGCTTGTGCAGGTGGCGCACAGGTGCCCCACTGCTAAATTGCTATGCTTTGTGCCATTTTTTACTTAAAAAACAGGCACAGCACATACCAATTTCTAGCACAAAGCATTTTGATAACAATTGGAAAACTGACCCTTGTAAGACTTAAAACTGCTGAACTGACTGCTCTGTAGATCTAATATAACAGTCTTAATTCAATAGGAAATGTCAAATAATTAAGGCTCCCACAACAAACCTTCTGCAAACTCAGAATGACTGCAGATGCACACCTAGCAGCTTGTTTCTCTTCACCCAGTTCATGAAACTGAAGAGTACATGGCCCTGAATTTCCTTACAATCTTACATCCTTCTTTCACCGTTATTTTGCTAAAAAAGATCTAGGAAACTCACGTTTAGCGTATTGCGCCACTCATGCTCCATTAATGCACTTGGCGGGAGATTCTTCCGCCTTTTTGGTAACTTTGCTGATCCGCCTGCCCGAGCCTCACTTGCACAGGAGTGCCATCATCTGGTGGCATGATGTCCAGGAATTCCTGCTTTTATGCCACTACCGCACTCTGGGAAATTTAGACCCGTATAAAACAGGAGCAGCTGCTTGTCCCAGTCAACTGATTCAAGTGGAAGTGAGGAGTTTGAGAGCTTTGAAGAAAACAAGCTTTGTTTGCTGATTTCTGGCTGCAGATGTTTTTTGAACCCATTTTTCACAGTCTTTCTCATGGAGACTTAGACCTGACCCCCCCTCCCATATTGCTATAGTTTCACCTCATCCCTACAGTTTCGACTCCCTCACCTCCCTCCACTGCCCCAAATATTCATTATGACTGGAGAAGGTAGAGCATTCCCCATTGGTTTGTGAAGGAATAAGCCAAATAACCGATTCAGAAAAAGACACCATTCGATGAAAGAATTCTGGCCTTATTACAACATGACAAACTGGGTCTGGAAATCTAGAAACCCAATGATGAAAAAGCTGTGAGAGCATTCTGGCTATTGAGATAAGATAAGTTGTTGACACTGAGTCAATAACCTTATTGAAACAGAAGGTTAAAGGCTCCCGGGAGTCTGAATCTTTGGGAACAAGACAATAGTTACACCTTGTAAAGGAACACATAAAAGTAACAAACATCTGCCTTCGTAAAGGTGATACTGGGTGGAGCGCACCTGCTGTTATGCCGTTTTTTATTGATAAATTTAGAACACCTAGAGAGGAGGCATAGTTCTGTACTGCTACCAGCTGAGGTGACTGTAAGAACTGCAAAGGGTCAACAGAAAAATGACTAGAGATAATTAGCTGACATCAGCAGAAAATCTTAAAGGAAATACTATTGGAAAAAGGGTATAAATATTGAACTCTCAAATGGGATAATAGACTCGCTTAAAGGGGCAAAGCGATTCTCAGCTTCAGGGCTAGCTCTGTAAATCTACAACTCTTTGTACCTTGGAGATCAAGGTTCTGTATTTGATTTTGGTGGCTATCCTGAATAAACTTTAAGAACTGTAAAACGGTAGCAAAGTTTGAGAGTAGGTTCTCTGCTAAAAGAATTGTAAAGCTTTCTCTTTTTGGAACTGTTAATGTTGCAATTGACTCACCAACTGTAAATTATATGTCGGTTCTTTAATAAATCTATATATTTTTAGAATTGTCTCACATAATACTTCTGTATCAAACTCGTGAACTCAATCTCTGTACACTTTTTGGTGAGGAGTTGCAGAATTCTGGGGGAGTTTTCTGGACCCTCATAATATCCAAAACGTTACAGTCTAGCTAATCTTATTAAAAGTGCTATCTGGAAGACGGTAACATTTTTAGGTTGTTCCTTTCCTTTAGGGAGAGATAGTCCAGACCTTTAGACCCAATTAAGCGTCTTTAGGATTCGGTTACCTCAAACTTTAGTTGAAAATGAACGTCTGGAGAATACACCTGATCCGGGGTAGCCCTAAAGGGGCTAGGATTAGTAATTATCCTTTCAGGTTCACCTCTCTATGTCATCCTTATGGAGGAAGAGGTGGAACGGCAATGCGCGGAGGCAAAGAGAGTAAGGCAGCATGACAGAAGATGTTGTGTGTTGACAGCTCCCTCCAGGCGGTAAGGATAACACGGCTGGATAACTTTATGAAAAAGATACAAAACACCTTCAAAATATCTCCCTTATTAATCCTTTCTTAACTATACTTTAAAAATAAATACACGGAAATAAACAAACAAATAAGTAGATGAAAATTTGGAGATGTACCAGCTTTATTCTTATCACAAATACTGCAGTCTTTTATGGACTTCACTAAAAATAGGGTTACAGTAATCTCAAAAATATAACTTAAAGTTCAGGTCACTCATACCTTGATGATTTACTTTTCAAGAAGTTTGTATACAAACTACCAATAAATAGAGTATCAAATAGTTATATCCCTATAGCGTGAAAAAAGGGCACATCAAAAGATAAAACTTCTGTGGATAAATGGAGGGGCCGATTTTGTATTGCCGCGTATATCGGATGGTGGGCGGGGCATTTGTAACCTCCAGCCCAATGATGTTAGCGGGAGGCCCGAACCAATTTTGTGGTGGGCCTCATTTTAATATCAAAGACAAGGGCCTAGAAATTCATTGTAGCCACTTTTGGGGCGGTAAAGTCGGGCGGCCGCTAAAGTTTGCACCCGCCGCCAAATCGAGGCCACTTCTCCGATATTCATTAGCTTCGCCCTAAGAGTTTGCTCGAGTGCTAAAACTGGCGCTGCATGCCTCTCTTTAGGCGCTAAGCCGGCGGGCCGGGGCGCTAAACCGGAAGTTGGGCGCAGGGCAGGTGCGGCGAGCTGCTGATTGACGGCAGACACTCTGGCTCCGGTGAGCTCTTAAAGGGGGAGGGTGGATTTGTTTTTTTCAAAGGCCGACACTGGTGTATTTGTGGTTTTGGGGAGGGTTTCTCTGCATCAGTTTGTTATGTGTTCCCGGCACACGACGTCGTCGTCGTCGTCTTCGTCGTCGTCGTCCTCCTCCTCCTCCTCCTCCTCCTCCTCCTCCTTCCCCAGCCAGCCAGCCGTACCATTTCTAGTACAGGATGGCCCTTTAATTAGCGCTCCCTGCGGCCCGCCTCGGCTGTGTACCGTTCCACTTCACAGTCGTTAGGGCCACCCGGCGCACAATGGGCCGGCGCGAGTGAAGTTCCAGTTCGGGGCGCACAAAGGGCGTTGCACGACGAAATGACGTCATGATCTGCGCGCGCAGCAGGGCGCGCGCTAAGACTTTGCGCCGGCGCTAAATGTGTACTGAAGTTGGGGCGAGGCGCAGATCGCGCTGCACCCGGGCGCTAAGTGCCTAGCGCTCGAGATCTACTCCTCCTAAGGCGCTAACAGCTGGCGCGCCCAACTGAATTTCTAGGCCAAGGTGTCAGCGTGATTTGCACTCTACATTGGCAGCTGGTCCATTGGGAGGACAGGATGTCTGGCGGGACTTATGTGATTTAAAGGTGAGGTGCACTTTTTCATAGTTCAACATTGGAATAGTTTTTCCACTGTCAGAGATGAAGATAATTAAAGCCAGGGCTCCCAGGTTTGCCGATAGTCCTGGTAGAGCATGTTACCAAGAGGAGAGAAGTTATTTTCCCACTTGATGCCTGTCAGGTGGCCATAGCAGCAGTGGAGAGAGGCGTTGATGCCAGTCAGGTGAGTATCTATGGCAGAAGTCTGAATATTCATGACTAAAACTGAGCTTAGGATCTCTGCCACTAGGAACTCTGCAGCAGAGCCTGTGGGGTTGGCATGCAGGCTACAATAAAAACTTCAATGGTTCCTTTGAGGGGATATTTACTAGTCCTAGCCCCTTTAGGGCTACCCTGGATCAGGCGTATTTCTCAGACTTTCACTTTCAACTAAAGTTTGAGGTAGCCGAATCCTAAAGATGCTTAATTGGGTCTAAAGGTCTGGGCTATCTCTCCCTAAAGGAAAGGAACAACGCGAGAATGTTACCATCCTCCAGATAGCGCTTTTAATAACTTTAGCTCGACTGTAACATCCCGGATATTATGAGGGTCCGGAAAACTCCCTCAGAATTCTGTAACTCTTCACCAAAGAGTGTACAGAAATTGAGTTTGCGAGTTATTGATACAGAAGACTTATGTGAGACAATTCTAAAAATATAGAGATTTATTAAAGAACTGACATGCAATTTACAGTTGGTGAATCAGTCAATCGCAACGTTAACAGTTCTAAAAAGAGAAAAAATACTATCTTTTTAGCAGAGAATCTTACTTTTAAATCTTAACTTCGCTACAGTATTACAGTTCTTAAAGGTTTCTATACAGGATATCCATCAATATCAAATAACTTTGATCCCCGAGGTACAAAGAGTTGGAGACTACAGAGCCGCCTCTGAAGCTGAGAATCACTTTGCCCGATTAAAGCGAGTCTGATATCCCATTTGAAGCTTCAATATTTATAACCTTTTCCAGTTGTATTTCCTTTAAAGTTTCTGCTGATGCAAGTTACTTATCATCTTTTTGCCGACCTCTGCAATTCTTACTGCTACATCAGCCAGAAACTTGTCTCATCTCCAAGTGTTCTAGGGTCACCATATAGAACTGTGTGAAAGGCAGGCGTTCCTTATTTTATGTCATCTTTACGAGGGCAGATGTTCCTTATCTTATGTGCCATCTTTACGAAGTTTAAATTCGAACACCTTATCCAGAGTGAACCATTGTTTTTGTTCCCAAAGGTCAGCCTGTCGGAGCCATGCACCTTCTGTTTCAATAAGGTTATTTATTCAGGGTCAACAACTGTCTTATCTCAATAGCCAGAATTCTTTCATAGCTATTTCATAGTTAGGGTTCTAAATTTCCAAACCCAGTTTTCATGTTTTAATAAGGTCAGAATTCTTTCGTAAGATAGTGTATTTTTTTGAATAGGTTATATGGCTTATTCCTTCACACCTTTGTCTTTGAATAGCTGCTGCCCCACACAAAGTCTTGCTTCCCCACCAAGAAGTCTCAGAGCGAGTCCACTGTACGGCTGGAACTTGCACTGTTTGTGACTGATATATTGGCCCTGAATTTGCTGTCGGAGGCTTCCTGCAGGGAAATGCCTCCGATCGGCAAATGAAATGCCTGCATACCTGGTGGTCCGGGAGGTACAGAGACTCGCAGTCCTGGGCCTCTCTGGGTACCCACAGGCAGAAGCCCATGTATCCCAGCGGTGCATGTGGTTCACAAGCACCCCTGAGATCACGTGGGCCAGCCCAACCAATAAAAGAAGGGGATCTTCATTCATGTTTTTGGGGATTCTGTATGCACAGAAACCCCATAAGCATGAATGGGAATACCCCCCAAAATACATCTACACATCAAATAAATAAATAAAAAAAATACATATTTAAAATTAATTAGAATGCCATTTAATTAAATATTTTAAACAAAAATGTATTTTTTTGAAAAATAAATTTAAATGTTTTAATGGGCTAAATACAAACTTACCTTATTGTAAAGGTTTTTTAATGTATAAATTATTGATAAAAATGTATTTTTATGTTTTTTTAAACTCTTACGCTAGAAAAAGCAGGCGTAAGAATTTCATGGGCATTCGCTGGGCAGAAACTCTCTGCCCATGGCTGCTCTTTTCCCGGGGATGTGAATGATCTGTCAAGACTTGACAGGTCGCAAGTTCTGGATTTTCGCGCATGCCCTTTGTGCGCGAAAACCCAGAACTTGCACTGCCCTTATGGGCGCGTACACACCTCTTATGCACCCGTAGGTGCCGCAAATTATGGCCCAATGAGAGCCAAACCCAGAAGTAACAGCCAGAGAAGTCACACAGAAACAATTCCGCATTCTGCATTGTTCCTGAGTTGAGAGCATCAGAAAATCAATGGCCTAGAAATTGGATACAGCCTGAAAAAGCGCGGTGTCCAGGGCCAGCGCTATTTCCCTGCGCCCATTCAAAGTGGTGCAGCTAGCACACAAAATTCATGCTGCCTGCTCATTTACATGATTGGAGTGCTGATCTGAGCGCTAAACATGCTGCTGATTGGCTTAGCGCTCAACAGGTGGGCCAATATCAGGTACAGTCTAATGGCCAGTAATGTTTGGCCTAGTCTCACTCCACTACTTTGATGCAGCAGCACCTCATTGACATTGCAGTGTGAAGCCATGGCACAGCAACAACAACAGCAACACAGAGAATGAGCCAGAAGGTTCTCAGATGCGGCTCTCAGGCTTTGGTCGTAGCAGTGGAGAGAAGGTGGGTTGGCCTGTTTCCACAGGGTGGCAGGAAGCCATCGCAGCCCACTTGCAGAAGGCTCTGGCAAGAGATAGCTGCCTACATCATGGCCAACAGTGTCGTGCCGAGGACCTGGATACAGTGCCGAAAGAAGTTTAATAACATCACATGGCAGGTCAAGGTGAGTGAAGGCTTCAGCAAATGCCATATCCCACCATCTACACCACAAGCTTCACACACTGCTCAATGCACCACACCCCCGTCACTTACCTACCAAAAATCTTTACCTATCACCACTCATACCTCACAATCATAGCTTTACTTCATCCTCACAACCTTACCACTGCTGCAAAACTCATACCCACATCTCACACCTTGCACATACTGACAGATATTCAACTATGGCAGGCGCATCACCCAAACACATTGCACCACACTCACTGACACACTTCCCTTTCTCTTGCAGGCCAAGGTGGGCCAGGAGCAGCGGCAGACAGCAAGCAACCACGCCACTTCAGAGGCCTTGAACCAACTGGAGGAGAGTGTGCTCTATATCATTGGCGGGGATGTCACTGAGGCCGTGGCAATGGGTGAAGTTGAAGCCCTTGGTGACAATAATGGTATGGTCATTCCTAATCCTTCTTCTCACATTCCAATTGCCCCTCATCCCACAATCTCTTCTCACTTACAAGCTGCTGATGGTGTATACATGGATATCATGCTTTCCCCCCTCCCCTCACCACAACCCGACTCTTGTGCCTTTCTGCTTTCAGATAACCAAGAACTGCCAGCAGGCCAGCATATCCCCGAAGTCATGGAGGAGAGTGGAGAAGAAGAAGACACAACGTCACTGCATCTGTCTAAGTAAACAGGAGATCCTGGGTTCAACTCCCAGCAGGACCTTACTTTAGAGATGGATAAGGTAGTGTAGTGGTTATGCTACTGGACTAATAATCCTGACACCATGAACTAATAATACAGTGAACTCAAGTCCCACCTGGGCAGTTTGAGAATTTGAATTCTGTTTTAAAAATCTGAAAATAAAAAGCTGGTATTAATAAAAGCGACCATGAAGCTGTTGGATTTTTGTAAAAGCCTAACTGGTTCACTAGTGTCCTTTGGGTGAGGAAATTTGCTGTCCTTATGCCGTCTGGCTTCTACGTGACTCCAGTCCCACACCAGTGAGGTTGACTCTTAACTGCCCTCTGAAGTGGCCCAGCAAGCCATTCAGTTGCATCAAAACCTGGGCAATTGGAGTCGGGGAACAAATGCCAGCCTTGCCAGTGATGCCCATGTTCCGAGAATGAATTAGAAAAAAATCTTTGAGAGTGCTAACAAAGCAAGGGAATACACAATAAATGGTAAGATACTGAGAAGTGTAGAGGAACAGTAGGACCTTGGAGTGCATGTCCACAGATCCCTGAAGGTAGCAGGACAGGTAGATAAGGTGGTTAAGAAGGCATACAGGATACTTTTGTTTATTGCCGAGACATAGACAGTAAGAGCAGGGAGGTGATGCTTGAACAGTATAAGCACTAGTTAGGCCTCAGCTAGAGAACTGCGTACAGTTCTGGTCACCACATTACAGGAAGGATGTGATTGCACTAGAGAGAGCACGGAGGAGATTTACGAGAAAGTTGCCTGGGCTGGGAAATTTTAGCTATGAGGAAAGTTTGGATAGGCTGGGGTTATTTTCTTTGGAACAGAGGAGACTGAGGGGAGACTTAATTGAGGTGTATATAATTATGAGGGGCCTAGATAGAGTGGATATGCATTTGAAGTGCCGTAACCTACAGGGTTATGGACCAAGAGCTGGAAAGTGGGATTAGGCTGGATAGCTCTTTTTCGGCTAGCACAGACGTGATGGGCCGAATGGCCTCCTTCTGTGCTGTAAACTTCTATGATTCTATCTGGCACTCGCAGATATTAGCTCAGAAACTGCCACTGTGCAGAATGTAGAGGGTAGTATAGATGTGGTATCTGCACATGGTGAGGCACTGGGCACAATTGGGCTGCAGCAAGGCCAGGGGGAAAGGATAGCGTGGAGGCCAGCTCCCTGGAGGGCAAGTTTGCGCATGCATTCTGCTGCACATGACTCAGATGATGGCCTTGATGGGGCAGCCTTCAGTAGAAGGGTGATGGCCATGCATACCGAATTGCTGGATGCAATGGCAAGCCTGCCAGCAAGCCTCTCGGCAATGTCAAGAAGCAAGGAGGAATCCGGTCCGAACATTGGACAGGGCTTTGTGCAGAGCTTGGAGCCCTTGATTTCCAGACTGGACAACTCTAGGAGAGACCTTGTTGAACCAGCCATGATGCTATGTGTGATGGGCGATGTCGTGGCTTCCATTGCAGCACAGGTGGAAATGACCCAATGCTTCAGTGCTGCAGAGGAAGTGCAGACTGCTTGCCTGCAGACTCAGCTTGCTGCCATGCAAGATCAGACTGCTCTCATGCAATCTTAGCTTGCTGCCACCCAAGCTCAGACTGCTGCCATCGTGGCTGCATAAACTCAGCAGCCTTCCACCAGCTATGCTACAGTCACTGGGGGGAGCACTGTGTAGGAGCACTGGACTAGGAAAGGGCACACGAACAACAGGCACTATGGGATTGCACAAGGGTGATTAGTTCATATTGTAATGTTAATTGAATACTGATGAATTTATTAATTTTGTTTGGAATGTTTGTTTTGTGGTGGCTCTTATTTCAGCTTTGTACCCAGGAGGGTGCTGTGATGTTCTGAGATAGAGGGATGGTATGATGGGGATGTGGTGAGCAACGGGAATCTGTGGTTTCATTCACTCGAATCGGAGTCTAATGAAGTGGTCACGGACAGCCCGTCTAGAAGAGGGATTTGCTGCCTGCCTCCTCCCTTCCTCCTCGTCCTCTTCCCCTTGCTCCTCTTCCTCTTCCTCTCCCTCCTCCTCCTCCTGAGGTGGTCCCGCAATCCCTGGTGGCAAGGGCTGCACCTTCATGATGGCCAAGTTGTGAAGCATGCAGCAGACCACCACAAAGTGGGACACCCACTCAGCCAAGTACTGGATCACTCCTCCTGAGTGGTCAAGGCAGCGGAAGCGTTGCTTCAGCAGCCCGTTGGTCTGCTTGATGAAGTTCCTGGTGACAGCATGGCTCTCATTATAAGATTGCTGGGCATGAGTGATGGGTTTACAGAGGGGAGTCATCAGCCAGGTGTAGAGCGGATAGCCCTTGTCTCCGAGCAGCCACACTTGGGTTTGATGCGATGGCTGGAATTTTGCTGGTGCACTAGACTGATGCAGGATAAAGACATCATGACTGCTGCCAGGATAGCAGGCATTGACCATCATGATGCGCTGGGCGTGACGCACAACAACTGCACATTAAGAGAGCGGTAGCCTTTGCGGTTACGGAAGATCTCAGTATTGGTGAAGCCACGTGGGTGCAGTCGATGGCGTCCTGCACCATGGGGAAGCCCGCTATCCTGGCAAAGCCACATGTACGCTTGTCCTGCTTCTCTCTGTTCAGAGAGAAGACAATGTAATTCCAGTGAGAAAGAAAGATTTTAAGAGAAGGGAGCACCATCTGTGGCTAACTAAGGAAGTAAAGGATGGTATCAAATTGAAAACGAAGGCATACAATTTTGCCAAGATTGGTGGGAGACCAGAGGATTGGGAAATTTTTAAAAACCTGCAAAGGGTGACTAAAAAAATAATAGAGAGAGAAGATGAATTATGAGAGAAAACTGGCAAGAAACATTAAAACAGATAGTAAGAGCTTTTAAAGGTATATAAAAAGGAAGAGAGTAGCTAACGTAAACGTTGGCACCTTAGAGGATGAGACTGGGGAATTAATAATGGAGAACGGGGAAATGGCAGAGACTCTGAACAAATATTTTGTATCTGTCTTCACGGTAGAAGACACTAACAACATTCCAAAAATGGATAATCAAGGGGCCACAGGGAGGGGGGAACTAAAGACAATCACTATCTCTAGGGAAATAGGGGGAAAAATTCGGTTGGTTGCACCACCCATTAGCGCCTAAAGAGGTTGAGAAGTGGGGCGCTAACCAACTAGTGCCCGGGCGCAGCGAACCCTGCGTCTCTTCCCATATTGAGCGGACATTTAGCGCCAGCACTAAACCGTAGCGCCCGCTCACCGGCGCACACAGATCATGACATCATTTCAGTGTGCAACGCCTTTGGGGCGCCCCGGACCGGAAATTCAGTGGCGCCCCCCTCCGTTCCACCTGGCGCTAACAAGGACAGGTTACCTGGAATGTTTCCCAGTCACTGTCGGGCTCGGGGGGGCGCTATTTAAAGGGGACTGTTCTGGATTATTAGTGGCAGCCATTTTTGGAACACAACTTCTTTGAGAGAGAGAGTTGCTCAGCTACACACGGAGAGCCATTTCTGCAGTGAGCCAGCACTGGCAGAGGAACTTTAGCCTTCTGAACATCACTTTGCAGTTGGTGAGCTCCTCAAACAGCATAACTTTCAGTGCGCACTTACTATGGGGGCTGCATTGGATGGGAACGTCATGCTTCTCAATCATATTGACAGGGCACAGAGACGCAGGGATAGAGTGGCAGGCATGGCCAGATGGAGGAGGGCCAACAGACATCGCCACATGAGACCTTACGCTGCCAGGGTTTTCCGCCAGCAGTTTTCATATATCAACATGTCGGAGGAGCAGTGTTTCCAAAGGCTGCGCTTCAGTAAGGAGGTGGTCACTGAGCTCTGCCACCTGCTTCAGCCAGATCTGCAGCCTCAACTAAGGTGCAGGACATCTCTGTCGGTGGCTGTGAGGATCACTGTGGCTCTAAACTTCTATGCAAGCGGCTCCTTTCAGGCCGCTACTGGGGACATTGTCAACATCTCACAGTTCGCGGTGCATTGCTGCATCCGTCAAGTGACTAATGCCCTCTTTAAAAGGAGACAGCAGTACATCTCCTTCACGATGACCCCGGACAAGCAGCGAGAGCGCGCAGAGGGCTTCGCAAGGATAGTGGGCTTCCCCATGGTGCAGGGCGCCATTGACTGCACGCATGTGGCTTTGTGGGCACCTCTAGAGAATGCGGAGGATTTCTGCAACCGAAAGGGGTTCCATTCTTTGAATGTGCAGCTGGTCTGTGACCACCGACAGCTGATACTCACTGTGAATGCCCACTTTCCAGGCAGCAGCCACGACGCCTTCAGCCTGCACCAGACTTCTGTGGCAGACCTTTTCGAGGCCCCGGCTCACCCAGGAGGCTGGCTTCTCGGGGACAAGGGCTATCCTCTGTGCCCCTGGCTGATGACCCCGCTCCGTTCGCCCAGCACCCCTTCTGAAGAACGTTAGAATGAGAGCCATCAAGCGACCAGGAACATCATTGAGCACACAATCGGCGTGCTGAAGCAACGGTTCCGCTGTCCGGACCATTCCGGAGGAGCCCTTCAGTACTCACCTGAGCGAGTCTCCCACTTCGTGGTCGTGTGTTGCATGCTGCATAACCTGGCAATCCTCAGGACCCAGCCAATGCCACCAGACATTGAAGCACCAGCAGAGGAGGAGGAGGAGGAGCAGCTGCACCAAGACGGGAGGGAGGCACAAACTGCAAGGGCCATCCGTCAGAGGCTTATAGCAAGTCGCTTCTAGGCCCCTCTCAGGGAATGCTTGCTGCCATTCCAAGAACATGAATGGAACTGTTCTGCCAACCCTAAGCTGGTCAAGGGCAAAATTTGTGCAAAGAACAGACATGGCCATTGTGAATAAAGAAAGTTGTTTATTTAACAAAATGTGCTTCCTTCCAGCATGACAAAGCAATGGCAACAAAAAGCAAAACAAACAGACTGCCACATAAGTGACTCTCACACCTGGGAGACTGTCCAAAACATAAGTGGCTCTCACACCCAGGAGACTGTCCAAAACATAACTAACATTCAGACATCCTCAGCCTTGAATGAAACAAATAACAGGAATCAGCAGCACCTTCTACTTTTTTCCCTCGATGGTGATCTGCTTCCCTTTCGGCATTGGCCCCTTCTCGCCCTGCAGCTCCTCCGTAATGGGACCCCAGTGGCTGCAGCAAGGCTGGGGGAGGCCTGCTGACTGTCCGAAACTGCAGATGCCCCTGAGGGACGGCCTGGACGAGCTCTGGGCCTGGAGGGCCCGGCTGTTGACTGCTCCAACTCTGCATGGGCGGCAGCAGTCTGTCCTACAGGTGGTGGCAGCTGCAGTGGAGAAGTGCCAGTGGTGGCATCAGGAATGTTGTCATCCTGAGAGCGGACAGCAGCTCCCTGGTCGGCCGACACACTGGCACTCTGACGGGGCAGCACTGCAGCATGCGCAGCAATCGGCTGGCGCACAGATTGCTGGCCTGCTGTGGTGTGGCAAGGGCCCCGGGGAATCCTGCCCGATCCAGCAAGGGTGGCAGCAGTCAGTGCTCACGTGGCCTCAATCTACGTCTGCATGAGACCAGCGAGTGACTGCGTGGCAGCACTCAGCACTTGCGTGGCAGGTGCCATTGCTTTGCTGAAGCCCTGGACAATCCTTGCCAGTGCTGTGCCAAAGTCCTGCACACTCCTTGCCTGTGCTACGCCGAGGTCTTGGACACTCCTTGCCAGTGTCTCAGTGGATTCGGGCATCCTTCCCACTGCAGCCATGAGCTCAATGTGCCTCAGCCCAGCCTGGGCGCTCATTTCAGCGAGGGCACGCATCTCTTCTGCAGTCTGTGCAGCAGCACTCGTGGCCCAACTCGCCCTCCGGGGAGACAGCCCCCGAGCTTCCCTACCTCCCTCGTGTTGCTGCAGGCCGCTGGGTCCTGGAGCTGGATCCTCCTCAGAGCATTCACCCCCGCTCCCCGCCAGGGAAGGAGTCTCCCCAGTCTGGAGATGGGCTGGCTCGCCTGAGGGTTGAACGGATGGTCCGGCTTCCTCCTCCTCGTCGCCTCCGGAGTCAGTCACAGTGGCAGCTTGAGGGCCCGCCTCCCGAGCTTGTGATGCAGCATCTGAAAGCAGGGAGGTTCAAGAGTGGCTTTAGCGAAAGGACAGGGTGGCAGCAAAGGATGCATGAGTGCTGCAACGCTCTGAATTGGGTCGAGAGTGAAAAAGCATGCTGGTGTGGGGAACAAGTGGAAGGAGAGAGGTCAAAAAGGTGATGACCTTACCATCGCTGTCCACACTGGGGTCGGCATCTCCAGAGGCGACGGGGCCACTCATCCGGCTTGCGACGATCTGGTGGACTCGCTCCTCCAGGTCTGTAAGGGTCTGCAGGTGAGGCCAGCCTCCTCCGGTCCGAAGCTGTTGCCTGCGGTTACTCGCCAGCTTGGCCTGCAAGACAAAGGACGGGGTGTGATGAAACATGCTGCCCTGATCTGGTATCACATGCCTCCCATGGAAGAATAGCCCTTACATTATGCTGCCCTGATCTGGCATCACATGCCTCCCATGGTCGAATAGCCCTTACATTATGCTGCCCTGATCTGGCATCACATGCCTCCCATGGTCGAATAGCCCTTACATTATGCTGCCCTGATCTGGCATCACATGCCTCCCATGGTCGAATAGCCCTTACATTACGCTGCCCTGATCTGGCATGACATGCCTCCCTTATATTATGCACTGAGCTGAATGTGCATGTGTGTTTCCAGAAAGGGCCATGGGTGCTGGATGACAGCTGGCCATTGGGGCTTTGCACACCCTCTGGCCATAAAGTGAGGTGCAGATGGAGGGATGAAGATGATTCTGAAAAAGGCACTCACCCTGACGATCCGAGTGAGGTCGTTGAACTTCTTCCTGCATTGCACAGGAGTCCTCGGAACCATGCTGCTGGAGGTGACTCTTTGGGCAACCTCCCTCCAAGCTCTGCGGTATTCGGTGTGTTGAGGCCTCCTGCCATTCTCCAGGTACAGCACAGATCGCCGGCACTCCACCGCGTCAACCAGAGCATCTAATGCCCCCTCGCTGAAGCACTGTGCTCTCCCCCTGGCCCTCTCCATGTGGTTGAAGTTTTGCCCGCCACAGGTAGGTTGCCGCCGATTTTGAGGCCTACAAGGCGCAGAGTGTGGCTGCAGATGATAATCGATCCACCCCTTTAAGAGCTGGCCGGCGCCAGCGTGTCTGGGTGAAATCGATAATTGACAGCACCTGCGCTGTGCCCACCCGCGGAGAAATTGCGTCGCACCGCCGGGTTAGCGCCTTAAGACTATCGTGCAGCGCCTGATTTAGCGCCGCAATCACCTTCAGGGGCGCTGCAACCCAATATTGCTCAAGGTGGCGATAAATTGTGCCTGGCGCTAAACTTTGCGCACTGCCAATACTAGCGCCCCAAACGGGGTGATACCAAATTTCTCCCCCATAGTACTTGGTAAAATAATGGGACTAAGTCCCCTGGACCAGATGGCCTGCATCCTAGGGTCTTAAAAGAAGTGGCTGCAGAGATAGTGGATGCATTGGTTGCAATATACCAAAATTCCCTGGACTCTGGAGAGGTCCCAGCGGATTGGAAAACCGCAAATATAACACACCTATTTAAGAAAGGAGGGAGACAGAAAGCTGGAAATTATAGACCAGTTAGCCTAACATCTGTCATTGGGAAAATGCTGGAGTCCTTCATTAAGGAAGCAATAGCAGGGTATTTGGAAAATCATAATGCAGTCAAGCAGAGTCAGCATGGTTTTATGAAAGGAAATCATGTTTAACAAATTTGCTGGAGCTCTTTGAGGATGTAACGAGCAGGGTGGACAAAGGTGAACCAGTAGATGTGGCGTATTTGGATTTCCAGAAGGCATTCGATAAGGTGCCACATAAAGGTTACTGCATAAGATAAGAGCTCACGGAATTGGGGGTAATATATTAGCATGGATAGATAATTGGCTAACTAACAGAAAGCAGAGAGTCGGGATAAATGGTAATTTTCCGGTTGGCAAACGGTAACTAGTGGGGTGCCACAGGGATCGGTGCTGGGGCCTCAACTATTTACAATCTACATTAATAACTTGGATGAAGGGATGGAGTGTAGTGTAGCCAAGTTTGTGGATGATACAAAGATGGGTGGGAAAGCAAGTTGTGCAGAAGACTCAAAGAATCTGCAAAGGGATATAGACAGGCTAAGTGAGTGGGCAAACATTTGGCAGATGGAGTATAATGTGGGAAAGTGCAAGGTTATACATTTTAGCAGGAAAAATAAAAAAGCAAATTATTATTTAAATGGAGAGAGATTACAAAATGCTACAGTTCAGAGGGACCTGGGGGTCCTTGTGCATGAAAGACAAAAAGTTAGCATGCAGATACAGCAAGTAATCAAAAAGGCAAATGGAATGTTGGCCTTTATTTCAAGGGGGTTGGAGTATAAAAACAGGGAGGTCCTGCTACAACTGTACAGGGTATTGGTGAGACCACACCTTGAGTACTGCGTACAGTTTTGGTCTCCTTATTTAAGGAAGGATATATTTGCATTGGAGGCAGTTCAGAGACGATTCACTAGGTTAATTCCAGAGATGAGCGGGTTGACTTATGAGGAAAGGTTGAGCAGGCTTGGCCTATACTCTTTGGAATTTAGAAGAATGAGAGGTGATCTTATTGAAACATATAAGATACTGAGGGTGCTCGACAGGGTAGATGCAGAGAGGATGTTTCCCCTCATGGGGAAATCTAGAACTCGGGGGCACAGTTTTAGAATAAGGGTCGCCCTTTTAGAACTGAGATGAGGAGGAATGTCTTCTCTCAGAGGGTCATAAATCTGTGGAATTCTCTTTCCTAGAGAGCTGTGGAGGCTGGGTCATTAAATACATTTAAGGTGGAGATAGACAGATTTTTGCAAGATAAGGGAGTGAAGGGTTATGGGGAACGGGTGGGGAACTGGCTTTGAGCCCAAGATCAGCCATGATCATATTGAATGGCGGAGCAGGCTCGAGGGGCCAAGTGGCCAATTCCTGCTCCTATTTCTTATGTTCTTATGTTCTCCTCCTGGAGTACAGAGCCTCAGTGATCCCTCGGATGCAGCGATGGATGGTGAACTGGAAGATGTTAGCTATGTCTCCTGCTGCAGACTGGAAGGATCCGCTGGCGAAGAAATTGAGTACCACAGTGACCTTGAGGGTTGCTGGGAGAGCCGTGGTTACCCTGCTCTGAGGCTGCAGGCCTGGTTGCAGGAGGTGGCAGAGTTCTGTGATCACCTCCTTGGTGAAGTGGAGCATCCTAATACATTGCTCCTCACTTAAGTGAATATAAGAGAAGTGCTCTCGGAAGACCCTAGGTGGGTAAGGCCTCCTGTTGAGAGCCCTCCTGGCCCTCTTCCTCCTCCCTCTGCGAGCACTTTCTCCTCTTCTTCACAGCCTCCCCTCCCTCTCTCTAAGATACTCAAGTGTGAGGGGGACTGTCAGTACAGCCCCCATTGTTGTGTATGTAATATGTGTGCTACTTTGAACCTATGGACAGGACTGCACTACTTGTTGGGCGTAGTGATACGCAGTACCACTCCTGGCCATAGGGGTATAAATAGTACTGTGGGTACTGATCTCCCCTCAGTTCCCGCCTGTGGGCATGAAGTAAAGACCTACGTATAGTCCCTACCTCCAACCAGTAAAGACCTGTTTTATTGTTACTGATTAAGTCTGAGTATTAATTACTTGAACAACTCACAGATTTAACACTGGCGACGAGTCTGATTCGGACCCTGCGGCAGTCACTCCACGGCAGCTTCGTCCACAGCCAGGACGTTGCAGAGAGGTTTCCACCCTCTCCACCCCACTGGAAGACATCCTGACCTCGGAGCCTCCATCGGCGACCGTCAGCTTCTTCTCCAGCTTGGTGGTGGGTAAGCCGTTGTCTGAGCCGGGCAGCGACGCGACAGGCAGTCGACCGCGTTGGCCGCACGAACGGGGCTGGGGGAGCTGGAGGAATAGGGCGCGAGAGCCGCTTCGAGCGGGAGGCGTTTCAACGGAGCGATCGCATCTCCTGATAAGAGCCGAGAGCCGCTTCGCGATCCAGCGATCGCATCCGCTGATAAGGGCCGCACTCGGGCGATCGTGGCGAAGATAAGGGCCGCACTCGGGGGCTGAAGGGAGACGGCGTTGGGGGACGGGTGAAGACCGCCAAGCGCGGGAAAACCGCCATTTTGTGGGCGGAGGACGACGGCAAGAGCGGGAAGCCGCCATCTTGGATAGCAGTAAAAAAAAAAAAATCTGAGAAATTGCAAATCTACAATGCCTAAACACGGGAATATTAGCACCTTTGATAGTGACCTCGAAGATTGGGCCATATATGTTGAAAGAGTAAAAAATTATTGTAAGGCCAATAAAATTCGTGACCAAGATAAAGCTCTAACATTATTAAATTTAATGGGTGCGAAGACATACGGGCAATTGAAACACCTGTTATCACCAGATGAACCGGCGGATAAGACGTTCGATGAGATTGTTACTGTCCTGAAAGATCATCTAAACCCCACGCCGCTGATGCTAGCGGAACGATTTAAATTTTACGACAGAAGGCAGCTACAGCATGAAAGCAATGCTGATTATTTGCTGGAATTGCGTAAATTAGCGAAATATTGCCAGTTTGGAACGGGACTGACAGAGGCACTTCGAGACAAATTTGTGTGTGGTTTATTTAAACAGGATACACAAAAGCGACTGCTCGAGGAGAATGAGCTGACGCTTGAGAAGGCGGTCACTATGGCAGCAGCACACGAAGCCGCAGCGAGAGGCACGGCAGTAATGCAGCTACGGTCACCGGAGCTCAGTGCACACAAATTGGGTGTGAGTTCTGGCAAATGTTATCGTTGTGGAAAGACAACGCATGATCAGAACCAGTGTTGGTTTAAAAACCAAGAATGTAGAACTTGTGGTAGGCTTGGACATATAGCTAGAGTATGCAGGTCAGCGAAGAAGACCAGCAACAAGAAGTCACCGCAAGGAAAATACGCAAAGGTACACAAGGTGACCGAACAGGAGTCCGATTCAGACGCTAGCAGTAATGAACTGGCTAGCTTAAGAGTACTCAACGCTGGTAAGGGTGCAGACCTCCAGACAATTTGGGTCACTCTTCAGATAGAAGGAGTCCAAGTAAAACTGGAATTGGACACTGGATCGGCATTGACGGTCATAAATAAGAAAGATTACGGAAAGTTATTCCAACATATTCCCCTACAGGATACGGGGATTATATTGGAAACATACACGGGGCAAAGAGTGTACCCCATCGGGAAAATAGAGGTTGCAGTGGTCCACAAGGGCGAAGACAGTCAAATAATGGACTTATATGTGATATCTGAAGGAGGTCCTCCACTACTAGGACGGGAGTGGATTAGGAAAATGAATATGGACTGGCATTTCCTACAAACAATAACGAGTGAGAACTCGGTGAAGATAGTCGGCCCAGACTCTGGAACGGATGATGGTAAGCCCAACTCAGGTGCAAAAGACAAAGTTTCAGCACAGAATTCCACTGAGCAACAACAACATAGTTTAACTGTGGATTCTGAGTCTGGCAAGTCTACTGATGTGCCCATTTCTGAGGGACACCGGGCTCGAACTCAACTCCATTTCAAACTACAACAGCAATTAGAACAAATGCTTCGCCGTTGTGAGCAAGAGTTGAATGCAACGAAAGAGTTCTTTGATATAGAGTTGGAGAATCTGGAAAGACAACAGAAGCAGCTGATGGAGAAAATGGAACAGGAGCACACAAAACGTCTGATGTCAGAGGAGTTAACGGTTAGCCAACTCCTGCATATGCTGAAGGACAGGACTCTGAAATGGGAAAAATTTGAACACGAACTTCAATATTCAAACGAAAGGGGTTCGGAGCTCTCAAAGGTTATTGGAAGAGCTGAGGTGGCAACACAGACTGAGATGACTGCAACAGAGCAGCCCTTGGATGCCAAAAGTACGCTGACTCACGTCAACGTAGAACAACAGACCGCTGAAACAGCTGCTCCGGTAGAGGGATTGCATAGTCCGATCAATCAATCTCCAAAGGAAGTTGAAGTATTAAAATCACAAATGAGGTCACTAGTAAACGACTTGCTGAAAGCCCAGAAAAAGCTGGATGCAGAGGTACACATGAAGAAGTCTCTTCAGGAAAGATGTCTGGATTTGGAACAAGAGCTGGCTAACGTCCAGCTGGGTATGGAGGAAATAGACGACCCTCTCACTGGTCTAGCTCAGGACGACACCGAATATTACTATGACCTGGTGGACGACACCGAATATTACGATGTCCTGTCCTGCCCAGCTTGTAACTTCGACTCCCAAAGTGCAGAAATCATGGAGGAGCACCAAAAGTCTACGGAACATCGGGAGAAGCTGGCTCTACGACGGAAACAGGAGGAAGAGAAGGAGGAACTGCGCATGCAGCTGGCAGCTGTGGCAGCTGACAATGGAGCCCAGAGAGTCTCCAAGAAGCAGAAAAGGAAAAGTAAAAACAGAAGATGACCCATCTGAACCATTATCACCTCTACCAGATCACACACGTGGTCCCTCCGAACGGAGCCAATTCAGTTCGGAAGTTCAAACTGTTAAATCCATGGAAGGACTATTGAATGAGTCACTCCAGCAACGTGAACCGACTCCACCACAGAGATTGAATCTGTGAACTGTTTTCCGCAGAGACTGAATCTGTGATCTGTTTTGACATGAAGTTATCTATGTATCTATGTTATTCTGTTATGTAAACCTGAAGTTATATATGTATATATGTTATTACGTTATGTTAAATGGGGAGATGACTGTAAAGCTAGGAAGGGAGGAATGTTGTGTATGTAATATGTGTGCTACTTTGAACCTATGGACAGGACTGCACTACTTGTTGGGCGTAGTGATACGCAGTACCACTCCTGGCCATAGGGGTATAAATAGTACTGTGGGTACTGATCTCCCCTCAGTTCCCGCCTGTGGGCATGAAGTAAAGACCTACGTATAGTCCCTACCTCCAACCAGTAAAGACCTGTTTTATTGTTACTGATTAAGTCTGAGTATTAATTACTTGAACAACTCACAGATTTAACACCCATGACTGTGAGCAAGTGTTGTGAGCAGAAGACTTTAAATAAGAGTGAAGGTGTTCTCCACTTGCACCAACACTCCCGTCACCTTAAGAACTTGAAACAAGTTTAGAAAGCTGCAAGAGTTGCAGAAAGTTACACAGAGCCAGTCAAGCTGAAAGATCATGTCAGCTGCAAATTGTTGCTGATGTGCTCTTTAAATAGCGCTGCTGGAGGCTCCTTCCTGCTTGTGAACGCTTGGTCAGCTGGTCGTGATTAACACAGGCCGGTAAGTGGAGCAGCAAGCACGAAAATGGCAGATCGGGCACAAATTGAGTGTTGCACACCCACTGACATCACGATTTGCATAATCTACATATCTCCAGTGAGCGCGGGCATCGGCAGCGCTGCCGGCCTGCCGGAAACGGCGGCCGCCGTGGGTCCCGCAAGAAGTGGGCGGAAGTGAGGCGGCTGCCATTTTTTTCACCAAAATGGGCCTTAACAGCCAGCACTAACACCTCCAATTTCTAGGGCCATGTATATACCATGTATCTGAGCTACAACTTGGGAAAGAAACAAAACACGAAGGCAGAGAAAGCAGAAAAAAGTAATGTTGCACTCGACGTAACCAGCAATTAAAGTTCACAATCGTGTTCAGTAAATGGAGTCACTTTTCAACACAAGTTAATACACAAAATATTTTAGATGTTTTTTATTTCTTCTATTTGCAACCTTGTGTTCCACAACCATTTTAATTAAAACTACCACTTCTGAATAAGGTCCTGGGTATGGAAAAATAAATAAGCATATTTTAAACCATGGCAGAACAGTTCACAATGAACGCTGCAGGGTTATTGTAAACATCTTCACAGTAAGTGGGACCACCAGCTGGTGAGAAGTTTTTATAGCTGGTCTGAGCAGTTGGTTGTATCAATACCCTGTTTCCACTGGAAGGCAGACACCCGAATCTTCTATCGGTGATACGGCCATGTTGAGTATATGTTGTTAATTTTCTCGCAAGCTCCACTCAACCTTCCTTTTGTTACAAACTTAATTCAATGTCAATTAAAAACACTGTAAAACTGGGCAGCTCATTGATGTTTTTTTTGACACAGAGGCAGATCGACCAGTGCCTGAATGTCAATACATAAAAGCAAAAAGTAAGAGACATTTTTGTTTGAGAAACGAGTACAAAATCGGCATAACAATCGGACCACCTGCAATATTGGGAAAGGAAAAATTTTGTTGTGCAGTGCCCATACCTGAAACAGGCGTTAGGCCCTATGCATATGCAAATAAGGGGCCTACTGCCTCTTTGAGGCCCCCACTGCACGATCGGTTTGCTTGGTCTCACTTCCGATCCCTCCACTTCCCCCTGGCCCGGCTTCCAATCCTCACTCCAGTCTTCGTTTCTCACTCCCCACCCCACTTACCTGAGAGTCGCTGCAATGCTAGCAGCGGCCCAGTCTTCATTCACTCTTCAGTGGCTGGCTGTTTGCCTCACGCCGGCTTGATGTTAATGAGGCCCAAGATCCAATAATAGAGATGCCTCGGGCCACACTATTTACCTTGCACCCCCATCGTGTGCCACAGTACGGTGCACCTGAATTTCTACCCCATTAAGTCATTAATCAGCAACCTGAACACCCTTCCTTGGCTGCACAGTAAAATCAAGAAGTGTGTCATTTATTCTGAATCAGGCCTATCGTTGGAGAGGATAAGGAAAGGAAGATTTCAACATATCACCATACCAATGACAGAAATGAACAGCTGAAGCCTAGATGGTGGGGGATTAGGATGTTCCATATAAACTCTCTAAATTAAATGCAGCTCATTTGGGGAAGTAGAAGGAGAGGGCGGCTGGAGAGAGGTCAGGCACAGGGACCACTGGGATCTTTATTTCTCTCAGTTAGTCTTCATATTCAGTGCATAAGCTGCACACTATTAGTTTGGTGCATGTGCAGAGAAACATTTTACTCGGTGGCAATCAGGCTGTTTGTTTCGATGAGCATATACTGTAAAAGTTTTATGGGAAAGAGAGCAAGGTAAAAGTGAAAATTTTAATAAAAGCAAAGGAAACCAGGAAATATTGTTGATCTCATAAAGTCTGTTAACCAAGAGAATTGGAGATGATTCAGCGAAGACCTGTTATTAAAAATAGGTTCACGCACCCACCTAACACCATGTTTGCTGGCATCTTCAGCACTTATATTAATGTTTATCAGATGTTTCTATGCTGCTGTCTTTGTTTAGAGGGTTTCTCATGTGGCTAAAATATCCTTCAAAACTACCATACAGTCATCTGCCCATGCAACCCTGAAAGTGGAAGCTGAGCACTGAAAAGAATCAAGTTTTGGCATGGAAATGTGACTGACCTATTTTCAGGTAGAGAATGATGCATGGTGTGTGTTTGGTGTGTGTGTGAGTGTTTGGTGGGTGTGTGTTTGGTGGGTGTGTGTTTGCTGAGTGTATGTTTAGTGGGTGTGTGCGTTTGGTGGGTGTGTGTTTGGTGTGTGTTTGGTGGGTGTGTGTTTAGTGGGTGTGTGTTTTTGGTGCGTGTTTGGTGGGTGTGTGTTTAGTGGGTGTGTGTGCGTTTGGTGAGTGTGTGTTTGGTGGGTGTGTGTTTGGTGTGCGTTTGGTGGGTGTGTGTTTAGTGGGTGTGTGTTTGGTGTGTGTTTGCTGAGTGTGTGTTTAGTGGGTGTGCGTTTGGTGGGTGTGTGTTTAGTGGGTGTGTGTTTGGTGTGCGTTTGGTGGGTGTGTGTTTAGTGGGTGTGTGTTTGGTGTGTGTTTGGTGAGTGTGTGTTTAGTGGGTGGGTGTTTGGTGTGTGTTTGCTGAGTGTGTTTAGTGGGTGTGTGTTTGGTGTGTGTTTGGTGAGTGTGTGTTTAGTGGGTGTGTGTTTAGTGGGTGTGTGTTTGGTGTGTGTTTGCTGAGTGTGTTTGGCGGGTGTATATTTGGTGTGTGTTTGCTGAGTGTGAGTTTAGTGGGTGTGTGTTTAGTGGGTGTGTGTTTAGTGGGTGTGTGTTTGGTGTGTGTTTGGTGGGTGTGTGTTTAGTGGGTGTGTGTTTGGTGTCTGTTTGCTGAGTGTGTGTTTAGTGGGTCTGTGTTTGGTGTGTGTTTGCTGAGTGTGTGTTTAGTGGGCGTGTGTGCATTTGGTGAGTGTGTGTTTAGTGGGTTTGTGTTTGGCAAGTGTTTGCTGAGTGTGTGTTTGGTGGGTGTGTGTTTGGTGTGTGTTTGCTGAGTGTGTGTTTAGTTGGTCTGTGTTTGGTGTGTGTTTGCTGAGTGTGTGTTTAGTGGGTGTGTGTGCATTTGGTGAGTGTGTGTTTGGTGGGTGTGTGTTTGGTGTGCATTTGGTGAGTGTGTGTTTAGTGGGTGTGTGTTTGCTGAGTGTGTGTTTGGTGGGTGTGTGTTTGGTGTGTGTTTGCTGAGTGTGTGTTTGGTGGGTGTGTGTTTAGTGGGTGTGTGTTTGGTGTGCGTTTGGCAAGTGTGTGTTTAGTGGGTGTGTGTTTTTGGTGTGTGTTTGGTGGGTGTGTGTTTAATGGGTGTGTGTTTAGCGGGTGTGTGTTTGGTGGGTGTGTGTTTAGTGGGTGTGTGTTTAGTGGGTGTGTGTTTGGTGTGTGTTTGCTGAGAGTGTGTTTAGTGGTTGTGTTTTTAGTGGGTGTGTGTTTGCTGTGTGTGTGTTTAGTGGGTGTGTGTTTGGTGTGTGTTTGCTGAGTGTGTGTTTGGTGGGTGTGTGTTTGGTGTATGTTTGCTGAGTGTGTTTGGTGGGTGTGTGTTTGGTGTGTGTTTGCTGAGTGTGTTCAGTGGGTGTGTGTTTGGTATGTATTTGCTGAGTGTGTGTTTAGTGGGTGTGTGTTTGGTATGTATTTGCTGAGTGTGTGTTTAGTGGGTGTGTGTTTGGTGTGTGTTTGCTGAGTGTGTGTTTGGTGGGTGTGTGCGTTTGGTGAGTGTGTGTTTAATGGGTGTGTGTTTGGCTTTGTGTGAGTGTGTGTATGTATGGTGGGGAAATGTACATGAGGAAGAGAGAAAAGAGTTACAAGTGTCTGTCTTGTTAACTAGCATAACTATTGCATTGGTTTAGTGACTTTTTCAACAGTAAATTTGGAAAATTTTTCAGTATTACATTAATTAAATAAGATATCTGGTTTCTGTAGTAAAACATTTATGAACTGTCCTAAACATTTTTATGTTCTTATTTCCCCACATCCTTGCTAGCAAATCCCTCTGAACCATTAGGACCCAGACTGTAATTGTACCCTTATGATCATCATGCTGCCTGTCCAGTTATTTTAAATGTAATCAATCCAGTTCTTCCTAACTATTCCAATTGCATGTCAACTTTCAAATATTAAACTTGTTCTGAAACATTTAGGTTTTAATATCAGGAAATTTGAATTAATGGGTGATTCAGAAAAATGCCAAAATATCATATGAGATCCCCCAAGCTGTATCAAATATTTGCAGGGCTTCAATTTTATTCTCTTCATAGTTAGCAATTTGATGCTAATGGATGAATATGTCACGAGCAAATGTTATTTACTACATGTTACATTTATCCCAGTCAGATGATTATGAGAATGGCAAAATGAAGCCTTGGTTCTGAAAATCTCAGACAACAGATTGTGATGCATGGAAAAAAAATACTTGCGTTTGGAAAGCTATTGAGTAATGGAGCGTTGCAAACATTATGTACAGAATAAACAGTTTCTGGGAGTGTGTTATTAGGTGGTAACATCAATGTTTTTGATGATATTGTAGAATGTAGGCACTGCACATCTTCTCATCCCATTTCTCTTGCCTGTGGAATTCCTCTACTAGACAGTCCTTATATCTAGAACTCTGAACTGTAAGTACCGATAATCAAATGCAGAGTTAACCAGCCCTTTGCTGAATTGGGGTTGTAGAGTATACATTAGGCTATAGGAAATCTGTATCTTGCCAATAGACACCTCAGTAAAAATTTTCTAGGCTATGCTGTGGTCCCACCAGCTACCATCGTCAAATTTGTTAGACACCTAATAATCTGCACCTGAATGCTGTTGTTATGTTGACTGGAATTCCCTTTCTCCAAGCACCTCTCCATTCCTACTTCTCTCCCTGCCTTTAAAAATCTCCTCAAAACCTACCTTTTCTGCTAAGCTTACAGTTGTCTTTCCTACCTCCTGAACTACAGCTCAGCACTTGTTTCCTCCTATGTGAAGTGTCTCGAGACATTTTATTGAGTTCAAGGTGTTAAACAAATGCAAGTTGTTTGTGTAACATACCCTCAGTTTTCAAATGGCACTCAAGTTTTTCTCTTGCTTTTTATTGCCCCATATTTTCCAATGCCTATAGGCATTCCTGATCTGGAAACAGCAACAGAACTCGAGAGCAAGAAAGCATCTCAACAGACGAATGAAGGCCCAACAAAAAGCTCGTGACCTAAAGAACAGATGGTGGGTGGAGAAAGTGCAGGTGATCCAGCAGCTTGTAAGGGATTTTCGATCGACGAGGTGTCTCTCTCTCTCGCTCTAGAGGCCTCTCTCTCTTGCACAGTAATTCACCGAGTGGTTCGACCCACTCACCCCTTAGGTTCTATACACTGGACTTTGAGGCAGGAACTACAATGCAGAGAATACTCTATAGACCAAGTTTAATGAAACGAAATGAAATTTTATTGCATAGAGGAAAAATTGAATGTAAGCCAATAAGGTACATGAGAGGGAAAAACAAATCATAATACAGTACTAACCAACATATCTACAGGCATATTACGCTTTACAAAGTTCATCATGAAATAGGGAAACACACGGAACATCGAGGGACAACAACTCATTGTTAATTATCCCCTAAATGCCCACCCCCTAAATCTAGCTAGATTAGATTATGAGGGGCCAGAAGCATGCTCACCAATCCCAGTTAGAAACATAGAGGTTTTGAAGTCTGTGTTTTGGTCCTCTCAGGCGTCCTGTCTCCACGTGGTCGTTGGGCTGTAGGAGCAGTGGGCTGCTCAAGCTGATGGCTCCTCGGCCACCTTAATTCAGCAGGACTCGCCGTCCATTGTTTCACCCACCGGCTGTCTTCTCGGTGCTTCTGCATACAACGATGGTGGTCACAGTCTCGATTTCTCCGTGCTCCTACACACGACGCTGGTGGATACCCGTTCTGTAAGGCGTTTCGTTTTCTTCCTCTTCGCCAACTGTCTTCTCATCTTGCCAACAGCCCGGGGTTTTGTCGATGATCTCCCGATAACTACCCCGGGTCTCGTCTTCTTCTTCTGAGTCCGAAAAGGCCTTCTTCGGACCCCCGAGCAATCTCTCGAAATGACTGGCTCTTCACAAAACGAACAAGCTAAAAGCTGCCCAAAAAGCTCCTGATGGCTACCCCGGGACTCCAGTTATACTTTTCCATGGAGGTCCTTATCTCCCGCCAAATCAAGGTTAGTCTTTGTTTAACTTTTGGCGGGCTTGTAGCACAGCGGGGTAGTCTTTGTTTTTAAGGTATCTTCGGGATGGCCGGTAACTGCCATCTCTGGTCTGGAATGACCTTGTATTGTCTTTAATGTCCCTCTTCGAACTTGAATCTGTTCCCCTTTGTCTGGGTAAACATTTAGATGGCCTTTATCTACAGGCCGATCTGATCAGATCTGCATCCAATCTATATGTATGGGGCTCTGTCTGGTTTCATTTTCCCTGAAACTGCCTTCCAGAACCTACTATGGGCTGAATCCAGAAAAGCTGTCTGGGGACTGCAGGAACCATTTTAAAGTGTCCCAGAAGCTGGTCATGGGGTCTGGCGGCCATTTTGTGTGCCCCTTTTTCTGGGCTTCTTTTTAAAACAGTCTTTAAAAATTAGGCCTTTTCTGCCAATAGACCCTTATAGGACAATGTTCAATTTTGCGAATCTTACAGTCCCCCCTGATGATACTATAACTTGCTTGAAGTATCATCATTCTGGGTGAGCAAAATTTTTCTGACTCTCCATAATCAAAGCATCCCCTGTATTTACCTATCCATGACCCCACGACACATGCATTTCCCATTTCAGAAAAACCCACAGTGTACATTAAGCATCTATAGATGGCAATACATTGGAATTAAAATCTGGCACACACATTTCCAGGCATGGAGGGGGGCCTAATACCCCTACACCACCTAGTTCATACATATTATTTTTATTAACAACAACACACATAATAAACTTCAACAAAAATAATAAAGAAAGAAAAATACACACAAAATCACACATGAATATGATCAAAATTAGAGGGGGGGAGGGAAACTTTAACTCTATACATAGCAGCAAAAACTCAAACGGGTGTCTCCTCGTCTACCCACACATAATGCTCCCTCCACTCTCCTCTGTTCTCATACTTCTGGAAACATTTGTCCCTCTTACAATGTACGAACAGTAAATAAATCACAATAAAAATCTGACATACCACAAGGATGTGGGAGGCTATCCTAATCCAAGAAGGGACTTCTATATTAGTGAACAGGTCCCACCACTGTGGGGTCACTATATCTAATATGTCTGCCCCTATTTCTAATGTCTTCTGTTCCAGCGTGTAAAAATGTTTCTGTGAAACGGCAACGGCTTTTAGTATCTTGGTGAGGTGTAGGGAGAGGGGGAATGATATAGCCAAAATGTGCAATGAATCGTTGCAGATCGGTGAAATTTTCCTTGACAGTGAGGTGAACAGTGGAAGGTTCAGGAATAGGGACAATTCGCTCTTAGGCCACTTGACCTTCTGCCTTGGGTTTGAAGCAGAAACTGCTGTCACTGACTGGACACCAGCCGTGCTGTCCATGTTGGTGGTGGGGCGCTGCAGTGGTGACACAGTATGTCCCACCTCCTATATATGCCACCTGCGGGGGCACATGGCCTTGTGCCATTGCCTCCATGGTGCAATTTATAGGCTTCGCGCCAGCAGTTCTGAACCCGCACTGTGGTTTTGAATAGGCATTCAAGTGCTGGGGACACAGGATGATGTGTGCTCCCCG
Source organism: Somniosus microcephalus (assembly GCF_052327205.1). NCBI lineage: Eukaryota > Metazoa > Chordata > Chondrichthyes > Squaliformes > Somniosidae > Somniosus > Somniosus microcephalus. Next base: position 96,433,301 of record NC_140995.1, on the reverse strand, counting down.
GCTCCGGCACCCCGAGAGGTCGGTACCCATCATTGCATGCTCCCATCGAATGACGTACGGTGGGACCGCTGTATAGCGAATGTGTGCACCCCCTTGAATGACTCCAATGTTCTCCACCCTGTATACCGGGGCGGGTTTAGCTGTCTTTCCCATAACCGGCATTCTTACCACTATACCCATAATGGTGTGATTAGACCGCCCACAGTCCACTGGGACTGGGTAGGCCTCTGAAGCTAGTCTGAGCTGGCACGGACTTAATGCATTCTCAAAAGGGTGGAGGGCTGCGAGGTGCTTATTGCTGATCCAGGAGGGGACCAAACCTTGTTTTAAATCCTCCAGATCACTGCGGCCCTCGCCCAGTAACCACGCCCCATACAGCATGCACGCTTCGTTCTGCGCAGCCTGATCTGACGCATTCCGATCCTCTCTGATGAGAGCATTTAACATTTTAGCGTGTTTCTCCAGCTCAGCTATGATTTATTTTAAGTGTAGTGTCATGGCCTGGTCCTCATGTAACTCAGAACCCACTACCTTATTCTCATCCGTCAGTATCTTTCTTAACCGTGCTTTTAAACCATTGATCTGGGTCTGCAGCTCCACGTCATCCAGAGTGTTGATGACGGAAGTCCCTGTGTTAAAAGCGGTAAAAATATCATTGACTGTACCCCTTCTTTGTCTCCCTACCCTGTCCAAGACCTCATGTGGTGTGGTGTATAATCCGGCTCTGTCAACATCGGCAAAATCGAACTCATAAAATTGTCTGAACATAGTTGTTAACAGGACCTGGTACAATTGCTCCGTTTCCTTGGGGCACCACTCTGGCAATCGCACCTCGGTGAGGTTTAAAATCACCGAGGCCACCACGTAGTGCACCCCTTGGTACAGCACCTGACCTGTGGGTACCAATACCAGTCCATTCCCGGGTCCCTTGGTAGTGGTGGGGCACCCTTCCTTGTGGGCTTTGGCTACCGGAATCGTGGGCAGGGGCTTTCGGGGGCGGGTGATGAGCTCAGTGGCATTCACCGGGATCTGAGAGTATGGGACTCCGCACGCCCATGTGCTGACGTCCCACCTTATCCCTATCCCAGCATCCTGCCACTGTCTTTGGAAAAAGATGGAGACGCCTGTGGGGCAGACGCGTTCTGAACCCCACATACAGATGTAAATCCTCTTATCTGGTTCCCACCATTTGTCCCAACAGACACTCAATCCCCCATGAGTCCCCGTAATAGTCCAATGGGTATTGTTACCCAGTTGCTCCCACTCGACCGTGGAGTTCTTCATGGTCCTGCTCAGCTTCCAAAGCCACCACCATCTGTCCAAAGGAACATGTCCATTACATAGCAAACAAATCTTCCTTCTGACGGTGACGCTGACTCTGGGCGTGATGATCCTCACCCTGGGACACATTAGAGAAGTCTCTCTGTATGCAAACCCGGACTGGCTGGAGTATTCCGTAGAGTTCGACCCCAGCCATCCTGGCCACCTCCCTTCGTGGAAGTAGGTAGCTGTTTCCTCAACGTCCCGTTCTCCTGTCCCATCAGTCGTGATGGGGGCTGTGTCCCCGGAGCATCCATATACGATGGAGTCCTTGGTGTAGCCCCGATAGGCCAAGCTACACCCAATCACCGCGAACACGATGAGAATCCTTTCCATAGTACCTTTGGTTCCTGCAACAGATTAAACGATACAGCCAGGCTCCCGAGAGATTCCGGCCTAGGTGAAGGCATGATCGGGTCTTTCGACCTCGATCCAAAACAAACACACATGCTGGGCAGATTCTAAAACTATTCCTTATAACACCCATGACCTTAAAATATTACACACCTTATACTTAACCAAACTTAAACTTAACTAAACTTATGTACAGCGCCGCCCATCCCCGGGCGGCCTACCTAATCCCTGTTCGGACTGCAGTTCACCGCTCCCTGTGGCGGGGCCGCACTGACCTGTAGCTTGAGTCCCTTGCAGCCTTTTGCTGCCAATTGGGGACTGCGTCTTTCTAGGGATTTCCCAAGTCGGTGTCTGCTGAAGTAGGGGGAATCGGGCCAGGGCTTTACTGGCTGAGGCGTTCGAGACGACCTGCGAGGGGGTGCCTTGGGCGAGGCTCCCTTAGCGAGTGGACCTTTGGTTGGGACTTTAGCCCTCACAGCCCGTGGCTCCACCACGACTGCCGGCTTCGGCTCCCTTCCCTCAGGCTCCGCCCCTTCGGGATTTGGGTCTGTGGCAGACGACTCCTCCCTACCTGTCCCTACAGGTGGAGAATCTCCGCCCCCAAGTTCTACCTCCCCTAAGCTTGTGTCGAGGGCGGGACCTCCGTCCTCCGACTCCACCTCCTCCAGAATCGTGTCAAGGGCGGGGTCTAGCTGTTCGGGCTCCCCCCTAACTGTGCTCGGGTCAGACGACCTGTGAGGGGGTACTTCGGGCGAGGCTCCCTTTGCGAGTGGACCTTTGGTTGGGACTTTAGCCCTCACAGCCCATGGCTTCTCCACGACTGTCGGCTTCAGCTCCCTTCCCTCAGACTCCGCCCTTTTGGGATTTGGGTCTGTGGCAGACGACTCCTCCTTACCTGTCCCTACAGGTGGAGAATCTCCGCCCCCAAGTTCTACCTCCCCTAAGCTTGAGCCGAGGGCGGGACCTCCGTCCTCCGACTCCACCTCCTCCAGTATCGTGTCATGGGCGGGGCCTAGCTGTTCGGGCTCTTCCCCATCCGAGTCCCAGGCCAATGGGAAACCTCCTAGGTGGGCGGGATAGCTCCTCCCCTCAAGCAGGCTGCGGTTCTAGCCTGTGTGGTCTGTGACTCTTTGCACGCCTCAGGCTGAGGATTTTTACCCTCAGACCTGGCTTCGGTTGTTGGCTCTTTTGCACCCAGCTTAAATAGTTTGCACTGATTTATGTGAAACCATTTAGTGCGCCGGGGCACCTCCACTACGCAAGTGGTGGGGACCGGTGGGTCTTGTACCGGTTCCCGTCTGGCCTTGTCTATGGCTCTCTCTCCAGCGCGGATGGTCAGACCCAGGAATTTTACCTCCTGCTGGCCGATCCGTGCCTTCTTTGGGTTCACCTTGAAACCCTTTCTGCCTAACAGCTCCAATAGCTCGGCCAATAGTGGGCCATGCTCCTCCCTGGAATCTGTGAACAGGAGCAAGTCGTCCACATACTGCACTCGCTGATTGGGCTGGCTGAACTCTTTTAAACTCCCTGCCATACATTGATGGAAAATGCTGGGGCTGTTATGGAAACCCTGTGGCAAGCAGTTCCAGGTGTACTGTTGCCCTTTAAAAGTAAAGGCAAACTTGTACTGATCCTCCCTCCTTAAAGGGATGGACCAAAACCCATTGGAAATATCCAGCGCCGTGTACGTGGTCGCGGATGCTGGAATACTCCCTATCAGGTCGGCAACTGCTGCTACCGTCGGCGCGCAGGCTGGGATGTTATTATTGAGGACTCTGTAGTCCACCGTGGCGCTCCATGAATTGTCCGGCTTCTTCACCGGCCACAAAGGAGAGTTCACGTGGGTGGCTATCGGCCTCAACACGCCCTGCTGCACCAGTGAAGATATTGCTGTCTCCATGTCGGGCTCCGCTTCCCAGGGGAAGTTGTACTGTTTTTGGGGTCGGGCCATGGGGTCCCCGTCTACTCTGACCTCAAACCCGGTGACCCTCCCGCAATCGTGTTTGTGAGTGGCAAACGTAGTCAGGTGGTCTGACACGAATGCCTGCAGATCTTGTGGGACACTTGCTACCATGAGCTCGAGGTCATAGCCCTCTTTTGGCTTCACGGTACATAGGGTCCCTCTCCCTTCCTTCCCTGGAATGATGACTACCTCACCTCTCTTACCCGTACTCGCTCCCCAGAGACAGTGATTTCTAAGATCCACGAGAATCCCGTGTTCCACTAAGAAATCGGACCCAAGGATCCCCTTTCCACCCTCCACCTCCCACTTCATCAGTATACACTTCCACGTGGTGCGGATTGGTCCTAAATGAATGGAGAGAGAGATGGAGAATGCGCCAGCCTGATCTTTGCCTGTGAACCCCGGTGGATAGAGGTGAGGTGGTAGGGTTAGCTGTGTGGATCACGGTGCACGATGCCCCCGTATCCAACAGATAGGTCCCCCATTCCTGCTCTACTTCCATCTCCACGAGGGGTCGTCTCCATAAATCATATCACAGCGAACACAGGTAAACGGGCTGCGCTGGCTCTAGTCATTGGGATGAAACGGTCGGGGCTGCGAGAACGACAGGACCGGTGGTGGCTGCTACCCTCCCCTGCGAGATCATAAGAGACCGCATTGTCTCTAAAATTGACTCTATCGCAGCGGGATCCATAGCTGCACCGGTTCCCTTTTCTGGGACAGGGGCTGCGGCTTGGACCTGGACTCGTGCTGGGGCGGCGGTCTGGGCTTGGGCTTGGGCTGCGGGAGATCTTCCCTTATTATCTTTCCACAGATTTTTACAGTCCCTGCGCCAATGTTCATCCTTCCCACACCCGTAGCAATTGAGCTTGGCTTGGGGAGGGCGATTCCCCTCCTGATGCTACTCCTTTTTACTTGGGGCTGCGGGTTTTGCCTCATGCACTTTTCCCTTAGAGGTGGGTGTCTCCTGACTCCTGCAATTCTTATATGCAATGGTGAGCTGTCGGAGCACTGTCTCCTCCGTGATCCCGGGACCTTGGGAGTCAAACCAAGATTTTGCTTGGGCCCGTATCTGTGGTGAGCTGTTGGCAACCAGGCAGCGGAGCCAATGAACCCACTGGACATTGTTCATTGCGGCCCATTCAGGCATGCCCGGACATCTGTGCCAATACACTGGCCACAGCCTTTCTGCGAAAACCAGTGGGGGCTCTCCAGTTAGCTGCATAGTCCCTTCCACACGGAGGAACGGGTTGCCGTCGTCCACTCCCATAACCTCCAAGACCTCGTCCCGGAGTTCCTCATACCCTCTCTGCCCCCTCTTACTCCCGTCTGAGAGGCACTGAAGGATTGTACTATCCAGGGAGAATAGCAACATCTTAGCCTGTTCCGGACCAACACAGTCATTGATGGCGGCTGTCTGCTCTATCTCCCTGAAATGGACTGAGGGATCTCCCTTCTCGGAGAGTTTTGGAAGGTGGCTCACCATCGCTCTAAGTTGTTGGGCACCGTGGGGCAACATGATCTGGTTCAGGAGGGGTCCAACAGCGCCATTTGCATCGACGGGACCGTACCTCTGGTGCCGAGTAGGACACATTGGTGCTGTCTCCGGCTTCACTACCGGGGGTTGTTCTTCCTCCGGTTCTACCTCGGCTTCCTCCCCTTCTACCATCCCCCCTTCAGGCCAAACCTCACTATAGCTCGGCGGTGCTGAGGGTTCAGTGGCTGGTGCCACAACTACTTCGTGTGGAATCGGTCTTTTGGATTCCTTCAGGAAGTCTATTTGACTCGCTTTTGGGCTTACGAGGCATACCATGCCTTTTGCCTTCGCCAGGGCCGTTCTTAGGTCTTCTAACGCCTTCTGGCAGGGGCCGTGGTCTGCGCTCTCAAACCTGTTCTCAATGGCCAGCTTGTAAGCTGCCTTAACCTCTACTACTCTCTCCTCCTGCGCTCTTAGCTGGTGTGCGAGGCGGGCACTTTTCTCCCGTACTCTCGCTTCGTGAAGCTTTGCCACAGTAACCTGGCATTCCAGGTACTCTACTTTAGCCTGATGTTGGCTGGCTACAGTTTGGCGTTCCTGATTCAGCGCGTGAAGCGCTGCGATCAGTTTTTCCCCACCCATGGCCTTTTCCTCTATCTCTGAAGCCTGGGTTTTGATTTTGGCTGCCTGCGCTGCAACGACTTTGTCCAAAATCTTGACTTGTCTTTTGTAGCACATCAGCCACACTGCCTTCTCTACTGACTTTTTATGTTCTTTACTCTCTGTCCACCTGAGAGCTGTGTCTACCGGACGCCCATCCAGTAAGAGATCGGAAATCCACTGCTTAGTGAGATTTTCCTTACCAAAAACATAATCCGCCATCCTTTCATCCATAACATTTCGTCCATTTAAGCCTGGGTCTAATACATTGCAATCCTGCTGCCAGTGCCCTGCCACGGTCGCCATTTTCTGTAAGGGGTTTTCGATCGACGAGGTCTCTCTCTCTCTCTCGCTCTAGAGGCCTCTCTCTCTTGCACAGTAATTCACCGAGTGGTTCGACCCACTCACCCCTTAGGTTCTATACACTGGACTTTGAGGCTGGAACTACAATGCAGAGAATACTCTGTAGACCAAGTTTAATGAAACGAAATGAAATTTTATTGCATAGAGGAAAAATTGAATGTAAGCCAATAAAATACATGGGAGGGAAAAATAAATCATAATACAGTACTAACCAACATATCTACAGGCATATTACGCTTTACAAGGTTCATCACGAAATAGGGAAACACACGGAACATCGAGGGACAACAACTCATTGTTAATTATCCCCTAAATGCGCACCCCCTAAATCTAGCTAGATTAGATTATGAGGGGCCAGAAACATGCTCACCAATCCCAGTTAGAAACATAGAGGTTTTGAAGTCTGTGTTTTGGTCCTCTCAGGCGTCCTGTCTCCACGTGGTCGTTGGGCTGTAGGAGCAGTGGGCTGCTCAAGCTGATGGCTCCTCGGCCACCTTAATTCAGCAGGACTCGCCGTCCATTGTTTCACCCACCGGCTGTCTTCTCGGTGCTCCTGCATATAACGATGGTGGTCACAGTCTCGATTTCTCCGTGCTCCTGCACACAACGCTGGTGGCTACCCATTCTGTAAGGCGTTTCGTTTTCTTCCTCTTCGCCAACTGTCTTCTCGTCTCGTCAACGGCCCGGGGTTTTGTCGATGATCTCCCGTTAACTACCCCGGGTCTCGTCTTCTTCTTCTGAGTCCAAAAAGGCCTTCTTCGGACCCCCGAGCAATCTCTCGAAATGACTGGCTCTTCACAAAACGACCAAGCTAAAAACTGCCCAAAAAGCTCCTGATGGCTGCCCCGGGACTCCAGTTATACTTTTCCATGGAGGCCCTTATCTCCCACCAAATCAAGGTTAGTCTTTGTTTAACTTTTGGCGGGCTTGTAGCACAGCGGGGTAGTCTTTGTTTTTAAGGTATCTTCGGGATGGCCGGTAACTGCCATCTCTGGTCTGGAATGACCTTGTATTGTCTTTAATGTCCCTCTTCGAACTTGAATCTGTTCCCCTTTGTCTGGGTAAACATTTAGATGGCCTTTATCTACAGGCCGATCTGATTGGATCTGCATCCAATCTATATGTATGGGGCTCTGTCTGGTTTCGTTTTCCCTGAAACTGCCTTCCAGAACCTACTGTGGGCTGAATCCACAAAAGCTGTCTGGGGACTGCAGGAACCATTTTAAAGTGTCCCAAAAGCTGGTCACGGGGTCTGGTGGCCATTTTGTGTGCCCCTTTTTCTGGGCTTCTTTTTAAAACAGTCTTTAAAAATTAGGCCTTTTCTGCCAATAGACCCTTATAGGACAATGTTAAATTTTGTGAATCTTACAGCTAGCCGACAACCATGACATGCGTGGATTCTTTAGCGCAGTCAAGGCCATCTACGGCCCAAGCACCCAAGGCCCTACCCCACTGTGCGCCAAGAACGGAGAGGTACTCATCAAGGACAGAGAGGCAGTCAGTGCCCGCTGGAAGGAGCACTTCAAAGATCTCCTTAACCGAGACTCTGTCTTCGACGCGAGTGTCCTCAACTCCATCCCACAGCAGGCTACCCACCACCATCTCAGCACAACCCCAGCCCGGCATGAGGTTGAAAAGGCCATCTGACAAATGAAGAACAACAAGGCCTCAGGAGCAGATGGAATCCCTGCCGAGGCACTAAAGCATGGTGGAGAAGCACTACTGTTGCGAATTCATGAACTCATTTCTCTTATCTGGAAGGAGGAGAGCACGCCAGGGGATCTCAGAGACGCAGTAATTGTGACCATCTTCAAGAAAGGTGGCAAGTCCGATTGCGGTAATTACAGAGGAGTTTCCCTGCTACCTGCCACAGGGAAAGTCATCGCAAGAATCCTCCTCAATAGCCTTCTCCCAGTAGCCGAAGAGCTCCTCCCAGAGTCGCAATGCAGATTCCGCCCACTAAGGGGTACAATGGACATGATCTTTACCACATGTCAATTACAAGAGAAATGCAGGGAACAGCATCAACCACTGTACATGGCCTTCTTTGATCTCACAAAGGCCTTCGACACTGTCAACCATGAGGGATTATGGAGTGTCCTCCTCAAATTCGGCTGCCCTCAAAAGTTTGTCACCATCCTCCGCCTGCTTCACGACATGCAAGACGTGATCCTGGCCAACGGTTCCACCATAGATCCAATTCACGTATGAACCGTGGTTAAGCAAGACTGTGTCATCGCACCAACACTCTTCTCGATCTTCCTTGCTGCAATGCTCCATCTCACCCTCAGTAATCTCCCAACTGGAGTGGAGCTAATTTACCGAACAAATGGGAAACTGTTCAACCTCCGTCGCCTCCAGTCCAGATCCAAGGTCGTCCCATCCTCTGTCGTCGAATTACAGTATGCAGACGACGCTTGCGTCTGCGCACACTCGGAGGTTGAACTCCAAACCATCGGCAACACCTTCACCGAAGCGTACGAGAGCATGGGCCTTACACTAAACATCCGTAAGACAAAGATCCTCTACCAACCTGCCCCCACCACACAGTACTGCCCCCCGATTATCAAAATCCATGACAAGGCCTTGGACAATGTGGACCACTTTCCATACCTTGGGAGCCTACTGTCAACAAGGGCAGATGTCGATGACAAAGTCCAACACCGCCTTCAGTGTGCCAGTGCAGCCTTCGGTCGCCTGAGGAAGAGAATGTTTGAAGACCAGGACCTCAAACCCGGCACTAAGCTCATGGACTACAGAGCAGCAGTGATAACCACCCTGCTGTATGCCTCAAAGACATGGACCATGTACAGCAGGCACCTCAAAGCACTGGAGAGGTACCACCAATGCTGCCTCTGCAAGATCCTGCAAATCCATTGGCAGGATAGGTGCACCAACGTCAGTGTTCTCGCTCAGGCCAACATTCCCAGCATCGAAGCTTTGACCACGCTCGATCAGCTCCAATGGAGAGGTCACCTTGTCCACTTGCCCGATATGAGACTCCCAAAACAAGCGCTCTACTCGGAGCTCCGGCACGGCAAGACAGCCCCAGGTGGGCAGAGGAAACGCTTCAAGGACACCCTCAAAGCCTCCTTGAAAAAGTATATCATCCCCACCGACACCTGGGAATCCCTGGCCTTAGACCGCACAAAGTGGAGGAGAAGCATCCGGGAAGGCACCGAATACCTCGAGTCTCTTCGCCGGGAGCAAGCAGAAGCCAAGCACAGGCAACACAAGGAGCGCTCATCAACCCAAGCACCCCACCCACCCGCCCCTTCAACCACCGTCTGCCCCACCTGTGACAGAGACTGTAGGTCCCGCATTGGACTCATCAGTCACCTGAGAACTCATTTTTAATGTGGAAGCAATTCATCCTCGGTTCCAAGGGACTGCCTAAGAAGAAGACTCGCTCCTCAGCAGAGTACTCCTTCCTCACTAGAGTACTCCCTCCTCACTAGAGTACTCACTCCTCACTAGAATACTCCCTCCTCACTAGAGTACTCCCTCCTCACTAGAGTACTCCCTCCTCAGCAGAGTACTCCCGCCTCACTAGAGTGCTTGCTCCTCACTAGAGTACTCGCTCCTCACTAGAATACTCCCTCCTCACTAGAGTATTCCCTCCTCACTAGAGTACTCCCTCCTCACTAGAGTGCTCGCTCCTCACTAGAGTATGCCCTCCTCACTAGACTACTCCCTCCTCACTGGAGTACTCCTTCCTCACTAGAGTACTCCCTCCTCACTAGATTACTCCCTTCTCACTAGAGTACTCCCTCCTCACTAGTGTACACCCTCCTCACTAGAGTACTCCCTCCTTACTAGAGTACTCCCTCCACAGCAGAGTAGTCCCTCCTCACTGGGGTACTCCTGCTCACTAGAGTACTCATTCCTCACTAGAGTACTCCCTCCTCACTAGAGTACTCCCTCCTCACTAGAGTACTCCCTCCTCACTAGAGTACTCCATCCTCACATTGGGACCGATTTGCATTCCCCTTGTGGGTGGGAATGAGGTGGCAGCACAATGAAAATAGCAGCGCAGTATTTACTGCCTCATTCTCGCCGATGTCTGGATCACTGCCATTTTGGTGGAGGCCTTGAAATGAGCGGCCCAGGTACCTGCCAGAAACAAATGAGAGCCTCATTAGCCCATTTAAAATCAGAGCCCCATGATGTCAATAGGACCTTGATGAAATTTTGAGGTACCAATAGGAGGAGTGTGTACCATGCAAGCTCCACCCAATGGTACATGGCATTGAGCAGTCTAACCTTAAAGAAACTGCTGCAGGCCATTAAAACATTTTTTCAAAAAAACACATTAAAATATTTTTTGTGTGTATTTCATTATTTTGAAATCACTCACCTCCATGTTCAATCATTTACTGCCCTTCCCAGAATCGTCCCCTTTTAACCTACCTGACCCCAGCTGGGCTCCATGGTGGAACTATGACATATTCCACTCCCCCAGATGCTACAAAAGTGCTAACGGCTCACCGACAGATTACTTTTGATGTACCCAACATGAAGATTGTTTGGGCCTCGGACCACTTCCACTATCCAGGTGTCAGATTCAGTCCGCCAGTCTCCCGCCTGATGGAAGCAGTGACGTGAAAACTGAGCCCACTGGCTGTATTATAGGCTCCAAATGCATTCCCCGGCATTTGCTTTTCTCTATGCATAAAGAAAGTACTTTGGGGTAGAAATTGGACTGGTTGTGTCAATGTTACAGGCATATAAATTGCACTCGGCAAGCTGACTCTTTAAAATTCACATCCCCTCTGCAACCTGGAGCAACTCCCGACACCAGGGATGCATGGTGCTCCTAGAATGCAGCATTGCTAAGATGTGAATGACAGGTCCATCATTTGAACCTAATCATAGTGACCTATAAACTCGGTGACGCCCCGCCAGCACGTTTGCGCCGGAAATTTAGCGCCCGCCGCCGAGCCAGTTGTGCCCGCCCCAAATTCACTTTCAGTGCCCCAAAGCGGAAGCGGGCGCTGGTACAGGGTGTGCCCGCCCCGCTTGGGGCGCTGAAAGTGAATTTCAGCGCTGCCGGTCCCGCTGCGCCACTCGATGCGGAGCGGCAGGCTGCTGTACTGCAGGCCTCCCCCTTCTCTTAAGGGGGAGGTGCCTGCAACGGCCGGAGCCCCGTTGAAAGTGCCGGCAAAAGAGCCCGGCACAACGGCGAAGTGCCGGGCTCCACAGAAACCAGCCGGCAATGCCGCGGGGGGGGGGTGGAGGAGGCCGGGGAAGGAGGTGCGGGCAGGCGGCCGCCGAAAAAGCGGCCGGCCGCACCTCCGCTTTAAATAGCGCCTCTAAGGCTGCAGCACGGCCAGGTTTTCAAAACGTTGTTAGCGGCCGCCAGGGAAGAGGCGGCCGTTACTGAAGATGGGGATCGGCGTGGTTTCGGGCAGTACCGGGGCGCTGCGCACACCGATGACGTCATCGGTGCCGGCGCAGCGCTACCGGCTTACGCCGATTTAAAGGCCCACCTAATTTCAGCGGCGGCGCAACTTCCGGCGCAACCCACTCTTGCGCCCCTAAATAGGCGCAAACCCAAGGGAATTTCTGGGCCAATGTGTCCACCCACACTTGGATCCACATGAAGTACACACAGCATTATGTCTGATAGAAAATATCAGAAGTGGTGTCAGGTGGCAGCGAGCCAATGATTGGCTCCCCCGCCTGATTTCCCTGTCCCACTCACCTAAAATACCATGGAAAACTGACTTAACTGAAGAGGAAATTTAGCCCAACAAGGCTCCACAAGCGCATGTGATTCAAGTACATCTCACCTGAAAGACCACGGACAAGGAAAGAGAAACTTTCGTCCCAAGCAGCTGTTGTTGTCCAAAGACTGTGCTGCAATTTTCGCAGTAAAGAACGGGTGGGTTGGAGGCGGGATGGGGTGAGGGGAAGTGAAAGTTGTGAAAATGTAAAACCCGATCCCAACCCGCCTCCAACCTGTTCACTTTCACCTTTTGCTCAGGCGGGACGGGGGGCAGGCTGCCAACCCGCTGCCAGGAGGCGGATTGGCAATTTAAATATTATAATGAGGCCTGAAGCTTCTGCTTTAACCTGCTTTGCAGGTTTTACTGCTGGTGGCCGGGGATTCCCGGGGCTCAGGATTCCTGGTGGCTGCAACGAGGCAGTCACCGCTTCGGGGAGCAATCCTTGTGGGCCGGGGGGAGCAAGTGTGCTTCCTTCCAGCCCCCCAAGCTCCCCCATCGCCAGCCTGCCCCTCCCCGGGGTCAGGGTTCGGACCACCCCCCCACCCGGGCTCGGGACAACCCCCCAGGAATTGCAACTCATCTCATCCCCGGGGTTGGGGATCGGACCCCCCCAGGGGATCAGACCCACCCCCATGGCTTGGACCCCCCCCCACCACCACCAACCATCCTGGGTCCAGCACCTCCCAGATCCTGCGGCCTCCTGGTCCGTTTTCCCTGCCTGTCAATCAGGCTGACTTCCAGCCGGTGAACCCGCCCTTTACGTCGCATGCACGTACAGCGTGCTGGGAAACCTAAACATCCAGGTTTCCCGCTGTCTCCCGGGTCCCCCGCACCCCGTCCTATAATTGGCTTCCCGAAAAAGGGTACATTAATCCCTTGTTAACCTATTCTAATTCTCTCACTAAATGTTGTGCTGAATAGTATTTTGCCAATCATTCTGCTTTTGTGTATCATTTTATCCATAAATAAACCTGGACTGTAATCTTAGCCTGGTCTAGTTATGTGGTATCTTTTATCTTTTTGAGGTGGCGACCCCACATAGTCAGCAGAGAGCTGTTTATCATGATTCAGAATTAATTGTTAGACCTGAGCTACACTAACCTAACTCAGCAGAAAATAAAGTCAGAGGTTTCCTGAGGGACTCAGTTTACTGATGGAAACTAGCCATGAACATGAGAATGCATTGGGAATAATCTCAAAGTGGACCACACGGATAGACTGTCTATTAGTCTTGTTTATTATTCATAGATACTTTTTCACCAAAATTTGCAACAACAGCAATGTCAGGATTGGTACTTTTAACATCAGCTGTTCTGTTACACCTGTGGGGTCACAATGTCAAGATTCTTCATCACTGACAACCTCCTCACCTATGCAATTGACTTTCCTTGACATAATGGCATACATTTTTCAACAAGAGAAGCAAGGAGTGGAGTAGCTTTTATATACATTATACAAATAAATGGATGGTCAGGGGATGAATTACAGATGTGTATGAAGTCCTGCATTGGCTCAGTCAAAAATCACTCAGGATCTCATAAATGTTTGTAACTCACCACTGACCATCTGTTATTCTTTATACATTAAAAATAGGCTATTTGATGATAAGCCTCTTCAGAACTGGAATGCCTACAGGGTTTGGCATGGCACTCAGGTCAGTTATCTTTCAGTTTTAGCAGTATTCAATAAACTGATAATTACTCGACACAGTGTACACACACTAATTGTAACTCAAAGATGAAATGATGAATGTTCAAAGTTGTTTGAAAATGTAAAAGTTGTATATGTAATTCATACTAGCAGAAGTACTGTAGGAAGATGTTCAAATAGCCCATCCCTTGTGATGAATTACTAAACACCAGATGGTGAACATGCAGTGTTGCTATTAAATGAACAGTTACAGGATCCAAGTAAAGTGTTTTTGTTCTCCTTGTATTCTAAAGGAGCTCACGCATGCTGGTCCCAGGGCCGTAGGGTCCTGAATGGCTTCTGGTACTTTGGCTAAGTGGCCATTCTTGATGTATGAGCCTACAATGTGATTGTTGGCAGGCTGATCTATCATCTGCCCATCGCAGCTGAGCCTGGTTTTGTCCTCCACCAACATTCGCACGCATGCACTTTTCAGTAGGATCACTGGATAGCGATCGGGAGTGGAAATGCAGGTTTACTTTTCTTCAGGGGCGCTAAACCAAATTAGCTCAACAGCCACCTTAGCCAACGTCGGCTAATTTTATACAGATCAGGAATGAACCTGGGGCCTTATGGCTTGCATGGCCCAATTAGTTCACATTACCAAAAAGCCACAAAATAATGTTTAAAATAAACACATAGGGGATAATTATGACTTAACTCCAGGTGAATTCTCCGCTCAGGCCTGAGTTAAAATTATAGTCAGGTCTCAATGATGTCATCGGGCCACAACCTGTATACATAAAAGAAAAGGGCCCTGTTGGCTCCGGGCGCGTGTCCTTGCTGCCTGCACAGGAGAGCAAGTTAAATTGCAGATGTTGTGATCATGTTGACTTTCAGACAGGTAAGAGCCAGGGTCAATTTAACTGCCCACCCGCCTGGTTTCTGCTGAGCGAGTAGGGTTAAAATCATCCCCATTTGTGCGATAGTGGAAAATGGGTGATAGTGAATCGGCAGCCCGTTTTACATCTCTCCCAATTTTTATTTCCACTGACTTTAACAGGAGTCAGGCAAAATAGCTCGGGAAAAGGCCAGGACGCTGTGTTCCAACCTGAATTGAGGCTTCCCACTTGGTCTTGAAAGGGACAGAGTCACCACCTGCCCTTTACAAGACCAGTGATGCAGAGTGGGCAGGTTTGGGTGGGTGGGTGGGATGGGCGAGCAGTCCCTACACTGGGAGCTTCCAGTTTCTTGCCACATAAGGGACCGGTGTAAGATTGGAGATTGATCCACCCAATGAAATTAGATATACTGGCTTCCAGAACGGCAGAAATGGACCCCACCAGGGGAGTCCAGGCGAGGCAGCAGCCTGGGCGCCCAAAGATAGATAAAATTGTGGGGCAGGCCTGTCGTAGTTTGGACACACACCAGCCACTTACAAAAGAGGTTTCCTCTCACTGGACCCTCACTCTTTAGTGCCAGAAGGCACAATCCAATGTTACTACCAGGATCCTGGCCTGCAAATTTTCAAGGCTGCTATATATATATTATCATATGAAGTAGTCACCTTACAGTTTAGTCAAAGACATTCTTCTGTTAGTTTATTTGTCAATTCCTACATCTCGTCTTTATTTAAGTCTGTCTTTCTTTAACTGTTCTTTGAGGTATTTGTGTAGGACTCGTGCCTATAGTCCTAGGGTCAGTTGAACCTATGATAGTGTCCACAACAGCACAGGATATTGCTGCTCCTATGAAAGCAATTCTTACCTATGTCTCTGTAGAACTGTTGATGCATGCTAATGGTTCCAGCTCCAAATCCCCTCTACCGGTGGATTGAACTAATCGAGAGTATTGAACAGCTATTGCTATTGGTGAAGAGGTATCTCTACCCTCCAGGGTATGAAGACTGAAGACACAGCAGCGACATCTGTGGCTCACAAAGAGTTCAATTTTCACAAGATGTAGCTGGTCACCACAGAAGGAATTTAAGGGAACTCATCACATATTTTTTCCCTCACCAACCAGAGCAATGATGAAGTATGAACTCTTTTGGAACCTCCAGAGTGAAGAAGACACTAAGAAAGCAGGAGATAATTTCATTCTGTTCGTTCTCATATTTGTACTTTTTAATTTGCCCTTTTCTTACTTGATGTATGAGCCTACAATGTGATTTTCTCTATTTTGATTTGTGTTTTTTTATTTTATTATGTCTCTCAGTTTTTTAGAAATCCTAACTTCTCAGCCTTATTTTCTTTTCATTCTTTTCCCACTTCATCGCATTACTTTCTTTCTGTTTTCTTCCTTTTGCTTGTTTATGTTTTACTCATCTGTTGCAACTGATTGTTAATTCTTTCTTTTGTGCTTCGGAACATAGGAACAGGAGTAGGTCATTCAACCCCTCGAATTGCCTGGAGAATTTGCTAGTTTTGCAAAATCAGAGCTATGGAATAAATAGGCAAATCTAGCTGCTTATGAGCTGCTCAATTCAATCAATGGAAAATTATTGGTATACCTTAATTTTTATTCTTCTGCTTTATTGCTTATATTGTATTTGTAATTGTCTTTCTATTTCTTGCTATTACTTTTTCTATTTTCTTCCAAGTTTGATTATAGTACCTTTTCTCTTTTCACTTTCCTGTCCTTTGTGTCACATCAATTTCTTCACAATTTCTGTTTAGTCTCCTTTGCATTTTTCTCAGTTACCTTTCTTTACTCCCCTTATAGCAGACTAAAAGTAAAGAGCATGGCGTAAAATAATATCTGCTGCAAGGAATGACTGTAAACAAAATGCTTAAGACTGTAAAAAGAGCACAACTTTCTCCAGATTTGTTGTCGTTTTGTATTTGAGAGATGCTTATGAACTGAAACATCATAGAAATAGCCCACCAGGGATGAGATTGTACTCTGATTACTATGCTCGTTTTCATTGTTTAAACAATAAAACTGCAGTGTAACAATGCCACTGCTGATCCAGTCAACAACAACAACAACAACTTGTATTTATATAAGAACATAAGAAATAGGAGCAGGAATAGGCCACTTGGCCCCTCGAGCCTACTCCGTCATTCAATAAGGTCACGGCTGATCTTGGGCTCAAAGCCACTTCCCTGCCTGCTCCCCATAACCCTTCACTCCCTTATCTTGCAAAAATTTGTCTATCAACTTAAATGTATTTAATGACCCAGCCGCCACAGCTCTCTGGGGCAGAGCATTCCACAGATTTACGACCCTCTGAGAGAAGAAATTCCTCCTCATCTCAGTTCTAAAAGGGCGACCCTTTATTCTGAAACTATGCCCCTGCATTCTAGATTTCCTTTAACGCCTTTAACATAGTAAAACGTCCCAAGGCGCTTCACAGGAGTAGTAAAAGACAAAAATTTTGACATCAAGCCACATAAGGTGAAATTAGGGCAGGTGACCAAAAGCTTGGTCAAAGAGGTAGATTTTAAGGAGCATCTTAAAGGAGGAAAGAGTGGTAATGAGGTGAAGAAGTTTAGGCAGCAAATTCCAGAGCTTAGGGCCTAGGCAGCTGAAGGCATGACCACCAAAGGTTGAGCGATTATAATCAGAGATGCTCAAGAGGGCAGAATCAGAGGAGCCCAGATATCTCGGGGGTTGTGAGGCTGAAGGAGATTACAGAGATAGGGAGGGGCGAGGCCATGGAGAGATCTGAAAACAAGGATGAGAATTTTGAAATCGAGGCGTTGCTTAACCGGGAGCTAATGTAGGTCAGCGACCACAGGGGTAATGGTGAATGGGACTTAGTGTGAGTTAGGACACGGGCAGCTGAGTTTTGGATGACCTCAAGTTTACGTAGGGTAGAATGTGGGAGGCCAGCCAGGAGTGCGTTGGAATAGTCAAGTCTATAGGTAACAAAGGCATGGATGAGGGTTTCAGCAACAGATGAGCTGAGGCAAGGGCGGAGACGGGTGATGTTACGGAGGTGGAAATAGGCGGTCTTTGTTACGCTGCGGATACGTGGTCAGAAGCTCATTTCAGGGTCAAATATGACACCAAGGTTGCGAACAGTCTGGTTCAGTCTCAGACAGATGTTAAGGAGAGGGATGGAGTCAGTGGCTAGGGAACGGAGTTTGTAGCGGGGACCGAAAACAATGGCTTCGGTCTTTCCAATACTTACTTGGAGAAAATTTCTGCTCATCCAGAACTGGATGTTGGACAAGCAATCTGACAATTTAGAGACTTTGGAGGGGTCGAGTGATGTGGTAGTGAGGTAGAGCTGGGTGTCGTCAGCATACATGTGGAAACTGGCGCTGTGTTTTCGGATGATGTCGCCAAGGGGCAGCATATAGATGAGGGGGCCAAGGATAGATCCTTGGGGGACACCAGAGATAATGATGCGGGAGCGGGAAGAGAAGCCGTTGCAGGTGATTCTCTGGCTACGATTAGATAAATAAAATGGAACCAGGCGAGTGCAGACCTACCCATCTGGACGACAGCGTTGGAGAAGGATGGAGTGGTCAACCATGTCAAAGGCTGCAGACAAGTCAAGAAGGATGAGGAGGGATAGTTTACCTTTGTCACAGTCATAAACTATGTCATTTATGAATTTGATGAGAGCCATTTCGGTACTGTGGCAAGGGCGGAAACCTGATTGGAGGGATTCAAACATGGAATTGCGGGAAAGATGGGCATGGATATGGGAGGCAACAAGACTTCCAGGACGTTGGAGAGGAAAGGGAGGTTGGAGATGGGGCCATAGTTTGCAAGGATGGAGGGGTCAAGGGTTGTTTTTTTGAGGACAGGGATGATGATGGCAGATTTAAAGGAGAAGGGGACAGTACCTGAGGAGAGAGAACTGTTAACAATGTCAGCTAACATGGGAGCCAGAAAAGGAAGTTGTGTGGTCAGCAGATTGGTGGGAATAGGGTCGAGGGAGCGGGAAGTGGGTCTCATGAGAGGTCATGAGGGGAGATCGGAGAGAAATTGGAGAAAGATGTGAGTTCAGGGCTAGGGCAGGGGGAAACCCTAGAGGAAGTTTGGTAGGCTAGGGGAAGGAAGGGAAGTGGCAGAGGCAGCTGAATGGATGGTCTCAATCTTAGAGACAAAGAAGTCCATGAGCTCCTCACACTTGTTGTCAGATGTGAGGGTGGAGGAGACAGGGGAGAGGGGTTTAAGAAGATGGTTAGCAGTGGAGAATAGAAGCTGGGGTTTATCTTTGCATTCCAGAATGATTCTGGAATAGTGAGTAATTTTGGCAGACGAGAGCAGGACCCAATAATGCTTTATGCTTTAAGTCTTTAAGAAAGTGGGGTAAGCAAAACTACTTTCAAGAGGTTATTCCACAATGGATTTGTTTTGCATTGGCACGAGTATAACTGCATTGGCGCAAAGCCTGTCTTTAACATTGTTTTTATCATTTAGCACCACAGGAGGCTACCTTTCTATTTTCTGCTGATTGAAAAAAGCTGACTATTCTGTCAACTCTGTTTGATCAGTAGAAAACACCCCAGCAGGAGGCCAGTAAATTGCACTCCATGCATACATTTAAACATGCATGTACAGATCTCCAACCTCCATTCTGAGTGCCCTGTATAATCGTATGTTCCCTGCTTACACAGCTGCACAAATTGTGCCGACATTGCATTGGCATTGCATAAGTACTCAAATGGGAACTTTGACATGCAAAGTTTGCTAACTACTGAAAAAAAACATTTAAATGGAGGTATGTGCTATTCAATAAAGCTTCCAGGCCTACAAAGAGAGTGACACTTTAATGAGAATGAAATTGATTGAAATTTGAGCCTGACGAGTCACCTGTGGGTTGCAACTGGTAAGTGTAGGCTGTGTAGTTGGATTAATAGTCTACATTATGGAGGTCCCCATCATCACAGATGCCAGTCTTCAGCTAATTCGATTCAGCCTTGTGACATCAAGAAACAGCACTGGACACAGCAAAGGCTATGGGCCCCAATAACATACCAATTGTAGTGCTGAAGACCTGAGCTTCAGAACTAGCCATACCTCTAGCCAAGCTCTACCAGTACAGCTATAACACTGACAACTATCCAACAATATGGGACATTGCCCAGGTATGACCTGTCCACAAAAAGCAGGACAAATCCAACCTAGCCAATTACGCCCTATCAGCCTACTCTCAATCATCAGTAAAGTGTTGGAAGGAGCTGTCAACAGCACTATCAAGCGGCACTTATTCAGCAATAACCTACTTACCGATGCTCAGTTCGGGTTCCATCAGCACCACTCGGTTTGATATCTCATTACAGCCTTGGTTCAAACATGGACAAAAGAGCTGAATTTCAGAGGTGAGGGCAGTGTGACTACCCTTGACACCAAGGCCACATTCAGCTAAGTGTGGCACCAAGGAGTCCTCGTAAAACTGAAGTCAATGGGGAACAGTGGGATATTTCTACAGTGGTTGGAGTCATAACTAGCGCAAAGAAAGATTGTTGTGGTTGTTGGAGGCCAATCATCTCAGGCATTGGACATCCTCAGGGCAGTGTCCTAAGCCCAACCATCTTCAGCTGCTTCATCAATGACCTTCCTCCATCATAAAGTCAGAAGTGGAGCTGTTCGCTAATGATGGCAATGACTATCTCCAGCAAGAGAGAGCCTAACCATCTTCCCTTGACATTCAATGGCATTACCCTCACCAAAGCCCCCGCCTTCAATATCCTGAGGGTCACCATTGATCAGAAACTCAACTGGATCAGCCACATTAATGCCGTGGCTACTAGGGCAGGTCATAGGCTGAGTATTCTGCACTGAGTGGCTCACCTCGTCACTCCACAAAGCCTCTCCACCATGCACAATGCATAAGTGAGGAATGTAATGGAATACTCTGCAATTGCCTGGATGGATGCAGCTTCAACAACACTCAAAAAGCTCAACGCCATCCAGGACAAAGCAGTCTTCATAATGGGCACCCCATCCATCAGCTTAAACATTCACTCCCTCCATCACTGACTTACTGTGGCTAATATGTATATTATCTACAGGATACATTTCAAAAACTCTTCGGCTGCAGCACCCAAACCCGTGTCCTCCACCACCTAGAAGGACAAGGACAGCAGGTGCATGAGTTCGCCATCAACTCCAAGTTCTCCCCCAAGGCACACTTCAGCACGACTTGGACATATATCGCTGTTCCTTCATCATTGCTGGGTCAAAATCCTGGAACTCCCTACCTAACAGCATTGTGGGAGTATCGTCACCACATAGACTGCAGCGGTTCAGGAAGAAGACCGACCACTGCCTTCTCAAGGGCAACTCAGGATGGACAATAAAATACCAGCCTTGTCAGCGATGCCCATATCCCCAGAATAAAAAAAAGTTTTCTTATTTAATCTTGAAGATCAGGGAGAAACTTCACAGAGCCTTATGTACTTGGATATCTGCCTAAGGTCAGCTATCTTCGTCAGGAGATTGAGTGGGTCGAATTTTGCATGGTTTCTGCACATCCTCCTTCTCCTGTAGCCAGTCAATCGTCACTGCAGGATACAGCCTCCAGGACAAGGTGGGCATCCTATGTGGCATGGGTGCCTGTCATTGGTGTGGAAATTAAGCAACCCCTCCCTGACCCTTCAATCTTTGGCAGGGTAAGCACCAGAGTTCCCATTTGGACGCGCAAACCTTCTCCCATCCCTGTAGACTTCCTGCCCCATACTGTAGTTATGTGATCTAGGAGGGAGACCTGGATCAAAAAATGCTGGCTGGCAAGATCATGCAAGATAAAATAACAGCAGCTGAATAGCTGATGCTAGAGCAGCGATAACTTCATATGAGGAAGAAAGGCATAAGAAGAACCTCAGTGATAGTTTCTCTGACCATGATAGTCAACTGATTAGAATTCTAAAAAGCAGGCCGGTGCTTGGCTTTGTTTCTGTTGTATTTTCACCATGAACAAAAATAAACTGGTGGTACATAAGTGGAAACAGGTTGATTGGGCAATTATGAAAGTGCACATATTGCAGAAGGAGAGAAAGGCTGAGGTGAAGGTGGACAATAACTAAAAAGAACTGTGGGTTGAGAACATACAGAGGTAGAAAAATAGGAGCAGGAGTAGGCCATTCGGCCCTTCGAGCCTGCTCTGCTATTCAATATGATCATGGCTGATCCTCTATCTCAATACCATATTCCCGCTCTCTCCCCATAACACTTGATGCCTTTTGTGTCTAGAAATCTATCTACCTCCTTCTTAAATATATTCAGTGACTTGGCCTCCACAGCCTTCTGTGGCAGAGAATTCCACAGGTTCACCACCCTCTGAGTGAAGAAATTTCTCCTCATTTCAGCCCTAAATGTCCTACCCCATATCCTGAGACTATGACCCCTCGTTCTAGAGCCCCCAGCCAGGGGAAACATCCTCCCTGCATTCAGTCTGTCTAGCCCTGTCAGAATTTTATACGTTTCAATGAGATCCCCTCTCATTCTTCTAAACTCTAGTGAATACAGGCCTAGTCGACCCAATCTCTCCTCATACAACAGTCCTGCCATCCCAGGAATCAGTCTGGTGAACCTTTGCTGCACTCCCTCTATGGCAAGTATATCCAAAACTGCACACAGTACTCCAGGTGTGGTCTCACCAAGGCCCTGTACAACTGTAGTAAGACATCCTTGCTCCTGTACTCAAATCCTCTTGCAATGAGGGCCAACATACCATTTGCCTTCCTAACTGCTTGCTGCACCTACATGTTTGCTTTCAGTTCCCTGTTTTCTCTCTCCCTCCTTTTTAAAATAGTGGGGTTACATCCTACTACTGATGTTAGGCTAACCGATCTGTGGTTCCCGCTTTTCTCTCTGTCTCCTTTTTTAAATAGTGTACTGGAGTACAAGGACATCCAGGTCCCTCTGTACATCAGCATTTCCCAATCTGTCACCATTTAAATAATACTCGACCTTTCTGTTTTTCCGACCGAAGTGGATAACTTCACATTTATCCACATTATACTGCATCTGCCATGTATTTGCCCACTCACTCAACGGGCTGGATTTTGCTACGGGGGCGGGTTGGAGGTGGGAAACCCACATTCGGGCTTGTTGTCCCGCCTCCATGGAGATGTGGCCAACCCACTGGATTTTCCTCTGATTGACCTTGTTGAGCCCGCCCTGTGGGCTCAGCAGGCCAATTAAGGGCCACCCGGCAACAGGTGACGACAGAAGAAGTTCTGCTCTTCTCTTCGACGGGATCTCCGTTTGGCTCTTCAACCTTGTTCATCTTCATTACTTTCAGTTTCCCTTCTCGTGTTTGATCAGCTATCTGCCAAGACTCGGTTTCACAGCCACATCATTTTCCTCAGCAACTGTCTCCGGTTCCGACTTACTCCATGTGGATTCCAACTAAACTTCCACCCTTCGTGCTTCGGATCCACCCAGGATTACAAATATCTCCAAGATATTCATCGTTCCTCGAACTACTGCTCTCGCCGCATCCTGAGATCCACGCTCAACGCCATGCGGCGCCACATGAACACACTCGACTTCTCTCTTCAGCAACACCGGCGCACTCTATCTCAAAGCTGTCCGGGTCCACAGTTCCATTTCATCCTTCGACTCATCCGACGCTTCAACAAAAAACTTTTCTTCTTCCTTTCCGATGTCAAGGATCGCAAGCTTCATTAACTCTTGGACACCAACGCCCCTCCGGAACCTTCTTCCCCTTCACTTTCCTCTGACCCCCCTTCTCCCAATCCCACCCCCTGCCGCGTTTTCACTATCCCCTCTGACCTTCCACTCTCTGACCCTGAACGATCAGTCCTCAGCAAAGGCCTGAGCTTCATCCCCTTACACCCCCACCTCAATGAATTTCGAGCTCGGCACGATGTTGAGCTCTTTTTCCGCCGCCTTCGTCTCCGTGCCCACTTCACTGGCCAGGAGTCTTCCCCCCGCACAACTGACCCTTTCTCCCGCTTGCAGAATTCCCATTCTACCTGGACCCCTCCCCCTGGCCTCTTACCCTCTCTAGATCTTTTCATCGCTAACTGCCGCCGTGACATCGGCCGTCTCCATTTCTCTGCTCCCCTCACTCACTCCAACCTACCTCCCTCTGAACTTGCAGCACTCCATTCTCTTAGATCCAACCCTGACATTGTCATTAAACCCGCTGACAAGGGTGGTGCTGTTGTTGTTTGGCGTACTGACCTCTACCTAGCGGAAGCTGAACGCCAACTCTCCGACACCTCCTCCTACCTCCACCTGGACCATGACCCCACTACCGAACATCAAACCACCGTTTCCAAGACTGTCACTGACCTCATCTCCTCTGGAGATCTTCCCCCCGCTGCCACCAACCTCATAGTTCCCCAACCCCGCACAGCCCGCTTCTACCTCCTTCCCAAGATCCACAAACAGGACTGCCCTGGTAGACCCATCGTTTCAGCCTGTTCTTGCCCTACAGAACTTATCTCTTCCTATCTTGACTCTATCTTTTCTCCCCTTGTCCAGTCTCTTCCCACCTACATCCGCGACTCTTCGGACGCCTTCCGCCACTTTAACAGTTTCCAGTTTCCTGGCCCGAGCCGCTTCCTTTTCACCATGGACGTACAATCCCTCTACACCTCCATCCCCCACCCGGATGGCCTGAGGGCGCTCTGCTTCTTCCTTGAACAGAGGCCTGACCAGTCCCCATCCACCACGACCCTCCTCCGCCTGGCTGAACTTGTTCTCACATTGAACAACTTCTCCTTTAACTCCACTCATTTCCTCCAAATCAAAGGTGTTGCCATGGGTACCCGCATGGGTCCTAGCTATGCCTGCCTTTTCGTGGGCTATGTGGAACAATCTTTGTTCCAGTCCTACTCGGGTCCCCTCCCTCACCTCTTTTTCCGATACATTGATGACTGTATCGGTGCCGTTTCCTGCTCTCGCCCCGAACTTGACAATTTCATTCACTTTGCCTCCAATTTCCACCCTTCCCTCACCTTCACATGGTCCATCTCGGACTCTTCCCTTCCCTTCCTCGACTTCTCCGTCTCCATCTCTGGGGATAGGTTATCGACCAATATTTACTACAAGCCCACTGACTCCCACAGCTACCTGGACTACACTTCCTCCCACCCCGCTTCCTGTAAGGACTCTGTTCCATTCTCCCAGTTTCTCCGCCTCCGCCGTATCTGCTCCGACGACGCCACCTTCCACACCAGTGCTTCAGACATGTCTTCCTTTTTCCGCAACCGAGGATTCCCCTCTACTGTGGTTGACACTGCCCTCGACCGTGTCAGTTCTATCTCCCGCACTTCTGCCCTCACCCCTGCCCCTCCCTCCCGGAACCACAATAGGGTTCCCCTTGTCCTCACCTTTCACCCCACCAGCCTCCACATTCAACGGATCATCCTCCAGCATTTCCGCTACCTCCAAAGTGATCCCACCACCAAACGTATCTTCCCCTCCCCTCCCCTTTCAGCATTCTGCAGGGACCGCTCCCTCCGAGACACCCTAGTCCACTCCTCTATCACCCCAAACAGCCCTTCCTCTTCGCCTGGCACCTTCCCGTGCAAGCGGAGGAGATGTAACACCTGTCCCTATACCTCCCCCCTTCCCACTGTCCAGGGCCCCAAACACCCCTTCCAGGTGAAACAGCGATTTACTTGTACTTCTCGCAATCTAGTATACTGTATTCGCTGCTCACGATGCGGTCTCCTCTACATTGGGGAGACCAAACGCAGATTGGGTGACCGCTTTGCGGAACACCTCCGTTCAGTCCGTAAGGGTGACCCCGACCTTCCGGTCGCCTGTCATTTTAATTCACCACTCCATTCCCACTTGGACCTCACCGTCCTTGGCCTCTTGTATTGTTCCACGGAAGCTCAACGTAAACTCGAGGAACAGCACCTCATCTTCCGATTAGGCAGTCTGCAGCCTTCCGGACTCAATATCGAGTTCAACAATTTCAGATCATAAGCTCGGCCCCCATTTCATTTTCTCTTGTAATTTTTCCACTCCTTTTCCCCCCCCCCCCTTTCCTTTTGTTTCTCTCTCACACCTGGCAGCTATCTTTTGCCCTGCCAGTACACTTTACACCTAATCCCAGCCTATTACCATCTCGTCTAGCTTCTAATCTCTTTTACTTCTTTTGTTTCTTTTATTCTTTTGTCCGATCGCAGCCCTGCCTCCGATCTAGTTTCTTTTCTTTCCAGTTTTGAAGAAGGGTCCAACCCGAAACGTCAACTCAAATTTCTCTCCACGGATGTTGCCTGACCTGCTGAGTTTTTCCAGCATTTTCTATTGTTATTTCAGAGATTGACATCTCATCTGTCAAAAGCTTTTGGCAGATGAAATATCAGTGTTTAACAGCTGTTTGAAGCTGTCAAGCACTGAAAAACTGCTAATTCAGCCTCAGTCCTTTCTCAGGATAACTTTAAAATCATTTTGCTACAGAAACCAAGAAGCTGATTTTTTTTTAAAAATCAGAGCTTCTGTGGTTCTTGCAGCCGACTCCTGACACCGGAATGCAGGACTCCTGTAAAGGTAAGCAAAAGTAAGTTAAACTTATTTAAACACTTTAAACACTTGCAAAACACTTACCTTTGCACTCCTGCACCCCTCACTCACCTGAACACTGGGCATCTCGACCCCTCCAAGACCTCAGACCCACGTCCCGCCTCGAAAACTTTTCGTGGTTTGGAGCTGTCGGGAAGCCCACAAACCAGCAATAAAAATCGCAAATAGGCAAAAAACTACCTGTTAACTACCTGTTAACAGGCAGTTTAATTGCCTTTAATCCCTTCCCGCCTCTGGGAGTCGGGTTCCAGCACTTGTCGGCAACCCGACTCCTATGAAATTGACATGGAGGCGGGTTGGAGGCGGGATGGGGTCGGGACCCCCGGATCTCCGATTTTTATTGCCCGCACGCCTCCAACCCGACTCCAGGGGCTTAGGAAAATCCAGCCCAACTTGTCTAAATCACCTTGAAGTCTCTTTGCATCCTCCTCACAACTCACAATCCCACCTAGTTTTGTTTCGTCAGCAAACTTGGAAATATTACATTTGGTTCCCTTATCCAAATTATTGATATATATTGTGAATAGCTGGGGCCCAAGCACTGATCCCTGCGGTACCCCACTAGTCACTGCCTGCCACCCCGAAAAAGATCCATTTATTCCTACTCTCTGTTTCCTGTCTGTTAACCAATTTTCAATCCATGCCAGTATATTATCCCCAATCCCATGTGCTTTAATTTTGCACCCAACTTCTTATGTGGGACTTTATCAAAGGCTTTCTGAAAATCCAAATACACCACATCCACTGGTTCTCCCTTATCTATCCTCAAAAAACTCCAGTAGATTTATCAAACACGATTTCCCTTTCATAAATCCATGTTGACTTTGTCTAATCCTGTTGGTACTTTCTAAGTGTCCTGTTATCACATCCTTTAAAGAGACTCTAGCATTTTCCCTACTACTGATGGTTAGGTTAACCAATCTATAGTTCCCTGTTTTCTCTCTCCCTCCTTTTTTAAATAGTGGGGTTATATTTGCCACCCTCCAATCTGCCGGAACTGTTCCATAATCTCTAGAGTTTTGGAAGATGACAACCAACATATCCACTATTTCCATGGCTACCTCTTTTCGTACTCTGGGATGCAGTTTATTAGGCCCTAGAGATTTAGCAGCTTTCAGTCCCATTAATTTCTCCAGCACTATTTTTAACTAATATTAATTTCTTTTAATTCCTCCTTCTCACTAGACGCTTGGTTCCCTTGCATTTCTGGAACTTTATTTGTGTCCTCTTCTGTGAAGACAGAACCAAAGCATTTGTTTAACTGTTCAGCCATTTCCTTATTCCCCATTATAAATTTTCCCGTTTCTGACTGTAAGGGGCCTTCACTAATCTTTTTCTTTTTACATACTTGTAGAAACTTTTACAGTCCACTTTTATGTTCCTTGCAAGTTTACTCTCATACTTTATTTTTCCCCTCTTGATCAATCTCTTGGTCCTTTTTTGTTGAACTCTAAACTGCTCCCAATCCTCAGACTTGCTAATTTTTCTGGCAACTTTATATGACTCCTCTTTGGATCTAATACCATCCTTAATTTCTTTTGTTAGCCATGGTTGGGCCACTTTTCCTTTTGTGTTTTTGTGCCAGAAAGGAATGTATAACTGTTGCAATTCATGCATTCATTCCTTAAATGTTAGCCATTGCCTATCCATGCCTTTTAATGAAGCTCCCCAATCTATCATAGCCAACTCACTCCTCATACCATCGTAGTTTCTTTTGTTTAGATTTAGGACCCTAGTTTCGGATTGGATTTCTTCACTTTCCATCTTAATGAAGAATTCTATCATGTTATGGTCACTCTGTGAAGGAATACGCCATATAACCTATTCAGGAAAATACACCATTCTATGAAAGAATTTTGTCCTTATTAAAACATGATGAACTGGGTTTGGAAATCTAGAAACCTAACTATGAAAAAGCTGTGAAAGCATTCTGGTTATTGAGATAAGGTAATTGTTGACACTGAATCAATAACTTTATTGAAACAGAAGGTTAAAGGCTCTGGCAGGCTGAACCTTTTGGAATGAAACAATGGTTCACCCTGGATAAGGTGTTCTAATTTACACTTCATAAAGAAGCACAAACATCTGCCTTCATAAAAATGACATCAAGTAAAAAACACACCTGCCATTACACCATTTTTTATGTTAAACTTAGAACACCTAGAGAGGAGACATAATTCTGTAATGCTACCAGCTGAGGTGACTAAGAATTGCACAAGTCAGCAGAAAAATGACTAGAGATAATTAGCTTACATCAGCAGAAAACCTTAAAGGAAATACCACTGGAAAATGGTATAAATATTGAACTCTCAAATGGGATAGTAGACTTGGTTTAAAGGGGCAAAGCAATCCTCGGCTTCTGAGGCGGCTCTGTAAGTCTCCAACTCTTTGTACCTCGGGGATCAAAGGTATTTGATTTTGGTGGATATCCTGAATGGAACTTTAAGAACTGTAAAACTGTAGTGAAGTTAAGATTTGAGAGTAAGGTTCTCTGATAATAAGATTGTAAGCTTTCTCTTTTTGGAACTGTTAATGTTGCGATTGACTCACCAACTGTAAACTGCATGTCGGTTCTTTAATAAATCTATATATTTTTAGAATTGTCTCACATAAGACTTCTGTATCAAACTCGTGAACTCAATTTCTGTACACTCTTTGGTGAGGAGTTGCAGAATTCTGGGGGAGTTTTCCAGACCCTCATAATATCCGGAACATTACAGTCTAGCTAAACTTATTAAAAGTGCTATCTGGAGGACGGTAACATTTTCAGGTTGTTCCTTTCCTTTAGGGAGAGATAGTCCAGACCTTTAGACCCAATTAAGCGTCTTTAGGATTCGGCTACCTCAAACTTTAGTTGAAAGTGAACATCTGAGGAATACGCCTGATCCGGGGTAGCCCTAAAGGGGCTAGGATGAGTAATTATCCCTTCAACTCTTCCCTAAAGGACCCCACAGAACAAGATTATTAATTAACCCCTTCTCATTGCACAATACCCAATCTAGGATAGCCTGTTCCCTAGTTGGCTCCTCAACGTATTGGTCTAAAAAGCCATCTCGTACACACTCCAAGAATTCATCCTCCACAGTACTGGTGCTTCTTAGCTCCACCCAGACTGATTCTACATCTTGATTTTCTGAGCCAATATCCTTTCTCACTGTTGCTCTGATTTCATCTTTTACTAACAACGCCACCCCACCTCCTTTTCCTTTTTGCCTGTCCTTCCTAAATATCAAATATCCTTGGATATTCAGCTCCCAGCCTTGGTTACCCTGCAGCCATGTCTCCATAATTGCAATTATATCATATCCATTTACATCTATTTGCACTGTTAATTCATCTACCTTATTATGAATGCTTCATGCATTTAGATACAATGCCTTTAGATTTGTCTTTTTAACATTTTTAGACATCATAACATTTTTTTGAACTATGGCTCAATTTGTCTTGTTACCATTTTTTCTTACCCGGACCCTATTTGTTAGTGCACTCCTTTGTTTGTACGCTCTGTCCCTTCCTGACACAATCTGGTTACCCTTACCCCAATCACTTTCCTGCACTGCTTCCTTATCTTTTCTCTTTAGCATTCTAAATTTCTCTCCCCCGGGACCCTCACCCCCCCTTATTTAGTGTAAAGCCCTATCTACCTCCCTAGTTCTTCGATTCACTAGAACTCTGGTCCCAGCATGGTTTAGGTGTAGTCTGTCCTGACGGAACAGCTCTCTCTTTCCCCAGTACTGGTGCCAGTGCCCCACAAATCAAAACCCACTTCTCCCACAGCAATCTTTGAGCCATGCATTCATCTCCCTGATCCTATTGACTCTATGCCAATTTGCTCGTGGCTCAGGTACTAATCCAGAATCATAGAATCATAGGGGGAGAAATTCGGTTGTTAGCGCCAGCGATTAGCGCCTAAAGAGGCCAAGAATTGGGGCATTACCCAATTTTTGGGCGGGCGCAGTGAACCCAGCGCCTCTTGCCATATTGAGTGGGCTTTTAGCGCCGGCGCTAAATCTTAGCGGCCGCTTGCGGGCGCAGGCAGATCATGATGTCATTTCAGTGTGCAACGCCTTTTTGGCGCCCTGGGCCGGAAATTCAGTGGCGCCCCCCTCTGTTCCGACTGGTGCTAATAAGGACAGCTTCCTGGAACATTCCCCAGTGGCTCTCGGGCTTAGGGGGGCGCTCTTTAAAGGGGACTGCACTGGTATAAAGCGGCAGCCATTTTGGGAGCACAACTTATTTGAGATTTACACAGAGTTGCAAAGTTGAACTCTGAGCCATTTCATTAGTGACCCAGCGCTGCCAGAGGACCTTCAGCCTTCATACCATCACCCTGCTGCTGGTGAGCGTTTACACCCTATTTAATTTCTGCTGACCTATTATTATGGGGGCTGCTTTGGAGGGGAACGTCCTGCTGCTCGACCATCTGGAAAGGGCACAGGGACGGAGGGAGAGAGGGCCAGGAATGGCCAGATGGAGGAGGGCCAACAGATGTCACCACACCAGACCTTACGCTGCCAGGGTATTCAGGCAGCAGTTCTCTTACCTCAACATGTCGGAGGAGCAGTGTGTTAGGAGGCTGCGATTCCGAAAGGAGGTGGCGACTGAGCTGTGCCACCTGCTTCAGGAAGATCTGCAGCCGCAGATAAGGTGCAGGACCTCTCTGTCGGTGGCTGTGAAGATAACAGTGGCATTGAATTTCTATGCGGCCGGCTCCTTCCAGTCAGCAACTGGGGACATTGCCAACATATCCCAGTTTGCGGTGCATAGCTGCATCCAGCAGGTTACAGATGCCCTGTTTAATAGGCGGCGTCAGTACATATCCTTCAATGTGACACCAGAGAAGCAGCAGGAGCGCACAGAGGGCTTCGCGGCAATAGCGGACTTCCCCATGGTGCAGGGCGCCATTGACTGCACGCACGTGGCTTTGCGGGCACCTGTACAGAATCCTGAGGAGTTCCGCAACCGCAAGGGGTTCCACTCCTTGAATGTGCAGCTGGTCTGTGACCACCGGCAGCTGATCCTGGCGGTCAATGCACAGTTCCCAGGCAGCAGCCACGACGCTTTCATCCTGCGCCAGACTTCAGTCGCTGACCTTTTCAAGGCCCCGGCTCACCCAGAAAGCTGGCTTCTCAGCGACAAGGGCTATCCACTGTGCCCATGGCTGATGACCCCGCTCCGGACGCCCAGCACCCCTGCAGAAGAGCACTACAACGTCAGCCATCAGGCGATGAGGAACATTGTGGAGCACACAATCAGCGTGCTGAAGCAGCGGTTCCGCTGTTTGGACCATTCGGGAGGAGCCTTGCAGTACTCACCAGAGAGAGTCTCCCACTTCGTCGTTGTCTGCTGCATGCTCCATAACCTCGCCACCCTGCGCACCCAGCCAATGCCAGCAAACATTGAAGGGCCAGCAGAGGAGGAGGAGGAGCAGAAGGAGGAGCAGGAACAGGAGGAGGAAGAGGAGGAGGAGGAGGAGGAGGAGGACCAAGACGGGAGGGTCCGAGAAACTGGAAGGGCCGTCGTCTGAGGCTGATAAGGGGTCGGTTCTAGGCCCCTCTCACGGACTGATTGGTGCCATTCGAAGACCAGGAATGGAACCATTCGGATAACCAAAAACTATGAAGGCCACAGTGATTGTAAATAGCAGACATGGCCAATGACATTAAATTTTTTTATTTATTTTGAAAACTGTGCTTCCTTCCAACATGACAAAGCAATGGCAACAGAAAGCTTATCTAACAAACGAACACATAAGTGCCTCGCACACCCGGCAGACTATCCAAAATATGTCTAAAATTCAGAACAACTGACTCGCACACCTGGGAGACTATCCAAAACATGTCTAACATTTAGAACAAGTATCTCGCACACCCGGGAGACTATCCAAAACATGTCTAACATTCAGAACAAGTACTCGCACACCCGGGAGACTACCCAAAACATGTCTAACATTTAGAACAAGTACTCGCACACCCGGGAGACTACCCAAAACATGTCTAACATTTAGAACAAGTACTCGCACACCCGGGAGACTACCCAAAACATGTCTAACATTCAGAACAACATCCACGGCCTTGATTTCTAGAAATAGGATGTTTCAGCGGCACCTTCTACTCTTTCCCCTTTGGTGATCTACTTCTCTTGCGAGAACGGCCCCTTCCCTCCCTGCAGCTCCTCTGTAATGGGACCCCAGTGGCTGCATCAAGGCTGGGGGACGCCTGCTGACTGTCCAAAAGTGCAGATGCCCCTGAGGGACTGTAAGAATTCGCAAAATTTACAGTTCTGAAGATTAATTTTTTTGATTAAAGAATCCCAGGGCGTTGTGCTTTTAAATTTCCAGGGATAAAAATGGCTGTCGCACCACATGGCCGAAGACAAAGGGGCTTGGAATGCAGCTTTCTGTGTCTGGAAGTAAGGTTCAATGGAGCTGCCAATAAAAGGGGTGACCCCACCCCCCCCTGCAGCAGGACAATCGATGCCTGTTTACATAACGTTACCACAGGACAATGCTTTGTTTACAAAGCAATTGAATGCTATTAGCATTTGTTTGTATATCGAGTGGATACATCTAAACTGCAGAAGAGACTTTTGTATCTTGAATGTGATCCATTTAAGAATTGAATGGGTCTAAATCACCTAGCATTCTGGACAATAGAGCAGTTGTATTTCCCTTTTGTTTCAGCCCAGGGAGCTCCGGAAGACACATTAACCCAGTCCAACCACTCTGAGTTAGCCAATCACAGCTTTCTCTTGTGTATTGGACCCTTTGGGCGGGGAATTTTGCACACAGCCCTTGCAGGGCAGAATGGCAGGACCCCACCAGGTATAAAGATAGCTGCTGAGAAACTAGCTCGCTTCTTTACTTCGCTGGACCACAGGTGAGCAGGGTGTTCTGACTCCTCAACAAGGCAACCTAGCAGGAGTTTGGGGTGGTGATTTAAGGGAATTGCTAAGATTGTTTAAATAACATTGTAGCCATTGTATCCCTCGTTTTCACCATCTGCAACCCCGTTATATAGTTTTACTGTAATTACTGTGTTCGTGTGGTATAGTTTATCCTTTTGATTGTAGTTTATTTAGGTAATAAAACTTGATTTTTCTCTCATCCAAACCACTTGTCCATTTTAATATCATTAATTATAAGTTCCTCCACTCAGAACTGAAGGAGGGGTAGTGATTCGAAACCGCTGTTTGTAAATTGGTTTAGAGTGCAGCAGCAAAAGCCTGCTGACCAGGTGAATTACCGTAAACCAGGTAAAAGGTTGGAATTGGTCAGAGCTCAGAGGCAAAGGCTGCTGGCCAGGTGAATTACCATAAACCAGTTAAAAGAAGCCCCCACCTTACAAATGGCGAGCCAGGTAGGAGTGGAGGCAGTTTTTGATTTAATAAGTGGTCTGGATCTGGAGAAAGCATCAGCTCTTGTTTCTCTCGTTATTTTCAGTATGTGGGTAGCCCTGCGGACGTTAGCGGCAGCGTGTAGGCTGACCTATCATAGTATAGGTGGCTGGGTTAAGGAGGGTGAGAAGAGGGTGCAGGAGGAGGTTAAAGACGCCAAGAATCGGGAGTCCCAGCTTGAAAAATGCCAGGCGGAGGTAGAACGCCTCAGAGAGGTGTATGAGGCCAGAGCTAGTGGTATGAGGGTGCGGGAAGAGAATGCACGCCTCGCACTAGAGGTCACGAAATGCCAGGCATTTATAGAGTGCCTTGTGCAGGAAGTCACAGAGGCGAGGGACAGAGAGATGAGGCTACAAGAGGAGAATGCACACCTCACCCAAGAAGCTAGCGAGGGAGAGAGCCATGCGAGAAACGAAATAGAATTCCTAAAGTACCAAATCACTGAGGCCAGGGAAAATGAGACGAGACTGCAGGAAGAGAATGCCAGGTTTGGTGAAGCAGATCATGGCCCCTGGAGGGCAGAGATAGAAAGCCTTAACGTGGCTTTAAAGGTAGCAAGGGGAATGATTTGCGTGATCAGCCCGAAGGCAGGTCAGCTGGATTTTACTGCCAGCCCAAGTGAAACCATCCCACAGGCAGTACCCAGAATGGGGCTGGATAGGGAATTAGAGATCCCAAGACAGCAGCCCACAGCCCCAAGTCCCCAGGGGCTCTGGCGGCAAGACGGGGTGGAAAATGGGGTGGTAGGAGAACACCAGCATGTCCCGCTAGGCAGGCGGGGACCAGGATCAGTGTACCCCCTCCAACAACGGAGGTACGGTCCACCCGTGAGGAGTGTGCCTGAGAATAGGAATCCTCAGCCCACAGCAAGTTCGAGTTCACAGGCAAGCACTGTGGCTTGTGTGGGGGGAGGAGCCATTCATGTTCAGAGTAAGCTGTTTAAGCCAGGGAACAGGGAAGGAGAGTTCTGGGACCCCTGTAGAGCAGGTCCAGTAGCAGAAATCCAGGACAAGGGAGGCACACAGGGGATAGTTTTGGCCCCAGACGAAAGGCAGGTCCAAATTTCCCCATTTAAAGCCACCTGGGTGAGGGAATATGAGTTTGCTGTCCATGCAAGTTCAAGTTCACAGCCTGTAAAAACAGGCACTGTGACTTGTTTCCAGGGAAAAGTTGTCCAGTCCACCAATTGGAACACTTCACTACCCCAGTGGGACCCTAGTTTTGCCCAAAGTTCAAATTTAAAAGGATTATGTGACTCAGAAATGGAGAAACAGCAGCCTGGGATTAGAAATCAGCAGGCTGCTGCCCATTCATTCACTGAAACTGCCTGCACAGGCGCTGGTCTGGAGACAGGAATCCCCCAGTCTTCCGAACAGCAGATTCACGCAGGTGCAGAGGCCTGTTTAAAGGCACCAGCTTCTCAGCCAGCTTCTAGAGTGGTCCCCCCCATGATGTGGGACCCTGGGGGGGCAGGGATAGCAATCCCTCTTGCAGGAGACAAAGGGGAGGAGCTGATACCAGGTTTTAAACATGGGGAGGAAAATTTCCAGCCACCAGCAGTGGGTGGTGAGAGTATACCTGCCCCCAGCACAGGAGTGCGCAGGGAAGAGCAGACAAACCCAGAGAGAGATTTGCACCGGCAGGCTGCCAGGTACATTTTACAGTGCGGGCTATTTGGACATGGGGTAGAAGGCTCCCAGCCAGCTAGGGCTGCGACCCTGGCTCAGGGCCCACCAGCCAAAGTTTCCCCCACTGAGACGCCCCTCAGAAGGTCTCTTCGGGTGCCCCAGCCTAAGAAAGCATGGTCACCCACTTTACAGTGGAGTAGGGCGGTCTCCCGAGCCAGGGAGAAGCCAAAGAACAGGGGTCCCCACTCAACAGCCATAAGCTGCGGTGGACCAGAGACAGGAGGCAGTCCAGCTTCGCTGCAGCCAGCAGCAATCTGCGACAGTGCCAGAGATTAGCCTGGCCGTCCGGAGACGGGCGGCATTGTATTATAGCTATGTGTGAATATAGCATGCTTTTAAGGTGTATTTTAGTTTCATATAACTAGTCTTAAGTTTAAGTTTAAAGAGTTTAAGTTTACATGTGTGCCGAATGTTTGTATTTTGGTCCGAGGTCAAGGGACCCAACCATGTCTCCACCTAAGGCAGCAGGTCAGTGAGACCTGGCTGCATGTCCTTTTAAGTTTTTGCAGGAGATTGGAAAATGAAGCAGCCATGTTTGCCCAGCCCGAGCTGGGCATCGAATGAAGATATGGAGACAGAATATTGGGGATCACCTCGCCACTGGACGAATCCAGGAGACCCCGCAGCGATCTTCGGGAAAAACCAGACAGTGTCCGGAGGAACTTGCCTACTCCTCCTACGGGGAGGAGATGGGCTCCAGCTGGGTGGGGCACGGCCCCCAACCCAGCACTATCCTGACCGAAGTTCACTTGCGGGAGACCTCGCTGTTGAGGTGTCATGATGGGGAAGCGCGGGCGCCTGGTCAGGGACGCGTTCCCCGGGAGTGCGTGGTGATGGCCCGGGTAGGATTGTAAGGGAGGGGGAGACCCAAGAGTCGCATGGGTGCGTTCGGGGAAGGGAGGAACTCACCCGGAGGCCCACGGACAAAGTTAGTAAGTGTGGCTGGGGAGGATGAGTGGGTGGCCGGATCTGGGATCCAAGCTTGTGTGGGGCCAGGGAGAGCCGCCACACAGGCACCCATCATCTTTCTGCAGCCAATCGAGGGAAGACGGGAGGGGGAAAGACTGGGAGTCGAGATCCCATGCTCCCCAGTCTCGGTCTGTGCTAAGGTATATTTTAAACAGGAGGGGTACCCCGCCTCCACAAAAGGACAAGGGAACGGCTCGGGGCTGGCAGAGCAGACTGGCCTGTAAATCCATTCTGCCTGCTTTAAAGTTTAAGAAGGTTAAAGGGGGGTAGAAGGTACTTTTACTGCCCGAGTGGGAGGAGCAATACCCACTTGAATTTCGCGACCCATCATCGGCACGTGATGATCGGGGTTTATTTAAGCATGTTGTTTCAAATGTTTAATGATTTTTTGTATTTTGTGTTGCAGCCCCAAGTTGAGCAGAGGCGTAGGATCCTCTCCGTGCTTGGGACCAGTTTGTGACAACTCCAAGTTGAGCAGAGGTGTAGGACCCTCTCCGTGCTTGGGATCATTTTGATTACATTGTGTAACTAAGGTTGCAACATTTTGTAATAACTTATGATGTAAAAAAGTGATTGTAAATTTGGTTTACACTGTATAATTTTACAAGCGTGTAGGGGTATGAGACCCCTTATTGAGAACTGAAGTATCTGTAAGATGCCTACCATACCATGGTTTTTTTCTTGAATTTAAGGGGAATAGATGGGATGGGGATCAGTGGCAGATAGCTATTAGGTAAATACAGGGGATGGTTGTTTGTGAGGGGTCAGAAATTATTGCTCATTTCTTCAAGAGGATACTACAAGCAAGCTGGAAGTATCCAAGGGCGGACTGTAAGAATTCGCAATAATTTACAGTTCTGAAGATTAATTTTTTTGATTAAAGAATCCCTGGGTGTTGTGCTTTTAAATTTCCAGGGATAAAAATGTCTGTCGCACCACATGGCTGAAGACAAAGGGGCTTGGAAAGCAGCTTTCTGTGTCTGGATGTAAGGTTCAATGGAGCTGCCAATAAAAGGGGTGTCCCCACCCCCCCCTGCAGCAGGACAATCGATGCCTGTTTACATAACGTTACCACAGGACAATGCTTTGTTTACAAAGCAATTGAATGCTATTAGCATTTGTTTGTATATCGAGTGGATACATCTAAACTGCAGAAGAGACTTTTGTATCTTGAATGTGATCCGTTTAAGAATTGAATGGGTCTAAATCACCTAGCATTCTGGACAATAGAGCAGTTGTATTTCCCTTTTGTTTCAGCCCAGGGAGCTCCGGAAGACACATTAACCCAGTCCAACCACTCTGAGTTAGCCAATCACAGCTTTCTCTTGTGTATTGGACCCTTTGGGCGGGGAATTTTGCACACAGCCCTTGCAGGGCAGAACGGCAGGACCTCACCAGGTATAAAAGATAACTGCTGAGAAGCTAGCTCGCTTCTTTACTTTGCTGGACCACAGGTGAGCACGGTGTTCTGACTCCTCAACAAGGCAACCTAGCAGGAGTTTGGGGTGGTGATTTAAGGGAATTGCTAAGATTGTTTAAATAACATTGTAGCCATTGTATCCCTCATTTTCGCCATCTGCAACCCCGTTATATAGTTTTACTGTAATTACTGTGTTCGTGTGGTAGAGTTTATCCTTTTGATTGTAGTTTATTTAGGTAATAAAACTTGATTTTTCTCTCATTCAAACCACTTGTCCGTTTTAATATCATTAATTATAAGTTCCTCCACTCAGAACTGAAGGAGGGGTAGCGATTCGAAACCGCTGTTTGTAAATTGGTTTAGAGTGCAGCAGCAGAAGCCTGCTGACCAGGTGAATTACCGTAAACCAGGTAAAAGGTTGGAATTGGTCAGAGCTCAGAGGCAAAGGCTGCTGGCCAGGTGAATTACCATAAACCAGTTAAAAGAAGCCCCCCCTTACAGGACGGCCTGGACGGACTCTGGGCTTGGAGGGGCCGGATGCTGACTGCTCCAAATGGACATGGGTGGAAGCAGTCTGTCCTGCAGGTGATGGCAGCTGCAGTGGAGACGTACCAGCGTTGGCATCAGGAATGCTGACATCCTGAGAGCGGACACCTGCTCCGTGGTCAGCCGACACACTGGCACTCTGATGGGGCAGTACCGCAGCATGCGGACCAATCGGCTGGTCCACAGATTGCTGGCCTGCTGTGGTGCTGCAAGGGCCCTGGGTAATCCTGCCTGATCCATCGAGGGTGGCAGCAGTCAGTGCTTGTGTGGCCTCAATCTGCCTATGCATGAGGCCAGCGAGGGACTGCGTGGCAGCACACAGCACTTGCATGGCAGGTGCCAGTGCTTCGGTGAAGCCCTGGACAGTCCTTTCCAGTGATGTGCCGACGCCCTGGGCAGTCTTTTCCAGGGATGCCCTGAAGCCCTGGGCACTCCTTTCCAGGGCTGCCCCGAAGTCTTGCACAATCCTTTCCTGTGCTGCCCGAAGTCTTGCACACTCCTTGCCAGTGTCTCGATGGGTTCAGGCATCCTTGCAACTGCAGCCATCAGCTCAGTGTGCCTGAGTCGTGCCTGGGCGCTCATTTCTGTGAGGGAACACACCTCTTCTGCGCTCTGTGCAGCAGTCATCGTGGCCTGACGCGCCCTCCGAGCAGACGGCTCCCGAGCTTCCCTACCCCCCTTGCGTTGCTGGAGGCCGCTGGTTCCTGCAAATGGTTCCTCCTCAGAGCCATCCCCCCCGCTCCCTTCCAAGGAAGCACTATCCCCAGTCTGCAGATGGGCTGGCTCGCCTGAGGGTGGGACGGATGGTCTGGCTTCCTCCTGCTCGTCGCCTTTGGAGTCAGTGTCCCTGGCAGCTTGCTGGCCAAGCTCCCTAGCTGGTGATGCAGCATCTGAAAGCAGGGAGGTTGAAGAGTGGCTTTAGCGAAAGGACAGGGTGGCAGCAAGGGATGCAAGAGTGCTGCAATGCTCTGACATGGGTCCAGACTGAAAAAGCATGCTGGTGGGGGGAACAAGTGGAAGGAGAGAGTTCAAAAAGGTGATGACCTTACCATCGCTGTGCACAATGGGGTCGGCAGCTCCAGTGGTGACAGGACCACTCATCCGGCCTCCAACAATCTGGTGGACTCTTTCCTCCAGTTCCGTGAGTTCCTGCAGCTGAGGAGGGCCCCCTCCAGTACGATTCTGTTCCCTCCTGTTCCTGGCCAGCTTGCCCTGCAGGAGAAAGGACGGGAAGTTCTGAAACATGCTGCCCTGAGTTGTCATCTCATGCCCCCCCATGGTGGATCAGCCCTTACTGTAGTGTATGTACCTTTAAGAGAGAACTACTTTTACAGCTCCTGTATACTGTAGTACCGGCAGTGACCACACCTGTATATAAGCCTTGAGCAGGCATCTGTACTGTTAGTTTTTAGACTACCCTCATCCAGTAAACACCTGTTGATTGTTGATCTGCAGTCTCCGTCTATTTATTGAAGAACACCATGGCCCAGAAATTCCAGAACGGGGCTTGCAGCGCGTGCAAGCCCCGTATTTACACTTACCCCGCGCTACTGACGATCAGCTCCAGGGACGCCTGGACTTGGTGAATGAAAAAGAAGAATCCCGGGCAGCGTATGACGTCACGCCGCCCAGGAGTGCAGCCAGCGCGAAGCCAGGAGCGTGCAGTGTAAGTGAGACACGCCCCTTGAGGTCTCAGTTTCACTGGACACGCCGCCAATGTTTCTGTCAAGCTGCTAAGGATTTTTACATGCAAAGCAGCTGTTTAAATAGGTTTTTGGAAGTTTTCTGAAGATTTTGGTAACTTTTATAAACTTTTTAAAATGTTTACATTATTTTGAGTAATCTGAAGTAGTTTTAAAGAGAATTAAAGCAATTTAAAGACTTTTAAAAGCCCTAAAATAATTTTTTAAATTCCATTTATTTATTTAGCAATGTCGTCGTCATACGTGTCTTCACACTGTTCCCTTTGGGGAACTGTATGAAGTGGTGGAAGGATTTATGGCCGTGATAAACGCTCATTCCGTGACTGTAACCATCTTTGAACCAGCCATTAGGGCGGTTAGTCCTATGGCGGGAGGGTTTTACGGGCTCCCACAAGCTATACAAGGAGGGGGGGCCACCCACACCCACGGACGCAAATATCCCACTGGATGTCAACCCAGAATTTAGAGCCGGAGCTCCGACTCCACTTGCCGGGACTGTCTGGAGCGGGGTTCGAAACCCTACCCTGATCTGGCCCAGCGGCGGGGAGCCTACCGCTATGACAAAGGCCCAATCTGATTAGCAACGTGAAATGGCAGCATAGGGCTCCAGTCACGGGGAGGGAAAAGGCGCAGGAAACGTATGGGTGTCACCTTTTGTGCGGAGTGGGCCTTTTGCGTAGCAGTAAGCATCCCCGCCGCTGGGCCAGAAGAAGTAGGGTTTTGAACCCCACTCCAGACAGTCCCGGCAAGTGGAGTCGGAGTTCCAACTTTAAATTCTGGGTGGACATCCAGCGGGATACTTGCGTCCGTGGGTGTTGGTGGCCCCCCCCGCTCAGAAGGGTTGTGGGAGCCCGTAAAACCCTCCCGCCATAGGACTAACCACCCTAATGGCTGGTTCAAAGATGGTTACGGTCACGGAATGAGCGTTAATCACGGCCATAAATCCTTCCACCACTTCATACAGTTCCCCAAAGGGAACAGTGTGAGGATACGTACGATGATGACCTCTTGCGCAATGCACCTCCTTGGACCCTCAGTCGCAGATGCGAGGGGGCAAGTCGTGCAATTGTTAAATTTTTCATTTTATTGACATGTAAAATGTTGGCCCAGTAATTCCCTTCCAACTGCGCGAGTACGGTCGGGGTACTTACGCATCTGGCCGGATGAAATGCCGGTTTTCAGCATGCACAGTGCTTTTGGGGAAAACCGGCATTTCCTGTCCTCTGAACGAAGGGGTTCAGAGGCAGAACGCGTGCGACTGCACAGGCAGCGCATGCGCAGTATACTTCGCCGCTTTCATTACTGCTTTCGGTGAGGTCAGGTCCTTACAACTTACACATGAAAAAAGCATGGGTACAGTTGCTCCAGAGGCTGCGGAGGAAGATATTTCTTATCGTGGAGCTTCTGAAAGTATGTATGTCTGTATATATTCCTTTGCGTGTTATGTATATATTCCTTTACTTATGTGTATGAATGTATTATTTAATTATGACTTTCAGAGAAAGTAACTTATTTGAAAATCATAATTAAAAACATACATTCATACACATTAGTAAAGGAATATAAAACATACATACATATACGTAAAGGAATATATGTGGACATACATACATAACTCATTCTCACATTCCATTCACACAGCCACAATTGCTCCTTCTACCTACCGTTCTGAAAACCCTTTAAAAAAAAAAAAATTTTAACTTTAAAACTTACTTAAAATTTCTTAAAATAACTTCCCTCCCTTTCCCAAACAAAAATATTGCATTTCAGAAGCTCCACGATAAAATGTTTCTTCCTCCGCAGCCAATGAACCACTTTACACTTGCTTTTTTCAAGTGTAACTTCTGAGGACTTACCCTCACGGATTTCATGAATGAAATCTACGAAGTTCACTGCGCAAGCGCTGCCTGTGCAGTCGCACGCGCTCGAGGTCTGGAAATGCCAGCTTTCCCCGCATGCGCTGTTCATGCTGAATGCCGGCATTTCCAACGGCCAGATGCGTGAGTACCCCGAGCGCACTCACGCCTTTGGCCGCGAATTTCTGGCCCCATACCTTAAGATTCACGGATTCAACAGTGGCGACGAGGTCGATTCGAATCTACCTGCAACTCTGCATTTCCTCCCAAGGATTCGCTCCGGGAGGACAGTGGAAGAAAGTCGAGGCCGGAAGCATGGGCGTCGACCACGAGCAACCGCCCAGTCATCCGGCAGAGAGTGAACATCGCAGGGGAGGCTGTTGAGAGCTGGGCTTAGTTCTCCAGCCACGACGATCCAGCAACAGACTGGCAACAGGTACAGCGCAGACCCTACCCGGACAGCGGCGGCTGGAGCTGACCGACGGCATAGAAAAGGCTGAGCAGCTTCGACGGGGTAAGAGAGAGGGTAAAGCGCACAGGGCGCAGCCGGGGGTTAAGACTGAGCGGCGTCGATGGAAAACAAAAAGAGAGAGAGGGTAAAGCACAGCCGGGGTTCAGGACCGAGCGGCGGCAATGAGAGAGGCGCACAGGAGAACGCGCAGAGCGCAGCCAGGGCTCAGGGGCTGAGCAGCATCCGCGGGGAAAGAAAGGAAGCGCGGGAGACACCATTTGAGCCACGGAGAAGAAGGGAGAGCGCGGGAGACGCCATTTTTGAAGCCGCAGCAGAGAAGAAGGGCGAGCGCGGGAAGAAAGGAAAGCACGGGAGACGCCATTTTGAGCCAGCGGAGAAGAAGGGAGAGCGCGGGAGACGCCATTTTAGACAGTCTAACCACACCCAGGGATGCCGAAGAGTGGCAGTGTCACAGCGTTCGACAATGAAGTCGAAGATTGGGCGACATATGTGGAACGCATTGAGGTGTACTGCAAGGCGAATGAAATGCCAGATGCCAGGAAAGCACTGGTTTTGTTGAATTCCATGGGTGCAAAAACGTATGGCTTACTGCGAAACCTAATAACCCCAGAGAAGCCAGTAGAAAAGGATTTCGAAAGCAGAGTGGAAATCCTACAGGACCACTTAAACCCCACACCGCTGCTGATAGCAGAAAGATTTAATTTCCACAAAAGGAACCAGCATAAAGACGAAAGTAATGCTGAGTATTTAACGGAACTGCGTAAGCTATCGAAACACTGCCAGTTTGGAATGGGACTAGCAGATACGTTAAGGGACAAGTTTGTGTGTGGGCTTCAAAGTGAAGGAACTCAGAAACGGCTTCTATCAGAAAAGGATCTTACGCTGGACAAGGCTTTCAGCATGGCAGTATCACACGAAGCAGCCGCACGGGGCGCTGCAGAGATACAACGGAGACCGCAAGAATATGGCACCAATGAAATGCCATATGGAGCAGGGAAGTGTTATCGCTGCGGCAGAACAACACACGACCAGAAGGATTGTTGGTTCAAGGACCAAGTGTGCAGACAGTGTGGAAAAGCAGGACACATAGCAAGAGTCTGCAGGTCAGGGAAGAAAACCAGCAGCAAGAAATCTCCACAGGAGAAGTACAAAAAGGTACATGAGGTGACGGACAGTAGTTCAGACGAACAGAAAAGTGATACAGACTCCGGAAGCAAGGAGCTGGGGTGTCTGAAACTACATAATGTAATAAAAATGGAGGATCACCAGACTATCTGGGTCACGCTCAAGATAGACGGAGTCCAAGTGAAAATGGAATTGGACACAGGATCAGCCCTAACAGTCATAAACCGAAAGGACTACAAGTGGCTATTCTCACATATACCCTTAAAAGCTACAGAGATTGTCTTGAAGATGTACACGGGGCAAAAAGTCTACCCCAAAGGAAAAATAAGGGTGAACGTGATATACAAAGGCCAGGAAATACCAAAAATGGACCTATATGTATTGCCAGATGGAGGACCACCACTACTAGGACGTGACTGGATCCGGAAGATACAATTAGATTGGCATTCCATACAGGCACTGAAGGTTGAGGCCAAAAAGGATGACGACGTCACACCTGGACGACTGTCAAAAATGCTAACTGCTGCACAAGAAGTGTTCCAGGAGAGACTCGGAACACTAAAAGTCATAACAGCGACGATTAAAATAGAGGAAAATGCAAGCCCAAAGTTTTTTACGGCCAGACCGGTGCCTTATGCGATCCGACCAGCCGTCGAAGCAGAGCTGGAAGGGTTGGAACGTTCAGGAGTACTGTCCAAAGTGGACTGGAGCGAGTGGGCTACACCCATCGTTCCTGTAATGAAGAGGTCGTTGAGTAATACGCCTGGGGAACCAAAGAAGGTCCGCATCTGTGGGGATTTTAAGGTGACAGTGAACCCAGTCCTTCACACGGTACAATATCCGCTTCCACGGATTGAAGATATTTTCGCCTCGCTATCTGGAGGAAAACGCTTCACTAAGATTGATCTGGCCCAGGCGTACCTGCAAATGGCGGTAGAAGAAGCCTCGAAACAATTCCTCACGATCAACACTCACAAAGGTCTCTACCAATACAACCGGCTGGTGTTCGGGGTAGCATCAGCTCCGGCTATTTGGCAAAGGGCAATGGATCAAGTCCTGCAAGGGATTCCAGGGACCCAGTGTTATTTGGACAACATCCTGGACACGGGTGAAAATGACAGTGATCACCTCGCCAACCTGGAGAAGGTGCTCACTAGATTGAAGGAATATGGGCTACGAGCTAATCGCCACAAGTGCGAGTTTTTCCAGAAGCAGATCTCGTATTATGGCCATGTTATTGATGAAGAGGGGTTACATAAGTCCCCTGAAAAGATTGAGGCAGTAGTCAAGGCTCCAGCACCGGAAAATGTGTCACAACTGAGGTCGTTCCTCAGGCTGGTGAACTACTACCATAAGTTCTTAACAAATTTGTCTACAGTATTACACCCACTGAACACCCTACTGCAAACGGGGGTACCATGGAAGTGGAATGACGAATGTAAATGAGCTTTCCAGAAGTGCA
Source organism: Somniosus microcephalus (assembly GCF_052327205.1). NCBI lineage: Eukaryota > Metazoa > Chordata > Chondrichthyes > Squaliformes > Somniosidae > Somniosus > Somniosus microcephalus. The sequence continues at coordinate 96,388,693 of NC_140995.1, read as the reverse complement.
AAGAATTGATCACATTAAAAGAGGTGTTGGCCCATTTCAACCCAGCACTACCAATTCGGTTGGCGTGTGATGCATCACCCTATGGTATTGGAGCGGTGCTGTCACACAAATTCCCAGACGGGTTGGAGAGGCCAGTAGCCTTTGCGTCTCGGTCACTAACCTCAGCCGAGTGCAACTACGCCCAGATTGACAGGGAGGCCCTCAGCCTAGTGTGGGGAGTAAAAAAATTCAACCACTATCTGCATGGGCAAAAGTTCACCTTGCTGACTGACCACCAACCACTTGTCTCCATCTTTAATCCAAAGAAGGGCGTTCCGGTGATGACTGCACAATGGCTACAAAGATGGTCCCTTTTTCTAGGGGCGAACCAATATGAAATAGAGTATAAGGGCACGAAATAGCATAGAAATGCTGATGGGCTATCACGCCTGCCACTGCGTACTGCGGAGGAAGCACCAGCAGTGGACCCTGTCGAAATATTTTATTCGTCGATAATTGAACGCTTGCCAGTAACTAACGCGGATATAGAGAAGGAGACCCGAAATGATCCGACACTGTCTCGGGTATATGATTTGACGGTGAAGGGATGGCCAACACATGGCGACTCACTTTTGCCAGCATTCTCATCCAGAAGAGAACAGCTGTCAGTATGCCAGGGGAGAGTGATGTGTGGATCCCAAGTGGTAATTCCACCCAAGTTAAGGGGGAGAGTGCTCAATGAGCTTCACGAAGGCCATCTGGGAGGGTGAAAATGAAAAGCCTTGCTAGGGCTTATGTGTGGTTGCCGGGGATCGATCAACAAATCGAGGACCTAACAAAGAGCTGCTCAGGATGCCAGAAAGTCCAAAATGCACCACCACATGCCCCTCTACACCCATGGGAGTGGCCCTCCTCTGCATGGCAACGGGTGCATATTGATTTTGCTGGCCCATTCATGGACTCAATGTTCTTAATAGCAGTGGATGCACACTCGAAATGGCCTGAGGTGATCAAAATGTCCTCCACCACTACGGAGAAAACGATTGCAGTCCTACGGACCATATTTGCCAGGAACGGCTTGCCAGAGCAGATTTGCTCTGATAACGGACCACAGTTTGTGTCCGAAGAGTTTTGGAAATTTATGAGAAGGAATGGGGTAAGGCATTACACATCCGCCCCGTATCATCCAGCCACAAATGGATTGGCTGAGAGGTTCGTACAATCCTTTAAAAAGGCAGTAAGGGCCATGTGCAATGATGACATTCCACTACAGCATAAGGTGGACAATTTCCTTTTAGCCTACAGAAATGCGACACATGCAGTTACCAACCAGACCCCGGCCATGATGTTCTTTAACCGAAGGTTGAGATCTCGTCTGGATTTGCTCAGACCAAATGTGCAAAGAAATGTTGAGGATAAGCAATTCCAGCACATCAATGAGAAGCCGACAAGGAGCTTCAATGTAGGACAACCAGTCTTGGCACGCGACTACCGAACAGAGAAATGGCAACCCGGAATGATATGCACACGGCAGGGGCCACTAATGTACACAGTGGATGTCGGGGAGAACATTGTGAGACGCCATGTCGACCAGATCCTAGCGTCACAGGAACGAGTCAACCCCATGTCTCACGTACCTGGGGATGAACCCGACATACCGGTAGCATCTACCCCAGAAACAGTAGCAGCAGAAACTGATGAACTAACCGACGACAGGGGGCCAGAATCGCCTCCGCACCAAGAACAAGACACTCAGGAAAGGTGCTATCCAGAAAGGATCAGGAAGCCGCCCCAAAGACTGAATCTATAAATGGACTATTTCAGTTAAATGTGCATGTTAAAGTGTTAACTGTTATTTGAATGTTATGGTACTGTTAATCTAAAAGGGGAGGAATTGTAGTGTATGTACCTTTAAGAGAGAACTACTTTTACAGCTCCTGTATACTGTAGTACCGGCAGTGACCACACCTGTATATAAGCCTTGAGCAGGCATATTTACTGTTAGCTTTTAGACTACCCTCATCCAGTAAACACCTGTTGATTGTTCATCTGCAGCCTCCGTCTATTTATTGAAGAAGACCATACCTTAAGATTCACGGATTCAACACTTACATTATGTCCTGAGTTGTCATCTCATGCCCCCCCATGGTGGATCAGCCCTTACATTATGTCCTGAGTTGAATGTGCCTGTGCGTTCCCAGAAAGGGCCATGGGTGCTGGCTGACAGATGGCCATTGGGGCATCGCGCACCCTCTGGCCATAAAGTCAGGTGCAGATGGAGGGATGAAGAAGATTGCCAACAAGTCACTCACCCTAACGACCCGAGTGAGATCGTTGAACTTCTTCCTGCATTGCACAGGAGTCCTGGGCGCCACGCTGCTGGAGTTGACTCTTTGACAAACTTCCCTCCAAGCTCTGCGGTACTCGTTCTGATGAGGCCTCCTGCCATTGTCAGGGTACAGCACTGCTCACCGGCGCTCCACTGCGTCAACCAAAGCATCCAATGCCCTTTTGGAAAACCGCTCCGCTATCTGCCTCACCCTCTCCATCTGGTCAAAGTTTGTAACGCCTCAGATTGCACAGCGCCGATTTTGAGGCCTACAGAGCGATGAGTCTGGCTGCTGAACCTAATTGACCCGCCCCTTTAAGAGCTGGCTGGTGCCAGCATGTCTCGTGGCCATCGATTATTGACAGCACCTGTGCTGCACCCGTCCGCCCAGATATTGAGTAGCGCTGCCAGGTTAGCGCCTTAGGAGTCCCGTGCAGCGCCTGATTTAACGCCGCAATCACCTTCAGGGGCGCAGCAACCCAATATTGCTGGAGGTGGCGATAAGTTGCACATGGCGATAAAATTTGCGCATCGCCAATTCTAGCGCCCCGAGCGGGGCTATACCCAATATCTCCCCCATAGAAAGTTACTGCACGGAAGGAGGCCATTTTGGCCCATTGTGTCCGTGCCAGCCAACAAAGAGCTATCCAGCCTAATCCCACTTCCCAGCTCTTGGTCTGTAGCCCTGCAGGTTAGAGCATCCCAAGTGCACATCCAAGTACTTTTTAAATGTGGTTAGGGTTTCTGCCTCTACCACCCTTTCAGGCATTGAGTTCCAGACCCCCACAACCCTCTGGGTTAAGAAATTTCCCCTCAAATCCCCTCTAAACCTTCCACCAATTACTTCAAATCTGTGCCCCTGGTTTTTGACCCCTCTGCTAAGGGAAATAGGTCCTTTCTATCCACTTTATCTGTGCCCCTCATAATTTTATACATCACAATAAGGTCTCCCCTCAGCCTTCTCTGTTCCAAGGAAATCAGACCCAGCCTATCCAGTCTTTCCTCATAACTAAGATTCTCTACTCTCGGCAACATCCTTGTAAATCTCCTCTGTACCCTATCTAGTGCAATCACATCTTTCCTGTAATGTGGTGACCAGAACTGCATGCAGTACTCTAGCTGAGGCCTAACTAATGTTTTGTACAGTTGAAGCATAACCCCATGCTCTTGTATTCTATGCCATGGCTAATAAAGGCAAGCATTCCGTATGCCTTCTTAACCATCTTATCTACCTGGCCTGCTACCTTCAGGGATCTGTGGACATGCACTCCAAGGTCCCTTTGTTCCTCTACGTTAGTCAGTGTCCTACCATTTAATGTGTATTCCCTTTCCTTGTTAACCCTCCCCAAATGCATTACCTCACACATCTCCAGATTGAATTCCATTTGCCACTGTTCTGCCCACCTGACCAATTTATTGATATCTTCCTGCAGTCTACAGCTTCTTTCTTCAGTATCAATCTCACAGCCGATTTTAGTATCATCTGTAAACTTCTTAATCATACTCCTTATATTCGAGTCTAGATCATTGATAAATATCACAGAAAGCAGGGGACCCAGTACTGAGCCCTGCGGAACCCCACTGGAAGCAGCCTTCCAGTCACAAAAACACCCATCAACCATTACCATCTGCTTCCTGTCTGCGAGCCAGTTTTGAATCCAACTTGACACTTTGCCCTGGATCCCATGGGCTTTTAACTTCGTGACCAGTCTGCCATGTGGAACCTTAACAAAAGCCTTGCTAAAGTCCATATACACTACATCAAATGCACTACCCTCATCTACCCTCCTTGTTACCTCCTCAAAAAATTCAATCAAGTTTGTCAGACACGACCTTCCCTTAACAAATCCGTACTGACTAACCTTGATTAATCCGTGTCTTTCTAAATGAAGATTTATCCTGTCCTTCAGAATTCTTTCCAATCATTTTCCCACCACCGAGGTTAGGCTGACTGGCCTGTAATTACTCGGTCTATCCTTTTCTCCCTTTTTAAACAAGGGTACCACATTAGCAGTTCTCCAGTCCTCTGGCACCACACCTGAAGCCAGGGAGGATTGAAAAATGATGGTCAGGGCGTCTGCTATTTCCACTTTTGCTTCGCTTGACAGCCTGGGATACATTTCATCTGGGCCTGGGGATATATCCACTTTTAAACCTGCTAAACCCCTTAATACTTCCTCTCTCGCTATGTTTATTTCATCTAATATTTTACACACCTCCCCCCGATAGCAATTTCTGCTTCGCCCCTCTCTTTTGTGAAAACAGACGCAAAGGGGTCAATTTTAACTCAGGTGCGGGGAATTGTCGGGTTCCCCGAATTTGGTGTTTCCCACACGAATCTAAATGGGTGTGTGAGAATGATGCAATTTTAACTCAATTGGCCAATTGATTTACAACGTGTGGGAACCCTTGGCAAATGAGAATTTCCAGTCAGAAAGTCACATAATGGGCCAGAAATTAGGATCGGGGGCTTGCCGCGCGTGCAAGCCCCCGATCTGCACTCACCCTGCGCATGACATCTGAAGCCCGGGCCTGCTTGCATTTCCTGTCCCTGGCCCGGTTCCGATGTCGGCGCGATGTGCTTGCCTGATCCAGCGGCGTAGTTAGTGCGATGTGCCGGCTGGGATCGGGTGAGCACTCTGCAGCCAATCAGGGGAGGGGAAACTCATTCATGAGTTTGATAGTAAAGACTGTCAAACTCATGAAAAATACGGGCACCCAAAAGACTAGTTTAACTTTAATTAAAATTTTAAAAAACATCCCAATAATTAAATAAACTATAAATAAATTTAAAAAACTATTTAAAACAATTAATAACATTTTTGAATTTTTTTTTTCACGAATTTGGGTCTAAAATAAACTTACCTTACTGTAAAGTCCTTAAAAACAATGAAGCTGTGGAAAAAATGTAATAATTTTAATTATTAGACCACTTACCTTCAAGAATCCACTGCTTACACCTCCTTTTTTCATTTCCATAAAGTTCAGTCCCTTGCACACGCGCAAACCTGTCGAAACGAAGGAAGTTCAACGCATGTGCGCAGTCCTGCGCGCACGCATTGGACCTCTTAACCCCTTAGTTCGATGGAGAGGAAATGCCGGTTCCCCGCGCATGCGCTGTGCATGCTGGAATCCGACACTTCCAACGGGCCCACGCGTGAGTACACCGTCTGTACTCACGCGTTGGGACCGGAATTACTGGCCCAATATGACGTCATTATTGCTGCTGCATTTAGGGTCTGCAACAAGCCTTGCTTCTTCTGCAGGCTGCCAACCTTTTGGCATTTGCTGATACACTGAGCTGGAAGCAGAATGGCAAGAGAAAGACCAAGGTCTGCACCCCGTTTTGACGATGTTACCCTGCAGGCTTCAGTGGAGGGAGCAAGAGATCAGAAGGAGGTGCTCTTCCCTTCATCAGGGAGGAAGATGCCTCCCCAGCAGACAAAGGCTGCGTGGCTGCAAGTGGCAGAGGAGGTCAACTTATCGGCTACCCACAGAATCTGGATACAGTGCAAGAAGAGATTTCATGACCTTCAGCACACTGGAAAAGTGAGTATGAAGTTCCCATCACTCTCAATCTGATCTCCATTGCCTCTCCTCACCAGCACTCAGCTTTAGCAATCTCTTCCTCCACATCCCACTTGACACTGACATCCATGCGCCCTTACCCATTCCCACTCTCAACTATGCAGCCCTCACACTCCCTATCACTCTGATGCTATGAAAACAACTGACAACACACAAGGAGGGCCCTTGGTCTTGCCACCTCACCATCTTTGTCTCCTTGTAAGCATCTATGCTATGGATTCTCTACACCCTACACTCACTCCTTCATTCTCACTCAAACTCCACTTGTCTCCCTCATTGCAGGAAAAGAAAGCACGCAATAAAATAGAATGAGCAAGGACAGGAGGAGGGCCACCCTCAGTAGCCCACCTCACCCCCTGGGAGGAGGCAGTCCTGGAGATCGTAGGACTGGAGGATGAGGCGCAAGTGGGGGACGGACAGACGGGTGAATCACAGCAAGCTGGTGACAGAATAGTTTTCCATCTCTCTCATTGACATTGCATGAGTCGCTGATAATGATTCTGAAGCTATAACAGATGGACCTATGATCATCTCCAATGTGCAATGTGCATGTAACCTTGACCTCACATTTCTAACTCTTTCCTTTACTCCCCCACAGGACCATCGAGAGCCCCCGTCCCCACTGTCCAGGAGGAAGAGCCTGAGCTTCCAGACTCCTCAGAGGAATCTGCAACCTCTGAGGGTGCAGCGTCAGCAGAATTCAGTGCACCCAGCACCAGTGCAGACACACACACCTCGGTGGGACCTTCGGGACATAGAGTAGTGTTGTCACCTGGTGTATCACAGCTCACAAGTGAGCATCAGCAGATGGTGGAGACAGGGACAGCAGTGGAGAGTGCTAGTCGCAGGGCGCAGGACTCTGTTAGCTCGGCTCAGCTGCATGTCGACCCTCTGCCTCTGGGTCCATCCATAAGATCAGCGGGGCTGGAACTCCAGGAACAGATGCAGGAGTCTCTGGCAGGTTTTGTCTCCAGGGTCGATGTGAGTGTGGAGCGAATGGAGGAGTCCATAGCGAACATGAGCAGAGCCTTTGTGGAGTCATTGGCGCATGAACACATCACCATGGAAAGGATGGCAACCTCCATGGAGGAGATAAGTCACCAGGGTATGGAAAACATGGTGAGTGTTCATAATAGAATGACATCTCTTGAGGAGCAATTGGCATCTATTGAACAGAGAAACCAGACCTTCATGGAAGTCCTTCTGAGTAGGACTGCCAGTGCAGATACGGGTCCCCATGGCCCCCTGATGTGCAGCAAGGTGCCCTCAAGCCAGTTCCAAGCACTGGCCCCTTCTGGCCTGTGCAGCTTCAGGTGGGTGAGCAGCAGCCTAGCACTCCTGTTGCTGCTGCTGTTGTTCCTGGTTCTGCTGGTGCCGCGGCTGGTGTTCGAGCTCATTTGATGTCCAGAAGGGAAGGAAATAAATGGCTCCCATGCTTCTCGTATATGCCTCCATTGAGGAAGCGCTGAGTGAAGGTGGCGAGCGGGGTTTCCCAGGAGGTCGCACTGGAGATGTGTGTGAGGCTCCAACCTTCCACAGGTGTGGTTAAGCCTGGTAAAAGTTGCCCCAGGTCTGAAACAACAAAGTCCTGCCACCTGCAAATGATGACTGATCAAATCTCCTCTTTAATGGTTGAGCTGCAGCTGATCGTCAGCAAGCCAATAGTGCTCGTGCCAGGTTTCACAGGCGTGATCCCCACCAGGCGTGTTTTACGTGGGAAAAGGGTTAAAAATGCAAGGGCCTGTTAAAATGGGATTATAAAGGCCAATTATTGCTGATTAAGGGCCTTTAAACCAATCCCGCCTGTTGGAGGCTGGACTGATTCGGGGCCATCAGTCCCGCCTGGGTTAAAATGGCTCGGGGTCGCGAAGCAGGCGGGGGGTAGCCCGACCCCCAGTTTTTGCGATTTTAACCCCCCACACGCCTCAAAGCCCGCCTCATGGCTGAGTTAAAATCGAACCCAAAGTATTCATTAAGAACCCTACCGACGTCTCCTGCTTTCACACACAGATTACCCTCATGATCTCTAATAGGCCCTACCCTTTCTTTAGTTATCCTCTTACTCTTAATATATTTATATTTATAAAACATCTTTGGGTTTATTACCGTTGTGGTTCAGCTTTTTAATTTAGTCCCTAGCTGCTCAAACTCTCTCAGCAGAACCTCGTTCTTTGTCCTACCTATGTCGTTGGTACCCATGTGGACCACAACAACTGGATCCCCCCCTCCCACTCCAAGTTCTTCTCCAGCCCGGAGGAGATGTACTTTACCCTGTCACCGGGTAGGCAACACAGCCTTCGTGACTCACCCGCTTGGCAGCAGAGAACAGTGTCTATCCCCCTAACTATACCGTCCCCTACCACTACCACATTTATTTTTGCTCCCCCCTCTAGAATGGCTCCCTGTACCACGATGCTGTGGTCAGTTTGCTCGTCCTTCCTGCAGTCCCTGCTCTCGCCCACACAGAGAGTAAGAACCTCGTAACTGTTGGACAAGAGTAAGGGCTGAGGCTCCTCCACCACTACCCCCTGGTTCCCCATACCTGCCTCACTTGTAGTCACACCTAACTGTCCCTGACCACGGACCAAATTTGAATGAATTAATCTAAGGGGTGTGACTGCCTCCTGGAACACAGCGTCCAGGTAACTCGCCCCCTCCCTGATGTGCCTCAGTGTTTGAAGCTCGGACTCCAGCTCATCAACACGGAGCCGAAATTCCTCAAGCAACCAACAGTTACTGCAAATGTGGTCGCTGTGGACCTCAATGGTGTCCACCAGCTCCCACATGTTGCAGCAGTAACACATCGCCTGCCCTGTCATCTCTAATGTATTTAATTAATTAAGTGTTGAAGTTTTGAACGTTTAGTTTTAATCCTGGCTCTTAATTTAAACCAATGCCCAAGAAAACAAAAAAATACTGACCAACCAGTCACTTCCCTGCTTTCCTGTGACGTCACTCCTTGTTTTTTTTTGTTGTCTTTTAAATTGCCTGCTCTCTCACAGGTCGGTCCACTCCCATTGCTGCTCCCAATAGCTCGGTCTGGGCCTTGAGCCTCGGGCTTTATTTCCTCGCTCCTCCTTCGCCTGCTCCCTCACAGGTCGGTCCGCTCCCATTGCTGCTCCCAATAGCTCGGTCTGGGCCTCGAGCCTCGGGCTTTATTTCCTCGCTCCTCCTTCGCCCGCTCCTTCACAGGTCGGTCCACTCCTGCTGCTGTTCCCAATAGCTCGGTCTGGGCCTTGAGCCTCGGGCTTTATTTCCTCGCTCCTCCTTCACCCGCTCCCTCACAGGTCAGTCCACTCCTGCTACTGCTCCCAATAGCTCGGTCTGGGCCTCGAGCCTCGGGCTTTATTTCCTCGCTCCTCCTTCGCCCGCTCCCTCACAGGTCGGTCCGCTCCTGCTGCTGCTCCCAATAGCTCGGTCTGGGCCTCGAGCCTCAGGCTTTATTTCCTCGCTCCTCCTTCGCCCGCTCCCTCACAGGTCGGTCCGCTCCCACTGCTGCTCCCAATAGCTCGGTCTGGGCCTTGAGCCTCAGGCTTTATTTCCTTGCTCCTCCTTCGCCCGCTCCCTCACAGGTCGGTCCACTCCTGCTGCTGCTCCCAATAGCTCGGTCTGGGCCTCGAGCCTCAGGCTTTATTTCCTCGCTCCTCCTTCGCCCGCTCCGTCACAGGTCAGTCCGCTCCCACTGCTGCTCCCAATAGCTTGGTCTGGGCCTCGAGCCTCAGGCTTTATTTCCTCGCTCCTCCTTCACCTGTTCCCTCACAGGTCAGTCCGCTCCCACTGCTGCTCCCAATAGGTAACAAGGACAACAACCCAACTGAATCCAAACTCCTAAGCTTGAGACTCGTGGAAAATTAATAGGTATCTAGGGAGTTTTCTTCTGGGTCTAACTTTATGAAAGATTTGCACCTACATAAATGAGGTATAATATTCCACTTATTACTTGTTTCTCCATGTTGCATTCATCACCTGTTTTTGCTAATAAATATACATGTATGAGGGAGTGCGGCAATTTTGGATAAGATGATAAACCGAGGCCCTGTCTACCCTCTCAAGTGGACGTAACATATCCCATGGCACTATTTCGAAGAAAAGCAGGGTAGTTCCCCCTGGTGTCCTGGCCAATATTTATCCCTCAACAAACATTAATGAGGATTGGGAGCAGTTTAGGATTCAGCAAAGGAGGACAAAGGGATTCATTAAGAGGGGGAAAATAGAGTATGAGAGCAAACTTGCGGGGAACATAACAACTGACTGTAAAAGCTTCTATAGATATGTGAAGAGAAAAAGATTGGTGAAGTCAAGCGTAGGTCCCTTGCAGTCAGAATCAGGGGAATTTATAATGGGGAACAAAGAAATGGATGACCAATTAAATACATACTTTGGTTCTGTCTTCACAAAGGAGGACACAAATAACCTCCCAGAGATGTTGGGGAACATAGGGTCTAATGAGAGAGAGGAACTGAATGAAATCAGTATTTGGTGATTGGTTTCAGGGAAATGGTGTGAGGGAGATTGACGGGATTGAAGGCCGCTAAATCCCCAGGGCCTGATAATCTACATCCTAGGGTACTTAAGGAAGTGGCCCTAGAAATAATAGATGCATTGCTGGTCATCTTCCAAAATTTTATGGACTCTGGAAGAGTTCCCATGGATTGGAGGGTAGCTAATGTAACCCCACTATTCAAAAAAGGTGGTAGAAAGAAAATGGGGAATTATAGACCAGTAAGCCTGACATTGGTAGTGGGGAAAATGCTAGAGTCCATTATAAAAGATGTAATCGCAGAGCACTTGGAAAACAGTGACAGGATCGGACAAAGTCAACATGGATTTACAAAAGGTAAATCGTGCTTGACTAATCTACTGGAATGTTTTGAGGATGTAACTGGTAGAATAGATAAGGGAGAACCAGTGGATGTGGTGTATTTGGACTTTCAGAAGGCTTTCGATAAGGTCCCGCATAAGAGATTAGCATGCAAAGTTAAAGCACATGGAATTGGGGGTAAGGTACTGACTTGGATAGAGAACTGGTTGGCAGACAGGATGCAAAGAGTTGGAATAAACGGGTCTTTTTCCAAGTGGCAGGCAGTGACTAGTGGGGTACCGCAGGGATCGGTGCTGGGACCCCAGTTATTCACAATATATATTAATGATCTAGACGAGGGAACTAGATGTAATATCTCCAAGTTTGTAGATGACACAAAGCTGGGTGGGCATGTGTGCTGTGAGGAGGATGCAGAGAAACTCCAGTATGATTTGGACAGGTTGGGTGATTGGGCAGATTCATGGCAGATGCAGTATAATGTGGATAAATGCGAGGTTATCCACTTTGGTGGCAAAAACAGGAAGGCAGATTATTATCTGAATGGCAATAGATTGGGAAAAGGGGAAGTGCAACGAGACCTGGGTGTCCTTGTGCACCAGTCGCTGAAGGTAAGCATGCAGGTGCAGCAGGCGGTTAAGAAGGCAAATGGTATGTTGGCCTTCATAGCGAGAGGATTCGAGTACAGGAGCAAGGATGTCTTGCTGCAATTGTACAGGGCCTTGGTGAGACCACACCTTGAGTATTGTGTGCAGTTTTGGTTGCCTTATCTGAGGAAGGATGTTCTTGCCATGGAGGGAGTGCAGCGAAGGTTCACCAGACTGATAACTGGGATGGCAGGAATGACATATGAAGACAGATTGGGTCGATTGGGCTTGTATTCGCTAGAGTTTAGAAGAATGAGAGGGGGTCTCATTGAAACTTATAAAATTCTAACAGGACTAGACAAACTAGATGCAGGAAGGATGTTCCCGATGGCGGGGGAGTCCAGAACCAGGGGTCACAGTCTAAGAATAAGGGGTAAGCCATTTAGGACTGAGATGAGGATGAATTTCTTCACCCAGAGAATGGTGAACCTGTGGAATTCTCTACCACAGAATGCCGTTAAGGCCAATTCATTAAATATATTCAAGAAGGAGTTGGATATATTTCTTAAGGCTAAAGGGATCAAGGGATATGGGGAGAAAGCAGGGACAGGGCACTGAATTTGAATGATCAGCCATGATCTCATTAAATGGCGGAACAGGCTCGAGGGGCTGAATGGCCTACTCCTGCTCCTATCTTCTATGTTTCTACTATAAACAACAGGTCATTATCACACTTCTGTTTGTGGGACCTTTCCGTGCACAAATTGGCTGCCGTGTTTCCTATATTACAACAGTAACTACAGTTCAAAAGTACTTAATTGGCTGTAAAGTGCTTTGGGACGTCCTGAGATCACGAAAGGTGCTGTATAAAGGCGAGTCTTTCTCCTTCTGTGTAATATCGATTTCACTGCTTCACATTGTGATCAGGCACCGATTGTATTTTGGAGCTTCTACAATAAATTGCCACATGTCCCCACTCGCCAATTAACTCAGCAGGATGTTAGAAAAGCTTTAAACTGCTAATGTACAAGATAGTGAGAGAAAATACTTTATCTGGCTCAAATTTGCTATTTTGCTTCATGTTAGCCAATATATTCAGCTTCCCATATTATTTCCAGATAGAATTTATAACTGAGATGACGTTCACTGTTTGAAACTACTGTACAGTAATGATGTGCTTGAAATCAGGTCTAGGTTCCATAATAGGCAAAAACATTAAAGGGTTGATAGAGTTATAGCTTTCAGTTTTGTGCCAATTGAAGTCTAGATCCTGGACTTGCTTTAAAAATCTAGAGCCAAAAATTAACTTTTTGACAACCTTCCCCCACAGGTGGCAAATTTTGGAGCCAGGAGCTGGATTATCTTTATCAATATTACATGTCTACATTTCAAATAGTGTGTACCTAAATGACTGCTATGTCTGGTTTGAGACATGTGGGTTTATTTTAGCAACAATGTTTTCACGTTGTCTTTTTTATTAAATTGGAAATGAACATGCCCTGAAAGGCAAGGAGCTCCGCACGTACTTCTTGTTATTTCTGCTTTGTCCTGGGTCTATTACGTTAAAAGTATTCAGCGGGGTGCCTCTGTGTGTATGTGTGTTTTTTTAATGTATGTAGTGTAGCTTACTGGGAAAGATTGGATTTTTAAACAAAATAATCAACTGCAGTGTAGGATATGAAGATTCAGCCCCAGCCAGCAATGACCCCCACGGCACCCTTAAATCCCACAGGTGATGATCTTAAGTGAGTCACTTCGGAAAATACAATCCTTGGTCTTTTCAGAATAAAAATAGCTTCTAAGTGCTTCATTAGTGCCACTGATTTGAAGTTGTATTAGCACAAATATAACTTGGTGCTCTTAACAAACTGATAGTGGAAAATGAACCTCCATTTTTTTTACAACAGCAGCTTACATTTAGATAGCGCCTTTAACATAGTAAAACATCCCAAGGCGCTTCACAGGAGCGTTATCAGACAGAATTTGACAAAAGCTTGGTCAAAGAGGTAGGTTTTAATGTTTGTTTGTATTTTGTGATATTGAATGTACAACATGACTGGACTGATTCTGCAATATATTGTGGATTCTTCCAGCTACTATAAGATCTCAGTTTTCCCCTCTTGTTTAGTTATTAATATGCATGTCGCATATGACTGCTGTAGCATGCATGTTCAATGCCTTTATTTTTCCCTGCAGTTGTGGAAAACCTGCACAAGTATGTTTAATGAAAAAGGTCAAAATATTAAAAGAAATCCAGTTGGAATATCAGCATGCAGCACACTGGAATATGAGAAACATAGGGGTCAATTTTCTGGCAGCCTTCGGGCGGCTTTTCTTGCGGCCGGGGACCAAAAATCACCGAAAAAGCAGGTTGGGACCCCCCACCGCCTGATTCCCCGCCCCGTCTGACTTTCGGACCGCCGTTTCACCACGACCCGCTTCAGTCCCGGCCGCCGCTGGCGGGACTGGTCATCGGCACACTAATTACCAATAATTACCTTGTTGAAGTAGATTTTCCGGGACCGTTGAGACTTTGGGGCTTTCCCCACATCAAACACGCCTGTGGGGAACCCCGCTGATGAGACCTGGCGTGAAGCTTGCCGGCTTGCTTGCTGTCAGCTGCAGGTCAATCGGAGAAGCTGCGATTTAAAGGGACAGCACTTGTATGTTGAAGGACCTTGTTGTTGCAGGTTTGGGGCTACTTCTTCAAGACTTAGGCACAGCTGTGGAAGGTTGGAGCCTCACACACTTCTCCAATGCGATCTCCTGGGAAGCCCCTCTCGCCACCCTCACTCAGCGCTTCCTCAGTGGAGGCATCTACGAGAAGCATGGGACGCCTTTTTTTCCTTCCCTTCTTGCCATTAGAGGATCTCCAGTAGCAGAGGCGGCAGCAGCAGAACCAGGCTGCTGCTCACTCACCTGAAGCTGCACCGGCCAGAAGGGGCCAGCGCTTGGAAGTGGCTTGAGAGCACCTTGCTGCGCTTTAGGGGGCCATGGGGACCCGTTTCTGCACTGGCAGTCCTACTCAGAAGGACTTCCATGAAGATCTGGTTTCTCTGTTCAACAGATGGCCAATGCTCCTCAAGAGATGTCATTCTCTTATGAGCACTCACCATGTTTTCCGTACCCTGGCAAGTTATCTCCTCCATGGAGGTTGCCAACCTTTCCATGGTGATGCGTTCATGCGCCAATGACTCCTCATGGTCGCTATGGACTCCTCCATTCGCTCCACACTCGCAGCGACCCTGGAGACAAAACCTGCCAGAGACTCCTGCATCTGTGCATGGAGACCCATCACCTCTTCTCTTGCAGATGGGCCCAGAGGCAGAGGGTCGACATGCAGCGCAGCTGAGCTGAGCTGGCAGAGTCCTGCACCCTCTGACGAGGACTCTCCACTGCTATCCCTGTCTCCAGAATCTGCTGAAGCTCACTTGTGAGCTGTGAAACACCAGGTGACAACACTACTCTATGTCCCGAAGGTCCCCCCGAGGTGTGAGTGTCTGCGCTGTTGCTGGGTGCGCTTACTTCTGCTGACGCTGTGCCCTCAGAGGCTGGAGCTTCCTTTGAGGAGTCTGGCTGCACAGCCTCTTCCTCCTCCACAGTGAGGATGGGGGCTCTGGATGGCACTGTGGGGGAGTAAAGGAAGGAGTTAGAGATGTAATGCCAAGGTACTTCTGCTGACACCTGCATCCATGCAGCATTGGTCTCAGTGGGAGGCCTCTTCCTCCCTGACCTAGGGAAGAGGACCTCCCTGTGGGCCCTAACCCCATCCAATAATGCCTGCAGTGAAGCCTCGTCGAATTTGAAGGCAGCTCGGGGCCTGGCACTGGCCACAGCTGCTGCAGGCTCCTCTGCCATCCTGTATGGTTCATTTAGAAGCCTTCAGATGATGCACTGCTTGCTATGGACCTTGAAAGCACCACGAATGATGACATCATACTGTGGGGATTTCTGACTCGAATTGGACAATTAGCAAGGCTTCCCACATGCTGGGAATTAATTGGCCACTTGAGGAAAATTGGTGGAGCTGGCTGACACTTTTTTATGTGTGTCAGAAACCCCACATTCGGGGAAACCCGACCATTTCCCACACAAGCCAAAAATCGGGGCCATAGATTTAATTTCTGCTACGAGCGTGTGCAAGTGGAGACTGAGGTTTTAGCAATCCACCAACCGCCCGATTGCATATGAATGGACAACAGCAAGTGTTTAACTTTACTAGAACATTAATGGGTCACAGAACCAGAAGCCTGACATCGGTAGTGGGGAAAATGCTAGAATCTATTATAAAAGATGTAATAGCAGAGCACTTGGTAAGCAGTGACAGGATCGGACAAAGTCAACATGGATTTACAAAAGGTAAATCATGTTTGATTAATCTACTGGAATTTTTTGAGGATGTAACTGGTTAAATAGATAAGGGAGAACCAGTGGATGTGGTGTATTTGGACTTTCAGAAGGCTTTCAATAAGGTCCCACATAAGAGATTAGCGTGCAAAATTAAGGCACATGTGATTGGGGGCAAGGTATTGACTTGGATAGAGAACTGGTTGGCGGACATTAGGCAGAGAGTTGGAATAAACGGGTCGTTTTCCGAGTGGCAGGCAGTGACTAGTGGGGTACCGCAAGGATCGGTCCTAGGACCCCAGCTGTTCACAATATATATTAATGATCTGGACGAGGGAATTGGATGTATTATCTCCAAATTTGCAGACGACACAAAGCTGGGTGGGAGGGTAAGCTGTGAGGAGGATGTCGAGAAACTCCAGTATAATTTGGACAGATTGGGTGATTGGGCAGAAACATAGCAAATGCACTATAATGTGGATAAATGTGAGGTTATCCACTTTGGTGGCAAAAACAGGAAGCCAGATTATTATTTGAATGGCAATAGATTGGGAGAAGGGGAAGTGCAAAGAGACCTGGGTGTTCTTGTGCACCAGTCGCTGAAGGTAAGCATGCAGGTGCAGCAGGCGGTTAAGAAGGCAAATGGTATGTTGGCCTTCGTAGCAAGAGGGTTCAAGTACAGGAACAAGGATGTCTTGCTACAGCTGTACAGGGCCTTGGTGAGACCGCACCTTGAGTATTGTGTGCAGTTTTGGTCGCCTTACCTGAGGAAGGATGTTCTTGCCATGGAAGGAGTACAGCGAAGATTCACCAGGCTGATACCTGGGATGGCAGGAACGGCGTATGAGGAGAGATTGTGTCGATTGGGCTTGTACTCACTGGAGTTTAGAAGATTGAGAGGGGATCTCATCGAAACCTATAAAATTCTGTCAGGCCTGGACAGAGTAGATGCAGGAAGGATGTTTATGATGGCCGGGAATTCCAGAACCAGGGGTCATAGTCTAAGGATAAGGGGTAAGCCATTTAGGACTGAATGAGGAGGAATTTCTTCACCCAGAGAGTGGTGAACCTGTGGAATTTTCTGCCACAGAGGGCGGTGGAGGCCAGTTCATTAAATATATTCAAAAAGGAGTTGGATATATTTCTTAAGGCTAAAGGGATCAAGGGATATGGGGAGAAGGCAGGGACAGGGTACTGAATTTGGATGATCAGCCATGATCTCATTGAATGGCGGAGCAGGCTCGAAAGGCCGAATGGCCTACTCTTGCTCCTATCTTCTATGTTTCTATGTTTCTAAAACAAATGAACTACAGATTCATACAAACACATCCATTGCATCTCTCTAAGTGAGCTTGAGTAAACTAATATCTTCTAAACTCAAGGGGGTCAATTTTTATTGCCTTCACCTGGCATTAACAGGGCGGTAACAGCCTCAAAATAGGATCGGTCGCCTTATCGCCCTGTTAACACCAGCAATGTGGCCAGCTCCATTTTGAAAGGGGCCTACCGCCCGCTGTCCAAAGCGCTATGAAGTAAGTAGAAATCCCAATTGCCATTTTAGGTCTGAACTGGTCAGAGCCGGCACAGTGCTGCCCCAGTTCTATAGGCGATGAAAACAAAGAAGCCCACCAAAGGTAAGTATTGAATTGTTTTTGTCAGTCCCTGCTCCTCCGGGGCCCAGAAAAATAATCTGGGCCGATGCCTCCCTGGGACCCCCCACCCTCCTCAATCGCGACACCCCTCCCTACAACTTCCCTTGCTGGCGGCTGCCCGAGCCCAACTTTCAGTCCTCAGTCCGGCAAGCTGCACTGAACACCTGTTTGGTGCCCCACAGCTCGTTTGCCAGACTTAAATGAGGCCGAGGCCTCAAAATCAAGGGGGTCTTTTCACTACCAGAATGGGCAGCCGACCAGCGCACTCTGCCCGTCAGTCTCCCAGTAGTCAAAATAGACCCCAATTTTTCAGCTGTCTGCATTTAGTTTGATTTACAAATCTTCCTGTTAAACATGTAACTTATTGAACACTTGGGGTAGATTTTTGCCTTAACCAGCTGATTTCAATGGTCTCTATAGGGTGAGTGATCTATTCAGCCAGATTATTGCCCAGGTGATGAAGAAGAAAATCTATCACGTTAACACTAAGCAACTAAAAGTATATATTAAAACATATTAAAAACTAATTATGGTATAGTAAAGACTGTGTGCATCATGTCAAAATATTATTAGCTTTAAATTTAACTCTGCAACAATCATATAATTATAGAATCACAGAATGATATAGTACAGAAGGGGGCCATTAGCCCATCGTGCCTGTGCCAGTTCTTTGAAAGATCTATCCAATTAGTCCCACTCCACTGCTCTTGCACCATCTTTCTGCAAATTTTCCCCCTTCAAGTATTTATCCAATTCCATTTTCAAAGTTACTATTGAATCTGTTTCCACCACCCTTTCAGGCAGTGCTTTCCAGATCATAACAACTCGCTGCATAAACATGTTTTCCTCATGTCGCCTCTGGTTCTTTTGGCAATTACCTCAAATCTGTGTCCTCTGGTTACTGACCCTTCTGCCAATGGAAACAGTTTCTCCTATTTAGTTTATTAAAACACTTCATGATTTTGAACACCTTTATCAAATCTCCCCTTAACTTTCCCTGCTCTAAGGAGACTATCTCCAATTTCCCCAGATGAAAACTCCCTATAATTGAAGTCTTTAATCCCTGTTAGCATTCTAGCAAATCTCTTCTGCACCCTCTCCAAGGCTTTGACATCCTTCCTAAAGTGTGGTGCCCAGAATTGGCCACAAAACTCCAGCTGGGTCCTAACCAGTGTTTTATAAAGGCTTGGCATAACGTCCTTGCTATTCCTCTAATACTAAAGCCAAGGATCCCACATGCATTTTTAACAGTCTTCTTAACTTGTCCTGCCACCTTCAAAGATTTGTCCACACACCTCCAGGTCTCTCTATTCCTGCAGCCCCTTTAAAATTGTACCATTTAGTTTATATTGCCTCCCCTCATTGTTCCTACCAAAATGAATCACTTTTCTGCATTAAATTTCATCTGCCATGTGTCTTCCCATTTCATAAGTTTGTCTATGTCCTCATGGAGTCTGTTACTATCCTCCTCACTGTTTACAAATTTCCAAGTTTCGTGTCATCTACACGTTTGAAATTATATCCTGTATGCCCAAGTCCAGGCCATTCATATATATCAAAAAGAGCAGTGGTCCTAATACCGACTCCTGGAGGACACTACTGTATACGTCAGTCTGAAAATCAATCATTTTCTGGCCCTTAGTCAATTATGTTTCCACGCAGCCACTGCCCCTTTAATCCCATGGGTTTCAATTTTGCCAACAAGTTTATTATGTGGTACCTTTTCTGTACTTTTTGTGATGTCTAGATAGTGTGTGTGATCTGCTCTGCCAAATGATCACACTGGCAACGTAAACAAAAATCTATCTCGAGATCTCTAACCTTTCTTTTGCTTGTGTCATGCCAAGGTGGTTTGCGTGTGTTGTTTATAGGATGCCGGGTCTCGTGGACTTCATTGGAACGATGATATTATGCTTTTGAGTGCCTAACTTATTTACAGGGAAAACTAATCTAACCCAGGCACAGGTAAAATTAAACAATCAGAGACACAGATTCATGCAGGTAAATCCATTGCAGAGGCCTTCCTGCAGGAGAACGGAAAATCAAATGAGGGCTGATTTTCCACTCCAAGCTCCTGCTGCATGGCTGACTGTTGTAACACTCTGAGGCTGCACCATGCCTATGGAGGGAGGAGCTCAACTTATTCTCATGCCCTTTGCCCCTTACATGGGTCGGGTGCACACCTAGCAGTGGCCAACCCCCTGGAGGGGTATTATGCTCGGATGGAGGGGTAACAACAGGAGAAAAGGTGCAGGCATTAGAAACTGGCTGATAGGCACTTGACCACTGGCACTGGACCTCATGGCTGATGCTGGAGAGCAGAAGCCAGAAGGTCCCAAGGCCCAAAGATTATATTGGGTTGGAGGCAGGGTGGGGGGGCGGGGGGGACCGGGGAGAACTAAATACCTGACAGTAATCTTTTTACTTTGGCATGCTTGTGGGATCCCCATACTCCTTCCTGTCCTTGGGAGGGGTGGGAGGGAGGGGGGCAAGATCCCAGCACAAACCTCACCACCAGGTTTCTTTGTGCACTCCTCCATTTTGATGCCCCATAGGTGCATAAAAGGAAAGTGAGGTTTGAGGCCAGGAGTGGCCCTTCCTCCCTCATTATCATGCTTATGTTGAGCCTGCATCTACTGCAGGCTCAAGCCCATTTAAATTGATTAAAGGAAGCCCCAAAAATCCTTGGGAATCATAATTACAGCATAGGATTGATGTAATTGAGCATTACATAGGTGCAATCAAGAGGAAAATCTCTAGCGTGCTTCCTGGTGGCAAATCAAAAGCAACAATAGCATGGGAGACAAATGCATCACCTTTCCTCTCAACCACGTTGAGCCTGTGGTCTAGGAGCAGGGTCTATGGAGTGGTTAAGCAGGATAAAACAAATAGGGTATGAAAACATGCCCTCAAGGAAGGAAAAAAATGGGTTTTGACAGTATTCAAAATGGCCAGGTTAGGTTTACCATTGGAACTGGTCCCTGAGGATGAGGTGGCCATTAAAAATCGGTCAACAAGATAACTGATCTACATTGTCACAAAATGTGTTGCAGATCAGCAAATCTGTCTTTTGACCAAGCTACCTGGACAAGTCACTTTTGCCTGTCAAAATACTCTACAAGTATTAAAAACAGAAAATGCTGGAGGTACTCAGCAGGTCGGGCAGCATCTGTGAAGAGAGAAACAGAGTTAACGTTTCAGGTCGATGAACTTTCGTCAGAACTGGAAAAAAGCAGGAAACGGAACAGATTTTTAAGCAAGTTTAGGGGCTGGGAAATGGGGGAGGTGATGAAAGAACAAAAGGGAAGGTCTGTGATAGGATAGGAGGCAGGAGAAGTAAAGAGACATTAAGAGATATTCAAGGCAAAAGGAGATGGTAATGGGACAGTTTAGGAAACAAAAGATGGTTCTAGATGAAGTGTGAATTGCGCTGGCAGAATGAAAGACAGCTGCCATGTGGGAGAGAAGAACAAAAGGCACAGACAAAAAGTGTGGATAAAAATATATATATATATGATAGGAGCTGAGGTTATGATCTGAAATTGTTGAACTCTATGTTGAGTCCAGAGGGCTGTAAAGTGCCTAATTGAAAGATGAGGTGCTGTTCCTCGAGCTTACGCTGAGCTTCTGTGGAACAATGCAAGAGGCCGAGGACGGTGAGGTCTGAGTGGGAGTGGTGCGGTGAATTAAAATGACAGGCGACCGTGTTGTGCCAAATAACTGCCCGAATCCGAAGTTAAAGCTTAAGACTGAAGCCTTTTATTAAATAAGAATCATAGCAGAGTTAACAGAGTCCATCATCGACCGAGCCCTTGGTAGAACATACCAGAAGAGGGGCGGGCCAGGGAGGAGCATTAGTGGTTCCCCCTGGTGGAACATTCCAGACATTACAATGCAAGTACAAATATCAGAACACAGTTATTTCATCACATTCACCCCCTGCTATAGATTCAGTCTGTCAGGTGGTCTGATAATCCTCTGGGAACGACGTAACTCTTGCTGAGGCTCCTCCCGGAGTACTAACTCCGGTTCATTCAAATTCCCAGAATCATCAGTATTTTCCACACTGAGGGTTTGTGTCTCTGAAAGTCCAATACCACGATTGAAAACTCTACTCTCAGAGTCGAACTCTTTTCGAGCTCCAGCAGGTGCAAGATCTTTAATAGAGACCGTATCCTCTTGCCCATCCGAATATTGAATATACGCATACTGGGGATTAGCATGGAGGAGTTGTACCTCCTCCACCAGTGGATCAGTCTTGTGGCCTCTCACATGTCTGCGCAACAACACAGGGCCCGTGGTCGTCAACCATGTGGGTAACGATACTCCATTAGTAGCTTTTCTTGGAAAACTAAACATCCTTTCATGAGGGGTGGCATTCGTCGCTGTACACAAAAGAGACCCTATGGAATGCAGCACGTCTGGCAGGACATCCTGCCAGCGAGAAGTCGGCAGGCCTCGTGACTTCAGAGACAGTATGATAGCCTTCCACACTGTCGCATTTTCTTTCTCGACCTGCCCATCACCACGAGGGTTATAGCTGATAGTTCTACTCGTTGCAATCCCCTTCGATAGCAAAAACTGTTGTAATTCTTCGCTCATAAAGGAAGAACCCCTATCACTATGTATATAGCTAGGCATGCCGAACAAGGAAAACAGTTGGCAGAGGCATTTAATTACAACAGCACTAGTCACATCCGGACAGGGGATAACAAAAGGGAACCGAGAGTACTCGTCTATAATATTAAGAAAATAGACATTACGGTCACTCGATGGAAGGGGACCTTTAAAATCGAGACTCAAACGCTCAAATGGTTGAGTTGCTTTAATAAGATGAGCTGGCTCGGACGGCTTATCGAAGCGGGGTTTGCATTCAGCACAAACATGACAGGTTCTGGTCATTGTCCGGACCTCCTCAATAGAGTAGGGTAGATTGTGGGACTTAATGAAGTGGTTCATTCTGGTAACCCCAGGGTGGCAGAGTGCGTCGTGGAGACTTTGAAGCTTATCTGTACCTAGACTAGCACATACTCCTCATGACAAAGCATCCGATGGCTCATTAAATACTCCAGGCCTGTACTGAATATCATAGTCATATGTTGACAGTTCTATTCGCCATCTTAAAATCTTATCATTTTTGATCTTGCCTCTCTGCTTAGTGTTGAACATAAAGGCCACAGATCGCTGGTCAGTAATGAGCGTAAAACGTTGGCCAGCGAGATAATGTCTCCAATACCTGACTGCTTCAATAATTGCCTGTGCCTCCTTTTCCACTGAAGAATGTCGAACTTCTGGTCCTTGCAATGTACGAGAGAAAAAAGCTATTGGTCTACCAGCTTGGTTAAGAGTTGCTGCCAACGCAAAATCAGATGCATCACTTTCCACTTGAAATGGGATCTTCTCATCCACGGCACATACCACTGCCTTCTCAATGTCCCGTTTGATATTAAGGAAAGCCTCCTGAGCTTCCGCCGATAGCGGAAAAGACGTCGGCTTAATAAGAGGTCGGACTTTATCTGAGTAGCTAGCCACCCACTGGGCATAGTACGAGAAGAATCCCAGACACCTTCTTAAGGCTTTTACAGTGTGAGGCAAAGGTAATTCCTTAAGTGGGTGTAATCTTTCAGGGTCTGGCCCGATTACCCCATTCTCCACAACGCAACCAAGAATACACAAACGTGTAGTATTGAAGGTACACTTGTTTTCGTTGTAGGTCAGGTTTAACCTCTTTGCAGTCTCTAGGAACTTCGCGAGATTTTGATCATGCTCCCGTTGGTCATGCCCACAGATGGTAACATTGTCCAGGTACGGGAATGTTGCTTCCAACGCGTATTCATCCACCATACGATCCATCTCCCGTTGGAAGACGGATACCCCATTCGTCACTCCAAAGGGCACCCGAAGGAATTGGAACAGGCGCCCATTAGCTTCGAAGGCCGTATAAGGTCGGTCTTCTATTTTGATGGGGAGTTGATGGTAGGCAGAATTTAAATCAATGGTGGAGAACACGCGGTACTGAGCTATCTGGTTCACATCTCAGAAATACGAGGCAAAGGATAGGCGTCTAATTGGGTATACAAGTTTATAGTCTGGCTATAATCGACCACAAGTCTTTTCTTCTCATTAGTTTTAACCACCACCACCTGGGCACGCCACGGGCTACCACTGTGTTCGATGATTCCCTCCCGTTGAAGCCTTTCCACTTCCTCTTTTATAAATGTTTTATCTTCTGAACTATACCATCGACTCTTATTTAATAAAATTGATGTGCCAAATAACTGCCCGAATCCGAAGTTAAAGCTTAAGACTGAAGCCTTTTATTAAATAAGAATCATGGCAGAGTTAACAGAGTCCATCATCGACCGAGCCCTTGGTAGAACATACCAGAAGAGGGGCGGGGCCAGGGAGGAGCATTAGTGGTTCCCCCTGGTGGAACATTCCAGACATTACAAGTGCAAGTACAAATATCAGAACACAGTTATTTCATCACAGACCGGAAGCTCGGGGTCCCCTTTACGGACTGAACAGAGGTGTTCTGCAAAGCAGTCACCCAATCTGCGTTTGGTCTCCCCAATGTAGAGGAGACCACATCGTGAGCAGCGAATACAGTATACTAAATTGCAAGAAGTATAAGCAAATCGCTGTTTCACCTGGAAGAGGTGTTTGGGGCCCTGGACAGTGGGAAGGGGGGAGGTATAAGGGCATGTGTTGCATCTCCTGCGCTTGCACGGGAAGGTGCTGGGCGAAGGGGAAGGGGTACTGGGGGTGATAGAGGAGTGGACTAGGGTGTCGCGAAGGGAGCGGTCCCTATAGAATGCTGAAAGGGGAGGTGAGGGGAAGTTGCGTTTGGTGGTGGGATCACGTTGGAGGTGGCAGAAATGGCAGAGGCTGATCCATTGAATGTGGAGGCTGGTGGGTGAAAGGTGAGGACAAGGGGAACTCTATCATGGTTCCGGAAGGGAGGGGCAGGGGTGAGGGCAGAAGTGCGGGAGATAGAACGGACACGGTCGAGGGCCGCGTCAACCATAGTAGAGGGGAATCCTCGGTTGAGGAAAAAGAAAGACATGTCGAAAGCACTGATATGGAAGGTGGCATCGTCAGAGCAGATGCGGCGGAGATGGAGAAACTGGGAGAATGGAATAGAATCCTTACAGGAGGCGGGGTGGGAGGAAGTGTAGTCCAGGTAGCTGTGGGAGTCAGTGGGCTTGTAGTGAATGTTTGTCAATAACCTATCCCCAGAGATGGAGACGGAGAAGTCGAGGAAGGGAAGGGAAGAATTGAAGATGGACCATGTGAAGGTGAGAACAGGGTGGAAATTGGAAGCAAAGTGGATGAAGTTATCTAGTTCAGTGCGAGAGCAGGAAACGGCACTGAAACAGTCATCAATGTACCGGAAGAAGAGGTGAGGGAGGGGACCCGAGTAGGACTGGAACAAAGAGTGTTCCACATATCCCACGAAAAGGCAGGCATAGCTAGGACCCTTGTGGGTACCCATAGCAACACCTTTGATTTGGAGGAAATGAGTGGAGGCAAAGGAGAAGTTGTTCAATGTGAGAACAAGTTCAGCCAGGCGGAGGAGGATGGTGGTGGACGGGGATTGGTTGGGCCTCTGTTCAAGGAAGAAGCGGAGCGCCCTCAGGCCATCCTGGTAGGTCTAGGCAATGTTGAAACATCCTCTCAACTCACAACTATCTGACTGAGACAGCAGAACAGTGCAGCGGTCCCTCCTGACCAATTCTGATGTTGGGCACCCAGTTTTAAAAGGATATTGATGTGCTGGAGCAGGTTCAGAGAAGAGCAACAAGAGGATTCATGGGCTTAAAGCTCTAAGTTATAAAATGATGTATCATTGGACAAAAGAAGATTACGTGAGTGGGGCAGGTCTTCCAAATGCTGAGAGGCATAGATGGTGTTGATATAAACAGGCTATTTAATTTAGGCTATGAACTGATAACTCGAGGACCTGGGTCTATACTTGACAAGCTTCAAGTCAAAATAGAGATTACAGAAAAAGTTGATTTGTTGTAGAGTTGTGAACATGTGGAGCAGACTCCCAACAAAAACAATAGATTGTGTGTTGATTACTGTATATGTTCAGTCTACCACTCCCCTTTCTTCAGATCCTAGTCTCCCATGTATAACCGCCACGTCCCAGTCACTTGTTGCCTTTGCTCAGGCTCCTAGTCCCATCTCTAACAGCAGTGGCAGTGTGTGGAATGGACAACATGGATTAAAATCAAATTCCCTACCTCTGGGGAGCTGCAATGGCTGATGTGAAGTCTTATCTGTGGGTCGCATATATTTTCCAGCTTTTTGGTTGGAAAATAATGGGTTTTCCCATGTTTGGGTCACATCATTCTGAAGTATGTATGGTAACTTCTTCAGAAACAGAACTGAATAAGTGTCTGTTTAGCACAGGATTGCAAGTTATAGGAATAAATACAGATTGAGATGATCAAATATTTCACAGGACAGGATTGTTTTGTTGCTGTCAGTGCGGGTAGCATGTGAGTGGCTTTTATGGAGGATAACTGGTTAAGGTTGACTAGTACAGCTACAGCTATAGTGATAGCATGTCCTTTGATTGCCTTTGGGTATTATGAAACATTAATGCACAATTTTCCCTTGGGAGATTAAATGGCGTCCATGATAAAGTTTGTGATAGAGAGGACTGCACTTGGTCTGTGGAAGGGGTGAGCTTGATGGGTCAAATGGCTTTTTCTCACTCCATGCGTCCTTAAGTCATCTTGTGGCTAACACTTGCAAAAATGACCATACCGCACCCACCCACCACCCCCCACCCTCCCGCCAATAAAATTTTAAAAAAACACGAAGGAGATTTTTTGGATCTGTGACAGATTAAATGTGTTTGCTTTGGATTGCTTTTTCCACTGTTTGCTTTGGAATATTCCCATATTCTCTGCCTGTGTGATAGTAACTTACCATAAGATTGTAGCCAGAATGGATATTGTATGATTTCCACATCACTCTAACTGATCTTAGCAGGAGTTTGGGAGAGATGCCACATAATTCCTACTGGATTATTAAACATAAAAGAACATCAGGCAGGGATGGACTGAAGCCACAACATTCCCGTTATTTCAATTAGAATCTATCGCCTAAAAATAACTGTTTGCGATATCAGCATACAAAAACTTCATGCATTCATAGGACGTTCCTCTATGTGCTATTTTAAAAGTGGTTTTAACCCACGTATTTTCCCTCTGTAAAAATAGAGAACAGAGAAGCATTGTATGAACGTGCAAAGCATTAAAAGCTGATATTACAAACAATAATTTTGTGCTTGTATTATGAAGAAAACTTTGAGCAATCACCTCAATCCCTCTTGCCAGTGGCAAAACATGTGGTACCAGGAAATCTGTATCTTTTCCTTGTTCCTTAGGTCTGGTAATAGGAGACTATGGCCAGGACTCAGGAAAAGAGCTAGGCCAGTTGGTGATCCGACTGAGTCTCTGCTCAATACTTCACTTTTAACCTATGTGGCCAACTAAGTCCACTGAAAAACAACACATTGGGCTCCGTCATTAAGTATGCATTGTTTAAAAAATATATATTATTCTTGCTTTTTAGCTGCAAATATGATCGGCAGCTCTGCAGCGAACCCTTCAAAAACAAAAGGCTGGCTATCGGTGGAATGATTGCTCAATGAGCAATTATTCATTTGAATTTATATATGCCATCGACAAGGGCAAAAATATGACTTTTGATACAGAAGTACTTCTTTTGGCAAGAGCAACAGTAAACTCCCTGCTGCTTGTGCTACATTCACACTGTTTTGTAAATATTAAGAGAACAGGAAATGTAGAGTAGGATTGCCCAGGTTGCAGTGAAAAAGCAGTATGGGCATATTTTCAACTGTTTTAAAAAAAATGCTTGCCATCAAACTTGATCCTGTAGTTCAGCATTAAAACAGAATGAGCGTATAATCATTTGAAATAATTATCAGTTGACCTGCGCAAATGTATTTTTTGTATTTTTTATTTCATAGGCAGCAAACAGTGGGAAATGGTGTTGAGTGTAGAATTAGTGGAAGACTAAGTTTTCAACTGTTAATACTGGAAGCACTTGTTAAACAGTTTATAGAATTACAGAAAAGAGTCATAGGGACAAAAGTATAAAACTGAATTAAAAACTAAATACAGAGGGTAGCAATAAAGGATTGGAAAGTGTTTATGAGCAGCTACCTCAGTGGTTCATCGCAGGACCTTTTAAAATATAATACTGACTTGGGTAAAGATATCAAACACAGAATCTCCTGGTTTGTAGATGATACCAAAATAGGATGCAGAGAAAATACTGAGGAAGAATGCAATGAGATTTCAAAGAATTTACAGCATGGAAATTCTGTTGCATGATATTAATGCATGAATACTTACATAGGAACATAGGAATGTTCAGGACTGGAAAAGAACACTGAAGTCCATCTGTCTGGTGCCAGTGTCTAGGAATTATCGTATCTCAAATTGGCTGCCACCATTGCCTACAAGATAAGTGACTGCACTTCAAAAGTAATTTAATGTCTATGAAGCCCTTTTGGATGTCCTGAGGGTGTGAAAAGTGCTATACAAATGCAAGGTCTTTTCTTTCTTTACCTCTCACACACTATTATAGAATTCCTACTCTCTCTTGAATTTTCTAATACAATCAATCCCCATTCCATACATTCACTACTCTCTACATAAAGTAGTTAAGTTTAAATGATCTTCTCACCCTCTCTCTTCTGGGTTTTAAGCTATGCCCTCTTGTTGCTTAACACATTCATATTTTTTGTATCACTATTTTATCAGAGGCTGGTTTACTTTAACATTTATTTGAAATGTGTTAACACCTCTGTTAAAATTCTATTCATGCAATAATATCATACAGTGTAATTTCCAGGCTCAGATCACTTAGGTGACAGGTAATAAATACAGTTCCATGTGAATAAGTTTACAATAATTAATTTTAGAGCAAGAATCCAAACGAGGGAGTGTGTTGAAATTGAACAGTCTCACAGCCACTGTTGAATACCATCACTGCCAAAACTTTTACCATGCATCTGGCAGTACAAGACTCCTATTTGTCCTTCTGAACCCATATACTCTCCATTGCAAAAACCGCCTAACTCCACCTCCATAACATCACCTGCCGCTGCCCTGCCTCAACCCATCTGCCACTGCAACCTTTATCCATGCCTTTGTCACCACCAGACTCGACCATTCCAATGTTCTCTTGGCCGGCCTCCCATTCTCCACCTCCCGCAAACTTCAACTCATCCAAAACTCTGCTGCCTGTATCCTATCCCACACCAAGTCCCACTCACCTATTAACCCGTCATTGCTGACCTACATTGGGTCTCGTTCACTAATGCCTCAAATTTAAATTCCCATCCTCGTGTTTAAATTCCTTCATGGCATTACCCTTCCCTATCCCTGTTAGTTCCTCCAGTCTTACAACACCTCTCTCCCGAACTCTATGTTATGCTGACTCTGGCCTTTGTGCATCCCCTCCCTTCACCCCACCATTGGCAGCCATACCTACAGCTGTCTAGTCCCCATGCTCTGGAATTCCCTCCATAAATCCCTCTGCCTCTCCATTTCCCTCTTCCTTTAAGACCCTTTTAAAACCCACCTCATTGACCAAATGTTTGGTCACTCCTCCTAATATCTTAGCATCCATTTTTGTCTGATTATGCCTCTGTGAAGTGTCTTGGGATGTCTTTCTACATTAAAGGTGCTACATAAATACACGGTTTTGTTGTTGTAGACTCGATGGCCGGAATTTTGCCTGCCTGGGCGGGTCCGGTGTGGGCGGTGTCCGTGGCGGGTCCCGACCCTGCTGCTGACTTCATCCCGCTGCTGAAAATGAACTTACCCATCCTCTTGTTTAAATTTCTTCGTGGCATTACCCCTCCCTATCCCTATATGAGGAAGGAGGCATTGCTGGATCTGGTTCTGGGGAATGAGGTAGGTCAAGTGGAGCAAGTGTCAGTAGGTGAACATTTAGGGAACAGTGATCATAGTATCATAAGGTTTAGATTAGCTATGGAAAAGGACAGGGAGCAATTTAGTGTAAAAATACTTAATTGGAGGAAGGCCAATTTCAGTGTGATGAGAACAGATCTGGCCCAGGTACATTGGAATCAAAGATTGGCAGGCAAAACTGTAATGGAACAATGGGCTGCCTTTAATGAGGAAATAGCTTGGGTATAGTCGAGGTACATTCCCAGTAGGGGGAAAGGTATGGCAACTAAAGTCAGATCACCCTGGATGGTGAAAGAGATAGAGAGTAAGATGAAGCAGAAAAAGAGTGTGTCTGACAAATGTCAGGTTAAGAATACATCTGAGAATCAAGCTAAATATACAAAGTTCAGAGGAGAAGTGAAACAGAAAATAAGAGGGGCAAAGAGAGGGTATGAGAATAGAATGACAGCTAACATAAAAG
This sequence comes from Somniosus microcephalus, assembly GCF_052327205.1. Taxonomy (NCBI): domain Eukaryota; kingdom Metazoa; phylum Chordata; class Chondrichthyes; order Squaliformes; family Somniosidae; genus Somniosus; species Somniosus microcephalus. The sequence continues at coordinate 96,358,948 of NC_140995.1, read as the reverse complement.
GTAATCCAAAAGTCTTCTATAGGCATATAAATAGTAAATGGGTAGTAAGAGGAGGGCTGGGGCCAATTAGGGACCAAAAAGGAGACCTACGCATGGAGGCAGAGGGTGTGGCTGAGGGGGCTAAATGAGTACTTTGCATCTGTCTTCACCAAGGGCGAAGATGCTGCCATAGACATAGTGAAGGAGAAGTTAGAGGAGAAACTGGACGGGATAAAAATTGATAAAGAGGAGGTACTAGAAAGGCTGGTTGTACTTAAAGTAGATAAGTCATCAGGACCAGATGCTGGGACGCTGAGGGAAGTGAAGGAAGAAATCGCGGAGGTACTGACCATAATTTTCCAATCCTCCTTAGAAACGGATGTGGTGCCAGAGGACTGGTGAATTACAAATGTTGCACCCTTTGTTCAAAAAAGCATGTAAAGATAAACCCAGCAACTACAGGTCAGTCAGTTTAACCTCGGTAGTGGGGAAGCTTTTAGAAACAATAATCAGGGACAAAATTAACAGTCACTTAGACAAGTGTGGATTAATTAAGGAAAGCCAGCACGGATTTGTTAAAGGCAAATCGTGTTTAACCAACTTGATCGAGCTTTTTGATGAGGTATTGAAAGGATTGATGAGGGCAATGTGGTTGACGTGGTGTGCATGAATTTCCAAAAGGTGTTTGACAAAGTGCCACATAATAGGCTTGCCAGCAAAGTTGAAGCACATGGAATAAAAGGGACAGTGGCAGCATGGATACGAAATTGGCTAAGTGACAGGAAACAGAGAGTAGCAGTGAACAGTTGTTTTTTGGACTAGAGGAAGGTATACAGTGGTGTTCCCCAGAGATCGGTTCTAGGACCACTGCTTTTCTTGATATATATTAATTACTTGGATGTGGGTGTACAGGGCACAATTTCAAAATTTGCAGATGACACAAAACTTGGAAGTACAGTATTAGGATAAAATTTGGTTTGGGGATATAAAGGGGTAGGCCTCAAATATTTAACCAGTATAATATGTCTGAAAGGTACCATTCAGTCTTGTCAGGCTGGAAAACAAACGCAAAGCACCGTGGGATACTTGGCTGTGTTAACCCTTTTAGACTAAATAGGCTCAATTTTGACTCAGCCGTCAGGCGGGCTTTGAGGCGTGTGGGGGGTTAAAATCGTAAAACCTGGGGGTCAGGATGCCCCCTGCCGCCTGGTTCCCGACACCTAGCCATTTTAACCCAGGCATGTCTGATGGTCCCGAATCAGTCCCGCCTGCAACAGGCGGGACTGGTCTTTAGGGCCCTTAAACAGCAATAATTGGCCTTTATAATCCCATTTTAACAGGCCCTTGCCTGTTTAACCCTTTTCCCACGTAAAACACGCCTGGTGGGGATCACACCTGTGAAACCTGGCGTGAGCACTATTGGCTTGCTGACTATCAGCTGCAGGTCAACCATTAAAGAGGAGATTTGATCAGTCATCATTTGCAGGTGGCAGGACTTTGTTGTCTCAGGCCTGGGGCAACTTTTACCAGCCTTAACCACACCTGTGGAAGGTTGGAGCCTCACACACTTCTCCAGTATGACCTCCTATGAAACCCCTCTCGCCACCCTCACTCAGCGCTTCCTCAACTGAGGCATCTACCAGAAGCATGGAAGGCCTTTTTTCCTTCCCTTCTTGGCATTAGAGGACCTCCAGCACCAGGCGACGCAGCAGCAGAACCAGGAACAACAGCAGCACCAGCAACAGCAGCAGCAGCAGGAGCGACAGGCTGCTGCTCACCCACCTGAAGCTGCACAGGCCAGAAGGGGCCAGCGCTTGGAAGTGGCTTGAGAGCACCTTGCTGCACATCAGGGGGCCATGGGGACCCGTATCTGTACTGGCAGTCCTACTCAGAAGGACTTCCATGAAGGTCTGGTTTCTCTGTTCAATAGATGCCCATCGCTCCTCAAGAGATGTCATTCTATTATGAACACTCACCATGTTTTCCATACCCTGGTGACTTATCTCCTCCATGGAGGCTGCCATCCTTTCCATGGTGATGCGTTCATGTGCCAATGACTCCACAAAGGCTCTGCTCATGTTCGCTATGGACTCCTCCATTCGCTCCACACTCACATCAACCCTGGAGACAAAGCCTGCCAGAGACTCCTGCATCTGTTCCTGGAGTTCCAGCCCTGCTGATCTTATGGATGGACCCAGAGGCAGAGGGTCGACATGCAGCTGAGCCGAGCTGGCAGAGGCCTGCGCCCTCTGACTAGCACTCTCCACTACTGTCCCTGTCTCCACAATCTGCTGATGCTTACTTGTGAGCAGTGATACACCAGGTGACAACACTACTCTATGTCCCGAAGGTCCCACCGAGGTGTGAGTGTCTGCACTGGTGCTGGGTGCACTGAATTCTGCTGATGCTGCGCCCTCAGAGGTTGCAGATTCCTCTGAGGAGTCTGGAAGCTCAGGCTCTTCCTCCTGGACAGTGGGGACGGGGGCTCTCGATGGTCCTGTGGGGGAGTAAAGGAAAGAGTTGGAGATGTGAGGTCAAGGTTACATGCACATTGCATATTGCAGATGATCATAGGTCCATCTGTTATAGCTTCAGAATCATTATCAGAGACTCATGCAATGTCAATGAGAGAGATGGAAAACTATTCTGTCACCAGCTTGCTGTGACGCACCCATCTGTCCGTCCCCCACATGCGCCTCATCCTCCAGTCCTACGATCTCCAGGACGGCCTCCTCCCAGGGGGTGAGGTGGGCTACTGATGGTGGCCCTCCTCCTGTCCTCGCTCGTTCTCTTTTATTGTGAGCTCTCTTTTCCTGCAATGAGGGAGACAAGTGAAGTTTGAGTGAGAATGAAGGAGTGAGTGTAGAGAATCCATAGCATAGATGCTTAGATGGAGACAAAGATGGAGTGAGGTGGCAAGACCAAAGGCCCTCCCTGTGTGTTGTCAGTTATTTTCATAGCATCAGAGTGATAGGGAGTGTGAGGGCTGCATAGTCGAATAGTTAGGTGAATGTGAGCATAGAGAGAGAGGGAATGGGTAAGGGTGCATGGATATCAGTGTCAAGTGGGATGTGGAGGAAGAAATTGCTAAAGCTGAGTGCTGGTGAGGAGAGGCAATGGAGATCAGATTGAGAGTGATGGGAACTTCATACTCACTTTTCCAGTGTGCTGAAGGTCATGAAATCTCTTCCTGCACTGTATCCAGGTTCTGCAGGTAGCCGATAAGGAGTTGACCCCCTCTGCCACTTGCAGCCACGCAGCCTTTGTCTGCTGGGGAGGCATCTTCCTTCCTGATGAAGGGAAGAGCACCTCCTTGTGAGCTCTTGCTCCCTCCACTGAAACCTGCAGGGCAACGTCGTCAAAACGGGGTGCAGACCTCGGTCTTTCTCTTGCCATTCTGCTTCCAGCTCAGTGTATCAGCAAATGCCAAAAGGTTGGCAGCCTGCAGAAGAAGCAAGGCTTGTTGCAGACCCTAAATGCAGCAGCAATAATGACATCATATTATGCGACTTTTTGACTGGAAATATTCATTTGCCAAGGGTTCCCACACGTTGGAAATCAATTGGCCAATTGAGTTAAAATTGCATCAATCTCACACACCCATTTAGTTTCGTGTGGGAAACACCAAATTCGGGGAACCCGACAATTCCCTGCACCTGAGTTAAAATCGACCCCATAGAGTACAAAAGCATGGAAATTATGATGAACATGTATAAAACACTGGTTTAGCTCAACTGGAGTATTGGCCACCGCACTTCAGGAAGGATGTGAAGGTCTTAGAGAAGTTGCAGAAAAGATTTACGAGAATGATTCTAGGGATGAGGGACTTCAGTTACGTGGATAGATTGGAGAAACTAGGGTTGTTCTCCTTAGAGCAGAGTGAGAGGAGATTTGATAGAGGTGTTCAAAATCATGAGGGGTCGGGACAGAGTAGGTAGAGAGAAACTGTTCCCATTGGCAGAAGGGTCGAGAACCAGAGGACACAGATTTAAGGTGACTGGCAAAAGAGCCATGGGTGACATAAGAAAAAACTTTATTACTCAGTGAGTGGTTAGGATCTGGAATGCACTGCCTGAAAGGACGGTGGGGGCAGACTCAATCACGGCTTTCAAAAGGGAGTTGGACAAGTACCTGAAGGTAAAAAAAATTCAGGGCTACAGGGAAAGGGTGGGGGAGTGGGAAGTGCTCTTGTAGAAAGCCGGCATGGGCTTGACAGGCCGAACGGCCTTCTTCCGTGCTGTAACCATTCTACCTTAATGGGGCCTATAAAGCCTGCCCAGCGTGCCCAATGAGATGGAGCACGTCTGGTGACATCATTCATGACACATTTTCAGCTGGGGTCCTTAAAGGGACCCTGGCCACATTACAGTTGACGTTTAATCTAACAAAGTGGGTGTTGAATCTTTACTCTACAATAATATAATAAAAGTTATATATGAGTGACAAAGAAATATTTGAATAATATTATCATTAAGCAATATGACACCATCTACAAATGCGATCAAGAACATAATTTAAAAAATACATTCATTGGGAAGTTATTGGTGCTTTAGTCACAGATCTATAAACTTTTGTGTCAGTAACTGGTACAAATAAAAGATGTGTGTATAGGTAATATATAAAATTAAGCAGATTTTAAATGTAATTGTAAAAGGGTGGATTTACAATCTTATGCAAATTCAGTGGAAGAGCTGCGGCAACCCTGACAAACAGTGCAAGTGGTGCTTATGTGTTTCTGGGATTTCTGTAGCTCTTCCATTTAAGTTAACAATGGACAAGTGAGAGAACCTCTGCAGAAATTCACCCCCAAAGTCTCAGACTGAAAAATTACATTAGTTATATTCAGGGCCTGAAAGCAAATTGAACCAGTGGAATGAGTGATGAGAATGAAATTGTTACAGTTGATGACTTGATTTAATGTGTAACTGGGCAATCACAGTATACTGTGAGAAAAACCTGACCAGAAACAACACAAAAACGTGTTAAAATGTTAATGTCATGTTTTATAGTGCAGATCAATTCACTGCAATTACTGTTGAGTTGGAAGGCAACAGCCGAGAATGGCCAGTGAAAAATATATTTCTCTCACCATCCAAGGTAGGATGGGAACCTTCAGCACTCACATCCCTTCAGGAATTTCTGAATTAACATTTACCAGTAGCTTTTCAATTAGAACAGAATCTCTATCTCTGATGTAATCAACATGTTTTTATTTTGGTTTGTTTTTCATGCTGTCAAGTAATCAGCTGGAGCAATGGCCACGGAACTCACATCTCAGGTTGACAGACATGGTTTCCGAGCTGCGTGAATCCCATGGCCTCGCAGGGAAATTTAAAAAGTCAAAAAAGGCTCTTAAGTGCCTGTAAATTACCTGATAATTGTTGTGTATGTACCTTTAAGAGAGAACTGATTTTATACTGTAGTACCGGCAGTGACCACACCTGTATATAAAGCCGTAGCAGGCTTCTGTACTTTCAGTTTCAGCATACCCTCTGTTCAGTAAACACCTGTTATTATTGTTCTCCTGCAGTCCGTGTGTTATTGATACGCGGACACTACACTGGCGACGAGCAGGTTCGAACTCACCTGCAGTACTGCATCACCTCACGGGGATCCTTCCCTGAAAAGAAGCTTCTTGGAGGTCGAAGTCAGAGCAACGGGCGTCGACGGCTGGCAACCGCCCAGTGATCCATCGGAGTTCAGAGAATCGCAGGGGAGGCTGTGGAGAGCTGGGCTTGGCTCCCCAGTCAAGGTGTTCCAGCAAATCGTGCTGGTAGCAGGTAGTGCGCTGACCCTTCCGGACTGCGGCGGGCTCGAGCTCGATTGAGCGGCTCTGCAAAGGGGCCGTGCAGCGTCGTTGGGAGGAAAAGAGAGAGAGAGAGGGTGGAGCGCACAGGGCGCAGTCGGTGCTCAAGAACCGGGCAGCGTAGAGAAAATAAAACGAGGGGAAGGAAAGAGAGACACGCCGAAGCCGCGGGGCGCCGCCATTACCCTTTAGAATGCTAGGAGCAGCGTTGGCAGCAAGGGGAAGAAGGAAAAGCGCGGGAGGCGCCATTTTATTCCATTGGGGAAGAAGGAAAAGCGCGGGAGGTGCCATTTTAATCCATTGGGGAAGAAGGAAAAGCACGGGAGGCGCCATTTTAAACCACACAAGATGCCGAAGAGTGGCAGTATCACTGCTTTCGACAATGAAATAGAAGACTGGACCACGCACGTGGAAAGAATTGAAGTGTACTGCAAGGCAAATGAGGTGGCCGATGGAAAGAAGGCGTCGGTATTATTAAATTTGATGGGCGCAAGAACGTACGGCCTATTGCGGAATTTTATTACCCCAGCTAAACCAACGAAGAAAAGTTTTGAAGAGATTGTTAATATCTTACAGGAACATCTAAACCCTACACCGCTGCTGATAGCAGAAAGATTCAAGTTCCATAAAAGAAACCAGCACAAAGATGAGAGCAATGCTGACTATCTTACGGAAATACGCAAGTTATCGAAGCACTGCCAGTTCGGAGCAGGACTGGCAGATACCTTAGGGGATAAGTTTGTCTGCGGGCTCCAGAGTGAAGGAACCCAGAAACGACTACTTTCGGAAAAGGACCTGACGCTAGAACAGGCTTTCAGTGTGGCAGTATCCTATGAAGCAGCAGCACGGGGAGCTGCGGAAATACAACAGAAACCACAAGAATATAGCGCTAATGAAATGGCATATGGAGCAGAAAAGTGCTATCGCTGCGGCAGAACAACCCATGATCAGAAGGACTGCTGGTTTAAGGACAAAGTATGCAGGCAATGTGGGAAAGTGGGACACATAGCAAGAGTCGGGAAAGAAAACCAACACTAAAAGAACTACTAAGGAAAAGTACAAGAAAGTAAAAAAAATGACAGACAGTAGTTCAGAAGATCAGGAGAGTGATAATGACTCCGGGAGCAGGAGACTAAGTTGTCTAAAGTTACACAATGTGATCGCAAAGGAGGATCACCGAACCATTTGGGTCACCCTCATGATAGCAGGGTCCCAAGTAAAGATGGAATTGGACACAGGATCAGCCCTAACTGTCATGAATCGACGAGACTATGAGCGGCTATTCTCACACATACCCTTGAAGGCCACGTCCATTGTATTGAAGACATACACGGGGCAAAAAGTCTACCCCAGAGGAAAAATAAGGGTGCCAGTTAAATACAATGGCAAGGAAACACAGAAACTGTATCTATATATACTACAAGATGGAGGACCACCATTATTGGGACGTGAATGGATCCGAAAAATACAATTGGATTGGCATTCCATTCAGGCTCTAACTGTGGCTGACAAAAAGGATGACGACGTCACACCTGCACGACTGTCAAAAATTCTAACTGACGCGAAAGAGGTGTTCCAACAAGGACTTGGGACTCTAAAAGGAGTAACGGCAACGATAAAAATCAAAGATAACGCAACCCCAAAATTTTTAAAGGCCAGGCCTGTACTGTACGCGATCCGCCCAGCCGTTGAAGCAGAGCTGGAGAGTCTGGAGCATTCGGGTGTGCTGTCCAAGGTGGACTGGAGCGAGTGGGCCACACCCATCATTCCTGTAATGAAGAAATCATTGAGCAGCACGCCTGGGGAGCCGAAGAAGGTTCGCATCTGTGGGGACTTTAAGGTAACTGTGAACCCAGTCCTGCACGCAGTACAATATCCACTTCCACGGACAGAAGATATTTTCACCTCACTATCTGGAGGGAAATGCTTTACGAAGATTGATCTGGCCCAAGCGTATCTACAAATGGAGGTGGAAGAAGCATCTAGGGAATACCTCACGATAAACACTCACAAAGGTCTTTACCAGTACAACCGACTGGTATTCGGGGTAGCATCAGCCCCGGCTATTTGGCAGAGGGCGATGGAACAAGTCCTGCAAGGGATCCCGGGGACCCAGTGTTATTTGGACGACATCCTGGTTACGGCCGAAAATGACAGTGATCACCTTGCCAACCTGGAGCAGGTGCTCACTAGATTACAAGAATATGGGCTACGAGCCAACCGCCCCAAATGCGAGTTTTTCAGGAGACAAATCTCGTATTGTGGCCACATGATTGATGAGGAGTGGTTACATAAGTCCCCAGACAAGATTGAGGCAGTAGTCAAGGCTCCAGCACCGGAAAATGTGTCGCAACTGAGGTCGTTCCTCGGGTTGGTGAACTACTACCATAAGTTCTTGCCGAATTTATCTACAATTCTGCACCCACTGAATGCCCTGCTGCAAACTGGAGTAACATGGAAATGGAGTGATGAGTGTAAACGTGCCTTTCAGAAATGTAAATGCCTAATCACTTCAAAAGAAGTATTGGCCCACTACAATCCAACAGTACCGATTCGGTTGGCATGTGATGCATCTCCCTACGGCATTGGAGCAGTGCTGTCACACAAATTCCTTGACGGTTCAGAGAGGCCAATAGCCTTTGTGTCGCGCTCGTTAACCTCAGCCGAGCGTAACTACGCCCAGATTGAAAGGGAGGCCCTCAGCCTGGTGTGGGGGGTGAAGAAGTTCAATCACTATCTGCACGGGCAGAAGTTCACCCTACTGACTGATCATCAGCCTCTGGTCTCCATTTTTAACCCAAAGAAGGGCGTTCCGGTGATGACGGCGCAACGGCTGCAAAGATGGTCACTTTTTCTAGGGGCACATCAATACGACATAGAGTACAAGGGTACGAAACAGCATGGAAACGCTGATGGGCTGTCGTGCCTACCGTTGCCTCTGGTGGAGGAAGCACCTGCAGTGGACCCTGTTGAGATATTCCATTCGACCATAGTCGAATGTCTACCTGTTACAAACTCAAGTATAGAGAAGGAAACCCGAAATGACCCGACACTCTCTCGGGTCTATGATTTGACGGTGAAGGGATGGCCAGCACATGGCGACTCACTGTTGCCAGCATTCTCGCCAAGGAGAGAACAGCTGTCAGTGTGCCGGGGGACCTTGATGTGTGGATCCCGAGTGGTAATTCCACCCAAGTTGAGAGATAGAGTGCTCAATGAGCTTCATGAGGGTCATCTGGGATGGGTAAAAATGAAGAGCCTAGCCAGGGCGTTTGTGTGGTGGCCGGGAATCGATAAAGAAATCGAGGATATGACCAAGAGATGCACAGGATGCCAGAAGGTCCAAAACGCTCCACCACAGGCCCCCGCTACACCCATGGGAGTGGCCCTCATCTCCATGGCAACGGGTACACATTGATTTTGCTGGTCCATTTATGGACTCAATGTTTTTAATCGCCGTGGATGTACATTCGAAATGGCCAGAGGTCATCAAAATGTCCTCCACCACCACGGAGAAAACTATTGCAGTCCTACGGACCATCTTCGCCAGGAACGGCTTGCCAGAACAGATTTGCTCCGACAATGGACCACAGTTTGTGTCCGAGGAATTCTGGAGGTTTCTGAGGAATAATGGGGTAAAACATTACACATCTGCCCCATATCATCCAGCCACAAATGGATTGGCTGAGAGGTTTGTTCAGACCTTTAAAAATGCAATAAAGGCGATGTATAAAGACGACATACCACTACAACACAAGGTGGATAATTTCTTGTTTGCTTACCGGAATGCGACGCATGCAGTCACCAACCAAGCTCCAGCCATAATGTTCTTCAACCGAAGGCTAAGATGTCGCCTGGATTTGCTCAAACCAAACATAAGACGAGATGTTGAGGATAAGCAATTCCAGCACATCAATGAGAAGCCAACCAGGAGCTTCAAGATAGGGCAACCAGTCTTGGCCCGTGACTACCGAACAGAAAAATGGCAGCCAGGAACGATATGCACACAGCAGGGACCACTAATGTACACAGTGGACGTTGGAGAGAGCATCGTGAGACGCCATGCTGACCAGATTCTAGAATCACAGGAACAAGCCAAACCCATACCACGAGCATGCGCACCTGGTGATGAACCCGAAGTACAGATTGCGTCTACCTCAGAATCAGTGGTATTGGAAGCTGACGAACCAACCAATGACAATGAGCCAGAATCGACTCCACCGCAAGAACAGGATACTCGAGAAAGGCGCTATCCAGTCAGGATCAGGAAGCCTCCTCAAAGACTGAATTTATAAATGATTACTTCAGTTGATGTATATAATACAGAGAAAATTGTAATTGTAATTAGTTATTATTTAATTGTTAAATGAATGTTATGTACTGTTTATCTAAAAGGGGAGGAATTGTTGTGTATGTACCTTTAAGAGAGAACTGATTTTATACTGTAGTACCGGCAGTGACCACACCTGTATATAAAGCCGTAGCAGGCTTCTGTACTTTCAGTTTCAGCATACCCTCTGTTCAGTAAACACCTGTTATTATTGTTCGCCAGCAGTCCGTTTGTTATTGATACGCGGACACTACAATAATCATCTCAATTGGGTCCCCCACCACTGCAGATCGGGTCGGCTCCGCGATGACAGGTGTACCTGGGGGAAAGGTGCATGGGAGTGAGATGACAGTGGGTTCCTGACCTGCTGTCAAAAATAACAACTTTCCCACCCGACCCACCACCAAAGAGCAATCCAATTAGTCCCACTACCACTCCAGAAAATTCAGCCAGATTTCTCCAATGCTCTGTTTACTGCTCTGCCAGCATCCATCCTGCATAAACTCCAACTATTTCAAAAGTTGCCTACCCAAATGTTATCCCACAGTAACTCCTGCTCACCCATCACCGACCTCTCACTGAACTACACTGGCTGTCTGTCCTCCAATGCACTGAATTTAAAATCCTCATCTTCAATTTCAAATCCCTCTACAGCCTCACCTGAACCTCCTTCAGTTTTATCTCCCTTCTGATCCTCCGATGCTGACCTTCTGTGCATCCCCTCTCTTTGCTCCACCATTGGGGATAGACCTTCCTGCGAAATTGGTCCCAATGTCTGGAATTCCCTCCCTAAACCCTGCACCTGTGTACTTCACTCTCCATTTTTGAAAGACTGCTTCAAACCCAACTATCCAACCAAGCTTTCCGTAATCTCTCTTAACTCTCCTCCTACGCTTCAGCATCTGTTCCTCTTTTCTTCTTGTGCTAAGCACCTTGGAACATTATTTTACATTAAAGGCACATTATAAATGTAATTGGTTGTTGTTGAAAGAGGGATACTACATACAAGAACACTGGTTTAAGGTGACTGAATAAGCCAAATTCCACTTTTATTATAGGAGATTCATAGGATTTTAAGAGTGTTTTGGGGTTTTCCCTCTGATTTCAACCATTTTTCCATGAAAACTACAAATCAGTGACTTTGATTATGACTCAATCTATGAAACTGTCAGTTCATGCTTGGCTGCAATGAAAAAGGAAAATAAAGGCACCAGGTTTACATTAGTGGAGAGATAGAGTAATAAGTCAAAGGAGGTTAAAATGCTGCTGTTTAATGCACGTGTCAGTGAGTATCTGCAGTACTTTGTGCAGTTCTTGTCACCTAATTATGGTAAATATATTATTGGTCTTGAGAGGACCAATGGAGCTGATTCCAGGTATCAGGAATGAAGAAAGTATAATTAAGTTTGGTTTGTTTTCTTCAGAAAGGAAGAAATTTTGATTTGATCGAGTTGAAATTTTAAAGGTTATGAAGGGCATTGACAATGCTGATCAGATTAATTGTTCACTATGATGAAATGTTCAATTACCAAGGTACATAGTTAAAAATTAGGAAGTTAGGTGTGAGAAGGCAATTCAAGAGGATCCTTCAGTGATTATAATCCTAACCATGTCATTTTGTAATACACCAAGTGGAGGCCAATCTCAAGGCAGAGACTCGGGAGTAGGCCATCTGGCCAGCCTATTGGCTGAGGAATAGGGCAAAAAAGTAAGGGAAGAAAAGTACAAATGGAAGCATCACCCCTGTTCATGTGTTCTCTGTATATCAGCGTAACACAGACAATCCTGTTTATTTTTTATATATATACATATGTAAAAGCATTTTGATTTATATACTATTTAAAATTTGCCTAATGAGCTTCCAGCAATTTTGCAGAACACATAGGCCTCGATTTTCATTGCGCCGTGGAGGCGGGCTTGGAGGTAGGCGGGGGGTTAAAATCGCAAAAACTGGCGGGCAGGACACCCCCCCCTCCCGCCTGGTTCCCGACTCTGAGCAATTTTAACTCAGTCGTGTCTGATGGTCCCGACTCCGTCCCGCATCCAACAGGCGGGACTGGTCGTTAAGGCCCTTAACAACCACTAAATGGCCTCCATAATCCTATTTTGAAAGGCCCTTGCGAATTTAACCCTTTTCCACATAAAACACACCTGGTGGGAAACACGAATGTGAAACCTGGCGGGAGCACTATTGGATTGCTGACTATCAACTGCAGGTCAACCATTAAAGAGGAGATTTGATCAGCCATGATTTGCAGGTGGCAGGACTTAATGGTCTCAGGTCTGGGGCAACTTTTAGAAGGCTTAACCACACCTGTGGAATGTTGGAGCCTCAGACCCATCTCCAGTGTGACCTCCTGGGAAACCCCTCTCGCCACCTTCACTCAGCACTTCCTCAACGGAGGCATATACCAGAAGCATGGGAGCCATTTATTTCCTTCCCATCTGGGCATTAGAGGAGCTCGAGCACCAGCCGCGGCAGCAGCAGAACCAGGAACAACAGCAGTACCAGCAACAGCAGCAGTAGGAGCGCCAGGCTGCTGCTCACCCACCTGAAGCTGCACAGGCCAGAAGGGCCCAGCGCCTGGAAGCCTATCGGTGCACGAGATACCTCCCAAACAGGGTCTACAGACGCAGGGTCAGCTACCTCAACATGTCTGAGCAGTAGTGCCAAAGGCGGCTCCGACTTTCGTGACAGGTAGTGACTGACATCTGCGCAATGCTGCAGAAAGACCTGCTGCCCAGAGGACCAGGTGGACAAGCATTACCAGTGGCCATCAAAGTCACCACCACACTCAACTTTTTTGCCTCAGGCTCATTCCAGGGATCAGCAACAGACATCAGCGGCATCTCCCAGACGGCCGCACACACTTGCATCATGCAGGTAACCGATGCCCTCTTTGCCCTCGCGCACAATCACATCCATTTCACCAAGGATCGCGCAAGTGTCACGGCGCGAGCGGTTGGATTAGCTCATCTGGCAGGCTTTCCAAGGGTGCAGGGCGTCATTGACTGCACACATGTGGCACTTAGGGCACCCCATCGCAATCCAGGTATTTTTGAGAGGCTTCCACTGCCTCAACGTTCAGCTGGTGTGTGACCACAAGAAGGAAATTTTGCATGTTTGTACCCTGGCAGTTGCCATGACTCCTTCATACTGCACCAGTCTAGTGTGCCTCCGCTCTTCAGTCTGCCAGACCAACTTAATGGATGGCTACTTGGAGACAAGGGCTATCCCCTGAGGACGTGGCTAATGACGCCATTGAGGAGGCCAGACAACGAAGCTGAGGAGCACTACAACTCCAGCCACATTTCCACCAGATCCATTATCGAGCAAACCATCGGTTTGCTGAAGATGTGCTTCAGATGCCTGGATAGATCAGGTGAAGCCCTACAGTACTCAGCAGCCAGGGTCTCCAGAATCATCGTGGTTTGCTGTGCACTTCACAACATGGCACAACGTCGTGGTTTGCAGATTCCTGAGGACCAAGTGGCTCCTCACATATCCTCCTCAGATGAAGAGGAGGAGGAGGAGGAGGAGGAGGAGTGCGACAATGAACATCCTGCAGAGGCCCATCAACCAGCGGCAGCATTACGCGAGAACATTACTGCCCGGGATGCAAGGAATGCACTCATCCTGGCCAGATTTGCTTAGCCTAGTCAATCAAACACTTTTGCCTCACTGTTTCTTACCAGAGCTTTGACAATGGCCAAGAACCAAAGGATTCCTAGCGCTCCGACCACCATACTGACAGTTGCAAGTATTCCTGAGACCTCAATGTGGAAGTCCCAAAAGCGAAATGACAGATGCCACTACTGCAACATTTGCCATCAGAATTTTTATGTTCAATAACGACGTGATGGCATTTTTACAATAAACACAAAATTGCACCCAAGTGACTACCCTTGTGACTATTTGTGCAGAATTTTCCTCTTATGCATGCTCCTACGTGGTGCCTCCCCTGTGGCTTCAGCAGATGTGGAGGCCCCTTGCACACTTTCCTGCTGCTCCTGTCTCGACACTTTTGGCGGGCGTCCTCTGGGGATACGAGCCTGTGAGGGCTCGTCAACAATCTGCTACTCCTGCGGCTGTGCAGGGGTTGAGACGTCTATCTCACTTGGGTGTCGACTCCGGTGGGGCTCTGACCGAGGGCTCTGCAGCGGCATGGAAGTGTGAGCGCTTGGAGAGGAGCCCCCACTTCCTTGAGGTCTGTCACCAACCTCCCTCTCATGGGTTATGTCCCCCTCAGCGCCTGCAAGTGGCTGGAGAGCACCTTGCTGCACATCAGGGGGGCCATGGGGACCCGTATCTGCAATGGTAGTCCTACTCAGAAGGACTTCCATGAAGGTCTGGTTTCTCTGTTCAATAGATGTCCATCGCTCCTCAAGAGATGTCATTCTATTCTGAACAATGACCATGTTTTCCATACCCTGGCGACTAAGCTCCTCCATGGCCATAGCCATCCTCTCCTCTACCGTAGCCATCCTCTGCTCTACAGTAGCCAGCCTTACCATGGAGATAGCAATCCTTTCCACGGAGGTAGCCATCCTTTCCGTGGTGATGCATTCATGGGCCAATGACTCCACAAAGGCTCTGCTCATGTTCGTTATGGACTCCTCCATTCACTCCATACTCGCAGCGACCCTAGAGACAAAACCTGCCAGAGACTCCTGCATCTGTGCCTGGAGTTCCATCACCTCTGATCTTATGGATCGACCCAGAGGCAAAGGTTCAACATGCTGCTGAGCCAAGCTGGCAGAGTCCTGTGCCCTCTGACTAGGACACTCCACTGCTGTCCCTGTCTCCACAATCTGCTGATGCTCACTTGTGAGCTGTGATGCACCAGGTGACAACACTACTCTATGGCCCGAAAGTCCCACCGAGGTGTGAGTGTCTGCGCTGGTGCTGGGTGCGCTGAATTCTGCTGATGCTGCGCCCTCAGAGGTTGCAGCTTCCTCTGAGGAGTCTGGCTGCTCAGCCTCTTCTTCCTGGCTAGGGGGGACGGATGCTTGTGATGGTCCTGTGGGAGAGTAAAGGAAAGAGTCAGAGATGTGATGCAAAGGCTACATGTGCATAGCTTTTTGCAGATGCTCATAAGTCCATCTGTTACAGCTTCACAATCATTATCAGCGACTCATGCAATGTCAAAGAGAGAGATGGGAAACTTTTCTGTCACCAGCTTACTGTGTTACACCCGTCTGTCCATCCCCCATGCACGAATCATCCTCTATTCCCATAATTTCCAGGACGGCCTCCTCCCAGGAGGTCAGGTGGGCTATTGAGGCTGTCCCTCCTCCTGTCCTGGCTCGCTCTCTTTTGTTGTGAGCTCTCTTCTCCTGCAATGAGGGAGACAAGTGGAGGTCAAGTGAGGGTGCAGGAGTGAGTGTAGAGATTGCATAGCATAGATACTTAGAAGGAGGCAAAGATGGAGTGAGGTTGCAAGACCAAGGGCCCTCCTTGTGTGTTGTCAGTTGTGTTCAAAGTATCAGAGTGATAGGGAATGTGAGGGCTGCATGGTGGAATAGTTATGTGAATGTGAGCATAGAGAGAGAGGGAATGGGTAAGGGTGCATGGATGTCAGTGTCAAGTGGGATGTGGAGGAAGAGATTGCTAAAGCTGAGTGCTGGTGAGGAAAGGCAATGGGGATCAGATTGAGGATGATGGGAAATTCATACTCACTTTTCCAGTGCGCTGAAGGTCACGAAATCTTTTCCTGCACTGTATCCAGGTTCTGCGGGTGACTCCCAAGGAGTTGACCTCCTCAGCCACCTGCATCCACACTGCCTTGGTCTGAGTTGGAGGCCTCTTCCTCCCTAATGAAGGGAAAAGCACCTCCCTGTTTGCGCTAGCCCCATCCACTAATGCCTGCAGTGCCACCTCGTCAAAGTGAGGAGCTGATCTGGCCCTCCCGCTTGTCATTTTTGCTGCAGCTCCCTCACACTGCACAGTCAAGAAACTTGGCAGTCTGCAGAAGAAGCAAAGCTTGCTGTGGACTTTAAATGCAACAGCAATGATGACGTCATCGGAGGGGACTTTCAGTCATGAAAAACCCATTTGCAAAGGCTTCCCACACGTTGGAAATCAATTGGCCAATTCAGTTAAAATTGCATCAATCTCCCACATCCATTTAGATTCGTGTGGGAAACACGAAATTTGGATAACATGACACCATCCCGCACCTGAGTTAAAATCCCCCCCCATAGAATCATAGAATATTACAGCACAGAAGGAGACCATTCAGCCCATTGAATCTGCGCCAACTCTTCCAAAGAACAATCCAGTTAGTGCCACTCCCCTGCTCTTTCCCCATATCCCTGCAATATTTTCTCCTTCAAGTAATTATCCAATTCCCTTTTGAAGGCTTCTATTGAATCTGTATCCACCACCCTATCAGGCAGTGCATTCCAAATCCTAACCACTCGTTACGTAAAAAACTTTTCCTCATGTCGTCTCTGCTTCTTTTGCCAATCACCTTAAATATTAAAATAATTTTTATTGAAATCTATTAAAATCATTTACTATCTAATCATGCTGTAATTTTTCTCAGCTTATAAGGAAAACTTTACTTTCTGTGGTATTTGTGGAAAGGGTGTGCTCAAAAAAACTTCTGCGAGATGCACATAAAGTTTGATACTTGTATTAATATAAGTCTATCTTGTTTTCTCTCACAGAATAGAACATTAATCATATGTGAAGAGTGTGCAAACGCTGGCCTTGATGTGAATTATGTTGCGGCACACCCTCTCAACCAGGGAGTCCATTTTATGGGCCCTCACGTGCTTTCGCAGCAGGACGGGCCCCGGAGAGGTCAGCCAGGTTGGTAGCGTGGTTCCTGTAGTCGACTTCCTGGGGAAAACAAACATTCGTTCATGGGGGGTGGCGTTGATGGCAGTGCACAGTAGTGACCGGATGGAATGCAGCGCTGCCGGGAGGACTTCCTGCCAGCGGGAAGTTGGGAGGCCCTTAGACTTTAAGGCTAAGAGGACGGCCTTCCATACCGTCGCGTTCTCTCTTTCCACCTGCCCGTTCCCTCGGGGGTTGTAGCTGGTGGTCCTGCTTGCAGCAATACCTCTCGCTAGTAGGAACTGACGGAGTTCCTCGCTCATGAAGGAGGAGCCCCGGTCACTATGTATATAGTTTGGGAACCCGATCACCCACGAGGGTGGGCTCTGTTATTTAGCCAATAAAATTGATATACCTATCAATTTATCCAATGAAAAGCGACGAGTTAAGAAAGTAACTATCGGTTTTTATTGGCTAAATAACAGAGCCCACCCTCGTGGGTGATCGGATCCAACAAGGAGGAATACCAGCCAGTCGACCACCTTTATACTTGGGCAGGTAGGTGGAGCCGTGGGCGGAGTCAGCAGTGGTCAGCCCAGGTACAACAGTGTGAACAGTGATAACCATAGAGTAACGATATAACAGTGATAACTATAGTGTAACGATAGTGAACGATAAAAGTGGTTTACCACAGCATGTACAGGAAACTTTGTGATATCCGGCACCGACGGGACTGGCGTGTTGCTGATCTATCAAAACTGCTGGACATACAAAGTTAATGTTGAAGCATACGGAGGTTTTCATCTCCGTATCTGACAACAAACACTGTTGCTTAGCAGCAGCTTCTAAAGAGTCAGCTGCAGCTGCAAGCGTCTCTAGCTGAAGCTGTTGCTATAGCTACAGACCTTGCAGTGCCTGACTGGGAAAAAAAAAGAACGAGAACTAAAAATACTTATAGAAAACGGCTCCTGATTTTTGCCGTTAGATCGAGTATTCCGGACATACAACCTCTGGATAAACCAAAGTTTCCTGTACTTGGCTGTTCTAACTAGTAGAGTGATTGATTACTATCCCATAAACTTTAGAATGTTACCTGCAGACATACCTGGCCTCCAAGCTTCCATTATATGTTTTTATTTTTTAACTTCTTTTTTGGACCATCAGAAATAATGGAAGGAATTTTAACCCCCCAAGAACAGGTGAGTTGGGAACGGGTGGGGGGTTAAAATTTTAGATTTTTAGAACGGGGGTGCAACCCGACTCCAACGCGCCCACTTCCAGGTTTACCGGAGGTGCATTTGGATGCCAGCAAGAAACCTATTCACCAAAGCCGGGGATCTAATTATTGCAGGTGGGCGGGTCGTCTTTGGCATAATTAATGTTGTTAGGAGACGTTAATGAGGTGTTTGTAAATTGGTTTTAACTTCGCTCCAAATCTAACTTGAGCAGCATCGGTTTCCCTGGGCTCGGGGAACTGACCAGGGAAATGGAAGAGAGTTTTAGCAGCAGTTCAGGTGGATATTTATACTTGTCATTGTCCCATCTGAATAAAAGCTCACTTATTGCTGCTGGTGTCTCAAATGTTTGGCAGAGAATGCTTGTGTGGATACAGATTTTTTTTCAACCTTGGAGGCTTTCAAATCGACAACATCAGGATGGCAGGTGCCTTGGATGTGTTTGACAGCCATCAGAAGAGGAAGACCATCACCATCCATGGCAGTGATGACGCGCTGTGGTGGAATCAGCCCATGAACAAGAGAGAGGTGCACAGGAGGGAGGGGCACAAGAGAGAGGTGCACAGGAGGGAGGGGCACAAGAGAGGGGTGCACAGGAGAGAGGTCCACAGGAGAGAGGGCCACAGGAGAGAGATCCACAGGAGAGAGGTGCACAGGAGAGAGGTCCACAGGAGAGAGATCCACAGGAGAGAGGTGCACAGGAGAGAGGTCCACAGGAGAGAGGTCCACAGGAGAGAGGTCCACAGGAGAGAGATCCACAGGAGAGAGGTGCACAGGAGAGAGGTCCACAGGAGAGAGGTCCACAGGAGAGAGATCCACAGGAGAGAGGTGCACAGGAGAGAGGTCCACAGGAGAGAGGTCCACAGGAGAGAGATCCACAGGAGAGAGGTCCACAGGAGAGAGGTCCACAGGAGAGAGGTCCACAGGAGAGAGGTGCACAGGAGAGAGGTCCACAGGAGAGAGATCCACAGGAGAGAGGTGCACAGGAGAGAGGTCCACAGGAGAGAGATCCACAGGAGAGAGGTCCACAGGAGAGAGGTGCACAGGAGAGAGGTCCACAGGAGAGAGGTCCACAGGAGGGAGGTCCACAGGAGAGAGGTGCACAGGAGGGAGGTCCACAGGAGAGAGGGGCAGAGGAGGGAGGTCCACAGGAGGAAGGTACATAGGAGAGAGGTGCACAGGAGAGATGCACAGGAGGGATGTCCACAGGAGAGAGGTGCACAGGAGGGAGGTCCACAGGAGGAAGGTACATAGGAGAGAGGTGCACAGGAGAGATGCACAGGAGGGATGTCCACAGGAGAGAGGTGCACAGGAGGGAGGTGCACAGAAGAGAGGTGCACAGGAGAAAGGAGCAGAGGAGAGAGCTGCACAGGAGAGAGGTGCACAGGAGGGAGGTGCACAGAAGAGAGGGGCACAGGAGAGAGGTCCACAGGAGAGAGGTCCACAGGAGAGAGGAGCAGAGGAGAGAGGTGCACAGAAGAGAGGGGCACATGAGAGAGGTCCACAGGAGAGAGGTCCACAGGAGAGAGGTCAACAGGAGAGAGGAGCAGAGGAGAGAGGTGCACAGGAGGGAGGTGGAGAGGAGAGAGGTGCACTGGAGAGAGGTGCACAGGAGGGAGGTCCACAGGAGAGAAGTCCACAGGAGAGAGGTCCACAGGAGAGAGGTGCACAGGAGGGAGGAGCAGAGGAGAGAGGAGCACAGGAGAGAGGGGCACAGGAGAGAGGTGCACAGGAGGGAGGTGCACAGGAGAGAGGGACAGAGGAGAGAGGTCCACAGGAGAGAGGTGCACAGGAGGGAGCTGCACAGGAGAGAGGTGCACAGGAGAGGGGTGCACAGGAGGGAGGTGCAGAGGAGAGATTTGCACTGGAGAGAGGTGCACAGGAGAGAGGTGCACATGAGAGAGGTGCACATGAGGGAGGTGCAGAGGAGAGAGGTGCACATGAGAGAGGTGCACAGGAGAGAGATGCACAGGAGAGAGGTGCACAGGAGAGAGGTGCACAGGAGGAAGGTGCATAGGAGAGAGGTCCACAGGAGAGAGGTCCACAGGAGAGAGGTCCACAGGAGGGACGTGCACAGGAGAGAGGTGCACAGGAGAGAGGTCCACAGGAGGGAGGTCCACAGGAGAGAGGTCCACAGGAGAGAAGTGCACAGGAGGGAGGTCCACAGGAGGAAGGTACATAGGAGAGAGGTGCAAAGAAGAGAGGTGCACAGGAGAGAGGTGCACAGGAGAAAGGAGCAGAGGAGAGAGCTGCACAGGAGAGAGGTGCACAGGAGGGAGGTGCACAGAAGAGAGGGGCACAGGAGAGAGGTCCACAGGAGAGAGGTCCACAGGAGAGAGGAGCAGAGGAGAGAGGTGCACAGGAGGGAGGTGCACAGGAGAGAGGTGCACAGAAGAGAGGGGCACATGAGAGAGGTCCACAGGAGAGAGGTCAACAGGAGAGAGGAGCAGAGGAGAGAGGTGCACAGGAGGGAGGTGGAGAGGAGAGAGGTGCACTGGAGAGAGGTGCAGAGGAGGGAGGTCCACAGGAGAGAGGTGCACAGGAGACAGGTCCACAGGAGAGAGGTGCAGAGGAGGGATGTGCACAGGAGGGATGTGCACAGGAGAGAGGTGCACATGAGAGAGGTGCACAGGAGAGAGATGCACAGGAGAGAGGTCCACAGGAGAGAGGTGCAGAGGAGAGAGTTGCACTGGAGAGAGGTGCACAGGAGAGAGGTGCACATGAGAGAGGTGCACAGGGGAGAGATGCACAGGAGAGCGGTCCACAGATGAGAGGTGCACAGGAGAGAGGTGCACAGGAGAGAGGTCCACAGGAGAGAGGTCCTCAGGAGGGAGGTGCACAGGAGAGAGCTCCACAGGAGAGAGGTCCACAGGAGGGAGGAGCAGAGGAGAGAGGTGCACAGGAGGGAGGTGCAGAGGAGAGAGATGTACTGGAGAGAGGTGCACAGGAGGGAGGTGCAGAGGAGAGAGATGTACTGGAGAGAGGTGCACAGGAGGGAGGTGCAGAGGAGAGAGATGTACTTGAGAGAGGTGCACAGGAGGGAGGTGCAGAGGAGGGAGGTGCAGAGGAGGGAGGTGCAGAGGAGGGAGGTGCACAGGAGGGAGGTGCACAGGAGAGAGGTCCACAGGAGAGAGGTCCACAGGAGAGAGGTGCACAGGAGAGAGGTCCACAGGAGAGAGGTCCACAGGAGAGAGGTGCAGAGGAGAGAGGAGCACAGTACAGATGCCAAATTCGCAGGAGGCACTACCCACGTCACAGCATTTACAGACAGAGGCTCAGCTTCCTTGACGTCTTGGAAGAGCTGAGGTTACCACATCAGGTGGTCGCAGACATCTGCCGCCTCCTAGATGAAGACCTGCTCCTTGCTGGATGGTGACCATGCATTACCAGTGGCTGTGAAAGTAACCACCGCCCTCAACATTTTCACCTCCAGATCCTTCCAGGGCGCTACCCGGGACATATCCAGACAGAAGAGGAGGACCAGGTAGGTAGAGCAGGAATCACCTGAGTGCATCTCGCTCGCTAACCGGTTATCAGTTCTGAATACTGGTGAGGGCAATGGTTCCTCTGGGGAGAGCAACCAGAGCCAAGTCCGCAGCACCATGGGTGGCTCAGCTGCACAGGGCGGGAGGAAGAAGAATGGAAGATCAATAGTCATAGGGGATTCGATAGTTAGGGGAGCAGACAGGCGTTTCTGTGGCCGCAGACATGACTCCAGGATGGTATGTTGCCTCTCTGGTGCCAGGGTCAAGAATGTCACTGAGCGGCTGCAGGACATTCTGAGGTGGGAGGATGAACAGCCAAAGGTCGTGGTCCATTTTGGTGCCAACGACAAAAGGTAGAAAGAGGGATGAGGTCCTCCAGGTAGATTTTTGGGAGCTAGGAAAGAGATTAAAAAGGAGGACCTGAAAGGTAGTAATCTCCGGATTACTCCCGGTGCCATGTACAGAGTACAGAAATAGGAGGATAGAGCAGATGAATGCGTGGCTGGAGAGATGGTGCAGGAGGGAGGGCTTTAGATTCCTGAGACATTGGGACCGTTTCTAGGGGAGGTGGGACCTGTACAAGCCGGACGGGTTGTATCTTAACAAGTCCGGGACCAATATCCTCGTGAGGTGGGGGTGGGGTGGGGTGGGATGGGGGGGCTTGCTAGTGCTGTTGGGGAGGGTTTAAACTAGCTTGGCAGGGCAATGGGAAACTGAGAGTAAATTCAGAAGGGAAAGCGAAGGCAGAAAATTAGTAAGCGAGTTTGGAAGGCAGAGGAACCAATGGCTAGAAAATAGACAACAAAGGAGTTTGGCAGTGCTAAATGGTATATACGTCAAAGCAAGGAGTCTAGGGAATAAGGCAGATGAGCTGAGGACACAAATAGACATGTGGGAGTATGATATTATAGCTATTACAGAGACATGGCTGAGAGAAGGGCAGGAATGACAGCTCAACATTCCTGGTTACAGGGTTTTCAGACGAGATAGAGAGGTGGATAAAAAAGGAGGGGGGGGTCGCAATATTGGTTAAAGAAACAATTATAGCTGTGAGGAGGGATGATATCTAAGAAGGATCATCAAATGAGGCCATATGGGTTGAACTGAAAAAAAAGAGGCAATCACACTGCTGGGAATGTACTACAGACCCCTAAACAGTCAGAGGGAGATAGAAGAGCAAATATGTTTGCAATATTCTGAGACATGCAAAAATACGGCAGCATTACAGGAAACTTTGGTTTATCCGGAGGTTATATGTCCGGAATACTCGATCTAACGGCAAAAATCAGGAGCCGTTTTCTATAAGTTTTTTTAGTTCTCGTTGCTTTTTTTTTCCCAGTCAGGCACTGCAAGGTCTGTAGCTATAGCAACAGCTTCAGCTAGAGACGCTTGCAGCTGCAGCCGACTGTTTTGAAATTGTGGGTTTGTTGATTCACACGGAGCTTTTCAGTTCCGTATCTTTCAACATTAACGCTGGTATGTCCGGCACTTTTGATGGTACGGCACCAGCTCGGTCCCGTCAGTGCCGGATGTCAGAAAGTTTCCTGTAGTAGGGAATTTCAACTTCACTAATATTAACTTGGATAAAATTAGTTTGAAAGGTATGGAAGGTGCAGAATTCTTAAAATGCATTCAGGAGAACGTTTTTAGCCAGTACGTAGCAAGCCTAACAAGTGAGGGGGCGGTTCTGGACCTAATTTTAGGGAATTAAGCTGGGCAGGTGGAAAGGGTATCAGTGGGACAGCATATAATAGTAGTAATCATAATTCTGTTAGATTAAGGTAGTTATGGAAAAGGACAAGGATAGACCAGGAATAAAAGTTCTCAATTGGGGTAAAGCTAATTTTACTAAGCTGAGATGTGATTTAGCCAAAGTGGACTGGAGACAGAAACTTGGAGGTAAATCAATGTCAGAGCAGTGGGAGGCATTCAAGGAGGAGTTAGTGAGGGTTCAGAGCAAGTATGTTCCCTTAAAGTAAAAGGGTGGGACTAACAAATCTAGAGCTCCCTGGATGTCAAGGGGCAAACAGGGTAGGATAAAGAAAAAAAGGGAAGCTTATGGCAGATACCGAGGGCTCAATACTGCAGAAACCCGAGAGGAGTACAGAAAGTGCAGGAGTGAAATTAAAAAGGAAATTAGAAAAGCAAGGAGAGGGCATGAAAAAATATTGGCAAGTAAAATCAAGGAAAACCCAAAGATGTTTTATAAATACATTAAGAGCAAGAGGATAACTAAAGTAAGATTATGGCCTATTAGGGACCATAAAGGTGTGGAGGCGGAAGACATGGGTATGGCGCTTAATGAATAACTTGGGCTCGATTTTGCCATTGGGGTGGGCTGGGGGCGTGTCAGGTGTTTTTCGAGTCCTGAACCCAACTCCAGGGTGATGTGGGAAAAAAGTGCGATTTTCTCCTAATTGAGCAATTGATTTCCAGCGTGTGGGAACCCCTGGCCCAATTAATCTTTCCATCCTGAAAGTCGCCTCTGATGACATCATCAATGCTGCTGGATTTAAGGCCTGCAAGCAGCCTTGCTTTTTCTAATGACTGCAAACTTTATGCCCATTGCTGTGATCGCTTCATTCAGCAACTATGTCCAACAGTAGGCCAAAGTGTGCTCCATGGTTCGATGACGCCGCCCTGCAAGCTCTGGTGGAGGGAGCAAGAGCAAATAAGGAGGTGCTCTTCCCTTCCTCAGGGAGGAAGAAGCCTCCCCAGCAGACTAAAGCTGTGTGGATGCAAGTGGCCCAGGAGGTTAACTCTATGTCTATGTGCCGCAGAACCTGGCTGCAGTGCAGGAAGAGGTTTCATAACCTTCTGCGCCCTGGAAAAGTGAGTATGACTTTCCCATCACCCTCAATCTGATCCCCATCGCCTCCCCTCACCAGCACTCTGCTTTGCCAACCTCTTCCTCCACATCCCACTTGACACTTACATCCCTGCACCCTTACCCATTCGTTCTCTCTCTCTATAGTCACATTCACTTAACTATTCGACCATGCAGCCCTCACACTCTCTATCACTGTGATGCAATGACAACTTACAACACACAGGGAGGGCCCTTTGTCTCCTTCTAAGCATCTATGCTATGGAATCTCTACACTCACTCCTTCATTCTCATTCAAACTTCACTTGTCTCCCTCATTGCAGGAAAAGAGAGCCCACAATAAGAGGGAAAGAGCAAGGAGAGGAGGAGGGCCACCCTCAGTAGCCCAGCTCACCACCTCAGAGGAGGCAGCCCTGGAAATTGCCAGGATCGAGGAGGATTCCCAAGTGGGGGAAGGACAGGCAGGCGCATCACAGCAAGCTGGTGACAGAATAGTTTGGCATATCTCTCGAGGAGGAACGCGATGGACACCTACAGACGCTGAAAGACGCCCTAGTAAGAACGGGATATAACGCTCGACTCGTCGATCGACAGTTCCGACGGGCCACAGCGAAAAATCGCATAGACCTCCTCAGAAGACAAACACAGGACACAACCAACAGAGTACCCTTCGTCGTCCAGTACTTCCCCGGAGCGGAGAAACTACGCCATGTTCTTCACAGCCTTCAACATGTCATCGATGATGACGAACACCTCGCTAAGGCCATCCCCATGCCTCCA
Organism: Somniosus microcephalus; assembly: GCF_052327205.1. Lineage (NCBI taxonomy): Eukaryota > Metazoa > Chordata > Chondrichthyes > Squaliformes > Somniosidae > Somniosus > Somniosus microcephalus. The sequence goes on along the minus strand of NC_140995.1, from coordinate 96,333,722 downwards.
CTACTCGCCTTCAAACAGCCGCCTAACCTCAAACATACCATCATTCGCAGCAAATTACCCAGCTTTCAGGAGAACAGCGACCACAACACCACACAACCCTGCCACAGCAACCTCTGCAAGACATGCCAGATCATCAACACAGATACCATCATCACACGTGAGGACACCACCCACCAGGTACATGGTACATACTCATGTGACTCGGCCAACGTTGCCTACCTCATACGTTGCAGGAAAGGATGCCCTGGAGCATGGTACATCGGCGAGACCATGCAGACACTGCGACAACGGATGAACGGACACCGCGCAACAATCGCCAGGCAGGAGTGTTACCTCCCAGTCGGGGAACACTTCAGCAGTCAAAGACATTCAGCCTCCGATCTTCGGGTAAGCATTCTCCAAGGCGGCCTTCGAGACACACGACAACACAAAATCGTCGAGCAGAAACTGATAGCCAAGTTCTGCACCCATGAGGACGGCCTCAACCGAGATCTTGGGTTCATGTCACGCTACATGTAACCCCACCTGATGTAGGGTCATCCAGACTCGAGTCGTCGTTGGCTTCTTCTCTCCACACAGATGCGACTGGACCTGCTGTGATTTCCAGCAAAAAAAATGTTTTTTGTCTGTTTTTTTGTTTTTCATACAGACCCCAGCATCTGCAAAATTTGACCCCTTGTGACCCCACCTCATTGTTCTTTGATGTAATGTTTTCCTGACTGACCTGTTTGGACACCATTTACACCTTTGATTGCTGTGATTATCTCTCTGCCAAGGTGTGATAAATGGCAGTTAGAAAGATTACCTGTAAACATCTGACATTATTCTCTGACTATATAAGCTGTGTTTTTATGCATCTCTCCACTTCACCTGACGAAGGAGCAGCGCTCCGAAAGCTTGTGATTTCAAATAAAGCTGTTGGACTATAACCTGGTGTTGTGTGATTTCTTACATATCTCTCATTGACATGGTGAGGTGAGCCCGGCTTAAAAACCGGCGCGAAGGCAGAGGCCCGACCAGTTCGGGGGAGAGCAGCAGCGGAGGTGAGCCCGGGTTAAAAACCGGCGCGAAGGCAGAGGCCCGACCAGTTCGGGGGAGAGCAGCAGCGGAGGTGAGCCCGGCTTAAAAACCGGCGCGAAGGCAGAGGCCCGACCAGTTCGGGGGAGAGCAGCAGCGGAGGTGAGCCCGGCTTAAAAACCGGCGCGAAGGCAGAGGCCCGACCAGTTCGGGGGAGAGCAGCAGCGGAGGTGAGCCCGGCTTAAAAACCGGCGCGAAGGCAGAGGCCCGACCAGTTCGGGGGAGAGCAGCAGCGGAGGTGAGCCCGGGTTAAAAACCGGCGCGAAGGCAGAGGCCCGACCAGTTCGGGGGAGAGCAGCAGCGGAGGTGAGCCCGGCTTAAAAACCGGCGCGAAGGCAGAGGCCTGACCAGTTCGGGGGAGAGCAGCAGCGGAGGTGAGCCCGGCTTAAAAACCGGCACGAAGGCAGAGGCCCGACCAGTTCGGGGGAGAGCAGCAGCGGAGGTGAGCCCGGCTTAAAAACCGGCGCGAAGGCAGAGGCCCGACCAGTTCGGGGGAGAGCAGCAGCGGAGGTGAGCCCGGCTTAAAAACCGGCGCGAAGGCAGAGGCCCGACCAGTTCGGGGGAGAGCAGCAGCGGAGGAGGTGAGCCCGGTATAAAAACCGGCGCGAAGGCAGAGGCCCGACCAGTTCGAGGGAGAGCAGCAGCGGAGGGGATGAGCCCGGTATAAAAACCGGCGCGAAGGCAGAGGCATACCAAATCAACAGCAGAGGAGAGAGGTAAAAAGTAATCAGAGTGTGACGTCACCAGGGAGCAGGTAAGTGATTGGTTGGTGAGTATTTCTCTCTTTTCAATACAAGCTTGACTTCTGTGGTGTTAAATTTCTAGGGTCTCTGGTGTAGTGGGGACAGTTGGTAAATAAAGCGCCCTAGAGTATACCTGTAACTGGGGTATTGAATACATTTTTAAATTAATTAAAGGAGTAAGTCATGGCAGGAGAGCTCAGACCCGTGTTCTGCTCCTCTTGCTCCATGTGGGAAATCAGGGATGCTGCCAGTGTCCCTGACGACCATGTGTGCGGGAAATGCATCCAGCTGCAGCTACTTGCAGGCCGCATTGCGGCGCTCGAGCTGCGGGTGGGTGAATTTTGGAGCATGCGCGATGCTGAGAGGCTCGTGGATAGCACGTTTAGCGAGTTGTTCACGCCTCAGGGTAGGGCAGCACAGGGGGTGACCATCAGGCGGAGCAACAAAGGCAGGCAGGTAGTGCAGGGAACCCCTGCGGACATCCCCCTTTCAAACAAGTATACCGCTTTGGATACTGTTGAGGGGGATGACTCACCAGGGGAAGGCAGCAGCAGCCAACTTCCTGGCACTGGGGGTGCTCCTGCTGCCCAGGAAGGGGGGAAAAAGAGTGGGAGAGCAATAGTGGTAGGGGATTCTATAGTAAGGGGAACAGATAGGCGTTTCTGTGGCCGTAGACGTGAATCCAGGATGGTTTGTTGCCTCCCTGGTGCCAGGGTCAAGGATGTCACTGAGCGGCTGCAGGGCATTCTGGAGGGGGAGGGTGAACAGCCAGTGGTCGTGGTCCACATTGGTACCAACGACATAGGTAAAAAGAGGGATGAGGTCCTGCATCAAGAATTTAGGGAGCTAGGTAACAGATTAAAGAGCAGGACCTCAAAGGTCGTAATCTCTGGATTACTCCCAGTGCCACGTGCTAGTAAGTATAGGAATGGGAGGATAGAGCAGATGAATGCGTGGCTAAAGAGTTGGTGTAGGGGGGAGGGTTTTACTTTCCTGGATTACTGGGCCTGCTTCTGGGAAAGGTGGGACTTGTACAAGTCGGACGGGTTGCACCTGAACCAGAGCGGGACAAATATCCTTGCGGGGAGGTTTGCTAGCACTGTTGGGGGGGGTTTAAACTAACTTGGCAGGGGGATGGGATACAGAGGGGAGCTGAAATAGGGGGGGATGTGATGCCAATTATAGAGAAAAAAACAAGTCAGCTTGGTAGACAGGGCAAATATATAAGGGCAAGGCTGGATGGCATCTATTTTAATGCAAGGAGTCTTGCAAATAAGGTGGATGAACTGAAGGTGTTGATAAACACATGGGAGTATGATACTGTTGCTATCACGGAGACATGGTTGAGGGAAGGGCAAGACTGGCAGCTCAATATTCCGGGGTACAGAATCTTCAGGCGAGACAGAGGGGGAGGTATAAGAGGAGGGGGTGTCGCAATATTAATTAAGGAGTCAATTACTGCAGTAAGGAGGGATGATATATTAGCAGGGTCCTCTAATGAGGCCATATGGGTGGAGCTTAAAAACAAAAAGGGGGCAAGCACTTTGCTGGGAGTGTACTATAGGCCTCCAAACAGTCAGGGGGAGATAGAGGAACAGATATGTAGGCAAATCTCAGAGAAATGTGCAAATAATAGGGTAATAATAATGGGGGATTTCAACTTCCCCAATATTAACTGGGATAGTCAGAGTGTGAAAGGCTCAGAGGGTGTAGAATTCTTAAAGTGCATCCAGGAGAGCTTTTTGAGCCAGCATGTAGAAGGTCCTACAAGAGAGGGGGCGGTACTGGACCTAATTCTAGGGAATGTGGCCAGCCAAGTGGAAAAAGTGCTAGTAGGTGAGCACTTTGGTGATAGTGACCATAATATGGTAAGATTTAAGGTGGTCATGGAAAAGGACAGGGATGGGCCGGAAATAAAGGTTCTAAATTGGGGGAAGGCCGATTTTAATAGGATAAGGCAGGATCTGGCCAAAATGGGCTGGGATCAGCTACTTGTAGGAAAATCCGCATCAGAGCAATGGGAGGCTTTCAGAAGGGAGATTGAGATCATACAATTGCAACATGTTCCCGTAAAGGTCAAGGGTGGTTCCAAAAACCACAGGGAACCTTGGATGTCAGGGGATATACGAGAATGGATTAGGAAAAAAAGGAGGGCTTTTGGTAGATACAAAAGGCTAAAGACGGAGGAAGCCCTAGAGGAGTACAAAAAGTGCAGGGGGATATTTAAAAAAGAAATTAGGAGATCAAGGAGGGGCCATGAAATAACACTGGTGAGCAAAATAAAGGAAACTCCGAAGATGTTTTATAAGTATATTAAGGGTAAGAGGATAACTAGGGAAAAAATAGGGCCCATTAGGGACAAAAGTGGCAATCTGTGTGTGGAGCCGGAAGATGTAGGAGGGGTTCTAAATGAATTTTTTGCATCTGTTTTCACTATGGAGAAGGACGATGTAGACATAGAAATAGGGCGGGGGGACTGTGATATGCTCGAACATATTAACATCGAGAGGGAGGAGGTATTGACGGTTTTAGCTGGCCTAAAAATGGATAAATCCGCAGGCCCAGATGAAATGTATCCCAGGCTGCTGTGTGAGGCAAAGGAGGAGGTTCCGGGGGCTCTAACACATATATTCAGGACCGCTCTGGCCACAGGGGATGTGCCAGAGGACTGGAGAACCGCTAATGTAGTACCATTATTCAAGAAGGGTAGTAGGGAAAAACCGGGGAACTACAGGCCAGTGAGCCTAACATCAGTGGTAGGAAAATTATTGGAAAAAATCCTGAGGGACAAAATTTGTCTCCACTTGGAGAGGCAAGGATTAATCAGGGATAGTCAACATGGCTTTGTCAAGGGAAGATCATGTCTGACTAATTTGATTGAATTTTTTGAGGGGGTGACTAGGTGTGTGGATGAGGGTAACGCAGTGGATGTGGTATACATGGATTTCAGTAAGGCCTTCGATAAAGTCCCGCACAGGAGACTGGTCAAGAAGGTAAGAGCCCATGGAATCCAGGGTGCCTTGGCACATTGGATACAAAACTGGCTTAGTGGCAGAAGGCAGAGGGTGATGGTCGAAGGTTGTTTTTGTGACTGGAAGCCTGTGGCCAGTGGGGTACCACAGGGATCGGTGCTGGGTCCCTTGCTGTTTGTGGTCTACATTAATGACTTGGATATGAATGTAAAGGGTATGATCAGTAAGTTCGCGGATGATACAAAAATTGGTAGGGTGGTAAATAGCGAGGAGGGTAGCCTCAGTCTGCAGGACGATATAGATGGGTTGGTCAGATGGGCGGAACAGTGGCAAATGGAATTTAACCCGGAAAAGTGCGAGGTGATGCACTTTGGGGGGACTAACAAGGCAAAGGAATACACAATGAATGGAAAGACCCTAGGCAAGACGGAGGGTCAGAGGGATCTGGGTATGCAAGTACACAGATCCCTGAAGGCGGCGGAACAGGTGGATAAGGTGGTAAAAAAGGCATATGGGATACTTGCCTTCATTAGCCGAGGCATTGAATATAAGAGCAAGGAGGTTATGATGGAGCTGTATAAAACACTGGTTAGGCCACAGCTGGAATATTGTGTGCAGTTCTGGTCGCCACACTACAGGAAGGATGTGATCGCGTTAGAGAGGGTGCAGAGGAGGTTCACCAGGATGTTACCAGGGCTGGAGCGCTTCAGCTATGAAGAGAGACTGGGCAGATTGGGTTTGTTTTCCTTGGAGCAGAGGAGGCTGAGGGGGGACATGATTGAGGTGTACAAAATTATGAGGGGCATAGATAGGATGGATGCTGAGGAGCTTTTTCCCTTAGTAGAGGGGTCAATAACTAGGGGGCATAGATTCAAGGTAAAGGGCGGGAGGTTTAGAGGGGATTTGAGAAAGAACTTTTTCACCCAGAGGGTGGTTGGAGTCTGGAACTCACTGCCTGAAAGGGTTGTGGAGGCAGAAACCCTCACAACATTTAAGAAGCATTTGGATGTGCACTTGAAATGCCATAGCATACAAGGCTACGGGCCAAATGCTGGAATATGGGATTAGATTAGACAGGGCTTGATGGCCGGCGCGGACACGATGGGCCGAAGGGCCTCTATCCGTGCTGTATTACTCTATGACTCTATGACTCTATGACATTGCATGAGTCACTGATAATGAACCTGATGCTCTAACAGATTGACTTATGATCATCTGCACTATTCAATGTTCATGTAACCTTGACCTCACATCTCTAACTCTTTCCTTTACTCCCCCACAGGACCATCGACAGCACCCGTCCCCACTGTCCAGGAGGAAGAGCCTGAGCTTCCAGGCTCCTCAGAGGAAGCTGCAACCTCTGAGGGTGCTGCGTCAGCAGAATTAAGCGCACACATCACCAGCGCAGACACTCACACCTCGGTGGGACCTTCGGGACATAGAGTAGAGTTGTCACCTGGTGTATCACAGCTCACAAGTGAGCATCAGCAGATGGTGGAGACAGGGCAGCAGTAGAGAGTCCTCGTCGGAGGACGCAGGACGCTCCCAGCTCGGCTCTGCTGCATGTCGACCCTGTGCCTCAGGGTCCATCCAGAAGGAGAGCGGTGCTGGAACTCCAGGAAGGGGTGCAGGAGTCTCTGTCAGGTTTTGTCTCCAGGGTCGCTGCGAGTGTGGAGCGAATGGAGGAGTCCATCGCTAACATGAGCAGAGCCTTTGTGGAGGCGTTGGTGCATGAACGCATCACCACGGAAAGAATGGCAACCTTCGTGGAAAGGATGGCTACCTCCATGGTAAGGCAGGCTACCATAGAGGAGATGATGGCTATGGTAGAGGAGAGGATGGCTACGTCCATGGAGGAGCTTAGTCGCCAGGGTATGGAAAACATGGTAATTGTTCAGAATAGACTGACATCTCTTGAGGAGCGATGGTCAGCTATTGAGCAAACAAACCAGACCTTCATGCAAGTCATCTGGAGTAGGACTTGCAGTAAAGAAACGGGTCCTCATGGCCCCCCTGAAGTGCAGCAAGGTGCTGTCAAGCCACCTGCTAGCTCTGAAGTGGGGCTGACCCATGAGAGGGATGTTGGTGGCAGACAACAAGGAAGTGGGGGCTCCTCTCCAAGCATTCACACGACCATGCCACTGCAAAGCCCTCGGTCAGAGCCCCACCAGAGTCCCCACCCAACTGAGATCGGCGTCTTAACCCCTGCACAGCCGCAGGAGCAGCAGACTGTTGCCGAGCCCTCACAGGATCGCAACCCCAGAGGACACCCGCCAAAGGTGTCGAGACAGGAGCAGCAAGAAAGTGAGCAAGGGGCCTTCACATCCGCTGAAGCCACAGGGGAAGTACCATGTAGGAGCACTTGTAAGAAGAAGATACTGCACAAGTAGTTACAAGGGTAGTCACTTGGGTGTAATGTTATGTTTAATTTTGAAAAGCCATCAGTTGGTTATTGTCATTAAAAATTCTGATGGCAAACTGTTGCAGTTGTGGCATGTGTCATTTCGCTAATGGGACTTCCACATTGAGGGCTTAGGATGACTTGCAATTGTCAGTATGGTGATCAGAGTGATAGGAATCCGCAGGTTCTGGGCCATTGTCGATGGTCTGATAAGAAGGTGCGAGGCAAAAGTGTTTGATTTTGCAGGCTAAGCAAATCTGGCCAAGATGAGTGCGTGCCTTGCATCCCGGGCAGCAATGTGCTCGCATGCTGCTGCCGCTGGTTGATGCACCTCTGCAAGCTGTTCCTTGTCACTCTCATCCTCCTCTTCCTCATCTGAGGAGGATATGTGAGGAGCCACTTGTTCCTCAGGCATCTGCCTTGTTGTGAAATGCACAGCAAAACACAACCATTCTGGAGACCCTGGCTGCTGAGTACTGCAGGGCTCCACCTGATATATCAAGGCATCTGAAGCGTATCTTCAGCAAGCCAATGGTTTGCTTGATTATGGATCTGGTGGAAATGTGTCTGGAGTTGTAGCGCTCCTCAGCTTCAGTGGATGGGCTCCTCAATGGCGTCATTAGCCACGCCTTCAGGGGATAGCCCTGGTCTCCAAGTAGCCATCCGAAAAGTTGCTCTGGCGGACTAAAGAGCAGAGGCACACTAGACTGTAGGGTTCTCAAAATTCCCACATTCCCCAAAAGTTATGGATAAAGGGACCCTGTATGGACAAGTTGGTAAAAAGGGTACCCAAAATGGCTTCTGCAACCTCGTGACCAAAAGTACAGGATTTTAAAAGCAAGGCCCTGCAAAAAAGGCAGGCACTTTCCAAAACCTGAAACAAAACCTAAAATGCATGAATCTGTGAAGAGACTTTGTGGAGCCAGACAGCTAAGCAAACACAAAAGATGCATTCATTCACCTTGGAACAGATCAGGTTAGAATGGGCCTAAATCGAGGCAATTAGGTTTCTGCATATTTAATCGGTAACAGCTCACAGTAGCCATCAAGACAGGGTTAGGGCAATTAAGTTTCATAAATGACAAACAGCCAGGACATCGAAGCCATTAAGCACGGAGACAACCACTCCAGAAGTCGTTAAAATAAACGGCTGTAATCATTTTAAACGAGCCCGCCAAAAGTTAGACAAAGGACTGACCTGATTTGGCACGCAGATAAGGAATGAAGAATCGGGTATATTGTAGGCCCATCGGTAGTGATCGCTCTCTTGCTCTTGCCTCTTATTGCTTGGCTTTTGGCCTCCTGCCTCTCATTCTCGTGCCCTGGCCTCGTGGCGGGCTCTCTTCTCGCTCCCCGCGCCACTCAACACCAAGGACGCCCATTACTACACCGAGGGCCGAACGCGGAAGGAGAACGAGACCCGAATTCGAAAACACACAGGACACACAGGCCACAAACGGGCAGACGAGACGAGACGAGACGAAGAATACGGTAAACCGATAAAGGCAGAGAAGGGGAGCGGAAAGACGCGTTGGGGGCCAAATGCCTAGTTAAAAGCTGGCGTTTGATGAATAAACTGGCGTTTAAAGCATGGATAGCAGTGACCATGACGAATAAACTGGCATTCGAAGAATGGGTGGAAAAATCAGTTTGACAGTATAAACCGCCAACCGAGCCCCAACCGTTTTAAAAACTCGTCAGCGACTAAACCGCCCGAGGAAGAAGAAGAAAACCCATCGCAACTCGACGACGACGTTAGCTGAGGAAAAGGAGGGTGATTCGCATAAACAACTCTATCGCCGCGCCCTGTGACCACGTGGCGACGAGATACCCCAAAGGACAGCAAGAACGGACCCCAAAACTCACAACCGTTAAAAGTCAACAGGTTTCGAATTGGTGAGCATGAATCCCTGGCCACTCATAGCTTAATCTAGTTAGGTATAGGAGGTGGGATAAGGATAAGGGTTTTTTTAATGTATTTGTTCCCCTCGATGTGCCGTGTGTTCCCCATTCCCATATAAGTATTATTTTAATATGCCTGTAATCAGCTTAGTAATTCTCAGTATTGTGTTTTATTCTGTCTTTAATAAAAATTACGGTTTTCTTGCACCGAACCACTTGTCTACTCATTTTTCTGTATCGCCGCCTGTACCTAAGTCCGGTGTCTAGAACCCAGTGGGTGTGGAGTGATTCGAACCACTCAGAGACAGTCAGGGGCAGAGCTGACTGGGTACACACCACACACAAACCCCCAACAGAAATGGCGACCGCGGCAGGACACCAGCAACAGGGGTGTGATACAGTAGACGATGGTTCGGAAGAGCAAACCATGATGGAGGAAAGGATTTCTGATTATGTGTTTAGTAAGGTGAATATCACAAAGAAGTGGATCACCACTCTGTTAAAGGCTGGGCATCGGTTGATGCAGCAGCCAAGTGGACAGAAGGGAAGGAGCACAATAAATCCCTAGAGAAGGCAGTCTGGCTGATGTGCTTCAAGAAGCAGGTCCAGCTTTTGGACAGGCTTGTGCAGCACAGGCAGCCGAGATAAAGGAGTCAGCCCAGGAAATCCAGGACAAGGCTCTAGCAGGGGAGAAGTTACTGGTAGCATTGCAGGCCCTGAATCAGGAAAGGGTTCAGTTAATGGGAGAACATAAGGCCAGGTTGAAATACCTGCAGTGCCAAGTCACCGAAGCCAAGGGTAACGAGTTGAGGTTACGGGAAAAGAACGCCCACCTAGCAAGACAAGTAAGGGAGCAGGAGGAGAAAGTAAAGGAAGTGAAAGCAGCTTATAAGTTAGCGAGCGAACAGGGGTTTGAAGACGCAGTTCATGGCCCCTGCAAGGAACAGTTAGAAAGTCTGAGCCTGGCCCTAAGGAAGGCAAAGGGCATGGTGTGCCTCATAAGCCCGAAGGCAGGCCAGGCGGATTTCACAGGGAACGAGGGGAGAACGGTTCAGACACCGCAGGTAGTGCAAAGGGGAGACCCGGTTGTGGAACAGGAGGTCCCGCGACCACCACCCGTAGTGCCAGGTTTTAGTGAGGTCTGACAGCAAGGGGGGGGGCGCAGTCAGGGGTTGAAGCGGAGGTGGAACAACCCCCGCGGGAGAGGCTAGAACCAGGGCCGATGTGCCCAGCCCGGCATCGGAGGTTCGGCCCACCCGCTAATGACGAGGAAGAGGGACCCCTTCAAAACCAGTTCGTATTACCCTATAGCACCCAACAGCTTAGGGCTATGGTGAGCCATATCCCAAGGCTCATCGAGAAAGGAGACCCCTCGGTCCACTTCAGGGAAGTGGAACAGGCAGCCAGCGAAGCGGGCAAAAATGCTGCTGTTCTCTTTGGAGAGTAAGCTCCTCCAATCCCTCTCTGACAAGTGTAAGAGGGGGCAGGGTGGGTATGAGGCGCTCAGGGATGAAATTCTGGCGGCCATGGGGATGAATGAGGGAAGCCCTTTCTCCCGCATGGAGAAGGCGGTGCAGCTCGCAGGGGATACCCTGCAAGCTTTCGCGGACAGGTTATGGCCGGTGTACCGGAGTGCCTGTCCGGGGGCACCTAACCGGGCGTTCATGAACGGGGATCCACTGGCCCACTGGTTCCGTTGCCTGGTGGCAAACAGCTTGCCGCAGGTCCGGGCCAAGGCAGAAGCCTGGTTCGACCCCAAGAATCCCCTGACCACCAAACTTACGGTGATCAGACAGTTGATCCTTGCCTATAAGAATGGTAGGGGAACCGATGCACACCAACCTAAGGGGAAGGTGCATGAGGTAAAACCCGGACAGGGTAGGAAGGAGTGGCATCAGGAAGGGAATAACCCCCACAACACAAAGCTCAATTGTTACGGGTGCGGGAAGGATGGCCATTGGAGGAAGGAATGTAAAAACCCTTGGAAAGACAGCAAGGGAAAGAACTCCGCAGCCCCAGCCCAAAAGGTAGAGGCAGGGATCCCTCTCACCGCGGTCGAGTCATTTTTGGACACCATGAGGTCCTTCTTGACTGGCCAGGGGAAAGTAGCCGCTGCTACCGGTGCACTGATTCCGTCAGCCCCATCCAACCCACAGCCATGACTAGAGCCAGTGCAGCCTGTTTACCTGTGTTCCCTGCGGTACGATGTATGGAAAAGACCCCTCGTGGAGATGGAGGTAGAAAAGGTGAAGGGGACCTATCTGTTGGATACGGGAGATCATGCACCATGGTCCATTCAGCTAACCTCACCACCTCCCCTCTATCTAGCGGGGTCCCATACAGTCTGGCAGGATTCACAGGCAGAGAACAGGCCGGCTCGTTTTCCATCCCGCTCTCCATTCGTTTGGGTACACTCCGCTCTAAGTGGACCTGTATCCTAATGAAGTGGGAACAGGAGGGTGGAAAGGGGATCCTGGGAGCTGACTTTATTGTAGGCCACGGGATCCTGGTGGATTTAAGAAACCATTGCCTATGGGGGGCAAGTACAGGGAAGGACGGCGAGGTAGTAGCCATCCCAGGGAAAGAAGGGAAGGGGACCCTGTGCACCATGAAGCCCAAAGAGGGTTATAACCTCGAGCTCATGGTCAGCAATACCCCAAAAGAGTTCCAGGCATTTGTGCGCGCCCACCTAGCCACATTTGCCACACACAAACACGAATGCGGGAGGGTCAACGGGTTTGAGGTCAGCGTAGACTGGGACCCCATGGCCCGACCACAGAAACAGTATAACTTCCCCAGGGAAGCGGAGCCAGACATGGAAGCAGCCATGTCCTCGTTAGTGCAGCAGGGAGTCTTGAGACCGATAGCCACCCACGTAAACTCTCCACTGTGGCTGGTTAGAAAGCCGGACAATTCCTGGAGGGCCACGGTGGACTATAGGGTGCTCAACAGCAACATCCCCGCCTGTGCACCCACGGTAGCAGCAGTTCACGGTGCTGGATATTTCCAACGGGTTTTGGTCCATCCCTTTAAGGAGGGAGGATCAGTACCAGTTTGCCTTTACGTTTAAAGGGCAACAGTACACGTGGAACTGTTTGCCTCAGGGCTTCCACAACAGCCCCAGCATTTTCCACCAGTGTATGGCGAATAGTTTAAAGGGTTTCAGCCAGCCCAGACAGTTGGTGCAGTATGTGGATGACCTGCTCCTTTTCACCGATTGAAGAGCGGAGCATGGCCCACTACTGGCTGAACTGCTGGAGCTGCTCAGGCAGGAGGGTTTTAAAGTAAACCCGAAGAAAGCGCAGATCGGCCAGCAGGAGGGGAAATTCCTGGGCCTGACCGTACGCGCTGGGGAAAGGGCCATAGATAAGGCTAGGAGGGAGGTGGTACAGGAGTTACCTGTCCCCAACACAGTCACGGGTGTGAGGTCATTGTTAGGGCTAACCGGGTACTGCAGAGACTTCATTGAAGACTATGCAGCCACAGCAGCCCCGCTGCTCCGACTCCTACACAAGGGAGTGGAGTGGGTTTGGGATGAGGGTTCCAGGCAGTATTTGTCAGGCTCACGGTGGTTCTGCAGACCGCACCAGCTCTAGGGGCCATAGATGGGGGAAAGAGTTCTTCCTGGAGGTAGCAGCCAGCGGGGATAGCCTGAGTGCTGTGCTGCTCCAAGAGCGGCATGGCCGGCTGAGGCCGATGGTCTACTCTTCCAGGATAGTCACGGATGTGGAGAGGAGCTACTCCAACTGTGAGCGGCACCTTTTGGCCACACATTGGGCTGTGAAAAAATCGCTGATTTCACAGGCACCTCTCCCATCACCCTCCTCACCCATCACACACCCACCCAGATGCTCCTGGATGGGAGGATCAAGGATGGGACGGTGAGCAGTGCCTGCATTGCTCGCTGGACCCTGCTCCTCTCACAGATGGACCTTAAGGTGAAGGGTCTCTGCGAGCCAAACCTCGCAGCCAACCTGGTATATCCTGGAACAGCCCACCGGTGTTCCATAGAAGGGGTTTGGGAAGTGAACATAGGTTTATGGGCCGGGATACATCCCATGGGCCGCGAGATCTATGTAGATGGCTCCAGCATGGTATCTGCTGACGAGCGACTCACGGGGTGCGGAGTTTATGACCCAGCGGGAAACATTGCCCTGGCAATTAAGCTCCCCAGCACCATGAGCGCCCAGCAGGCTGAACTGTCCGCGGTACTGTACATCGTTGCACACCCCAAAATCTTCCCCAGCCCATACATGATTTGCTCGGACAGTATGTTTACCTGCAATTCGTGTACGGAGTACCTGGCCATCTGGTCCCACCGCGGATACACCTCCGCTGACGGGAGACCCCTCACAGTAAAACCCTTGCTGGAGAAAATCCTAGCGGCAGTGGGGGAAGAAGGGGAGGTTTTCATTCACAAGGTGAAGACCCATTCCTCCACAGAACCCTGTAGTCAGGGTAACTAGCAGGCTGACATGCTGGCTAAGGAGGGTGCCCGCACAGGCACTTTCTGGGACCCATATGGATCCAGACCCATAGCAGCAGTCAGGGGTAGGGATGGGACACAAGGGAGTGCAGGGGTAGCTTTAGCCCCAGGTCTTAAGACGCTCCAAACCCAAGACCCCGTCCTTAAGGTCGTCCTCAGCGCAGTGACTGAGGGAAAAAGGGTAGAGGGCCCTTATGGCACAGCAGTCCTCTCTGTAAAAGAGGGCATGCTGTTCCGGGGGGAACAGTGGGTTGTGCCACATCAGCACCGGAGGGAATTCCCTCAACTGGCCCATGAGGGTCCAGGAGCGGGGCATCCCGGGCCTGAGACCACCTGGCAGCGGGTGGAACAGGCGGGATGGTGGCCGGGACTCAGGGAAGATGTCCGCGAGCTCTGCGCCGGCTGTCTGGTGTGCGCTGCTAATAACCCTGACCCACACAAAAGGAAGGTACCTATGGGACACATTAGGAGGGTAGAGGGACCATGGCAGTCGATACAGGTCGACTACATCGGGCCCCTACCCACCGCCCAGGGAGGCTATAAGTACTGCCTAGTCCTGGTAGATGTGTTCATGAAATGGGTAGAAGCCTTCCCCTGCAGAACAGTCACAGCACTGGATCCTCGTCCGGGAAGTGTTCTCGCGATGGGGGCTACCAGAGTATGTGGAGTCCGACCAAGGGAGTCACTTTACCGGGCAGGTAATGCAGAATACCCTTATGCTGCTAGGCATCGAGGGGAAGTGGCACGTTGCCCACAATCCACAGTCATCAGGGATTGTGGAGAGGATGAATAGGACCTTAAAGGAGAGGTTAAGGAAGGAGACGGTGGACTCACCTCGAAAATGGGCCGAGGTCCTACCGTTGGTCCTAATGGGGATCCGGGCCAGCCAGTTGAAAAGCACGGGGTACTCCCTGCACGAGCTGATGACTGGCAGGGTTATGCGGACCCCCACCCATGTACTAGCCCCGGTGCTCACCGAAGGTCAGCTCAGGGAGGTAAGCCAGGACAGGTTCGCCCAAAACCTCTTCGAGCACCTTAAGCAGGTCCACGGGCAGGCGGCTGGGAACATGAGAAAACAGCATCGGAGCAACCGATTGCTATTAGAACCCCGAAAACACGACGTGTGGGAGGTAGGAGATCAGGTCATGGTGAGGAACTATGCTCGGGTAAGAAGTCTAGAACCGCTATACATGGGGCCCTACAGCATTGTAGACAAGGCCAGCCCCATGGTATACGCCATTAAGATGCCTCGGCGCGCCAAATGGTTCCATATTAATCAGTGTAAACTTTAAACCCGAGAAGAGAAAGCAGTCAGTTGGGGTAAGGTCTGAGGATAGAGATCCTCAGCCTGCAGCGGGAACAAGTTCACAGACTGCACAGGCAGGCGCTGTGGCTTGTTTAAGGGGAGGGGCCATCCCGCCCACCGATTGGGACACTCCCCCACTCTTCTGGGATCCAGATGAGGAGGGACCCGAGGGCGAAGACCCCGCCCCTGACCCAGGTTTAGAGGAGGAGGGACCTGAGGGCGAAGACCCTGCCCCGGACCCAGGTTTGGGACCTGGGGGCGGAGACTCTCAGCCTGCAGCAACATGCTGCGAAGAGTTACCTGCCCCTAGCCCAGGTTCAGGAGAGGTAAAGCCTGAGGAGGAAGATCCCCAGCTGGCGGTAGTGCTAAGTCCACAGACCGCACTGGAGGGGGCAGTGGCTCGGGTTAAAGGCCCACCAGTCAGAAAACCCCCACCTGCCAAGGTCCCTAGAAGGTCCCCACGGACGCCCCAGCTGAGGAAACCGTGGTCACCGGCTCCCCAGTTAAAAAGGGCAGCCACAGGCTGTGAGGGACCGAAAGTACAGGACAGTGCAGTCACGTCGAAGGGAGCGGTGTGCCGCAGCCCTAACAGGGATTAGGCTGGCCGCCCGGAGACAGGCGGTGGATGTATATAGTTTAGATAATTTAAGTTTAGGTATTTTTAAGTTTGGGTGTTTACTGTAAGTTAAACAAGGTGATGGGTAGTTTTAAATAAGTAGTGATCTGTTTAGAATGTTTATATTGAGTCGAGGTCGCGAGACCCGACTATGCTTCACCCAAGCCAAAGAATCTCCTCGGGACCTGGCTATATGTTCTTGTATCTTTTTGCAGAAAGATTTTCAGGATGAAGGGGGGTGTAATCCTACTCGCCCTGATAGGACTGAGCATTGGAAAGCGAGGTGACGTGGAGGAATCCCACATCTATGGGTGCTCAGGAGAAAGAGCACCTATAGTAACCGATGGAAGTGGCGAACGGGACGTGGAGGAGACCGCCGTCTACGTCCACGAGGGAAGGTGGCCAGGGTGGCTGGGGTCCAATTCGTCTCAGTACTCCAGCCAGACTGGGTTCACGTATGGGGAGACCTCCCTCCTGTGCCCCAGGGTACAGGTCGTTACCACAAGGGTTAGCGTCACCGTAGGGAAACGTGTATGTTTAACATGCAAGGGACAGATTCCTTTGGATAGGTGGTGGTGGCTCAGAAAGCTGAGCAAGGATATGAGGAACCCCGCAGTCGAGTGGGAACGGTTGGGGAACAATACACACCAGACGATTACAGGGACTCACGGGGGATTAAGTGTGTGCTGGGACAAGTGGTGAGAATCGGATCAAGGGATTTATGTCTGTATGTGGGGGTCAGAGAGGGTCTGCCCCACAGGCATATCCATCATTTTCCACTGGCAGTGGCAAGACGCCGGGGAGGGGATGAAGTGGGATACCAGCCTGAAGGCGTGCGCGGTCCCATACTCCCCGATCCTAGTCAATGCCATTGAGCTTGTGACCCGCCCCCGAAAGCCCCTGCCCACGACCCAAGCAGCAAGGACACACAGGGAGGGGTGCCCCGCCACCACCAAGGGATCAGGGAATGGGTTGGTACTAGTGCCTACGGATCAGGTGCTGTACCAGGGGGTACACTACATGGTAGCCCCCGTGATTTTAAATCTCACCGAGGTACACTTACCGGAGTGGTGCCCCAAAGAGACAGAGCAGCTATACCAGGCCCTATTAAAGGAGATGTTTAGAAAATTTTACGAGTTCGATTTTGCCAATGTCGACAAAACCGAACTGTACACCACAAACCTTGAGCTTTTGGGTAATACGGGGAGGCAAAGAAGGGGAGCATGGAATGATGTTTTTACTGCGTTTAACGTAGGGTCCTCTGTCGTCAACAGTTTAGATGACATAATTACAGACCCAGATAAACGGTTTAAAAACACAGTTAAAGAAAATCTTGATGGATGAAAACAAAGTAGTGGGCTCGGAGTTACATGAGGACCAGGCCATGACGGTCCATTTAAAAGAAATTATAGCCAAGCTGGAGAAGCATGCAAAGACCGTAAACAACCTCATGAGAGGACAGAAATGCTTCGGATCAGGCTGCGCAGAACGAGGTGTGCATGCTGTACGGGGCGTGGTTGCTGGGCGAGGGCCGCAGTAATCTGGAGGATTTAAAACAGGGTTTAGTCCCCTCCTGGATCAGCAACAAGCACCTCGCAGCCCTCCATCTGTTTGAGAATGCATTAAGCCCGTGCCAACTCCGGCTAGCTTCTGAGGCCTACCCAGTCCCAGCAGATTGTGGACGGTCAAACCATACGATCATGGATATTGTAGTTAGGATGCTGGTCATGGGTAGAACAGCCCGACCCATGCAGGTATACAGGGTAGAGAACATTGGAGTCATTCAAGGGGGTGCACACATCCGTTTCACATCGGTCCCACCTTATGTCATAAAGTGGGAGCACGCTATGACAGGTACTGACCTCTCGGGGTGCCGGAGCCGGGGAGCACACATAATCCTGTGTCCCCAGCACTTGAACGCCTATTCAAAACCACAGTGCGGGTTCAGAGCTGCTGGCGCAAAACCTATAAATTGTACCATGGAGGCAATGGCACAAGGCCATGTTCCCCCACAGGTAGCATATATAGGAGGTGGGACATATTGTGTCACCAAAGGAGCGCCCCACTACCAACATGGACAGCATAGCTGGTGTCCGGTAAGTGACAGCAGTTTCTGCTTTAAACCCGAGGCAGAAGTTCAAGTGGCCCAGGAACGAATTGTCCCCATTTCTGAACCCTCCACTGTTCACCTCACTGTAAAGGAGAATTTCACCAATCTACAAAAGTATGTAGCGCATTTCGGCTACAAAATCCCCCCTCAACCAGAACATCTTACCAAAATACTCAAAGCAGTTATAGTTTCACAGAAACATTTCTACACTCTGGAGCAGAAAACAGTAGAGATAGGGGCCAAGATATTGGACATTGTAGTTCCACCCTGGTGGGACATTTTTGAGAATATAGAGGTCCCTTCGTGGATTACACTGGCTTCCCACATCCTCGTGGTTTGCCAGCTGGGTATAATATTGTACCTAGTGTGCACTCAGTGCAAGGGAAAAGGCCAAATACTAGAATTCCGAAACCAAAGGACGTGGAAAGAATATTATGTTAAGGTGGAGGGAGATACTCCTGGTTGAGTTTTTTTTGTTCGTGTTATTGAATAAAGATTGTTGTTTTTTATGTTCTTTTGTTATTTTCAATAAAGATTTTTTGATTTGTTGTTTTTAATAAAGATGATGTGTACCAAGTGCTGCAGGGGTGTTGGACCCCCTCCATGCTTGGATGTGTGTAAACGCCTGTAATCTGCCTATGTATGCTTAAGTGTAAAGTCTGTAGGTATTATGGCGAATTAATACACAGACTACAAGAGTAACTTTAACAGGACTTTACTATTCGAAGGTCAGGGCGAATTTGCCCAACAAATCCTGACACAGCACTTATATACCGGTGTGGTCACCATCGGTATTACAGTATACAGCAGCCAAGATAAAGTAGTGCCACACCTAAAATAGTTCTCTTAAAGGTGAACGGTTACATACAATAATTCTCTTAAAGGTAGAACAGTTACATACACTACAATCCTCCCTTTTTAGCTTACAACATACTTATTCCCCATTAAACATAACATCATAACATATATCCAACTTCATGTTACAACAGTTCACAGATGTAGTCTCTGCGGAAACAGTTCACAGATTCAGTCTCTGCGGGAAACAGTTCATAGATTCAGTCTCTGCGGAAAACAGTTCACAGATTCAATCTCGGTGGATGCGCCTTCCGTGCTTCTTGACTCGGTCCTGACAACACCTCAGTGGTGTAGCAGTTCCCTGTGGTGTAGTCGGTTCACGTTGCTGGAGTGACTCATCCAATAGTCCTTCACTGGACTTAACAGCTTGAACTTCCGTCCTTCTGAACCAGCATTGTTGGCTTGTAAAAACTTGAGTACCTTGGGAAGTTTTTCTACTTCCAAACTGATTTGGCTCCGTTCGAAGGGACCCCGTGCGTGATCTAGTAGTGATGATGATGGTCCAGATGATCATCATCTTCTGCTTCGTTTTTTCCTTTTCTGCTTCTTGGAGACTCTCTGGGCTCCACTGTCAGCTGCCAGCTGCATGCACAGTTCCTCCTTCTCGTCCTCCTTTTTCCGTAGTAGCGCCACCATCTCCCGATGTTCCTTAGACTTTTTGTGATTCTTCATGGTTTCTGCACTTTGGGAGTTTTCATCACAAGCTGGGCAGAACAGGTCATCGTAATATTCGATGTCGTCCAACAGGTCATGGTAATATTCGGTGTCATCTTGAGCTAGGCCAGTGAGAGGGTCTTCTATTTCCTCCATACCCAGCTGGACATTAGCCAGCTTTTGTTCCAAATCCAGACATCTTTCCTGAAGAGACCTTTTCAGGCGTTCAGCTTCATCCAGCTTTTTCTGGGCTTCCTGCAAGTCTTTTACTAATGACGTCATTTGTGATTTCAATACTTCAACTTCATTCGGAGATTGGTTGATCGGACTATTCAATCCCTCTACTGCAGCAGCTGTTTCAACCTTCTGTTGTTCAACATTGACGTGAGTCAGCGTACTTTTGGCATCCAAGGGTTGCTCTGCTGCCATCTTCTCAGTCTGTGTTGCAACCTCAGCTATTTCAATAACTTTTGGGAGCTCCAAACCCCTCTCCTTTGAAGATTTAAACTCCTGTTCAATTTGTTCCCATTTCAGAGTCTTGTCCTTCAGCATATGAAGGAGTTGGCTGACTGTTAACTCCAAACCCCTCTCCTTTGAAGATTTAAACTCATGTTCAATTTGTTCCCATTTCAGAGCCTTGTCCTTCAGCATATGAAAGAGTTGGCTGACCGTTAACTCTTCTGACCTCATACGTTTCCCAGTAGCTACGGGGCTGTTTATAACCTTGCCCTGGGGCTCCTTTGCTGTTTCTACTTCGCCATCATCCGCAGCCTCCACCATTCGAATTTCCCCACTTGAATCGTCCGGTGATGCTGCACCCAACTTCAGTAGGAGCTCGGAGTTCATGGCGATCAAATCAGTCTTTTCTGCCTGCAATCCGCTAACAAGCGCTTTCAGTTGCTGAACCTCTTGCTCCACCAGATTAAAGCACGCACCTTCTGAAACCGAATCAGCTTTGATTCATTTGGCCTCCTTGCCCCGACGGTTTGTGTGCTCCTGCTCCTTTTTCTCCATCAGCTGTTTCTGTTGTCTTTCCAGGTTCTCCCACTCTGTGTCACAGAACTTTTTCATTGCTTTCATCTCTTGTTCGAGACGGCAACTCAATTGTTCTAATTGCTGTTGTAATTTGAAATGGAGTTGAGTTCGAGCCCGGTGTTCCTCAGAATTATGCATACCTGTAAACTGGACAGACTCAGAATTCTCTGTCAAACTATGTTGTTGTTGTTCAGTGGAATTCTGTTCTGAAACTTTGTTCTCCTCTGAAGCATAAGCATTTATGCACTCCTTCGTTTTTCCAACCTTAGTCAGCAAGTCCATTTTAAACTTGTCTTTCGCACCTGGGCTGGTCTTATCGTCATCCGTTTCAGAGTCTGAGCTGATTGTCTTCACTGAGTTCTCACTCATTATTGCTTTTAAATAGTGCCATTCCATGTTTATTTCCCAGATCCACCCCCATCCCAGAAGTGGTGGACCTCCCTCAGGTAGTACATATAAATACATTCCTTGGTGTTCTTTGCCCCTGCCTCTCACCTTGACTTTTATCTTTCCCATGGGGTATACTTTCTGCCCCGTGTATGTCTGCAATACGATCTTGGTATCGCTCAAGGGTATGTGTGAGAATAGCCGGTTGTAATCCCTTCGATTTATGACTGATAGGGCTGATCCTGTGTCCAATTCCATTTTCACTTGGACTCCGGCTATTTTTAGCATGACCCAGATAGTTTGCAGGTCAGCTTCCTTACTCACATTGTGAATTCTCAGACTACCCAGTTCCTGAACGGTTGGGTCTGAATCCGAATTCTGTTCATTTGAACTCTTCTCAGCCACCTTGTGTACCTTATTGTACTTTTCCTGCGGTGACTTTTTTTGTTGTTGTTGGTCTTCTTTCCTGACCGGCATACCTTAGCTATGTGACCAAATTTGCCACATTTTCTACATTCCTGGTTTTTAAACCAGCATTGGTTCTGGTCGTGTGTTGTCTTCCCACAACGATAACATTTTGATGTACCCGAAGTAATTTGATCCACACTGAGTACCGCTGCCTTCAGCTGCATTTCCGCTGTGCCTCTCACTGCGGCTTCGTGCAATGCTGCAATAAGGACAGCCTTATCAAGTGTGAGATCGTTCTCTTCTAGCAGACGCTTTTGTGTTCCTTCCTTCGACAACCCGCACACGAACTTGTCTCTCAATGCCTCTGTCAGATTTTCCCCAAACTGGCAGTATTTCGCTAGTCTACGCAGTTCGACCAAGTATTCCGCGTTGCTTTCCTCTTTCCATTGCGTTCTCGCATAGAATTTGAATCGTTCCGCCAACATCAGTGGTGTGGGGTTCAAATGATCCTTCAGGACAGCAACAATATTAGCGAAAGTCTGATCCGCCGGTTTAGCTGGTGATAGAAGATGCTTCAATAGCCCGTATGTCTTTGCCCCCATTGCGTTTAATAAGGTGAGAGCTTTATCATCATCTGCTATCTTATTGGCCTCACAATATATCTCGATACGTTCTACGTACGTGGCCCAATCTTCCACCTCGGAATCGAAGTTGTTGATGTTACCATGCTTAGGCATCTTCACTATCTCTCACTATCTTTCTGCGAAACAATCACGAAATTTTTCTTTAACTTTTTTTTCAAAATGGTGGTTTCCCGCGCTTGTCTTCTTCCCCCACCCACTTTCAAAATGGCGGTTTCCCGCTTCTGTCGTCTTCCCCGCCTACTGGCGGCTTCCCGCGTTTCTTCCCCTGGCGGGAGGGGTAAGCTTTTCCCTCGGGCGACGACCGCTGGCTTTCGGGGTTCGCAGCCTGCGCGTCAGCTTCAGTGCGTTCCTTGTTCCCTTTTCTCAGCAGGGCAACCGGCGCTGGGTACAACCCGTTGACGGCGAACAGTTTCAGCCGCTGGGCTGGATCTCGCTCAGTCTCCCTCGCTCGGGCTCTGTTGTTCCCTTTTCTCGGCAGGGCAACCGGCGCTGGGTACAACCCGTTGACGGCGAACAGTTTCAGCCGCTGGCTGGATCTCGCTCAGTCTCCCTCGCTCGGGCTCTGTCTCTCCCGCTCGCTCGGGCTCTGTCTCTCCCTCAGCGGCTTCCAATCGCGCCTCCCAGCCCTCTCGCAGTCCGGTGCTTTCCTCCCCGGCTGCGGCTGAGTTCCCCGCGGTTTATTTATTTTTATATCTTCCCGCGCCTTACGATCCCGGTCGCAGCGCCTCGTGGCCTCGGTAGCTGCCCGGCCTTTTTCGCTGGTCGCGGTCTAGCTGTCTCACGACGCCGTTGCATCTCCCAGCCCGCTTGTACCGCAGCTTCCGTGGTAACACCCTTATTTAAAAACAGCAGTAGACAGAAGGCTGGAAACTATAGACCGGTTAGCCTAACATCTGTGGTAGGTAAAATTTTGGAGTCCATTATTAAGGAAACAGTAACAGGACATTTGGATAATCATAATTTAATAGGACAAAGTCAGCATGGTTTTATGAAGGGGAAGTCAGGTTTGACAAATTTGCTGGAGTTCTTTGAGGAAGTAACATATAGGGTGGATAAAGGGGAACCAGTGGACGTAGTGTATTTAGACTTCCAAAAGGCATTTGACAAGGTGCCACACAAAAGATTATTGCTTAAGATAAAAAATCACGGGATTGGGGGTAATATTCTGGCATGGACAGAGGATTGGCTATCTAACAGAAGGCAGAGAGTTGGGATAAATGGTTCATTCTCAGACTGGCAATCAGTAACTAGTGGTGTTCCGCAGGGGTCAGTGCTGGGTCCCCAACTCTTTACAATCTATATTAACGATTTGGAGGAGGGGACCGAGTGTAACATATCAAAGTTTGCAGATGATACTAAGATGGGAGGGAAAGTAGTGAGTGAGGAGGACATAAAAAACCTGCAAGGGGACATAGACAGGCTAAGTAAGTGGGCAGAGATTTGGCAGATGGAATACAATACTGGAAAGTGTGAGGTTATGCACTTTGGCAGGAAAAATCGTAGAGCAAGTTATTATCTTAATGGCAAGAAACTGGAAAGTACTGAAGTACAAAGGGATCTGGGGGTCCTGGTGCACGAAACTCAAAAGGTTAGTATGCAGGTGCAGCAAGTGATTAAGAAGGCCAATGGAATGTTGGCTTTCATTGCTAGGGGGATAGAATATAAAAATAGGGAGGTATTGCTTCAGCTGTACAAGGTATTGGTGAGACCGCACCTGGAATACTGCATACAGTTTTGGTGTTCATACTTAAGAAAAGACATACTTGCTCTCGAGTCAGTACAAAGAAGGTTCACTCGGTTAATCCCGGGGATGAGGGGATGGACATATGAGGAGAGGTTGAGTAGATTGGGACTCTACTCATTGGAGTTCAGAAGAATGAGAGGCGATCTTATTGAAACATATAAGATTGTGAAGGGGTTGGATCGGGTGGATGCGGGGAGATGTTCCCGATGATGGGTGAAACTAGAACTAGGGGGCATAGTCTTAGAATAAGGGGCTGCTCTTTCAAAACTGAGATGAGGAGGAACTACTTCACTCAGAGGGTGGTAGGTCCATGGAATATGCTGCCCCAAAAAGCTGTAGATGCTACATCGTTACATAAATTTAAAACAGAAATAGACAGTTTCCTAGAAGTAAAGGGAATTAAGGTTACGGGGAGTGGGCAGGAATTTGGACATGAATCTAGGTTCGGATCGGACATGGCCCTGTGGGTAGCGGAGCGGGCCCAGGGGCCGTGTAGCCTGACCCTACTCCTATTTCGTGTGTCTAATTCTGTTAGATTCAGGAGATGGTTCTGTGATAGTAGATTGGCGGTTAGGATCAGATCAGCCATGATCTTATTAAATGGCGGAGCAGGCTCGAGGGGCCGATTGGCCTACTCCTGCTTCTATTTCTTATGTTCTTATGTTCTTATGTAGGCTCCAAACTTCCACAACAATGAGTAGGCCTGCTAAAAGTTCCCCCAGAACTGAGACAACAAAGTTCTGCCACCTGCAAATGATGATTGGTGAAAACTCCTTTTTAATGTTGGAGCTGTGGCTGTTATTAAGCAGTCCACTTGTGATGCCACCAGGATTCACTGGCGTGTTCCAGAGGAGGCGTGCAGCACGTGGGAAAAGTGGGAAAATCAGGAAGGCCTCTCAAAATGGAATTATTGAGGCAATTAAGTGGTTGTTAAGGGCCTTAAGGGCTTATCCCGCCTCTTGGAGGTGGGATGGAAAAGGGGTCAAAAAACTTGCATGTGGGAAAATTGCTCGGAGGTGGGATGGAGGCGGGATCAGGCCCGCACGCCATTTTTTGCGATTTTACCACCTCACACGCCTCCAATCCCGCCTCCTCGGGCCTGGCAAAATCGAGCCCTTTGCATCTGTTTTCACAAAAGAGAGGGACGATGCAGAAATTGCATTCAGGGAGGAGGAGTGTGAAATATTAGATGAAATAAATATAGTGAAAGTGGATGTATTAAGGGGCTTAGCATCTTTGAAAGTGGATAAATCCCCAGGCCCGGAAGAAAGGTATCCCAGACTGTTAAGAGAAGTAAGAGAGGAAATAGCAGTGGCTCTGACCATCATTTTCCAATCCTCTCTGACTACAGGTGTGGTGCCAGAGGACTAAGGACTGCTAACGTGGTACCGTTGTTTAAAAAGGGAGAAAGGGATAGACCGAGTAATTAAAGGCCAGTCAGCCAAACCTCAGTGGTGGGAAAATTATTGGAAAAAGTTCTGAGAGACAGGATAAATCTTCATTTAGAAAGACACAGATTAATCAAGGGCAGTCAGCATGGATTTGTTAAGTGAAGATCGTGTCTGACTAACTTGATTGATTTTTTTGAGGAGGTAACAAGGAAGGTTGATGAGGGTAGTACATTTGATGTAGTCTATATGGATTTCAGCAAGGCTTTTGATGAGGTCCCATATGGCAGACTGGTCATGAAAGTAAAAGCCCATGGGATCCAAGGGAAAGTGGCAAGTTGGATCCAAATTTGGCTCAGAGGCAGGAAACAAAGTGCAATAGTTAAAGTGTGTTTTTGTGACTGGAAGGCTGTTTCCAGTGGGGTTCCGCAGGGCTCAGTACTGGGTCTTTTGCTTTTTGTGGTATATAGCAATGATTTGGACTTTAATGTAGGAAGTATGATTAAAAAGTTTGCAGATGATACAAAAATTGGCCGTGTGGTTGATAGTGACTGTAGTGTATGTACCTTTAAGAGAGAACTACTTTTACAGTTCCTGTATACTGTAGTACCGGCAGTGACCACACCTGTATATAAGCCTTGAGCATGCCTCTGTACTGTTAGTCTTTAGACTACCCTCCTCCAGTAAACACCTGTTGATTGTTAATTTACAGCCTCCGTCTAGTTATTGGGAAAACATCATACTTTAATAATCACGGGTTCAACAGTGGCGACGAGGTCGATTCGAATCTACCTGCAACTCTGCATTTCCTTTCAAGGATTCGCTCCAGGAGGACGGTGGAAGAAAGTCGAGGCCAGAAGCACGGGCGTCGACCACGAGCAACCGCCCAGTCATCCGGCAGAGAGTGAACATCGCAGGGGAGGCTGTTGAGAGCTGGGCTTGGTTCTCCAGCCACGATGATCCAGCAACAGACTGGCAACAGGTACAGCGCAGACCCTTCCCGGGCAGCGACGGCTGGAGCCGACCGATGGCACAGAAAAGGCCGAGCAGCGTCGACGGGGTAAGAGAGAGGGTGAAGCGCACAGGGCGCAGCCGGGGGTTGAAGAACGAGCGGCGTCGACGGAAAACAAAAAAGAGAGAGAGGGTAAAGCACAGCCGGGGTTCAGGACCTAGCGGCGGCAATGAGAGAGGTGCACAGGAGAACGCACAGAGCGCAGCCAGGGCTCAAGGGCTGAGCTGCGTCCGCGGGGAAAGAAAGGAAGCATGGGAGACGCCACTGAGCCACAGAGAAGAAGGGAGAGCGCGGGAGATGCCATTTTAGAAGCCACAGCGGAGAAGAAGGGCGCGCGCGGGAAGAAAGGAAAGCGCGGGAGACGCCATTTTGAGCCAGCGGAGAAGAAGGGAGAGCGCGGGAGATGCCATTTTAGGCAGTTTAACCACACCCAGGGATGCCGAAGAGTGGCAGTGTCACTGCGTTCGACAATGTAGTCGAAGATTGGGCGACATATGTGGAACGCATTGAGGTGTACTGCAAGGCGAATGAAGTGCAGATGCTAGGAAAGCACTGGTTTTGTTGAATTCCATGGGTGCAAAAGCTTATGGCTTACTGCGAAACCTAATAACCCCAGAGAAGCCAGTGGATAAGGATTTCGAAAGCATAGTGGAAATCCTACAGGACCACTTAAACCCCACACCGCTGCTGATAGCAGAAAGATTTAAGTTCCACAAAAGGAACCAGCATAAAGATGAAAGTAATGCTGAGTACTTAACGGGACTGCGCAAGCTATTGAAACACTGCCAGTTTGGATTGGGACTAGCAGATACGTTAAGGGACAAGTTTGTGTGTGGGCTTCAAAGTGAAGGAACCCAGAAACGGCTTCTGTCAGAAAAGGATCCTACGCTGGACAAGGCTTTCAGCATGCCAGTATCACACGAAGCAGCCGCACGGGGCGCTGCAGCGATACAACGGAGACCGCAAGAATATGGCACCAATGAAATGTCATATGGAGCAGGGAAGTGTTATCGCTGCGGCAGAACAACACACAACCAGAAGGATTGTTGGTTCAAGGACCAAGTGTGCAGACAGTGTGGAAAAGCAGAACACATAGCAACAGTCTGCAGGTCAGGGAAGAAAACCAGCAGCAAGAAATCTCCACAGGAGAAGTACAAAAAGGTACATAAGGTGATGGACAGTAGTTCAGACGAACAGAAAAGTGATACAGACTCCGGAAGCAAGGAGCTGGGTTGTCTGAAATTACATAAGGTAATCAAAATGGAGGATCACCAGACTATCTGGGTCACGCTCAAGATAGACAGAGTCCAAGTGAAAATGGAATTGGACACAGGATCAGCGCTAACAGTCATAAACCGAAGGGACTACAAGCGGCTATTTTCACATATACCCTTGAAAGCTACAGAGATTGCCTTGAAGACGTACACGGGGCAAAAAGTCTACCCCAAAGGAAAAATAAGGGTGAACGTGATATATAAAGGCCAGGAAATACCCAAAATGGACCTATATGTATTGCCAGATGGAGGACCACCACTACTAGGACGTGAATGGATCCGGAAGATACAATTAGATTGGCATTCCATACAGGCACTGAAGGTTGAGGCCAAAAAGGAAGAAAACGTCACACCTGGACGACTGTCAAAAATGCTAACTGACGCACAAGAAGTGTTCCAGGAGGGACTCGGAACACTAAAAGGCATAACAGCGACGATTAAAATAGAGGAAAATGCAAGCCCAAAGTTTTTTAAGGCCAGACCGGTGCCTTATGCGATCCGACCAGCCGTCGAAGCAGAGCTGGAAGGTTTGGAACATTCAGGAGTACTGTCCAAAGTGGACTGGAGTGAGTGGGCTACACCCATCATTCCTGTAATGAAGAGGTCGTTGAGTAATACGCCTGGGGAACCAAAGAAGGTCTGCATCTGTGGGGATTTTAAGGTGACAGTGAACCCAGTCCTTCACACGGTACAGTATCCGCTTCCACGGATTGAGGATATTTTCTCCTCACTATCTGGAGGTAAAAGCTTCACTAAGATTGATCTGGCCCAGGCGTATCTGCAAATGGAGATAGAAGAAGCCTTAGAACAATACCTCACGATCAACACTCATAAAGGTCTCTACCAATACAACCGGCTGGTGTTCGAGGTAGCATCAGCTCCGGCTATTTGGCAAAGGGCAATGGATCAAGTCCTGCAAGGGATTCCAGGGACCCAGTGTTATTTGGACGACATCCTGGTCACGGGCGAAAATGACAGTGAGCACCTCGCCAACCTGGAGAAGGTGCTCACGAGATTAAAGGAATATGGGCTACGAGCCAATCGCCACAAGTGTGAGTTTTTCCAGAAGCAGATCTCGTATTGTGGCCACGTCATTGATGAAGAGGGGTTACATAAGTCCCCTGAAAAGATTGAGGCAGTAGTCAAGGCTCCAGCACCGGAAAATGTGTCACAACTGAGGTCGTTCCTCGGGCTGGTGAACTACTACCATAAGTTCGTACCAAATTTGTCTACAGTATTACACCCACTGAACACCCTACTGCAAACAGGGGTACCATGGAAGTGGAATGATGAATGTAAATGAGCTTTCCAGAAGTGCAAAGAATTGATCACATCAAAAGAGGTGTTGGCCCATTTCAACCCAGCACTACCAATTCGGTTGGCGTGTGATGCATCACCCTATGGTATTGGAGCGGTGCTGTCGCACAAATTCCCAGACGGGTTGGAGAGGCCAGTAGCCTTTGCATCTCAGTCACTAACCTCAGCCGAGCGCAACTACGCCCAGACTGACAGGGAGGCCCTCAGCCTAGTATGGGGAGTAAAAAAATTCAACCACTATCTGCATGGGCAGAAGTTCACCTTGCTGACTGACCACCAACCACTTGTCTCCATCTTTAATCCAAAGAAGTGCATTCCGGTGATGACTGCACAACGACTACAAAGATGGTCCCTTTTTCTAGGGGCGAACCAATATGAAATAGAGTATAAGGGCACGAAACAGCATGGAAACGCTGATGGGCTTTCACGCCTGCCATTGCCTACTGTGAAGGAAGCACCAGCAGTGGACCCTATCGAAATATTTTATTCGTCGATAATTGAACGCTTGCCTGTAACTAACGTGGATATAGAGAAGGAGACCCGCAATGATCCGACACTGTCTCGGGTATATGATTTGACGGTGAAGGGATGGCCAACACATGGCGACTCAATTTTGCCAGCATTCTCATCCAGAAAAGAACAACTGTCAGTATGCCAGGGGACAGTGATGTGTGGATCCCGAGTGGTAATTCCACCCAAGTTAAGGGAGAGAGTGCTCAATGAGCTTCACGAAGGCCATCTGGGAGGGGTGAAAATGAAAAGCCTTGCTAGGGCTTATGTGTGGTGGCCGGGGATCGATCAACAAATCGAGGACCTAACAAAGAGCTGCTCAGGATGCCAGAAGGTCCAAAATGCACCACGACATGCCCCCCTACACCCATGGGAATGGCCCTCCTCGCCATGGCAATGGGTGCATATTGATTTTGCTGGTCCATTCATGGACTCAATGTTCTTAATAGCAGTGGATGCGCACTCAAAATGGCCTGAGTTGATCAAAATGTTCTCCACCACTACAGAGAAAACGATTGCAGTCCTATGGACAATATTTGCCAGGAACGGCTTGCCAGAGCAGATTTGCTCTGATAACGGACCACAGTTTGTGTCCGAAGAGTTTCGGAAATTTATGAGAAGGAATGGGGTAAGGCATTATACATCCGCCCCGTGTCATCCAGCCACAAATGGATGGACTGAGAGGTTCGTACAAACCTTTAAAAAGGCAGTAATGGCCATGTGCGACGATAACATTCCACTACAGCATAAGGTGGACAATTTCCTGTCAGCCTACAGAAATGCGACACATGCAGTTACCAACCAGACCCCGGCCATGATGTTCTTTAACCGAAGGTTGAGATCTCGTCTGGATTTGCTCAGACCAAATGTGCGAAGGCATGTTGAGGATAAGCAATTCCAGCACATCAATGAGAAGCTGACAAGGAGCTTCAATGTAAGACAACCAGTCTTGGCCCACGACTACCGAACAGAGAAATGGCAACCCGGAACGATATGCACACGGCAGGGGCCACTAATGTACACAGTGGATGTCGGGGAGAACATTGTGAGACGCCACGTCGACCAGATCCTAGCGTCACAGGAACGAGTCAACCCCATGTCTCGCGTACCTGGGGATGAACCCGACATACCGGTAGCATCTACCTCAGAAACAGTAGCAGCGGAAACTGATGAACTAACCGACGAAAGGGGGCCAGAATCACCTCCGCACCAAGAACAAGTACCTCAGGAAAGGCGCTATCCAGAAAGGATCAGGAAGCCGCCCCAAAGATTGAATCTATAAATGGACTATTTCAGTTTAATGTGCATGTTAAAGTGTTAACTGTTATTTGAATGTTATGGGTACTGTTAATCTAAAAGGGGAGGAATTATAGTGTATGTACCTTTAAGAGAGAACTGCTTTTACAGTTCCTGTATACTGTAGTACTGGCAGTGACCACACCTGTATATAAGCCTTGAGCATGCCTCTGTACTGTTAGTCTTTAGACTACCCTCCTCCAGTAAACACCTGTTGATTGTTAATTTACAGCCTCCGTCTAGTTATTGGGAAAACATCATACTTTAAGAATCACGGATTCAACAGTGACAGAGAAAGCTGTAGACTACAGGAAGATATCAATGGACTGGCCAGGTGGGCAGAAAAGTGGCAAATGGAATTCACCAGAGAAGTGTGAGTTAACACATTTGGGGAGGGCTAACAAGGCAAGGGAATATAAATAACTGGTAGGACACTGAGAAGTGCAGAGGATCAGAGGGACCTTGGAGTGCATGTCCACAGACCCCTGAAGGTAGCAGGACAGGTAGATAAGGTGGTTAAGAAGGCATAATTGCCTTTATTAGCTGAGGCATAGAATATAAGAGCAGAGAGTTTATGCTTGAACTGTATAAACACTAGTTAGGCCGCAGCTAGAATACTGCGTGCAGTTCTGGTCACCACATTACAAGAACGATGTGATTGCACTAGAGAGGGTGCAAAGGAGATTTACAAGGATGTTGCCTGGGTTGGGTAATTTTAGCTATAAGGAAAGATTGGATAGGCTGGGGTTGTTTTCTTTGGAACGGAGGAGGCTGAAGAGAGACCAAATTGAGGTGTATAAAATTATGAGGAGCCTAGATAGAGTGGATAGGAAGGACCTATTTCCCTAATAACCAGGGGGCATAGATTTAAAGTAATTGGCAGGAGGTTTAGAGGGTATTTGAGGAGATATTTTTTTACCCAGAGAGTGGTTGGGGTCTGGAACTCACTGCCTGAAAGGGTGGTAGAGGCGGAAACCATCATCACATTTAAAAATTACTTGGATATGCACCTACAAGGCTACGGACTAAGTGCTGGAAAGTGGGATTAGGCTGGATAGCTCTTTGTCGGCCGGCACGGACAAATAGCCTCCTGCTGTAAATTTCTATGATCCTATGATTCTCCCAGTTGGCTGCACATAAATGCTTAAGGCAGATCACTGATGGATTGTTTGTCAGGGATGACAATTATGTAAATTTCCCCTGTAATGACAATAGCCCGGATGAGCGGGCACTTGGATTCACCTCTCTGGCTGGATTCCCACACGTACAGGGTGTCATCAATTAAACACATGTGGCAATCCGAGCAGCACCACAGCAACCAGGATTTTTTTATAGAACGCAAGAAATATTCTTCCATCAATGTGCAGCTGGTGTGCAAACACAAGAAGAGGTTCATGCAGGTGTGCACCAGATTCCCTGGAAGCTGTCATGATACGTTCATACAGCAGCAATCCAACAGCCCAGGCCTTTTCGTTCCAGGAGATAAGAGATACCCACTTCAGACTTGGCTCATGGCACCTATGAGGAACCCCAGCGATGAAGCTCAGGAGTGCGACAACAAGAGCCACATGAGCACCAGGTGTGTCATAGAGCAAGCCATTGGAATGTTGAAGATGTGCTTCAGGTGCTTAGATAGGTCGATAGGTGCCCTTCAGTACTCGCCAGTGAGGATGTCCAGAATGATCGTGGTGTGCTGTGTCATGCACAACATTGCACAGCAGAGAGGATTGCAGGTAAGGGAGAACAAAGGAGTTTATAACTCATCTTCAGATGAGATGAAGACAGAGGAGAGGAGGAGGAGCAGGATGAAGATGGGGCAACCATCACCAGGCCAGCCGCTTACACTGCTGCCCGGGATGCCAGGGATGCCCTAATAATCGCAAATGTTCAACTAGCGAAATGAAGTCCTGTGGTACGCTCCCACCACCAGGACAACATCCACCACCCCTCCCCGCCTTTGCACTAAACAGTCCTTCAATCACTCATCCACACATTGTACAACCGCCCAGTGGATCACGTCATGTATTGACATTCATCATGAAACAAGTGAAAGGGCGAGGTGGCACTCGGGGTGTAATAATGGGCAAGACATAGATATGGTGCTAATCAATAAATTTTATGTGGCTTTATAAAAAAGGAAACTTAAAACATAACGTTTTATTAAACACCCATGTGTCTACACTTGGGGGAAGAAATTCAGTATAGCCCTGTGTGGAGTGTTAAAACTTTAAAAGTTGAAGAATTAGTGCCAGGCGCTAATCATTGTTGACTCCAAGAAGGAAGTGGAGCGCTAAATCAAGCGCTACACTACTAACTTAGGGCACTAACCTCTGAGAGCAGGGCACTACCGGCAGAGCGATAAAGAAGGTCATGCGCAGTCCAAACGGCACTCTTCAATCACACAGGCTGCTTCCATCTCTTAAAGGGAAGGGCCAATCACGCTGTATAACCTCATAGTCATCAGTGGTGTTTTTCAATGCGACCTGGGCGACTGCCATTGCAGCCCCCATCACATTCAGAAAGTGCAACATTTGGAGATGTTTGAGGAAAAGGCGTAAAAATTGTTGCACAGGCAGCAGACTGGTGCAAATAATAAACTGAAAGTGCCTTTTTCGCGATGTTTAAGTGAGACGAAAGCATTCCCTTTAATTACTGCTCCTGCACGGCACTTCCGAGTGCACAATGCCTCCTCTTACTGGTGTTGTTGGCGCGAGGCGCTAAAGCAGGGGACGAAAGGCAATTTTGCATTGGGGCCATTAATGGGGCTTTGCATACGCATTGACGCCACCATTTGAGAGGCGCTAGAGGCCTATGCGCTAACAGTTAGCGCCAGTGCTAATTCGCCACTGAAGGTCGCGTGTGGCATTGGATTCTCTGCGGCCAGGCGCTAACCCCTTAGTGCCCCATTAGCACCCCCACCAGGCGCTAATGGGAGGTGCTAACCTACCGAATTTCGCGGTCTTGGTGAATTACAATTTCTTCAACTTACGCTTCCTACCGCTTCTACATGTTGCATTCTGTGTGGCTTCAGCAGAGGTAGAGGCAGTCTGCTTAGATCCTTGCTCTGAATGTTGAGATGCTTTCAACTTACGCTTTTGGTTTTGGTGCCCCGAGAGCCTCACCAAAGACTGCTCCACCAGCACCTGTGCAGGGGCGGATATGGCCATCAGGAGAAGAGGCAGCATGTCGGGTACTGGCTAAATGGGGGGGAGGGGGGGCAGCGTGTGAGAAATTGGGAGTGCTTTGAGTGGAGTTCCCACTTCCATGCCCCCTTTTGTCATCATCCCTCTCCTGGGCCAGTGCTACATCACTCCTAACACTCTGCTGCAGACCAGTTTGGTGAAGACGCGTTGTAAGGCCACAGATAAGGATAAGTTGGCATCCAAAGTCTGCATGGCCGTGGTCATGGTCTGCATGGATTCATTTGAGAACCATGCTTGCAGCTCCATGGAGGCGGCCACTCTCTCATGGCAGACATTCTGGCAACGCCCTGCGCCACCAATCCACTAGTGATTGAGTTGGACTCCTCCATCCGCTCCACTATTGTGGAGAGTATGTGTGGTACATCTGTCAGTACCTGGCTAAGTTGCTGATGCACTTCTAGCAGTCTCCTTCTCGATGATAGCCCCTGGGGTTCAGCATCTGTATCCAGCTGAGCAGAACTAGGAGAGGATTGCGCCCCCTGACGCAGACTCTCCACAGCTGCCCCTGTCACCAGTGTCTGCTCATACTCACTTGTGAGTTGTGAATCGCCAGGTGAAAACCCAACTCACTCTCTAAGTGGACCCAACGAAGTGCAAGTATTTGCACTGATGCATGGCTGCACGTCCTGTGATGGTGCACCCTCAGAAGGAATGAGGGGCTAGATTTTCAGTATAGACAGTTTTGGGGCGCTAAGCTTAGCGCCCGCCCGAAGTTATCGCCCGCCCCAAAGTAGCGCCCCGTTGCCGGAAATTCAGTGGCTTCGCCCTAAGAGGTTGGTGGAGCGCTAAAAGAGGCGTTCCACTAGTATCTTTAGGCGCTAAGCCGGCGGTGGAGAGCGCAACACCCGAGCTCGGGCGCAGCGCACGGCAGACACTCTGGTGCCAGTGAGCTCTTAAAGGGGAAGGGTGCATGGATTTTTTTCAAATGCAAAGTCTGGGGGGAGGAGGAGGAGGAGGAGGAGGAGGAGGAGGAGGAGGAGGAGGAGGAGGAGGAGGAGGAGGAGGAGGAGGAGGAGGAGGAATGATTGGTGCCCGGAAACATAATTAGACCGTTCAGAACAACACACAGCTTACTTCCACACATGCAGAGTGCCTTTTGTACGAGTGCCCTTTAATTTGCGCTCCCCAGGGTGTGTTGCGTTCCATTTTACAAACGCTCTGGACGCCAGGCGCACAATGGGGCGGTCCGACTGAAGTTTGGATTCGGGGCGGCCAAAGGGCGTTGCACGAGGATGTGACGTCATTTTCTGCGCGCGCATCCGGGCGGCCGCTAAACTTTGCGCCGGCGCTAACGGGCAACTTAATTTGGGGCGGGGCGCAAACTGCGCTGCGCCCAGGCGCTACACGCATAGCGCCCGAAAATCACTTCTCTTAAGGCGCTAACTGCTGGCGCAAGCAACTGAAAATCTAGCCCGAGGTCCTTTGCGGAATCGTCCTCATGGATGTCCTTTGACACTTGCTGTATATGTGATGGCCCTGGAAGACAAAAGAAAGGGATATGATTCAGTCATGGCAAAGTCACAATCTTGACAATCATCATACTCAGTCTTCCCATAGTTCATAGTTAATGAAATAATGTCAACATATGTGTGTCAGAGATATTTGTAATTCTGTCACCAGCTATCTGCGAGCTTCCTGTCTCTCCATCCCTGACTGAGAGAGACATAAATGTGCCACTTATCTCCAGGGCATTCTCCTCTGCAGCTATGAGC
Organism: Somniosus microcephalus; assembly: GCF_052327205.1. Taxonomy (NCBI): domain Eukaryota; kingdom Metazoa; phylum Chordata; class Chondrichthyes; order Squaliformes; family Somniosidae; genus Somniosus; species Somniosus microcephalus. The sequence continues at coordinate 96,298,670 of NC_140995.1, read as the reverse complement.
TGGACTATTTGTGGCGGTCCACTTCCAGCCCTCTCCCTCTCCCTTGCGTTTTGTGCTCTTTTCTCCTGTGAGTGGGTGAAGGTGAGGTATTCACTCGATGGATGCACTGCATTCGGTGAAGATGAGTATGAGACAGATGCATCACATTGGATAAGGATTGGTGTGAGTGACTGTTTTGTTTTGCACACTTTGTACAAAAATAATAAATTGCAGGACAACGGAGTATTATAGTTTAAACTCTTTTATGAAGCATCAGGTCTGTTCTTACTCACAGCAGTACAGTGGGGATAAGATGGAGTCAGGACCCCTTACAGATGCCTGCAGGCCAATGACAACTCAGCATGTGATCACATGTGAATATAATAAGTATTCCTTACAGATGCCTGTGGGCCAATGATAATTCAGTGTGCAAATGTTACAGTGACAACGGTGGATGGATAAATGGGGAGGTGATGAACTGCATAGAAAGTGAAGGCTGGGTGTTGCTGAAAGTTGAGTGGGTGTGAGGAGTGATGTGATGGAGAACACTTAGCAAGAAAGAGTGAAGTGTGAAGGGTGGGGAGTGGGGTGGCTTAAAGCACAGGATGTCGTCGAATCAACAAATGTACTCACTTTCCCTGATCTGATTATACCATTAAACCGCTTCCTACATTGCATCTATGGCCTGGACACAGCGCTCCTGCTGCTCACCTCCTCAGCTACCTCAAACCATAGGTTTCTTCCTCCCATTGCTGGAGAAATGTCCCCCCTGCTCCTCCTCCTGACTACACCCAGCTGTAATTCCAGCGAGGTGTCATTAATCTGGGTGCTACCCTTGCTCAATGTTCACCATCCACCCTGAACACATCCAATTTCTATTAGCACACTGTCCCTTTAATTTCAGGGATGTTGCCTGACCTGCTGAGTTTTTCCAGCATTCTCTGTTGTTATTTTGGATTTCCAGCATCTGCAGTATTTTGCTATCATACTAGTGTTTGGTTCACTGCCACACCTCTTCTAGGAATGCCTACCTTGAAGAAGTTCTGCTCTTCTCTTCGACGGGATCTCCGTTTGGCTCTTCAACCTTGTTCGATCGCAGCTTTGCCTTCGATCTTTTTATTTTCTTTCCAGTTTTGAAGAAGGGTTTCAACCCGAAACCTCAACTCAAATTTCTCTCCACGGATGTTGCCTGACCTGCTGAGTTTTTCCAGCATTCTCTGTTGTTATTTTGGATTTCCAGCATCTGCAGTATTTTGCTATCGTACCCATGTCATGTGGGTGCTCAGCTTGGAGACGCGGAACCTGGAAGTCAAGATTAATTGGTACGATTGTGTTGAGATCGCGGATTCTGACCCACTCTGTTGACTTCCGGGTTTCACCCACGCAATTCCACCCCCTTCCCCTAGCTCAGAAGCCGCCTTCAGATTAATATCGGGGCCAATATGTTGGCAAAATTGCCCGATTGAATGCACATGAACTGAATGGCTTTAAAAGGTATTACAGGTTTTGGGCCTACACTAGAAATTATACTCAAAAATTCTTATGGATTATTGAATAACTGCAAAACCGTTGACTGCTTTCTATTCATCCACCTTCCCTTATTCCTAAAGCATCAGTTACAGCACGAATACCCTTTGCGGGGCATATCCAATTTGTTCCAACTATGAACAACCATTTTTTAACCGTGGCTTTTTAAACCATCATCAAAACAGTAGGATTTTACAGTTAAAATGCAACTTGATTTTTCTCATACATGCAGGGAAGCTCAGCCATGCCTGGGCCTGCATTATGTCAGCCAGGGCTCATGGAGATCAGTACTGATTGTTGCCAATGTAAAATACATCATGTTGTTTATAATTTACAAAACATTAGGCAAAAGGATTCTGCTAAGCTGGAAAAAAACTGTCAGTGGAGTCTACGCAGTCTACCTCACAGCATATAAGTTACACCTGTTTACTATTATTGCTTTCAATTGAATTTTTCCAGTCATGCACTGTAATTAATCATGATTCAGGCTATCAAACATAATATTCATCCCCTTATACCTTTCATTGCTTTTTCCTATTTAGCAATTTTAACTTTAATAAAAAGTAAATATTGTTTTTGTTTCTATCTTAGTAATATTTATATGTTATTTAAAAACAGGGTGTTATGGTTCCATAACATGGGGTTCTTGATGTAATTCTCAAAAATTAGGAGGTGCTGGGGGCAAAAGTGGACTGTGTAGCTCCCATTTCTTAGGTGTGACGTGGCCTCTTAACGCTCGAAAATGGGATCCGAGATGCATGCGCATGCTTTTGACGGGAAGTGCATCATCTTGGTAAAGGGGTTTACACACATGCACCTAATGACCGCCAGCAGGATGCAGAGCAGGAAGATTATAACGTCAATCAGTGTGCAACACTGATCTGATGCCAGCGCTGCCATTTTCAAACGCCACACTCCAGCCTACGCCCAGTCTTAACCTTGAGCAGCTGAACACACGTTAAATGGCATGAAGGACCCCCCACTAGGGCTATTTAAAGGGATCAGGACCTACTAACAGGTAAGTTGCTGGATTATTTTTTCTAGCTGCTGGTGCAATTGTACTTATGCAGCTTTCCAATACTTGCCTGAAGTTTGAAAAGTCTACAGGGAGTGGACTGGCTGGTGCGGAGGTACTTTTTTGTTGATTTAAAAGCTTGTGCTGAAACAAGTTGCTTGCAGACATGGGTGGCCTGGTAGGGCTCCCTCTGAAAACTGAGCATGACTGGGAGAATGAAGAGAGGCCACTCAGAGCAGGACAAGCTGCTAGAAGAGAGAGGAGGAGGAGGGGGAGAAAGGCTCTCAGCAAGAGGCCATATCCACCGAGGGTCTTCAGGGAGCAATTTTCTTACCTCAATTTCAGCGCGGACCACAGTTTGAGACACCTGCACATCACTAAAGAGGTCTTGACTGAAATCTGCCAAATGCTGCAACCACAAAGCAGGGCAAGGACCGCATTGCCTGTGGCTGTCAAAGTGACCGTGGCTCTTAACTTATACGCCTGGCTCCTTCCAGGCTGCTGCTGGAGATAAAAGCAACATCTCGCAGTTTGCAGTACACTACTGAATAAGGGAGGTCACTGAGGCTATCTATACACAGAGTGATAGCTTCATTTCATTCCCTCTTGCCAGAGGCAAGCAGGCGGAGCGTGCACAAGTGTTTGCATGGATTGCAGGCTTCCCCATGGTGCAGGGTGTCATTGACTACATGCACATTGCCTTGCGAGCACCTCATGTGAACCGGGCCATTTTCATGAACCAAAAGGGACTCCATTCCTTCAATGTGCAGCTGGTGTGTGACCACAGGCAATGCATCATGCAGGTGAATGCCCATTAACCTGGCAGTAGTCATGGTTCCTTCATTCTGAGGCAATCCTTTGTGCCAGATATATTTGACCCACCATGGTAAGTCAAAAGCTGTCTGCTGGGCAACAAGGTTTATCCTCTGATGACATAGCTCATGACTCCAGTCCGGAACCCAGGCACACATGCACAGCAGGTCTACAATGAGAGCCATGCTGCACAAGGAACATTATAGAGCACACCATTGGCATTCTAAAGCAACGCTTCCACTGACTGGTCCACAACTAATCACTTTTGTGCATTCTCTTAGTGCCTGTCTTACATGTGTCTTTCCCTCTCCCAGAGCTCCTACGAGGTGGTTCTCCAGTGGCTGCAGAATGGGTGGTGGAATGATGCTGACCTTCAATTGAGGAGACTACAGATGGCCTTGGGGGCAACCTCAAGCATCTCTGGGCCTAGAAGGCCTGGCTTCAGATTGCACCATCTCGGCCTGGGCTGCAGCAGTCTGGGCTGGCTGACTGACAGACAACAGCAAGGGCACTGGTGAAGTGGCAGGGATGTTGGCAGGAATGCTGTCATCCTGAGAGAGGATAGTAGGGTTGTGCTCCATGGAGCCACTATCACTCTCCCAGGGCCGTGCCTCAATAAACATACTAATCTGTTGGAGAACAGGTTGATGGACTGCTGTAACACCCTGGGAAGCCCCTTTGAACAGTGGTATCCAGAGCCATGATGGCAGCAGCCTGAGCTTCCACTGCAACACTCAGACCTTTGATGGAAGCTGTTTGTGCTGCATTGGAAGTGGTGACATTGGCCCTCAGACGCTGCATCATGGTGGATTCCTCACATGTGCTGATGGAGGTGACCACCTGTTGGAAAGGATGAGCTCCAAGCTCTGCACAAAGCCTTGTGCCAAGTTAGTGCTGGACTCCATGCTCCTTGACATTGAGAGCAGGCTTTCTGGACGGCTTTCCAGTGCACCAAGCATTTGGTTATCTACACCCAGCAGCCTCGATCTGTAGCCTGGCCCAGCAAAGTCCTCATCTGACTCCTCTGCAACAGAACTAGTTGGCGACCTCACCCTCCAGCATGTTGGCACCTTCACTAACCTTTACCCCCGCCCTGGCTCCTGCATACTTGTGCCCGGTGTCTCACCAAGTGCAGATCTCTCCTCTATCCTAACCTCTAAAAGAAGCACAGTGTCCATATCCGAGCTGGTGGCTGTGAGTGTAAGATCGAGTGGCGGTGTCTCTTCATCTTCACTGTCTTCTTCCTCTTCCTCCATTGACTGGGAATCAAAAAGGGACACAGGTTGGGTTGTGGTGAGGGGAGAGGTGAAAGTAAGAAGTGAGTGATTACACCATCTGCAGCTTGTGAATCAGAAGAGATTGCGGAATGAGGGAGATGTGGGAAGAGAGAAGAGGGATTAGAGATGCAAAGGCCCTCATCATCGATCCCTCCAGCCCTGCCAATGGCCACGGTTTCAGCGCTGCCCCTTCCCATGATGGCCAGTACTGCCTTCTCCATGGGGGTTAAAATGTGCAGGCATGCTTGTCCTCTTCTAGTTCTTTGCTGCTGCCTCCTGTTATGTGTCACCTTCTCCTGCAAGAAAGAGGGGACTGTGTCAATGAATGTCGTGCAATATATTTGGGTGATGTGGCTGTCGTGGTTGAATAATTGCCAGTGTGTGCGAGCTGTGAGTTGTGAGCGTGCGGCTTCCAACAGTGCTAAGTGTGTGAGGATGAGGTAAAGCATATGAATTGAAGAGTTAAGTAATGATTGATAGAGATTGTTGGTAGGTGGTTGATGGGAGTGTAGTGAATTGAGCAGTGGATGAGTCTAGTGGTGCAGTTGGGAGGATATGCCATTATGCCATTTGAAGATAAACTCATTCACCTTGACAATTTGTGTCAGGTCATTAAACTTCTTCCTGCACTACATCTATGTTTTTGGAGCAACGCTCCTGGCATCGACCTCCGACACTATGTTTTCCCTGAGTTTATGTCTGGAAGGCCTCCTGCCCCTCTTCGGATAGAGGATGTCTCTCATTCTTTCCACCTCTTCCACCAAGACCTTCAGTGCATTATCTGAAAACCTTGGTGCCCACTCTCTCGCATGTTCAGCCATTGCTCAAAGTATCAGAGCCCAGATTGCCATTTGAAAAAACTCCCACCACTTCTTGCAGCCACAATGCACCTCCTCTTTAAAAAGTGCACATTGCCTTTAAGTAGCGCTTGCCACTTGCATACCGGCCACTTGCTGGTGCATGCATCCAATGAACAGCATGGGGAACACTGGCTGCACATAGCAATCATGTAAAAGAGCAGGCAGCACCAATTTATCGTGCTGCCTGCAACACAAGGAACAGGTACGGGTTAATCGCGTACCGCGATTCCCACCCTTGTTTTCAGGGGTTACCCAATTTCTCCCCCGATATCTTTCTCTCCTGAGGTAACTGACTTTCTTTTTTGACTTCACAAATGTTATTTCATATTAAGCTTCTTGTTTGCTGCATTGTATAGTACTAAATACTCAGTAAACACTGGAGTAAATTTCAGCTTTGGAGATAGTGTAAAACAGGTGATCATGAGACGGCAGCCTGTTTTACATCTCTCCTGATTTATATTTCCATTGAATTCGCACAATATCAAATTCTACCCCATGGAATGTATTGCCACAAGGATGAGCAATTTTGCAACTTAATTATGTAGAAGTTTTGTTACTAGTCAAAACAAAGTTGCACGCCCATTGTGAGGCTCACCAACAGGGATCAATTATTTCCTTTTTGTTCTCTACAGTTCCATTTTGTACTCTTATTTTCATGCACGTGCAATTTGAATCCTATTGCTTTGCAGTATATCTGCTAAGTGTCTCAGAAAATAAAATCATCCATCTTATGGATAAGCAGCTCAGTAGTATGTGCAAATTAACTCAATCACTGTCGCAATGTGACAATGCATCAGAAACTGCTGTTGCTCTTAATATCACTGCAGTACAACTTCATACAATATTTAAACATTGCTTTTTATTTTAAATATGATAGAAATGATGAGGACCGCCAAAATAAATACCAGACTTTCCTTTGCATTACTTAGATGGCGGTGCACTTCGAGCCAATTCTTTATTTCATACATAAGTTATTTGAAATTATGACAGATACAATCATACAAACAGACAGGGGGCAGCTCATTCATGACTCATTTCAGGCTTCACTAAAAATAGAGCATTACACATGGCAACATGTGTTATTTGTTTTCAAGATCATGCTAAAATCCTTTGTTTAAAACTTATTTCACAGGAGGACTATTGCTTCCTTGAGGTTGCTTTCATCTCAGTAAAGAATCATTTCTGTAAGTAAAAAATATTTCTTTTATCTTTACTTATTTAGTCTTGCAGGGTAGTTAAAATTGCAGTATAATTCTGAAGCTGGTAATTACTGTCACAGGACTTCACTTGTAGCAGAGTTATAGTGAATACTAGCTCTATGAAGCCAATATTTTAACTATCTATGCAGAACATAACAAACGAGGCATTAAGGTTACTTTGGCCAGCGGTAGAGCCGCCAAAGTAGTTTTAACATGGCAGTAAATATTTTAGGCTGCAGACTAAAAACATCACTTGAACTCTTTTTTAAATAGAGAAGCAAGGTTAAGGATCAAGGTCCAAAGTGTAAGACACCACCAAGGCTGAAAAGAGTAAAAGAAAATAAAAAGATTTAGCGATTAAGAGACATCAATCTTGGCTGATCAAAGCCTGAAGATTGTAGGAGGTTGGAAAGGCTGAAGAATAAGGACCTCCACCATTTTGAAGCACTGGAAAACACAGCAGGGATGTAGCAAGGTGTAAGAATGTGTAGGATGGTGTAGTCACTGCTTAAAAGGAACAAGAGAGGACATTCAGAGGAACACTAATAATAGTGGCATTGATAAAATAAGATTTTTAAAAATACAATGGAGAAGCGAAGGATGGAAGCTAAAGGTGAGAGAGAATTCAGCTCACAAATGCTAATAATTTCCTTGTATCATGGAATGTAAAAGAGATCGTAGTAGAGCCTCCCAAGATATGGGAGCAGTACTCAAGTCTGGCACGGGCTTATGCTTTATAGAGAATTAAGAGTTGCTTAGAAGAAATTGTATAGCAGAAGGAAGCAATACTTCCTTGAGGCAGGTTTAGCTATTTGCAATGGAAGGAGATGGTAAGGCTGATTCACTGTTTGGGAGCTCCAAGAGGGAGGAGCACTCTCAAGGAGCACATGGTGGGAAATCGTTGGCCCACATTGCATGATTTTCCATCCATTTAAATTATTGGGCAGAAAATCAGACACTACAGGCCTGCAATTTCCCATTCAACATCTGTGAAAGATCTGCTCGATCTGCTGTGAGTGCCTGATGGCAAAATCAGCCCTCGTGAAAGCAGAAATGTTGAAAGGTGAAGGATTAAACATGTAACCACCAAAGGTAAGATATATTTTGCTTTTGTTAAGGTAAGAAGTGGTAGCGGTTACATGAGGAAACTGCCTTTGATAAATTGAACAAAATGGCCCAGAAGCTCGGGTCGGGGGCTTCCCGCGGGTGTAAGCCCCCGACCTGCACTTACCTTGCGCGCCGGCAGTTGAGCTGTAGGGCCCCGTGGAATTCCGCTCCGGGGCCTGGCCCAGCTGCTGGCGCGCTGTGCTTGCATGTCCCAGGGGCGTAACTAGTGCGATGCATTCCCTGGGATCACGTGAGCCATGGGCAGCCAATCGGAGGAGGGAAAAGCCCATTCATAAGATTGAGAGATAGACCTGTCAAAACTTATAAATACTACAGGCCCAAAATAGCAGTAAACCTTCAAATAAATTTTAAAAAAACATTGTCGGAATGTCTAGTTCCTATCCAAAAGACTGAGGTCCACTCAGGCGATCAAATAAACGAGGTTTAATGAAAAGTAACAGAGTTTAACAGATAACTACAGGAGAACATCGAATATAGGTCTAGTCAGTTCGGAGGCTCCACGAGGACTGCTAGGGCGGTCCTGTGGCTGACGTCATGACTTCATCATGTTTTTCCCGCCGATGGGGGATCACATGATAAATGGTGTGACGTCATCGCGTTTGCCTGCGCTATTAAAGTGATCATGCTCTGTACATGTAAACAGTGAAAACAAAGATACAGACTCAGGCTGCAGCCAACATATTATTAAAGGGAATTATATACAATTGATTGGGGTCCCTTAGTGGCTCCGCCACATGCGCCCCCCCAGAATTGTATTTAATAGCAAAAGTAAAACGGTGAGGAGGCCTGACAAGCCTGTCAGATTGACTTCTGTAGCCTTGAAGTGGAAGCTGATGGACGGCGGGCGAGCTGGCGGGCGGTTGCGTTTGATCTGGCACGGCGACTGTGGGCGGTCGGCCACGTTTCAGCGGTTGTGCCGCTGAAGTGAGCCGGCTTCAGCCGGTCAACCGAAATGTGGTCCGGCTTACCACCGACATCGACCGAAAAAGATTTGTCTCCCGGCTCCATCACACAGAAAGGACCAGTGTAAGGGGGTTTGAGCGGGTCTCGATGAGCGTCGTGGCGGATAAACACATAGTCGGCATTCTTCAGCTCAGCTGGGCCGTGGGAGCTCTGCAAGCCGTGATGCGACGTAGGCACTGGAGCGAAACTTCTGGCTGCCTCCTGGTGGCTGATGAGCTGCTGGGACGCGGGCCATGGCTCTGTTGGAGACGGAAGGAAATCCCCTGGTACGCGTAGCGGCTGGCCATATACTAGCTCCGCCGAGGATGACTGAAGATCTCCTTTAGGTGCCGTACGAAGACCCAAAAGGACCCATGGTAGTCTGTCCACCCAGCCCGCGCCTTGAAGGCTGGCCCGCAGTGCGGTTTTGAGCGACTTGTGGAATCGTTCGCACAGGCCGTTCGCCTGTGGATGGTAGGCAGTGGTGCGATGTAGCTTGACGCCGAGCCCCTGAGCCACAGCGTTCCATAGCTCCGAAGAAAACTGCGGCCCACGATCGGACGAGATGTCTGCCGGTACCCCGAAGCGGGCGACCCAAGAGGAGATGAATGCCCTGGTGACGTCTGCGGAAGTGGTAGAAGACAGAGGAACCGCCTCCGGCCATCGAGTGGTGCGGTCCACCATTGTAAGAAGATGAGTAAACCCATGCGAAGGCGGAAGTGGCCCCACCAGGTCCACATGCACATGATCAAACCTACGTTCCGGAACGGCGAAAGTGGCCAACAGAGCCTTGACGTGATGCTGCACCTTGGCCTTTTGGCAGACCATGCAGGTGTTGGCCCAGTCGCGAACATCCATGTGCATGCACCGCCACGCAAATTTGGATGACATCAACCATTGCAAGGCCTTCATGCCAGGGTGCAACAACCCGTGGATGGCGTCAAAAACTTTTCGGCGCCAGGCGACCGGGACGATAGGGCGAGGATCTCCTACAGAGACATCGCAGAGTAGCGTAGTGCCCGCGGCATGAAATTTGACATCGGCCGCTTGGAGGCTAGAGGGGTTGGTTCTGTAAGATTGGACCTCCGGATCCGAGGCTTGATCCGCAGCCATGAGGGCACAGTCGATGCCAAGCTGGACTGCATGGATGGTCGCGTGGGAGAGGCAATCCGCCACCAGGCTGTCCTTACCGGACACATGCTGAATGTCAGTGGTGAATTCTGAGATAAACGTCAACTGACATTGTTGCCGAGCTGACCATGGTTCGGCGGTCTTGGCCATAGCGAACGTTAGTGGCTTATGGTCCACAAAAGCCGTGAACGGACGTCCCTCTAGCAAGAACCGGAAATGGCTGATGGCCAGAAAAAGGGCCAGCAACTCCCGGTCGAACGTGCTGTACTTTCGTTCGTTTCACCGTAGTTGACGGCTGAAAAACGCCAGCGGTTGCCACGTCCCATGCACCCACTGTTCCTGCAATGCGCCGATGGCGTAGCCTGACACATCAGTGGTAAGGGCGATGGTGGCACCTGGCAGCGGGTGTGCCAGCATGCTTGCGTTGGCTAAAGCGCCTTTTGTATCGACGAACGCCCGGTCCATGTCGACCGTCCAGCTGATCGGATCCTTGCCGGACTTGCCCTTGAGGGCCTCGTACAGGGGCTGCATGAGCAGAGTTGCATTAGGGACGAACCGGTGATAAAAATTTACCATCCTGAGGAACTCCTGCAGGGCCTTGATGGACTGCGGGCACGGGAATGAAGTAACTGCCACCACCTTCATTTGCAGGGGAATTGCGCCGTCTGATGTAATGCGATGGCCTAAAAAATCAATCTGCTGCAGGCCGAACTGGCACTTGGCCGGGTTGATGATCAAGCCGTGTTGACTGAGGCGCCTAAAGAGGGTGCGCAAATGGCAGATATGCTCCTCTTTATTAGGGCTGGCGATGAGGATGTCATCGAGGTAGACGAATAGAAACTTGAGGTCCCGAAGCACGTGTTTTGATTTCTTTTTGGGTTCAATAAAGACACATTTCTGAAAGAGAATGTTGTTTAATCTAAAGTCTTGTTCAAGACTTTCTACAGCTTTTTACAGAACACACTATGCTGTGATGCAGCTAGAATGAAACTGAAAGTAAAACTCCTCTGGACTGCTTGTCTCTCACATGACCTCTGCTGGTCAGGCACAAGTAATCAAAAACACAGACAAATATGCTGTAAGGCATAAGTAATCAAACACAGACAAATATCATCACTATTTGCTGATATCATTACAGCACGGAGTCCATCAAGCGCTGGAAAGTCTGTGCAGCGTTCTTCAATCCAAACAGCATCCGCAGAAATTCAAACAGGCCGAATGGGGTGATGACTGCAGTTATCGGGACGTCTTGCGGGTGTACGGGGACCTGGTGGTAGCCACGTACAAGGTCGACTTTTGAAAAAATGGTATTTCCCGCCAAATGTGCAGAGAAATCCAGTATATGAGGGATCGGGTACCGATCAGGAGTAGTGGCGTCGTTCAGGCGTCGGTAGTCACTGCAAGGCCGCCATCCGCCGCCAGGTTTCGGAACAATGTGGAGAGGCGAAGACCAGGGACTATTGGACCAGCGAATAATCCCGAGCCGCTCCATCGAGGTAAGGCCTCAAAGCGTCGGCGGGAAACTCGAGCGGCAGAGCGGGGCTATAAAAGTCCCCAGAGACCAGGTAAGGCCTCAGTGCATCGGCGGGTGTTTCAGCGGCAGCAGCGGGGCTATAAAAGTCCCAGAGACCAGGTAAGGCCTCACAGCGTCGGCGGGAAACTCGAGCAGCAGAGCGGGGCTATAATAGTCCCAGAGACCAGGTAAGGCCTCACAGCGTCAGCGGGAATCTCGAGCAGCAGAGTGGGGCTATAAAAGTCCCAGAGACCAGGTAAGGCCTCACAGCATCGGCAGGAATCTCGAGCAGCAGAGCGGGGCTATAAAAGTCCCAGAGACCAGGTAAGGCCTCACAGCGTCGGCGGGAATCTCGAGCGGCAGAGCGGGGCTATAAAAGTCCCAGAGACCAGGTAAGGCTTCACAGCGTCGGCGGGAATCTCGAGCGGCAGAGCGGGGCTATAAAAGTCCCAGAGACCAGGTAAGGCCTCACAGCGTCGGCGGGAATCTCGAGCGGCAGAGCGGGGCTATAAAAGTCCCAGAGACCAGGTAAGGCCTCACAGCATCGGCGGGAATCTCGAGCAGCAGAGCGGGGCTATAAAAGTCCCAGAGACCAGGTAAGGCCTCACAGCGTCGGCGGGAATCTCGAGCGGCAGAGCGGGGCTATAAAAGTCCCAGAGACCAGGTAAGGCCTCACAGCGTCGGCAGGAATCTCGAGCAGCAGAGCGGGGCTATAAAAGTCCCAGAGACCAGGTAAGGCCTCACAGCATCGGCAGGAATCTCGAGCGGCAGAGCGGGGCTATAAAAGTCCCAGAGACCAGGTAAGGCCTCACAGCGTCGGCAGGAATCTCGAGCGGCAGAGCGGGGCTATAAAAGTCCCAGAGACCAGGTAAGGCTTCACAGCATCGGCGGGAATCTCGAGCGGCAGAGCGGGGCTATAAAAGTCCCAGAGACCAGGTAAGGCCTCACAGCGTCGGCGGGAATCTCGAGCGGCAGAGCGGGGCTATAAAAGTCCCAGAGACCAGGTAAGGCCTCACAGCGTCGGCGGGAATCTCGAGCGGCAGAGCGGGGCTATAAAAGTCCCCAGAGACCAGGTAAGGCCTCACAGCATCGGTGGGAAACTCGAGCGGCAGAGCGGGGCTATAAAAGTCCCAGAGACCAGGTAAGGTTCACCAGTCTCCGGTCTGGGAACTTGGAGGGAAGGAGAGAGGTAAAAAGTAATCCAAGTGTGACGTCACCAGAAAGCGGGTAAGTGATTGGTTGGTAAGTATTTCTCCCTTTTTAAGCTTAAATCTCTTTGGTTTATAGTGTCTAAGGTGTGATATTCACCATCTAGAATCGGGGCAGAGGGTATTTAAGAATAATATTAATAAATTTAGAATGGGAGATCAGGTGATGTGTTCCTGCTGCAATATGTGGGAGCTGGTGGACACCATTGATGCTCACGGTGATCACATTTGCAGTAAGTGTTGGCTGCTCGAGGAATTCCGGCTCCGTGTTGAAGAGCTGGAGTCCGAGCTTCAAACACTGAGACACATCAGGGAGGGGGAGAGTTACCTGGACTCTGTGTATCACGAGGTATTCACACCAATTAGATTAATTAATTCAGATGTAGTCCGTGGCCAGGGTCAGGATGGTGTGACTAGAAGTGAGGCAGGTACGGGGAACCAGGAGGTAGTGTTGGAGGAGCTGCAGCCCTTGCACTTGTCCAACAGGTTCGAGGCTCTTACTCCCTGTGAGGATAGGAACAGGGACTGCGGGGAGGATGAGCAACCTGGCCACAGCACTGTGGAGCGGGGGGCCATTCAAGTGGGGGGAGTTAAAAGAAATGTTGTAGTGGTAGGGGATAGTATCATTAGGGGGATAGATAGAGTTCTTTGCAGCCGAGAGCGAGAGTCCCGAAGGCTGTGTTGCCTGCCCGGTGCCAGGGTTAAGGACATTTCCTCTGGACTGGAGAGAAACTTGGAGTGGGAGGGGGAGGATCCAGTTGTCGTGGTCCATGTTGGTACCAACGACATAGATAGGACAAGGAAGGAGGTTCTGCTGAGGGAGTTTGAGCAGCTAGGGGACAAATTAAAAAGCAGAACCACAAGGGTAATAATCTCTGAGCCACGAGCGAATTTAGCTAGGACAAATAAAATTAGAGAGTTAAATGCGTGGCTCAAAGACTGGTGTGGGAGAAATGGGTTTTGCTTCCTGGGACACTGGCACCAGTACTGGGGCAGGAGGGAGCTGTTCCGTTGGGACAGGCTTCACTTGGCCAGTGCTGGGACTAGAGTCCTGGCAGATCATATAACTAGGGCTGTAGAGAGGGCTTTAAACTAACTAGTGGGGGGGAGGTTCCTAGAGAGCAAATAATAAAAATGACAATAGAGAAGGTCATAGACTTAGGTAGCAGTGGGGAAATTAAAAACCAGAGCATGTCAGGAAGGGGCAGGAGGTATGGAGTAAAAGGTAAAGTAATAAAAAGGGCAAAAGCAGGAACTAAGTGTCACAAAACATATTTGAAAGTTCTCTATCTGAATGCACGTAGCATTCGTAGCAAAATAGACGAGTTAATGGCACAAATAACTACATATGGGTATGATCTTGTGGCCATTACAGAAACATGGCTGCAGGGTGACAATGCCTGGGAATTAAACATACCAGGTTATTTAACAATCAGGAAGGACAGGCAGGAAGGAAGGGGAGGTGGGGTGCTTATGTTAATAAAGGAAGGAATCACTGTAATACAGAGAAATGATATTGGGTCAAAAGATCAGGATAATGAAACAGTTTGGGTGGAGGTAAGGAATAATAAGGGGAAAAAAACACTAGTGGGCGTAGTCTATAGGCCTCCGAACAGTGGCAACTCTGTTGGACGGAGTATCAATCAGGAAATAGTTGAGGCATGTAATAAGGGAACATCTATAATTATGGGGGATTTTAACTATCACATTAATTGGACAAATCAAATTGGGCAGGGCTGCCTTGAGGATGAGTTCATTGAGTGTATTAGGGATGGGTTTCTTGAGCAGTATGTAACTGAACCGACCAGGGGGCAAGAAACCTTAGATCTGGTCCTGTGTAACGAGACAGGATTAATTAAAAATGTCCTAGTAAAGGATCCCCTTGGAATGAGTGACCATAACATGGTTGAATTCCATATTCAATTAGAGGGTGAGAAGGTTGGACCTCAAACAAGCGTGCTAAGCTTGAATAAAGGAGACTATGAAGGTATGAGAGCGGAATTGAGTAGAGTGGATTGGGAAAATAGATTAAAGGGTAAGACGATACATGATCAGTGGTGTACATTTAAGGAGTTATTTTACAACTTCCATAAGATATATATTCCACTGAGAAGAAAAGGGTGTAAAAGAAAAGACAGCCATCCGTGGCTAAGTGAAGAAATTAAGGATAGTATTTGACTAAAAACAAGGGCATATAAGGTAGCCAAATCTAATGGGAGGATAGAGGATTGGGAAAACTTTAAAAGACAGCAAAAAATAACAAAAAGATTGATTAAGAAAGGGAAGATAGATTATGAAAGTAAATTAGCAAAAAATATAAAAACAGATAGTAAGAGTTTTTATAGTTAAATAAAAAGAAAAAGAGTGGCTAAAGTAAATGTTGGTCCCTTAGAGGATGAGACCAGGAAATTAATGGTGGGAAATATGGAGATGGCAAAAACACTGAATGAATATTTTATATCAGTCTTTACAGTAGAAGACACTAAGAATATCCCAACACTGGACAAACAGGGGGCTAAAGGGGGGGAGGAGCTGAACACGATCAAAATCACTAAGGAAGTGGTACTCGGTAAAATAATGGGACTCAAGGTGGATAAATCACCTGGACCTGATGGCTTACATCCTAGGGTCTTGAGGGAAGTGGCGGTAGGGATTGTGGATGCATTGGTAATAATTTTCCAAAACTCCCTGGACTCAGCAATGGTCCCGGCAGACTGGAAAACTGCTAATGTAACACCCTTATTTAAAAACAGCAGTAGACAGAAGGCTGGAAACTATAGACTGGTTAGCCTAACATCTGTGGTAGGTAAAATTTTGGAGTCCATTATTAAGGAAACAGTAACAGGACATTTGGATAATCATAATTTAATAGGACAAAGTCAGCATGGTTTTATGAAGGGGAAGTCATGTTTGACAAATTTGCTGGAGTTCTTTGAGGAAGTAACATATAGGGTGGATAAAGGGGAACCAGTGGACGTAGTGTATTTAGACTTCCAAAAGGCATTTGACAAGGTGCCACACAAAAGATTATTGCTTAAGATAAAAAATCACGGGATTGGGGGTAATATTCTGGCATGGATAGAGGATTGGCTATCTAACAGAAGGCAGAGAGTTGGGATAAATGGTTCATTCTCAGACTGGCAATCAGTAACTAGTGGTGTACCGCAGGGGTCAGTGCTGGGTCCCCAACTCTTTACAATCTATATTAACGATTTGGAGGAGGGGACCGAGTGTAACATATCAAAGTTTGCAGATGATACTAAGATGGGAGGGAAAATAGTGAGTGAGGAGGACATAAAAAACCTGCAAGGGGACATAGACAGGCTAAGTAAGTGGGCAGAGATTTAGCAGATGGAATACAATACTGGAAGGTGTGAGGTTATGCACTTTGGCAGGAAAAATCGTAGAGCAAGTTATTATCTTAATGGCAAGAAACTGGAAAGTACTGAAGTACAAAGGGATCTGGGGGTCCTGGTGCACGAAACTCAAAAGGTTAGTATGCAGGTGCAGCAAGTGATTAAGAAGGCCAATGGAATGTTGGCTTTCATTGCTAGGGGGATAGAATATAAAGATAGGGAGGTATTCCTTCAGTTGTACAAGGTATTGGTGAGACCGCACCTGGAATACTGCGTATAGTTTTGGTGTCCATACTTAAGAAAGGACATACTTGCTCTCGAGTCAGTACAAAGAAGGTTCACTCGGTTAATCCTGGGGATGAGGGGATGGACATATGAGGAGAGGTTGAGTAGCTTGGGACTCTACTCATTGGAGTTCAGAAGAATGAGAGGCGATCTTATTGAAACATATAAGATTGTGAAGGGGTTGGATCGGGTGGATGCGGGGAGATGTTCCCGATGATGGGTGAAACTAGAACTAGGGGGCATAGTCTTAGAATAAGGGGCTGCTCTTTCAAAACTGAGATGAGGAGGAACTACTTCACTCAGAGGGTGGTAGGTCCATGGAATATGCTGCCCCAAAAAGCTGTAGAAGCTACATCATTACATAAATTTAAAACAGAAATAGACAGTTTCCTAGAAGTAAAGCGAATTAAGGGTTACGGGGAGCGGGCAGGAATTTGGACATGAGTCTAGGTTCGGATCGGTCATGGCCCTGTGGGTAGCGGAGCGGGCCCAGGGGCCGTGTAGCCTGATTCTGCTCCTATTTCGTGTGTCTAATTCTGTTAGATTCAGGAGATGGTTCTGTGACAGTGGATTGGCGGTAAGGATCAGATCAGCCATGATCTTATTGAATGGCGGAGCAGGCTCGAGGGGCCGATTGGCCTACTCCTGCTCCTATTTCTTATTTTCTTATGTTCTTATGAACTCCGCTTTCGCAACCACGAGCTTGCCAGGTTCGAGGCGCCGGACTCGTGCTTAGACGGGGGAGCCAGTAGTGGTGATGTGATGTTCGACACCATGTTTCGTGGCCGTGGAAGAGAAAGTGGGTCTGGTCAGGTCTGGGAAATCGTCGAGGAGGCGATTGAAGTCATCTGGAGGTGGGGACGCGCAGGAGACAGTGCACGCCACGGTGTTACTGCGGTAGCACGGGATGGAGTGAAAAGTGGCCGCATTGATCAACCGGCGGTGCCGTACATCCACGAGGAGGCCGTTGGCGCACAAAAAATCTGCCCCGAGGATGGCTTGAGAGACTTTGGCCGTGATGAAATCCCAGTAAAACCGCTGGCCGCCGAAGCACACCTGGACCCGCCGGCTTCCGAAAGTCCGAATGGCCCCGCCATTAGCTGCCTGGAGGGATGGGCCATGCCCCCCAATTTGTAGATCAAGATTTGACGCGGGTAGGATGCTACACTGCGTCCCGGTGTCGCAAAGGAAACGTCGACCAGATAGGGAGTCGTTGATGAAGAGGAGTTTTCCCGAATTACCGATTGCCATTGCAGCCGCGGGGCACTCGTTATAACTGGTCCTCTTTCGACAGGGTGGCTGCTGTTTTTTTTTGATCGCAAAGCTGCAGGGAGGGTGGCAGCATCTTGCTTTCGCGCCAAAACAGGCGTGGTAGAAGCACAACCCCGCAGGTTGAGGGGCTGGCGCGGCATCTGTGGGGGATGGGCGCCTCGTGGCAGTGCAGTAATGCTGTGTCACTGCGTAGGTCTTGTCTGCATCGGCAGCCAGCTATGCGCAGTCGGTGACTTCCGACCTGGCTAGGGCAGCCTGAACCTGCTCCGGTAGCCGGCTGAGGAATAGCTCCCTGAAGAGGAAGCATTCCGGTTCGGAGCCCAGGAGCGTGAGCATTTGGCTCATGAGCTCGGACAGCTTGGAGTCCCCGAGGCCGGGCATATTGAGCAGTCGGCGGGCGCGCTCCGACTTCGTGAGCCCGAATACCTGTAACAACCGTGCCTTTATCGTGTCATACTTACGATCTTCTGGTGGATTACCAAGCAGGCTGACGATCCGCGAGGCTGTGGCGCTGTCAAGGGCGGAGACCACGTGATAGTAATGGGTCTGATCCGCAACGATGTTCCTGATTGTGAAATGGGCTTCAGCCTGGATGAACCACGCGGCTGGCTGTTGCTTCCAGAACTGTGGTAGCTTCAAAGCAACGGCGTTCGATTCCATGTTCAGTAACTTCTGCGAAAACCGTTCGCAAAAGTCAGGGTCACCAATGTAGGAATGTTTAGTTCCTATCCAAAAGACTGAGGTCCACTCAGCCAATCAAATAAATGAGGTTTAATGAAAAGTAACAGAGTTTAACAGATAACTACAGGAGAACATCGAATATAGGTCTAGTCAGTTCGGAGGCTCCACGAGGACTGCTAGGGCGGTCCCGTGGCTGACGTCATGACGTCATCATGTTTTTCCCGCCGATGGGGGATCACATGAGGAATGGCGTGACGTCATCACGTTTGCCCGTGCTATTAAAGTGATCGCGCTCTGTACATGTAAACAGTGAAAACAAAGATACAGACTCAGGCTGCAGCCAACATATTATTAAAGGGAATTATATACAATTGATTGGAGTCCTTTAGTGGCTACGCCACAACATCACACTTTTTAAATAAACTATAAATTACATTAAATAACTATTTTAAACATTAATTTAAATTTTTGAAAAAAATAATTTTATATTATAACAGGGTTAAAAATAAACTTACCTTGCTTTAAAGTATTTAAAAATAATAAACCTGTGGAAAAAATGTTTTAATTTTAATTAATTGACCACTTACCTTGCAAAAAGCAGGCCTTACGCCTGCTTTTTAAATGTGTCAATCCTGCAGGCTTACCCTCCCAGGAAAACCTGTAAAAAAAAACTAAGTTCAAAGCGCACGCGCAGCCTCCCCTGTGCGCGCGTTCGACCTCAGAACCTCTTCGTTCAGAGGATCGGAAGTGCCGGTTTCCCGCGCATGCGCAGTGCATGCAGGAAACCGGCAATTCCATTCGGCCTACGGGTGAGTACCCCGTGCGTACTCACCCGTGGAGAGCTGAATTTCTGGGCCATTACTTTATTTGCTCCATCAGAAAGCATGGAGCATATCGAGAAGTAGTGATTTAGCCTTTGCACTGTAAGAGGAGCATAAGCACTGATTGAAAGAAGGTCTGTAGGAACCACCAGCATGAGAATAGGCATGGTTAAATGATAAGTTGTGGAGGTCATTGATATGAAGAAGGAATGGAGTAAAAAAAATAACAGGGCTCTGGGGAACTCTGAGTTAATGGGAAAAGATTCATAGCATAGATAGCGTAATTTGAGAGCAAACTAGGTAGGCATTAAATTAGATATGTTTGGAAACCATACAATGGCATTTGTTTTTGAAAGTGGTGTCAGGTCCCATCAATTAAAAATAATTGACCAAAGTATTCAACTGGATTTTCAACAGTGCATAATGTTAAGTCTGTGTGTTCCAGTTGTATTAAGATTAATTACTGACACAGACTACAAGAATAAAGTTCAACAGGTCTTTACTAGTTGGAGGTCAGGACTATACTAAATACAATATCACAACACAGTACTTATATACCGGTGGTCACCACCGGTATTACGTATACAGCAGCCAGAGAAAGTAGTACATCTCTTAAGGTGGAACAGGCTTAAGTTCTCTTAAGGTGGAACAGGTTACATACACCACAATCCTCCCTTTTTAGCTTAACAGTCATATCCCCATTTAACATAACATCATAACATAAACACATATATAACTTCAGGTATAAACAGTTCAAAGGTTCAGTCTCTCAGGAGGCCTTCTGATTCGGTTTGGATAACGCCTTTCAGTGGTCTCTGATTCTTGTTGCTGAGGTGACTCTTCTTGTTGGTTTCCTATGTATTGGACGTCATCATCAGGTACAGTCCCTGCCAAGGTAGATGCTTCAGGTTCATTAACGTCT
This sequence comes from Somniosus microcephalus, assembly GCF_052327205.1. Lineage (NCBI taxonomy): Eukaryota > Metazoa > Chordata > Chondrichthyes > Squaliformes > Somniosidae > Somniosus > Somniosus microcephalus. Next base: position 96,278,741 of record NC_140995.1, on the reverse strand, counting down.
TCCACAGTTGTCTCTGTCGCAACCATGGGTTCGACCCTTGCTCTTGATTCTACCAGTTGATCCGCATGACGCCTTATCACATTGTTACCAATATCTACTGTGTACATCAGAGGTCCTTGTCTGGCCCGAATTGTTCCGGACTGCCATTTTTCGTTTCCATAGCCCCTTGCCAACACTGGTTGTCCTATGTCGAAACTTCGAGTGGACTTGTTATTAATATGCCGGAACTGTTTGTTTTCCACTTCCCTCCGCACATTTGGTTTTAACAAGTCCAACCTGGACCGCAACCTCCTGTTATAAAACATCATGGCAGGACTTTGGTTAGTCACTGCATGAGCGGCGTTTCGATATGCCATTAGGAAATTGTCCACCTTGTGTTGTAACGGAATCTGATCATCGTTCATGGCCTTTATTGCCTTTTTGAATGTTTGGACAAATCTCTCGGCCAACCCGTTTGTCGCCGGATGATATAGGGCAGAGGTATAATGTTTCACCCCATTCTTCTTTAAGAATTTTTGGAATTCTTCCGACACGAACTGTGGTCCGTTGTCCGAACATATCTGTTCTGGCAATCCGTTCCTTGCGAATATTGTTCTTAACACCGCAATTGTCTTTTCTGAAGTAGTGGTATTCATCTTGATCACTTCTGGCCATTTGGAATGTGCGTCCACCGCAATTAGGAACATGGAGTCCATGAATGGACCAGCAAAGTCAATATGTACGCGTTGCCATGGGGCTGAAGGCCATTTCCATGGGTGTAGCGGTGCGATCGGAGGTGCATTTTGCACTTTTTGGCACCCAGCGCAGCTTTTTGTCAACTCCTCTATCTGTTGGTCAATGCCCGGCCACCATACATAAGCCCTAGCAAGACTTTTCATCTTAACTCCCCCCAGATGACCTTCATGCAGTTCGTTTAGAGCTCTTTCCCATAATTTGGGAGGAATAATCACTCTTGTCCCGTACATCAAAGTACCATGGCAGACGGACAGCTGGTCTCGCCTTGCCAAGAATGCTGGGAACAGAGGATCACCATGTGTTGGCCATCCCTTCACTGTCACCTCGTAAACTCGGGACAGTGTCGGGTCGTTCCTGGTTTCTCTTTCAATACTTGCATTGGTGACTGGTAAACACTCGATGATGGTCGAATGAAATAACTCAACAGGGTCAACTTTCGTCGTCTCTTCTGCTTCAGGTAGTGGCAGGCGCGACAGCCCATCAGCATTGCCATGCTGCTTTGTACCTTTGAATTCTATTTGATATTGATGTGCCCCTAGGAAAAGGGACCATCTCTGGAGTCGCTGTGCTGTCATCACCGAAACACCCTTCTTAGGTTTAAAAATGGATACCAACGGCTGATGGTCTGTCAGAAGTGTGAATTTTTGGCCCTGCAGGTAATGATTAAACTTTTTCACTCCCCTTACAAGGCTGAGAGCCTCCCTATCGATCTGCGCATAGTTGCGCTCAGCGGAGGTCAATGATCTGGATGCAAACGCGACTGGCCTTTCCGTGCCATTTGGCAACTTGTGTGAGAGTACTGCCCCAATACCATATGGAGAAGCATCACAAGCCAACCGAATAGGCAGTGTCGGGTTGAAGTGAGCCAACACTTCCTCTGAGGTGATCAATTCTTTGCTTTTGCGAAATGCCTTCTTACAGTTTTCGCTCCATTCCCATGGTACCCCCTTCTGTAAAAGAGCGTTCAGCGGGTGCAGTACCGTGGATAGATTCGGTAGAAATTTATGGTAATAGTTAATCAATCCCAGAAACGACCTCAACTGAGAGACATTATCCGGAGCGGGAGCTTTTACAACTGCCTCTATCTTGTCAGGAGACTTATGAAGCCCCTCCCGGTCAATGACATGACCACAGTACGAGATCCGCTTCTGAAAGAACTCACATTTCTGCCGATTAACTCTAAGTCCATACTCTTTCAGTCTGTTGAGCACCAGTTCCAAGTTTGCGAGGTGTTCTTCATCACCATCACCTGTAATCAGAATATCGTCCAGGTAACATTGTGTGCCTGGAATTCCCTGTAATACCTGCTCCATGGCCCTCTGCCAAATTGCCAGAGCTGATGCCACTCCAAAAACCAGCCTATTATACCGGTACAAACCTCTATGCGTGTTGATCGTGAGGTACTGGCGTGACTCTTCTTCAACCTCCATCTGCAAGTACGCCTGCACCAGGTCTATCTTGGTGAAGTGTTTCCCGCCAGACAACGAAGCAAAAATATCCTCAATCCGCGGAAGCGGATACTGCACCGTGTGAAGCACCGGATTAACGGTGATCTTGAAATCTCCACAGATGCGAACCTTCCCTGGTTCTCCTGGCTTGTTGCTCGAAGGACGTTTCATAACGGGAACAATGGGCGTAGCCCACTCACTCCAATCTACCTTAGACAGTACACCTGAACGTTCTAGCGCTTCCAGTTCCGCTTCTACAGTAGGTCGTATTGCATAGGGTACCGGTCTGGCTTTGAAAAATGTTGGTTGTGCATGTTCATCAATCTTGATGTTTGCCGTAATTCCTTTCAGTGTTCCCAGTCCTTGCTGGAACACCTCTTTAGCATCATCCAATATTTTGGACAATCGTTTAGGTTTGACATCTGTTTCCCCGGAATCTACCGTTAGTGCTTTTAAGGAGTGCCAGTCCATATTCATTTTCCTAATTCACTCCCGTCCCAGTAGTGGTGGACCTCCTTCAGGTAGCACATATAAGTCCATTACTTGGCTTTCTTCGCCCTTGTGGACCACTTTTACCTCTATCTTTCCGATGGGGTACACTCTTTGCCCCGTGTATGTTTTCAATATAATCTCCGTATCCCGTAGGGGAATATGTTGGAATAACCTTTTGTAATCTTTCTTATTCATGACCGTCAATGCCGATCCAGTGTCCAATTCTATCTTTACTTGGACTCCTGCTATCTGAAGAGTGACCCAAATTGTCTGGAGATCTGCATCCTTACCAACGTTGTGTACTCTTAAGCTACCCAGTTCATTACTGCTAGCGTCTGAATCTGACTTCTGTTCGTTCGAACTGGTCTTTGTCACCTTGTGCACCTTTATGTAGTTTCCTTGCGGTGACTTTTTGTTGCTGGTCTTCTTTCCTGACCGGCATACTTTAGCTATGTGGCCAAGCCTGCCACATGTTCTGCATTCTTGGTTTTTAAACCAACACTGGTTCTGATCGTGTGTTGTCTTTCCACAACGATAACATTTTACAGTACTCAAACCCAATTTATTTGTACTGAGTTCCGGTGACCGTAGCTGCATTACTGCCGTGCCTCTCGCTGTGGCCTCGTGCGCTACTGCCATAGTGACCGCTTTCTCAAGCGTCAGCTCATTCTCCTCGAGCAGTCGCTTTTGTGTATCTTCTTTTAATAATCCACACACAAATCTATCCCTTAGCGCGTCTGTCAGTCCCGTTCCAAACTGACAGTACTTTGCCAGCTTACGCAATTCCATTAAATATTCAGCATTGCTTTCATCCTTCAGCTGCCTTCTGCTGTAAAATTTAAATTGTTCCGCTAGCATCAGCGGCGTGGGGTTTAGATGATTTTTCAGGACAGTAACAATCTCCTTGAACGTCTTATCCGCCGGTTCATCTGGTGATAAAAGGTGTTTCAATTGCCCGTATGTCTTCGCACCCATTAAGTTCAATAAAGTAAGTGCTTTCTCTGCATCTGCGATTTTATTTGCTTTACAATAATTTTGTATGCGTTCTACATACATGGCCCAATCTTCGATGTCGCCATCAAAGGTATCAATGTTCCCATGTTTAGGCATCGTTGCAATTTATTTTATCCCAAGATGGCGGTCTTCACCCACTGGCTGCAATGGCGTTTGGCGTGCCGCTGCTGCTCCCCTTTCCCAGCGGTTAGTAACTCCCCCGACGCTGTCTCCGCTTCACCGCGGCTCCCTCGGGCATTCGCGCTTCCCCGATGTTGCGCCTCGCAGCCCTTCTTGCAGCCCGGTTATTAGCATCGGCTGCGTTCGCCTTCACCGCGGCTCTCGCGCCTTCAGTCGCCCCAGACGCTGCGCCTTTTTGGCCCGAAAGCGGCCCGGCCCTTATCACCAGCCGCGATCGATGTCCCCGTGCTGCGCCTTTCGGCCCGAATGCGGCCCGGCCCTTATCTCCGGTCGCGATCGATCTCACCGCCCTTATTCCTCCGTCTTCCTCCCCCCGTCTGTACAGCCAACGCGGCTGACTTTCTGCTCGCGTCGCTGACCGGCTTACCCACTACCGAGGTAGAAAGAAGATAGCTGACTGCCGCTGATGGAGGCTTCGAGTTCAGGATGTCTTCTGCACTCCGGGTTCTCGATGCCTGCCGCGCGACGTGTCTTCCAGCAGGGTGATGAGGGTGGATGCCTCTCTTCGACGCCCGTTCTGTGGACGAAGCCGCCGTGGATATAAACTGCCGCAGGGTAAGAATCGGACTCGTCGCCACTGTTAAGTCTGTGTGTTCCAGTTGTATTAAGATTAATTACTGACACAGACTACAAGAATGAAGTTCAACAGGTCTTTACTAGTTGGAGGTCAGGACTATACTAAATACAATATCACTACACAGTACTTATATACCGGTGGTCACCACCGGTATTACGTATACAGCAGCCAGAGAAAGTAGTACATCTCTTAAGGTGGAACAGGCTTAAGTTCTCTTAAGGTGGAACAGGTTACATACACCACACATAACAACTGCCACAACAACAACAACTTGCATTTAGATGCTATTCCTCATGTGCAGGAAGAAGACTCAATGCTTTATAAGAAGGAGGATGGGGATATGATGGGCACTGAGCATGGGGAAAGTCAAGGAGAATACAAAGGTCAGGATGGAGAAGCTAAGCAAGGTTGACATAAACATTTCAGTAGCATCGAGGTGGGCGCTAAAGAAAGGTCTTAGGAACATAGGAATGAGAGTAGGCCAGTAAGACCCTCGAGCCTGTTCCGCCATTTAATGAGACCATGGCTGATCTGCTACCTAACTCCATATACCCGCCTTTAGCCCATATCCTTTAATACCTTTGGTTAACAAAAATCTATCAATCTCAGATTTAAAATAAACAATTGAACTAGCATCAATTACCATTTGTGGACGAGAGTTCCAGACTTCTATCACCCTTTGTGTGTAGAGGTGTTTCCTAATTTCACTCCGGAAAGGTTTATCTCTAATTTTCAGACTAGAATTTCTCTATCTACCCTATCTGTTCCCTTTAATATCTTGAAAACTTCGATCAGATCACCCATTAACCTTCTAAATTCCAGGGAATCCAACCCTAATTTGTGTAAGCTCTCCTCGTAATTTGACCCTTGGAGTCCGGGTATCATTCTGGTAAACCTACGCTGCACTCCCTCCAAGGCCAATATATCCCTCATATGGTGTGGTGCCCAGAACTGCTTACAGTACTCAGGGTGTGGTCTAACCAGGGCCTTGTATAGCTGCAGCAGAACTTCTACCCCTTGTATCCTAGTCTTCAACTCCACTTTCGTGCCCAATCCCTATATCCCTTGATTCCCTTAAAGTCCAAAAATCTATCCAACTCAGCCTTGAATACACTCAATGGGCAGGATTTTGATTGGGCCGTGGAGGCGGGATTGGAGGCGTGCGGGTGGTTAAAATTGCAAAAACTGGCGGGCGGGTCCGACCCCGACTCCATCCCGCCTCCACGCAATTTTCAAAAATTCATGTCTGATGCTCCCGACTCCGTCCCGCCTCCAACAGGCAGGATAAGCTCTAAATTGCCTCTATAATGCCATTTTGAATGGCCATTGCGATTTTAACCCTTTTCCCACATGAAACACGCCTGGTGGGAAACATGACGGTAAAACCTGGCGGGAGCACAATTGGATTGCTGACTATCAGCTGCAGATCAACCATTAAAGAGGAGATTTGATCAGCCATCATTTGCAGTTGGCAGGACTTTGTAGTCTCAGGTCTGGGGGAACTTTTAGAAGGCATAACCACAGCTGTGGGAGTTTGGAGCCTGACACCCATCTCCAGTGTGACCTCCTGGGAAACCCCTCTCGCCACCTTCACTGAGCGCTTCCTCAACTGAGGCATCTACCAGAAGCATGGGAGCCATTTATTTCCTTCCCTTCTGGATATTAGATGAGGCCGAACAACAGCAGCAACAACAACAGCAGCCCCAACAGCAGCAGCAACAACAACAGCAGCCCCAACAGCAGCAGCAAAAACAATAGCACCCCCAACAGCAGCAGCAACAACAGGCGCACCAAGCTGCTGCTCACCCACCTGAAGATGCACAGGCCAGAAGGGGCCAGCGCATGGAAGCCCGTCGGCGCAGGAGATACCCCCCAAACAAGGTCTACAGGCATAGCGTCAGCTATCTCAACATATCTGAGCAGCAGTGCCAAAGGTGGCTCCGACTTTCGCGAGAGGTAGTAGGTGACATCTGCGCAATGCTGCAACAAGACCTGCAGGCCAGAGGACCAGGTGGACAACCCTTACCAGTGGCCATCAAAGTCACCACCGCACTCAACTTTTTTGCCTCAGGCTTGTAGGATTCGCAAAATTGCGCTTCATATTATAAAGGGTCGAATGGCAGAAGAGGCCATGATTTTTAAAGACAGTTTTAAAAGAAGCCCAGAAAAAGGGGCATTCAAAATGGCTGCCAAACCCCGTGATCAGCTTATTGGGACACTTTAAAATGGTTCCTGCAAATCCTCAGACAGCTTTGTGGATTCAGCCCAAAGTAAGTTCTGGAAGCCGTTTCTGAGAGAACGAAACCAGACACCCACATATACATATAGTTTGGATGCAGATCCAGTTGAGATCGGCCTGTAGATAAAGGCCATCTAAATGTAGACCCAGACAAAAGGGAACAGTTTCATATTCATGAGAAGAGCATCAAGGACCCGTTAAGGACATCACCAGGACATTAAAAACAATGAAGGTCATTCCAGACCAGAGATGGGCCATTACCGGCCATCCAAGAATAATTTAAAATATAATAACTACCCCGTTGTGCAACAAGCCCGCCAAAAGTTAAACAAATACTAACCTGATTTGGCACGAGATAAGGGCTTCTGGAAAAGAAGTATAATTGGGTGAACACACGGGTAGAACGGGACCCAGAGAACGACAGGAGACACAGGAGACACGCTCGTCAGTTTTCCAGCTTGCAGGCCTGTCCAGCTTTTGAGCTGGGTAAAGAGGAGTCGCTTCGGGAGAAGATCAGTGGGACTCCTCTCCATCGACGGAGAGGAAGGAGAAGAAGGCCAAACTGCCATCAAGAAGACCGTTCGAGCCGGCATCCCACCCCGGGGTCAAACATCGGGAGATCATCGACCAACCCCGGGCCGTTGATGAAAACGAGAGGCCATCGACCCGCTCCAGGCTCGGGTGAAGAGACAAAATCAAACTACAGAAAGAACCTGACCGGGGTCGAGCCGACGATCCCCGACCCCGCCGACATCCAGGCCAGCCGGTGTCCAGCCGCCCCCGACCCCCACCTCAGGAGAGAGGTGTGGCGCAGCTCGTTGGGGCTCCACGATCCACGTAGAGATGGGACGCCTGAAAGGACCAAACGCAGACTGGTTCAAAAACCTTGCACTTCCTAGTTGGATTGGTGAGCATGTTTGTGGCCCTCCATAATCAGATCCAGATAGGTTTAAGGGGGTGGATATTTAAGGGTATAATTAACATGAGTTGTTATCCCTCGATGTTCCGTGTGTTTCCCTATTTCATGATGATTTTTGTAGAGTATAAGATGCCTGTATTTGCCTTAGTTGGTATTGTGTCGTTATGATTTGTTTGTGGTTTTTTCCCTCCCATGTACTCTCTTATTTGCTTGCATTTGATTTGTGTTTCCATATGCAATAAAATTTCATTTTGTTTCATCAAACTTGGTCTATAAGAGTTTTCTCTACATTGTAGTTCCTGCCCCAAAGTCCAGAGTATAGAATCTAAGGGGCGAGTGGGTCGAACCACTCAAGGTTTTACTGTGCAAGAGAGAGAGGCCTCTAGAGAGAGAAACCTCTGCGATCTAAAACCCCTTACAGGCTCATTCCAGGGATCAGCAGCAGGCATCAGCGGCATCTCCCAGGCGGCCGCACACACTTGCATCACGCAGGTAACCGATGCCCTCGCGCACAATCACATCCATTTGACCAAGGATCGAGCAAGTGTCACGGTATGTGCGGTTGGATTAGCTCCTCTGGCAGGCTTTCCAAGGGTGCAGGGTATTGTTGACTACACACATGTGGCCCTTAAGGCACCCCATCACAATCCAGGTATTTTTGTCAACCACAAGGGCTTCCACTCCCTTAAAGTTCAGCTGGTGTGTGACCACAAGAATGAAATTTTGCATGTTTGTGCCAAGTACCCTGGCAGTTGCCATGACTTCTTCATACTGCGCCAGTCTAATGTGCCTCCGCTATTCAGTCCGCCAGACCAACTAAATGGATGGCTTCTTGAAGACAAGGGCTATCCCCTGAGGATGTGGCTAATGACGCCATTGAAGAGACCATCCAACGAAGCTGAGGAGAGCTACAACTCCAGCCACATGTCCACCAGAGCCATGGTTTGCTGAAGGTGTGCTTCAGATGCCTGGATAGATCAGGGTGTGGAGATGCCGGAGTTGGATCAGGTGGAGCCCTGCAGTACTCAGCAGCCAGTTTCTCCAGAATCGTCATGGTTTGCTGTGCACTTCACAACGTGGCACAGCGTCGTGGCATGCAGATTCATGAGGACCAAGTGGCTCCTCACATAGCCTCTTCAGATGAGGAGGAGGAGGAGAGCAAAAATGAACATCCTGCAGAGGCCCATCAACCAGCGGCAGCAGTACACGAGAACATAGCTGCCCGGGATGCAAGGAACGCATTCATCTTGGCCAGATTTGCTTAGCCTAGCCACTCAAGCAATTTTGCCTCACACCTTCTTACCTGAGCATCGACAATGGCCACGAACCAGCTGATTCCTAGCAATTTGACCACCATACTTAAAATTGCAAGTAATCATAAGCCATCAATGTGGAAGTCCCATTTGAGAAATGACACACGCCACAACTATAGCAGTAACCATCAGATTTTTTATGTACATGATTCATATGATGGCTTTTACACATAAAACATCAAATTTCACCCAAGTGACTACCCTTGTGATTATTTGTGCAGTATCTTTCTCTTACGCGTGCTCCTACGTGGTGCTTCCCCTGTGGCTTCAGCAGATGTGGAGGCCCCTTGCTCACTTTCTTGCTACTCCTGTCTTGACACCTTTGGCGGGCGTCTTCTGGGGTGGCGAACCTGTGATGGCTCATCAGCAGTCTGCTGCTCCTGCGGCTGTGCAGGGGTTGAGACGCCTATCTCACTTGGGTATGTACTTCGGTGGGGCTCTGACTGAGGGTTCTGCAGTGGCATCGAAGTGTGAGTGCTTGGAGAGAGAGTCCCCACATCCTTGATGTCTGCCACCAGCTTCCCTCTCATGGGTCAGGTCCATCTCAGTGCTTGCAAGTGGATTGAGAGCATATTGCTGCACATAGCAGGGGTCATGGGGACCCGTATCTGCACTGGCAGTCCTACTCAGAGGGACTGCCATGAAGGTCTGGTTTCTCTGTTCAATAGCTGACCATCGCTCCTCCAGAGATGTCAGTCTATTCTGAACACTCACCATGTTTTCAACACTCGAGCGACTTAGCTCCTCCATGCCCGTACCCATCCTCTCCTCTACTGTAGCCATCCTTTCCACGGAGGTTGCCATCCTTTCCGTGGTGATGCGTTCATACGCCAATGTCTCCACAAACGCTCTGCTCATGTTTGCTATGGACTCCTCCATTCGCTCCACACTCGCAGCGACCCTGGAGACAAAATCTGCCAGAGACTCCTGCATAATTTCCTAGAGTGCCATCACCTCTGATACTGTGGATGGGCTCAAAGGCAAAGGGTCGACATGCAGCTGAGCCAAGCTGGCAGAATCCTGCATCCTCCGGCTAGGACTCTCCACTGCTGTCCCTGTCTCCACAATCTGCTGATGCTCACTTGTGAGCGTGATACACCAGGTGACAACACTACTCTATGTCCCGAAGGTCCCACCGAGGTGTGAGTGTCTGCGCTGGTGCTGGGTGCACTGAATTCTGCTGATGCTGCGCCCTCAGAGGATGCAGCTTCCTCTGAGGAGTCTGGAGGCTCAGTCTGTTCCTCCTGGCTAGTGGGGACGGATGCTTGCGATGGTCCTGTGGGGGAGCAAAGGAAAGAGTCAGAGATGTGATGCCAAGGTTACATGCACATTGCATATTGCAGATGGTCATTAGTCCATCTGTTAGAGCTTCCGAAACATTATCAGTGACTCATGCAATGTCAATGAGAGATGGAAAACTATTCTGTCACCAGCTTGGTGTGATGCACCCGTCTGTTCGTCCCCCACATGCACGTCATCCTCCAGCCCTACGATCTCCAGGACGGCCTCCTCCCAGGGGGTGAGGTGGGCTACTGATGGTGGCCCTCCTCCTGTTCTCGCTCGTTCTCTTTTAATGTGAGCTCTCTTTTCCTGCAATGAGGGAGACAAGTGGAGGTTGATTGAGAATGAAGGAGTGAGTGTAGAGAATCCATAGCATAGATGCTTAGAAGGAGACAAAGATGGAGTGAGGTGGCAAGACCAAGGGCCCTCCCTGTGTGTTGTCAGTTGTTTTCATAGCATCACAACGATAGGGAGTGTGAGGGCTGCATAGTCGAACAGTTAGGTGAATGTGACCATAGAGAGAGAGGGAATGGGTAAGGGTGCATGGATGTTAGTGTCAAGTGGGATGTGGAGGAAGAGAAACATACAAAAATAGAAACATAGAAGATAGGAGCAGGAGTAGGCCATTCGGCCCCTCGAGCCTGCTCCGCCATTCAATGCGATCACAGCTGATCATCCAAATTCAGTACCCGGTCCCTGCTTTCTCCCCATACCCCTTGATCCCTTTAGCATTAAGAAATATATCCAACTCCTTCTTGAATATATTTAATGTATTGGCCTCTACTGCCTTCTGTGGTAGAGAATTCCACAGGTTCACCACTCTCTGGGTGAAGAAATTCCTCCTCATTTCTGTCCTAAATGGCCTACCCCTTATCCTTAGACTGTGACCCCTGGTTCTGGACTCCCCGACCATCGGGAACATCCTTCCTGCATCTAGTCTGTCCAGTCCTGTCAGAATTTTATAAGTTTCAATGAGATCCCCTCTCATTCTTCTAAACTCCAGCGAGTACAAGCCCAATCGTCCCAATCTCTCCTCATACATCATTCCTGCCATCCCAGGTATCAGCCTGGTGAATCTTCGCTGAACTCCTTCCATGGCAAGAACATCCTTCCTCAGATAAGGCGACCAAAACTGCACACAATACTCAAGATGTGGTCTCACCAAGGCCCTGTACAACTGCAGCAAGACCTCCTTGTTCCTGTACTGAAACCCTCTCGCTACGAAGGCCAACATACCTGTTGAGTCTGTGTTTTCCAAATGTAGTTATGCTGAATAACTGGACACAGACAACAGAATACTTAAACAGGTCTTTAGTAATTGAGGGTCAGGGCTGAACTGAAATACAAACTGCTCCACAGAGTTTATATACCGGTATGGTCACCACCGGTACTACAATATACAGGAGCCATCAGAAAGTAGTTCATCACCTTAAGGTAGTCTCTTAAGGTGGTACAGGTTACATACACTACAATTCCTCCCCTTTTAGCTTAACAGTGTACACCCCAATTTAAACATAACATGGATTATATATATACAACTTTCATACAAAACTGTTCAAAGATTCAGTCTCTGAGGAGGCCTCCTGATCCGGGCCGGATAACGCAATTCAGGGGTCTCTGGTTCTTGTTGCTGGGGTGACTCATCCATTTGATCTCTTATGGATTGAACATCATCATGTACGTTCGAGTCTGAGGTAGATGCTACAGGCTCAATAACTTCTTCAACTGGTGTCTCTGCCGTAGACATGGGGTCGACCCTTGTTCTCGATTCCACAAGTTGGTCAGCATGATGTCGTATTACGTTCTCACCGACGTCTACCGTGTACATCAAGGGTCCTTGTCGGGCACGAATTGTTCCGGATTGCCATTTATCATTCCTATAGTCCCTGGCCAACACTGGTTGTCCTATTTTGAAACTCCGAGTGCCCTTGTTATTTACGTGCTGGAATTGTTTGTTTTTGACTTCCCTACGCACATTGGGTTTTAACAAATCCAATCGGGACCACAACCTCCTGTTATAGAACATTATTGCAGGGCTTTGATTTGTCACTGCATGCGTGGTGTTTCGATATGCCATCAGGAAATTGTCCACCTTGTGTTGTAGTGGAATATGGTCTTCGCTCATGGCCTTTACCGCCTTTTTGAACATTTGTACAAATCTCTCGGCCAACCCATTTGTAGCCGGATGATATGGGGCAGATGTATAGTGTTTCACCCCATTCTTCTTCATGAATTTCTGGAATTCTTCTGACACGAACTGTGGTCCGTTGTCTGAACATATTTGTTCCAGCAGCCCATTCCTTGCAAATATGGTTCTTAGAACTGCGGTCGTCTTTTCAGAGGTAGTGGTCGACATCTTAATCACTTCTGGCCATTTAGAATGTGCGTCTACCGCTATCAAAAACATGGAATCCATGAATGGACCTGCAAAGTCGATATGCACACGTTGCCATGGGGTTGAAGGCCATTCCCAAGGATGCAGCGGTGCAATTGGAGGTGCATTTTGAACTTTTTGGCACCCTGAGCAGCTTTTAGTCAGATCCTCTATTTGTTTGTCGATACCTGGCCACCACACATAAGCCCTAGCAAGGCCTTTCATCTTGACTCCCCCCAGATGACCTTCATGCAGTTCCTTCAGAACTCTCTCCCTTAATTTAGGAGGAATAATCACCCTTGTTCCATACATCAATGTTCCTTGACAGACGGACAGCTGCTCTCGTCTGGCTGAGAATGCTGGTAACAGTGGTTCGCCATGTGTTGGCCATCCCTTCACTGTCAAATCGTAGACCCGAGACAGTGTCGGGTCGTTTCTGGTCTCTCTCTCAATACTCGCATTGGTGACTGGTAAGCATTCGATGATGGTCGAGTGAAATATCTCGACAGGGTCAACTGCCGGTGCCTCTTCCGCTGTAGGTAGTGGCAGGCGTGACAGCCCATCAGCATTACCATGTTGCTTTGTACCTTTGAATTCGATATCATATTGATGTGCCCCTAGGAAAAGGGACCATCTCTGAAGCCTCTGCGCCGTCATAACCGGAACACCCTTCTTAGGGTTAAAGATGGAAACCAACGGCTGGTGATCTGTCAGCAGCGTAAACCTTTGGCCTTGCAGGTAATGGTTAAATTTCTTAACTCCCCACACGAGGCTGAGAGCCTCCCTATCTATCTGAGCATAGTTGCGCTCAGCGGAGGTCAATGATCTGGATGCTAACGTGACTGGCCTTTCCAAGCCATTTGGCAACTTATGTGAGAGCACTGCCCCGATACCATATGGAGAAGCATCACAAGCTAAACGAATAGGCAGCGTTGGGTTAAAGTGAGCCAACACTTCCTTAGAGGTGATCAGTGCCTTGCTTTTTTGAAAAGCCCGCTTACAGTCCTCGCTCCACTTCCATGGTACTCCCATTTGCAAAAGAGTGTTCAGCGGGTGTAACACCCTGGATAAATTTGGAAGAAACTTGTGGTAATAGTTAATCAACCCAAGGAACGACCTCAACTGGGATACGTTTTCCGGAGCGGGAGCTTTCACAACAGCTTCGATCTTGTCAGGTGACTTATGAAGCCCCTCCTGGTCAATGACGTGACCGCAGTACGAGATTCGCTTCTGAAAGAACTCACATTTCTGGCGATTAACTCTGAGTCCATATTCTTTCAATCTGGTGAGCACCTGCTCCAAATTCGCGAGGTGTTCCTTATCATCATCTCCTGTAATCAGAATGTCGTCCAGGTAGCATTGTGTGCCTGGAATTCCCTGTAATACCTGCTCCATGGCCCTTTGCCAAATTGCTGGAGCCGATGCCACTCCAAAAACCAGTCTATTATACCGATATAAGCCCTTATGTGTGTTGATCGTGAGATACTGGCGTGACGCTTCATCAACTTCCATCTGTAAGTACGCCTGCGCCAGGTCTATCTTGGTGAAGTGTTTCCCGCCAGACAGCGAAGCGAAGATATCCTCAATCCGCGGAAGCGGATATTGCACCGTGTGAAGAAACGGATTAACAGTGATCTTGAAATCGCCACAGATGCGAACCTTCCCAGGTTCCCCCGGCTTGTTGCTCAACGAACGCTTCATGACGGGAACAATGGGCGTGGCCCATTCGCTCCAGTCCACCTTTGACAGTACTCCTGAACATTCTAGCCCTTCCAGCTCTGCTTCCACAGCAGGTCGTATCGCTTTGAAAAATTTTGGGTTTGCATGTTCTTCAACCTTGATGTTTGCCGTAATTCCTTTCAGTGTTCCCAGTCCCTGTTGGAACATCTCCTTAGCATCGTCCAATATTTTGGACAGTCGTTTAGGTTTGACATCGTCCTCTTTACAGGAATCTACAGTTAGTGCTTGTAAGGAATGCCAGTCCATATTTATTCTCCGGATCCATTCCCGTCCCAGTAGTGGTGGACCTCCCTCAGGTAACACATACAAGTCCATTCCCTGACTTTCTTTAAGAAGTCACACAACACCAGGTTATAGTCCAACAGCTTTATTTGAAATCACAAGCTTTCGGAGCGCTGCTCCTTCTTCAGGTGAAGTGGAGAAATGCATAAAGACACAGCTTATATAGTCAGAGAATCATGTCAGATGTTTACAGGTAACCTTTCCAACTGCCATTTATCGCACCTCGGCAGAGAGATAATCACAGCAGTCAAAGGTGTGAATCGTGTCCAAACAGGTCAGTCAGGGAAACATTACATCAAAGAACAATGAGGTGGGGTCACAAGGGGTCAAATATTGCAGATGCTGGGGTCTGTATGAAAAACAAAAAAACAGACAAAAAACATTTTTTTTGGCTGGAAATCACAGCAGGTCCGGCCGCATCTGTGTAGAGAGAACAAGCCAATGTCGACTTGAGTCTGGATGACCCTGCATCAGGTGGGGTTACATGTAGCGTGACATGAACCCAAGATCTCGGTTGAGGTCATCCTCATGAGTGCGGAACTTGGCTATCAGTTTCTGCTCGACGATTTTGCGTTGTCGTGTGTCTCGAAGGCCACCTTGGAGAATGCTTACCCGAAGATCGGAGGCTGAATGTCCTTGACTGCTGAAGTGTTCCCCGACTGGGAGGGAACACTCCTGCCTGGTGATTGTTGCGCGGTGTCCGTTCATCCGTTGTCGCAGTGTCTGCATGGTCTCGCCGATGTACCATGCTCCGGGGCATCCTTTCCTGCAACGTATGAGGTAGAGAACGTTGGCCGAGTCACATGAGTATGTACCATGTACCTGGTGGGTGGTGTCCTCACGTGTGATGATGGTATCTGTGTTGATGATCTGGCATGTCTTGCAGAGGTTGCTGTGGCAGGGTTGTGTGGTGTCGTGGTCGCTGTTCTCCTGAAAGCTGGGTAATTTGCTGCGAACGATGGTCTGTTTGAGGTTAGGCGGCTGTTTGAAAGCGAGTAGTGGAGGCGTGGGGATGGCCTTAGCGAGGTGTTCGTCGTCATCGATGACATGTTGAAGGCTGCGAAGAACATGGCGTAGTTTCTCCGCTCCGGGGAAGTACTGGACGACGAAGGGTGCTCTGTTGGTTGTGTCCCGTGTTTGTCTTCTGAGGAGGTCTATGCGATTTTTCGCTGTGGCCCGTCGGAACTGTCGATCGACGAGTCGAGCGTCATATCCCATTCTTACAAGGGTGTCTTTCAGTGTCTGTAGGTGTCCATCGCGTTCCTCCTCGTCTGAGCAGATCCTGTGTATTCGCAGGGCTTGTCCATAGGGGATGGCTTCTTTAACGTGGTTAGGGTGGAAGCTGGAGAAGTGAAGCATCGTGAGGTTGTCCGTGGGCTTGCGGTAGAGTGAAGTGCTGAGGTGTCCGTCTTTGATGGAGATTCGTGTGTCCAGGAATGAGACTGATTCTGAGGAGTAGTCCATGGTGAGTTTGATGGTGGGATGGAACTTGTTGATGTTATTGTGTAGTCTTTTCAGTGATTCTTCGCCGTGGGTCCATAGGAAGAAAATGTCGTCGATGTATCTGGTGTATAGCGTTGGTTGGAGATCCTGTGCAGCGAAGAAGTCTTGCTCGAACTTGTGCATGAAGATGTTTGCGTATTGGGGTGCGAATTTGGTCCCCATGGCTGTTCCGTGTGTTTGGGTAAAGAACTGGTTGTCGAAGGTGAAGACATTGTGGTCAAGGATGAAGCGGATGAGTTGTAGGATGGCGTCTGGAGATTGGCTGTTGTTGGTGTTGAGTACTGAGGCTGTCGCAGCGATGCCGTCATCGTGGGGGATACTGGTGTAGAGTGCCGAGACGTCCATCGTGGCGAGGAGTGTTCCTGGTTCAACTGGTCCGTGGGTGCTGAGCTTCTGTAAGAAGTCTGTAGTGTCGCGACAGAAGCTGGGGGTTCCCTGTACGATGGGTTTCAGGATGCCCTCGACATATCCAGAGAGGTTCTCACACAGGGTTCCGCTGCCTGATGCGATAGGACGTCCAGGTGTGTTGGCTTTGTGTATCTTTGGGAGGCAGTAGAAGTCTCCCACGCGGGGAGTACGTGGGATGAGAGCATGTAGGATGCTTTGAAGGTCTGGATCGAAGGTTTTGATCAGTCTGTTGAGTTGGCGGGTGTGTTCTTTGGTCGGATCTGCGGGTAACTGTCTGTAGTGTTCCTGGTTGTCCAGTTGTCGGTATACTTCTTTGCAATAGTCCGTTCTGTTCTGTATGATGATGGCACCTCCTTTGTCTGCTGGTTTGATGACGATGTTGCGGTTGGTCTTGAGAGCGTGGATGGCGTTGCGTTGTGCTCGGGTGACGTTCTGGACTGTCTTGTGAGTGCGGCTGATGAATCTGGCGTTGATGCATCTCCTGACAGCTTGAGCATACATGTCAAGCTTAGGGCAGCGACCCTCCGGAGGGGTCCAATTTGACTCTTTCTTCTTCGGTTGCTGCACTGCGGATCCCTCTGTCTGCTGTTCTGGATCATTGATTGTCTCATTGGGTTCGCTGCTGACATCTTGGGATTTGTGGAAGAATTCCCGGAGCCTCATTCTCCTGATGAATTCCTCTGTGTCTGCCGCGAGACCGATGGGGTCCATTTTGGTGGTGGGGCAGAAATTGAGCCCTCGGCTGAGAACTTCAATTTCGTCTGGTTGAAGGGTGTGGTCGGACAGGTTGACGATTGATTTCCCTGTGGTTTCAACCGTGGTACCGGGGGAGGCTTGGTTGCTGCTGCTGGTGATGCCAAGTTTCTCAAGCTTCCTGTTCTTGGTGTGCATGTAGGTAGCGTAGTTCCATTGCCTTGTTTGTTTGGCGGTGTCTCGTAGCTGGTCTGCTGCGTCCTGAGCACAGCCTGAGAACATGGACTCCATCTCGGTTTCGAGGTTGCGGCGTCTGCTGTAGAGCTGGTGTACGAGATGGTTGAGGAGTGTGCGAGAGGTACGACGGCAGAGTCTCTCAGCGTAGTCTGTGTTGTAGGTCGACTTGAGTGGGTTAGTGATCTGTAGTCCTTTCGGGATCTTGTCTGCTTTCTTGCATCTCTGTAGAAACTTGATGTCTATGTCGATATGCGCGATCTTCTTGGAGATCCTCTCCACTTTGAGCCGGCAGTTTGTGGTGTCGATAGTAGCCATGGTGTGGAGATGCCGGAGTTGGACTGGGGTGGACAAATGTAAGAAGTCACACAACACCAGGTTATAGTCCAACAGCTTTATTTGAAATCACAAGCTTTCGGAGCGCTGCTCCTTCTTCAGGTGAAGTGGAGAAATGCATAAAGACACAGCTTATATAGTCAGAGAATCATGTCAGATGTTTACAGGTAACCTTTCCAACTGCCATTTATCGCACCTCGGCAGAGAGATAATCACAGCAGTCAAAGGTGAGCAGCGCTCCGAAAGCTTGTGATTTCAAATAAAGCTGTTGGACTTTCTTTACCATTGTAGACCACCTTTACCTTTATCTTTCCAATGGGGTATACTCTTTGCCCCGTGTATGTTTTCAATACAATCTCCGTATCCCTCAGGGGAATGTGTGAGAATAACCTTTTGTACTCTTGCTTATTCATGACCGTCAATGCCGATCCAGTGTCCAATTCCATCTTCACTTGGACTCCTGCTATCCGAAGCATGACCCAGATAGTTTGGTGGTCTGCTGTGTTACCCACATTATGTATTTTTAGACAACCCAGTTCCTTACTGCTGGAGTCTGAATCCGTCTTTTGTTCATCCGAACTGTTCTCTGTCACCTTGTGTACTTTCTTGTACTTCTCCTGCGGCGACTTTTTGTTGCTGGTCTTCCTTCCTGACCGGCATACTTTCGCTATGTGACCAAGTCTGCCACATTTCCTGCATTCTTTATCTTTGAACCAGCACTGGTTCTGATCATGCGTTGTCCTTCCGCAACGATAACACTTTACTGCACCCAATGCCATTTCATTGGTGCTGTTCCGCAGTGCCTCGTGCTGCTGCCTCGTGCAATGCTGCAATGCTGAAAGCTTTGTCCAGCGTAAGATCCTTTTCCTCTAGCAGTCGCTTCTGGGTTCCTTCTTTTAGTAGCCCACACACGAACTTATCTCTCAGAGCGTCTGCTAGTCCTGTACCGAACTGACAGTACTTTGATAACTTGCGCAGTTCGATTAAGAATTCAGCGTTGCTTTCCTCTTTAAGCTGAATTCTTTTGTAAAATTTAAATCGTTCCGCTATCAGCAGCAGCGTGGGGTTTAAATGCTCTTGCAGGATAGTAACAATCTCAGCGAAACTCTTTCCTACCGGTTTATCTGGTGTTACAAGGTGCCTTAATAACCCGTACGTCTTCGCACCCATCGAGTTTAATATGGTTCGTGCTTTCTTATCCGCCAGTACCTCATTCGCTGTACAGTAAACTTCCACGCGTTCCACATAAGTGGCCCAATCTTCTACATCGCTATCAAAAGCAGTGATGTTACCCGTTTTTGGCATCTTGTTGAGTTTCCTTTATTTTATTTATTTTTCCAAAATGGCGGCTTCCCGCGCTTGGCGGCTTTTCCCGCGCTTATCTTCTTCCCCCGCCGACTAAAATGGCGATTACCGCGCTGTTGCCGTTCTCACCTCCCAGCGGTCCTTATTTCCCCCGACGCTGCTGCTCTTGTTCCCCGCCGCTCCCGCGGTCCTCGTGGACATTAACGCTTTCCTGGCTGCTGCGCGTCTCTGCCCGATTGCAGTCCGGCCCTTTTCACCGGCTGCGGTCATGTTCTCCGCCCTTTTCTTCAGTTTCCCTCCCCTTCTCCCACTGACAACTCGGCCGACTTTCTCTCCGTGTCGTTAGATCGGGCTTACCCGCCGCTGTCGTAGAAGGGATGATCACTGCCTGTTGCTGATGGTGGACTTCGTGGCCAGCAAATCCAAACCGGGTTCTCGATGCCTCCCGTGCGATGCGGTGCTCAGCAGGATGATGAGGGCGGATGCCCCTTTTCGACGCCCGTTCTGAGGACGAAGCTTCCTTGGATGCAAAACTGCCGCTAGGTACGATCAGACTCGTCGCCACTGTTGAATCTGTGTTTTCCAAATGTAGTTATGCTGAATAACTGGACACAGACAACAGAATACTTAAACAGGTCTTTAGTAATTGAGGGTCAGCGCTGAACTGAAATACAAACTGCTCCACAGAGTTTATATACCGGTGTGGTCACCACCGGTACTACAATATACAGGAGCCATCAGAAAGTAGTTCATCACCTTAAGGTAGTCTCTTAAGGTGGTACAGGTTACATACACTACAATACCATTTGCCTTCTTAACCGCCTGCTGCACCTGCATGCTTACCTTCAGCGACTGTTTCTGTAGGGGGTGGCCTGTGGTGGTGTTGTTTGGCGCGTACGTACTGTATTGATTTCTTTGTGGGTTCAATGATGAGACATTTATGAAAGAGAATGAGTTTTAATCTAAAGTCTGTTCAACTCTTTATACAGCATTCAGGAGACACCATTATGCTAGTGATGCATCTAGAACGAAACTGAAACTAAAACAGACTGCCTTGCTTGTCTCAGTCACATGACCTCTGCTGGTCAGGCACAAGCAATCAATACATGCAATCATGCTGGTAGGCATCATAATCGAACAGGCAAATAACATCACTATTTGCTGATATCATTACACGTACACCCAGTCAGTTATGCTTCTGACTGTTTTGTGAGCGGTTCGAATCGCTCCCACGCCCCTGGGTTCTGGACACCGGACTTAGGTACAAGGCGGCGGTACAGAGAAGACTCAAGTAGACAGGTGGTTGGATGTAAACAAAAACCAAGATTTTATTGAAGAGGAAAAACTTGATACAATCTCATGGAAAAATTACTAGTGTACACTTCTACAGGCGAAAAATACAAAAGAAGAACAAACTATGCTTATACAGGGAATGGGGAACACACGGCACATCGAGGGAAAACAACTATCTTAACAATCCCCTTATCCTTATCCCACCCCCTATACCTAACTAGATTAAGCTATGAGGGGTCAGAACTTCATGCTCACCAATCAAAAGATTTGTTAGACTCAAAACAGCGGTTGGGTTCGGGGTTCGCTCTTGGTGCTCTCTGGAGCCTGCCATCATCACGTGGTCTCCAGGCGCTGCAAGGGCGTTGTCCAGGCCCGCGTACCCCAAAGTTAAAGTCTCTGTTTGGGTACTTTACCTTGCAGGGATGATTCTTCGTCGACAGCCGCCAGATTGAGTTGGTGTGCAGTTATTCGAAGGTCGGCTGAGGCTGAAGGCTCGATAATTCGAAGCCTCCCCTCAGTTCATCTCCTCAGTTGGTCGTCTTCAGCCGGTCTTCCTCAGGTGGCCTTCCCTCCGGTGGTCTTCCCTCCTCCCCTCATCGCGTCCCGCCTCGCCTGGCCTGAATTGTCTGTGTCCGCCCAACCCGGTGCCGGGGCTAGTTCCAGATGGAGTGGGAAAAGGGCACGGGCAAAGGCCAGGGGGTAAGCACGGGATGGGGAAAAGAGCGACAGCCACGAGGGCGAGGGGCCGAAGAGCGGCAGCACCAGCACACCAACCAACAAAGAACACACCACGAACACACGACTGAACACCGATTGCTACCCGGGGGCCTTCAATTATACCTTTGTCGAAAATCCTTATCTGCGCGCCAAATCAGGTCAGTTCTTTGTTTTAATCTTGGCGGGGTATTTTAAATAATGATAGCAATCCATACCAACTGGTTTTAGATGGCCGGTAATCGCATCTACCGGCCCGATAATTGACTTGTATTGTCATGAAAGTTCCTTGATGGACCTGTCCAGCCTCGATGGCTCTGTTAATCTGTTTCTGATAATATATGTAGACTGCTTGATGGCCTTAACTATAGGCCTAAACTGAATTTAGATTTGTCTCCAATTCGGTCTAATGCATAATTCAGAGTCCTGTCTGGTTCCAAAATACAAAGTTTCTCTTCACAGAAGCCTGCAGCTTGGGTTTCGATCCACAAGCTGTCTGCGTTGCAGAGTCCATTTTAAAATCTCACAGGCTTTCTGCCACGAGGCACGGACGCCATCTTGGATACCCTTTTTGATTTAAAATGTCCACGCAGGGTCCCATTTATTAATAACAGCCTTCGGGGAAATGCAGAAATTTTGCAAATCTTACAGTGCACAAGGACACCCAGGCAAGAGATTGTTAAAGCTCAGTGCTGATGAGGAAAGGCAATGGGGATCAGATTGAGAGTGGTGGGAAATTCATACTTACTTTTCCAGTGCGCTGCAGGCCATGAAATCTCTTCCTGCACTGTATCCAGGTTCTGCGGGTAGACGATAAGGAGTTGACCTCCTCTCCACTTGCTGCCACACAGCCTTTGTCTGCTGGGGAGGCTTTTTCCTCCCTAATGAAGGGAAGAGCACCTTCTTATGAGATCTAGCTCCCTCAATCAGAGCCTGCAGGGCAACGTCGTCGAACCTGGGAGCAGCCCTAGGTCTGTCGCTGGCCATTGTGACTCCAGGTTCCTCTAACAGTAAATGCCAAAAGGTTGGCAGCCTGCAGAATAAGCAAGGCTTGTTGCAGACTTTAAATGCAGCAGCAATAATGACATAATATTATGCGACTTTCTGACTGGAAATACTCATTTGCCATTGTAGAGTCTGTGGGTTGTATAGCGAAGTAATACACAGACTGCAAGAGTAACTTAAACAGGACTTTACTATTCGAAGGTCAGGGCGAATCTGCCCAATAAATTCTGCCACAGCACTTATATACCGGTGTGGTCACCGTCGGTATTACAGTATACAGCAGCCAGGATAAAGTAGTGCCACACCTAAAATAGTTCTCTTAAAGGTGGACGGTTACATACAATAGTTCTCTTAAAGGTAGAACAGTTACATACACTACAATCCTCCCTTTTTAGCTTACAACATACTTATTCCCCATTAACATAACATCATAACATATCCAACTTCATGTTACAACAGTTCACAGAGGTAGTCTCTGCGGAAACAGTTCACAGATTCAGTCTCTGCGGGAAACAGTTCACAGATTCAGTCTCTGATCTTCTTGACTCGGTCCGGACCACGCCTCCGTGGTGTAGTCGGGTCACCTTGCTAGAGGGACTCATCCCATAGTCCTTCCCTAGACTTAACAGCTTTACTTCCATCACTTCTGAACCAGCATTGCTGACTTTTTAAAACAAACATAAAACAGTTGGATTGCCTTGGGAAATTTTCCTACTTTCCAACTGATTTGGCTCCGTTCGGGGGATCACGTGTGTGATCGGGTAGAGGTAATAATGGTTCAGATGGTTATCATCTTCTGCTTCGTCTTTTCCTTTTTTGCTTCTTGGAGACTCTCGGGGCTCCATTGTCAGCTGCCAGCTGTAACGCCACCATCTCCCTATGTTCCTTAGACTTTAAGTGATTCATCCTGATTTCGGCACTTTGGGAGTTCTCGGCACAAGCTGGGCAGACCAGGTCCTCGTAATATTCAGTGTCACTCAACAGATCATGGTAATATTCGGTGTCGTCCTGAGCTAGGCCAGCGAGAGGGTCTTCTATTTCCTCCTTACCCAGCTGGACGTTAGCCGACTTTTGTTCCAAATCCCGACATCTGTCCTGAAGAGACTTCATCATGCGTTCAGATTCATCCCGCTTTTTCTGGGCTTCCTGCAAGTCTTTTACTAATGACCTCATTTGTGATTTCAATACTTCAACTTCATTCGGAGATTGATTGATCGGACTATTCAATCACTCTACTGAAGTAGCTGTTTCAGTATTCTGTTGTTCTACATTGCCGTGCGTCAGCGTACTTTTGGCATCCAAGGGCTGTTCTGCTGCAGACTTCTCAGTCTGGGTTGCCACCTCAGCTCTTCCAATGACTTTTGAGAGCTCCCTTCCCTTTGAATATTGAGGCTCGTATTTAAGATTTTCCCATTTTAGAGTTTTATCCCTCAGCATATGAATGAGTTGGCTGACTGTTAACTCTTCTGCCATCATCCCTTTTCCATTAACTACAGGGCTGTTTATAACCTTGCCCTGAAGGAGTTGGCTGACTGTTAACTCTTCTGTCCTCATCCCTTTTCCATTAGCTGCAGGGCTGTTTAGAACCTTGTCCTGGGGCTCCTTTGCTGCTTCTACTTCGCCATCATCCGCAGCCCCCATCATTCGAATTTCCACAAATGAATCGTCCGGTGATGCTGCACCCAACTTCAGTAGGAGCTCGGAAGTCATGTCGACCAACTCAGCTTTTTCTGCCTGCAACCTGCTAACCAGCGCCTTCAGTTGCGGCACATCCTGTTCCACCGGATTGGAGCACGCCCCTTCAGAAGCCGAATCAGCTTTGATTCGTTTGGCCTCCTCGTGCAGACGGTTTGTGTGCTCCTGCTCCCTTTTCTTCCCCAGCTGCTTCTGTTGTCTTTCCAGATTCTCCCATTCGGTATCATAGAACTTTTTCATTGCTTTCATCTCTTGCTCGAGACGGCAATTCAATTGTTCTAGTTGCTGTCGTAATCTGAAATAAGTTTGCGTTCGAGCTCGATGTTCCTCAGTAATATATATGTCTGTAACTTGAACAGACTCAGAATTCTCTGTAAAGCTATGTTGTTGTTGTTCAGAGGAATACTGTTCTGAAACTTTGTTCTCCTCTGGAGCATAAGCCTTTATGCCCACATTCGTTCTACCAACCTTAGTCAGCAAGTTCATTTTAGACTTGTCTTTCATGCTTGGGCTGGTCTTATCGTCATCCGTTTCAGAGTCTGAGCTGATTGTCTGCCCCGAGTCCTCACTCATTATTGCTTTGAGGTAGTGCCATTCCATGTCTATTTTCTTGATCCACTCCTGTCCTAGAAGTGGTGGTCCTCCCTCAGGTAGTACGTATAAGTCCATTCCGGGGTGTTCTTTGCCCCTGTCTCTCACCTTGACTCTTATCTTTCCCATGGGGTATAATTTATGCCTGCAATACGAACTTGGTATCTCTCAAGGGTATATGTGAGAATAGTCGGTTGTAATCCCTTCGATTTATGACTGATAGGGCTGATCCAGTGTCCAATTCCATTCTCACTTGGACTCCGCCTATTTTTAGCATGACCCAGATAGTTTGTAGGTCAGCTTCCTTACTCACATTATGAATTCTCAGACTACCCAGTTCCTGGCCGCTTGGGTCTGAATCCGAATTCTGTTCATCTGAACTCTTCTCAACCACCTTGTGTACTTTGTTGTACTTTTCCTGTGATGGCTTTTTTTTTTGGTTGCTGGTCTTCTTCCCTGACCGGCATACTTTGGCTATGTGACCCAGTTTGCCACATTTCCTACAGTCCTGGTTTTTAAACCAGCATTGGTTCTGGTCGTGTGTTGTCTTCCCACAACGATAACATTTCGTTGCACCCGAAGTAATTTGATCCACACTGAGGACCGCTGCCTTCAGCTGCATTTCCGCAGTTCCTTTCGCTGCGGCTTCTTGTGATGCTGCAATAAGGACAGCCCTATCCAGTGTAAGGTCGTTCTCTTCGAGCAGTCGCTTTTGCGTTCCTTCCTTCGACAACCCGCACACGAACTTGTCTCGCAATGCCTCTGTCAGATTTCCTCCAAACTGGCAGTATTTCGCTAGCCTACGCAGTTCAACCAAGTATTCCGCGTTGCTTTCCTCTTTCCGTTGCGTTCTCGCATAAAATTTGAATCGTTCCGCCAACATCAGCGGTGTGGGGTTCAAGTGATCCTTCAGAACAGCAACAATATTATCGAAGGTTTGATCCGCCGGTTTAACTGGTGCTAGAAGATGCTTCAATAGCCTGTATGTCTTCGCCCCCATCGAGTTTAGCAAGGTTATAGCTTTATCATCATCCTCTATTTTATTGGCCTCACAATATATCTCAATGCGTTCTACATACGTGGCCCAATCTTCTACCTTGGAATCGAAATCGTTGATGTTACCACGTTTAGGCATCTTCACCTCCCTGATAAACAACAACGAAATATTTCTTTAACTCTTTTTTTTTTCAAGATGGCGGTTTCCCCGCGCTTATCTTCTTTCCCCCCGCCCCTTTCAAAATGGCGGTTCCCGCTTCTGTCTTTTTCTCCGCCTACTGGCGGCTTCCCGCGGTTTCCCGCGCTTATCTTCTTTCCCCGCCCACTTTCAAGATGGCGGTTCCCGCTTTTCTTCCCCTGGCGGGAGGGGTAAGCTTTTCCCTCGGGCGACGGCCGCTGGCTTTCGGGGTTCGCAGCCTGCGCTTCGGCTTCAGCATGTTCCCTTCTCTCGGCCGGGCAACCGGCTCTGGGTACAACCCGTTGACGGCGAACGGTCTCAGCCGCTGGCTGGATCTCGCTCAGCCTCCCTCGCTCGAGCTCTGTCTCTCCGGTGCTGGGTACAACCCGTTGACGGCGAACAGTTTCAGCCGCTGGGCTGGATCTCACTCAGTCTTCCTCGGGCTCTGTCTCTCCCGCTCGCGCGGCTCTCGCTCGCTCTCTCTCGGGCTCTGTCTCTCCCGTTCGCGCGGCTCTCGCTCGGGCTCTGTCTCTCCCGCTCGCGCGGCTCTCAATCGCCTCTCCCAGCCCTCTCGCAGTCCGGTGTTTCCCTCCCCGGCTGCGGCTGAGTTCTCCGCGATTTATTTATTTTATCTCTTCCCGCGCCTTATGATCCCGGTCGCAGCGCTTCGTGGCCTCGGTCACTGTCCGACCTTTTTCACCCAATCGCTCCTCCCAGCCTCTCGCAGTCCGGTGCTTCCTCCCCGGCTGCGGCTGCATTCTCCGTGGTTTATTTATTTTTATCTCTTCCCGTGCCTTACGATCCGGTCGCAGCGCTTCGTGGCCTCAGTCACTGTCTGGCCTTTTTCACCCCAATCGCGCCTCCCAGCTTCTCGCAGTCTGGTGCTTTCCTCCCCGGCTGTGGCTGAGTTCTCCGTGGCTTATTTATGTTTATATCTTCCCGCGCCTTACGATCCCGGTCGCAGCGCCTCGTGGTCGCGGTATTTGTCCGGCCTTTTTCGCCGTCGCGGTCTAGTCGTCTCACGACGCTCCCCAGCCCGCTTGTACCGCGGCTTCTGCTCCACGCTGCTCCAGTCTCAGCGCCTCTGGGCCCGACTTCTGTCCGGCTCCTTTCCCCCTCGGCCGTGGTCGAGTGCACCGCCCTTATCCTCCGTTTATTTGTTTCTATTTTCCCTTTACTCACAGTCACCGTGGCCGACTTGCTTCTCGTGTTGATCGGCTCACTCACCACCGTGGCAGAAGGGACAATCCGTGCCTGTTGCTGATGGAAGACTTCGTGTTTGAAATCTTCCTCCTTTTTGGTCTGCAGACTCGAGTTTTCTCTCAGCAAAACGACGAGGGCGGGTGCCTCTTCTCGACGCTCGTTTACTTCTTCAGAAGTATTGTTGCCGCAGGGTAAGATCGAACTCGTCGCCACTGTAGAGTCTGTGGGTTGTATAGCGAAGTAATACACAGACTACAAGAGTAACTTAAACAGGACTTTACTATTCGAAGGTCAGGGCGAATCTGCCCAATAAATTCTGCCACAGCACTTATATACCGGTGTGGTCACCGTCGGTATTACAGTATACAGCAGCCAGGATAAAGTAGTGCCACACCTAAAATAGTTCTCTTAAAGGTGGACGGTTACATACAATAGTTCTCTTAAAGGTAGAACAGTTACATACACTACAGCCATGGGTTCCCACAAGCTGGAACTCAATTGGGCAATTAAGTTAAAATTGCATCAATCTCCCACATCGAATTAGATTCGTGTGGATAACACGAAATGCGGATTACACAACACCAACACACACCTGAATGAAAGTCCAGCCCAATGACTCAGCATCCACAGCCCTTTGTGGTAGAGAATTCCTAAGATTCACAACCCTCTGAGTGAAGAAATTCCTCTTCATCTTGTCTTAAGTGGCTGACCCCTTCTCCTGAGACAATACCCTCTAGTTCTAGACTCTCCAGTCAGGGGAAACAATCTCTCAGCATCTACCCTATCAATCACCCTCAGAGTGTTATATGTTTCAATGAGATCACCTCTCATTCCTCTAAACTCCAGAGAGTATAGGCATAATCTGCCCAATCTCTCCTCAAACGACAACCCTCTCATCCCAGAAATCAATCTAGTGAACCTTCATTGCACTGCCTCTAAAGCAAGTATATCCTTCCTTAGATAAGGAGACCAAAACTAGGAGTATTCATAAACTGCAAACGGTTTCACACCATCAATGTACTGCTGGTGTGCAATCACAAGAAAAGGTTTATGCAGGTCTGTGCCCGATTCCTGGGAAGCTGCCACGATGTTTGCATCCTGCGACAGTCCAAGCTCCCTGACCTCTATGGACCTGCAAGCAGACTTAAGGGGTGGCTGCTGGGAGATAAATGACACTCCCTTCAAACTTGGCTAAGTACACCCATGAGAAACTCCATCAATGAAGCCCAAGTGTGGCACAACGACAGCCATATTACAACAGATGTGTCATTGAGCAAGTGATCGGCTTGCTCAAGATGCGCTTCAGATGCAGTGAGCCTTGTCTGGAAAAAAAAGTGAACAGAATTTTAAGCCAGCAACCAAGAACGGGCAACACAGGAAATTGGTGCAAAGTAATACATTTTATGTGATTGTAATAAACAACAAAAACTTAACAACTAACGTTTTGACAAACACCCATGTGCATACCCTTGTGCAACTACAAAGCTTTACTCTTCCTTTTCCTACTGCTATTACGTCGTGAAACCTCCGTGGCTTCAGCAGAGGTAGAGGTAGGCTGCACAGATCCTTTCTCTGACTGTTGAGAGATGCTCTTGGCCGATGACCTCTGGGTGCTGGAGCCCGTGAGGGCCTCACCAAAGACTGCTTCACCTGCACCTGTGCAGGGGCAGACTTGGCCATTGGAAGACAGAGCAGCATGTCGGGTACTGACTGAGATGGGGGGCAATGGGTGAGAAGTGCGGGCGTTTTGAGTGGAGTTCCCACTTCCATGTCCCCTTTCGCCATCATCGGCCAGCCGCACTTCTCTGCTACCACTCTGCTGGACAGCAGCTTGGTGCAGATCAGTCATGCGCTGTAAGACCAAGGCTAAGGGCCTGTCATCCTATTTATGTGCCAGAGACATTGACATCCAGAGTCCAGACGGCTGTGGTCAAGGCCTGCATGGACTCATTTGATTGCCGCAATTGATGCTTCAAACATTGGATTTTGTCACTCTATCCATGTGTAACCCCTTCACGGTTCTCTAGATATATGTGAGATGTGGTCTCTGTTGTAGACAGTATTCTATAGTCCAGTAAGGAGATCACTACTACAATGGCTTAATTCTAATTACCTTACTTTATAGTTTTAACGTCAGACAGTATAAGAAGATTACGGGTCAATGACCTAAATTAGACATTTGCATACATTAGAATGAACCTAGACATAATAAACATACATTCTCCATTTATATGGATTCAAAGGAGAATCTGTCCCTGTGTCCAAATTCGAGTGCACTCTTTCGTTGGTGCCCTTAAGTTGGAGCTCATGGTATGTATAATGTCTGCAAGACTTACGACTCCGAACCCCTTCGTTGAATTCTCTTCACGATCACTGAATCCCACTTTGAGTTCTGGATGCAGAGCTACTAATACGAAGGGCGGCGGCCGAGTTTGGAAGCCCGGGATGGGATGCGGCAGCCATTTGCCTCCTGAGCCCTCTTTTCAGAGCTCCTGCCCTCTTTTCTTCCAGTCGCTCGCGTTTCCCGCTCGAAAACCCCGACTCCACCCCTTCCTCCTGGGGTTTCTGCCTGGAGACTGCGCAGCCTCACTGTCTGCAACAGTTGATACTGGTGCAGAATTATGGAAAGTCTGCTCTTAGTCACATTGTGTCCTTAAAAGTTCTTGCCGTACCTTCACATGGGCAACTTTAACCCAGGGATTTATAACAATGATAATACAGTGTCTAAGTTAAAGATTGATAACCATACTTAGCGTACATAACATTTCCAGTGGGTATTACACTCCCCCCCTACCAAATATAGGCATGTCCCCATGACTAATGAACTTTACACATAAGTGGTTGCATGCTTCCCAACCATGTATAAAGGGAGGTAACATATCGAACCGTAGGGGCTATCATTACACTTGGCACTCCTAGTGTACTGTATGTCAATCTTTCAGGAACCTTCTTAACTCGCTGTGAGCTCCTTATTTCGGATACCCGGTCTTCAGTTCCTTCAACTACGTTGGAGGCGTTGGTTCCTTTGTTATCATGCCTTTCAGTCTCTTTTATCTCCTTCTCGGAAGCATCTGGTTCTTCCCAGACCATGTCCAAGTCTGAGCTAAATGGTTCAGACAATTCATCCAGATTCTGTCTTATGCGTCTTTCTGGGAGGTCGTACCATAGATCCCATTCTTCATCTTCCGACTCATCAGGTTCCTCATGATCCACACACTGTGTCATGGGTTTTCTGTCTTCTGGAACAAAGTTTTCCTGGTTTCTCGTTTTTTTTCTTCTTCTTCTCTGCAGGGTTCTCCTACTAGGTGTCGGCTCATTATCCGCTGGCGGATCCAGACGCACTTGCTGTCCCAATGGCAGGATATGATTCCGGTGCAGTATTTTTATGGGTCCATTCCCACCTGCAGGTTTTAGCCGAAACACAGGTAGTTGTGACATTTGACTTTCAACAATGTAAGGCCCAGCGGTCTGCTAACTTATGTTTCCCTTGAAGTCCTAGGTTCCGTATGAGAACTCGGTCACCAGGCATGAGTTGGGAAAACCGGATCTTCTGGTCATACCTCTGCTTATTTCCTTTATTCTGTTTGGCAGAAACAGACTCAGCAAGTTCATAAGCAGCTTGCAATTCCTTTCTCATGTCAGATACATATTTGAGGTAAGTTCTCTGTGATGTGCCATCACTGGATACTCCGAAACACAAATCCACCGGCATCCTTGCTTCACGTCCAAACATGAGGTAATACGGTGAAAAACCAGTAGCGTCATTTCAGGTACAATTATAAGAATGAACAAGATGTCCAATGTGCCGACTCCACTTGTTCTTTCGCTTTGAATCCAGCGTTCCAAGCATGTCTAACAAAGTACGGTTAAACCGCTCAGGTTGAGGATCTCCCTGAGGATGGTATGGAGTTGTTCTTGACTTCTCAATCCCGAGCATGGACAACAACTCATGTATAAGTCTACTTTCAAAGTCTCTACCTTGATCACTGTGTATTCGCTTTGGCAGTCCATAGTGGATGAAGTATTTCTCCCACAACACTTTGGCAACGATGGATACTTTCTGATCCTTTGTGGGAAAAGCTTGGGTGTAGCGAGTATAATGATCTGTAATGACCAAGACATTTGCAGTATTGCTGGAATCGGGTTCGATGGACAGAAAATCCATACAGACAAGGTCTAGAGGTCCATCACTTTGTATGTGAAACAGAGGAGCAACTCTTTTAGGTAAAGTCTTTCTCTGGACACAACGTGCACAGGACTTGCAGAACTCCTCAACCGCAGACTTCATACGCGGCCAATAGAATCTGTCCTTGACCAACCCATAGGTCTTATCTACTCCCAGATGACCTGCGTCATCATGCAAAGACTTCATCACTATTTCCCTGTACTTTTCAGGCAGGACCAACTGTGAATGACATGGTTTAGTGGGTGGGTGAGTGATTCTACACAACACTCCCTCTTTAATTTCCAAGTGGTCCCTACATCAGCTTCCAAGAACTCCAACCTCAGCGACAAATAGCCATCATATGGGTAATCAGCAGGACTAAGGCCCCAGATCTGCAGAAGACTGATTGGGGTTAACGGCAAATGCGTCAGGTATCGGTCATAGAAGGATCTGTACAGTATGGTAACCTGAGAACCCGTGTCGAGGATAGCTTTAGTATAAATGCCTTCAATCTGTATTGATACAGCAGAACTCGGCCCTTCTAAACCTTCAGGTATGATGTCTTTCATATCCCCTCGTCTATTATTGCACTTAGCGGAACGTGTCTTAACTACAGGGACAGCAGGCCGTTCCGTTACTGTGCCCCTTTGTAGTTTCCCGACTTCTTGGTAAGTTTTATAAGACGGTCATTTACTTTTTATTAGATTTTCCTCACCTCTACATTCTCGCTTGAAATATCCATCCTTTCCACAGTTATAACAAAAGGCTCCAGGTCTATCTCCTTCATGGGGATATCCTTTAGAAGAATCATTCATTTTGCTGTTAGACTTCGCAGGGTGTTCAACCTTTTGCACCCGTGCGTCATCCCTTTCTGTGTTGGGCTTAAACCGAAAATATGCCATCTCGGCTCTCATGACATTTATTTCCTTCTTCAGCTGTTCCATCTCAGGGTTGACATCACCCTTAGGAGTAGGAACTGTAACAGGAGTCACAAGCTTGGACATCACAGCACTCTTTGCTACATTCCGGGCCTGAAGCATATCCTCCTCCTCTCTGACTTCCCTTAGCAGCTCAGTGAAGGTAGGTGGATCTCGCAACTTATGGGTCATGCGTATGCGAAGAGCAGTCACGTCTTCGAGCAATGCACCTCGCACAGCCTGTTCAATGCGGAACCGATTCATTTCAGGCAACTCAATCCCTCTTTTCCATAACATACAATGCAGCAGTTTGTCTATTCTCAGCAGATAACTGGACAGCTTCTCTCCCTCACACTGGAATGTGCTTCTGAATCTGACCATCAAATCTGAAATGGTTTCAGTAGTTCCAAAGGCAGTTTCTAGAGCCTGCATGTAGTCAAAGGAAGTAGCAGAGGTGTTCTGCGCCTTTAAGAACCTTACAATGTCAGCAGCAGGACCCTTAAGGCTTTCTACTATTCTCTGCCTCTTCACATTGTCACTGCACTGCCATTCCTCTAGCAGAGGCAGGGTCTGCTCAGCCCAGGTGTCGTACTCCTCTTCCCCACTGGGAGTTGGTCTCACGCCTGAGAACATACGGAGCTTACGGTATCCCTGAGCTTCGAAGGGCAGATTGGTGCATTTATCCACCAGAGAACTAATGGCACTGACCAACTGAGTGTTCATATCCAGGGCCGAAGGACCTATCAGACCTTTGACATCAGCAACAGTCTTTCCTTCTTGTCTCAAGAATGACAACAACTTGGTCTGAAACCCTTCTTCTTCCTTAGTAGCAATAGGGACAAACTGAACTGGCCAGGGACCAGCCTCTTCAGAAAGCCCAACTGCCTCAGGTAAACCATGACCTCTCAGGTTCTCTGATGTCTGGATCAACACAAACTGCTTCTTGGTAGCTGTATCCAAGCAGCGCTCAACTATCCTAACCTTTCCAAAGGCTTTGACACAATTCAGAGCCCTTAGCAAGACATCATCAGGGTCATCGTTAGCAACACCATTCAGCACAATGGCATGGGTAGTAGCTATCTGCTTCCGTTTGCACCAAGCTTCAACCTCAATTACATCCATCTTTTATGCTCAAACAGCCCAGTAGAAACCACAAACCACTCTCTTAGCAATGAGCATTCAATACTGTTAGTTTACTGACATAAATAGACCACAATCCCGGACGAGCCCCCAAAATGTAACCCCTTCACGGTTCTCTAGATATATGTGAGATGTGGTCTCTGTTGTAGACAGTATTCTATAGTCCAGTAAGGAGATCACTACTACAATGGCTTAATTCTAATTATCTTACTTTATAGTTTTAACGTCAGACAGTATATGAAGTTACGGGTCAATGACCTAAATTAGACATTTGCATACATTAGAATGAATCTAGACATAATAAACATACATTCTCCATTTATATGGATTCAAAGGAGAATCTGTCCCTGTGTCCAAATTCGAGTGCACTCTTTCGTTGGCGCGCTTAAGTTGGAGCTCATGGTATGTATAATGTCTGCAAGACTTACGACTCCGAACCCCTTCGTTGAATTCTCTTCACGATCACTGAATCCCACTTTGAGTTCTGGATGCAGAGCTACTAATACGAAGGGCGGCGGCCGAGTTTGGAAGCCCGGGACGGGATGCGGCAGCCATTTGCCTCCTGAGCCCTCTTTTCAGAGCTCCTGCCCTCTTTTCTTCCAGTCGCTCGCGTTTCCCGCTCGAAAACCCCGACTCCACCCCTTCCTCCTGGGGTTTCTGCCTGGAGACTGCGCAGCCTCGCTGTCTGCAACAGTTGATACTGGTGCAGAATTATGGAAAGTCTGCTCTTAGTCACATTGTGTCCTTGAAAGTTCTTGCCGTACCTTCACATGGGCAACTTTAACCCAGAGATTTATAACAATGATAATACAGTGTCTAAGTTAAAGATTGATAACCATACTTAGCGTACATAACATTTCCAGTGGGTATTACACATGGAAGAAGACATCCTTGCAATGCCCTGCAACATCAACCCACTCATGCTTGAGGTGGACTCCTCCATTCTCCCTGCAATCATGGGCAGTGTGCCTGGAAGGCTTGTCAATACTTTGCAGATTTTCTGCTTTCCCTCAATGATTATCCTTTTCACCGATGGCCCTCAGGGTACGGCATCTGTGCCCAGCTGAGCAGAGCTTGGAGAGGGCTGTGCCCTTCGACGCGGACTCTCCGCTGCTGTCTCTGCCACCACTGTCTAGTCATGTTGACTTGTAAACTGTGAGTCACCAGAAGAAATCCCAACTAACTGCCTAGCTGGGGCCACCGAAGTGCGAATATCTGAGCTGGTGCCTGGTAAGCATGAGTCTTGTGACAGTGCTCCCTCAGAAGGAATCAGCACTTTGAAGTTTCATCGTCCGGGAGGTCCACTGACTGCTGCTGTACATGTGAAGGCCCTGGCCGAGAGAAAATATGTGAGTTAGTCCTGGCAAGGTAAGAATGTTGCAACTTAGCATTATAAAGCTAATCATATTTCACTCGCTGCTGAAATCAAGTCATGACTGAGTATTGTATGACATGTGGGTCACTGATATTTAATTTTGTCACCAGGTAGCTGGGAGGTCCCAATCTCTCTATCTCCGCTGGTCAGGGGTGCTGAAATGCCACTGCCTCCAGCACTTCCTCCAATGCAGTTGTCAGTTGTGAGATCTGTGGAGCCCCACCTCTGGTTCGCTCTCTGTCCCTTTTGTTTTGTGCTCTCTTTTCCTACAACAGGGGAGAACAGACCTATGAGTGACTGTAATGACATGTGTTCACCAGATGGATGGAGTGAATTTGGTGAGGGTGAGCATCAGAGAGGCATCAAATTGCATAAGGATGACAGTGAGTGGGAGTGGCGGATGGATGTGAGGAAGTCCATAGAAAGAGAAGAATGTGTGCGCTTGTCTTAATCGGCCTTTAACTGGTTTCGGGATTGCCTTGAAACTAGTTTTTAAAAAATGTAAAATGTTTGTAAATCTCTTTGATTGGTTTTGGACTGCTGTTTGATTGTTGTATCCTGTTGGGCTATGTTCTTTCTTTTGTGTTGCTGTGGGCATGTACTGTTTTATTCATGTACCTTGGCTCTGCGATTTTCAGCGGGAACAGGTTTCATTGTCTTTATGTAAAGGCTGAGGTGGCCCAGAACATTCCCAGACTGTCCAATATCCAAACTCGGGGGCCCACCCCACCTCCCCTGTGTCACAGCCTTTCGCAAGTCTGAACATGCCTTTAAACCAGCCAAATCTTCCTGGGGTTTTGATTTTTTAAATCCCTTTGGCCCAATATTCCTTCAAACAGTCCAATATCTCTCCTTTCTTCCTTTTGGGGAAAATGTGTAATTTTGCGATCCATACATACCCCCCTGTGATACTTTATAACATTATAGCATCATGCAGGTGTGAGCAAAATTTTATTGATCCTTGGGAGCCAACTTTCCCCTGTGTTACATAAACTAATACCCAAAACAAAACACTCTCCCATTCCCTTTAGGTGTAGTGTTTGTCAAAATACACAAGGTAAAAACTTTTATTACATTCACATCCAAGCATGGAGGGGTTCCAATGCCCCTGCACCACTTGGAAACATTACACACATAGGAAAAATAAAGACACACACACCCATCAAACTTTATTATTAATAACGTTGAAGGTTGATTTTATACCTGGTCATAGACTTTATTTTTGTTTTTGTCCCATGCTCCCTCATGCTGAGAGCAGGGCATTTGGTCCCTTGCTTTGCACTTTGCACACAACAGGTAGAAAACTATTCCCAGCTGGCAAACCACTAAAATGTGTAAAGCCAGCCTAATCCAAGAGGGGACTTCTATAGTTTCAAAAATGTCCCACCAGGGTGGAACCACAATATCCAATATC
The DNA here is from genome assembly GCF_052327205.1 of Somniosus microcephalus. NCBI lineage: Eukaryota > Metazoa > Chordata > Chondrichthyes > Squaliformes > Somniosidae > Somniosus > Somniosus microcephalus. Next base: position 96,242,982 of record NC_140995.1, on the reverse strand, counting down.
TTGGCCACTATCTCGACTGTCTTCTGCTCTAATGTATAGAAATGTTTCTGTGAGATGACCACTGCTTTTAGTAGGGCGGTAAGATGTTCTGGTAGAGGGGGAATCTCATAGCCAAAATGTGTTACATAACTTTGCAGGTTGGTGATGTTTTCCCTGACAGTGAGGTGAACAGTTGAGGGTTCAGGGATGGGTACAATCCATTCCTGGGCCACTTGAACTTCTGCCTCGGGTTTAAAACAAAAACTGCTGTCACTCACCGGACACCAGATGTACTGTCCATGCCGGTAGTGGGGCACACTTGTGGTGACACAATGGCCTAGAAATTCAGTGGTGCCCCGTTTGGGGTGCCAGCCTCACCTGGGCGCCGGAAGTACCGCCCCAGAAATAGTCACGGCCGCCCGCCACAAATTCAGTTTGAGCGCCCCAGAGGGAAGCGCGGCGCTGCTCGAGGCGCCCCGCATCCCTCTTGGGGTGCTGCAGCTGAAGATCGCAGTGCAACATGCCGCAGTGCCACACGCTGTGGCACGGCGTGCTGCGGTACTGCAGGCCTTCCTCCCCTTCTTAAAGGGGAGGGGCCTGCTGCAGCGCGGGCGACGATCGCGAGTGCCGGCAAAAGAGCCCGGCACCGAGGAGAAGTGTCGGGCTCTTGGGACACAGCTGGCACTCCGCGGGGGGCTCAGGAGGCCGGGGACGGCGGTGCGGAGACGTGCAGGCAGGCGGCCAGCAAAAAAAATGGCCGTCCCGCACCTCAGCGCCTCTACCGCCGCAGGTAGGCCCTCCTGAACCAGTCGCAAATAGCGACCGGCGTTAAAGCAGGGGGCATTACTAAATTTCTTGATCGGGGCGGTAGCAGGGCGCTGAGCACACCGATGACATCATCAGTAGCGGCGCAGCGCTAACGGCTAGCACCGCCATTAGTGCACCGCTAAATTTAGTGGGAGGCGTGGGCAGTGGTGATTAATCCACTAAGTGCCCTCCTAAGGCGCTAACAGGTAGCGCAGCCCACTGAATTTCTAGGTCATTATGTCCCACCCCCTATGAATGCTACCTGTGGGGAAACATGGGCCTAGAAATTCAGTTGGGCGCGCCAGCCGTTAGCGCCTTAGGAGGAGTAGATCTCGAGCGCTAGGCGCTTATCGCCCGGGCGCAGCGCGATCTGCGCCTCTCCCCAACTTCAGGACACATTTAGCGCCGGCGCAAAGTCTTAGCGCGCGCCCTGCTGCGCGCGCAGATCATGACGTCATTTAATAGTGCAACGCCCTTTGTGCGCCCCAAACTGGAACTTCACTCGCGCCGGCCCATTGTGCGCCGGGCGGCCCTAACGACTGTGAAGTGGAATGGTACACAGCCGTGCCGGGCCGCGGGGAGCGCTAATTAAAGGGCACTTACCCTGCACTATAAAGGCCAGCCATTTTGCAGCATTCACTCTTCACAGAAACAGAATCACAGAAAACCCCACAGTGCAGATAGAGGCCATTTCGGCCCATCGAGCCTGCACCGACACATACCCCACCCGATCCCCGTAACCCCACGTATTTAATCCCCCTAACACTAAGGGTCAATTTATCATAGCCAATCAACCTAACCCGCACATCTTTGGACTGTGGGAGGAAACCGGAGCACCCGGAGAAAACCCACGCAAACACGGGGAGAATGTGCAAACTCCACACAGACAGTCGCCCGAGGCCGGATTCGAACCCGGGTCTCTGGCGCTGTGAGGCAACAGTGCTAACCACTATGCCACCATGCTGCCACGGTTTTTTGGACAGAGACCAAGGAGGAGAGCTTACTGGTTTGGACCAACACTAGGACAGGTATTTTTGGCTCAGGCCAGAGCTTAGCAATTATCTTTGCCTTCATTGAGAGCTCAGTGTTTGCCAGCATATAATGGGGGCTGCATTGGGTGCCAACGCTGACTTTCAGCCTTATGCCAGAAGGGCTTACAGATGCCGTGAGAGAGTGGCAGCCCTGGCTAGACGCAGAGGGGGCAACAGGCGTCGCCAACTGAGGCCTTACCCACCCAGGGTATACCGCCAGCAGTCCTCCTATCTGACCATGTCTGCCGCGATGTGTGTTAGGAGGCTGCGATTCAGAAGGGAGGTCGTTGCAGACATCTGCCAGCTGCTTCACAGAGATCTGCAGCCACAGCTGATGCGCAGGACGTCTCTGTCGGTGGCAGTGAAGGTGACGGTGGCTCTCAACTTCTATGCCACCGGCTCCTTCCAATCCGCTGCTGGGGACATCGCTAACATCTCCCAGTTCGCCGTGCATTGCTGCATCCACCAGGTGACAGAAGCCCTTTTCACAAGGAGACATCAATTCATCTTCTTCCCCATGACCCTGGACAAGCAGCAGCAGCGTGCAGTGGGATTTGCAAGAATAGCGGGCTTCCCCATGGTGCAGGGCGTCATTGACTGCACGCATGTGGCTTTGCGGGCACCTCTTGAGCATGCCGAGGATTACCGCAACCGGAAGGGCTACCATTCCCTCAATGTACAGCTGGTGTGTGACCACAGGCAGCGCATCCTAACTGTCAATGCCCGCTTTCCAGGCAGCAGCCACGATGCCTTTATCCTGCGACAGACAACTGTGGCTGACATGTTCCAGGCACAGCCTCCCCCAAGAGGATGGCTTATCGGGGACAAAGGCTATCCTTTGTGTACCTGGCTCATGACCCCGCTCCGTGCGCCCACGACCCCTGCTGAAGAGGCATACAACGAGAGCCATCAAGTGACTAGGAACATCATAGAACAAACAATCGGCGTCCTCAAGCAACGGTTCCGCTGTCTCGATCGCTCCGGGGGAGCCCTCCAGTATTCGCAGGATCGAGTCTCCCAATTCGTCGTCGTTTGCTGCATACTGCACAACCTGGCTATCCGCAGGACTCAGGCACTGCCACCTCACGTTGGACCACCACCTCAGGAGGAGGAGCATGAGGAGGAGGAGGACGAGGAGCACCAGCCCAGGAGGGAGGCACAAGGTCCAAGGGCCGCCCGTCGGCGGCTTATTGAACGTCACTTCTAGGCCCCCTGTCAGGGAATGGCTTGTGCCAATGAAAGAACATGATTGCAGCCGCTCCGCAAGCCCTCACCCGGTTAAGGCAACAAACACATCAAAGATCAAACATGGACAATGTTAATAAATAAAATGCTTTATTGTTCAAAATCAGCTCCCTTCCCACATGAAAACCAAAAACAGACGAAACCCCCAAAAAACACTCAAACAAATTACTCGCTCCCACAACCTGGAGAGGATTAACAAAATAGTGCAACTAAAATGGCCGTCATTCTCGGCCTTCGTAAAAAACAAACATCACATCATCGGCCTTCAAAAAACAAACATGCAAATCTCGGCCTCAAAAAACAAACACAACTGGCCACACATTCGACTATTTGGCCCGCTAGGGCGATGCCTTGGCCATCTTTGTGTGGCCCCTGCCCGCCCTGCTGCTCCTCCTCAAAGTAAGGCCATTGGCTGCTGCAAGGCTGGGGGCAGGCGCCTGAGGGGCACATGTCGTGACGGCAGATGCCCTTGGGGGTCGGCCTAGTCGAGGTCTGGCCGTCGAGTGGTCGGCTGTTGAATGCTGCAGCTGTGGCTGGCCAGCATCAGTCGCTGCAGTAGCTCCTGCCAGCTCCACTGGGGGAGTGGCAGTGGCGGCTGGAGGAATGCGGGCAAGCTGGTGGATGGCAGGCGCTCGCTGGTCACCTGAGACACTGGCACTCGCCCGGGCCAGCACTGCAGCATGCGCACCAATCTGCCGAGGGACAGACCGCTGTGCTGCTGCAGCGCGCAGGGTGCCCTGGCGATGCCTAGCTGACACAGCGAGTGTGGCAGCAGTGAGTGCCCGTGTTGACCTGTTCACTGACCGCATCAGAGCAGCCATTGACTGGACGGCACCACTGATCACCTGGCCAGTCGCTGCCAGAGCTGCCCCGAATTCCGCCCGACTCGCTGCCTGATCTGCCCAGAATTCCGCCCGACTGATGGCCTCTGAGGGCCCGAACTCGGTCACACTCCGAGAGAGGGACTCGATGGCCTCAGGCAACCGTGCCACTGCCGACATGAGCTCCGTGTGCCGGCGCTCCGAGTCCGCGGACAAGTCCTCGAGGCGTTCCATCTCCTCGGCGAAGACCATCTCCGGACTGGGGGCCGGACTCTCCCTCTGGGGAGAAGGCCGCCGAGCTGGCCGACCCTTCCTGCATTGCTGTTCGCCGCTGGGCCCAGCAATTGGACTCCCCTCCGACGCATCCCTCCTCTGGGGAGAAGGCCGCCGAGCTTCCACCCCCCTCCCGCATTTCTGCAGGCCGCAGGTCCCATGAGCTCCACTCCCCTTCGAAACTTCCGCCAGGCTCCCCTCCAGGGAAGACGTGTCCCCTCCATTGGCCTGGGTGGCCGCGGCTGAGGGTTCCCCTGATGGGCCGCCTTCCTCTTGTTCCTCCTCCTGCTCCTCTTCTGAGGGGCTGTCACTGGCAAGTTCAGGGACCTCCTCCTCACCATCTGAAAGCAGGAAGGCACAAGAGTAGCTTTAGACTGAGGAGGGGGCATCAGCAAGGGATGCATGAGTGGTGGCATTCAGCGCATTGGTCGGACAGTGGCAAAGGATGTAGATCTGATGCGCAAGTGGGACGAGAGAGGTCCAAACGTGGATGTCCTTACCATTGGTGGCCAGAACAGGGTCGGCATCTCCACATGCAAGAGGGCCAATCACCCGGGCACCCATGATGCGCTCCACGCGATGTTGAAGCTCGGTGAGCGGCTGGATCTGGGGTCGGCCTCCCCCGGTCGCAGTCCGGCTCTTCCGATTATTTGCCAGCTTGGCCTGCAAGAGAAAGGACGGCCTCTAAGTACAGTGTGTCGCCCTGATCTTGTGTGCACTGCCTCCCATGGTGGAATAGCCTGGCCAGTGTGTCGCCCTGATCTTGTGTGCACTGCCTCCCATGGTGGAATAGCCTGGCCAGTGTGTTAAGTGCAGATTGTGCAATTGATGTTCATGCCTGTGCCATAGCTGCTGGATGAGGGCTGGCCATTAGGGCTTTCAGGTCCCTTTGCCCATAATGTGAGGTGCACATGCAAGGATGAGGAGGTCACTGGAAAGGGTACTCACCCTGACAATCCGCGTGAGGTCATTAAACTTTTTGCGGCATTGGACACCGCTCCTGGGGACCTCGCTGTTGGCTGACAGCTTGCTGGCGACATGCCTCCAGGCTCTCCTGTAGACGTGGAACAGCGCCTTCTTGCCATTGTCCGGGTACAAAACATGGCGCCTCTTCTCCACAGCACCAACCAGCACACTCAGATCACGCTCTGAGAAGCGCTGCGCACGTTCACGGGCCTTCTCCATGGCTTCAGGCGCTATTTGGGTCCAGCAGCAGTGTTCAGGCCTAGCTGCAGGGCTCCACTATCCAGGGCGTGGCAGCAGACACAGTTGACCCTTCCCCCTTAAGAGCTGGCCGGCGCCAGGGTGTCTGCTGTCAATCACGAGATGGCCACACCTGCGCTGTGCCCGGCCTCGGCGCTATCGATCAGCACCTCCGGCTTAGCGCCCAAACAGAGGCGTCCAACACCAGTTTTAGCGCTCGAGCGAACTCTTAGGGCGAAGCTAATGAATATCGGAGAAGTGGCCTCGATTTGGCGGCGGGCGCAAACTTTAGCGGCCGCCCCACTTTACCGCCCCAAAAGTGGCTACAATGAATTTCTAGGCCATGGTCTTGTGCCATTACCTCTCCATGGTACAATTCACAGGTCATGCGCCAGCAGCTTTAAACCCGCACTGTGGTCTCGAATAGGCATTCAAGTGCTGGGGACACAGTATTATGTGTGCTCCCCGGCTCTGGCACCCAGCGAGGTCTGTACCTGTCATAGCGTGCTCCCACTTTATGACATAAGGTGGGACCTCTGCAAAACGGACGTGTGCACCCCCTTGAATGATCCCAATGTTCTCCACCCTGTATACCGGTGCGGGTCGGGCTGTCCCACCTATGACCGGCATCCTCACTACTATCCCCATGATAGTGTGATTGGAAAGTCCACAATCCACTGGGGCAGGGTAGGCTTCAGAGGCTAGGCAGAGCTGACACGGGCTCAGTGAATTATTAAACAGATGGAGGGCTGCGAGGTACTTGTTGCTAATTCAGGAGGGGACTAAACCTTGTTTTAAATCCTCCAGGTTGCTGCGGCCCTCGCCCAGCAACCATGCCCCGTATAGCACGCACACCTCATTCTGTGCAGCTTGATCCAAAGCATTCCTGTCCTCCCGTATAAGTGCATTTACTGTTTTGGCGTGTCTCTCCAGCTCAGCTATTATCTCTTTTAAATGGACCGTCATGGCCTGGTCCTCATGTAGCTCTGAGCCGACCACTGTGTTCTCCTCTGTTAGGAGTTTTCTTAACTGGGTCTTTAAACCATTTATCTGGGTTTGCAGCTCTATATCATCTAGACTGTTTATCACTGAGGATCCTGTACTATAAGCTGTAAAAATATCATTACAAATCCCCCTTCTTTGCCTCGCTGCACCCATATTATGTTCAGGATGTAAACTGTACAGCTTCGCTTTGTCCACATTGGCAAAGTCGAACTCATAAAACTTTCTAAACATTTTCTTCAACAGGGCTTGGTACAACCATTCTGTCTCTTTAGGACACCACTCAGGTAGGTGCACCTCGGTCAGGTTCAGGATCACTGAGGCCACTGCATAGTGTACCCCCTGGTACAGCAGTTTATCTGTTGGTACTAGGACTAAACCATTCCCTGGTCCCTTGGTGGTGGTAGGACACCTCTGGGCTATAGTCCGTGATGTTGTGGTCGTGGGCAAGGGCTTTTGGGGGCGGGTTACAAGTTCAGTGGCATTCACTGGGATCGGGGAGTGTGGGACCGCGCACGTATGCAGGCTGGAATCCCATTCCATCCCCTCCTCGGCATCTTGCCATTGCCGGTGGAAAATGATGGATCTGCCTGTGGGGCAGACCTTCTCTGAACCCCACATACAGACATAAATCCCCTGATCCAGTTCCCACCACTTGTCCCAGCACATACTCAATCCCCCTCGGGTCCCTGTAATCGTCCGATGGGTATTGTTCCCCAATCGTTCCCAATCGACTGCAGGGTTTCTGTTATGTATTGTGTGTTCTATTGTGTGTTCTCCTCCCACCTGTGGTGGCGCTGTCACAGGAGATAAATGGTTGGGAGTTCTCTGTTAAGTTTAGCTCTCTTTGTTCGGAACTTGCCAGAACTTCCTTTCCTTCCAATAAAGCACTTCATGTTTGAATCTCTGAGTTCTGAGTCCTAAATTGTGTCTAGGTAGAAAGGTACCGACACAACAAGTGGCAACGAGGAGCGCATGAATCTGCGTACGTTACGGGTGCAGTGAGTAAACAGAAAATTTAATTTGAAATGTGAGGTGGCTACTATATTAGGAAACATCGGTGATTTTGATGAAAATGTGGAGCAATGGAGCGCTTATACAGAACGTTTTGACTATTTTGTATTGGCGAATGCGGTGGCAAAGGAAAGGTCGTGCCTACCTTTTTGAGTGTAATTGGGCCGAAGACATTCAATTTACTTCGCAGCCTCGTGCAACCAGATAAGCCAGGAAATAAAACATATAAGCAACTAGTGGAAATTCTTGGAGCACATTTTTCACCAAAACCTCTGGTTATTGCTGAGAGATTTAGATTTCATAAACGGAATCAAGAGGAGGGGGAATCAGTGACGATGTTTATTGCTGCTTTAAAAAGGTTGTCGGAATACTGCCAGTTCAAGGAGGTGCTGAATGACACCATTAGAGACAGACTTGTGTGTGGTCTGCAAAATGCAGCCACACAGAAGCGCCTTCTTACTAAGAACAACCTTACTCTTGAAAAGGCCATTGAAGTTATTGTCTCCATGGAGATGGCGGAAAAGGAGGCTCACCAGTTGAGTTCAACAGGGAGAGTTCACAAGGTGTCGTCTGAGCCTAAAGGTGCGCGGAACGGCACATGTTACCGTTGTGGGAAAACGGGCCATCACGCTAATGACTGCTGGTGTACGGAGCTGGAATGCCGAAATTGTGGCAAAAAGGGTCACATTGAACGCGCCTGCAGAGGTAAAAAAAGAACAGACAGAGCTGGGAAGCATGGAAGCAAAATGTCTGTATTTGGACAAGAGAGGAAAAAGAGTGTTGATTCAGTGCAGTATGATGGAACAAGCAAAACAGAGGGGAGCGACACCTCTGAGGAGGAAGAGGTGCACATACTGACGGTTGCAGGTGATTCAAATGGCTACTGGGTGTCACCACTGGTGGAGGGACAATCAGTGCGGATGGAGGTGGATACAGGCACGGCTGTGTCCCTTGTTTCAGACACTGTCTACAACAAAATGCTAAAGCATCTTACCCTTCAGCCAACAAACATTGGGCCAGAAATTCGCGGCCAGAAGCGTGAGTACGGTCGGGGTACTCACGCATCTGGCCGTTGGAAATGCCGGCGTTCAGCAGGAACAGCGCATGCGGGGAACGCCGGCATTTCCAGACCCGAGGTCTATTCACAGCGCGTGCGACTGCACAGGCAGCGCTTGCGCAGTGAACTTTGTGGATTTCAATGATGGATTCAGTGAGGGTAAGTCCTTAGAAGTTACACTTGAAAAAAGCAAGTGTAAAGTTGTTCATTGGCTGCGGAGGAAGATATATTTTATCGTGGAGCTTCTGAAATGCAATATTTTTGTTTGGGAAAGGGAGGGAAGTTATTTTAAGAAATTTTAAGTAAGTTTTAAAGTTAAAATTTTTTTTTTAAAAAGGGCTTTCAGAACCGTAGGTAGAAGGAGCAATTGTGGCTGTGTGAATGGAATGTGAGAATGAGTTATGTATGTATGTCCACATATACTCCTTTACGTATATGTATGTATGTTTTATATTCCTTTACTAATGTGTATGAATGTATGTTTTTAATTATGATTTTCCAATAAGTTACTTTCTTTGAAAGTCATAATTAAATAATACATTCATACACATAAGTAAAGGAATATATACATAACACGCAAAGGAATATATACAGGCATACATACTTTCAGAAGCTCCACGATAATAAATATCTTCCTCCGCAGCCTCTGGAGCAACTGTACCCATGCTTTTTTCATGTGTAAGTTGTAATGACTTGACCTCACTGAAAGCATTAATGAAAGCGGCGAATTATACTGCGCACGCGCTGCCTGTGCAGTCGCACGCGTTCTGCCTCTGAACCCCTTCGTTCAGAGGACAGGAAATGCCGGGTTTCCCCACATGCACTGTGCATGCTGAAAGCCGGCATTTCCTCCGGCCAGACGCGTAAGTACCCCGACCGTACTCGCGCATTTGGAAGGGAATTACTGGGCCAACATTTTACATGTCAATAAAATGAAAAATTTAACAATTGCACGACTTGCCCCCTCGCATCTGCGACTGAGGGGCCAAGGAGGTGCATTGCGCAAGAGGTCATCATCGTACGTATCCTCACACTGTTCCCTTTGGGGAACTGTATGAAGTGGTGAAAGGATTTATGGTCGTGATTAACGCTCATCCCGTGACCGTAACCATCTTTGAACCAGCCATTAGGGTGGTTAGTCCTATGGCGGGAGGGTTTTACGGGCTCCCACAACCCATCTGAGGGGGGGGGGGCCACCAACACCCACGGACGCAAGTATCCCGCTGGATGTCCACCCAGAATTTAAAGTTGGAGCTCCGACTCCACTTGCCGGGACTGTCTGGAGTGGGGTTCAAAACCCTACTCCTTCTGGCCCAGCGGCGGGGATGCTTACTGCTACACAAAAGGCCCACTCCGCACAAAAGGTGACACCCATACGTTTCCTGCGCCTTTTCCCTCCCCGTGACTGGAGCCCTATGCTGCCATTTCACGTTGCTAATCGGATTGGGCCTTTGTCATAGCGGTAGGATCCCCGCCGCTGGGCCAGATCAGGGTAGGGTTTCGAACCCCGCTCCAGACAGTCCCGGCAAGTGGAGTCGGAGCTCCGGCTCTAAATTCTGGGTTGACATCCAGTGGGATATTTGCGTCCGTGGGTGTGGGTGGCCCCCCCTCCTTGTATAGCTTGTGGGAGCCCGTAAAACCCTCCCGCCATAGGACTAACCGCCCTAATGGCTGGTTCAAAGATGGTTACGGTCACGGAATGAGCGTTAATCATGGCCATAAATCCTTCCACCACTTCATACAGTTCCCCAAAGGGAACAGTGTGAAGACACGTATGACGACGACATTGCTAAATAAATAAATGGAATTAAAAAAATTCTTTTAGGGCTTTTAAAAGTCTTTAAATTGCTTTAATTCTCTTTAAAACTACTTCAGATTACTCAAAATAATGTAAACATTTTAAAAAGTTTATAAAAGTTACCAAAATCTTCAAAAAACTTCCAAAAACCTATTTAAACTGCTGCTTTGCATGTAAAAATGCTTAGCAGCTTGACAGAAACATTGGGGGCGTGTCCAGTGAAACTGAGACCTCAAGGGGCGTGTCTCACTTGCACTGCACGCTCCTGGCTTCGCGCTGGCTGCACTCCTGGGCGGCGTGACGTCATACGCTGCCCGGGATTCTTCTTTTTCAAACACCAAGTCCAGGCGTCCCTGGAGCTGATCGGCAGTAGCGCGGGGTAAGTGCATATACGGGGCTTGCACGCGCGGCAAGGCCCGTTCACCAATTTCTGGCCCATTGTGCTAAAGACGTATACCGGCGAACCTGTGGCCATGAGAGGCGTCATTGAGGTGACAGTTAAATTGAATGGACAGACTGCAAAACTGCCACTATATGTGGTAAAGGGAAATTACCCATCACTACTGGGACGTGCGTGGCTGGAGAAAATCACGCTGGACTGGCCTGCAGTCCGCATGATGTCAAAGGGGGAGTCAGGTCTGACTGCAGTGTTAAACAAACATGCAGAACTCTTCAATGGGGAACTTGGGAGCATGAAAAAGATCAGCGTGAGACTGGACATTAAACCTGACAGCAAGCCGAAGTTTCACAAAGCCCGGCCTGTACCCTATGCAATTAGGCCAAAAGTTTTGGCTAACTTGGAGGCCTTAATCGAGAATGGAGTCCTGGAGCCTGTGAGCATGAGCAAATGGGCCACACCCTTTGTTCCTGTCCTGAAAAAGGATGGATCTGTTCGAATCTGCAGGGATTTTAAAGTGACTATTAACCCGGTGCTGTCTGCGGAACAGTACCCTCTTCCCCTCATTGATGATCTTTTTACGGGCCTGGCCGGAGGGCAAAAGTTCAGCAAAATAGTCTTATGCCAGGCTTATCTACAAATGCATGTCGATGACAAATCAAAGGAGCTGCTGACAATTGTGACACACAAGGGGCTATACAGGTACTGCCGCCTTCCGTTTGGAATTACGTTGGCCCCTGCTCTATTCCAAAGGGCAATGGATCAGATTTTGAGTGGACTGCCAGGAGTCCAGTGCTACCTGGACGGCATCCTTGTCACTGGGACAAATGAGGAGGATCATCTTCTGAACTTGGATGCGACACTACAACGACTGAAAGAGTACGGACTCAGAGTTTGTAAAGACAAATGTGAATTCTTTCAGTCTTCAGTTGAGTACCTGGGGCATGTGATTGACGCTACTGGCCTGCATAAGGCGCCGTCAAAGGTCAAGGCGATCGTGGAGGCCCCAGCACCCCAGAATGTGAGCCAGTTACGTTCATTTCTGGGGCTACTTAACTACTATGGGAAGTTTATTCCAGACTTAGCAACATTGCTGAAGCCGTTACATCAGTTGCTATGTCAAGGCAAAACATGGAAATGGACTGAACTGTGCAACGAAGCTTTCGCCCAAGCAAAGAAAGCATTGCTGAAATCGGAGGTCCTGACACACTTCGACCCAAAGCTACCCGTGCAGCTAGCATGTGATGCATCACCATATGGTGTGGGAGCAGTCATATCCCACATCATGCCTTCGGGTGAAGAGAAACCTAGCGCCTTCGCATCACGCACCTTGAATAAGGCCGAGAGTAACTATGCGCAGATCGAGCGCGAGGCCTTGGGAATCGTTTTTGGAATTCCAAAATTTCATCAGTACCTGTTTGGGAGAAGGTTCACACTCCTGACGGACAACCGTCCATTTCAATCTTCAGGCCCCACACCAGAATTCCATCTCTTGCTGCAAGCAGGATGCAAAGGTGGGCTTTACTGTTGTCAGGACACTCATACGACATCAAATATCGCAACTCAGACTTGCACGGCAACGCAGACGGTCTCTCGAGGCTACCCTTGCCTGTTACTCCCCCAGAGCCTCGTCAGATAGACATCTTCTACTTTAGACAAGTGGAGGGAGCACCTGTCACTGCAGTTCAGGTGCGAAGGCACACCCGCAACGATCCAATCCTGTCTGAGGTAATGGACGATGTCATTCGAGGGAGAGCTATAGGAGATTCTCCTAGTTTGAAACCTTACGTTTCAAAAAGAAATGAGCTCTCCATCCAGGCAGGTTGTCTTCTTTGGGGACGCCGTGTGATCATTCCGCCACCTCTGAGGGAACCTATACTGCAACAACTTCATACAGGCCACAGTGGGATGGTTCGGATGAAGGAAATGGCAAGAAGCTACTTCTGGTGGCCAGGTCTCGATGGCAATATTGAGGAGAAAGCCAAAACATGTTCCCCATGTCAAAGGGTCCGGAATGTTCCACAGCTGGCAACCCTACACCCCTGGGATTGGCCTGCAGAAGTGTGGTAGCGAGTACATGTGGACTTCGCCGGTCCTTTCGAAGAGAAGATGTTTATGGTGGTTGTGGACGCTCATAGCAAGTGGCCGGCGGTCGCTGTGATGAGGTCTACCACGGCAGAGAAAACAATCGAGAAACTTGGTGAGATGTTCAACCGTTATGGCTCACCGGAACAACTCGTAAGTGACAACGGTCCACAATTTGTATCACAGGAGTTTGCAACCTTCCTGCATGTGAATGGTGTCCAACACATCAGGTCTGTGCCCTATCATCCCTCTACTAATGGCCAGGCAGAAAGGTTTGTGCAAACTTTGAAGCACGCCTTGAAGGCATCGCAAGGTCAGGGCTCAATCCACCAACGTCTGAACAGCTTCCTGTTGTCCTACAGGAACGAGCCGCATGCCACAACCAAAACTTCCCCCGCTTCGCTCATGATGAAGAGGCAGTTGCGGACAAGTTTTGACTTACTCAAACCTCCAAAGGCAGAACAGGTTGTCCATTGTCAACAACAAGCTCAAGTTGAAAAGAGAGAGAAAAGAGCCAAGGAGAGACGGTTTCACCCTGGAGAGCACGTCCTAGCTCGAAACTACAACACTGGACCAAAATGGATTCCTGCTACGGTGATCGCGCAGATGGGCCCTGTGTCTTACACGGTTGAGACTGCTGAGGACGTCGTCTGGAGAAGACACACAGATCAACTGTTGCTAGGAGCAGAGACAGCCACAGAGGCTCCAAAGGCTGGTTGGCCTGAACTGTTTCCGGATGATACCGCAAACCAGCATCCTTTGCCACAGTGCTCTTCTCCAACACAGGAAGTCAAAGAGACTGTCCCACCTGTGCAAACTCCTGACTTTCGACTGCCACAGGCACCTTCTCCATCCAGGCCTGTGTCACTGCCTACTGCTGTGGAAGCCACTGAAGACCGCCGGTATCCTGTCAGAGAGCGGCGGCCTCCAAGACGCTTGGATCTGTAGGCTTAGTGACTTACCCACAAGACTGGGGCAGAATAAACCCCAGGGTAAAGTCAGGGTTTGAGGCAGTCTACCTCTACCCTAGGTTCGTTGAGTGCATTGAAAGTAACTTACCTGTTGAGGAATAATGTGGACCTTCCATTTAAGAGGGGAGGAAATGTTATGTATTGTGTGTTCTATTGTGTGTTCTCCTCCCACCTGTGGTGGCGCTGTCACAGGAGATAAATGGTTGGGTGTTCTCTGTTAAGTTTAGCTCTCTTTGTTCGGAACTTTCCAGAACTTCCTTTCCTTCCAATAAAGCACTTCATGTTTGAATCTCTGAGTTCTGAGTCCTAAATTGTGTCTCGGTAGAAAGGTACCGACACAACAGTTTCCTATATCCTTGCTCAGCTTTCTGAGCCACCACCACCTATCCAAAGGAATCTGTCCCTTGCATGTCAAACACACACGTTTCCCCACGGTGACACTGACCCTTGTACCAACGACCTGTACCCTGGGGCACGGGATGGAGGCTTCCCCGTACGTGAACCCGGTCTGGCTGGTGTACTGGGTCGAGTTGGAACCCAACAACCCTGGCCACCTTCCCTCGTGGAAGTAAATGGCGAGCTCCTCCACACCCCGTTCGCCACCCCCTGCGGTAACGATCGGTGCTCTCTCTCCTGAACACCCATAGATATGGGAGTTCTCCACGTCTCCTCGATCACTGATGCTCACCCCTACCAGGGCGAGCAGGAGCAGAACCTTCCTCATCCCGACTTCCTCTCTGTAGGGACACACAAACAAAATAGCCATGTCCCGAGAAGGTTCTCTGGCCTGACGCAGTTATCAAAATTCAAACTTCAACTTAACACCACTAAAATTAAACCACTAAAATCCCAAACTTCCAAACTGTAAAAATACACTTAAAATACTTCAGAGAGCTATATACATCCGCCGCCCGTCTCCGGACGACCAGGCTAATTCCTGATTGGCCTGTACCTTTTGTGGAATCTGGGCAGCTTGTACGCCTGGGCGTAAGGTGACCTGCGCCACCGGCCTCGGAGAGTGCTTCTTAAAACAACTGGGAGCTTTCCTGACTCCCAGTTAACCAGGGGAGTGTGTCCTCCTGAGCTGCAACACACTACCCCCTTCGGTGTGGCTGCCGAGTCCCTATCCTCTCCTGTGGGTTCCCCGCAGCCTGATGCCGCAGGCTGGGGACCCTTCTCTCTCTCTATCCCCAACACTACCTCTCCTGTGAAGTCCCTCACCTTTGGAGGCTGTAGGCTGGGGATCCGTATCCTTAGACTTGTCCCTGACCTTTGGTTTTCCCTTTCTGTTAAGGGTTCTCCTGGGGCTGGACTGTTTAAAATAATACTCGAGTGACCAAGGTAGCTTAGGCTGTGGTGAGCGAGGAGACCTTCTTAAGGCTCCGGCTACTGGGGGTGTACCTGAATCCCACTTAATTGGTGGGAGGGCCTCTCCAGTCACACAATTCACTGCCCCGACCTTTGCGGTCTGTGAGTCTGCCACAGCTGCAGGCTGCTGCTCTCTAGTCTTAGTGCGGTTAACCCTTGCTGACCATTCTCCACTCTCCGCCTTAAACAGTTTGCACTGATTAATGTGGAACCACTTTGTGCGGCAGGGCATCTTGATGGCATACACCATGGGGCTTGCCTTGTCCACAATGCTGTACGGCCCCATATACAATGGTTCGAAACTTCCCAGCCGGGCAAAGTTCCTCACCATGACCTGATCCACTTTCTCCCACTCGTGGTGCCTGTTGGATTCCAGTAGCAATCGGTTACCCTGATGCTGTTTTCCCATGTTGCTCGCAGCCTGCCAGTGAACCTGTTTAAGGTGCTCAAACAGATTCCTGACAAAACTGTCCCGGTCCACCTCTCTGAGCTGACCTTCTGTCAGCACCGGTGCTAGCACATGGGTGGGGGTCCGCATAACCCTGCCAGTCATCAGCTCGTGTGGGGAATACCCCGTGCTCTTTGACTGGCTGGGTCGCATCCCCATCAAGACCAACAGTAAGACCTCCACCCACTTCTTGGGTGAGTCTCCCGTCTCTTTGCGTAGCTTTTCCTTGATAGTGCGGTTTAAACGATCTACAGGACCCGACGACTGTGGGTTGTAGGCGACGTGCCATTTCCCTTCAATGCCGAGTACCATAAGGGTCTCCTGCATGACCTGTCCGGTGAAGTGACTCCCATTGGTCAGACTCCACATACTGTGGGAGTCCCCATCATGACAACACTTCCCTGACCAGGATCTTGGCTGTACCCAACGCGGTAGCTGTACGGCAGGGAAAAGCTTCTACCCACTTTGAGAACACATCCACCAGGACTAGGCAATATTTGTAGCCTCCCTGGGCGGTGGGTAGGGGCCCGATGTAATCGATCTGGATCGACTGCCATGGTCCTCTTGGTGTGTCCCAAAGATACCTTCCTTTTCTGGGGGTCAGGGTTATTGGCAGCACACACCAGACAGCTGGCACAGAATTCGCGGACCTGTTCCCTCAGTCCTGGCCACCATCTTGCCTGTTCCACCTGCTGCCAGGTGGCCTCAGACCCGGGATGCCCCGCTCCTGGACCCTCATGGGCCAGTTGGAGGAATTCCCTTTGGTGCTGCTGCGGCATTACCCATTGCTCCCCCCTGAACAGCATGCCTTCCTTCACGGTGATGGCTGCTGTACCGTACAGGCCCTCTACTTTCTCCCCTTTTTGTGAGCGCGTCCAGGACGGCTCTGAGGATGGGATCCCGTACCTGGGCCTGCTTTAGGTCCAGGACCAAGGCTACCCCTTGTGTGCCTCCCTTGTCCCGGATTGCGGCTACTGAACCTGTCTGGTAGGGGTCCCAAAACTCTCCTTCCCTAGCTCCCTGCTTGGCCAATTCATCTGCCCTTTGATTTCCCTCTCTCAAGGGCTCTGTCTTTGAATGGGCCTTAACCTTATGGATAAAGGCCTTCCCTTCTTTCCCTACTGCTGTTATGATTTTGTCCAGCAGAGGCTTGATGGCCAGAGGTCTCCCGTCGGCAGAGGTGTATCCCCGACGGGACCAGATGGCCAGGTATTCCGTACACAAATTGCACATGAACATGCTGTCTGAGCAAATCGTGTATGGGGTAGGGAATTTCTCTGGGTGTGTAACCACGTACACTACCGCGGACAGTTCAGCCTGCTGGGCGCTCATGGTGCTGGGGAGTTTAATTGCCAGGGCAATGTCTGCCTCTGGGTCATAAACTCCACACCCTGTGAGTCGTTTCCCAGCAGATACCGTGCTGGAACCATCCACATAGATTTCGCGGCCTGTGGTGTGTATCCCGGCCCGGAAACCTATGTTGACTTCCCATACCCCTTCAATGGAACACCGGTGGGCCGTCCCTGGATAAATCATGTTGGCTGCGAGCTTTGGCTCGCAGAAACCTTTCACCCTTAGATCCATCTGGGAGAGAAGCAGGGTCCAGCGAGCAATGTGGGCACTGCCTCCTGTCCCATCTTTAATTCTCCCATCCAGGAGCATCTGGGTGGGCATGTGATGGGTGAGGAGGGTGATGGGTGAAGTGCCTGTGAAGATCAATGATCTTTTCACAGCCCAGTGAGTGGCGAGGAGGTGCCTCTCACAGTTGGAATATCCCTTTTCTACCTCTGTGAGTATTCTAGAGGAGTAAACCACTGGTCTCAGCTGGCTGTGCCGCTCCTGGAGCAGCACTGCACTCATACTGTCCCCGCTGGCTGCTACCTCCAAGAAAAACTCTTTCTCCCCATCAATCGCCCCTAGAGCTGGTGCGGTCTGCAGATTTTTCTTGAGGCTTACAAATGCTGCCTCGCAACCCTCATCCCAAACCCACTCCACTCCCTTGTGTAGGAGTCGGAGCAGAGGGGCTGCTGTGGCAGCGTAATCTTCAATAAAATCCCTGCAGTACCCTGTTAACCCTTGAAAGGATCTCACTCCTGTCACTGTACTGGGGGCTGGTAACTCCTGTACTGCTTCCCTTCTGGCTTTATCTATGGCCCTTTCCCCTGCTCGTACAGCCAGCCCTAGGAACTTTACTTCCTTTTGGCCGACCTGTACCTTCTTGGGGTTTACCTTAAAACCTTCCTGCTTGAGCAACTCCAGCAGTTCAGCCAGTAGTGGACTGTGTTCCTCTCCTTCATCAGTGAATAGGAGCAGGTCATCCACATACTGGACTAACTGTCGGGGTCGGCTGAAGCCTTTTAAGCAATCTGCTATACACTGATAGAAGATGCTGGGGCTGTTGTGGAACCCCTGTGGTAGGCAGTTCCAGGTGTACTGTTGGCCGTTAAACGTAAAGGCGAACTTGTACTGGTCCCCTCTCCGCAGAGGGATGGACCAAAACCCATTGGAAATATCCAGCACCGTGAAGGTGGTCGCGGAGGCTGGAATACTTCCTAGGAGGTCGGCGACAGCTGCGATCGTGGGTGCACAGGCGAGGATGTTCCTATTGAGCACCCGATAGTCCACCGTGGCTCTCCAGGAGTTGTCCGGATTCCTAACTGGCCACAACGGAGAGTTTACATGGGTGGCTATTGGTCTCAATACCCCCTGTTTGACCAGAGAGGTCATGGCCGTTTCCATGTCTGCCTCTGCCTCTTTGGGGAAACTATACTGCTTTTCTGGTTGGGTCATGGGGTCCCCATCTACACTTACTTCGACCCCGTTCGCCCTCCCACAATCATGCTTGTGAGTGGCAAATGCGCCGAGGTGTGCCCGCATAAATGCCTGATACTCCACTGGAGTGTTACTGACCATTTGCTTGAGGTCGTAACCCTCCTTGGGTTTTAGGGTACACAAGGTCCCCTTGCCCTGTTTCCCTGGGATAACTGCCACTTCACTCTCTTTGCCGGTGCATGCTCCCCACAGACAGTGGTTCCTAAGATCCACTAGGATCTGGTGGCCTATAACAAAATCAGCTCCCAGGATCCCCTTCCCTTCCTGCTCCCACTTCATTAAGACACAAGTCCACTTGGTGTGGAGTGCTCCTAAATGAATGAACAGCGGAATAGAGAATGAGCCAACCTGCTCGTTACCTGTGAACCCCACTAAGCTGTACAGGACCCCGTTAGACAGAGGTGAGTTGGCGGGGTAATCTGAGTAGACCATGGTGCTTGAAGCTCCCGTGTCCAACAGATAGGTCCCTTTTACCTTTTCCACTTCCATCTTAACAAGCGGTCTTTTCCGTACATCGTACTCAAGGGGACACAGATAGACAGGCTGCGCTGGCTCTCATCATAAGTCTGTGTTAACTGGGGGGGCAGATGGAGTTAAAGCACCCATGGCTGTGGCTACCTTCCCTGGGCCAGCCAACAAAACTCGAAGTGCAGCTATTATCGAATCTACTGTGGGGGTAGAGGTCGGTGTTTCTGCCTTTGGGGCGGGAGCTGGGGCATTTTTTCCTGCACTATCCTTCCAAGGATTTTTACAGTCCCTTCTCCAATGTCCACTCTTCCCGCACCCGAAACAGTTACGCCTCACATCGGAAGGGTTACCCCCTTTGTGGTGTATGTAACCGTTCCACCTTTAAGAGAACTATTTTAAGAGTTGCACTACTTTATCTTGGCTGCTGTATACTGTAATACCGGTGGTGACCACACCGGTATATAAGTGCTGTGTAATGATTTATTGGGCAGTTCTGCCCTGACCCTCGACTAGTAAAGACCTGTTAAAGTTTACTCTGGTGGTCTGTGTAGTAATTATCACTATAACACACAGACTTAACAGTGGCGACGAGTACGATCTTACCCTGTGGCAGAGATACATCCAAGGCAGTTTAACGGGCGTTGAGAGGAGACATCCGCCCTCATCATTCTGCTGAGAAAAGACTCGGGTCTGCAGAGCAAAGGAAGAATTCTGACACGAAGCCTTCCATCAGCAACAGGCAGTGATCATCCCTTCTATCACGGTGATGGGTAAGCCGATCAGCGACGAGCAGCAAGTCGGCCACGTTGACTGTGAAGTAGGGGAGGGAAAAACGGAGGATATAAGGGCGGAGAACTCGACCACGGCCGGGGAAAAGAGCCGGACAGAAGTCGGGGCCAGAGGCGCCGAGATTGGGGCAGGGTAAGGCACGGGAGCCGCGGTGAATGCAAACGCAGCCGGTGTAAAAGACCGGGCTGCAAGCGGGCTGGGAGACGCAACAGCGTCGAGAGAGAGCTCGACCGCGACCGGTGAGAAAGGCCGGGCAGCTACCGAGGCCGCGAGGCGCAGCGACCGGGACAGCGTAAGGCGCGGGGGAAAACAAACAAAAAAAAAACCGCGGAGAACTCAGCCGCAGCCGGGGGAAAGGACCGGACTGCAAGAGGGGCTGGGAGGCACGATTTGAAAACCGCTGGGGAGGGCGAATGCAGCAATATGGCAATCGCCATTACAGCCAGCGGGGGAGAAAGGCAAACGCGGGAAGCCGCCATTTTCGTAGGCGGGGGAAGAAGACAAGCGCGGGAAACCGCCATTTTGAAAAAAAAAAAGAAAAGAAAAATTTCTTTTTGTTTCTCAAGAAGATTGCGAGGATGCCTAAGCGTGGTAACATCAACGATTTCGATTCCGATGTTGAAGATTGGGCCACGTATGTAGAACGCATAGAGATATATTGTAAGGCAAATAAAATATCAGATGAAGATAAAGCACTAACCTTACTAAATTCAATGGGTGCGAAGACATACGGGCTATTGAAGCATCTTCTATCACCAGCTAAACCGGCGGATCAGACCTTCGCTAAAATTGTTGCTGCCCTGAAAAATCATTTGAACCCCACACCGCTGATGTTAGCGGAATGATTTAAATTTTATGCGAGAACGCAACTGAAAGAGGAAAGCAACGCGGAGTATTTAATTGAACTGCGTAAGCTAGCGAAATACTGTCAGTTTGGGGAAAGCCTGACAGAGGCACTGAGAGACAAATTCGTGTGTGGATTGTCGAAAGAAGGAACACAAAAGCGGCTGCTTGAAGAGAATGATCTCACGCTTGATAAGGCTGTCACTATTGCAGCATCGCACGAAGCCGCAGCGAGAGGCACGGCGGAAATGCAGCTGAAGGCAGTGGTACTCAGCGTAGATCAAATGGCTTTGGGTACAACGAAATGTTATCGTTGTGGAAAGACAACACACGATCAGAACCAATGCTGGTTTAAAAACCAGGAATGTGGAAAATGTGGCAAGCTTGGTCACATAGCTAAAGTATGCCGGTCAGGAAAGAAGACCAGCAACAAAATGTCACCGCAGGAAAAGTGCAGGAAGGTACATAAGGTGGCTGAGAAGAGTTCGGATGAACAGAATTCGGATTCAGACTCCAACAGCAAGGAACTGGGTAGTCTGAGAATTCACAATGTGAGTAAGGAAGCTGACCGACAAACTATCTGGGTCACACTGCAGATAGCAGGAGTCCAAGTGAAGATGGAATTGGACACCGGATCGGCGTTGACGGTCATGAATAAGCAAGATTACAAAAGGTTATTCAAACATATTCCCCTACGGGATACGAAGATAGTATTGCAGACATACACGGGGCAAAGAGTATACCCCATCGGAAAGATAAAAGTCAAGGTGGTACACAAGGGCAAAGAACACCAAGGAATGGACTTATATGTACTACCTGAGGGAGGTCCACCACTTCTGGGACGGGAGTGGATCAGGAAAATAAATATGGACTGGCACTCCCTAAACGCAATAACGGTAGATTCCGGAAAAAAAGATGTCAAACCTGAACGATTGTCCAGAATATTGGATGAGGCTAAAGAGGTGTTCCAACAGGGACTGGGAACACTGAGAGGAATTAAGGCAAAAATCAAGATTGCAGAACATGCAAACCCAAAATTTTTCAAAGCCAGACCGGTACCTTATGCGATACGACCTGCTGTGGAAGCTGAGCTGGAAGGGCTAGAACATTCAGGAGTACTGTCTAAGGTGGACTGGAGTGAGTGGGCCACGCCCATTGTTCCCGTCATGAAGCGTTCATCGAGTAACAAGCCAGGGGAACCGGGGAAGGTCCGCATCTGTGGAGACTTCAAGATCACAGTTAATCCGGTGCTTCACATGGTGCAATATCCGCTTCCGCGGATTGAGGATATCTTTGCTTCATTGTCTGGCGGGAAACGCTTCACCAAGATAGACCTGGCGCAAGCGTACTTACAGATGGAATTTGAGGAAGAGTCGCGCCAGTATCTCACAATCAACACGCACAGAGGCTTGTATCGATATAATAGACTGGTTTTTGGAATGGCTTCGGCTCCAGCAATTTGGCAGAGGGCCATGGAGCAGGTATTACAGGGAATTCCAAGCACTCAATGTTACTTGGACGATATCCTGATTACAGGAGATGACGATGAGGAACACCTTGCAAATTTGAAACTGGTGCTCACCAGGTTGAAGGAATATGGCCTTCGAGTTAATCGCCAGAAATGTGAGTTCTTTCAGAAACGGATCTCGTACTGTGGTCATGTCATTGACCAGGAGGGGCTGCACAAGTCACCTGACAAGATCGAAGCTGTTGTGAAGGCTCCCGCTCTGGAAAATGTATCCCAGTTGAGGTCGTTCCTAGGGTTGATTAACTATTACCATAAGTTTCTGCCAAATCTATCCACGGTGCTGCACCCGCTGAATGCTCTTTTGCGGAAAGAAGTACCATGGAAGTGGAGCGAGGACTGTAAGAAGGCCTTTCACAAAAGCAAGGCATTGATCACCTCAGAGGAAGTGTTGGCTCACTTCAACCCAACGCTACCTATTCGTTTAGCTTGTGATGCTTCTCCTTATGGTATTGGAGCAGTACTCTCACACAAGTTGCCAAATGGCTCGGAAAGACCAGTCGCATTTGCATCCAGATCATTGACCTCCGCTGAGCGCAACTATGCTCAGATAGATAGGGAGGCTCTCAGCCTGGTGTGGGGAGTAAAGAAGTTTAATCATTACCTGCAGGGCCAGAAGTTTACACTGCTGACAGACCACCAGCTGTTGGTATCCATATTCAACCCTAAAAAGGGCATTTCCATTATGACAGCGCAAAGGCTACAGAGGTGGTCCCTTTTCCTAGGGGCACACCAATATGACATAGAATACAAAGGATCAGAACAGCATGGGAATGCTGACGGGTTATCGCGCCTACCGTTGCCAACAGTAGAAGAGGCGCCTACAGTGGACCCAGTGGAGATGTTCCACTCAACCATAGTGGAATGTCTACCAGTAACAAATTCTACGATCGAAAAGGAAACAAGAAATGACCCGACTCTCTCACGAGTCTACGATTTAACGGTGAAGGGATGGCCAGCACATGGCGAACCACTGTTGCCAGCATTCTCGCAAAGAAGAGAACAGCTGTCAGTGTGCCGAGGAACTTTGATGTGTGGATCCAGAGTGGTGATTCCACCCAAACTCCAGCATAAAGTGCTAAAGGAGCTTCACGAGGGGCATCTGGGTGGAGTGAAAATGAAGAACCTAGCCAGAGCGTTTGTGTGGTGGCCAGGTATCGATGGAGACATTGAAGAAATGACCAAGAGCTGTCTAGGATGCCAGAAGGTCCAAAACGCCCCACCACAAGCCCCTCTACATCCATGGGAGTGGCCCTCATCTCCATGGCAAAGGGTACATATCGACTTTGCTGGTCCATTTATGGACTCAATATTCTTAATCGCGGTGGATGCACACTCCAAGTGGCCGGAGGTAATAAAGATGTCCTCCACCACCACGGAAAAAACCATCACAGTATTAAGGACCATATTTGCCAGGAATGGGCTGCTGGAACAGATCTGTTCTGATAATGGACCGCAATTTATGTCCGAAGAATTCAGGAAGTTCTTAAAAAACAATGGGGTTAAGCACTACACGTCCGCCCCATACCATCCCGCCACCAATGGATTAGCTGAAAGGTTTGTCCAGACCTTCAAGAAGGCCATAAAGGCCATGGGTAATGAAGACATAAATCTACAACATAAGGTAGATAACTTCTTGTTGGCGTACAGGAATGCAACACATGTGGTTACAAACCAAACTCCCGCCATGATGTTTTTCAATAGAAGACTAAGATGTCGGCTGGATTTGATCAAGCCAAACATCAGAAGGCACGTAGAAAACCAGCAATTTCAAGGCATGAATGAAAGGCCAACTAGAACCTTCCAGATAGGTCAACAAGTTTTGGCCCGGGACTACCGTACCGAGAAATGGCAGCCTGGAACTATTTGCACACGACTAGGACCGCTGATGTATACCATGGACATTGGTGAAAGCATAATAAGGCGCCATGTTGACCAGATCATAGGGTCATCCGAAAAGGGACAACCTACTCCACAACTCTATACGCCTAATGATGAAGCAGAGATACCCATAGTATCTACCTCCGGTCCGGTGATACTGGAATCAGATGAACCCGACACTGGCATTCAAGCCGAATCGACTTTGCCAAAAGAACCTACTACACCACCGAAAACTACTACACCACCGAGGCGTTATCCGGACCGAGTCAGGAAGCCTCCAGAGAGACTGAATCTGTGAACTGTGGTACATGAAGTTGTGTATATATGTTATTATTTTATGTTAATGGGGAATATATACTGTTAAGCTAAAAAGGGAGGATTGTGGTGTATGTAACCGTTCCACCTTTAAGAGAATTTTTTTAAGAGTTGCACTACTTTATCTTGGCTGCTGTATACTGTAATACCGGTGGTGACCACACCGGTATATAAGTGCTGTGTAATGATTTATTGGGCAGTTCCGCCCTGACCCTCGACTAGTAAAGACCTGTTAAAGTTTACTCTGGTGGTCTGTGTAGTAATTATCACTATAACACACAGACTTAACACCTTTCCTGGTGCCATTCCTTCTTACCCTGGCTGGGTTTAAACTCGTGCACTTTCCCTTTTGTCTGTGGTTCGTCTACCCCTCTACCGTTACGGTAAACCAGGGTCAGTTGTCTGACCACTGTCTCCTCGGTGACTTGGGGGCCCTTTGGGTCGAACCACAGCTCGGCCTTGGCTCTGATCCATGGCAAGCTGTTTGCCACCAGACTTCGGAGCCAGTGAGCCAGTTCATCCTGGTTCAAGTTAGCCCGGTCGAGATCCCCATTACAGGCACTCCTGTACACAGGCCACAGCCTGTCTGCGAAAGCCTGTGGGGTCTCCCCTGCTAACTGTGTAGTCTTCTCCACCCGGGAGAATGGACTACCATCATTCATCCCCATCGCCTCCAGAACTTCATCCCAGATGGCAGCGTACCCTTCCTGTTCCTTCTTGCACTCAGCAGAGAGGGACTGGTACAGCTTGCCATCTAAGGTGAACAGAAGCATCTTGGCCATTTCTGAGTCGTCGCACTCATTAATGCCTGCTGCTTGTTCCACTTCCATAAAGTGGACTAAGGGGTCTCCCTTGTGGGCGAGCTTACTCAAGTGGCTTACCATAGCCCTAAGCTGTTGGGCCCCATGGGAAATCACAAACTGGCTTTCAAGGGGCCCCTGGCCCCTACCTACCCCAGGTGAGCCAAACTTTTGCTGCCGAGCTGGGCACATCGGCCCCGGCTCCGACCTTTCCTGCATTTGTTTGCCCACTTCTGCCTGCTGCCAAACCAAGTCAAAACCCGGCGCCACAGGTGGCGGTGGTGTGCCCGCCTCCCTGTCCTCCCTACAGATTGCTTGTCCCTCCTGCTGCCTAACCGAGTTGCTCCCCGACGCCACAGGTGACGTCTGCACAGTTTCTACTTCTACTTCAAGTCTACCCGGGCCGCACCCGGGCTTACTAGGCATACCATGCCTTTTGCCCTGGACAGAGCTAGTTTTAAACTTTCTATCTGCTTTTGACAGGGGCCGTGATCTCCTGCTTCAAAATCCCTAGTGCTTGCTACTTGATAAGCTGCCTTTATATTCCGGTACTGCTCCTCCTGTTCCCTTAACTGTCTGGTTAGGCGAGCATTCTCCTCTTTCAGTACTAACTTATTTCCTTTTGCTTCGGTGACTTGACACCGAAAATACTCATGCCTGTTTCTATGTTTCTCTACTAGCTGTAATTTCTCTTGATTTTGGGCTTGTAATTCCTGCAATAGTTCCTCCCCTGCCATAGCTCTTGCCTGAGAGAGTTTGGCTGCTTCCTGCAGCTCTGCTGTCAAAGCTTTAACCTGCTGATCTAAAAGCTGGATCTGTCATAGGGCACAGACCAACCAGATGGCCTTCTCTACTGACTTCTTATGATCCTTGCTCTCAGTCCATTTGGCTGCAGCGTCCATGGGATGCCCAGCATGCAACAGACTGGTCACCCACTTCTTTGTGATATTCACCTTCTCAAAAACATAAGAGGAAATCCTCTCTTCCATTTTTGTCCTTTCATCAAACACAGGGTCTATTGCATTACTTCCCTTTTGCCAAAGTCCTGCTGCAGTCGCCATGCTGTATGGGGTGGTGTGTGGGTTGTTTGTCAGCTTCACCTCTGACTCCTTTGAGCAGCTCGAATCGCTCCCACTCCCTTTTGTTCTAGACTTTGGACTTATTTGGGGGTTGTAATGAACTTGCAACAGACACCTGGGTTGGTTAAAAGAATCAAGATCTTTATTTTGAGACAGGAAAATATACAATAAAACTTATACTCTAAAAGGGTGGGGAACACTCGGAATAAGTGATAGAGAATTACAATAGACAAAATCCCTTACCCTCCCAACCCCACTATCCTAACTAGGTTGAAATCCAGAGGACCAGGAAATGCTCACCAAACGACTTTCTTGACAGATTGTAGAGGTTCGCGATTTCAGGGTTCTCCTTAGTTGGGGCCTGCCGTACCCCGGACGTGGTAGAAGACTGCACCTGCATTGGGTCTTCAGTTTGGGTTTGTCCGCTAATGCGGTTAGTCGCACACTTTGGATGTATCGGGTGAGTATCCAATTTTCTTTGGTTAGGGCAAGTTTTAGGGTCTTTTGTGTTGAAATCTTACCCAGGGGTAAGTCAGACTAGCCTGTAGAGTGGAAACAAGTCGTTGTTTTCTGAATTTTCGGTGGTTGGTTTCTTGTTGGTCGCGGTGGCCCAATATTACCTGGTTGGTGGTAATATTGGTAGTTGTTGGTTTCTTTAGGCCTTCGATTGCCGCAACTTTTGTTCTCCTTCTGTTTCTTCAAGTCTCCGATTCTGACTTTCTCTCCTGTACTGAACTCGTGCTCTGGTCTCACTCCAACTGACTCACTGGACAAGCAGGCCTCAATTATACTAGTTTGGGGCCTGGCTTATCTGACGGCCAAACCTCGGGTTTCTTTGTTAAATTTGGCGGGCTCATCTAGTCTTAACGAGTTTCGGGGATGGTCCATCTAATCTTAATCGGCCTTTAACTGGTTTCCGGATTGTCTTGAAACTAGTTTTAAAAAATGTAAAACGTTTGTAAATCTCTTTGATTGGTTTTGGATTGCTGTTTGATTGTTGTATCCTGTTGGGCTATGTTCTTTCCTTTGTGTTGCTGTGGGCATGTACTGTTTTATTCATGTACCTTGGCTCTGCGATTTTCAGCAGGAACAGGTTTCATTGTCTTTATGTAAAGGCTGAGGTGGCCCAGAACATTCCCAGACTGTCCAATATCCAAACTCGGGGGCCCACCCCACCTCCCCTGTGTCACAGCAAGTCTGAACATGCCTTTAAACCAGCCAAACCTTCCTGGGGTTTTGATTTTTAAAATCCCTTTGGCCCAATATTCCTTCAAACAGTCCAATATCTCTCCTTTCTTCCTTTGGGGAAAAATGTTTAATTTTGCAATCCTTACAAATTGCATAGCAGGATGAGGTTGCGTGTGGCTTTACAGTAACGTTTCATGATCTACTGAGATCATTGAAAGGTTTGCCCCACTGCAGCCTGGTCCTCCTGATGACATCTCTGCTTGCGTCCTCCTGTGCAATGTGCAACCAGGCTGCATTGGTATCCTGGGGAGGTGCCTTCCGCCCATTAGAAGGGAAGGGAACCTCCCTGCGTGCTATGACTAAGCATATGGAGGGAGTCATGGGAGAGCCTGGGTGCAGCCTTGCACCTCTGTGCAGTGCTTGTCAGTGTTTGCAGCACCTCAATGCTGCAGAACATTGAGAGCAGAACTGTCAAAATCAATTTGGACATGGCCCCTTTAAGGAAGCCAGCTGATGACGTGTCATCAAATGACTTCATCAGACCCACTTCCTATTTATTGGTCGGGAAACTTGCAGGACTTAAAAGCCCTATTAACATAAAATCTTGTTGGAGGCTGGGATCGAGACAGATGCAAGGTCCCCATAGGCCATGGACATCGCCCGCCGCAGACCCTCCAAGGTTGGAATAATCCAGCCCTTTGAGTGAAGAAATTTCTCCTGACCTCAGTCCTAAATTTCCGTCCCCTTATTCTGAGACTGTGACCCCTAGTTCTAGACTCCCCAGCCAGGGGAATCATCCTCCCAGCATCTACCCTGTCAAGCCCCCTTAAGAATTTTATACATTTCAATGAGATCACCTCTCATTCTTCTGAACTCTAGGGAATATAGGCCTAGTCTACGCAATCTCTCCTCACAGGACAATACCCCTATCCCTTGTTTTTGAAGTGTTCTTCCTATTTGTCAATAGTATTTCAATCATATCCTATGTCATTTACTTTCACATACAAACAATCTAATTCTCTACTGTTGGTCTGTTAACTAAAGTTAAGAAGCTCAGTTAACATGAACTTGCTCTTAGCAGACTTCCTGTTAATTGTTGTTACTCCAGATCCATCAAAATTAATTTTCTTGGCTTGAATTTGAAGGAGGAAAAAAACGCAGAATTCAGCAAAACATTCAGTTTTGGCACATCTACACAAAAATCCAATGTGTGTGGCATCACTTTAGTATTTGCAGTGGCATTCCTGCTCATGTATGGTCATTTTCACCACCCCATTAGGTTTTGTAGTTGAGCCAAACACTTACACTAAACATTAGGTCTGATTCTAATTTTAATAAATCATATCAATTTTGGTGGCCTGCTGAAATATCTAACTTTCATACCTAGCCCAGGGATCATAATATACCTGAGAATATGATCCACTGATTTTGATGCTTAAGTTTAGTAAATAAGAGGTCCCTTGAAACAAGGAAGTGAAAATTCAAAACATACTGGCTATTCAAGGTAAATATGTTGGTAAACAGAGATATTGAACAGCAACATATAGTCCAGGTGCAAGTGATTATAAATCTATAAACTTACTTATGCATTTTATTATTATTCTTTTGCACAGCATGTACTTTGTATTCTCAGCTGGGTTGGCTGAATTCCCATCCTTCATTCCACACCTGCTATAAAAAGCACATCTACTGAAGTAATTCTGAGTTTATATTTAAATTATTTTTGGAACAAAATTATCTCACAGTAGGTCTGCCTACAAAGAGAACTTTTGCTAGTTGTACTTCTGGTTTAGTGATGGCCCTGCACTAGGTACCTGATTTATACATGGAGTGTTTTAACAAGGCAAGGTCTGTGAAAGCTTGACTAATAGACTTGCTGTAGCACTTAAACTGTTACAGTGTGTGAAATCAAAAGGGAACTGGGTGAAAGTTTGCCTTGAAATAGGACTGAGAAAATATCATTTAATGCACCTTTTGATCATGTCTCTTAGTTTTCTTTAAATTCTTAAGCACTGCACTATTTTTGTCAAATGAGCATTCTTGCATAATATTTGTGAACAATTTGTACACCTTCACTTCAATGAACATCCAACAATATAATGTTATGTTAGCAATTAGTGCTAAACAATATCCTTCACTTCCTGATGGCTCGAGGAGGGGTTGTTCAATGCACCCTCATTGCAGTACTGAACCATACAAAGCAGGATGGTCCCAAGTCTGGACTTTGCTGAGCTAGCTGATTTCAATTGGAGTGGCAATGGGCATCACAATTGGCCTTAGTGCTTCTGGTCTAAGGATGAAAAAAATTAGCCATGGTTTTCTGTAATTCTGTGATTGTTATCCAGTGACCCATGCTGAAAATTGTGTAAGTGTGATCATCAGGTGTGAACATCATTGGTTTCCTGTGATGCCCCCTGTATCAAATAGCTTACTAGTTACTACTCACTGTCAAGGCTCACACACAAAAATTTACCACTGTCCTTTAACTCATCAAATTCAATACAAATAGTAGCTACTGAATGACTTTCTCATTGAACATACAGGAAGTTACATATTCTGGAAGTTTCCTGTCAGTTCCAATTAAGTGAATTTGATGGTCTCAAGAATTTTGAATTTGGTACTTGTATTGCACCACCTGGAGAAGGAGTTTAATTTGTTCTGTATATTAAAGCACTGTAATTCTGTGTGTAATAAATGTACATGTTAATGCACTGACCTTACAATAACTGTGCTTTTGCTTGTCAAGGACTTGTTAAGAAATAATTGAAGAGTTTCTTCCTAAATTCTTACAGTTTGACATTTAACAAGAAAGGCATTATTGATAGATGTTCAAAAGCTGGTATTACAAGGACTGCAAGGAATAGAAACATGTGTAAAATGACCTGAAACAGGCAAAATGAACATAAGGGCCAATGATGAAGGTAAGGCAAAAATATAGAGTGCCAAGAGAAGGAGAAAACTCCAGGTCATCCTAATACGAATGTGTTCCTCATGTCGTAAACACCCACGTAGGAGCCGAGAGCATGTCAAGAACAATGCTTACATTGCCCTGATGCAGCATATATGTGCTCCAGAAGGAAGAGCTGAAGCATGATAGCACAAAATTCTGTTACAATGTGAACTTTGCATTGTACATGGCTCAGAATGAGCATGATACGAACATGACTGTTGAAATCCATACACCTGCTGGCATTTAATATCCTATTAGCATGGCATGATTGCATTCCCTACAAGCATTGAAATTGGTAAACTAAAAGGACACATGATGTAATTACATGTGTCAAAAGGACTCTTTCTGAACTTAGATCAGGACTTGGCTACTGGTACTGCCAATTCAGCAACACTTGCCTGCTATATCACTTTTCCACAACTTACAGTGTAAAGTAGTTACAAGTTTACAAATATCATGAATATGCACCCAGGTTTTCAAAACAACTCACTATTACAGGCACTCTAATTGCATTGGAAATAAAAGCAGAAAGTGCTAGTAATCCGCAATGTATTCCTCGACACCTGAAAAGACAGAAGATAATATACTAAAGGACTAAAGGATTTGCATTTATATAGCATCTTTCACAACCTCAGGACATCCCAAAATGCTTTACAGCCAATGAAATATTTTTGAAGTGCAGTCACTGCTGTAATATAGGGAAACGTGGCAGTCAATTTGCGCACAGCAAGGTCCGTTATGAGTAGGGTGCCTGTATAACGTTTTCTCTTTACAGTTGCTTGCAGACGTACTGTGTATTTTTATACTTCATTTCCTATGTATGATGATGAGGTAACATTTTTCTCCCATAACACATATCTCCTGTTGAGGCGTGTTGTATGATTTCATCCTCAGTTTGAAAAAAATACTGACCTGTGACGTGATTGGATGCATATGTATTTTCAGTTGATAATAAGCCATAGATAAAGGACAGCAAGGAGTGCTCCTGCAAATAATTACTTCAACATAGGCTTTTATTTTCAATAAGTAAAACCAGAATGGCTAGCATTACGGATATGAGCTAATGCAGAGTCTTCTGGGTATATCAGATTTCCCACACTTTTACATGAGCCAATCAAAACAAATGGCACCAGAGGCCTGCATTCTACACAGCGGTGTTAACCAACATCTGCAGGTTGGAGCTCATTAATTGATTGGCTGTTCAGTTGTGCATAGCTTGTAACACATCTGACCTTCATGAAAATGCACTAAGTGAAGTTAAGTATTGTTGCCAGCTTGATTTTTAAAAAAGGCCCAGGAGAAACAATTAACTCTCATTTAATGTGAAATCAATAAGCTAAAAGTAAATTAAACCCCTGCTGATTTATCCAGGGAGTGTGGATCCGATGACTGGGCACCAAACAGAAATTATTAATTTTCAGGCATTGCCAATCTTTAGCAAGATTAACATCAGAAATGTAAGTGAAGCACATAATATAACCATTCATGACCAGCATTGTGAGTATATAATATAAAATAAAAACAGAAAATGCTGGAAATACTCAGCAGGTTAGGCAGTATCTATGGCGAGAGAAACAAGTTAACGTTTCAGGTCGATGACCTTTCGTCAGAACTGGAAAAAGTTCGAGATGGTGAGTATATAACTCCTTTGTCAATTATTTCTAAAAGAACAGATTGCGGCGGAGACCACATAGGGACAATAACACAATTCACAATGTATAGCCAATGTTGTTATATGTACGTACTTGGTTGGGTTATTGGGGCAGGGTCCCTTTAAGAGCGTCGGTAGCGTGATGACGTCATGCATCGGTAGCGTGATGACGTCATAGCCCTGCAACGAGGCTGAGACCCTCAGTCCTCATGGAGAGTGAATAAAGTAACACGCGTTTTGCCTTTGCTGCAACAAAAGTCTCAGAGCCTGTTGATTTCTAGCGACTCCAACATTGGTGACCCCGCTGCTCTTTTGGGCGATTCCAAAGACCTCATCCGAAATGGCGACGAACGCCGTTTCCATCAAATTACCCGGGTTTTGGGAATGACAGGCTGCCGCTTGGTTCACCCAGGCCGAGGCTCAATTTGCACTCCGGGACATCACCGCGGACGACACGAGGTACTACTACGTCATCTCTGCTCTCGGCAGCTCCACCGCGGCCAGAGTCGTGAGCCTGCTCGAGAACCCCCCGGAGCTCAACAAATTCAAAATGCTGAAAACGCACCTCTTAGAAACTTTTGGACTCACCGAAGCCGAGCGCGCACGCCGGCTTCTCTCTCTGCCCGGGCTTGGCGACTCCAAGCCCTCGGAGCTGCTGGGCCATATGCTGGCCCTCCTGGGCACACACAGGCCGTGCTTCCTCTTCAAGGAACTGTTCCTTCAACAGCTGCCAGGTCAGGTACGGTCGGCTTTAGCGAACTCGTCCAGTACCAATTTCCGCGACCTGGCCAAGGCGGCCGACAAATTTTTCTCCGATGGGCAATAGTACTGCGCGGCCACACGGATCCCTGCTCCCACCGATACAGCCCAATGGCGGCAGCCCCCAAGCCTCCGCTTCTACCACGCGCAGTTCGGCCCCAAAACCAGGAAGTGCCAGTCCCCGTGCAGTTTTCCCGCGTCGAAACAAACGAAAGGCCACTCGTCGGCTGCTATGGCTGTCGGCCGTTCAGGCAGTTTGTTATTTATTACGGACACCGGCTCCGGACGTCGTTTTCTTTGCGACACGGGTGCCCAGGTGAGCCTCCTGCCCGCGCCAACCATAGACATGCAAGGGGGGAGCCACGGCCCCGTCCTCGAAGCCGCCAACGGCAGTTCCATCTGCACCTTTGGGAAACGGAGCATGGCGCTTTGTTTTGGCGGGCAGCGGTCCACCTGGGACTTTGTCACTGCAAAAGTGTCCACCCCCCTTCTCAGCGCTGACTTCCTCTGCGCCAATGGCCTTTTGGTGGACGTCAAGAACTGACATCTCATCAATGCTGAGACTTTCAGCTCGCTCCTGTGTTCCCTCAGCGGGTCCAGCACGATGAAGTTATCCAGCGCACTCTCGGCCTCCGACGAGTTTTCCCGCCTGTGGTGTATGTGCCTTTAGGAGAGAGCTACTTTTGCAGCTCCTGTATACTGTGGTTCCGGCGGTGACCACACCTGTATATGAGCCTTGAGCATGCCGTTGTGCTGTTGGTCTTTAGACTACCCTCCTCCAGTAAACACCTGTTGATTGTTAATTTACAGCCTCCGTCTAGTTATTGGAAAACATCATACTTTAATAATCACGGATTCAACAGTGGCGACGAGGTCGATTCGAATCTACCTGCAACTCTGCATTTCCTTTCAAGGATTCGCTCCGGGAGGACAGTAGAAGAAAGTCGAGGCCAGAAGCACGGGCGTCGACCATGAGTAACCGCCCAGTCACCCGGCAGAGAGTGAACATTGCAGGGGAGGCTGTTGAGAGCTGGGCTTGGTTCTCCAGCCACGACGATCCAGCAACAGACTGGCAACAGGTACAGCGCAGACCCTTCCCGGACAGCGGTGGCTGGAGCCGACCAATGGCACAGAAACGGCCGAGCAGCGTCGACGGGGTAAGAGAGAGGGTGAAGCGCACAGGGCGCAGCCGGGGGTTGAAAACCGAGCGGCGTCAACGGAAAACAAAAAGAGAGAGAGGGTAAAGCAGCCAGGCTCAGGACCGAGCGGCGGCAACGAGAGAGGCGCACAGGAGAACGCGCAGAGCACAGCCAGGGCTAAAGGGCTGAACAGCGTCCACGGGGGAAAGAAAGGAAGCACGGGAGATGCCATTGAGCCGTGGAGAAGAAGGGAGAGCGCGGGAAACGCCATTTTAGAAGCCGCAGCGGAGAAGAAGGGTGAGCGCGGGAAGAAAGGAAAGCGCAGGAGATGCCATTTTGTGCCAGCGGAGAAGAAGGGAGAGTGCGGGAGACGCCATTTTAGACAGTTTAATCACACCCAGGGATGCCGAAGAGTGGCAGTATCACTGCGTTCGACAATGAAGTCGAAGATTGGGTGACATATGTGGAACGCATTGAAGTGCACTGCAAGGTGAATGAAGTACAGATGCTAGGAAAGCACTGGTTTTGTTGAATTCCATGGGTGCAAAAACTTATGGCTTACTGCGAAACCTAATAACCCCAGAGAAGCCAGTGGATAAGAATTTCGAAAGCATAGTGGAAATCCTACAGGACCACTTAAACCCCACACCGCTGCTGATAACAGAAAGATTTAAGTTCCACAAAAGGAAACAGCATAAAGACGAAAGTAATGCTGAGTACTTAACGGAACTGCGCAAGCAATCGAAACACTACCAGTTTGGATTGGGATAACAGATACGTTAAGGGACAAGTATGTGTGTGTGCTTCAAAGTGAAGGAACCCAGAAACAGCTTCTATCAGAAAAGGATCTTACGCTGGACAAGGCTTTCAGCATGGCAGTATTACACGAAGCAGCCGCATGGGGCACTGCAGAGATACAATGGAGACCGCAAGAATATGGCACCAATGAAATGTCATATGGAGCAGGGAAGTGTTATCGCTACGGCAGAACAACACACGACCAGAAGGATTGTTGGTTCAAGGACCAAGTGTGCAGACAGTGTGGAAAAGCAGGACACATAGCAAGAGTCTGCAGGTCAGGGAAGAAAACCAGCAGCAAGAAATCTCCACAGGAGAAGTATAAAAAGGTACATAAGGTGATGGACAGTAGTTCAGACGAACAGAAAAGTGATACAGATTCCGGAAGCAAGGAACTGGGTTGTCTGAAACTACATAAGGTAATCAAAATGGAGGATCACCAGACTATCTGGGTCACGCTCAAGATAGACGGAGTCCAAGTGAAAATGGAATTGGACACAGGATCAGCCCTAACAGTCATAAACCAAAGGGACTACAAGCGGCTATTTTCACATATACCCTTGAAAGCTACAGAGATTGTCTTGAAGATGTACGCGGGGCAAAAAGTCTACCCCAAAGGAAAAATAAGGGTGAACATGATATACAAAGGCCAGGAAACACCCAAAATGGACCTATATGTATTGCCAGATGGAGGACCACCACTACTAGGACGTGAATGGATCCAGAAGATACAATTAGATTGGCATTCCATACAGGCACTGAAGGTTGAGGCCAAAAAGGATGATGACGTCACACCTGGATGACGGTCAAAAATGCTAACTGATGCACAAGAAGTGTTCCAGGAGGGACTCGGAGCACTAAAAGGCATAACAGCGACGAATAAAATAGAGGAAAATGCAAGCCCAAAGTTTTTTAAGGCCTTATGCGATCCGACCAGCCGTCAAAGCAGAGCTGGAAGGGTTGAAACGTTCAGGAGTACTGTCCAAAGTAGACTGGAGTGAGTGGGCTACACCCATCATTCCTGTAATGAAGCGGTCGTTGAGTAATATGCCTGGGGAACCAAAGAAGGTCCGCATCTGTGGGGATTTTAAGGTGACAGTGAACCCAGTCCTTCACACGGTACAATATCCACTTCCACGGATTGAGGATATTTTCGCCTCGCTATCTGGAGGTAAACGCTTCACCAAAATTGATCTGGCCCAGGCGTACCTGCAAATGGAGGTAGAGGAAGCCTTGAAACAATACCTCACGATCAACACTCATAAAGGTCTCTACCAATACAATCGGCTGGTGTTCGGGGTAGCATCGGCTCCGGCTATTTGGCAAAGGGCAATGGATCAAGTCCTGCAAGGGCTTCCAGGGACCCAGTGTTATTTGGACGACATCCTGGTCACGGGCGAAAATGACAGTGATCACCTCACCAACCTGGAGAAGGTGCTCACTAGATTAAAGGAATATGGGCTACGAGCTAATCGCCACAAGTGCAAGTTTTTCCAGAAGCAGGTCTCGTATTGTGGCCACGTTATTGATGAAGAGGGGTTACATAAGTCCCCTGAAAAGATTGAGGCAGTAGTCAAGGCTCCAGCACCGGAAAATGTGTCACAACTGAGGTCGTTCCTCGGGCTGGTGAACTACTACCATATGTTCTTACCAAATTTGTCTACAGTATTACACCCACTGAACACCCGACTGCAAACGGGGGTACCATGGAAGTGGAATGACGAATGCAAACGAGCTTTCCAGAAGTGCAAAGAATTGATCACATCAAAAGAGGTGTTGGCCCATTTCAACCCAGCACTACCAATTCGGTTGGCATGTGATGCATCACCCTATGGTATTGGAGCGGTGCTGTCGCACAAATTCCCAGACGGGTTGGAGAGGCCAGTAGCGTTTGCGTCTCGGTCACTAACCTCAGCCGAGCGCAACTACGCCCAGATCAACAGGGAGGCCCTCAGCCTAGTATGGGGAGTAAAAAAATTCAACCACTATCTGCATGGGCAGAAGTTCACCTTGCTGACTGACCACCAACCACTTGTCTCCATCTTTAATCCAAAGAAGGGCATTCCGGTGATGACTGCACAACGGCTACAAAGATGGTCCCTTTTTCTTGGGGCGAACCAATATGAAATAGAGTATAAGGGCACGAAACAGCATGGAAACGCTGATGGGCTATCACGCCTGCCACTGCCTACTGTGGAGGAAGCACCAGCAGTGGATCCTATCGAAATATTTTATTCGTCGATAATTGAACGATTGCCAGTAACTAACGCGGATATAGAGAAGGAGACCCGCAATGATCCGACACTGTCTCGGGCATATGATTTGACGGTGAAGGGATGGCCAACACATGGTGACTCACTGTTGCCAGCATTCTCATCCAGAAGAGAACAGCTGTCAGTATGCCAGGGGACAGTGATGTGTGGATCCTGAGTGGTAATTCCACCCAAGTTAAGGGAGAGAGTGCTCAATGAGCTTCACGAAGGCCATCTGGGAGGGGTGAAAATGAAAAGCCTTGCTAGGGCTTATGTGTGGTGGCTGGGGATCGATCAACAAATCGAGGACCTAACAAAGAGCTGCTCAGGATGCCAGAAGGTCCAAAATGCACCACCACATGCCCCTCTACACCCATGGGAGTGGCCCTCCTCGCCATGGCAACGGGTGCATATTGATTTTGCTGGTCCATTCATGGACTCAATGTTCTTAATAGCAGTGGATGCGCACTCGAAATGGCCTGAGGTGATCAAAATGTCTTCAACCACTACAGAGAAAACGATTGCAGTCCTACGGACCATATTTGCCAGGAACGGCTTGCCAGAGCAGATTTGCTCTGATAACGGACCACAGTTTGTGTCCGAAGAGTTTCGGAAATTTATGAGAAGGAATCGGGGTAAGGCATTACACATCCGCCGCGTATCATCCAGCCACAAATGGATTGGCTGAGAGGTTCGTACAAACCTTTAAAAAAGCAGTAAGGGCCATGTGCGATGATGAAATTCCACTACAGCATAAGGTGGACAATTTCCTGTTAGCCTACAGAAATGCGACACATGCAGTTACCAACCAGACCCCGGCCATGATGTTCTTTAACCGAAGGTTGAGATCTCGTCTGGATTTGCTCAGACCAAATGTGCGAAGAAATGTTGAGGATAAACAATTCCAGCACATCAATGAAAAGCCGACAAGGAGCTTCAATGTAGGACAACCAGTCTTGGCCCGCGACTACCGAACAGAGAAATGGCAACCCGGAACGATATGCAGACGGCAGGGGCCATTAATGTACACAGTGGATGTCGGGGAGAACATTGTGAGACGCCACGTCGATCAGATCTTAGCGTCACAGGAACGAGTCAACCCCATGTCTCGCGTACCTGGGGATGAACCCAACATACTGGTAGCATCTACCTCAGACACAGTAGCAGCGGAACCTGATGAACTAACCGACGAAAGGGGGCCAGAATCGCCTCCGCACCAAGAACAAGAACCTCAGGAAAGGCGCTATCCAGAAAGGATCAGGAGGCCGCCCCAGGGACTGAATCTGTAGATGGACTGTTTCAGTTTGGTGTGCAATTTGGAGTGTTGACTGTTATTTGGATGTTGTGGGTGCTATTGGTCTGGAAGGGGAGGAATTGTGGTGTATGTGCCTTTAGGAGAGAGCTACTTTTGCAGCTCCTGTATACTGTGGTGCCGGCGGTGACCACACCTGTATATGAGCCTTGGGCACGCCTCTGTGCTGTTGGTCTTTAGACTACCCTCCTCTAGTAAACACCTGTTGATTGCTAATTTACAGCCTCTGTCTTGTTATTGGAAAACATCATACTTTAAGAATCACGGATTCAACACCGCCTCCTCGCCGAGTTCCCGGACCTCACGAAGCCCACGTTCTCGTCCGCCGCCACCAAACACGGGGTAGAACACCACATCTCAACCACCGGTCCACCTGTCTACGCCCGCGCTCGGTGCCTCGACCCGGGGAAACTTGCCATCGCTAAAGCCGAGTTCGACACCATGGAGCGCCTCGGCATCATCCGCCGGTCGAACAGTCCGTGGGCCTTGCCCCTCCACATCGCTCTGAAACCAGAAGGCGGGTGGCGCCTGTGCAGCGATTACCGGCGCCTCAATGACGCTACGACCCCCGACCGCTACCCGATTCCACACATCCAGGACTTTTCTGCCCGCCTGGCCTGGAAAGTGGTATTCTCGAAAGTGGACCTCATCCGGGGTTACCACCAGGTCCCTGTCCGGCCGCAGGATGTCCCGAAAACCGCGGTGTTCACCCCATTCGGGCTGTTCGAATTCCTCTGCATGCCATTCGGCCTCAAAAACGCCACCCAGGCTTTTCAACGCCTAATGGACACCGTGTTACGGGACCTGACATTCCTGTTCGTATACCTGGACGACATCCTCATCGCCAGCACCTCCAGGACGGCGCATGTGTCGCACCTTCAGACACTCTTCCAACGCCTCAGCTAGCACGGCCTAATCGTCAACCTGGCCAAGTGTCAGTTCGGGCTGTCCTCGATCGAATTTCTCGGGCACCGCATCACGAAGGACGGGGCGGTGCCACTGCCATCGAACGTGGAGGCCATGATGGACTTCCTGCGACCCCTCACCGTGACGGTCCTGCAGGAGTTTTTGGGCATGGTGAACTTTTACCATCGCTTCGTCCCCCGAGCAGCCCAGCTTATGCAGCCCCTTTACGAGGCCCTCAAAGGCAAACCCGACAAGCTCGCCGTCGACTGGTCCGAGGAGATGGCCAATTCTTTCACGGACACGAAAAGGGCCCTGGCTAACGCGACCATGCTGGCGCATCCGTTACCTGATGCGCCGATTGCTCCCACCACCGACGCCTCAGACTATGCGGTTGGCGCCGTCCATGAACAGTTAGTCAACGGCACCTGGCAGCCGCTCGCCTTCTTCAGTCGGCAGCTCCGCCCCAATGAGCGGAAGTACAGCACCTTCTTGGCCTCTACCTCGCCGTCCGACACTTCCGTTTCCGACTGGAGGCTCGCCCGTTCACAGCGTTCGTGGACCACAAACCGTTGACCTTCGCCATAGCCAAAGCTTCTGAGCCGTTGTCGGCTAGTCTGC
This sequence comes from Somniosus microcephalus, assembly GCF_052327205.1. NCBI lineage: Eukaryota > Metazoa > Chordata > Chondrichthyes > Squaliformes > Somniosidae > Somniosus > Somniosus microcephalus. The sequence goes on along the minus strand of NC_140995.1, from coordinate 96,203,378 downwards.
AACGCCAGCTGTCCTTCATCTCAGAGTTCACAATGGACATCCAGCATGTGGCTGGGAAAGACAACCCCGTCACCAACTGTCTCTCCCGTGCCGTCGCCAGCGCCGTACACCTCGGCATCGACTACACCCGCATGGCGGCCGACCAGGCCTCCGACCCGGACGTCCAGGCCTACAGGACGGCGGTCACGGGCCTTCAACTAGCGGACGTCGCATTCGACGATGCCGGCACCACACTCCTGTGTGACATCTCCGTTGGGCAGCCACGTCCCGTCATGCCCGACGGGTGGAGACGGCAAGTTTTCGACGCCGTCCATAATCTTTCCCACCCGGGCAGGAAGCCATCACAGAAGCTGGTGGCGGCTAAGTTCATCTGGCACGGGCTCAGATAAGACGTTCGCAACTGGGCCAGCACCTGCGTGGTATGTCAACGCTCGAAAGTGCATCGCCATACTAAGGCCCCGATGGTGCCTTTCGCGGTGCCCGAGAGGCGGTTCGACCATGTTAATGTGGACCGGTGGGGCCTCTGCCGCCCTCCCGCTGGTTCACCCACCTCCTCACAATGGTCGACAGAACCACCTGATGGCCGGAAGCCGTCCCGCTGTCTTCAACGACGTCCGCCGATGTGGCTCGGGCCTTCACCAGCAATTGGGTCGCCCGGTTCGGCGCCCCATCTGACATTTCCTCCGACTGGGGGCCCCAGTTCATGTCAGAGCTCTGGAATGCTGTCGCCCGAGACCTCGGGTTGAGACTCCACCGCACCACAGCATACCACCCTCAGGCTAACGGACTGTGCGATCGGTTTCATCGCTCCATGAAGGCTGCGCTCTGGGCCAGCCTCTGGGACGACAGTTGGATCGACAGACTCCCGTGGGTCATGCTGGGACTCTGGACCGCCCCCAAGGAGGACCTCCAGTCCTCGTCCGCCGAGCTTGTCTACGGACAGCCGCTGCGGGTTCCCGGGGACTTCGTCCCCAACGCAACGGAACCTTGGTCCGCAGCCCATCAGCGGTCCGACCTTCTGGACAACGCCAAGGTTTTCGCACCAGTGCCCACGTCGCAGCACGGCCTCCCGCAGTCCCATGTTCCATTCAACCTTCGTGCGGCGGAGTACGTTTTCGTCCACCACGACGCCCACCGGGGACCTCTTCAGCCTCCCTATGATGGACCATTCCGCGTCCTGGAAACTGGGGGCAAGACCTTCGTAGTGGATGTTGGCGGTAAGCCGGACTGCATTTCCGTGGACCGTCTTAAGCTGGCCCACCTGGATCTGGCCCAACCCATTGAGTTGGCACAGCCCCCGAGGCGGGGCCGACCTCCGGTTTCTGCACCCTCAGTCCACCACCGAGCGCCCGAGGTCCCTCCAACGAACCCCCCGGTCCCCGCCCCGGAATTGAGGAGCCGTTCCGACCATGTGATCCGGCCCCTCCAACGACTGACATTGCCAGTGCTAGTGAATTCTGGGGAGACGTATGTGGCGGAGACCACATAGGGACAATAACACAATTCACAATGTATAGCCAATGTTGTTATATGTAACTAAACACAATTCACTATGTATAGCCAATGTTGTTATATGTACGTATTTGGTTTGGTTATCGGGGCAGGGTCCCTTTAAGAGCGTCGGTAGCGTGATGACGTCATGCGTCGGTAGCGTGATCATGTCATAGCCCTGCAATGAGGCTGAGACCCTCAGTCCTCATGGAGAGTGAATAAAGTAACACGCGTTTTGCCTTTGCCGCAACAAAAGTCTCAGAGCCTGTTGATTTCTAGCGACTCCAACAAGACTGTCTTTTTGCAAGATGGAAAAAAGTGAGTGCATTTCACTTCAAATGGCAAAGCTGACAGAACTTTTAATTTAGAATACTAAGTAAGAAACAAACGAGTCGACTAAACTGGTCATCAGCTGAAAGTGATGCTAGAAATTGTTTATTCAGGTGACATCTACGATTGAAACTTTCTTCCGATTTTCTGCAAGAGGACACCAATTACAATACAAGTCCCACACATGACACAACCTAAGGCATTGAATGAACACAGTTTTAGTCCTCTGAAGAATTCATGAGTTAGATCATCCACATGATGCAGACATCAAACTCAGCAATGTGGCTTAGGCATTGTCTTGGTATGTAGAAAATAATTAGCTGAACCTTTTTTGGATGAAAATACCACCAGCGTTGACCTGTGCCCAGATTTTTGTCAGTTTATCTAAAAATAAAGTAGTATAGAACATTATAAAAGTAGAAAACTACCTTATCAGGATCTATGCAGCCATTAGTACATTCTCCTTTCACAGTCCTTGAACTATCAGAAAATGTTGCTAATCCCTGACTAGGTTCTAAATTCCATTGGGAAGTGTTCAGGGAAGTATGGTGCTGTAATTGTAACATGCCATTGAAGTGCTGCTTTCAGCATTTTAAAAACAGAATTTGTGTCAAAGATAGATTTATTAAATGGTATTAGTGCCAGCCCTGGCAAAACTATGCTTCCTATTCTTGCACCTGACCATTTTTGTCATTCCAGTCAGCTACCAAAATAACCCCATATACACTTAGAATGGCAAGAGCCCTCCTTCCATGCCCAAGACTATTGTAGCTATGTTTCTTGGGCAGGACTTGATGTGGCATTATTACATGGACTAAGACTAATTCTTGATATTATGGTTATGGATAGAGAGATTTGTTCATCTCAGAGTATCCATTTCATGCACAATCTTGATGTTTTTGATAATTCTAATAGAAGTTTCTGAATATGTGTATTTATCAATGTGCTGAAGGTAGCAATTAAAATTTTAAAATTCGTACACATTTGTTTTGTGTAGAACAACAACAACTTGCATTTATATAGTGCCTGTAACATAGTAAAATGCCCCAAAGGGCTTCACGGGAGTGTTATCAGACAAATTTTGACACCGAGCTATATAAGGAGATATTAGGACAGGTGATCAAAAGCTTGGTCAAAGAGCTAGGTTTTACGAAGAGCATCTTAAAGGAGGAGAGAGGTAGTAAAGCAGAGATGTTTAGGGAGGGAATTCCAAAGCTACGGGCCTAGACAGCTGAAGGCACGGCCACCAATGGTTGGGCAAAGGAAATCAGGGACGCACAAGAGGCCAGAATTGAAGGAACACAGAGATCTTGGAGGGTTGTAGGGCTGGAGGATGTTAGAGATAGGGATGGGCGAGGCCACGGAGGGATTTAAACACACAGATGAGAAATTTTAATTTGAGGCATTGTTGGACCGGGAACCAATGTAGGTCAGTGAGCACAGGGGTAATGGGTGACAGGGACTTGGTGCAAGTTAGATATGGGCAGTAGGGTTTTGGATAAGCTCAAGTTTACAGAGGGTGGAAAATGGGAGGGTACTGGAAGTGTGCCACCTGCCATATTGAATCTGTAGGCATCCAGGTCATGCGACAGACCTATGCGGCAACCTCATTATAGTATTAAAATAAGGGTGCTACTCTGGTTGTATCTAATATTAAATCAGCCCATAATCTCCTTCGTTCTAACAAAAAAAATTCCAAGTCTTTCTTCATATTTATTTTCCCTCATACCAGGCAGCAATCTGTGTTGTATCCTCACTATTGCCTGAACATCTTTCTTATAGCGTGGATCTGTAAACTACACACAATACTCCAACTGTGGTCTTACTATGCTTTTATATAGATTCATCATTACATCTCACCTTTCATATTCTTTACTTCTTGCCATAAACCCACCATTCCATTAGCTTTTTTTTACATTGTTGTCCACTTGAGGTGTTGCTTTTATCTCTTGTGAACCAAACCCCCAAATTCCTCTGCTCTTCCACATCACTGAGCCCTGCCCATTCAAAGTATATAAAAATGCATAGAATTTGCAGGCCATTCAGCCTAACTGGTCTATACCATTGTTTATGTTCCATACAAGCCTCTTCACTGCTACTTCATCTAACCCTATCAGCATATCCTTCTATTCCTTTCTCCCTCATGTACTTATCTAGCTTCCCCTTAAATGCATCTATGCTATTTCAAATCAAATCAAATCAAATCAACTTTTATTGTCATTGTTAGTGCACAAGTGCAGTACAACGAAATATAGGCTTGCGGCTCCCGAGAGTGTACAATTTGGATTAGGACACTTAAACATTTCAACATACATTTGTACATATATATTAGCATAAATATGACCATAATAAAGTGCATCGGCAGATGTGCAGGCTTTCGTGTTTATTTGTGGAGTTCAGTAGGATGACAGCCCTGGGAAAGAAGCTGTTCCTAAATCTGGTCGTACGGGTGCGAATGCATCTGTAGCGTCTTCCAGATGGTAGGAGGGCGAACAGACTGTGGCTGGGGTGGGTAGGGTCTTTGATGATGGACCGTGCCCTCCGTAGGCAGCGTTTCTGATATATATGTTCTATGGTCGGTAGCCGGGTGCCGGTAATGCGTTGGGCAGTTTTGACTACCCGCTGCAGGGCTTTCCGGTCATGGGAGCTACAGCTGCCGTACCATACCGTGATACAGTTTGTCAGGATGCTCTCTATAGTGCAGCGGTAGAAGTTAGAGAGGATCGGGGGTGACAGATTACATCCCTTCAGCCTCCTCAAGAAATATAGGCGCTGCTGGGCCTTCTTCACCAGAGAGGAGGTGTTGAGGGACCAGGAGAGGTCTTCCGTGCCTCAATTACTCCTTGTGGTAGCGCATTCCACATTCTTACTATTCCCTGGGCAAAGAAATTTCTCCTGAATTCTTTATTGGATTTTTTAGTGACTATCTTATATTCATGTCCCCTAGTTTTTGAGCCATCTTCTCTATGTTTATTCTGTCAAGCCGCTCATAATTTTATAGACCTCTGTTAGGTCACCTCTCAACCTTCTATTTTCTACAGAAAAGAGCACCAGCCTGTTCAGTCTTTCCTGATAGGTATAACCTCTCAGTTCTGGTGTCATCCTTGTAAATCTTTTTTGCACCTTCTCCAGTGCCTCTATATCCCTTTTTAATATGGAGACCAGAACTGTGCACAGTACTCCAAGTGTGATCTAACCAAGTTTCTATGCAAGTTTAACAAAATCTCTCTGCTTTTCAATCCTATTCCTTTAGAAATGAACCCCAGTGCTTTATTTGCATTTTTATTACTTTTTTACAGTATAATTATTATTACTTTTTATTAACCAAAATGTATCCCTAAAAAAGTTGAATTCTTAAAGCTGGGACTGACGGATTGATGGTGATTTATCATTTGGTTCGGTATTTGACTTTTCAGACTGTTGTTTCTAAATGGATGTGGAACTCGGCCTTGAATAGCTGATATAGATTTGGAGGAGGAAGGAGAGTAAAGACATAGGGAAGAAAGGCAGTTGGATTACACCTTGGAATCAGCCCAGGGATCAAGTTTTCAGACCAGGGACACCTACCTGGCCATGTCTGAGGAGACCTGCCTCCTCTTCACTTCATGGGGAAGGATGTGACCTGGTTACGGGAACCCAACTTGTAGACTAATTCTAGTACAGGGTCTGCCCCGCGTATTGTTGCGAGTGTCACCACAGCATTAAACTCTTATGCAGATCCTTTCAAACCACCACTGATGCTATTTGCCATGTTAGTCAGACATCAACCGATACATTAAAAAGGTGACAGAACCTTGTTTGCCACTTTTATCTGTTTCTCCCTCCAAAATGGTTGAGGTGGCACAGTGCTTTCACCAAATGGTAGGGTTCTCTAATTTTAGGGCCTTATTCATGGCACATATGCAACCATCAAGCCCCTGATAACAACCCCATTGCATACTTTAATAGGAAAGGTTATCATTCTGACAGCATTTCAGATCACAGGAACAGGATAATACAGGTGAATATGTGATACCCTGGCAGCAACCACAATACCTTAATTTTCCAATAGTCCACTGTGCCAGCACTGTTTCAAGGAGCCAGTAGATTGTATGGATTGCTAACAGCCAAAGGTTAAAAGCTTGGAGTCCTAGCTACTAACGTAAGTGGGAAACCCCCAAACAGATTTCAAAAAGAAATACAGTGAGGCCAATAATTCCATCCTGATTGCAGTAGAAGATGCAGCTCACGTGCTGAAACAGAGATTCCACTGTCTAGGCAGATTGGGGTCGATATTAATGCAGAGGCGGGATCTGAGCAGGGGGGCGATGGCAGGTGCGAAATGCAGCAGTTCATGGGATGCGTGGGAATGTCCGAGTTCAACAGGGATGCTCATTACTATTTTACTTCCGGGTTTCGCATCTCCAAGGCACATGACCGGGCGTGATGCACGCCGCATGAAGTGATTTCACCTCGACTATTTAAAGGGCCACTACAAAGATGGAATTTAGAGGAGTTGGGAGCGTTGAAGGAGAGAGAGAAAAATTTAGAAGGCGTGGCTGAAGGTGGCTGAAGAGGTCAGCAGCAGACACGTACCTAGATTCATTGCAGGAAGCATTTTAATAACCTAACCAAGGCATGTAGCAATAATAGAGATGTAATATTAAGAAACTTTAATTACCCTAATATAGACTGGGAAAAACATTGTGCTAAAAGTAGGGAAGGAAAGGAACTTTTGATATATACACAGGAGAACTTTCTCGATCAATATGTCTCCAGTCCAACAAGGAAGGAAGCAGTGTTGGATCAGTGTAGGGCAAGTGGAGTGTGTTACATTAGGAGATCATCCAGCTAACAGTGACCACAACATAAATCGGTTTAGCGTAATTATGGAAAGAGACCAGAAAATATTGAAGGTAAAATGCTCAACTGGGGAAGAGCTAAATTCAGTGATTTAAGGAGGGACCTAGCACAGCTAGATTGGAAAAGGTGATTGCAGGGTAAAGCAGTAATGGAGCAATGGAAGGCATTCAGGGAAGAGATAGTTCAGGTACAAACTAGGCATATTCCTTTGAAGGGAAAAGGTAGAGTATCCAAAGCTAATGCGCGCTGGATGACAAAGGAAATAAAAGTTAAAATAAAACAGAAAAAGGAGGCTTATGACAAATGTCAGGAGTAAGATTCAGTTAATATGCAGGAAGATTATGGAAAGTACAGGAGGGAATTGAAAAAGTTAATACGGGAGGCAAAGAGAGGTTACAAGAAAAGATTAGCTGGCAACATTAAACTGAACCCTAAAACATTTAATAAGCATAAGCGTAAGCGGTTAGCAAGGGAAAAAGTTGCGCCTATTATGGAAACAAAGGGAACTATATAAGAAAGGGCAGAGGGATAAACCAGGAAACTACAGGCCATTCAGTTTAACATCGGTGGTGGGGAAGTTATTGAAAACTATTATCAGGGACAAAATAAACTTTCATTTGGAAAGGCATGGGTTAATCAAGGAGAGCCAGCCTGGATTTGTTAAAGGCAAATCATGTCTGAAAAATTAGATTCAATTCTTTGATGAGCGAACAGAGAAGGTTGATCTAGGTAGTGCAGTAGACGTTGTTTATATGGACTTTTGGGAGGCATTTGTCAAAGTGCCACACAGGAGGCTTATTAAGAAGATGGAAACCCATGGAATTAGGGGGAAGTGGCGGTATGGATACAAAATTGGCTCAGCGACTGGAAGTTGGTGGATGGATGTTTTTCAGACTGGGAGTTGATTTGCAGTGGTGTTCCCCAAGGGTCAGTTTTGGGTTCATTATTCTTTTCCATTTTTATAAATGACCTAGACTCAGGTTTAGGGAGTAGCATTATAAAGTTGCAGATGATACAAAACTTAACAAAGTAGTAGATAGTGATGAGGATAGTTATAGACTTCAAGGTGACATAGATAGGATGATGAAATGGGCAGAAGCATGGCACATGGAGCTTAATGCGGAGAAGTGTGAAGTGATGCACTTTGGGAGGATTAATATGGAAAGATAATATATTGTAAATGGCACAATTTTGAAAAGTGTAGATGAGCAGAGAGACATTGGTGTCCATATACTCAAATCCTTAAAGGTGGCAGGGCAAGTTGATAAGGTAGTTAAAAAAAGCATATAGGTTACTTGGGTTTATAAATAGAGGAATAGAATATTAAACCAAGGAGATCATGCTAGCACTGAATGGCACCTCCAGACCGGGCAGGCACCTGAAGCCCATCTTGAGAATGCTGATGGCTTGCTCGATGACACATCTGACTGTCCTATTGCTCATGTTGTAACAGTCTTGGTCTTCTTTGGTGTGGTTTCTCAGAGGTGTCATCAGCCAGGTTTGATGGGGGTATCCTTTGACGCCTAGCAGCCACTGTAGAAACAGGGGGGGTTACTGGGGTTATTGTCTCCACCAGTCAGAAGTATCTGAGCTACTCCAGAGCCCCGTGTGGTTTTGAATCGCTCTCCTTTTCTGGTTCTGACCGCCAGACTTATTTCAGTAGCGATGTAGACAAAACGAGACTCGTGGTTGGGTGCAAAGAAGACCAGTATTTATTGAAAATAAGAATAAATTGAAAATAACGATGAATACAGCACTCTTTTACTTAATACAGCACTCTTTTACTTAATACAGCACTCTTTTATTTAATACAGCACACCTTTGCTTAATACAGCACACCTTTACTTAATACAGCACACCTTCGCTTAATACAGCACTCTTTTGCTTAATACAGGACACCTTTGCTTAATACAGCACTTTTACTTAATAGGGGAGGAGAAACGGACACATCGAGTGAAAATTGACTAAAATTAAAATTTAACAAAATTCCCCTTTAATTCCCACCCCTAATACCTATCTAGGTTGCCTTGTAAAGGGCCAGAAAGTTTTATGCTCACCAGCAAACACCTGCTCCATGCCCCTGCGGTCTGTCTTAGATTCTTCGCCGCCCCGAAGTAGAGATACCCCAGTAATTCAAAAGTAACTGCTGGTATTCCACTTCTTTGGGCGGGCTGCTGAGCTGTTCTTCCTGTAGGCAGGGCATGGAGGCGAGGCAGCAGAGAGAGAGAGAGAATGGCTTCCTGAGGGGCTATCTTTATACCCCATTGGGAGCCGTAATCTTCGCGCCCAAATCTGGATGTATCTGGGCTATACAAAAGGGACCGAACTGTCCCCATTGACTGTAATGGGTTTGAATGTGTTACCCATTCATTTAAACTGGTTTTCAACCACTTTAAAATGTCCCACTGAATTTCAGTCAACAGCACTCAAGTGCTTTGTAAACAAACCATTGTCCTGCGGTCACCACCCAACCGCAATTGATTGACAGCTTTAAGTACTTAAGCCTTTGAGTCAACATTGTAGAGAGTTCTGTAAACAAACATCCTTTGTCCTGTGGGTGAAACTTCCTAAACTGCAGTTGATTGACAGTTTCAAGTACTTCAACATTCGCGCAGGCTGGTGTTTTTTTCAAATCTTTTGTCAGCCCGTGATTGAAGATATACAGCCAGGCTGTCTTTTGTCTTCTGCCATGAGGCCTGACAGCCATTTTTGATGCTCTGGGTTTTTAAGGTATAGTCCACCCAGGTTTTTTTTAAATCAAAAATAATCTTCGGGGGCTGTAGAAATTTTCCGAAATTCTTGCGAACCTTACACCACCCCTTAAGGACGGTTCCAGGTACAAACAGGTCAGGGATGTTGGACTGCCACAGTAAGAAAGCATCATGGCAGCTCCCAGACCACAGACCTGCATGAAACTTTTCTTGTGGTTGCACACCAGCTAAACATTGATGGAATGAAATCCCTTGCAGTTGACAAATGCTCCGGGTTGATCTCGTGGTGCTCGGATTGCCATTTGTGTGCAATCGATGGCACCCTTCACCTGTGAGAAGCCAGGCATAGATGCGAATCCGAGTGCCTGCACATTCTGGCGATTTTCATCACCGGGGATGTTTACATACCTTCCAGCCCTGGCAAACAATCTATCCGTCACATGCCATATGCATTTATGTGCAGCTGACTGTGAGACCCTCGATATGTCCCCGATAGTGCCCTGGAAGGAACCAAAGGCAATACAATTGGTGACTTTCGCCTGGTTATGCATGGCCACCAGGACCAGCAGGCCGCAGGTCTTCTTCTAGAAGGCTGCAGATGTCTGTGACCACCTGACGTGACAATCTCAGCCTCCAGAGGCACTGCTCCTCCAAGAGGTCAAGGAAGCTGATCCTTTGTCTGTAGACCCTGTTATGTGGGTAGTGCGTCCTGCGACCTCGACCCCTCTGTTGCTCCCCTCTATTGTCCACCTGCAGCTCCCTCCACAGCATGCCCATGCTGTGGATGCTGATTGTCCTCATCTGTCAATCTAAGGCAGCCATGGCGCCACATATTCTCAGGTTCTCTGTCTGAACACCTCCAAACTGTAGAAATAACTCTCCCACAGCAAGTACTCTCACCAAACTGTTTCCCAGAGGGAACTGAGAAACCAGCTGTGATCATAGAGCCTTTATTCAGGTCAGGCTCCTGACCTTTAACCATCCCCCTAAAGGACCACTCAATCTCGCCTCCGCTTCACTGGCGAGTTTCCCAAACCTTTGATTAGAACTGGAAGATGTTAGAGATGAGCAGTTTTTAAGCAAGTGGAGAGTTAGGAATAAGGGGCCGGGGAGGGGGGTGTGGTGGGGTGGTGTCAGGAAAGATAGAAACTGCTTTAATATAGTGCCTTTCATGATCTCAGGTTGTCTCAAAATGCTTTACAACCAATGAAGTATATTTTAAGCGTAGTCGCTGTTGTAACTGTAAGTATCAACGCAGGCCCCAAGGATTTATTTTTGTATCGTACATTTTGAATGACTGTTACAGCTGATTTGACCAACAGCCTGTTTGGAGAAGATGGGATAGCCCCGAAAGGTGGGAACCGGACATAAGAGGGCCATTCTAAATTAATGGGAAGCCACTTAACCCAGGATCAGGTGAGAAGTGCGGCCCATCATCTGCCATTAACACCAGCACCTAGATGGGATAGCCCCAAAAGGCAGGAAACCAGACAAAGAAGACAAAGAAGGGTGATTAAAAAGACATCACTGCAACTGCACAGCACAGAATGAACTTTTAGGATATAGAGAAGGCAGCTTTGGCCATTCTCTCTCATTCTCTCTCTCTCTCTCTCTCTCGCTTGCTCTAAACCACCACGAGTGACAAGAGCCTTGCCTTGCTCTTCGACTGTAGGAACGAACCTCAAAACTGGGACTTAGATACTGCATCGGCGATACGGAACCAGGAGACACGTTCTACACAGGGGAGCAGTGAGCAAGAACACAGACAATCAGGGTGAGCATTGTCCAAGCCCATGCATCCTTAAGACCACCGGTACTGTGTGAGGGGGTGTTGTGTGTCCCAACCAATCCAGAGGGGTTTAGTGGGGAGGTTCTGTGTGTATTATATAGTGTATGTTCCGGGGTTTGTGGGACAAGTCCATGTTATACTCTGTATTGCAGCACAGTGTGATTTTAGGCGTCTTAATCTGAGACAGGGGCCTGTTCGACGGGCCAAGTTGTATTGTTGTACTGTTTTTTTTACGCCACCAGGCATTTTACGTACTGGAGGCAGGTGTGTGTTAACCTTAATAAAAACACCGTACGGTTGAGTCCGAAAACCTTGTCTGTGTTCCAATCCTGTTCACCGTAATTCCTGTCGTATAGAACTAAGTAGGAGGGGTGATTCGAACCACCAAGGCAAACCACCTACAGAATTGCCGACCGTTGGCAGCACAGTGGCATAGTGGTTAGCACTGTTGCCTCACAGCGCCAGGGACCCGGGTTCAAATCCGGCCTCGGGTGACTGTCTGTGTGGAGTTTGCACATTCTCCCCGTGTTTGCGTGGGCTTTCTCCGGGTGCTCCGGTTTCCTCCCACAGTCCAGAGATGTGTGGGTTAGGTTGATTGGCCTGACAAAAATTGGCCCTTAGTGTTAGGGGGGGATTAAATACATGGGGTTACGGGGATAGGGCTTGTGTGGGATGGCTGTCGGTGTAGGGACCGGGTGCTAGGGTTTGGATGATCAGCCATGATCTCGTTGAATGGCGGAGCAGGCTCGAAGGGCCGAATGGCCTACTCCTGCTCCTATCTTCTATGTTTCTATGTTGGCAGGACGATAGGTTGTGTGAACAGGTTCATGGAAAGTTTAGAGGGCAAGAGATCTGCAATGGGGGACAGAATTTCCTCCTATGTGTTTGGTAAAGTTAATGTGTCTCAGCAGTGGGTGCTGGAGATGTTGCGTTCTAACAGTCCTCAGGATAGGGCTGCTGAGTGGACAGGGAGCAAGGAGCATAAAAAGTCTAAGGAAAAGGCAATTTGGCTCCTGTGCCTGCCGAAACAGGTCCAACTGCTCAGGGAGCAGGTTGGAAAGCTGCAGGCCAAGCTCAGGGAATCAGAAGAAAAGTCAGATGCAAGGGGGGTAGTGGGTAATAGATTAATGGAGGAGCTGCGCGAGGAAAGACAGGGGAATTGCGCACAGGAGGAAACCTCCTGTAACACCAGGGAGTACCTGCAGTGCCAGGCCACGGAGGCCAAGCTCAATGAGCAGGCTGTAAGGGAGGAGAACGCCCGCTTAACGGGTAAAGTTGACGGGCTAGAGGGGCAGCTTAGAGACATAAAGGCAGCCTACAGAGTAGCCAGGAGCAGGGGGTACGAGGCTTTAAACCACAGGTCCTGCGAGGAAAGGATAGAAGGTCTGACCCAAACCCTGTCCAAAGCCAGAGGGATGGTTTGCTTAACAACCCCGGGGGAAGCTCGGGTGGACTGGGAAGAGGAAAGACAGGGATCTGAGGATTGGGTCTGGGATAGGGAAGCCCAACCGGCGCCGGGAGCACCACCGAGACCAACGTATCCTCTATAGCAGTAAAAGTACGGTCCGCCCGCACAAAACGGTGCTCAGGGCCCGCTGCAGAGCGATTATGTGGTCCCATTTACCAACCCACAACTGCAGGCTATGATAGCAAGCATGCCCAAATTAAGAAAAGAAGGGGACCCCTCCATTCACTTCATGGAAGTGGAGCAAATTGGGGGGATCAATGGGTGTAATGAGGGCAAAACTCACAGGCTGTTACTATTTTCCCTGGATGGAAAACTGTACCGGGCCCTGTCCGCAGCCACCAAGCTGGGGCAGGGAGCCTCGGCAGATTTAAAGGAGGAAATCCTGAGAGCCATGGGACATACCCAGGGTAGTCCCTTCTCCCGAGTGGAGAGAACGCTGCAGCTGGCTGGTGAAGCACCACAGGCATTCGTAGACAGGCTATGATGGCCGGTATACAAAAAGGCCATGGGTGGGATACTAGACAGGTTACAGCTGCAAGGGGACCCCAGGAATCACTGGCTCAGGACCCTCATGGCAAACAGTTTGCCACGAATAAGGGCAAAAGCAGAAGCCTGATTTCACTCTGAGGACCTCACGAATATGGAGGCCGACGTGCTCTGTAAGATGAACCTGGCCTTTAAAACCGGTTCAGAGGAGGAGGTCAAACCTATTAAAGGCAAGGTACATGAGAGAAAGGCCAGTGAGGGTAGCAAGAAGGAATGGCGTCAGGAAAAGGCAAGGACATGTTTCGGGTGTGGGAAGACGGGACACTGGAGGTGAGAGTGCCCGACCCAGAAAAAGGGGCAAGGCCGAGGGGATCCTCCGGTGCAAAAGGCACAGACTGTCGAGGCGAAGGGGGCGACCGGGGAGCCATTTGACATTCTGGTGGCTGCCCTTCAGATGGTTTTTGTGCAGGAGAAAGGGAGAGTAGACGCTGCCGCGAGCAGTGTGATCCCGACCACTCCCGTATCCCCAACACCCTGACTAGAGCGCTCCCAGCCTGAGTACCTGTGTCCGCTCACGTACGGTGAGTGGGGTAAACCTTGTGTGAAGATGGGGGAGGAGACGGTACATGGGAAGTACTTGGTGGACACTGGGGCCTCGAGCACAGTGATCCATTCAAGGGACCCGGCCAATTCACCCTGGTCTAGCAGGGTCCCATTCAGTCTCGTGGGGCTCACAGGGAACGAGCAGGTGGGGGCAATGTCCAAACCTTTGGCCATAGAACTAGGATCCCTCCATACCACATGGGAGTACATCCTGATAAAGTGGGAACAGCCAGGGTCAGGAGTCCTAGGGGCCGACTTTATGCTAGCCCATCATATAATTAGTGGATTTGAGGAATCACTGCTTATGGGGGGTAGCGGATTCAGATAAAGCCGAGGAGGTGCTAGTGATCCCAAGAGATAGGGAAGGAAGGGGTAGTGTGTGTACTATGAAGGCCAAGGGGAGTTACGACCTGGAGCAATTGGTCAGTAATACCCCAGCCAAGTATCAGACGAACATGAGAGAGAATCTCGCATCGTTCGCCACGCACAAGCACGACTGTGGCCAGGTGGCGGGGGTAGAAGTCCAGGTACACATGGGCCCCATGTCACAGCCACAAAAGCAGTATAATTTCCCCAGAGAGGCAGAAGCCGACTTGGAAATGGCACTGGGATCCCTGGTAGAACAGGAGGTGTTGAGGCCGATAGCCACCCATGTGAACTCACCACTCTGGCCGGTTAGGAAACCCGACCAGTCGTGGAGAGCCACCGTGGACTATCGGGTGCTCAATAAAAACATCCCAGCCTGCGCACCCACAGTCGTGGCTGTTGCCGATCTGATAGAGAGCATTCCAGCGACCGCAACCACTTTTGCGGTGCTGGATATCTCCAATGGGTTTTGGTCGATTCCTCTAAAAAGGGAAAACCAATACAAGTTTGCCTTTACTTTTAAAGGACAACAGTACACCTGGATAACAACAGAAAATGTTGGAAAAACTCAGCAGACGAGGCAACATCCGTGGAGAGAGAAATAGAGTCAACGTTTCAGGTCAAAACCCTTTGTCAAGACACCTGGACATGCCTTCCCCAGGGTTTTCATAACAGCCCTTCCATATTCCACCAGTGTATGGAGGACGCCTTAAAGGGTTTCAGCCGACCTCAGCAGCTAGTACAGTATGTGGGCGACTTGCTTTTGTTCTCCGCCGAGGGGGAGGAGCATGGGCTACTGCTGGCCGAGTTGCTTGAGCTGCTGAGGGAGGCTGGGTTTAAAGTAAGCCTGAAGAAAACCCAGATCGGCCACGAGGAAGTCAAATTCCTCGGGCTGACGGTAAGGACAGGGGAAAGGGCCATAGATGAAGTGAAAAGAAAGGCAGTACAGGAGTTACCAGTCCCCAAGGATGTAACAGGGGTGAGATCCTTCCTGGGACTCACAGGGTACTGCAGGGATTTTATTGAGGGTTACGCAGCCACGGCAGCCCCTCTGCTTTGGCTCCTCCGCAAGGGAGTCGGGTGGGAGTGGGACCAAAACTGCCAGGAAGCATTCACACGCCTCAAGGAGGATTTGCAGACAGCTCCCGCATTGGGAGCCATCAACGGTGGGGAGGAATTCTTTTTAGAGGTGGCAGCCAGCGGGGATAGCTCGAGTGCGGTGTTGCTCCAGGAGCGACACGGTAAGCTACGGCCCGTGGTCTACTCATCTAGGGTTCTTACCGAGGTAGAACAGGGATATTCCAACTGCGAGAGGCATCTCCTGGCCACGCATTAGGCCATAAAGCACTCACAGCTCTTTATGGGATCATTCCTGATAGTTCTACTCACCCACCATACCCACACTCAGATGTTGTTGGACGGGAGAATAAAGGACGGGACAGTGAGCAGTGCTCGCATTGCTCACTGGACTTTATTGCTCTCGCAGATGAATCTGAGAGTGCAGGGGTTGACCGAGCCCAAGTTGACAACGAATTTGATTTACCCAGGTACGGCCCACACGTGTACGGTAGAAGGGGTATGGGACGTGGATGTTGGCTTCCGGGCCGGGTTACACCCGACGGGCCGGGACATTTATGTGGATGGGTCCAGTTCGGTAGCAAAGGGGGAGCGCTTCACCAGGTGCGGGATTTATGACCCCACAGCTAAGATAGCTAAGGCCCTTAAACTCCCCAGCACCCACCCCGATGGGTTCCCCATCCCCTGCACCATCTGCTCGGATTCCATGTTTACATGTAATTTGTACACCGAGTACCTGGCCATCTGGGCTCAGCGCGGTTTAAAATCCACGGATGGGAAACCCCTAGCAACAGCACTGCTGCTAGGGAGGATTTTGGAGGTCACAGGCACCCAGGGAGATCACTATATACATAAGGTCAAGGTCCACTCTAAGGCAGAGCCCAGAGGGGAAGGTAACCAAAAGGCCGACAAGTTGGCCAAGCAGGGGGCCAGGGAAGGAGAATTCTATGAAGTAGGCCCGGTAGCAGCAATCCGGGACAAGGGAGGAACACCGGGGGTAACTTTGGCCCCGGACTTAAAACAAGTCCAAGCCCAGGATCCCGTCCTTAAGGCTATCCTGGGGAAGAAGGAAAAGGTCGAACAGATAGAGGGTCCGTTCAGAGCAGTGGACATTACCAATAAAGAGGGGATACTATTTAAAGGGGATCGGTGGATAGTTCCCAAGTGGTACCAGAGGGAATTCCTCCAGTTGGCCCACAGGGGCCCAGAAGCAGGACACCCAGGGCCGCAAACTACCTGGTAGAGGGTAGAACAGGCAGGGTGGTGGCCGCAAGTCAGGGAGGATATCCTCGACTTTTGCGCGGACTGCCTGGTGTGCGCAGCAAACAACCCTGATCCTCAGCGTAGGAAAGTCCCCATAGGACACACAAGAAGGGTAGAGGGACCATGGCAGTCCCTCCAGGTCGATTACATCGGACCACTACCCACCACACAGGCAGGTAACAAATACTGCCTAGTCCTGGCGGACGTGTTCTTCAAGTGGGTGCAAGCCTTCCCTTGCTGAGCAGCCATGGCTTTGGTGATGGCAAGGGTTCTGTTAAAGGAAGTGTTTTCCTGGTGGGGACTGCCACAGGTCGTGGAGTCTGACCAAGGGAGTCATTTCACGGGGCAAGTAATGCAGGCCACCTTGAAGCTTTTAGGGATTGAGGGGAAGTGGCATGTGGCTCACAACCCAGTCAGCAGGGGTTGTGGAGCACCTTAACCAGACGATTAAAGAAAGGCTAAGGAAAGAGACAGGGTCGTCCCTGAAAAAGTGGGATGAGGTCCTGCTGTTAGTTTTAATGGGTGTCCTGGCCAGCCTCTCCAGAAGCACAGGGTATTCCCTGCATGAGCTCATGACCGGGAGGGTCATGCGCACCCCCACGCACGTTTTGGCACCGGTCCTAACAGAAGCCCAAGTCTGGGAAGTGAACCGGGACAAGTTTGTACAGAATCTGTATGATAAATTAAAACAGATTCACTGGCAGGCAGCCAGTAACATGGGGAACCAGCACCGGAAAAATCGGTTGCTGTTCGAGCCCCAGAAAACCCACGAGTGGAAGGTGAGAGACCAGGTAATGGTACGGAACTATGCCCGGGTAGGGGCATTTGAGCCCCTATACATGGGGCTGTATAGCATAGTGGACAAGGGGCAAGCCCCATGGTGTACGCGGTTAAACTCCCAAAACGCACAAAGTGGTTCCATATTAACCAGTGCAAGCGGTTTAACCCAGGGGAGAGAACAACAAAAGTCAAACGACACCAAGACCCAATAATGAGCATGGTGGACGCGAGTCTTCCTCCCATGATTTGGGACGGCGATGACCCGGTGGTCGGGACAGTAAGGAGGAGCAGTAGGGTTGGTTATCTTAAATTTAACCCGGGTGCAGCTGCACGAGTGGTGTCCGAAGGAGACTGAGCGGTTTTATGAAGCCCTTATTAAAGAAATGTTCCACCAATTTTTCAAGCTCAGCTGCGGGGATGTGAGTCGGGAGAAACTGTATGGCATGGATGTGCACGATAGAGGCAAACCGGGTCGATAACATTGGCGTCTTGAGGGACGGGGTGCATGTGTGGTATCATGGGGCCCCACCATTTGTTATAAAGTGGGAGCATGCCATGACCGGCACTGACCTCAAGGGGTGCCAGAGCAGGGGCGCACACGTGATATTGTGTCCCCAGCACCTCAACGCATTCGATCAACCAGTGTGTGGGTTTGAATCGGAAAGTGCAGAGCCCATTAATTGTACCATGGAGGTGATGGCCCAGAGCCACGTTCCACCTCAGGTAGCATACGTGGGCGACAGGACGTACTGCGTCACGACAAGCGTGGTACACAACGACACTTGGTGCCCAGTCACCGATTTGACTTTCTGCTTCCAACACCACACAGAAGTTCAGGTGGTGCAAGAGCGCATCCTTCCCATTTCAGAGCCATCCACAGTACACCTCATGGTAAACAACACGGTACAGAATCTGCAGCAGTACATTACACGGTTTGGGTATGAGATACGGCCACTGCCCGAACACCTCACAAAATTAATAAAAGCCATTGAGCTGTCACAAAAACATTTTTACACGCTCGAACAGCGAAACCAGGACACAGGTGAGGAAATTAAAGGGATGATTTCCCCGCCCTGCTGGGACATTGGGTTAAATGTCGAGATCCCTCCGTGGATCCGGATATGTTCGCCCGCTCTTGTAACTATACAGAGTTTGGTGGTATTGTACTTGTTACGGCTCTCCTGTAAAAAGCGAAGCAAGGCTCTCTGAAGTCGTTGGCAGGCCCTGATTAAAGGGTAACCAGGAGTTTTGTTCTCTGTAAAAAGTTGTATAAGTATGTATTTGTGATTAAAGAACAGAACCTGGGGATTTTAAAGGTAATGAACAGTTTGGCTGGGGCTCACGATGATTCTACAGAGTGGAAGAAGACAAGGATGCTTGATATTCCAGTGGGGACATTGAAATATCAAAGAGGGGGTCT
The DNA here is from genome assembly GCF_052327205.1 of Somniosus microcephalus. Taxonomy (NCBI): domain Eukaryota; kingdom Metazoa; phylum Chordata; class Chondrichthyes; order Squaliformes; family Somniosidae; genus Somniosus; species Somniosus microcephalus. Next base: position 96,184,752 of record NC_140995.1, on the reverse strand, counting down.
GTAAGCGTCAACGCAGGCCCCAAGGATTTTTTTTGTGTATCGAACATTTTGAATGACTGTTACTGCTGATTTGACCAAAAGCCTGTTTGGAGAAGATGGGAGAGCCCCGAAAGGTGGGAACCGGACAAAAGAGGGCCATTGTAAATTAATGGGAAGCCACTTAACCCAGGATCAAGTGAGAAGTGCGGCCCATCATCTGCCATTAACACCAGCACCTAGATGGGATAGCCCCGAAAGGCAGGAAACCAGACAAAGAACTAAGAAAGGGTGATTAAAAAAACATCACTGCAACTACACAGACCAGAGTGAACTTTTGGGATATAGAGAAGGCAGCTTTGGTCATTCTCTCTCATTCTCTCTCTCTCTCTCGCTTGCTCTAAACCACCACGAGCGACAAGAGCCTTGCCTTGCTCTTCGACTGTAGGAACGAACCTCGAAACTGGGACTTAGATACTGCATCGGCGATACGGAACCAGGAGACATGTTCTACACAGGGGAGCAGCGAGCAAGAACACGGACAATCAGGGTGAGCATTGTCCAAGCCCACGCATCCTTAAGACCACCGGTACTGTGTGAGGGGGTGTTGTGTATCCCAACCAATCCAGAGGGGTTTAGTGGGGAGGTTCTGTGTGTATTATATAGTGTATGTTCCGGGGTGATTTTAGGCGTCTTAATACGAGACAGGGGCCTGTTCGACGGGCCAAGTTGTATTGTTGTACTGTTTGTTTTACGCCACCAGGCATTTTACATACTGGAGGCGGGTGTGTGTGTTAACCTTATTAAACACCGTACGGTTGAGTCCGAAAAGCTTGTCTGTGTTCCAATCCTGTTCACCGTAATTCCTGTTGTATAGAACTAAGTAGGAGGGGTGATTCGAACCACCAAGGCAAACCACCTACAAACGTAGGGAAACACAGCAGTCAATTTGCACACAGCAAGGCCCCACAAACAGCAATGAAATAAATACATTCTGTTATAGGTTTTAGTTGAGGGATAAATGTTGGTCAAGACACTGCGAAAAATCCACTGCTTTTCTCCAAACAGTGCCGTGGGATCGTTTACATCCACCTGAGAAGGCAGGTCTACCGTCTCATCCAAAAGACAGTGTAGCACTCTCAGTCCTACACTGCAGGCCCAGCCTAGATTAAGTTTCTAGAGAGGGGCTTGAACCCATAGACGTTCTGACTCTGAGGCAAGTGTGCTATCACTGAGCCAAGGCTGCCACCTTGCGCAGGTGTTGAAAATGATCAGCATGTGCTGTATCCTGCTGTCAGCCTCTTCAACTCACTTCGAAAATAGTAACAGATCAGTCTTTAAGAAGGATTCGGAGAACACCTGGATACCCATTACTCTATGTTCAGACAGTTCAATGAACATTGAGAGGAAATGTTTGCTGAAAGACTGTCAAGTTCATTTTCCCCGTGTCTATTTCTAGTGGGAGGGAAAGCAATATGATGCCTTGCTTGATTGGTGGATTTTGTTCATTAATGTATAATGTGGCAATAAGTGACAAGTGGCCTCTACAGATATTTTTATGATTAGTATACTGAATGCAAGAGGTCAAGAACAACATTTGTTGATCAGAATTGGGAGTAAGGCATAGAAAGCAAGGACATTTTTACTCCTGCATATCTTTCACTTGTCAGCAGAAAATTATCTGTGCTTGGTTAAATAAATCAATTCCTTTGACTGCATCTGGTGAACCTGAGAGTTAATGCTGATCACAAATGCCAAAGATAAAATGTAACTTGCCTAGCAGTTCCTATTACATAGATCACACCAAAAAAAAAATCATCATTAAAAGAATTCCAAATAGTAAAGAAGTGACTCTTTCTCTCAACAGTGATCCACAGATCTGCAGTGTGCATTGTATCACAAGCTGCTGTTTGAATTTAACTCCTTGCTGCAGCAACTCAATGGAGACAGTTTGGATTATAAACCTGCAATCGATGTACATCAGAGGCGTGTTTTGCCCCTGGCACTGTGCAACATACATTACTTTTCTTACAATCTTCAGAACTCACCATGATTAGTTGTGGATGGATATTTGGTCCCAACTTAGAGTCCAGTTAGCTAAGGAGTGATTCCATAGCATTATAGCAGTCATAAAAACAATTGCTTTATCTGCTACCTTAACAGATTGCTTGTAATAAAAATTAAGTATTTTTTTTAGTTTTGTCTGGCTGGCTGTCCATTTAAATCCGGTTACCATAATAAGGGGCTAGATCTTCCATTCCACTGTTATACCAATAGAAGTGCAGTGTGCCAGGAGATGTGCCCACAATAAGATCAAATTTCCAGCCTGAGGGTGATTGAAATTTTTGAAGTTGGATCCCTGACCTCCGCCAGAGACTGGAGGGCAGAGGTGGGGAAGTGTCGGAGCTTGGCTGTGTCAGCCCTCAGAAGCCTACTGCGGTGCAGAGTGGCCAACGCTTTCAATGCTAATGTTGCACATTTTTTTTCAATTCCAAATTTTTAAAAGCTTCGACTAACCCTATGCGAATGGTTGTTCTGCAATCAACTGCATAGGCTTTTGGGCCAGTGATATTTTAAAGGGCCCCTACACCACCCATAGTAACGTTGGATGTTAAGAATTAACAGGCATCCCTTTACGGTCAGCGTTGTCATGGCATGAATGATGGGAAATACGTTAGATGGCATATTTCTGTTATTGCATAAAAATTACATATGCCCATTGATACTTGGAATGACATATTGTGCTCTCTCCATCATTTCTTAGAATCATAGAATCATACAGCATGAAAGGAGGCCTGTGCTGACTCTTTGAAAGAGCTATCTAATTAGTCCCGTCTTCCCTGCTCTTTCCACAGAGCCCAGCAAATGTTTGCTTTTCAGGTATATTATTCAATTCCCTTTTGAAAGTTGAATCTGCTTCCATAACCCTTTCAGGCAGTGCATTTCAGATTATAACAACTGCATAAAAAAAATTCTCCTCATATTGCCCCCTGATATTTCTGGTGGAAAATCTCAGAAACGGCAAGGCAAACCTAGAGTTGCTGAAACAGCTCAGGAAAAAGTTTCTGCTGCATGGCACTGGCATTATGCTAGCTCACCGGCATAACAATTTGACAGCTCAAGGGATGCCTCGGCAAAGGAGTTTAAAAAAAAAACAGCTGCTGTTAGAAACCCTGTCCACAGCCCAGATAAATATAATTATTGTATAGTTTTCGCTGTTATTTCCAAGGTTCCAAGCTTGAAAGAGGAGCCAAACCACAAAATTTAAACATAACTGATGCTGTTATATTGATTCATTTATGTGTATGACAGGCTTTGGTGGTGAGCCACTTCAGGAGGTGAGCCACTTGCTGCAAAATTATCTTTGCAACAGTAATACATTTTTAACAACTTACGGGGAAAAATTTGTGTGGCTTGCTCCACACGTTAGCGCCACAAGATGGCACAAAAATGCCGTTGACAGCTGTAACGACAGCTGATGTCGGTTCCAGCGCTACACGCCATATCGATGTTGCCGGTAGTGCTGCCAGTAAACTCAATCACCAGGGACCTTGCCATCATCGAGATCATGACATCAGTGAGTGTGCAATGCTCACTGGACGTCCGATCTCCCAACTTCACTATAGCCACTTACCTTAACGGCAGCACAGAGCACCGACAGGGAGAGCTGGCATCTACTAACAGGAAGCAGGCTGCAGCAGCAATATTTAAACATGGTTCTGCAGTTTCAGTGGATGTTTGCTAATTCCTGCAACTGAAACAGCTTTCATTAGTTATTTCAAGTTTTTTTGGTGACAGAGTATTGATTCAAGTGCAAAAATCACTCATTATTTGTTAAAGGCTTCTGCTCACAACACTTACTCACAGTCATGGGGGCTGCGGGATTGCGGGATTACCTCAGAAGGATGATGAGGCAAAGGAGGATTAGGAGGAAGAGAATGAGGCGGAAGAGGATGAGGTGGAGGAGGAACAGGAGGAAGAGTAGAGATAGCAAGACAATTGGCCTTCTGGACGGGCTGTCCGTGACCGGCTCACCAGACTCTGATTCGCATGAATGAAACCCCAGATCCCCGTAGCTCACCACATTCCCATCATATCATCCCTGTCTCATACCATATCACAGCGTCCTCCTGGGCACAAAGATGAAATGAGAGAGACCACAAAATATTCCAGACACACTTGATAATTTATCTACAAACATATCACACATATCACATGAATTCTAATAACTAATAACCCTTGTGCCTACCATAGTTGAATAGCTGTCATTGAGTGCAAGGTGTGAGATGTGGGTGTTAGTGTTGCTAGGTAGAGAATATTGGTAGGTGAGTGCTGGGGGTGTGGTACATTGAGCAGTGTGTGAAGCTTGTGGTACAGATGATGGTATGTAGCATTTGTTGAAACCTTTACTCACCCTGACCACCCGTGTGAGCTCGTTAAACTTCCTCCTGCACTGTGTGTGGGTCCTGGGAGCCACAGTCCTGCCCGTGATGTGGTGTGCCACCTCCTTCCACATAGTCTGGCAGACTTGTGACAAAGGCCTCCTGCCAGTTGGTATAGGACTGCCCACCTTCTCTCCACCACTAAAACCAATGCCTCCAAAGCTTCCTTAGAAAACCTCCAGGCTCTCTCCCTGGGGCAGAGCTCTGCCATCAGGATTTCTAAATAAGTGCTCCTTCTTCTTATGGTTGCTGAGGCAGCTGCACAACCAACAATGCTGAGAATGAGGTGCTGCAGCATCAATGAATCTCCCCTTTAAGTAGTGAAAAAAGCCTGTGGCAATCATTACTTGCATTTGGACTATCCACGATATTGGTCCATCTTTTCGGTGTAACACCAATGAGCTTGAGCTTTTAGACTAGAATCATTTTAATGAGGAGTGAGGATGAATTTTGTGTGCAGCCTAGACAATTTTTAACTGGCGCTACTTAACCATTTTTAGTCTAAACACTGCCCATTTCTTGGCAATAATGACTTTCTAGCCATTTAAGTTTGAACCCAATATTGGAGCAATAGATTACACCACTGCCAGGCCTCTTAGAACATTACTTTTAAGTCTAAGTGGCAGCAGCATGAAAATTATAGGAAAACCTTGATTACCATTCATTTTACTGGGGGTGGGGCTGTGATAATTACCTTCTAACTATTTTCGGTGAGGGCAAAAATGGAGTGGCACAACAGTCCCAGAAAAATATGGAGTGGCAAAATTAATGACGTAAGTCACTTACTCCATAATTTCCTTATTCTTTTGTGCCACTCCAGGGTTCCTACAATGTGCCTAGGTATCAGGGATGGTGAAGGTACTCTGTGGTTAATAAATAATTGGGACTTACCTATGAGAGTAATCTAAAGTATGGAAGCTGATAAATCTGAAGTAAGAAGAATGGAAAGAGCCCACAAAACAAGAATGTGCTGTTCCATTTAAAATAACAAAATAGTTTCATGCAAAACATAATGGCCCAGAAATTCAGGTCGGGGGCTTCCCGCGGGTGCAAGCCCCCGACCTGCACTTACCTTGGGCCCAGAAATTCGGGTCTCCATGGGTGAGTACGCATGGGGTACTCACCCGTAAGCCCAATGGAAGTGCCGGTTTCCTGCATGCACTGCGCATGCGCGGGAAACCGGCACTTCCGTTCCCCTGAAAGCAGGGGTTAAGAGGTCGTACACGTGCGCGGGAGAGGCAACGCATGCGCATCAAACTTAGGCTTTTTTTACAGGTTTTCCCGGGAGGGTAAGTCTCCAGAATTTACACATTTAAAAAGCAGGCATAAGGCCTGCTTTTAAAAAGGTAAGTGGTGAATTAATTAAAATTAAAACATTTTTTCCACAGGTTTATTATTTTTAAATACTTTAAAGCAAGGTAAGTTTATTTTTAGCCCCGTTAGAAAATAAAATTATCTCTTTCAAAAATTTAAATGATTGTTTAAAATAGTTATTTCATGTAATTTATAGTTTATTTAAAAGATGTGATTTAAAAAAAAAATTATTTGAAGATTTAGTGATGTTTTGGGGCTGTAGTATTTATAAGTTTTGACAGCTCTTCCTGTCAATCTTATGAATGGAGCATTCCCTGCTCCGATTGGCTCCCCATGGCCCACGTGATCCCAGGGGCCGCATCGAACTAACTGCGCCCCTGGGATACGCAAGCACTGCGTGCCAGCAGCTGGAGCAGGACCCGGATCAGAATTCCACACGGGCCCACAGTTCAATGGCCGGCGCGCAAGGTAAGTGCAGGTCGGGGGCTTGCACCCCCAGGAAGCCCCCAACCCGAATTTCTGGGCCATTATCTGATTCCTACTACAGTTGATTTTGATCATTTTAAGGGAGAGCCTTTCCCACCATTTTTGAGAAGAACTCTAACCTGGAAAGGGCTGTCGAGAAAATCCTGCAGAGCCTTACTCAGTTCACAGCTGCTGCTCCTCTCGTATCAGATGACTCCCCAGCATGAACCTATATGGAAATTCGTGCAACTATTTATTTTTGTGTGAACTCAGTAACATTTCACAGCTATGTGGAATCTTGGAAAATATGGCATTAATTAAAAATTCAGTTTATTAATAGATTTCTTCTTTTATTGATCCAACTGACTGAACAGAAGAGTTTCTTGGATTCGATAAATATGCTTTGAAAATCCAAAATGATATTACAAAGTTCTTAAAGAACCATTGCATTAAAAATAGAGGACTGATTGCTCTAATAATTAATATATTAACTTTTATGATGCTGTTATACCCAGGTACCAGATTGAGATCAGTATTTTCTATAGATAAATGCAGAGCTGACAATGCTGAATTATACTGTTTACTCTGTATCATGCTATAGCAAGCATTTAATTGGTGATCAAATGTTTAATAGTAATAAGGATATGTCAGTCAGCTCTTTATTCCTATTAAAATTATTTAAAATAAAGCTTTAAAGGTCCCTAGCCATTCCAACCATCCAGTTTCCAATTGGGAGTTTATTAAAATTTGCTTTTTTTTTCATTCTTGGGATGTGGGCATCGCTGGCAAAGGGAACTCCATCCCTAATTGCCTTTGAGAAGGTGGTGGTGAGCCGCCTTCTTGAACTGCTGCCATCCTTGTGGTGAAGTTGCTCCCACAGTGCTGCTAGGGAAGGAGTTCCAGGATATTTACCAAGCGACGATGAAGGAATGGTGATATATTTCCTAGTAAGGATGGTGTGTAACTTGGAGGGGAACTGGGAGGTGGTGGTGTTCCCATGCGCCTGCTGCCCTTGTCCTTCTAGGTGGTAGAGGTCGTGGGTTTGGGAGGTGCTGCTGAAGAAGCCTTGGCGAGTTGCTGCAGTGCATCTAGATGATGGTACACACTGAAGCCACGATGCGCTGGTGGTGGAAGGAGTGAATGAGGTGGTGGATGGGGTGCCAATCAAGCGGGCTGCTTTGTCCTGGAAGGTGTCAAGCTTCTTGAGGGTTGTTGGAGCTGCACTCATCCAGGCAAGTGGAGAGTATTCCATCACACTCCTTACTTGTTCCTTGCAGATGGTGGAAAGGCTTTGTGGAGTCAGGAGGTGAGACACTCGCCGCAGCATACCAAGCCTCTGACCTGCTCTTGTCGACACAGTAATTATGTGGATAGTCCAGTTAAGTGTCTGGTTAATGGTAACCCCCAGGATGTTGATGGTGGGGGATTCGGCGATGGTAATGCTGTTGAATGTCAAGGGGCAGTGGTTAGACTCTCTCTTGTTGGAGGTAGCCAATGCCTAGCACTTCTGTGGCGTGAATGTTCCCTGCCATATATCAGTCCAAGCCTGAACATCGTCCAGGTCTTGTTGTATTCGGGCATGGACTGCTTCATTATCTGAGGAGTTGCGAATGACACTGAACACTGTGCAGTCAACACCAAACATCCTCACTTCTGACCTTATGTTGGAGGGAAGGTCATTGATGAAGCAGCTGAAGATGGTTGGGCCTAGGACACTGCCCTGAGGAACTCCTGCAGCGATGTCCTGGGGCTGAGATGAGTGACATCCGACCACCACAACCATCTTCCTTTGTGCTAGGTATAACTCCAGGCAGTGGAGCGTTTTACCCCTGATTCCCATTGACTTCAGTTTTACTAGGGCTCCTTGATGCTACACTCGGTCAAATACTGCCTTGATGTCAAGGGCAGTCACTCTCTCCTCACCTCTGGAATTCAGCTCCTCTGTCCATGTTTGGACCAAGGCCAAGGCTGTAATGAAGTCTGGAGCCGAGTGGTTCTAGTGGAAACCAAACTGAGCAACAGTGAGCAGGTTATTGGTGAGGAAGTGCCGCTTGAGAGCACTGTCGTCGACATCTTCCATCACTTTGCCGATGATTGAGAGTAGACTGATGGGGCAGTAATTGGGCAGATTGGATTTGGCTGATTTTTGTGGACAGGGCATACCTATACAGTTTTCCACATTGTCGGGTAGATGCCGGTGTTGTAGCTGTATTGGAATAGCTTGGCTAGAGGAGTGGCTAGTTCTGGAGCACAAGTCTTCAGCATGATAGCCGGTATATTGTCAGGGCCCATAGCCTTTGTTGTATCCAGTGTGCTCAGCCGTTTCTTGATATCACGTAGAGTGAATCGAATTGGCTGAAGACTGGCTTCTGTCATGGTGGGGACCTCAGGAGGAGGCTGATATGGATTATCCAGTCAGCACTTCTGGCTGAAGATGGTTGTAATCATTTCAGCCTTGTCTTTTGCACTCACGTGCTGGGCTCTGTCATCATTGAGGATGGGGATATTCATGGAGCCCCCTCCATCCGTTAGTTGTTTAATTGTCCACCACCATTCATGACTGGATGTGGCAGGACTGCAGAGCTTTGATCTGATCCATTGATTGTGGGATCGCTTAGCTCTGTCCATAGCATGCAGCTTCCGCTGTTTAACATGCATGTAGTCCTGTGTTGCAGCTTCCCCTGGTGGACACCTCATTTTTAGGTACACCTGGTGCTGCTCCTGGCATGCTCTTCTGCACTCCTCATTGCACCAGTGTTGGTCCCCTGGCTGGATGGTAATGGTAGAGTGAGGGACTCGTCAGATACTGACGCAGTCCGTGTCCATATGCAGCAAGACCTGGACAACATTCAGACTTGGGCTGACAAGTGGCAAGTAACATTCGCACCACACAAGTGCCAGGCAATGACCATCTCCAACAAGCGAGGCTCTAACTGTCTCCCCTTGACATTCAATGGCATTAACATCGCTGAATCCCCCACTATCAACATTCTGGGGGTTACCATTGATCAGAACCTGAACTGGACCAGCCATATAAATACTGTGGCTACAAGAGCAGGCCAGAGGCTGGGAATTCTGCGGCGAGTGTCTCACCTCCTGACTCCCCAAAGCCTTTCCACCATCTACAAGGCACAAGTCAGGAGTGTGATGGAATACTCTCCACTTGCCTGGATGAGTGCAGCTCCAACAACACTCAAGAAGCTCGACACCATTCAGGATAAAGCAGCCCGCTTGATTGGCACTCCATCCACCACCTTCAACATTCACTCCCTCCACCACCGGCGCACTGTGGCTGCAGTGTGTACCATCTACAAGATGCACTGCAGCAACTTGCCAAAGCTCCTTCAACAGCACCTTCCAAACCCGCGACCTCTACCACTTAGAAGGACAAGGGCAGCAGACGCATGGGAACATCACCACCTACAAGTTCCCCTCCAAGCCACACACCATCCTGACTTGGGCCTGTATTGCCGTTCCTTCACTGTCGCTGGGCCAAAATCCTGGAACTCCCTTCCTAACAGCATTGTGGGTGTACCTACACCATATGGACTGCAGCGGTTCAAGAAGGCGGCTCACCACCATCTTCTCAAGGGCAATTAGGGATGGGCACTAAATGCAGGCCTAGCCAGCGACGCCCACATCCCATCAATGAATATTTTTTTTTTTTTAAATGCCGGGCCATGAGGTTACAGATTGGGGTGGAATACGATTCTGCTGCTGCTGATGGCCCACAGTGCCTCATGGATGCCCAGTTTTGAGCTGCTAGATCTGTTCTGAATCTATCCCATTTAGCACGGTGGTAGTGCCACACAACACAATGGAGGGTATCATCAGTGTGAAGATGGGATTTCGTCTGCACCAGGACTATACTGTGATCACTGCTACCAATGCTACCATGGACAGTTGCAACTGCGACAGGTAGATTGGTGAGGACGAGGTCAATAAGTTTATCCCTCATGTTGGATCTCTCACCACCTACCACAGTCTTAGTCTGGCAGCTATGTTCTTCAGGGCTTAACAACAACAACAACAACTTGTATTTATATAGCGCCTTTAATGTAGTAAAACGTCCCAAGGCGCTGCACAGGAGTGTTATAAGACAAAAAATTTGACACCGAGCCACATAAGGAGAAATTAGGGTAGGTGACTAAAAGCCTGGTCAAAGAGGTAGGTTTTAAGGAACGTCTTAAAGGAGTAAAGAGAGGTAGCGAGTCGGAGAGGTTTAGGCAGGGAATTCCAGAGGTTAGGGCCTAAGCAACAGAAGGCACAGTCACCAATGGTTGAGCGATTATAATCAGGGATGCTCAAGAGGGCAGAATTAGAGGAGCGCAGATATCTCAGGGAGATTGTCAGGCTGTAGGAGATTACAGAGATAGAGAGCGGCAAGGCCATGGAGGGATCTGAAAACAATGATGAGAATTTTGAAATCGAGGTATAACAACATAAGAAATAGGAGCAGGAATAGGCCACTTGGCCCCTCGAGCCTGCTCCGCCATTCAATAAGATCATGGCTGATCTAGGGCTCAAAGTCACTTCCCAGCTCGCTCCCCATAACCCTTCACTCCCTTACCTTGTAAACATTTGTCTATCTCCACTTTAAATGTATTTAATGACCCAGCCTCCACAGCTCTCTGGGGCAGAGAATTCCACAAATTTACGACCCTCTGAGAGAAGAAGTTCCTCCTCATCTCAGTTCTAAAAGGGCGACCCTTTATTCTGAGACTGTGCCCCCGAGTTCTAGATTTCCCCATGAGGGGAAACATCCTCTCTGCATCGACCCTGTCGAGCCCCCTCAGTGTCTTATATGTTTCGATAAGATCACCTCTCATTCTTCTAAATTCCAAAGAGTATAGGCCCAGCCTGCTCAACCTTTCCTCATAAGTGAACCCCCTCATCTCTGGAATCAACCTAATGAATCGTCTCTGAACTGCTTCCAATGCAAGTATATCCTTCCTTAAATAAGGAGACCAAAACTGTATGCAGTACTCAAGGTGTGGTCTCACCAATACCTTGTACAGTTGTAGCAGGACTTCCCTGCTTTTATACTCCAACCCCCTTGATATAAAGGCCAACATTCCATTTGCCTTTTTGATTACTTGCTGTACCTGCATGCTAACTTTTTGTGTTTCATGCACAAGGACCCCCAGGTCCCTCTGAACTGTAGCATTTTGTAATCTCTCTCCATTTAAATAATAGTTTGCTTTTTTATTTTTCCTGCCAAAGTGTATAACCTCGCACTTTCCCACATTATACTCCATCTGCCAAATGTTTGCCCACTCACCTAGCCTGTCTATATCCCTTTGCAGATTCTTTGAGTCCTCTGCACAACTTGCTTTCCCACCTATCTTTTTATCATCTGCAAACTTAGCTACATTACACTCGATCCCTTCATCCAAGTCATTAATGTCATTTGTAAATAGTTAAGGCCCCAGCACCGATCCTTGTGGCACCCCACTAGTTACCATTTGCCAACCAGAAAATGACCCATTTATCCCGACTCCCTGCTTTCTGTTAGTTAGCCAATTCTCTATCCATGCTAATATATTACCCCCAATTCCGTGAGCTCTTATCTTATGCAGTAACCTTTTATGTGGCACCTTATCGAATGCCTTCTGGAAATCCAAATACACCACATCCACTGGCTCACCCTTGTCCACCCTACTTGTTACATCCTCAAAGAACTCCAGCAAAATTGTTAAACATGATTTCCTTTTCCTAAAACCACACTGACTCTGTTTGACTGCAGTATGTTTTTCTAAATGCCCTGCTACTGCTTCCTTAATGAAGGACTCCAGCATTTTCCCAATGACAGATGTTAGACTAACTGGTCTATAGTTTCCTGCTTTCTGTCTCCCTCCTTTCTTCAATAGGTGTGTTACATTAGCGGTTTTCCAATCCGCTGGGACCTCTCCAGATTCCAGGGAATTTTGGTATATTGCAACCAATGCATCCACTATCTCTGCAGCCACTTCTTTTAAGACCCTGGGATGCAGGTCATCTGGTCCGGGGACTTGTCGTCTTTTAGTCCCATTATTTTACCGAGTACTATTTCCTTAGTGATAGCGATTGTCTTCAGTTCCCCACTCCCTGTGGCCCCTTGATTTTCCATTATTGGGATGTTGTTAGTTTCTTCTACAGCGAAGACAGATGCAAAATATTTGTTCAGAGTCTCTGCCATTTCCCCGTTCCCCATTATTAATTCCCCAGTCTCATCCTCTAAGGGACCAATATTTACTTTAGCTACCTTTTCCTTTTTATGTACCTGCAGAAGCTCTTACTATCTTTTTTAATGTTTCTTGCCAGCTTACTCTCATAATTCATCTTCTCTCTTCTTTTTTTTTAGTCATCCTTTGCTGGGTTTTAAAAATTTCCCAATCCTCTGGTCTTCCACCAATCTTGGCAACATTGTATGCCTTCGTTTTCAATTTTATACCATTCTTTACTTCCTTAGTTAGCCACGGATGGTGCTCCCTTCTCTTAAAATCTTTCTTTCTCACTGGAATATATTTTTGTTGAGAGTTATGAAATATCTCCTTAAATGTCCCCACTGCATTTCAACTTTCTTACCCCTTAATTTGTTTTTCCAGTCCACTTTAGCCAGTTCTGCCCTCATGCCATTATAACTGCCTTTGTTTAAGATCAGGACGCTGGTTTGAGATACAACTTTCTCATCCTCCAACTGAAGTTGAAATTCAACCATGCTATGATCACTCTTTCCTAGAGGATCCTTTACTATGAGATCATTTATTAATTCTGTCTCATTATATCGTACCAGATCCAAGATAGCCTGCTCCCTGGTTGGTTCCATTACATACGGTTCTCGGAAAACATCCCGGATGCACTCTATGAACACCTCCTCCAGACTACCATGGCCAATATGATTTGTCCAATCAATATGGAGATTAAAATCACCCATGATTATTATCATACCTTTTTTACATGCCTCCATTATTTGTTGATTTATACTCTGTCCAACAGCATTGTTACTGTTCGGGGGCCTGTAGACTATGCCCACCAGGGACTTTTACCCCTTATTATTTTTTATCTCCACCCAAACCGATTCTACATCTTGATCTTCTGAGCCAATATCACTTCTCACCACCGCACTGATCCCATCTTTTACCAACAAAGTCACCCCACCTCCCTTTCCTTTCTTTCTATCTTTTTGAATTATCATATACCCTGGAATATTCAGTTCCCAGCCCTGGTCGCTGTGCAACCACGTCTCTGTAATAGCGATCAGATCATACCCATTTGTATCTATTTGTGCCGTCAACTCATTTATCTTGTTACGACTGCTGCGTGCATTCAGATAGAGCTTTTAACTTTTTACCATTTTTCCTTGTTTTGGCCTTTTTTTCTGTTACACTCTTATTTTTAAACATTCTGCCCCTTCCTGTCACACTCTGGTTATTATTTCCCCGATCTCTAGTCTGCTCTATCTTTCTCATTTCACCATTGACTTTTTATTTTCCTGCTCACCTGGATCCTCCCCCCCACTATTTAGTTTAAAGCCCTCTCTACAGCCCTAGTTATTCAATTTGCCAGGACTCTAGCCCCAGCATGGTTCAAGTGAAGCCCATCCAAACGGAACAGCTCCCTCTTATCACAGTACTGGTGCCAGTTCTCCCACACCAGTTTTTGAGACACTCGTTCATTTCTCTGATCTTATTTACCCTATGCAAATTCACTCGTGGCTCAGGTAGTAATCTAGAGATTATTACCTTTGTGGTTCTGCTTTTTAATTTAGCCTCAGCTGCTCATACTCCCTCAGCAGAACCTCTTTCTTTGTCCTACCTATGTCATTGGTACCTACATGGACCACGACAACTGGATCTTCCCCCTCCCACTCCAAGTTTCTCTCCAGCCCAGAGGAGATGTCTTTAACCCTGGCACCGGGCAGGCAACACAGCCTTTGGGACTCACGCTCTCGGCTGCAGAGAACAGTATCTATCCCCCTCACTATACTGTCCCCAATCACAATAACATTTCTTTTTGCTCCCCCCACTTGAATGGCTCCCTGTACCATGGTGCTGTGGTCAGTTTGCTCATCCTCCCTGCAGTCCCTGGCCTCGTCCACACAGGGAGCAAGAATCTCGTACCTGTTTGACAAGGCCTCCATCACTACCTCCTGGATCCCAATACCTGCCTTGCTTGTAGTCACACCCTCCTGTCCCTGACCATGGGCCAAATTGGAAGTCATTATTCTAGTGGGTGTGACTGCCTCATGGAATATAGTGTCCAGGTAACGCACCCCCTCCCGAATGTGTCGCAGTGTCCGAAGCTCAGGCTCCAGCTCATCAACTCTGAGCCAAAGTTCCTCGAGCAGCCAACATTTTCTACAGATGTGGTCACCCTGGACCTCAATGGTGTCCATGAGCTCCCACATGCAACAAAACAACACATTGCCTGGTCTCCTGTCTCAATTAATTAATTAGTTTTAAAATTTGGAACACTTATATCTTTTAATCTACACAAAGGCACTTAAACTTAGATGCTCATGTTTGGGAAAGAAACGAGAAATAGAGAAATACTCACAACCAATCACTTACCTGCATTCTGGTGATGTCACACTTCGATTACTTTTTACTTCTTTACACTCACCGGTCCGTTGTATCTCAGCATCTCCCGCTGCTCCCGAACTCTCCCGCTGCTCCCGAACTCTCCCGCTGCTCCCGAACTCTCCCGCTGCTCCCGAACTCTCCCGCTGCACCCGAACTCTCCCGCTGCACCCGAACTCTCCCGCTGCACCCGAACTCTCCCGCTGCACCCGAACTCTCCCGCTGCTCCCGAACTCTCCCGCTGCACCCGAACTCTCCCGCTGCACCCGAACTCTCCCGCTGCACCCGAACTCTCCCGCTGCTCCCGAACTCTCCCGCTGCACCCGAACTCTCCCGCTGCACCCGAACTCTCCCGCTGCACCCGAACTCTCCCGCTGCTCCCGAACTCTCCCGCTGCACCCGAACTCTCCCGCTGCACCCGAACTCTCCCGCTGCACCCGAACTCTCCCGCTGCACCCGAACTCTCCCGCTGCACCCGAGCCGCCCGGGTTTTGGTGCTCTCGTTCTGCTCCCGCTGCTCCCGAACTCTCCCGCTGCACCCGAGCCGCCCGGGTTTTGGCACTCTCGCTCTGCTCCCGCTGCACCCGAACTCTCCCGGGTTTTGGTGCTCTCGCTCTGCTCCCGCTGCACCCAAACTCTCCCGGGTTTTGGTGCTCTCGCTCTGCTCCCGCTGCTCCCGAACTCTCCCGGGTTTTGGTGCTCTCGCTCTGCTCCCACTGCACCCGAGCCGCCCGGGTTTTGGTGCTCTCGCTCTGCTCCCGCTGCACCCGAACTCTCCCGGGTTTTGGTGCTCTCGCTCTGATCCCGCTGCACCCGAGCCGCCCGGGTTTTGGTGCTCTCGCTCTGCTCCCGCTGCTCCCGAACTCTCCCGGGTTTTGGTGCTCTCGCTCTGCTCCCACTGCACCCGAACTCTCCCGGGTTTTGGTGCTCTCGCTCTGATCCCGCTGCTCCCGAACTCTCCCGGGTTTTGGCGCTCTCGCTCTGCTCCCGCTGCTCCCGAACTCTCCCGGGTTTTGGTGCTCTCGCTCTGCTCCCGCTGCTCCCGAACTCTCCCGGGTTTTGGCGCTCTCGCTCTGCTCCCACTGCTCCCGAACTCTCCCGGGTTTTGGTGCTCTCGCTCTGCTCCCGCTGCTCCCGAACTCTCCCGGGTTTTGGCGCTCTCGCTCTGCTCCCGCTGCTCCCAAACTCCCCCGGGTTTTGGTGCTCTCGCTCTGCTCCCGCTGCTCCCGAACTCTCCCGGGTTTTGGCGCTCTCGCTCTGCTCCCGCTGCTCCCAAACTCCCCCGGGTTTTGGTGCTCTCGCTCTGCTCCCGCTGCTCCCGAACTCTCCCGGGTTTTGGTGCTCTCGCTCTGCTCCCGCTGCTCCCGAACTCTCCCGGGTTTTGGTGCTCTCGCTCTGCTCCCGCTGCTCCCGAACTCTCCTGGGTTTTGGTGCTCTCGCTCTGCTCCCGCTGCTCCCGAACTCTCCCGGGTTTTGGTGCTCTCACTCTGCTCCCGCTGCTCCCGAACTCTCCCGAGTTTTGGCGCTCTCGCTCTGCTCCCGCTGCTCCCGAACTCTCCCGGGTTTTGGCGCTCTCGCTCTGCTCCCGCTGCTCCCGAACTCTCCCGGGTTTTGGCGCTCTCGCTCTGCTCCCGCTGCTCCCGAACTCTCCCGGGTTTTGGCGCTCTCGCTCTGCTCCCGCTGCTCCTGAACTCTCCCGGGTTTTGGCGCTCTCGCTCTGCTCCCGCTGCTCCCGAACTCTCCCGGGTTTTGGTGCTCTCGCTCTGCTCCTGCTGCGCCCGAACTCTCCCAGGTTTTGGTGCTCTCACTCTGCTCCCGCTGCTCCCGAACTCTCCCAGGCTTTGGTGCTCTCACT
Source organism: Somniosus microcephalus (assembly GCF_052327205.1). Lineage (NCBI taxonomy): Eukaryota > Metazoa > Chordata > Chondrichthyes > Squaliformes > Somniosidae > Somniosus > Somniosus microcephalus. Next base: position 96,168,139 of record NC_140995.1, on the reverse strand, counting down.
CTGCTCCCACTGCTTTTGAACGCTCCCGGGTTTTGGCACTCTCACTCTGCTCCCGCTGCTTTTGAACTCTCCCGGGTTTTAGAAACATAGAAACATAGAAGATAGGAACAGGAGTAGGCCATTCGGCCCTTCGAGCCTGCTCCGCCATTCAATGAGATCATGGCTGAACATCCAAATTCAGTACCCTGCCCCTGCCTTCTCCCCATATCCCTTGATCCCTTTAGCCTTACGAAATATATCCAACTCTTTCTTGAATATATTTAATGAACTGGCCTCCACCGCCCTCTGTGGCAGAGAATTCCACAGGTTCACCACTCTCTGGGTGAAGAAATTCCTCCTCATTTCAGTCCTAAATGGCTTACCCTTTATCCTTAGACTATGACCCCTGGTTCTGGACTCCCCGGCCATCAGAAACATCCTTCCTGCATCTAGTCTGTCCAGGCCTGACAGAATTTTATAGGTTTCGATGAGATCCCCTCTCAATCATCTAAACTCCAGTGAGTATAAGCCCAATCGACACAATCTCTGCTCATACATCATTCCTGCCATCCCAGGTATCAGCCTGGTGAATCTTCGCTGCATTCCCTTCATGGCAAGAACATCCTTCCTCAGGTAAGGCGACCAAAACTGCACACAATACTCAAGGTGCGGTCTCACCAAGGCCCTGTACAACTGTAGCAAGACATCCTTGTTCCTGTACTCGAACCCTCTTGCTACAAAGGTCAACATACCATTTGCCTTCTTAACCTCCTGCTGCACCTGCATGCTTACCTTCAGCGACTGGTGCACAAGAACACCCAGGTCTCTTTGCACTTCCCCTTCTCCCAATCTATTGCCATTCAAATAATAATCTGCCTTCCTGTTTTTGCCACCAAAGTGGATAACCTCACATTTATCCACATTATTGTGCATTTGCCATATTTCTGCCCAATCACCCAACCTGTCCAAATCATACTGGAGTTTCACGACATCCTCCTCACAGCTTACCCTCCCACCCAGCTTTGTGTCGTCTGCAAATTTGGAGATATTACATCCAATTCCCTCGTCCAGATCATTAATATATATTGTGAACAGCTGGGGTCCTAGGACCGATCCTTGCGGTACCCCACTAGTCACTGCCTGCCACTCGGAAAATGACCCGTTTATTCCAACTCTTTGCTTTCTGTCCGCCAACCAGTTCTCTATCCAAGTCAATACCTGCTCCCACTGCTTTTGAACTCTCCCAGGTTTTGGTGCTCTCGCTCTGCTCCCGCTGCTTTTGAACTCTCCTGAGTTTTGGCGTTCTTGTTCTGCTCCCGCTGCTTTTGAACTCTCCCGGGTTTTGGCGTTCTCGCTCTGCTCCCGCTGCTTTTGAACTCTCCCGGGTTTTGGCATTGCTTAATGGGCAGCCAATGTAGGTCAGTAAGCACAGGGGTGATGAGTGAACAGGACTTGGTGTGAGTTAGGATATGGGCAGCCAAGTTTTGGATCAACTCAAGTTTACATAGGGTAGAATGTGGGAGGCCAGCCAGGAGTGCATTGGAATAATCAAGTCTAGACATAACAAAGGCATGGATGAGGATTTCAGCAGTAGATGTGCTGAGGCAAGGGCGGAGACGGGCGATGTTACAGAGGTGGAAATAGGCGGTCTTAGTTATGCTGCGGATATGTGGTTGTAAGCGCATTTCAGGGTCAAATATGAAAACAAGGTTACGAACAGTGTGGTTCAGCCTCAGACAGGTGTTAGGGAGAGGGATGGAGTCAGTGGCTTGGGAACAGAGTTTGTGGCGGGGACCAAAAACAATGGCTTCGATCTTCCCAATAGTTAATTGGAGAAAATTTCTGCTCCTCCAGAACTGGATGTCGGGACAAACGGTCGGACAATTTAGAGACCAGTGATGGATTGAGAGAAGTGGTAGAGAGGTAGAGCTGGATGTCATCAGCGTACATGTGGAAACTGACACTGTGATTTCGGATGATGTTGCCAAGGGCATCATGTAGAAGAGAAATAGGAGGGGGCCAAGGATAGATCATTGAGTGACACCAGAGGTAATGATGCGGGAGCGGGAAGAGAAGCCATTGCAGGTGATTCTCTGGCTACACTTAGGTAGATAAGAATGGAACCAGGCGAGTGTAGTCCCACCCAGCTGGATGATGGTGGAGAGGCGTTCGAGAAGGATGGAGTGGTCAACCGTGTCAAAGGCTACAGACTAGTCAGGAAAGATGAGAAGGAATAGTTTACCTTTGTCACAGTCACAAAGGATGTCATTTGTGACTTTGATGAGAGCCGATTCGGTACTGTGGCAAGGGCGGAAACCTGATTGGAGGGATTCAAACATGGAGTTGTGGGAAAGATGGGCACGGATTTGGGAGGTGACAACACGTTCAAGGACTTTGGAGAGGAAAGGGAGGTTGGAGATGGGGCGATAGTTTGCAAGGACGGAGAGGTCAAGGGTTGTTTTTTTCAGGAGAGGGGTGATGATGGCAGATTTGAGGGAGAGAGGGACAGTACCTGAGGAGAGAGAACCGTTAACAATGTCAGCTAACATGGGAGCCAGAAAAGGAAGATGGGTGGTCAGCAGTTTGGTAGGAATAGGGTCGAGGAAGCATGAAGTGGGTCTCATGGACAAGATGAGCATGGAGAGGTCATGAGGGGAGATCAGAGAGAAACTGGAGAAAGATGTGAGTTCAGGGTTAGGGCAGGCGGGAACCTTAGAGGAAGTTTGGCTTGGTGGGCTAGGGGAAGGAAGTGAAGTGGCAGAGGCAGCTGAATGGATGGTCTCAATCTTAGAGACAGAGAAGTCCATGAGCTCCTCACACATGTTGTCAGAGGTGACAGGAGACAGAGGAGAGAGGTTTAAGAGGACGGTTAGTGGTGGAGGTAAAAGGGCAGGTGTTGCATCTCCTGCGCTTGCACGGGAAGGTGCAAACGCAGGAAATGCAATACCTCCTCTGTTCCCACAGTCCAGGGCCCCAAACACCCCTTCCAGGTGAAACAGCGATTTACTTGTACTTCTTGCAATTTAGTATACTGTATTCGCTGCTCACGATGCGGTCTCCTCTAAATTGGGGAGACCAAACGCATATTGGATGACTGCTTTGCGGAACACCTCCATTCAGTCCATAAGGATGACCCCGAGCTTCCGGTCACCTGTCACTTTAATTCTTCACTCCCACTCTGACCTCTCTGTCCTTGGCCTCTTACATTGTTCCAATGAAGCTCAAAGCAAGCTTGAGGAACAGCACCTCATCTTTCGATTAGGCACTTTACAGCCTTCTGGACTCAACATTGAGTTCAACAATTTCAGACAATAACCCCTGCCCCCCCAGTTTTTCAGGCGACAGCTGTTGATGATTCTGCCATCCCCATTTGCAACATTTAATCTCTCCTGGTTTCAATCCTAGCACAGACTGTCCCTTTAGTTCCTTCCTCCCCTCCCCTCCTCCCCTTTCCTTGCCTCTGCACCTGCTTAAAACCAATAGGCCAGAAATTCAGGTCGGAGGCTTCCCGCGGGTGCAAGCCCCCGACCTGCACTTACTAGCACGCCTGCCGTTGTGCTGTGGATTCTGATCCTGGGCCTCCTCCAGCTGCCGGCGCGCAGTGCTTGCGTATGCCAGGGGCGCAGTTAGTTCAAAGCATCCTCTGGGATCACGTGGGCCATGGAGAGCCAATCGTAGCAGGGAATTTCTATTCATAGATTTGATAGGAAGACCTGTCAAAACTATGAATAGAGATCGGCCCCAAAACCTAACTAAAACTTCAAATAAGTTTTTTTTTAAAAATCACAATTTTAAAATAACTATAAATTACATAAAATAACCATTTTAAACAATAATTTAAATTTTTGAAAAAATTAATTACAGTTTTTAACAGGGCTAAAAATAAACTTACCTTTCTTTAAAGTATTTAAAAATAATAAACCTGTGGAAAAAATGATTTAATTTTACTTAATTCACCACTTACCTTGTTAAAAGCAGGCCCTACGACTGCTTTTTAAATGTGCAGCTGCTAGAGACTTACCTTCCCGGAGAAACCTGGAAAAAAACGGAAGTTCCAGGCGTACGCGCTGCCTCTCCGGCACACGCGTTCGACCTGTGAACCCCTTCCTTCAAGGGAACGGAAGTTCTGGTTTCCAGCGCATGCGCAGTGCACTTTCGTTGGCCCTACGCGTGAGTACCCAGCGCGTACACACCCGTGGGGACCCGAATTTCTGGCCCGTTACTTCTCTAACTTTTTCCAGTTCTGATGAAGGATCACAGACCTGAAATGTTAACTCTGTTTCTCTCTCCACGGATGCTGCCTGGGCTGCTAGGTGTTTCCAGCATTTTTTGTTGTTAAATCAGATTTCCAGCATCTGCAGTATTTTGCTATTGTGTCCGCTATATCTGTTTAATTCTGCATCCCTTGGACTTAAGGGAGCGAACATGAGAGCTGTACCAGGGGGAACAGCCAGGGTGAGAGAGAGTAATTATTTTAATAGGGACTAGGGCATCAAAGGTGGTGGTGAGGGTATGGTTCAGCAGATCGATAGCTGCAGAAATGTCATGGTGAATGCAGGGCCAAACGCTGGACAGTTGGGATTTCATAAGTGCGGTTGTAAGAGAGTTGGGAGAGAGTTTTTTCCACAGCAGGAAGTAGGGTTGGGGTGTGGAAGAGGGATGTGGGTGGAGAGCGATACGAGAATGTGGTCAGAGACGGCCTTATCTGCGATTGACACGATGGGAGTAGCGAGGCCACGAGAGATGGCAAGGTCGAGGGGGCGGTCGTGAATATGGGTTGGGGAGTTTACATGGAGGGAGAGATTAAGGGTCGCTAGTGAACTCAGAGGGGAGAGAGCATGATGACTTGGCCAGCTCGGTCAGTAGTGGTGCTACCGAGCCACTCTTGGTGATGGACATCGAAGTCCCCCACCCAGAGTACATTCTGTGCCCTTGCTACCCTCAGTGCTTCTTCCAAGTGGTGCACTTGGAAGAAGCACTGCTCCACTTGCAGTTATTTTGCAGCTAGTGTAGAACTGAAGGAGTGTGAGAACACGGCACTGAAGTGCTATGACACCATTTACCAAAATGTGATGGGCCATTCGTTTTCTGAATTCACGTCCAAACCACGTCACATTAATGCAACATTCCTGTACATGGAGTTAGGTCATAGATCACCCATGATCTCATTGAATGGTGGAACAGATTTGTGGGGCTAAATGGTCTACTCCTGTTCCTATGTTCCTACAATTGCGCATTATTGCTGAAATAAGGGACCTGAAGGCAACTGAAGCTCTCAGTGGCACCCTATGTTTCAATCAATTCCGCTTTAAAAAAAATTTCAACACATAGCATGCTGCAACATTCTGTATATCTATCATAAACATAGCAATGCCTCACCAGAATTCTCTTTGAATACCGAACCCTTTCTGATATAAATGCTCTTTGATATATTTCTAATTAATAGGTCAAACATATCAGCATGTTCTTTAAACTAAGTCCATCCTCATAACACATAATTTAATTCGCTGCCAACATATATATTACTTTACCAGAGTTAGGCACATTTACTTAAACAACAAGCAAATCAAACTTCACATTAAGCACAAATCAACATCAAAGCAGGAGGTTTTCAACAGGCACTAGTGAAACTGTTAATAAATCACATCAAAATTTCAGACCAATAATTTATTTTGAATTGAACCTAGCTTTAATATTGCAAAACATACCTTTCCACATTTGGAAACTTATAATAGGAATATTTGGACTGGCTGTAACATTTTAATAAACTAATCAGATGGCAAACTGAACAAAATAATTAAGAGATCAATGAGGATATGTTAATTGTTAACACAAACGAGTAGAGGTCCCATGAAAAGAAAGTGCAGCAGCAACCCTCTAAAACCCCAGTGGTGGCTATAGTGTTCCTTTCACCCAACCATTTCTAAAAACGATCCTATTTTATCCTATCAAAAGAGATATTCCAAGACACGGTACATCAATGCATAGATCTAATGAGCCCAAATTTCCTGTGTAAACTGGTATAACCTAGAAAGGGGGAGATAAATTGGGTGGGAAGTCATTCCACCAGCTCCCCACCACCTGACACCATTTCTGAGATTTTCCGCTGGAAGTGATGTCAGGTGTACAATATATATTCCCTCCAATATGGTTGGACATATCATAATAGGCCACAAATGACAGGATCCCCTCGTAGAATGTATTTCCTGTTATTTGCATTCTAACAATGCTGGTGTATTACTGGCATCCAGCATTGCTATAGGCCAGAAGGGAGATTAAAATTTAAATGGCTGATTTGACTAAAACAATTGATCATAGTGTGGGAATTTCAAAAACTTTAAACATTATTTTTAAATTTACTTCAGCTGGCACCATTGGCCACACTATTCCTCAGTGCAATGCAGAGAGTAGCACCTCTGCCTGTATACTCTGATGAGGGATACTGGCAGGTGGGTACCACAGACAGAAAACAGAGAGTAGGGATAAACGGGTCATTTTCCAGTTGGCAGGCTGTAACTAGTGGGATGCCACAAGGATCAGTGCTTGGGCCTCAGCTATTTACAATTTATATGGCAAAAGCAAAAAACATAAACCAAAAAATCCAGTGGAGAAGTAAGGATTATGCAACGCATTGAAGTATCCATGCTTGGTTCTCTAAATTTCCTTCTATCTTTTCACCTGTACCATTACATTTTAGTGATTTGATGGATATTACATCATACTGATTTCAATTCTCAGACATAGCTCAGCGTTAGCATTCTTGCCACTGAGTCAAAAGGTTTTAGGTTCATGTCCGACTCCAAGAGATTTGAGCACATAATCTATGGCTGGCACTTTAGCGCAGTACTGAGAGAGTGCTGCACTGTTGGAGGTGCCGCTTTTTGGATGAGATGTTAAACAGAGGTGGCCATAAAATAGCCCATTATTGAAGAAGAGTAGGGGAATTGTCCTAGATAGTAGTTATCCTTTAACCAACACTACCAAAACAGATTATCTCATCATTTAACTCCTTGTTGTTTGTGGGAAAATTGGCTGCTGTGTTTCCCTACATTATAACAGTGAATACAGTTCAAAAATAATTAATTGGCTGTGAAGTGCTTTAGGATATCCTGAGATCAAGAAAGGTGTTTCTTTCTTGAAAGGGTCATCTGCTTATTTTCACAGCTCATTGACAGGGTCTTTCCAATGATGGTGCTATTGTCAGTGCTTTGCTATGTTTGGGGTAGACAACTTAAAATACGTCGGGAATTTCCTTAACGGCAGCTGTAATTTCAGCCGAAGTTCAGCCGAAACCATGTGTATGTTGCATGAACATTGTTTCCACCAATCTCCTGCCAAAGTTACGGCAGCTAATTGGGAGAATCCTTGAGGAAATTCCCAGCGATAGCCTCTTCGACTAGTCAGTATTAGCAAGATTAGGGTTATCGCCTTTTGTATAGTCCAAAACTAGACAAGGGGAGGAACAGAGTGGGTTTGGGTGCAAACATGACTTGAGTTGCTTTGCTGCTGATGAAAATTTACTGAAAACCTTAATAACCAGCATATCCATATTATTAGACAAATGAGTCATTTGGGAAACAGGAGGCTTATTTAAAAAAATGGCCTTTTGTTGTGCCCAGTTTCCATTTTAGAGTTTTCTATGTGAATACCTCAAAAACTGAACCTATACCAGAGATTTCCCACTTAAATAAAACAAGATGGGTGACAACCCTCTGTGGTGTATGTGCCTTTAAGAGCAATTATGGTGTATGTGCCTTTAAGAGCCCTAGGTGTGCGTAATGCCGGTAATTGCCACTTGGGCTATATAAGCCTGTGTATTGTGTATATCCTTTAGAAACCCCCCCCAGACTTGCTTAGTAAATACCTATGAACCAAATCCTGTCTTCAGTGTCTTTATCTACACACGAACACTACAGTGGCGACGAAGTGGAAACGGACTTACCTGCAATTCGGCAGCACCTCAAGGACATCGATTCCTCCAGCGTCCAGAAGACTCAAGGAAGTAAGAGAAACTGTGGTTTCACCAGCTGGCCAAGCTGGTGACAGGTACTGCGCTAATCCTTCCTGGGCGTCAGGCTGGAGCTCCAGCGGTGGGCTCTGCAGCTGAGACAGGCAGCGAAATCGGAGGCAAGCAATAACGGACTGGGAGTGTGCATTCGAGAGACGGCCAGCGTGGCAAGCAGGTCAGCGTTTAGACCTCCGTCGGGAACGAGTCTCCAACAGTGAATAAACGGAAACCACAGTAAAACAGCGTTGTTATCGGTAGCAGCGGCGGGAAAGCGCGGGAAGCGCCATATCGTTGCTACAGAGAGAAAAAAAAAAAGCGCGGGAAGCGCTATATCTTTTCTGAAATGCCTAAATCTGGTAATATTGAGGCTTTTGATGGTGAAATAGAAGATTGGACCACATACGTGGAAAGAGTAGAGGTTTATTGCACTGCAAATGGAATAACAGATGAAAAAAAAGCTTCAGTACTTCTGAACTTAATGGGCGCGAAGACATACGGGCTGTTATGAAATTTAATCACTCCAGCCAAACCAAAGGACAAGACTTTTAAAGAAATTGTTGATACCCTGCAGGAGCATTTAAACCCAACACCGCTGCTGATAGCGGAACGATTCAAGTTCTTCAAGAGAAATCAACACAAGAATGAAAGTAACGCTGATTACCTAACCGAATTAAGAAAGCTATCAAAGTACTGCCAATTCGGAGCAGGACTATCGGATTATCTTTGAGACAAATTTGTTTGCGGTCTCTTAAGTGAAGGAACACAAAAAAGACTGCTTTCTGAAAAAGATTTAACATTGGACAAAGCTTTCAGTATGGCTGTATCATACGAAGGAGCAGCAAAAGGAGCTGCAGAGATACAACAAGAGACACAGGACTTCGGCACCCATAAAATGACACAGGAGTTCGGAAAATGTTATCGCTGCGGCAGATCCACCCATAACCAGAGGGACTGCTGGTTCAAGGGCAAAGCATGCAGGCAATGTGGTAAGATTGGACACATAGCACGGGTATGCCAATCTGGACAAAATAAATCCACTGACAGAAAACAAAAAATCAATAAAGAAAAGTACAGGAAGGTACAAATGATGACGGACAATAGCTCCGAAGACCAGAATAGCGATAGCGACTCCGGAAACAAGAGACTAAGCTGTCTCAAATTACATAATGTACTTGCCAAAGAGGATTACCAAACCATTTGGGTTACCCTCACAATAGCAGGGTCCCCAGTTAAAATGGAGCTAGATACAGGATCAGCTCTAACCGTAATAAATCGACGAGATTACGAGAGGCTATTTTCGCATATACCTCTAAAAGACACATCCATTATCTTAAAAACATATACGGGGCAGAAAGTCTACCCCAAAGGAAAAATAAGAGTGCCTGTGGTATACAACGGCAAAGAAATACAAAAGTTGTATTTATACATTCTACAAGATAGTGGTCCACCGTTGTTGGGACGTGAATGGATAAGGAAGATACGTTTAGACTGGCACTCCATTCAGACACTGACGGTGACCAGTAAGGAAAAAAACAATGATGACATCATACCTGAACGATTAAAAGACATCTTGGCCAACGCCAAAGAAGTGTTTCAAGAGAAACTAGGAACCTTGAAAGGCATCACCGCCTCAATAAAAGTGGAAGATACAGCAATTCCAAAATTTTTTAAGGCAAGACCGGTGCCATACGCAATACGTCCGGCAGTCGAGGCAGAGCTGAAGAATTTGGAAAAGGCAGGCGTATTATCCAAAATAGATTGGAGCGAATGGGCAACACCCATCGTTCCAGTCATGAAAAAAACATTGAAAAATAACTCTGAAGAACAGAAAAAAATTCGCATCTGTGGGGACTTTAAGGTGACTGTAAACCCGGTCCTTCACACGGTACAGTATCCTCTTCCGAGGATAGAAGATATTTTCGCCTCACTATCCGGAGGGAAACGTTTCACAAAAATTGGCTTGGCACAGGCATATCTACAGATGGAGGTTGAGGAGACCTCTAAAAAGTATCTCACAATAAACACACACAAAGGCCTGTACCAGTACAATCGACTGGTTTTGGAATAGCATCAGCTCCAGCTATCTAGCAAAGAGCTATGGAGCAAGTCCTGCAAGGGATTCCGGGGACTCAATGTTACCTAGAGGACATCCTTATAACAGGAGAAAACGACAACGAGCACCTTGCCAATTTGGAGCAGGTGCTCACTAGGCTGAAAGAACGGGGCCTACGAGCAAATCGCCCCAAGTGCGAATTTTTCCAAAATCAGATATCATATTGTGGCCACATAATTAATAAGGAAGGGTTGCATAAGTCACCTGAAAAAATTGAAGCAGTTATAAAAGCCCCAGCACCTGAAAATGTTTCACAATTAAGGTCATTCCTGGGATTAATAAATTACTATCATAAATTTTTACCGAACTTATCAACTATTCTACACCCTCTTAATGATCTTCTATAGACAGGAGTGATTTGGAAATGGAACGAAGACTGTAAACTTGCCTTCCATAAATGTAAAGACTTAATCACATCCGAGAAAATTTTGGCTCATTACAACCCATCACTACCAATCAGACTGGCATGCGATGCATCCCCTTACGGCATAGGAGCGGTATTGTCCCATAGATTCCCTGATGGCTCGGAACGGCCGATAGCTTTTGCGTCACGCTCATTGAACTCAGCTGAGCGTAACTATGCCCAGATAGACAGGGAATCACTCAGCCTGGTATGGGGAGTGAAGAAATTCAACCATTACCTACACGGACAAAAATTTACCTTGCTGACTGACCATCAACCCCTCATCTCCATATTCAACCCTAAAAAAGGTGTCCCCATTATGACGGCACAAAGACTACAGAGGTGGTCCCTTTTTCTAGGGGCACACCAATACAACATTGAATAGAAAGGGTCAAAACAGCATGGGAATGCTGACGGTTTATCACGCCTACCGTTGCCAACGATAGAAGAGGCACCTACAGTAGACCCAGTAGAGATATTCCACTCTACCATAGTGGAATGTCTACCGGTGACAAATTCTGCCATTGAAAGGGAGACAAGAAATGACCCTACTCCCTCACGGGTCTACGATTTAACAGTGAAGGGATGGCCAGCACATGGCGAACCACTGTTGCCAGCATTCTCGCAAAGAAGAGAACAGCTGTCAGTGTGCCAAGGAACCTTGATGTGTGGATCCAGAGTGGTGATTCCACCCAAACTCCAGGATAAAGTGCTAAAGGAGCTTCACGAGGGGCACCTGGGTGGAGTGAAAATGAAGAACCTAGCTAGGGCGTTTGTATGGTGGCCAGGTATCGATGGAGACATCGAAGACATGACCAAGAGCTGCCTAGGATGCCAGAAGGTCCAAAATGCTCCGCCACAGGCCCCTCTACATCCATGGGAGTGGCCCTCATCTCCCTGGCAAAGGGTGCACATCGACTTTGCTGGTCCATTTATGGACTCAATGTTCTTAACCGCAGTTGATGCACACTCCAAGTGGCCGGAGGTAATAAAGATGTCCTCCACCACCACGGAAAAAACCATCACCGTATTAAGGACCATATTTGCCAGGAATGGGCTGCCGGAGCAGATATGTTCTGATAATGGACCGCAATTTGTGTCCGAAGAATTCAGAAAGTTCTTAAAGAACAATGGGGTAAAGCACTACACGTCCGCCCCATACCATCCCGCCACCAATGGATTGGCTGAAAGGTTTGTCCAGACCTTCAAGAAGGCCATCAAGGCCATGGGTAATGAAGACATAAAACTTCAGCACAAGGTGGATAACTTCTTATTTGCATATAGGAATGCAACGCATATGGTTACTAACCAAACTCCCGCCATGATGTTCTACAATAGAAACCTAAGATGCCGGCTGGATTTGGTCAAGCCCAACATCCGAAGGGACGTGGAGAACCGGCAGTTTCAGGGCATGAATGAAAGGCCAACTAGGGCCTTCCAGATAGGCCAACCGGTTTTGGCCCGGGACTACCGTACTGAGAAATGGCAGCCTGGAACTATCTGCACACGATTAGGACCACTGATGTATACCGTGGACATCGGAGACAGCATAATAAGGCGCCATGCTGACCAAATCATCAAGTCATCCGAAAAGGGACAACCTACACCACCACTCTATACATCTAACGATGAAGTAGAGATACCCATATCTACCTCCGATCCGGTGATACTGGAGCCCGATGAACCCGACACTGGCCTTCAAGCCGAATCAGCCTTGCCAGAAGAACCTACTACACCACCAGAAACTACTACACCCCCGAGGCGTTATCCGGACCGAGTCAGGAAGCCTCCTGAGAGACTAACTTATAATTAATTAATACAGCAATGTATATTATTTTGCATATAACATGTAATTAATAATTACTTAAAATATGATGTACTAGTTAGCTCGAAGGGGAGGAATTGTGGTGTATGTGCCTTTAAGAGCAATTATGGTGTATGTGCCTTTAAGAGCCCCAGGTGTGCGTAATGCCGGTAATTGCCACTTGGGCTATATAAGCCTGTGTATTGTGTATATCCTTTAGAAACCCCCCCCCAGACTTGCTTAGTAAATACCTATGAACCAACTCCTGTCTTCAGTGTCGTTATCTACACACGAACACTACACCCTCATCAAAAGGGAAAGTAATATTTAGCCATTCCCATTAAGTGAATTTCTTTATGTAGCCAACAATTAAAATAACCAATTTAAGCAATTTGAAATTACACTCCATGACTAACTGACCCACTTGGCAGTATTGTAAGATTCAAAATTCAAAGTCCTCTGGAGCCAAACTCAGTCTAAATGGCAAATTTGCTCTGTATAAATTAAAAATAGTACAGGTTGTTATTCATGGTTTTCTAAATAAGGTTTAAAACAATTTATCCTATGTTGAGGAATATGAAAATAACCACCATCTTTTGACTAAATTCTACCCCTCTGATTTGCTTTTATTTATAACAGTTATAATTGTAAATCCGTAGGTTGATTTAGAATTCTGCCAATAAAGCAGAAATCTTAATGTGAGCAATTTTTATAAACCATCAGAAAATATATAGTGAATGAATATGTGACTGAGAAAATTGTCCCTTTGAACAAATGTCCGCATAATTTACATGTACTGTACCACTGACCTGGCTTGGTACTGAATACTCTTTTCACTATATTGCTTGTAACACAATATTTGTGAAATTTAATCTCTGCAACTTCCATTCTTGGGTGGCCATTCTTGGTGGGATACTAGTTAGGTATCAGTAAGGAATTTGATTTCCCCCCAGCAAAGGTGAAGAAAGAAATACAGAATAAAATATCTAGACATTGTTCCTCCGCTGGTTTTCCAAAAGATTAAATGGGGAAAAAATAAGAAGCTTAGAAATCATAGATGCGAATGAGTTTTTAATACAGTGAAAAATCAACAGTAAAAGTAGCAGAATTGAAAGGCTGCAGGATATCGACTGCAGCTTGTTTCATCTGTAGGCTACTAATGAGAAACATCAATGGGAGTATTCTTGGATAAACACTCTGCAGCAGATATCAATATTTTTAATCCAAACAATGAGCTTGGTCAAAATGTTTGACAGAAAGGTTGCGCCCAAACAGTTAGTGATTTTCAGTTGCCAGGTGCCAGAGCCAATTTATCTGACACTCATAAAAGATCAAACACTCCACAAGTCTGCAACTTCATCTGGGATCTAAGAAGGCACACTTACAGTGCACTATCTTTCAAACAGGCTTTGCTTAAAGAAAGTGCAGTGTTTATTATAACTAGACAGAAGAAAAGGTCAGGTCACATTTAATGGAACAGCAGGTGGTGTTTCCCTGTTTAAGGTTTACTAAAAGGCCATTTTATTTTTAAATCAGCAAACTTGTAAGGGAACAGATGGTTTAACTTTTGTCTTTATGGTGCCTTTTATCAAAGAATGATTTTTTTCCCGATATGTTTTTGAAATGTGCATATATTTTGACCCTAAACTCAGTGCACTTCCAAAAGAGAGCATCCATTTTGCAATGTGTATCTTAGTCAACCCCAGAATCAAAATCCTTCAACAAAGGAAAAGAAGCTAAACATCTTTGCAAATGGTCGCACAACACTTTTAAAACATTTGCTTAAAGATTCAGTGCATATCAAGGATCTATTATCCCTAAAAGAACTGATTTTAGTAGAAAAATGAAACAGATTAGAATTATACTTGGCTTGTTTACATACTGCCAATGAGTAGCAGAGCAGTCAGCCTAGATGTAAGAAATAACTCACTATTCATGATGACAGAATGTAAGTGCTCTTACATCAAACAGTTCAAAAATGTGTTTATGCTGGTTTGAGTTAATTTTTCATTTGTTCTTAGGATATGGGCGACAACCCTAGTTGACCTGAGAACGTGATGGTAGGCCCTCGCCTTGAGTCACTGCAGTCCTTGAGCTGATGGAACTCCCATAATGAGGTTAGGTAGGGAATTCCAGGATTTTCATCCAGCAATGATAAACAAACAGTGACATATGTCCAAGTCAGGATGGTATGTCACATGGAGGAGAACTAGGAGGTGTCTTTCTTGGTCATAGAGGTCACTTGCCTGGGAAGTTCTGTTGAAGCAAGTTTGATGAGTTGCTTCAGTACGTCCTGTAGTTAGTACATACTGTGGCCGCAGTGTGCCGGTGATAGAGGGGGTGTATATTGAGTGGCAGTGGTGGACTGTCCTGTCCTTGATAGTGTCAACTGGATGGGTCAATTACGTAGAAGGAGAAGATTGTCCCAAGAAACGGCAGCCTCATGCATGTCACCTCCAGCTCTCACTTTTGTACTGGTCCCTGGATCTGCTTGTCTATTAATCGGCAGAATGGCTGGACTAATGGCTGCTATCAGATCCTGAAAGTCTTTGGAGATTGAAAGCTGGTATGCAGGGTTCTATCGAATCTGTCCCCTACCGCCACCAGGGCTGCAGTCTGTGCTTCCATGGTGGAGGAGGCACACACACCCGAGCCATTATTAAGCATGTGGGGACATTTCATTGATAAGTTGATAATGGATGCCCCTAACAGCCATCATTGAGGATTCCACTAAGTGAGCATCCTCCGGATGATCCCCTCCATGCTCCTATGCCTCTGAAGTAGCGCAAATTGGCTGCCGCGTTTCCTACATTGCAGCGGTTCAAGAAGGCGGCTCACCACCACCTTCTCAAGGGCAACTAGGGATGGGCAATAAATGCTGGCATTGCCAGCGACGCCCTGATCCCATAAACAACTACACTTCAAAAAATACTTCATTGGCTGTAAAGCACTTTGGGACATCCGGTGGTCATGAAAGGGGCTATATAAATACAAGTCTTTCTTCTTTTCTTCTTCTTCTCCTCCATCAGTTTGTTCAAGATGTTGAGGGACAGGCTCTGCTCCTGGCAGTTCTTGGGTATCTGTAAGCAGAAAGGCACAAGGGTCGAGTTGTGGTGAGGGGAGGGGGAAAGCAAGATAACCATGCATACACCAACAGCAGCTTGTAAGTGAGAAGAGATTGTAGGATGAGGGGGAAGTGGGCTATGAGAAGAAGGATCAGTTATGACCATACCGTCATCATCAGCAATGCTTTCAACTTCTCTGCTTGTCACGGGCTCTGTGACTGCCCCTCCAATAACCTGGAACACAGATTCCCCAAAGTCCGTCAGGGTATGAATCCCATCTGTTGTTGCTTGCGGTGGTTGTGTGCCACCTTTGCCTGCAAGAGTAAATGGAAGTGCGTCAGTGAGTGTGGTGCAATGTGTTTGGGTGAAGTGTGTCAGTGAGTGTGGTGCAATGTGTTTGGGTGAAGTGTGTCAGTGAGTGTGGTGCAATGTGTTTGGGTGAAGTGTGTCAGTGAGTGTGGTGCAATGTGTTTGGGTGAAGTGTGTCAGTGAGTGTGGTGCAATGTGTTTGGGTGAAGTGTGTCAGTGAGTGTGGTGCAATGTGTTTGGCTGATGTGCCTGCCATGGTTGAATAGCTGTCAGTGTGTGCAAGGTGTGAGATGTGGGTGAGTGTGTTGCAGCAGTGCTAAGTGTGTGAGGATGAAGTGAAGCTATGATTGTGAGGTATGAGTGGTGATAGGTAGAGATTGTTGGCAGGTGAGTGATGGGGGTGTGGTGCATTGAGCAGTGTGTGAGGCTTGTGGTGCAGATGGTGGGATATGGTATTTGCTGAAAACTTCACTCACCTTGACCAGCCGTGTGAGGTCATTAAACTTTTTTCAGCACTGGATCCATATCCTGAGGACAACACTGACGGATTGTGTCCCAAATCCCAAACCCTTCTGCTGATGACCTTTGATGGCATCTTGCCCTCCACCCCAGCACCCCCCCCGCCTTGTGGGTAAAGGAAGCCCACCTCTATTGGAACCCCAGGACCAAGGCCTCCAGTGCAGCATCCGAGAACTATCTTGCATTCTCCCTTCCCTGTTGGGCCATTACTTCTTCTCATCTGACAATGAGGTGCTTCTGCAACAAAGCAGCTCCCCTTTAAGCAGTGGAGAAAGCCTATGCTAAACTTTATTGGCCAGTAGACCGCACCCGATATTGGGCCTCCCCCTCCCCGTTGAGCGCTAAGCCAATCAGCAGCACGTTTAGTGCTGCGATCAGCACTGCAATTATGTTAATGGGCAGGCAGCATGAATTTTGCATACTGCCTCACCGCTTAGAAGAGGTGCAGGCGAATAACACTGGCCCTCGCCCGTTTTCAGGCCTTGTCGAATTTCTAGGCCAGAGTATAAAATTGGAGTTAATATAAAACCTACAAAGGTGAATTTTAAATCAACCACTAAATTATGTGCAGTTAATGGCCCAGATATTCCGATCCCTACGGGTGGGGACGCGCTGTGTGCCCATCCGTAGGGATATCGGAAATGCCGGTTTCAGGCATGCACAGCGCATGCGCTGAAAACCGGCATTTCCGATCTGTCAAGAATGGTCTTGACAGATCCTCTGGCTGCCCTGGAGAAGGGCCTCTGTGGGCAGATACTTCCGCTTTTTGGAGACCCTCTGCCTGCAGAAAACCCTTACAATTCTTATGTAAGCCCTGTTTTTACCAGGATAAGAGTTCAAAAAAGTTTTTTAAAAAACATTTTAAAATACTTTAAAAAAAAGGTAAGGTTATTTTTTGCCCCATAAAAAACTTTAATTATTTTTTCAAAAAATTAAATTTTTGTTTAAAATACTTAATTTATTGTAATTTCAAGTCATTTTAAAAATGTGATTTAAAAAAAAATGTATTTAAAGTTTTCTATGTTTTTGGGGTGATCTCCATTCATATATTTGACAGATCTTCCTGTCAAATGTATGAAGGGAGATTCCCTTCTGTGATTAGCTCCCCATGGCCCACGTGATCCCAGGGACGCTGTGAACTACATGCGCCCCTGGGATACGTGAGCCCTGTGCACTTCAAGTTTGGAGAGGCCCAGGAGCGGAAGCGTCTACGTCCTGGGAGCCCTCAGGTAAGGGCGTAGATTTTTCCAGATCGTAAGCCTCCGCCCACGGGAAAATACGGGGCAATAAATTCTAAGAAACACCTAACTCTAAGAACTTTACACTATAAAAAAAATAGAATGATAATTCCCCCAAAGTCTGCTTTCCAAAAATGGCATGCACTTCTAGAGAATCCAAAAAGTCATAAACTGCTGCATTCCCTGTTCAGCAAATACAAGAACTGTCTCTTTTTATAAGCAGCTTACTTTTATAACACACTTTGACAACCTGACGGGAGAGGTTAAGTAAATCACTGCCAGGATGAAAGAGGTTAACAGACTAACAGCAATCAAGAGGTTCAACCTCAATCAAAGATCAAGAATTCAGCTAAACATTAAGGTAGGCAACCTCAGCTACTGACATTAGATTAATTGTTTAAAGGTAATTTATGCCAGCACCTGCATCAACAGCCCTTGTTCAACAAATTAAGGTAAATTCCGTATTTGAACTTCTGTATACTTGGAACCAAGTACTGAACATTACACAGGCAGTAGGAAGGCCTGTAAGGTTACACCACCCACACTAACCACCAGATTCAGATACTCAAATCACTTTCCAGTAGTATTCTGACTATGTTTAGCACAGAAACATGACCATCACTGTATGGAAAGGACAGGCCAGGTTGCAACAAGGTAAATTTCCTTATTGTCACCCTCTTTAAATGTAATTTAAATACACGGCTGAAGGTGGAACAGAGCCAAGTTGGAAGGAATGGGGACTTTAAAAAATGGCATATGAATGTCCTTAAAGTCCCATTTTATGATAATAGAATGGTTGGAGCTGATCTGGCCCAATGTACTGGCTCACCTTTGCCTGCAACACAGAGCATTACCCTGGCCCAATTTTCCCATGAGAGTCCCTCCACCTAATATGAATAGGCCAGAGGGAAGGGAATAACTTGCTGAGAGCTGTAACACAATTGGTTGGGGAATGCAAAATCCAATTAGACAACAGCTCTTAAAGGGCTGCAGCTAGTCATGAAGGGGAATTGTAGTGGGGCCAGAAAAGTGAAGTAATTGATCATAATGTCACAGTGGACAGTGGAGATGCTCAAGATATTTGAATTTTTCAAAGAGCTTCATGGCCAATTAAGCACTTTTAAAGTGTAAGCCGCGATTTTCCAAACCTCGGTGGGTCCGTGGCAGGCGACATTGGTGGCGTGCCTTGGCCCTGCTGTTGGCTTCATCCCGGCCCCCAACATGACTTTCCCCTGATTGGGCTAATTAAGCAGACTCAGCGATTTTCCTGGCCAATTGAAAGGAGCGGGTCTGATGATGTCATTTATGATGCGTCATCATCCAGTTTCATTAAAGGGACCATGTGCAAATTTACTTTGACATTTGTGCTGTCAGTGTTCTACAGCACTGAGGTGCTACAAACATTGACAAGCGCTGCACAATTGCACAGCGCTGTACCCAGGCTCTCCCAGGCATGTTCTCCCAGGCATGCTCTCCCAGGCACCCCCAGTGCCAGCAGCCAACTTCCTGGCACTGGGGGTGCTCCTGCTGCCCAGGAAGGGGGGAAAAAGAGTGGGAGAGCAATAGTGGTAGGGGATTCTACAGTAAGGGGAACAGATAGGCGTTTCTGTGGCCGTAGACGTGAATCCAGGATGGTTTGTTGCCTCCCTGGTGCCAGGGTCAAGGATATCACTGAGCGGCTGCAGGGCATTCTGGAGGGGGAGGGTGAACAGCCAGAGGTCGTGGTCCACATTGGTACCAACGACATAGGTAAAAAGAGGGATGAGGTCCTGCAGCAAGAATTTAGGGAGCTAGGTGAAGGATTAAAGAGCAGGACCTCAAAGGTTGTAATCTCTGGATTACTCCCGGTGCCACGTGCTAGTGAGTATAGGAATGGGAAGATAGAACAGATGAATGCGTGGCTAAAGGGATGGTGCAGGAGGGAGGGCTTTAGTTTCCTGGATCACTGGGTCTGCTTCTGGGAAAGGTGGGACTTGTACAAGTCGGACGGTTTACACCTGAACCAGAGGGGAACCAATATCCTTGCGGGGAGGTTTGCTAGCACTGCTGGGGGGGGTTTAAACTAACTTGGCAGGGGGATGGGGTACAGAGTGGAGCTATAGCAGGGGGTGATTTACAGCCAAATACAGAGAAAAAAACAAGGCAGAGCAAATATGCGAAGGCAAAAGGGAATATGGCAGGGCTGGAAGGCATTTATTTTAATGCAAGGAGTCTTGCAAATAAGGTGGACGAACTGAAGTTGTTGTTGAACACATGGGAGTACGATATTGTTGCTATCACGGAGACATGGTTGAGGGAGGGTCAGGACTGGCAGCTCAATATTCCGGGGTATAGAATCTTCAGGCGAGACAGAGGGGGGTGTAAAAGGGGAGGGGGTGTTGCAATATTAATTAAGGAGTCAATTACTGCTGTAAGGAGGGATGATATATTAGCGGGTTCCTCTAATGAGGCCATATGGGTAGAACTTAAAAACAAAAAGGGGGCAAGCACTTTGCTGGGAGTGTACTATAGGCCCCCAAACAGTCAGGGGGAGATAGAGGAACAGATATGTAGGCAAATCTCAGAAAAGTGCGAAAATAATAGGGTAATAATAGTGGGGGATTTCAACTTCCCCAATATAAATTGGGATAGTCAGAGTGTGAAAGGCTTAGAGGGTGCAGAATTCTTAAAGTGCATCCAGGAGAGCTTTTTGAGCCAACATGTAGAAAGTCCTACAAGAGAGGGGGCGATACTGGACCTAATTCTGGGGAATGTAGCCGGGCAAGTGGTGGAAGTGTCAGTAGGAGAGCATTTTGGCGATAGTGACCATAATTCGGTGAGATTTAAGGTGGTCATGGAAAAAGACAAAGACGGCCCGGAAATAAGGGTTCTAAATTGGGGGAAGGCCGATTTTAATATGATAAGGCAAGATCTGGCCAGAGTGGACTGGGAGCAGCTACTTATAGGAAAATCCACATCAAGACAGTGGGAGACTTTCAGAAGGGAAATAGAGAGAGTACAATGCCAACATGCTCCTGTAAAGGTCAAGGGTGGGACCAACAAGCAAAGGGAACCTTGGATGACAAGGGATATACAAAAATGCATTAGAAATAAAAGGGGGGCTTTTGGCAGTTACAAAAGACTAAAGATGGAAGAAGCCCTAGAGGAGTATAAAAAGTGCAGGGGCATACTTAAAAAAGAAATTAGGAGGGCGAGGAGGGGCCATGAAATAACACTGGCGAGCAAAATAAAGGAAAATCCTAAGATGTTTTATAAGTATATTAAGGGCAAGAGAATAACCAGGGAAAGGGTAGGGCCCATTAGGGACCAAAGTGGCAATCTGTGTGTAGAGCCAGATGATGTAGGCGGGGTTTTAAATGAATTTTTTGCATCTGTGTTCACTATGGAGAGAGACGATGCAGACATAGAAATCGGGCAAGGGGACTGTGACATACTTGAACATATTAGCATCGAGAGGGAGGAGGTGCTAGCGGTTTTAGCAGGCCAAAAAGTGGATAAATCCCCAGGCCCGGACGAGATGTATCCCAGGCTGCTGTGGGAGGCAAAGGAGGAGATTGCAGGGGCTCTGACACAAATTTTCAGAACCTCTCTGGCCACAGGGGATGTACCAGAGGACTGGAGAACAGCTAATGTAGTACCATTATACAAGAAGGGTAGCAGGGATAAACCAGGGAATTACAGGCCAGTGAGCCTAACATCCGTGGTAGGGAAATTATTGGAAAAAATTCTGAGGGACAAAATTAGTCTCCACTTGGAGAGGCAAGGTTTAATCGGGGATAGTCAGCATGGCTTTGTCAAGAGTAAATCATGTCTGACAAATCTGATTGAATTTTTCGAGGGGGTGACTAGGGGGGTGGATGAGGGAAATGCTGTGGATGTGGTTTACATGGACTTCAGTAAAGCTTTTGACAAAGTCCCGCATAGGAGACTGGTCAAGAAGGTAAGAGCCCATGGGATCCAGGGTGCCTTGGCGCGTTGGATCCTAAACTGGCTGAGTGGCAGGAGGCAGAGGGTGATGGTCGAAGGATGCTTTTGTGACTGGAAGCCTGTGTCCAGTGGGGTACCTCAGGGATCGGTGCTGGGTCCCTTGTTGTTTGTGATCTACATAAATGATTTGGATGAGAATGTAAAAGGTATGATCAGTAAGTTCGCAGATGACACGAAAATTGGTGGGGTGGTAAATTGCGAGGAGGAAAGCCTCAGGCTACAGGACGATATAAACGGGTTGGTCAGATGGGCGGAAAAGTGGCAAATGGAATTTAACCCTGAAAAGTGCGAGGTGATGCATTTTGGACGGACAAATAAGGCAAGGGAATACACAATGAGTGGTAGGACCCTAGGAAGTACAGAGGGTCAGAGGGACCTTGGTGTACATGTACATAGATCTCTGAAGGCAGCGGAACAGGTAGATAAGGTGGTTAAAAAGGCATATGGGATACTTGCCTTCATTAGCCGAGGCATAGAATATAAGAGCAGGGAGGTTATGATGGAGCTGTACAAAACGCTGGTGAGGCCACAGCTGGAGTACTGTGTGCAGTTCTGGTCGCCTCACTATAGGAAGGATGTGATTGCTTTGGAGAGGGTGCAGAGAAGATTCACCAGGATGTTACCTGGGATGGAGCGCCTCAGCTATGAAGAAAGACTAAACAGGTTGGGGTTGTTTTCCTTGGAGCAAAGAAGGCTGAGGGGGGACCTGATTGAGGTGTACAAAATGATGAGGGGCATAGATAGGGTAGATAAAGAGGAACTTTCCCCCTTAGTAGGGGGTTCAATAACAAGGGGGCATAGATTCAGGGTAAGGGGCAGGAGATTTAGAGGGGATTTGAGGAGGAACTTTTTCACCCAGAGGGTGGTTGGAATCTGGAACTCACTGCCTGAAAGGGTGGTAGAGGCAGGAACCCTCACAACATTCAAGAAGCATTTGGATGAGCACTTGAAATGCCATTGCATACAAGGCTATGGACCAAATGCTGGAAAATGGGATTAGACAGGACAGGGGTGGATGGGCGGCGCGGACACGATGGGCCGAAGGGCTGTAAAACTCTATGACTCTATGACCAACGCAGCCTAGCTGCACATTGCACAGGGGGGCACAAGCAGGGATATTGTCAGAAGGACCAGGCTGCAGTGGCGCAAACCTTTCAATGATCTTAGTAGATCACGAAATGTTACTGCAGAGCCATACTCAACCTCATCCTCCTGTGCCACTCATCACATCCCCATCACTCTGCCTCCCCTACCCTACTCTTGCACATCCTTACTCACACCAACTTATCTTGCATCTCCATTGCAACAGTGACTACATTCCAAAAGTAATTCATTGGCTGTAAAGCGCTTTGAGACATCCGGTAGTCATGAAAGACACTATATAAATGCAAGTCTTTCTTTCTTTCTTTCCACCCATCCCCCTCTATCTACATTATCACTTCCCTATCTCATTAGCCACCCCTCACACTCACCCTCATCCTAGTGCAATCATACCAACTAACAACACACAAGGGTAGGCACTTGGATGTTTTAGTCAATGTTCATGGGAAGTTTCTGTTAATGTGCTGTCAAACATTGAAATCTTTATTTTCAACAATTTGCTTTCTTGGACAGATTTGTGTGCATCTTTGGAAGTGGCTTAGTGAGTTACAGTGAAATGTGAGATATAACGGTAACCCCCGCAATGCTGATGAGTGTGAAAGGAATGGCTTGGGCATTGTAGGGATGCTTTATGGTGTTGGTGTGGGGTGGTGCCAACCTAGTGCATCATGTGGCAGCCAGTGTGTGCAGCATCAAGTGAAGTAAATATGGCCGTGGTGAGGCCAGCCCCGGTGTTCCGGACAGCAATGTGTTTAGGTGCTGATGCCCTCTGTCTTGTGCAACATCAGGTGATTGCGGAGAAGGTTGGTGTTGTTGTTAGTGCTGCTGGTGTTGGGGCTGATCGTGGTCAGATTCTGAGGACCAAGGTGAAACAATATAAAGTGCACCCATGCTGATGGAATACATGGCAGGTGAAGTAAAATGACAGAAGAGATCTGTCAATAGTGGGAGAGGTAATGAGGTCAGACTGGATGGAGACTTGTGTAAAGACTTGCAGCATCCTGAATCTGTAGTGGAAATGCAGTTTAGAGCTGCTAGTGCTTAAGGGAAGATATCTGAATCAGAAGCTTGGAGCTTTGAGTTAACATTTGAAGCTGTCAACTCATCAGCTGATTCAATGGCCACTGACCTCCCGCCTCAGTTTCACTGACGAGATCCAGGCACAACAGGAAACCCATGGGAGACCTGTGAAAGTGAAAAGGCTGGGGAAAAAAGCATTGATAAGTGGCTGTAAACAAGCCACTAATGATTTGAATTGGTTCCCCCCCCCCTCCCCGCTGCCTGTCGGGTCTGCTCAGCACTGGCAGATCCAATATCGGGAAATGCAGGTGTGTGCATTTTGACAGCGGGTTCCCAATCCACTGTTAATCATTTTAAATTTCACAGCTGACCCGCCACCAATTGGGTCCACTGAGCGCTGCCAAAATCACGGCTCTAGTCTCTGTTGTAATTGAGGAAAATGCAGCAGACAACTTGCAGACAGCAAGGTCCCACAAACAGCAATGAGATAAATGACCAAAGAATCTGTTTTTGGTGGTTGGTCACACACTGGAAGAACTTCCTTGCTCTTATTCGAATAGCATGATGGGATCTTTTATGTCCACTTGAGAGGGCATACATGGCCTCAATTTAACGTCTCATCCATCAAACGGTACCCCTGACAATGCCTTAGCACTGTACTGAAGTAGCCTAGATAATATACTGAAGTCTTTGGAGTGAGTATATATATATAAATACATATATAGTAGACTATTTATTTATCGGCCATAAGGTTGATAAGAACAACACTAATACCCATATGGGTGCCACCAGTATCACTTTGCAATCAAGGGAAGCCTCAAGAAACCTTTGCATCTGATTCAGTTGATGCTACCTCTCTAAGAAAATTGATGAAAGTGTTGCCTCTTGTCTGGACTATATGATGCTTAAATATCACTGGGATGGCTTAAGAGGATCTGATTGCATGATAGTTCCCTGCTGTCTTAGCATTCACCTCTGTGAAAACAGTCAACCTGTTCCAGATTTTGTCCACAGCCCATCCTGCAGCAGATCATACAACTGTGCAACAGACTGCCTTGTGAAATGAAGGTGGCAAAGACAGGTTTGCTCTGACATATCCAGGTGCATGTGGAGAGGTCTATAAATGTGGGTCCAGGGGCAGACAGATGCCTAACGTCTTGTTGCATCTCCATTTGGTGGCCCCTCATGAATTCAAAACTTAGAAACCAGCAAGAAATGCCACACTCATCAGTTTGTACAGTGCCCGTTAATTGCCAACAGCAGCCAAGAATATTGAAGGGAATCATTATCAGCCAACAACCCAAGAAATGTCAGCATTGTTAGCAAAAACTAGTACTGCATGGAACCAAATGCAGTAAAAATAAAAGGCCTGGAATCACAAAATAAAAATAAACACTTTGCTTATTTTTAAGATGTATGCTTGAACAGGCCAGGCCCAATGAATCCATTTCAACTCGGTGAGCAATATGCCATGGACATTCCTTCACCTGCAGTTAGGACTTCTGACAAGCTACTCCCTTTGCTTGCACAATTATACTGTGGTAATGAGGCACGTGCTTGCCAATAGAGTGGCCTCATTTTTGCAGCAGAAAATAATGATTGGAAAATCAGGTGTACCTCAGAATAAGCAATTGCAGCTACAGGCCCAACCGTCTGACCAACATCCACTTCCTGCAAGGCTTTACGCTGTTGGGAAAGCCTTGGAAAATGTATCCCTAAAATAAATAGGAAGATGCGGAGCTTGCTGGTCAACCTGCAACCCCGCCTTGATGGGCCTATTCCATCCCTACTAGTAATAAAGCATGACCAACAGTTTGAATAACATTGGCAGCCAATGATACTGCCAGGTACATTTTTTAATGGGTCAATTACACCCCAAATAAAAATACAGCACACATTTTAGCAAGTATGATATTGCAAGGCTTTTCATATTCTGACATGTAGACAGGATAGATTAACTGTACAAAGGAATGCATTCCAATTCACGAGTGCATTTCTGTGAAAGCACGGTAAAAATTTCAATGATAATTTTGGAATCTGTAGACTAAAAAAATGTTATTGAAGTACGTCTGCAACTATATAATCTTGCAGTAGTGTGCAAGGCAAAACTGACAATGAAAACATACGCTAACCAATTTTGCCAAGCTATGCCATCCAAAATTGACAGTGTTTGGCTAGTTTTGCTTCACCAGCAGACATATGATCACCACCATTTAATCCTCTGCTATACTGTCTGATCACTGTCAAAGTTTTCATCACTACAGCTTCAAGCGAAGGACACACAGTCACTTCGAATTCATCATACTTCAACCTCTTTAAAAATGTGGCAGGCTCCATTTACTTCCAGTAGGGTGAAAGAGGAAGCTGAGCCCACACCCACAGAATCCAGCAGAACCCCTGAGATACTATTGTCTCAGATATAGTTGGAGACTGGCATGATACCTGATCAAAGAGATGTAAAAGAACATCAGTGGATACCACAAACCGTTATTGGGGGGGGGGGGGTTCTGCTGTTGTCAATAACAACAATTCTCGGTGGGAATGGGGTGGTTTCGAGTCAGACACATGTTTTACACCCCATCCAATTTTACTCTTACTAATTGACTGTGAAGCACTTTGGGACGTCCTGGGGTTGTGAAAAGAAAGATCTTGCGTTTATGTAGGCACTATTTATTTTTGTATTCATGTTCTAAAATGAAAACAAATTATGACCAAAAATTATACAGTAGAGAATACAAAAAATATACAGTAGAGAATACAAAAAATATAGAGTAGAGAATACAGAAAAATATACAGTAGAGAATACAGAAAAATATAGAGTAGAGAATACAGAAAATATAGAGTAGAGAATACAAAAAATATAGAGTAGAGAATACAGAAAAATATACAGTAGAGAATACAAAAAATATACAGTAGAGAATACAAAAAATATACAGTAGAGAATACAAAAAATATACAGTAGAGAATACAGAAAAATATACAGTAGAGAATACAAAAAAATACAGTAGAGAATACAGAAAAATATACAGTAGAGAATACAGAAAAATATACAGTAGAGAATACAAAAAATATACAGTAGAGAATACAGAAAAATATAGAGTAGAGAATACAAAAAATATACAGTAGAGAATACAAAAAATAGAGTAGAGAATACAGAAAAATACAGTAGAGAATACAGAAAAATATACAGTAGAGAATACAAAAAATATAGAGTAGAGAATACAGAAAAATATACAGTAGAGAATACAAAAAAATACAGTAGAGATACAGAAAAATATACAGTAGAGGATACAAAAAATATACAGTAGAGAATACAAAAAATATACAGTAGAGAATACAGAAAAATATAGAGTAGAGAATACAGAAAATATAGAGTAGAGAATACAAAAAATATAGAGTAGAGAATACAGAAAAATATACAGTAGAGAATACAAAAAATATACAGTAGAGAATACAAAAAATATACAGTAGAGAATACAAAAAATATAGAGTAGAGAATACAGAAAAATATACAGTAGAGAATACAAAAAAATACAGTAGAGAATACAGAAAAATATACAGTAGAGAATACAGAAAAATATACAGTAGAGAATACAAAAAATATACAGTAGAGAATACAGAAAAATATAGAGTAGAGAATACAAAAAATATACAGTAGAGAATACAAAAAATAGAGTAGAGAATACAGAAAAATACAGTAGAGAATACAGAAAAATATACAGTAGAGAATACAAAAAATAGAGTAGAGAATACAGAAAAATATACAGTAGAGAATACAAAAAAATACAGTAGAGATACAGAAAAATATACAGTAGAGAATACAAAAAATATACAGTAGAGAATACAAAAAATATACAGTAGAGAATACAGAAAAATATAGAGTAGAGAATACAGAAAAATACAGTAGAGAATACAGAAAAATATACAGTAGAGAATACAGAAAAATATAAAGTAGAGAATACAGAAAAGAGGAGGAAAATGGTAGGTAGCTCCAATTGAGGAGTGAGCACCAGCAGCGAGACAATGGATTGAATGGCCTCCTTCTGTGCTGCAATATCCAGGATTCTTTGAAAAAGGTACATGGAAAATTTATCTTGAGATAACAGGTAATTTTCCAACTGGTGGAGAGCCTCGATCGCTGGCAGTGCATATCAGAAAATACTGGACAGCTCACACCTGCATTTTGGTAATGCACTGCCTCCAGATGAAATGGTTGGAAAATCGGGAGGGGCGCATCTAAATTTCCAATAGCACTGTTGGCAAACAAGGCTCCTCGCCGGCAGCATGGACTAGCATTCAGTCATGAGGAAATATATACACAAAAGGCAGGGTTACATCAACTGTACATCAACTGTTACAAAATATGCAACACCTATTTTGCAAAAAAACAAGGTAAAGCTGAAAACTGGAATATTATTTAATTATAACTTTGGCAACTGCGATGGTAATTTAACCATAAACTATGAGCATTTATTTGGTTCATTAGCTATTTGCAGAGCATTTTTTCTATCCTTTATTCTACTGGTAGCACATCTAACTGGCATGGCAGCAGTATCTAATTAACCTTATTAAAAGTTTAATTGAGATTACAGGCAATTTTGATGTTTTTTTAAAGATTCAGTGAGGGCCTATAAACTCTTTTGTTAAAGTGTAATTTCCTCAGAAACTTTCTTTCTGTTCCAAGATTAAGGTACATATAAAACACACAACATATGTTGTAAATATAAACTTAGTACTCCCATAGTACAGGAGGCAACATAATCGGCTTCTGCTCTCTAAATGCGTATAAAGACCTGCAGGCAGGGGTGTTTAGTGGTACACAAAATCCTTGTTTTACCAAATACCCTTTCAGAGGCCTCAGTATATTACTATATTTTATATTTTAGTTATGTATTACAGTGGAGCAATCAGATAGCTCCCTACCTGACCATGTCCCAGTTGTAATTTATGTGTTAATATTGCATAACATAAACTTGGAATCTAAAATGTCATCTGAAAAAATAGAAAACTGCTTAAAATACTATTTCCAAAACATATGGCAGCTGTCATTTAGATTTGCACAATAATTCTTTGTATTGTGATCATTATTTGCCCCTGTACTACGCCGATGAGGTTGTTCATAGGGCCACTGTTTCAACAAAAATATTTTTGTCTCTTCTGTTCCACAGTAATCATCAGTGTGCCACTGCTCTATCACGACAGGCTAGGTGAACATACCCCACATAAACATATGGGAGGTGAATTTCCATGGAGATTTCCCCCTCGTCCATAGTAAGAACTGCAGAAACCCCAGAAAAATTGCATAAACAATGCTTATGAAATTTTTCCCGTACTTCCACAGTTGTTACTCTGATGTTACAGTGGACAAATGGGAGAATCTCTGCAGAAATTCCTCTCCATACAAAAAATAGAAAGGTACATAATAAAACTGAGAGATTATTAAAAATGTTAAAGGAGTCATTATGCTTGGTTAAGGAGCTATTTGCCCATATCTATCTACCTAATATATCTATCTATCTATCTATCAAACCTTTGTATATAGTGTACACTTCCTGTAAATATAATATTTACTTCCTGTAACACTTTTCTGTCACACTTTTTTTATTACATTTTTCTGTCCCATTTTGTTAATTGGCTCAAAGTAAAACTGCAGCCAATCAGAACTGAAGAGGTAGGGAAGGCACAAATCGAAAGGCAGAAAAGTGGCGAGTAAACTAGTAATGATAAACTGCGAAGTATGGGTAAAATCAACCAACCCTGAACAGCCAGTTAAGAGAATCTATAAATTAAAGCAAGGAGGAAGCAAACCAATCAAATCCCACAAAAATCAAATTCCTTTCACCTGCCATTTACTTCTATGTAAATGAAGATCGTCATCCACAAAATGAAGGAAGTAATTTTCTGAGTCCATGCTAACAGTGGGGAGCCTCACCTATCATCAGCACACATTGGAAAATGTGGGTGCAATGTCAATATGTACTGGCAGTGGACCAGGCTCCCTGCCACCGGTGCATATTTGGGGAAAAAAGGTTTTAAACAAATGATTTTAAACAAAGTAAGAATGTCAAAAAATGTATATTTCACAATAATGTTTAGATTTATCCATACCATTGTCTTCTGTGCCTTTTAATATCTTCATTATATATTTTTTACTTCAAGGCTTTGGTCTGCCTCAAAAGCTTGGGTTTTGATGAGATATCTTTTCCTCTGGAAAAGTTAAAGGGATTTGCAGACCATACCGGTACAATCTGAGCATGTGCAGTTGGCAGAATTTCCCAGTAGGTTTCTTTCTCTGGATTTGCTTTCTGTTTTAAATGACTTGAAAACCATCTGGAGAATTTTTAAGCACTAAATTCAGGTAATCTTTCTTAGTTAAGCTACGATGAAATGCTTAATTTTGCTTCAAGAGAGAGCATGAATCAGAGATAGCTATAGCCAGACTGAGAGAGAGTCTGGTGCAGAGAAGGAAAGATAGAAAGAAAGATGGAGATAAAGATAAGAAATAAAGAAAGAAAAAGATAAAAGAAAAGGAGCCATTATGTGAGCTGTTGGTGGAACAAACCACTGATTTGATCAAGAAATTGTGAAATATATATATTTATGTGTTTATTACCCAACAACACTTATTCTAAAGATCTGTTTTTCTTAAAAAATAAAAAAATTAAATCCTGAAGTCATTTCAGTTGAGCCTAATCACATTCCCTATGTTTTCACCTTTGTATTTGAGAAGTTAATTGCATCACCTGTGTTATCTAATTGTAAGTATTCTAATTAATGTGTGTTAGTTACAGAATAATGCACAGTAAGTAATTATTACAATACATATTGGGGGAAAAATTCAGTTGGTAGCACCACCCATTAGCGCCTTAAGAGGGCGCTAAGTGGGGCGCAAAGCAACTAGCGCCCGCGCGCGGCAATATCTGCGCCTCTCACGAAATTGACCGGACATTTTGCAGCGGCGCTAAACAATACCACCCGATCTCCTGCGCACACTGATCTTAACGCCATTCGAGAATGCAACGCCCTTGGGGCGCCCCGGACCGGAAATTGAGTGGCACCCCCCTCCTTTCTGCCTGGCGCTACCAACGACAGGTTGACTGGAACGGTTCCCAGTCGCTGTGGGGCTGGGGGGGGGGGGGCGCTATTTAAAGGGGGCCTCTTCCTGGCTTTTGTGTGGTAGCCATTTTTGCACCACTCGTTCTGAGAGAGAGAGAGAGATTTTGAGAGAGAGAAAGAGAGACTTCTGCATTGGCCTGCAAGAGAAAGGACGGCATCTGAGTAAATATGCAGCCATGGTCTTGCCTGAAATGCCTCCCATGGTTGAATAGCCCTTACTGTATGCAGCCATAGTCTTGCCTGAAATGCCTCCCATGGTTGAATAGCCCTTACTGTATGCAGCCATGGTCTTGCCTGAAATGCCTCCCATGGTTGAATAGCCCTTACTGTATGCAAGGTGTGGAATGTGCGTGTGTGTTTGATGAAAGGGCCATAGGTGTTGGATGAGTGTTGGGCATTGGGGCTTTCAAGACCCTCTGACCATAAAGTGAGGTTGAGATGGAGGGATGAAGAGGTTTTGAAAAAAAGGCACTCACCCTGATGACCCGAGTGAGGTCGTTGAACTTTTTCCTACATTGCAGATGGGTCCTAGGCACCATGCTGCTTGAGGACACTCTCTGAGCCACCACCATCCACACTCTTCTGTACTCACGTGGCAAAGGCCTCCTGCCAATCTCTGGGTACAGAATGGATCTTCTGCACTCCACCCTGCGAACCAGAGCCTCCAAAGCCCGCTCGCAGAAGCGCTGTGCTCGCTCCCTGGCCCTCTCCATAGTGTCTGGCTGCTAGATTTAGCCACAGGTTTGCCCAGGCCGAGATTCAAGGCTCCAATGAGCAGGATGTGGCTGCAGAGCAAGATCGACCCTCCCCTTTAAGAACTGACTGGCACCAGTGTGTCTGTGTTCAATCGCTAACTGACAACACCTGCGCTGCACCCACCCTTGAGGTAGCGCCTCGCTCCTCGGCCTTAGCACCTTAAGAGAGGTGTGTAGTGCCTGATTTAGCGCTCCAATCACCTCCAGGGGTGATAAAAGCCAAGTTTGCTGTCAGAGGCGATAATTAGCGCCAGGCGCTAAACTTTGCGCACCGCCAGTAATGGCGCCCCATATGGGGCAATACCGAATTTCTCCCCCTTTGTGCTTAAAACTGGCTTCAGCCTTGGAGCCAAGCCAGTCTCACAGCCCATTGTGGGGTGCTTGGTGATTTGGAATGGGCAGGAACAGTTTGACCACAATTCTCCTGCTCTCCGCTTTCCCTTAATGCTACCAAACCCCACTCCCATCCCAGTGGTGCCAGATCCTTCTCCCTAATGCTCCTGGGCTGTCCTTGCCAGTTGTACAGACGACTGGATCCATCTGAATGCTGCCAGACTTCAACCCATCTCCATTTTCCTAAATCAAGGTCCACCCTTGAATGTTGCTGGACCTTGGGACCTATACTCAGGTGCTCCTGATATCCTGTTACCTGGTGCCACAGGCCCAGGAATTCCTTCCAAGTGGTCTGTGATACCGGGAACAATCTCCCCGACTGCCCTCTCAGTGCTCCAAGAATGTGGGCTCTCATACCTCATGCTCCTGGATACTGGGATACCTATCTCCTTGCTCCTGGATCCCTATACCCAACTCTCAAATCAAGGCACCCCTCATTATTACCAGACACAGGAAGCCCTCCCCAGTTCTGAGCAGACCCTGGGACATCACCACTCCGGTTCAGATAAAACTTATCCCTCTCCCGTCCCAGTGCTCCAGATCCCACCAGCCCTGCTTTCCTGTGCTGCTACACCTCTAGACTCTCTGGCCTAGAAATTCGGTGGTGCCCCAAACTTGCCTGGGTGCTGGAATTACCGCTGTGAACGGAGCCGCTTGCGCCCACCGGAAATTCAGGTTGAGCGCCCCAAGAGGGACGCGGGGCGCTGCTCGAGGCGCCCCGCATCCCTCTTGGGGCGCTGAAACTGAATATCGCAGCGCAACGTGCCGCAGTGCCACACGCTGCGGCACGGCGCGCTGCGGTACTGCAGGCCTTCCTCCCCTTCTTAAGGGGGAGGGGCTGCACCAGCGCGATGACCGATCGCGAGTGCCGGCAAAAGAGCCCGGCACCGAGGAGAACTGCCAGGCTCTCGGGACACAACCGGCACTGCCCGGGGGGGGGATCAGGAGGCCGGGGAAGGCGACGCGAGGAGGTGCTGGCAGGCAGCCACCAAAAAAAATGGCCGCTCCGCACCTCCACCTTAATTTGCGCCACTACCGCCACAGATAGGCCCTGTGAACCAGCCGCGATTTCCGACCGGCGTTACAGCGGGGGGCGCGACCAAATATAGCGATCGGGGCAGTAGCGGGGCGCTGCGCACACCGATGATGTCATCGGTGGCGGCGCAGCGCTACAGGCTAACGCCGCCATTAGCATTTCGCTAAATATCGCGGGAGGCATGGCCAGTGGCGCTAAAGCCACTGAGTGCCCTCTTTATGTGCTAACTGCTGGCACAGCCCACCGAATTTCTAGGCTTCTGTCTACAATAGCGACAGACCCCAGTACCTCTCCCCAATGTTGCCACTGAAGCTTCTGGGATACCTCTTTGCTAGTGCTGCCAGGGCTTGAGACCTCCCTCATAATGCTATGCTTCCCCCAGTGATACCAGGCCCTGCCTCCAAATTTTGATACACTCTAGACCCCCTTTTAATACTACACAATCCAGCACACTGCCCAGTACAGCCACCTCCTGTGTCCCTCCACTAGTGCTGACAGGTCATCATCAGTGATTCCCCCAACACTTCCAGACACTGGACCCTTACTGTGCTGTCATACCTCAGTACCCGAAGCCACTACTGCCAAAACACAACCATCACCCAGTGTAATGATCAATAACATGTCATTCTGGAGTGGTACACTAGATGGAGCCATAGAGCTGTATAGAGCTGTAGATTTCGTTGTATGTGTTTAAGACTACACTACCCACAATGCACTAGGCTACCCAGAAGGCAGTAGTCAAGATGGCAGCCTGCACACAGAAGCACACATGCTGAATCTCTACAGATGCTGTACCTAGAGAACGTTTACTGAATAAATGTCTAGCTAGAAGCTAGCTGTTCATAATAAGAATGTCTTGTTATTAATGAACATAACATGGTACCAGGATTGGTGAAGGTCTGCTGAAAATTGTGAAAAGTGACATGGAGAATTTGAGGCCACCGGAGTTTTTGAATCTCACGGGAAATGTCGACTACAATTGGTGGACTTTCAAACAACAATTCAAACTCTACATTGCTGCCATCGGGTTCGGTACGAAGCCAGATGCAAGGAAGGTAGCGTTGCTGCTTATGGTTGCAGGCCCATAGGCGATAAAGGTATTTAATACATTTGTATTTACTCCAGAGGAGAACAGAGAAAAATTAGACGATGTGCTAAAGAAATTTGATACACATTGTTCTCCCAAAAAGAATGAAACCTATGAAAGATACGTGTTTCGTTCGAGGACACAGCGGCAAAATTAGGCTTTTGATAGCTTTGTGACCAATCTGAAACTGAAAGCACAGACATGTAATTTCTCTGAGCTGAAAGCATCCATGATTTGTGACCAGATTGTGTTTGGTATTCTTGATAAAAAAAGTCAGGGAACGTCTGTTGAGAGAAACCGAACTAACATTGGAAAATGCTGTGAATATATGCCAAGCCAGTGAGCTAGCTCGACAGCACGCGAAGACTTTCAGTGAAATCAATAATGATGTGATTGTAGTAAGTGCTGCGGTCGGTGCTGTGTTCTACAAGGAGAAGCAACATGGGGAGATCAGAAATGAAAAGCAATCGGAGGAAGGAATTTTAAATTGCAAACACTGTGGTTACAAACACCAGTTAAAACAATGCCCAGCGTTTGGAAAAATGTGCACAAAATGTCATGGAAAGAATCACTTTGCCAAACAATGCTTTTCAAAAGTAAAAACAAAGAAAGGGCAACAAGTCCGAGTTGATGTGATTGAGGACACTGATTTAAGTGAGACATTTTTTGTAGGAATGGTGTCATGTGACAATATAGAAAAGGATACAGAAAATGTGCAGCCCTCAGGAATAAACAATGCTGAACATAACATCAATGCAGTAAAAGAGGACAAATGGATGATCCCACTGCAGGTAAATGGAGCATTAGTTACATTGAAACTAGACACTGGGGCAAAAGCAAACTTAATCAGTATGAGTGACATTAAAAACATGAAAGAGAAGCCCAAAATACAGAAAAAGTCAGTACTGCTGAAGAGCTATAATGGACAGAAAATAGATAGCTTAGGTGTATGCAGACTTAAAGTGACAGTCAAAGACAAAGTGCATCATCTCATGTTTTCTGTTGTGGCTGAAGGACTTGATTCACTACTGGGTGACAAAGCTTGTGAGGACTTAGAACTGGTCAAGAGAGTCTACCGTATAAACTGTGCCATAAGCAGACCAGATGAATCAATGGATTCTGCAGTGAGTAATTTCCAGGATGTGTTCAAAGGATTTGAAGTTCTACCATTCACTTACAAGATCCAGCTAAAGGAGGATGCTCAGCCAGTGGTACATGCTCCATGAAGAGTTCCAGCACCCCTGTGTGACCGGCTCAAGAAAGAACTGGACAGAATGACCACACTAGGAGTCATCAGGAAAGTCGAAGAGCCAACAGACTGGATTAACTCCATGGTATGTGTAAAGAAAAAGAACAATGATCTAAGAATATGCATGGATCCAAAGGACTTAAATGCAAATATAAAACGTGAACACTACCAGGTTCCCAAGCGAGAAGAAATCACCAGTGAAATGTCAGGTGCCAGATACTTTACAAAGCTCGATGCCTCACAAGGATTTTGACAACTAAAACTGGATGAAGAGAGCACCAAATACTGTACCTTCAACACACCATTTGGCAGGTATTGTTTCCTCAGAATGGCTTTCGGGATAATATCTGCATCTGAAATCTTTCATAGAGCGATGGAACACATAATTGAAGGTCTGGAAGGAGTTCGGGTCTATGTTGATGACATCATCATCTGGGGCTCCACACTGAAAGAACACAATGAGCGACTGACTAAAGTGCTACAGAGCATACGCCGGAATGGACTGAAGCTCAACAAAGCCAAGTGTCAGTTTGGCGTCCAGGAAATCACTTTCCTAGGAGATAATCTATCTGGTAAAGGAATAGAGCCAGATATGGAAAAAGTAAACGCCATACTCAACATGCCCCGACCCATTGATAAAAAAAGGAGTGCTACGCATCATGGGGATGATAAACTTCATTGGAAAGTTCATTCCTAACTTGTCAGCCAAGACAACCTGTCTGCGAGACCTGCTACATAAAACAAATGAGTTCGCATGGACAGAAAGACATGAACAAGAGTGGATGAATCTCAAAACAGTGCTGACAACCACACCTGTACTCACCTTCTTTGACCCAACAAAGAGAATCAAAGTGTCAATGGATGCATCAAAGGATGGCCTTGGCATGGTCTTGCTACAAGCAGAGGGTGAAGATTGGAAGCCTGTTGCCTGTGCCTCCAGGTCTATGACTGATACTGAGTGTTGATACGCCCAGATTGAAAAGGAATGTCTAGGCTTGGTAGTTGGATTAGAAAAGTTCCATGGCTACATATATGGACTTCCCACCTTCACAGTTGAGACAGACCACAGCCCACTGGTTGCCATCATAAAAAAAAATCTGAATGAGATGTCTCCAAGGATTCAATGACTCATGATGAAGCTACAAAGATATGACTTTGAACTGATCTACACACCAGGCAAATACATAGTATTAGCAGATGCACTATCCTGAGCACCCACAATGAGTCAAGTGAGCTCTACTGAAGAAGACGTGGATGTTCATGTGAGTATGGTCACTGCTGCGCTGCCCGTGTCAGACACAAAATCAAAGCAAATAGCAGAAGAAACAGTAAAAGATACAGTGTTACAAACAGTAATAGAGAACATTCATCATGGTTGGCCAAAAGGTTGCTGTCCAAAATATTTTCACATAAGGTCAGAATTGAGTGTCGCAAGTGGACTATTACTAAAACAGAACAGAATAGTCATTCCACAGGCTCTACGTCAAGACATGCTCAAAAGGATTCACGAGGGACACCTCAGAATTGAAAAATGCAAAAGGAGAGCAAGAGACACTGTAGATTGCTGGTTAGGATCAGATCAGCCATGATCTTA
This sequence comes from Somniosus microcephalus, assembly GCF_052327205.1. Taxonomy (NCBI): domain Eukaryota; kingdom Metazoa; phylum Chordata; class Chondrichthyes; order Squaliformes; family Somniosidae; genus Somniosus; species Somniosus microcephalus. Next base: position 96,131,363 of record NC_140995.1, on the reverse strand, counting down.
TTAAATGGCGGAGCAGGCTCAAGGGGCCGATTGGCCTACTCCTGCTCCTATTTCTTATGTTCTTATGTTCTTATTGGCCTGGCATAAATAAGGACATTGAGAACATGATAGGCAAATGTGAGACATGTCAGAAACACCAAAACAAACAAACAAAGGAACCAATGATAGTAGCTGACTTACCAACAGCACCATGGCAAAAGGTTCATATGGACCTCTTTCATTTAAATGGTAAAGAATATCTAATAGTGATTGACTACTATTCTAACTATCCTGAGATGGCGCTGCTCTCAAGCACATCAGCAAGCAGTGTCATAATGCATGTGAAATCCATCTTCGCCAGACATGGAATTCCCAGGATTGCCGTTAGCGACAATGGTCCGTGCTTCAACTGTAAGGAGTGGCAACAGTTTGCAGCACAGTATGACTTTCAGCACATCACAACCAGTCCTTTGTATGCTCAGTCAAATGGTAAGGCAGAGAAAGATGTTCAAGTTCTCAAGCAGCTACTGAAGAAAGCGACAGAAAGCAAGTCTGATCCTTATCTTGCCCTGCTGAGCTACCGAGCCTTACCTTTAGACTGTGGTTCTTCACCTGCTGAACTACTAATGGGTCGCAAGTTGCGCACCACGCTACCCTGCTGTGCAAAAGAACAGCAAAGTGAGGAACTGAGACAGAGACTTCAACTGTTAAAGCTGAAACAGAAATCATACTATGACAAGTCATCCAAAACTCTAAAACCATTGACAAGGGATGATGTTGTCAGGATTGAGGATCCAGATGCATGGAACAGGAAAGCTACAGTTCTTGAGGAAGTATGACCAAGGTCATACACTGTTAGAACTGAGGAAGGACAGATTCTCAGGAGGAACCGCCGTTCCCTTCTGAAAACACAAGAAACTATCCAAGAGCAGATTGATGACAATGCCGCAACTGAATCTTGTCATTCACCACCAGAACAATCTCATGAAAACACATCAGACTTACCCGTGCTGAGAAGACCCACACGTGTAGTAAAAAAGCCTGATAGACTTAATCTTTGAGTACAAAGAAAAACTATATTGAAAATGTATTGACTGTTGTGAAAATGTTTATGTTTATAGAGCACCAACAAAAGTGTTACTGATATCATCTTTATCATTTTTCTTGAAAGTTGATTGATATTGATTTTGTTAACCTCAAAGAAAGGGGGATGTAATGATCAATAACATGTCATTCTGGAGTGGTACACTAGATGGAGCCGTAGAGCTGTATAGAGCTGTATATTTAGTTGTATGTGTTTAAGACTACACTACCCACGATGCACTAGGCTACCCAGAAGGCAGTAGTCAAGATGGCAGCCTGCACACAGAAGCACACATGCTGAATCTCTACAGATGCTGTACCTAGAGAACGTGTACTGAATAAATGTCTAGCTAGAAGCTAGCTGTTCATAATAAGAATGTCTAGTTATTAATGAACATAACACCCAGTAAATCAAATCCCACATTTTAACACTCCCCCATTCTATCGCATAACAGACTTCATAGTGTTGCCATAGCCCAGAACTTCTCCATGCTGCCAAAGCCCAACATCCCCCAAAATGACTCAATCTCTACAACCCATCCCTACTATTGCTAAATCTCTCAAAGCTATCTCTAATCTCCTGCATGTTACACTCCATCTTCCTGTGTATCCTGGACTTTAAAAAGACAGTAAAAGACATAGAAGAAAAGTCAAATATATAAAGGAACAGAACTAATAGGACCACTCATTTATGGTTTTCTTGCAAAAATTAACAGTTACAGAATTTTATTTCCAAAACTCCAGTAAAAATCCCAGAATATCATGTGAGTAAAACAAAATGTGACTCATTCAGTTGCCGTAAACCAGTGGCCAAATAATATATTGTATGTTACACTCCTATTATTGTAAAATAGGGGGTCCTCCGATTCACTGTGAGCAACACCACAGGAAAGATGCTGGTAACCTATTAAAAGTTTTGCATAAAGGATCACTTCATTTATTTCCTGTTGCACATTTTTTAGCTTATAGCTACAATTTTATCACTATTTCTTCTACTTATATTTAGTTCAGTACTTCCTATATTGCTCCCATGGTAGTTCTCCCAGCTCTGTATCCTAACTCCAACTCACTGGGACTGGAAGTTTCCCATCAAAAAACGGGTGGGGTTGGAGCGTGCGGGCAGTTAAATTGTTACAAATGTGAATCCCAACTTGATCCCGCCTCCAACCCGCCCACTTCTGGTTTCCCCGGGGGTGGGACGGGGAGTGGGCAGCCAACCAGCTACCAGGGGGCGGAACATCAAGTTAAACATTGTACTGAGGCTGGAAGCCTCTATTTTCCCCTCCATTTTGTGTTTAAGTGCATGAGGGCGGGTTTCACACAATTCGTGAAACCCGGCAGTTAAACAGAGGTGGGTACTGGTGTATCCAGGAGATAAGTGGATTTATACCTACCTCCTGGATCCAGGGTCCTACCTAACCCACCCCCGCGATCAGAGACCCCCCCCCAGAGGCCTCCGATCGCCTTCTCAGGCCTCTCCCCGCACCCACCCCTCCCAGGCCTCCCCCTCCAACAATGATGATGAGGCCGTCCCCGATCCTCCAGTCCCCCTGCCGATCTTCCACCCCACCCCAATCCCTGGCCGACCCCCCCATCATTCACCCCGCGATGCCCGATTCCCCCCCCGATCCCCCCCGCGATCCCCGACCCCCTCCATGATATACGATTCCCCCTGATCCCCAATACCCCCCGTGATCCCCAATCCTTCCCCAATCCCCAATCCCCTCCTTGATCATGATTCTCCCCGATCCCCAATCCCCCCGCAATCCCTGCTTGCCTGCCGATCCTGCAACCGCCTGGCAATCCTCTCTCCCTCCTCCCAATTTGCTCTCCCCCTTCCCAATTGCCGATACCCCCTCATGATCGCTGACCCCTCTCCCTCCTGATCACTGGCCCCCCTTCCTCCTGATCACTGAGCCCCCTCCCTCCTGATCACTGACCCCCTCCCTCCTGATCGCTGACCCCCTCCCTCCTGATCACTGACCCCTCTCCCTCCTGATCACTGACCCCCTCCCTCCTGATCACTGACCCCCTCCCTCCTGATCATTGACCCCCCTCACTCCTGATCACTGACCCCCTCCCTCCTGATCACTGACCCCCCTCCCTCCTGATCACTGACCCCCTCCCTCCTGATCACTGACCCCCTCCCTCCTGATCATTGACCCCCCTCACTCCTGATCACTGACCCCCCTCCCTCCTGATCACTGACCCCCTCCCTCCTGATCACTGACCCCCTCCCTCCTGATCACTGACCCCCTTCCCTCCTGATCGCTGACCCCCTCCCTCCTGATCACTGACCCCGCTCCCTCCTGATCACTGACCCCCTCCCTCCTGATCGCTGACCCCCTCCCTCCTGATCACTGACCACTCTTCCTCCTGATCACTGACCCCTCCCTCATGATCACTGACCCCCTCCCTCCTGATCACTGACCCCCCTCCCTCCTGATCACTGACCCACTCCCTCCTGATCACTGACCCCCTCCCTCCTGATCGCTGACCCCCCTCCCACCGATCCCTGACCCCCTCCCACCGATCACCGACTCCCCTCCCAGCGATCACTGGCTCCCCTCCCACTGATTCCCGACCCTCCTCCCATCGATTCCCAACCCCCCTCCCACCGATCACCGACTCCCCTCCTACCAATCACTGACTCCCCTCCCACCGATCCCCAAACCCTCTCCCACCGATCACCGATCCCCTATCACCGATCCCCTCCCACCGATCACCAACTCCCCTCCCACCGATCACTGACTCCCCTCCCACCGATCCCTGACCCCCTCCCACCGATCACCGACTCCCCTCCCACTGATTCCCGACCCTCCTCCCATCGATTCCCAACCCCCCTCCCACCGATCACCGACTCCCCTCCTACCGATCACTGACTCCCCTCCCACCGATCCCCAAACCCTCTCCCACCAATCACCGATCCCCTATCACCGATCCCCTCCCACCGATCACCAACTCCCCTCCCACCGATCCCTGACCCCCTCCCACCGATCACCGACTCCCCTCCCACTGATTCCCGACCCTCCTCCCATCGATTCCCAACCCCCCTCCCACCGATCACCGACTCCCCTCCTACCGATCACTGACTCCCCTCCCACCGATCCCCAAACCCTCTCCCACCAATCACCGATCCCCTATCACCGATCCCCTCCCACCGATCACCAACTCCCCTCCCACCGATCACTGACTCCCCTCCCACCGATCCCCAAACCCTCTCCCACCGATCACCGATCCCCTCCCATCGATTCCCGACCCCCCCCCACCGATCACTGACTCCCCTCCCACCGATCACTGATCCTCTATCACCGATCCCCTCCCATCGATCCCCGACCCCCTCCCACCGATCCCCGACCCCCCTCCCACTGATCACCGATCCCCTCCCACTGATCCCCGACCCCCTCCCACTGATCCCAGACCCCCTCCCACCGATCACAGATCCCCTCCCACCGATCCCCGACCCCCTCCCACCAATCACCGGCTACCCTCCCACCGATCCCTAACGCCCCCCTGCCATCCTCCCCTGGACCGACCCCATACAACTGAGGCCTACCTGCCCACAGCCAGCCAGCCTGCCTCTCAAGCTGGCTGGCTACGGACGGGAATCTGAGTCCTCACATTCAAATCAGGCCCAGCCGGCAAAATCGGCAGGCCTGCGGGAAACCCGGCCTCCCGGTTTTCCCGCCTGCCTCGGACCCCACCCCACCCCTACCCCCCAGCCCCCAACCCACCTCCCCGAACAAAATACCGGTCGCAGAGGAAAGTTCCAGTTGCTATCAGTCTCTTTCTCCTCTCAATTCAATTCAATTCAATTCAAATCGCTTTATTGGCATGACAAGTTACATCTTATGTTGCCAAAGCATCGAAAAACATTCATGTTTGTACATAAAAATACAGATCTATCCATACAGTGTATAAACAGATATATCCCTGAGTGTATAAATATACATTCATATATTTTATATATACTCTTTTCTTATATTTAGTGGTTGTCCCTCTGTTTATGGCAAGCTGTAACATAGTGTGCCGCTAGTGTTACACAATTTCTCTCTTCCCCTAGTAGGTATGGGAGTTTTTGGTCGTCATTCAAATTTCTGAATTCCGGGCATATTTTTGTGAATTTTGGGTAGAAATTCTCCCTTATGCCCTGATATTTTCTACAAGCTGTGAGGAAGTGCATCTCTGTCTCCACCACTCCCTGACTGCAGTGAGAGCATATCCTGTCCTCTCTTGGTAGCCGGGTCTGCCTGTGTCTACCTTTTTCAATCGCCAGGCTATGTTCACTAAGTCTGTACATTGTCAAGGTTTTTCTCAGTTTGCTATCCTTTACCATGGTCAGGTAATCAGCCATGTTGTATTGTCTGTTTAGGGCCAAGTAGCAATTGAGTTTGCTTTGGGTTTTTGTTGTTTCTGCCCAATATGACAGATATTTTTCCTTTTGCTTAGCGACGATTGTGTTGGGTCGAATTCTTTGTGTTACGCTGTCACTGTCCTGGGGCTGGTTATTGTTAGTAGTGTTAGTAGTTACTTCACTGAGTCCCAGGACTAGTTGACTGAGGGTATTCTTCTTTATGGTCCTCTCTTGGCATTTCAGGGCTTCGTAATGATAGCATTGGGGGTCGCTCATTTCTAGGTGTTTCCAAAATTTGGTGGCTCTTTTTTGGATAGTGATAATTAATGGATATTGGCCTAGTTCTGCCCTGCATGCATTGTTTACGGTTTTCCTTTGAGTCCGGAGGATACTTTTACAGAATTCTGCATGTAGGATCTCAATTGGGCGTTTGTCCCATTTTGCAAATTCTTGTTGTGTTAGCGGTCCCCACACCTCACTGCCATAGAGTGCAATTGGTTCAATTACTGATTTGAAAATTTTGAGCCAAATGCTAATTGGGATTTCTATTTGGATTGATTTTTAATGGCATAGAAAGCCCTTCTTGCTTTCTCTTTCAGTTCATTCACAGCCAGATGTAAATTTCCCGTAGAACTGATTTTTAAGCCCAAGTATGTGTAGTTAGTGATTTGTTCAATTTTGGTTGTTCCTAGTGTGAAATTTGTTTTGGGTCCCTGATGTCTGGATCTTTGCTGGAACACAAGGACTTTGGTTTTCTGGGGATTTATTGTCAGGGCCCAAGTCTGGCAGTACGACTCCAGCAGATCCAGGTTCTGCTGTAGACCCTCCTTAGTTGGTGACAGCAGAACCAGGTCATCTGCATAGAGGAGGAATTTAACCTTGGATTCATATAGGGTGAGGCCGGGTGCTGTAGATTGTTCAAGTAGTTTTGCCAATTCATTTATGTAAATATTAAAGAGTGTCGGTGAGATTGGCGAGCCCTGCGTCACACCCCGCCCCTGTGGGAAGTATTTTGTTTGTTTGTCTCCAATTTTAACTGCACATTTGTTGTTTGTATACATTGATTTAATTACATCATATGTTTTTCCCCCTATCCCGCTTTCGATAAGTTTCAGGAATAAACCGTCATGCCGGATGGAATTGAAAGCCTTCTGGAAATCTATAAAGCATGCGTAGATTTTGCTTTTGTTTTGATGAATGTGTTTGTCAATTAGGGTCTGTAGGGTGAAGATATGATCTGATGTTCTATAGTTTGGCAGGAATCCAATTTGGCTTTTACTCAAGACATTGTGCTCCTCAAGGAAGTTTATAAGTCTTTTGTTTATGATACTACAGAATACCTTCCCCAGGTTACTGTTTACACAGATGCCTCGATAGTTATTTGGGTCGACTTTGTCCCCACTTTTGTATATGGGCATTATGAGTCCTTTGTTCCAGATATCAGGGAAGTAACCGACACTCAGAACCAAGTTGAAGAGTTTTAGGATAGCCAGTTTCATTTTATCGTCTGTGTGTTTAATCATCTCGCTTAGTATGCCGTCTGCCCGCAAGCTTTTCCTGGTCGCAGGTCCTTGAGTTTTTCAAATAGTTCTTTTTCTGTTATTATGGAGTCTAGCGGGTTTTGGTTATCTTTTATGGCCATTTCGAGCTTTTCCAGTTTTTTGCATATTTGGTGTTGCTCTGGCCTTAGTGTGTTTTTCTGGTATAATTTTTCAAAGTGGTTTTCCCATGTGTCTCCATTTTGAATGGCCAATTTGTGGTGTATGTGCCTTTAAGAGCAATTGTGGTGTATGTGCCTTTAAGAGCCCCAGGTGTGCGTAATGCCAGTAATTGCCACTTGGGCTATATAAGCCTGTGTATTGTGTATATCCTTTAGAACCCCCCCCAGATTTGCTGAGTAAATACCTATGAACCAACTCCTGTCTTCAGTGTCTTTATCTACACACGGACACTACAGTGGCGACGAAGTGGAAACGGACTTAACTGCAATTCGGCAGCACCTCAAGGACATCGAATCCTCCAGCGTCCAGAAGACTCAAGGAAGTAATAGAAACTGTGGTTTCACCAGCTGGCCAAGCTGGTGGCAGGTACTGCGCTAATCCTTCCTGGGCGTCAGGCTGGGGCTCCAGCGGCGGGCTCTACAGCTGAGACAGGCAGCGAAATCGGAGGCAAGCAATAACGGACTGGGAGGGTGCACTCGGGAGACGGCCAGCACGGCAAGCAGGTCAGCGTTTAGACCTCCGTCGGGAATGAGTCTCCAACAGTGAATAAACGGAAACCACAGTAAAACAGCATTGTTATCGGTAGCAGCGGCGGGAAAGCGCAGGAAGCGCCATATCGTTGCTACAGAGAGAAAAAAAAAGCGCGGGAAGCGCCATATCTTTTTTGAAATGCCTAAGTCTGGCAATATTGATGTTTTTGATAACGAAACAGAGCCTAACTTTGGCAATATTGATGTTTTTGATAACAAGATAGAGGATTGGACCACATATGTAGAAAGAGTGGAGGTGTTTTGCACCGCAAATGGAATAGAAGATGAAAAAAAAGCTTCAGTGCTTCTGGATCTAATGGGCGCAGAAACATACAAGCTGTTACGCAACTTAATCACTCCAGCCGAACCGATGGACAAGAATTTTGAGGAGATTGTTGATACCCTACACTGCCAATTCGAGGCAGGACTGGCAGATTCTCTGCAAGACAAATTCATCTGCGATCCCCTAAGTGTAGAAACACAAAAAAAGGTATCTTCTGGAAAAGATTTAACAATGGACAAGGCTTTCAGTGCAATAGGAGCGGCAAAGATACAGCAAAGGCCGCAGGACTTCGGCACCCATGAAATGACACGGGGTTTCGAGAGATGTTATCGCTGCGGCAGATCCAACCATGACCAGAGGGATTGCTGGTTCAAAGAAAAAGCATGCAGGCGATGCGGAAAGATGGGACACATTCCACGTGTATGCCGATCTGAAAATAAAAAATCCACTAACGGGAAAAGAATCAATAAGGAAAAGCACAGAAAGGTACAAATGATGACGGACAGTAGCTCCAAAGACCAGAAGAGCGATAGCGACTCCGGGAACAAGAGACTAAGCTCTCTCAAATTACATAATGTAATTGCCAATGAAGATTACCAGACCATTTGGGTTACCCTCATAATAGCAGGGTCCCCAGTTAAAATGGAGCTAGATACAGGATCAGCTCTAACCGTAATAAATCGACGAGATTATGAGAGGCTATTTTCGCATATACCTCTAAAAGACACATCCATTATCTTAAAAACATATACGGGGCAGAAAGTCTACCCCAAAGGAAAAATAAAGGTGCCTGTGGTATACAACGGCAAAGAAATACAAAAGTTGTATTTATACATTCTACAAGATGGTGGTCCACCGTTGTTGGGACGTGAATGGATAAGGAAGATACGTTTCGACTGGCACTCCATTCAGGCACTGACGGTGACCAGTAAGGAAAAAAACAAGGATGACATCATACCTGAACGATTAAAAGACATCTTGGCCAACGCCAAAGAAGTGTTTCAAGAGAAGCTAGGAACCTTGAAAGGCATCACCGCCTCAATAAAAGTGGAAGATGCAGAAATTCCAAAATTTTTTAAGGCAAGACCGGTGCCATACGCAATACGTCCGGCAGTCGAGGCAGAGCTGGAGAATTTGGAAAAGGCAGGCGTATTATCCAAAATAGATTGGAGCGAATGGGCAACACCCATCGTTCCAGTCATGAAAAAAGCATTGAAAAATAACTCTGAGGAACAGAGGAAAATTCGCATCTGTGGGGACTTTAAGGTGACTGTAAACCCGGTCCTTCACACGGTACAGTATCCTCTTCCGAGGATAGAAGATATTTTCGCCTCACTATCTGGAGGAAAACGTTTCACAAAAATTGACTTGGCACAGGCATATCTACAGATGGAGGTTGAGGAGACCTCTAAAAAGTATCTCACAATAAACACACACAAAGGCCTGTACCAGTACAATCGACTGGTTTTTGGAGTAGCATCAGCTCCAGCTATCTGGCAAAGAGCTATGGAGCAAGTCCTGCAAGGGATTCCGGGGACTCAGTGTTACCTAGACGACATCCTTATAACAGGAGAAAACGACAACGAGCACCTTGCCAATTTGGAGCAGGTGCTCACTAGGCTGAAAGAACGGGGCCTACGAGCAAATCGCCCCAAGTGCGAATTTTTCCAAAATCAGATATCATATTGTGGCCACATAATTAATAAGGAAGGGTTGCATAAGTCACCTGAAAAAATTGAAGCAGTTATAAAAGCCCCAGCACCTGAAAATGTTTCACAATTGAGGTCATTCCTGGGATTAATAAATTACTATCATAAATTTTTACCGAACTTATCAACTATTCTACACCCTCTTAATGATCTTCTATAGACAGGAGTGATTTGGAAATGGAACGAAGACTGTAAACGTGCCTTCCATAAATGTAAAGACTTAATCACATCCGAGAAAGTTTTGGCTCATTACAACCCATCACTACCAATCAGACTGGCGTGCGATGCATCCCCTTACGGCATAGGAGCGGTATTGTCCCATAGATTCCCTGATGGCTCGGAACGGCCGATAGCTTTTGCGTCACGCTCATTGAACTCAGCTGAGCGTAACTATTCCCAGATAGACAGGGAAGCACTCAGCCTGGTATGGGGAGTGAAGAAATTCAACCATTACCTACACAGACAAAAATTTACCTTGCTGACTGACCATCAACCCCTCATCTCCATATTCAACCCTAAGAAAGGTGTCCCCATTATGACGGCACAAAGACTACAGAGGTGGTCCCTTTTTCTAGGGGCACACCAATACAACATTGAATACAAAGGGTCAAAACAGCATGGGAATGCTGACGGTTTATCGCGCCTGCCGTTGCCAACGATAGAAGAGGCACCTACAGTAGACCCAGTAGAGATATTCCACTCTACCATAGTGGAATGTCTACCGGTGACAAATTCTGCCATTGAAAGGGAGACCAGAAATGACCCTACTCTCTCACGGGTCTACGATTTAACAATGAAGGGATGGCCAGCACATGGCGAACCACTGTTGCCAGCATTCTCGCAAAGAAGAGAACAGCTGTCAGTGTGCCGAGGAACCTTGATGTGTGGATCCAGAATGTTGATTCCACCCAAACTCCAGGATAAAGTGCTAAAGGAGCTTCACGAGGGGCATCTGGGTGGAGTGAAAATGAAGAACCTAGCTAGGGCGTTTGTATGGTGGCCAGGTATCGATGGAGACATCGAAGACATGACCAAGAGCTGCCTAGGATGCCAGAAGGTCCAAAATGCTCCGCCACAGGCCCCTCTACATCCATGGGAGTGGCCCTCATCTCCCTGGCAAAGGGTGCACATCGACTTTGCTGGTCCATTTATGGACTCAATGTTCTTAATCGCAGTTGATGCACACTCCAAGTGGCCGGAGGTAATAAAGATGTCCTCCACCACCACGGAAAAAACCATCACTGTATTAAGGACCATATTTGCCAGGAATGGGCTGCCGGAACAGATATGTTCTGATAATGGACCGCAATTTGTGTCCGAAGAATTCAGAAAGTTCTTAAAGAACAATGGGGTAAAGCACTACACGTCCGCCCCATACCATCCCGCCACCAATGGATTGGCTGAAAGGTTTGTCCAGACCTTTAAGAAGGCCATAAAGGCCATGGGTAATGAAGACATAAAACTTCAGCACAAGGTGGATAACTTCTTATTTGCATATAGGAATGCAACACATATGGTTACAAACCAAACTCCCGCCATGATGTTCTACAATAGAAACCTAAGATGCCGGCTGGATTTGGTCAAGCCCAACATCCGAAGGGACGTGGAGAACCGGCAGTTTCAGGGCATGAATGAAAGGCCAACTAGGGCCTTCCAGATAGGCCAACCGGTTTTGGCCCGGGACTACCGTACCGAGAAATGGCAGCCTGGAACTATCTGCACACGACTAGGACCATTGATGTATACCGTGGACATCGGAGAAAGCATAATAAGGCGCCATGCTGACCAAATCATCAAGTCATCCGAAAAGGGACAACCTACACCACCACGCTATACATCTAACGATGAAGTAGAGATACCCATATCTACCTCCGATCCGGTGATACTGGAACCCGATGAACCCGACACTGGCCTTCAAGCCGAATCAGCCTTGCCAGAAGAACCTACTACACCACCAGAAACTACTACACCCCCGAGGCGTTATCCGGACCGAGTCAGGAAGCCTCCTGAGAGACTAACTTATAATTAATTAATACAGCAATGTATATTATTTTGCATATAACATGTAATTAATAATTACTTGAAATATGATGTACTAGTTAGCTAGAAGGGGAGGAATTGTGGTGTATGTGCCTTTAAGAGCAATTGTGGTGTATGTGCCTTTAAGAGCCCCAGGTGTGCGTAATGCCGGTAATTGCCACTTGGGCTATATAAGCCTGTGTATTGTGTATATCCTTTAGAACCCCCCCCCAGACTTGCTTAGTAAATACCTATGAACCAACTCCTGTCTTCAGTGTCTTTATCTACACACGGACACTACACAATTCGTCGTGTTGTTTTTTGTGTAATGTATTCCAGTTGTCCCAGAAACAATTGGAATCAATGGATTCCTCAATGGAGCTGAGTGTATTCTTAATATACTGCACTTTTTTTGGTTCTGAATGTGTTTCTGTATTGTGTTAGTGTCTGACAATAAGTAAGGCGTAATTCCTCTTTTTCTGGATGTCTGTGTTTTTAGTTTGATATTTTTCTAAGTTTTTTCCTCATGTTATGGCAATCTGGATCAAACCATTTTTCATAGTTTTTTGTTTTGGGTTTGTTCTTGCGAGCTTTCAAGTTTGACCTTGTTGCCAAATTATCAAAAATATTGTTTAGGTTATTCACTGCCCGGTTTACGCCTTCTTTATTGTGAGTGTATATGTTATCCAGGAAGGTGTTCAAGAGAGCTTGAGTTGATTCATTGCTAATTGCTTTCTGGTATTTTTCCGTGCTGTTTTTGGTCCATCTGTACGATGTTTTGGTGTTGTACAGCTTACTGGGTTGTGTTTCTGTGTTGGTTGTTTCTGTCTTTTTAAGATGCATAGTAATTTGACTGTGGTCTGACAGTGTTGTTTGTGGTTTGACTGTGAATGCTCTGAAAGAGGATGGGTCCAAACCCGTAATCATATAGTCTACGGTGCTGCAGCCAAGAGGTGAGCAATAGGTCGATCTTCCTAGGAGGTCTCCCATGAACCTACCATTGACCATGTACAGACCCAGGCTTCGACAGAGCTGCAGGAGCTGTTTTCCGTTGGTATTTGTCTGCTTGTCGCAGTTATGCCTGTATGGAAGGGAAGGGATATCGAAGTGGTTATTCCCGAATATGTAATTGTTTCCCTGATTATTGGTGAAGTCTGGTTCTTCGCCAGTTCTTGAATTGAGGTCACCACAGATCAACACGTTCCCCTGGGCCTGGAATTGGATAATTTCCCTCTCAATGGCAACTCTTATTCTCTCTCCTCACTAACTAGTCAATCTCTCGCCCCTTCGCTAACATGACCTTGGTTAGTCCCCAAGCTGCCCAGATCCCAGTCTCCCTGTTGAGAGCTCTCATCAAGATGCACCTACTCTGCTGCCACCGGTACTTTCTGTGGCCATCCAGCTTCCCACAGTATACAGCATCCTGCCCTGCCAGTAATATCATTTCCCACTTGTCTCCAAGGGTCCTTTGCCATCAGATTGCTCTCCTGTGTTGGTAAGCAGTACAACAGCACACTTTGTGATATAGAGTGTGAAATGAGTTGCTGGCTGGTCAGTCTTGATGATGAGAAACCCAACCTGTAACAGGAGAGCCAAGAGGAGGAGAGAGCTGAGGATACATGGAGCTTGAGGCAGAGACACAATTAAATCTATCTCCAGGCAGGAGTTAAGGCATCCAACTCCAGGTAGTGAAGAAAAGTTATTTAAATAAATTAAGATGATTCTACATTGGGGGAATAAAGGACCTTGCCCAACATCTCTTGAGTACAAAGGAATGTGCAGTTCCTTGTCCAACTGTGAAAGCCAATGTAGAGCAATTCTTACATAATATACAAAATTTAGGGCTTCTAATAGCTCAGAAGCATCATAGTCCTTTATTTCCTCCCCTCCTTTTTGCAATTGGGTTTCTTGGTGGTGTACACCATTCAAGACTGAGCGACCAATTCTCAAAGCTCCAATTATGCTGCTCTAAAACTTACTACTCGGAGGCTCGTGTGGAAAAATGCCTGGATTTTGTGTGAGAGAGCTCAGATTGTGAACTCAGATTTGAACACTCTATGCAACTGAACACTGATTTTCCAATATGCCACACCACTACCCATCCCAAGGTGCCTTATATTTAATAGACGTGCCAATTATTCCAACAGGAAATATTAACCCAAAACAAAAGCAAAATAACTCAGATGCTGGAAATCTGAACTAAAAACAGAAAATGCTGGAAATACTCAACAGGGCAGCATCTGTGGAGAGAGAAACAGAGTTAACAGCCGAGATTTTCCTTACCTCAGCGGATCCGGGGCGGGCAACGTTGGTGGTGGGTCCCGACCCCGCTGCTGGCTCCACCCACCTCTGCAAAATTATTTTACGTTGATAGGACTTATTAAGCCCACTCAGCACATTTCCCGATACAATTAGAGGAAGCGGATCTGGTGAAGTCATTCATGACGCAACATCAGCCGGTTTCCTTAAAGGGACCATGGTCAACTTTCTTTTAACATTTGTGATGTCAGAGTTCTACAGCATTGAAGTGCTGCAAACACTGACATACACTGCACAGAGGTGCAGGGCTGTACCCAGGTTCTCCCATGACTCCCTCCATAAGCATAATACAACATATCCACAGCACGCAGCGAAGTCCTCTACCCTTCTGATGGGCAGAAGAGACCTCCCCAGGAGACCATCACAGCTTGGTTCCACATTACAGAGGAGGTCACAAGCAGGGATGTGGTCAGGAGGACCTGGGTGCAGTGGCACAAACCTTTCAATGATCTCAGTAGATCACGAAATGTTAGTACAAAGCCACACTCACCTTCATCCTGCTGTGCCTCTCATCACATCCCTATCACTCTGCCTTTCCTACCCTACTCCTGCACATCCTTACTCATACCAACTTACCTTGCACCTCCACCCATCCCTCTCTCTCTATTTACATTATCACTTCCCCATCTCACTAGCCACCCCTCACAATCACCATCATCTTAGTGCAATCATACCAACTAACAACACACAAGGGTAGCCACTTGGTTGTTTTATCCAATGTTCATGCAAAATTTCTTTTAATGTGCTGTCAAACATTGAAACCTTTATTTTCAACACTTTGCGTTCTTGGACAGATTTGTATGCATCTTTGGAAGTGAATTAGTGAGTTGTAGTGAATGGTGAGACATAACGGTACACCCTGCAATGGTCATGAGTGTGAAAGGAATGGCTTGGGCATTGTAGGGATGCTTTATGGTTCTGGTGTGGGGGCGGGGGGGGGGGTGCCAGCCTGGCGCATCATGTGGCAGCCAGGATGTACAGCGTCAAGTGAAGTAAATCTGGCCATGGTGAGGCCATCCCAGGCCTCCTGGGCAGCAATGTGCTCAGGTTCTGATGCCCTGTGTCCTGTGCAACATCAGGTGATTGTGGAGAAGGTTGGTGTTGTTGTTAGTGCTGCTAGTGTGCCTGGTGCTGCTGAGTGTTGGGGCTGATCATGCTTGGATTCTGAGGACCAAGGTGAGACAGTATAAAGGGAATTCATGTTGATGGAATAGATGGCAGGTGAAGTAGAGATGACAGAAGCATTCTGTCAATGGTGACAGAGTTCTTCCAATGAGGTAAGAATGGATGGAGAGTGGAAAGTGGAAAGCCTGCAGAATCTGTGCTGGAAATGGACTGAGAAACAGCTTGTAGCTGAGGAAATTGATGATCTGTCAGGTGGGAGCTTTTACTGTACAAAGCTGTCAAGTAAACAGCTGGAGCAATGGCCACTGAACTCCCGCCTCGGGTTGACAGCCATGGTCCCCAAACAGCGTGGTTCCCGTGGCCATGAAGTTAAAATGAAAAGGTAAGTTAAAAAAGCCTATTAATCATCTGTCAACTAGATGCTAATGAGTTTAACAGAGTCGCCCGCCGCTGCCTGTCGGGTCTGCTCAGCGCTGACAGAACCGACATTGGGAAAGGCGTATTGCAGCGGGTTGACAACGGGGTCCCAACCTGCTGTCAAAAAAATCAAATCTCCCACTCGACTCGCCGCCGATCCCGCCCGCTGGCCCCCCGAAAAATCTCGTCCAATGTTTCAGGTCAGTCCTGACCAACTGAGTATTTTCAAGAAATATTAACCAACTGGTACAAAAACTTATGTTCTGTATGCAAACAAATGCACTCTTGAAAGGATCCGATTAAACCTTCTCTGCTTACTCAGCAGCAAGATTTAGTAAATACATGGAAGATATTAGCAAAATTACCTGAAGTGAACTTCAGTCCTATTATCTTATAACTGGAGAAATATTTGGCAGCTCAAGGCTTTGGCTAATCTCTCCCATCTGGATCCCATTTATTGGCATTCTAGTAACAAAACAGTTAGTAGTTTCAAGCCTGTTATAACATTTTTCACCCAAAACATAACACTGTTAATTATTTTTTCAGAGAAACACTGCTTAAGCAAAAATGTTCTGTGGTGCTGTGATTTTAATTGTACTTATAACATTGTAAACATCAGTATAATATTAATTGAAAACAAAATTTGCCATGTGTTGTAAAGCTGGAAAGTGGATGCTCTCCACCAACAGATAGAAAAGGTGAGAAATGAATTTTATTCCTGGTCCACAAAGACCACTTAACACTGGTGTCAGGCACCATTGCTAATTTGTTGCACCATGAAGAATAAAAATACCCCCTCTACCACAATCACATGTTAATGGTAACTAGAGTTTTACTGACTGCTGGTAGTAATGAGCCTGGAGCAAGGAAATATAAATGAATGAACCCAGCAGCAACACTGTTATATATTCCATAAAATTTTTAGCACCAAACTGTCTTCAGCTCAGCAATGTTAAGAAACCAGGAGACCAGTTTTCACTTGGGAAAACCAGAAAAACAGGACGGTAAGGGCCTAAAACTGGGGTTGATAGCCTTACTGCCCCATTAACTCTGACAATCTGTTCACTGCAACTTTCATAGTGGCCTGTTGCTGGGCGGCCATAGTGCCTGCTTGAAAGAAGCAGTAAGCCTCTTTCCTATGCAAATCGAGGTCCTTATGGCGTAGTTAGGACCCCGATTGCAGCATTAAGGTATGCATGGGCAAAGCTTGCAATGCGCTCATACTGCCCATCTGTACCAGCGATGGGCAGTATCAGGAAATGGCCAGACAAATTATAAAAATTGAATTTTTGTGGAGCTGGAAGGAGCAGGAATGCTCCTCGTGGCTCCACAACAATACTGCGGGCCACTGCCGGCCTGATCTCACCTCTCCCAAGGACCTACCTATGGGTCTCTGCCGTCATCCCAGCTCGCCGACATTCTTCAGGCCGAAGAGCGGCGAACTGCATCAGTCACCCGTTTGGCCTCAAAATTGCCGTCACACCTTTGTCGCCGGAACAGTCGGCCAGCCAGCGCCCTCTGCTGGCTGGCCGACCAAAAGGTCAAAATCGATCCTCAGGTTAGGGTTGCTCTAATAGAAATGAAAGGAAATATAGCCTGTATTATCCCATATGGGTGCAAGTTAGACCTGAATGCTATTGATGGGTTGTAGATAGTCTCAAATGTCTATCTTTCAACTTCGTCCGGGACAGAAAAATAACGGTGTCGGATCGGCCATTTGTTATCCTTCCTGCCTGATTTTACTTTCTGTTGACTTCAATGGAAAAAAATTAAGTTGCGCTGTATAAGAGGCAGCTGGCGCAATACTGCCAGTTTTCCACCTGCACCGAAGTTGAAAGTTACCCTCCAGGAATTCTGTTTGCTCCTAATTTTCCACAGTTAGTGCATTACCATAGCTTTAGGGACTCATTAGAAATTCATCACAGCCTGTTTCCAGGCCTAGAATTGGTGCTGCACCCAATCACGTGGGCACAATGCGGAAGCAAAATTGGTGAGGGGCCCTCACTATCATAAATTAAGCGGGTTGCCAGATCTCCTAGTGTTTGGCAGCTTGCCTAATGGGGCCAGGAAAATTGGGCGGCCCTGATGCACTGTGACTGCAGACACTTTGTATTGAACTCAGCTTGGAGAAATGGCAGGCAAAATCCCCTGCCATCCACCTGGTTTTTGGAATGCTGCATTGGAAGTATTGGTGGAGGAGGTGAGCAGGAGGAGCAACATCCTCTTCCCACTAGGTGACAGGAAGGTCTCACGACAAGCTGCTCGACAGCAGTGGGCAGCGGTGGCAGAATGGGTCAGCGCCAGGTTCATGACACCCGACACCTGGCTGCAATGCCGCAAAAGTTTAATGATCTGACCAGGGTTGCTAAGGTAAGACTCTTAATTCAGATCTCGCATTGGTCTCTGCTTAACCTTATATTACCTGTAGCCTCAGAACTCACAACCCTTCCCTCCTACCATGAACAGCACTCCCCTTCAATCACTGCCTCGAAATGGGTGGCATTCACACCCAAAACATGCAGAGTGTGATTTTATTATTTAAATTGATGTCTTATGCCCATTGTAGGATCCTGATGCAACTTTTGTAGACCAATAGGTGGGGTGGGCTGTGCTTCACGCATATCCTGCCCATTGGTCCCTGGTGTGGAGTGGCCTCACCAGTAATCCTTAAAGGGACTGCTGCAGGCCACTCAAAAAAAAGTCTGAAATTTTTTCTTTCATTTATGTGAGGCAGAAGAAGCAGGGTCCCACAAAAATACTCCATCCCACTGCTGGACCCTGCAGAGGGATCACCACCCTGCATGTCCCTGGTCCATAATGTCAGCCGGCTTGTTGGAGGAGCCGGCCAATTTGACGCCCTCCCCAACCAGCAAGCTGAATCAGAACAGTTGTTCAGTGTTGGCAGCTCGCCAGCTGCATGCTAATGAGGTCCGACCATTAAGATGGTTGGGGCATCTCATGCTGTGATCAGACATGATCGCAATGCCCACTGCTCGCCCAATGAGTTTCATCCTTGTAGTGTATGTACCTTTAAGGGGAGAACTACTTTTTACAGCTCCTGTATACTGTAGTACCGGCAGTGACCACACCTGTATATAAACCCTGAGTAGGGATCTGTACTGTTAGTTTTAGAGTAACCCTCATCCAGTAAACACCTGTTGATTGTTCCTCTGCAGTCTCTGTCTATTTCTTGAAGGACACCATACATCAAGATTCACAGATTTAACATTGGCGACGAGGCGATTCGAACCGACCTGCAACTCTGCAGAGGAAGGCCGATTCCAGAGGCACGGGCGTCGACCATCCGGCGGAGACTCCAGCGAGGCAGGCTGGCAACAGGTACGGCGCAGACCCTTCCCGCACAGCGGCGGCTAGAGCCGACCGACGGCACAGGAAAAGGCCGAGCAGCGTCGACGGGAGCAGAGAGAGAGGGTAAAGTGCACAGGGCGCAGCTCGGGTTCAGGACAGAGCGGCGTCAACGAGAGAGGCGCGCAGGAAAACGCGCAGAGCGCGGCCGGTGTTCAAGGGCTGAGCAGCGTCCGCGGGGAGGGGAAGAAAGGAAAGCACGGGAGACGTCATTTGAGCCGCAGCGGAGAAGAAGGGAGAGCGTGGGAGATGCCATTTTTTAGCCAGTCTAACCACACCCAGGGATGCCGAAGAGTGGCAGTGTCGCAGCATTCAACAATGAAGTCGAAGATTGAGCGACATATGTAGAACGCATAGAAGTGTACTGCAAGGCGAATGAAGTGCCAGATGCCAGGAAAGCACTTGTATTGTTGAATTCCATGGGTGCAAAAATGTATGGCTTACTGCGCAACCTAGTAACCCCAGAGAAGCCAGTGGAAAAGGATTTTGAAAGCATAGTGGCAATCCTATAGAACCACTTAAACCCCACACTGCTGCTGATAGCAGAAAGATTTAAGTTTCACAAAAGGAACCAGCTTAAAGACGAAAGTAATGCTGAGTATTTAACGGAACTGCACAAGCTATCGAAACACTGCCAGTTTGGAACGGGACTAGCAGATACTTTAAGGGACAAGTTTGTGTGTGGGCTTCAAAGTGAAGGAACCCAGAAACAGCATCTATCAGAAAAGGATCTTACGCTGGACAAGGCTTTCAGCATGGCAGTATCACACAAAGCAGCCGCACGGGGCACTGCAGAGATACAACGGAGACCGCAAGAATATGGCATAAATGAAATGTCATATGGAGCAGTGAAGTGTTATCACTGCGGCAGAACAACACATGACCATAAGGATTGTTGGTTCAAAGACCAAGTGTGCAGACAGTGTGGAAAAGTAGGGCACATAGCAAGAGTCTGCAGGTCGGGAAAGGAAACCAGCAGCAAGAAATCTCCACAGGAGAAGTACAAAAAGGTACATAAGGTGACGGAGAGTAGTTCAGACGAACAGAAAAGTGATACAGACTCCGGAAGCAAGGAGCTGGGTTGTCTGAAACTACATAATGTAATCAAAATGGAGGATCACCAAACTATCTGGGTCACGCTCAAGATAGACGGAGTCCAAGTGAAAATGGAATTGGACACAGGATCAGCTCTAACAGTCATAAACCGAAGGGACTACAAGCGGCTATTCTCACATATACCCTTGAGAGATACAGAGATTGTCTTGAAGATGTACACTGGGCAAAAAGTCTACCTCAAAGGAAAAATAAGGGTGAACGTTATATATAACGGCAAGGAAACACCAAAAATGGACCTATATGTATTGCCAGATGGAGGACCACCACTACTAGGGCGTGAATGGATCCGGAAGATACAGCTAGATTGGCATTACATACAAGCACTGACTGTAGATGCCAAAAAGGATGACGACGTCACACCTGGATGACTGTCAAAAATGCGAACTGACGCCCAAGAAGTGTTCCAGGAGGGACTCGGAACACTAAAAGGCATAACAGCGATGATCAAAATAAAGGAAAATGCAAGCCCAAAGTTTTTTAAGGCCAGACCGGTGCCTTATGCGATCCACCCAGCTGTCGAAGCAGAGCTGGAAGGTTTGGAACGTTCTGGAGTACTGTCCAAAGTGGACAGGAGCGACTGGGCTACACCCATCGTTCCTGTAATGAAGAGGTCGTTGAGTAATACGCCTGGGGAACCAAAGAAGGTTCGCATCTGTGGGGACTTTAAGGTGACAGTGAACCCAGTCCTTCACACGGTACAATATAGAAACATAGAAGATAGGAGCAGGAGTTGGCCATTCGGCCCTTCGAGCCTGCTCCGCCATTCAATGAGATCATGGCTGATCGTCCAAATTCAGTACCCTGTCCCTGCCTTCTCCCCATATCCCTTGATCCCTTTAGCCTTAAGAAATATATCCAACTCTTTTTTGAATATATTTAATGAACTGGCCTCCACCGCCCTCTGTGGCAGAGAATTCCACAGGTTCACCACTTTCTGGGTGAAGAAATTCCTCCTCATTTCAGTCCTAAATGGCTAACCCCTTACGCTTAGACTATGACCCCTTCCGCGGATTGAAGATATTTTCGCCTCGCTATGTGGAGGAAAACGCTTCACTAAGATTGATCTGGCCCAGGTGTACCTGCAAATGGAGATAGAAGAAGCCTCGAAACAGTACCTCACAATCAACACTCATAAAGATCTCTACCAATACAACCGGCTGGTGTTCGGGGTAGCATCAGCTCCGGCTATTTGGCAAAGGGTAATGGATCAAGTCCTGCAAGGGATTCCAGGGACCCAGTGTTATTTGGACGACATCCTGGTCACGGGCGAAAATGACAGTGATCACCTCGCCAACCTGGAGCAGGTGCTCACCAGATTGAAGGAATATCGGCTCCGAGCTAATCGCCACAAATGCGAGTTTTCCAGAAGCAGATCTCGTATTGTGGCCACGTTATTGATGAAGAGGGGTTACATAAGTCCCCATAAAAGATTGAGGCAGTAGTCAAGGCTCCAGCACCGGAAAATGTGTCACAACTGAGGTCGTTCCTCGGGCTGGTGAACTACTACCATAAGTTCTTGCCGAATTTGTCTACAGTACTACACCCACTGAACACCCTACTGCAAACGGGGGTACCATGGAAGTGGAATGACGAATGTAAACGAGCTTTCCAGAAGTGCAAAGAATTGATCACATCAAAAGAGGTGTTGGCTCATTTCAACCCAGCACTACCAATTCGGTTGGCGTGTGATGCATCACCCTATGGTATTGGAGCGGTGCTGTCGCACAAATTCCCGGACGGCTCGGAGAGGCCAGTAGCCTTTGCGTCTCGGTCACTCACCTCAGCCGAGCGTAACTACTCCCAGATTGACAGGGAGGCCGTCGGCCTAGTGTGGGGAGTGAAAAAGTTCAACCACTATCTGCACGGGCAGAAGTTCACCTTGCTGACTGACCACCAACCACTTGTCTCCATCTTTAATCCAAAGAAAGGCGTTCCGGTGATGACTGCGCAACGGCTACAAAGATTGTCCCTTTTTCTAGGGGCGAACCAATATGAAATGGAGTATAAGGGCACGAAACAGCATGGAAACGCTGATGGGCTATCATGCCTGCCACTGCCTACGGCGGAGGAAGCACCAGCAGTGGACCCTGTCGAAATATTTTATTCGACTATAATTGAACGCTTGCCAGTAACTAACGCGGATATAAAGAAGGAGACCCGAAATGACCCGACACTGTCTCGGGTAAATGACTTGACGGTGAAGGGATGGCCAACACATGGCGACTCACTGTTGCCAGCATTCTCATCCAGAAGAGAACAGCTGTCAGTATGCCAGGGGACCTTGATGTGTGGATCCCGAGTGGTAATTCCACCCAAGTTAAAGGAGAGAGTGCTCAATGAGCTTCACGAAGGCCATCTGGGAGGGGTGAAAATGAAAAGCCTTGCTAGGGCTTATGTGTGGTGGCCGGGGATCGATCAGCAAATCGAGGACCTGAGAAAGAGCTGCTCAGGATGCCAGAAGGTCCAAAATGCACCACCACATGCCCCTCTACACCCATGGGAATGGCCCTCCTCTCCATGGCAATGGGTGCATTATGATTTTGCTGGTCCATTCATGGACTCAATGTTTTTAATAGCTGTGGATGCGCACTCAAAATGGCCTGAGGTGATCAAAATGTCCTCCACCACCACGGAGAAAATGATTGCAGTCCTACGGACCATATTTGCCAGGAACAGCTTGCCAGAGCAGATTTGCTCTGATAACGGACCACAGTTTGTGTCCGAAGAGTTTTGGAAATTTATGAAAAGGAATGGGGTAAGGCATTACACATCCGCCCCGTATCATCCAGCCACAAATGGATTGGCTGAGAGGTTCGTACAAACCTTTAAAAAGGCAGTAAGAGCCATGTGCGATGACGACATTCCACTGCAGCATAAGGTGGACAATTTCCTGTTAGCCTATAGAAATGCGACACATGCAGCCACCAACCAGACCCCGGCCATGATGTTCTTTCACCGAAGGTTGAGATCTCGTCTGGATTTGCTCAGACCAAATGTACGAAGAGATGTTGAGAATAAGCAATTCCAGCACATCAATGAGAAGCCGACAAGGAGCTTCAATGTAGGGCAACCAGTCTTGGCCCGCGACTACCGAACAGAGAAATGGCAACCAGGAACGATATGCACATGGCAGGGGCCACTAATGTACACAGTGGATGTTGGGGAGAACATTGTGAGACGCCATGTCGACCAGATCCTAGAGTCACAGGAACGAGTCAACCCCATGTCTCGCGTACCTGGTGATGAACCCGATATACAGGTAGCATCTACCCCAGAAACAGTAGCATCGGAAGCTGATGAACCAACCGACGACAGGGGGCCAGATTCGCCTCCGCACCAAGAGCAAGACACTCAGGAAAGGCGCTATCCAGAAAGGATCAGGAAGCCGCCCCAAAGACTGAATTTATAAATGGACTATTTTCAGTTAATGTTGCATGTTAAAAGTGTTACTTGTTAAATGAATGTTATGGTACTGTTAATCTAAAAGGGGAGGAATTGTAGTGTATGTACCTTTAAGGGGAGAACTATTTTTACAGCTCCTGTATACTGTAGTACCGGCAGTGACCACACCTGTATATAAACCCTGAGAGGGGATCTGTACTGTTAGTTTTAGAGTAACGCTCATCCAGTAAACACCTGTTGATTGTTCCTCTGCAGCCTCTGTCTTTTTCTTGAAGGACACCATACATCAAGATTCACGGATTTAGCAATCCTGAACCTTCAAAGACACTATCTGGGACTTGCAAAAAGTATACCTTAAGGTGGATAACTTCTGTAGTTGATGAGAAAAGATCCATTATGTAAGAGTACATAATGTACTCACTGGAGTTTAGAAGATTGAGAGGGGATCTTATTGAAACTTATAAAATTCTGACAGGACTGGACAGACTAGATGCAGGAAGGATGTTCCCGATGGTTGGGGAGTCCAGAACCAGGGGTCACAGTCTAAGGATAAGGGGTAGGCCATTTAGGACAGAAATGAGGAGGAATTTCTTCACCCAGAGAGTGGTGAGCCTGTGGAATTCTCTACCACAGAAGGCAGTAGAGGTCAATTCATTAAATATATTCAAGAAGGAGTTGGATATTTTTCTTAAGGCTAAAGGGATCAAGGGGTATGGGGAGAAAGCAGGGACCGGGTACTGAAATTGGATGATCAGCTATGATCGCATTGAATGGCAGAGCAGGCTCGAGGGGCCGAATGGCCTACTCCTGCTCCTGTCTTCTATGTTTAAGATTGATTACAATTAGTTTAACCGATTTGTTAACTATTTATTGTTTCTACTGTAAGAGGAGTTAGGAAATGTTAACAACTTGTGTGAAAAATACATTTTAAGTTCCTGCTATTTATTTGTTCATTCCTATTCAATAAATTTGTTTAGCAGTTAAAGCCTTAAACAAGGTCTAGCATAATGTCATTTAGCCGCTTCTCAAAGGCAAGGAGGATCCTTGTGGAGATATAGGACAGAAACAGCAGCTGAAGCAATCAAAAGTAGAGTATTCCATTCATTTTCTTGGGCACACAATCAAACGTACCCAGATATCAGGGCAAATGTAAACACTCTTGAGGAAATAGGGAGTAAGAGTTCACCTATGAGAGTAGTTTGAAACACAGGAGCCAAAAATATGGTAAAAAGATTTCAAATGTAAAGGAGACAATTAAAGAGGGGACAAATATTCTGAAAGCTTTTGCGAAAACTCAAACCATTGGAGCCTTTTCCAAGGCTGAAAGGGATAGGTATAGAAGTGGCAGGCAAAATGAGTGGCAGAGGAGGAAACCCTAGTTGCAAGCATGATTCTGTAAGTAAGTGATGGAGCAACCCAACCCTCTCTTGCTGAAGGTGAGGTGCTGCTGTATAAAGGTGGTTGCGCTTTCCCCACAGGTCAACATTGCAGCCTGCCTGCAAGGAGGTGGAAGCACATTTCAGAGCACAGCTGACAGGCACTGTCATTGGTTGTTCTATGCTGCATGATTGCCACAGGTCTCCTTGCAGAAAATGGTACCTGTCACCTGTCCTAATATCTATTTATGTAGCTCAGTGTCAAATTTTGTTTGATAACGCTCCTGTGAAGGATCTGAGGACACTTTACTACGTTAAAAATGCTAGATCAATGCAAGTTGTTGTTGTTGTTGTTGTTGGTACAGCTCTGCACCTGTATCTCTGTTGACCCAGACCCTGATCTTTGCCAATTCGGTGTGCCAGGGTTTGCAGATATATTTGGTGGCATCTTGGTGGGTGCAGCCAATCAGGGCATGCTAGCTCATGATCATTCTGCCATGCCTTCTTTCACACAGTACCACTGAAAGCATAACATACTGTGATTGGGATGCTTCCAAGGAAACATTTGCATATCTTAGTGCAGCCATTAGGTCTGCTGTCCCAGTTCTTTTGTGAATGGAAACCTCCGCATGCCCTAGTTGTCTGCCAAAATGAGGTTAGGTCACCTTTACAGTGTGTAGGTATTGGCACGTGCCATCTCCGAGCCTGATCTGAGGTTAGGTCACCTTTACAGTGTGTAGGTATTGGCACGTGCCGTCTCCTAGCCTGATCTGCCTAGCTTCCCTCAACAGGTTCTCCTCTGGCTCTTCAAACACCTCATTGGGAAACTCATTGTAGCCAGAATGGTGCAGGGGCCAAAGAAAAATTAACAATTGGTGCAAAGGCTCATGAGAACCTAAGGGCTAGATTTTCAGTTTAGGCAGTTTTGGGGCGCTAGCTTTAGCGCCCGCCCGAAGTTAGCGCCCGCCCCAAAGTAGCGCCCCGTTGCCGGGAATTCAGTGGCTTCGCCCTAAGAGGTTGGTGGAGCGCTAAAAGAGGCGTTCCACTACTCTCTTTAGGCGCTAAGCTGGCGGTCCAGAGGGATAGCGCCCAGGCGGGGCGCAGCACGGGTGCGGTCATTTTTGCACTGACAGCAGACCCCGTGGTGCCGACCAGCTCTTAAAGGGGGAAGGGACGAATTGGTCTGCTGCCACGCCCTGCACACTGCAGCCTTGCAAAGAGGCCTCAACACTACTGCTCAGCCCCAGGGAGTCATGGCAACGCCAGAGAAGGCCCGTCAGCGTGCCCTGCGCTTCTCAGAGGGTGATCTGGACATCATGCTCACAGCTCTGGAGGTGAGGCGCAAGATCTTGTTTCCAGACAGTGGGAGGAATCCAACCCACCACGACTACACCAAAGCCTGGAAGCAGATCGCCCAGAGGGTGACGTTCACCGGCGAGGCCCCCAGGACCCACACACAATGCCGTAAGAAGTACAACGATCTGACCAGGATTGTGAGGGTGAGTAGCCTTTCCAGTCTCCTCCTCATTCTTGCATGTACACCTGACATGATGGGCAAAGGGACCTGAAAGTCCTTTTGGCCAGCCCTCAGCCAGCAGCATTGGGACAGTCATGAGCATCAAATGGCCATTCGGCACTCTACACTTTGGCCCAGCTATTCCACCATGGGAGGCAGTGCACACTACATCAGGGCTTCACTCTGTCCAAGCTATTCCACCATGGGAGGCAGTGCACACTACATCAGGGCTTCACTCTGTCCAAGCTATTCCACCATGGGAGGCAGTGCTCACTACATCAGGGCTTCACTCTGTCCAAGCTATTCCACCATGGGAGGCAGTGCACACTACATCAGGGCTTCACTGCGCACTTACAGCCCGTCCTTTCTCTTGCAGGCTAAAGTAGCGTTTAATCGCCAGGCCCGTGCCAGGGGTGGCCGCGCCAAGCTGCAGAAGCTCACTCGGCTGGAGGAGCGCGTGTGTGTGCTCATGGGAGCACGTGTGATTGTCCCCACAGCGTGCGGTGTATCCGACCCTCCACTGCCCGGCAATGGTAAGGACCTCGCCTTTTGGCCCTCTCGCGTCGCACTGGCCCATCCGAGCTACCTCCTTTGCCACTGTCCCACCAATGCGCTGAATCCCACCAGTCCTAACTCCCTCGCTGACGCCGTCTCCTCACTCTGAAGCTACTCTTGTGCATTCCTGCTTTCAGCTGGTGACGACCAGGACCCTGAGGCTGCCAGTGACAGCACCTCCAACCAGGAGGAGGAGGAGGAGCAAGCCGGACCTTCGGGGGAACAGTCACGTCCCGCAGGAGAGGAGGAAATGCTCGACACCTCCTCACTGGACGAGTGCCTGGAGGAACTGTCGCAGGGCAATGCAGCTTCTGGGACCAGTGGCGTCCAGCCACCCAGCAGCCGTGCGCGTGGCCCGCGGCCTTCCCCCCAAAGGGGGGAAGGATCAGAGGGGAGTGCTGCTGCTCGGCACACTCGCCGTCACCAACGCGGCAAGGGTCCCCTAGTTCGGCCCCCTCCTCCCCAGCGGGAGAGTCGCGACTCCAGTCCGGACACCTTCACTTCGGAGGAGGTGCGGAAGCTCGATCAGATGGCCGACGACTCGGACCGGCGCCACACGGAGCTCATGAGCGTGGTGGGGCGCATGCCTGAGGCCATCGAGTCGCTGGCGACCAGTGTGCGCGAGTTCGGGGCAGCAACTGCCGCGACTGGCCGCATGCTAACTGATGCCGTCAAGACCCTGGCGGATGTGATGCGCGCGCACACCAGGACCACAGGGCCACTCACTGCTGCCACACGCGCTGTCTCAGGCAGGCATCGCCAGGGCAGGCGCCGCGCTGGACCATCCCAGCAAGCCGGCCGTCGGCTGATTGCTGCGGATCCTGCAGTGCGGGCCCGGCCGAGTGCCACCGCGCCACAGCACCAGCCAGCGCATCCCAGACGCCAGCTGGCCCACATTGCACCATCCGTCGCCGCCATTCCCCCTCTGGGGCGTCAAGGGCAAGCGGCTGCAGCTGATGGTGGCCAGGCTCAGGCGCGCCACTCAGGAGACGGCCCCTCGAGGCCCAAACGCCGTGTAGGCCGCCCCCCAGCGGCATCTGGCGGAAGGGCATCTGAGCCTCAGGCGCCTTCCCCCAGCCTCGCAGCAGCCACTGGGCAGAGCTTGCGAAGGAGCAGCAGGCAGGGCAGGGGAGGCAAAATGCTGGCCAAGGTCTCGCCCTCGCGGGCCACTCAGTAGAGGGTGTGGCCAGCTTTCCTTTAATATGGCGGTGGCCATCTTTATTTTGCCCATGGTTGTGCTTTTGGAGGGCTTTTTTTTTGCGTTAGGCCGACGTTGAGGCCCGGTTTCAATAAAGGTGGAGTGGCTCCTCCCCAGTTTGTGGGAGTGAGTCGTTTGTTGGGCTTTTTGTGGGGCCCGTTTATTGTTTTTGGGGATTCATGTGGGAAGGGCTTTCCATTTTTGTTTAATAAAAAATTATCTTTATTCATGCAGTCTCCATGGTTGTTCTTCTTAGTGTTTGTTGGCTTCGCCGGCTGAGGGCTTGCGGAGCGGCTGCATTCATCTTCCCTCATGGCCCCTGGCCATTCCCTGACAGGGGGCTTAGAGGTACCGTGTAATAAGGTGGCGTCGTGCGGCCCTTGGCCCTGGTCGCTCCCTCCTGGGAACGTACTCCTGCTCCTCCTCCTCCTCCTCCTCCTCATGCTCCTCCTGCTCCTCCTCCTGAGGTGCTGGTCCAACGTCAGGTGGCAGTGCCTGAGTCCTGCGGATAGCCAGGTTGTGTAGCATGCAGCAAACCACCACAAATTGGGAGACCCGGTCCGGCGAATACTGGAGAGCTCCTCCGGAGCGATCAAGGCAGCGGAACCGCTGCTTGAGGACCCCAATAGTTAGCTCGATGATGTTGCGGGTGGTTTGATGGCTCTCGTTGTAGGCCTCTTCAGCAGCGGTCCTGGGCGCGCGAAGCGGGGTCATGAGCCAGGTGCACAAAGGATAGCCTTTGTCCCCGATGAGCCATCCTCTTGGGGAAGGCTGTGCCTGGAACATGTCATGCACAGTACTCTGCCGCAGGATAAAGGCATCGTGGCTGCTGCCTGGGAAGCTGGCATTGACTGCCATGATGCGCTGCTTGTGGTCACATACCAGCTGCACATTCAGAGAATGGTAGCCCTTCCTGTTGCGATACTGCTCGCCATGCTCCAGAGGGGCCCGCAAAGCCACATGCGTACAGTCAATGGCGCCCTGCACCAAGGGGAATTCCCCGAGTCTGGCAAATCCCAATGCGCGCTGATGCTGGCTCTCGAGGGCCATGGGGAAGGAGATGAATTGGCTTCTCCTTCTGAACAGTGCTTCGGTCACGTGGCGGATGCAGCGATGCGCGCCGTACTGGGAGATGTTTGCTATGTCCCCAGCAGCGTATTGGAAGGAGCCGGTGGCATAGAAGTTCAATGCCACTGTCACCTTCACTTCCACCGACAGAGACGTCCTGCACCTGAGCTTTGGCCGCAGATCTCGGCGAAGCAGGTGGCAGATCTCTGCAATCACCCCCTTCCGGAATCGGAGCCTTTTAACACATCGCGCGGCACTCATGTTTAGGTAGGAGCGCTGCTGGCGGTATAGCCTGACTGGGTAAGGCCTACGTGGCCGACGCCTGTAGCCCCCTCTGCCTCTAGCCAGGGCTGCCCCTCTCACAATACGTCTGCGAGCCCTACGGACATGGAGCTGCAGCTCCGCGTTGGCACCCCATGCAACCCCCATCAAATCCTGGCAAACACTCTAATTTCCAAATGGCCACTTGCAGCGCTGTTGCCTGAGTCCAAAAATACCTGGCTCTTGCTGCTTGAAACCAGTTAGCTATCCTCCTTGTTGTGTCTCCAGAAATGCGTTGCACAAGACTGTTTTCTGAAATAATGGATGGCCTTTATACTGGAGAGGACGTTCCCTTTAATTAGCGCCCCCCGGGGCCCGCGCTGGTTGTGTTGCGTTCCTTTTTCCAAACGCTCCGGCCGCCCGCCGCACAATGGGGCGGTCCGACTGAAGTTTGCAATCGGGGCGGCCAAAGGGCGTTGCACGAGGATGTGACGTCATTTTCTGCGCGCGCATCCGGGCGGGCGCTAAACTTTGCGCCGGCGCTAACGGGCAACTTAATTTGGGGCGGGGCGCAAACTGCGCTGCGCCCGGGCGCTACACGCATAGCGCCCGGAAATCACTTCTCTTAAGGCGCTAACTGCTGGCGCAAGCAACTGAAAATCTAGCCCTAAGTGTCAGCAGAAAAAAATGATCAAGCAATAATTAAAAATGTTCTTTGTTTTGATGTGAGGGCCCAAGTGTAAGCAATTTTCAGCAGCTTCAGGAAGGATGTCTGCTTTTGTCCAATTCTTCTCTCTTTTGTATCCCCGATTTCCTTCGCACCACCATTTCAGCTGTCTAGGCCTTAAGCTCTGAAATTCCCTCCCTATACCTCTCTGCCTCTCTACCTCTGTCTCCTCCTTTAAGACGCTCCTTGACACCTATCGCTTCAACCAAGCCTTTGGTCACCTGTCCTAATAGCTCTTCCTGTGGCTCAGTGTTAAACATTGTCTGATAATGCTCTTGTAAAGCGCTGTGGAACATTTTCCTACATTAAAGGTGCTATATAAATTCAAGCTGTTGTTGTTGTTGAGAGCTTCAGACAGAGCATCATTTGGTCAAGTCTGTTTGATTAATGGCTCAGGCAATTTTTGCAATTTTGCTGCTACAAAGGATTCAGAGCCATTATTTGATTACTGGCTGACCCATCAGGAGTATCCTTCTGAGAAAGTAATTGTCTCAATGTTAACATCTGTGACACAAAATGCCTGCTTAGGTCAAGGGAGGAAGGTGTGACGGCATCTGTGGAATTGTACCTCAGCAAGAGTCAGTGCCTTCAGAAGAGAAAGGAAAGAGCTGGCCAAAAAAAAATCCTCCACTGCTAATCTTCTCTGTATCGTTCCAATGTTAGTATATGTGCTGCTTCAGCGTGACATTTTCCATTCCAACACTAGATGGAGGTTTACAACACCACAGAACATTTTTTTCTTAAGCAGTGCTCTGTGAAAAAATAATTACCAGTGTTATTTTCAACTGAAAAATTCCACAACAGACCTAAAACTGCAAACATTTTTTGTGATCTCTCAGTGAGACTGCTAATTTTAATGCCAATTAGTGCTGAACTAATAGTTTTAGTCTTTGGGCCCTTCTGCACAATCTTTGTGTTACTACTGCTGAATCTCGTTTGAAATGAAGCATCTGTACATGATGAAGAATTGCTCATTACTAAAGGTATAAAGGATAAGGATTTAGGGTGAGATTTAACCGAGTGTTCAATCAATGTGGAGCTTTTGCCAACAAGACTAATAATGCACTAGAATGCACCTTGAGAGTATTTTATTATGAGTTGAATCAAGTTATTGTAACCTCGTACTGATGAGGCATCGTTTGGAATATTGTGTGCAATTTTGGGCACCCTACCTTGAAAGGACATTCATGTATTGGGATGATTCAGAAAAGAGCATCATTAATGATTCTGGTTCTAAGTGACAAGGAGAGAATACCAGAGCTAGAGAAATAAAGACGGAGAAAGTTCACAATCCAGAGAGGATTGTATAATGTAAGTAAAGTATTTCATTTGAACTGTTAGCTCAGAAAACAAGTACAAAATTAACGTTTCAAGTGAAAGTAGAGATTCAAAGCTTTTTTTCCCCTCACAGAGTAACGGATATGTTGAACAGACTGCTAGTTAAAGCTATTAATAATGCATTAAATCAGCGATTCATTGTTTCTACAGGATATGGGGGTTTCAAGTAGCAGATGTTAACTCAGACAATCAGGTCTGTGGGAAATGTCTCCAATGAGATCACTTGAGCTCAGGATGTCAGAAGTGAGGTGAAGTTTGAAACAATCTGACAGATGAGGTGGAGAGGTTGCTGGAGGAAGAGCTTCAGAGGGCTGAGAGATAGAGAGCTAGCAGCAATAGAGGAAGGGTTGGTGACAGGGGCATTGGCACTAGTTCTGTAGAAGACAGGAACTACTCTGCAAGGATAGACTATATCTGAACAGGAAGGATGCTAATGTACTGGCAATGTGTATAAATAGTGAAGAGTCATTTGAACTAAGAAGGAAGGAGGCAGGGCAAATACAAGGTAGCAGAAAGAACAAGGGGTCGAATTTCAGTGTGCCGTGAGGCGGGCTTTTAGGCGTGCGGGGGGCCAAAATCCCGAATTCGGGGGTCCCGACACCATTCCGCCCAAAACCCGCCTCCACGTAAGTTTCAAAGGAGGCGGTTACGCGCCCCGCACTGGGACCCGTCGACCCGAGGCGGGAAGGGATTAGTGCCAATTAACTGCCTGTTAACAGATAGTTAACAGGCAGTTTTTAGCCTAATCCCTATTTTGAAGGGTGTCGTGTGGGATTCCCGATGGCTCCAAACCACGCCAGGTTAGAGGAGTCGGGCCGTCGGGTTGAAGGACTTGGAGGGGTCGAGATGTCAGTGTTCAGGTGAGTGATGGGTGCATGAGTGCAAAGGTAAGTGTGTTTGGTGTGTCTAAAGTGTGTAAAGAAGTTTAAATTACCTGTACTTACCTTTACAGCCTTCCTTCCTCTGGGCTTCGGGAGTCCATCATTCAGCCGGCACTGAAAGCAGAATGGCCGTGAGCTGTCAAAAGTGACAGCCTTCAGCTTTCAGTGTCGGCGAGGTTTCCAACTGAGTCTGTGTAGAAGGACTCAGGTTAGAAGTCAGACTGTCAGTGTTTGACAGCTTCAAACAGCTGTGAAACATTGATATTTCATCTGTCAACACGTCTTGACAGATGAAATTTCAGTCTCTGACGTCACCTGTTGCCGGGTGGCCCTTAATTGGCCTGCTGAGCCCACTGGGCGGGCTCAACAAGGTCAATCAAGTGAAAATCACGTGGATTGGCCGCATCTCAATGGAGGCGGGACTAAAACCCGAAAGTTGTAGTCCCGCCTCCTTCCCGACTTCTGAATGAAAATCCAGCCACAACAAGATGATAAGGAAGAAATAGATGAGGTAAATATACAAATAAAAAATAATTTAGCAAACAGAATAGTGTACAGAAGAAATAAAGGGATTAGAGGAGGAAAATCAAATTGATTAGTTATAAGAAGGGTAAAGACTGAGATGAAGGAATGAGGTGTTAACAGATCTAGTTATGAGTAACAAAATAGATCAGGTAGGTGAGTTAACCATGGGTGAGCATCTATGGAGTAATGGCCATAATATAAGTTTAAGGTCCAAATAGAAAGAAAAAAAGTTAATACAAAAGCTAAGGGCAGCAGATTGGAATAGGACAGATTTTAGAACGATGCGGATTGAACTAGATGAGGTGAGGTGAAAAGAAAAATTGGCGCATAGGACCATAGATCAACAAAGGGATACTTTTTAAATCCTTAGTACAGAAATAACCAAAGATAATCAAGTCTCCATCAATAACACAGACGCAGAATAAGTGCACAGTCAACCATCATACAGTTATGGCAATGTACAAAGAAGGTTCCATGAAAAACTACGAGCAAAGTAAGTGCACTTTGAACTTGACGTGATCAATGGCCAGTACAATCAAACAGTCACCTTATTGTTTCTTACTGGGTCAAAATCCTGGAACTCCCTCCCTAACAGCACCGTGGGAGTACCTTCACCACACGGACTGCAGCAGTTCAAGAAGGCGCTCACCACCACCTTCTCAAGGGCAATTAGGGATGGGCAATAAATACTGGCTTTGCCAGTGAGGCCCACATCCCATAAAAAGGAATTTTAACAAATGCTGTGCATCCAGCAGTGCTTAGACGTGTCTCTGATATCAGCTATTCTACAGATCACAGCCTCCTCCTGGCCACAATGCTGAAATAAAAGCCACCACAAAGCAAACTTTCCAATCCAATTTTATACATCTATCCATCTAATATGACATCAAGAAATCAACCATTATGCATTCCCTTAGTGACTGTCTTAACATAGAAGATAGGAGCAGGAGTAGGCCATTCGGCCCCTCGAGCCTGCTCCGCCATTCAATGAGATCATGGCTGATCATCCAAACTCAGTACCCTGTCCCTGCCTTCTCCCCATATCCCTTGATCCCTTTAGCCTTAAGAAATATATCCAACTCCTTCTTGAATATATTTAATGAATTGGCCTCCACTGCCTTCTGTGGTAGAGAATTCCATAGGTTCACCACTTTCTGGGTGAAGAAATTCCCCCTCATCTCTGTCCTAAATGGCTTACCCCTTATCCTTAGACAGTGACCCCTGGTTCTGGACTCCCCGACCATCGGGAATATCCTTCCTGCATCTAGTCTGTCCAGTCCTGTCAGAATTTTATATGTTTCAATGAGATCCCCTCTCATTCTTCTAAACTCCAACGAGGATAAGCACAATCAACCCAATCTCTCCTCATACATCATTCCTGCCATCCCAGGTATCAGCCTGGTGAATCTTCACTGCACTCCCTCCATGGCAAGAACATCCTTCCTCAGAAAAAGCGACCAAACCTGCACACAATACTCAAGATGTAGTCTCACCAAGGCCCTGTACAACTGCAGCAAGACATCCTTGTTCCTGAACTCAAACCCTCTTGCTACGAAGGCCAACATACCATTTGCCTTCTTAACCGCCTGCTGCACCTGCATGCTTACCTTCAGCGACTGGTGCACAAGGACACCCAGGTCTCATTGCAAGTTGCATTGAGTTTAAGCAGAGTTTGGTAAGTGGCAGAAAAAGTCTTTTAAGTGCATTTACTGAATTTTAGTGAGTAAAAAAGTTAATTATTTGAAGTAAGTTAAATTTTTTAGAGTAAATTAAGCTGTTGGGGAGTTTAACCCGGAAGTAGAATCCGGGTATAAAAAGGGGTGGGCTTAGTGCGGTAGTGCTGAGTGTGGTCGCATTGAGTGTAAGTAGAGTTTGGTAAGTGGGAGAGTTCGGGCAAGTGGGAGGTGAGGGGGTGATTTTTGCTCTGTTTTGCTTCCCACTCTCAGGCTAATCCAACACTGCGGAAGTGGAGCAGCGAGACAATTCAACCGGGCAGGTCCCCCAGACAGCATTCTCGAGGGAGGTTGGTGATCAGCTGGATGGTAGGTCCTCTTCCTTCTCTTCTATACCTTTAAGTTGGTAAGTCCTATTAAATAGTGGTGTATTATTATCATCTATATTGGGGCAGAGGGTTTCATAACTAATAATAAGAAATTTAATTAATTACATAGATATGGGTGAACAGGTATGTGTCACTGTTGCGAAATGTGGGAGCTGGTGGACCCCATTGAGGCTCACGGTGATTACATTTGCAATAAGTGTTTGCTGCTAGAGGAACTCAAGCTCCATGTTAAAGAGCTTGAGACCGAGCTTCAGACACTGCGACACATCAGGGAGGGGGAAAAGTTCCTGGACTCTATGTTTCAGGAGGTAGTCACACCTATGAAATTAATTAATGCAGATGTTGTCCGTGGTCAGGGACAGGACGGTGTGACTACGAGTGAGGCAGGTACAGGGATCCAGGAGGTAGTGTTGAAGGAGCCACAGCCCTTGCTCTTGTCAAGCAGGATCGAGGTTCTTACTCCCTGTGAGGGCGGGAGCGGGGACTGCAGGGAGGATGAGCAACCTGGCCACAGCACCATGGTACAGGGGGCCATTCAAGTGGAGGGAGTAAAAAGAAATGTTGTAGTGGTAGGGGATAGTATCATTAGGGGGATAGATAGGGTTCTCTGCAGTCAAGAGCGGGAGTCCCGAAGGCTGTGTAGCCTGCCCGGTGCCAGGGTTAAGGACATCTCTTCTGGGCTGGAAAGAAACTTGGAGTGGGAGGGGGAGGATCCAGTTGGCGTGGTCCATGTTGGTACAAACGAAGTAGATAGGACAAGGAAGAAGGTTCTGTTAAAGGAGTATGAGCAGCTAGGGGTCAAATTAAAAAACCGAACCTCAAGGGTAATAATCTCTGGGTTATTACCTGAGCCACAAGCTAATTTGGCTAGGATAAATAAAATTAAAGAGTTAAATGCGTGGCTCAAAGACTGGTGTGGGAGAAATGGGTTTTGCTTCTTGGGACACTGGCACCAGTACTGGGACAGGAGGGAGATGTTCCGTTGGGACGGACTCCACTTGGCCAGTGCTGGGTCTAGAGTCATGGCGAATCATATAACTAGGGCTGTAGAGAGGGCTTTAAACTAATTAGTGGGAGGGGGAGGTTTCTAGAGAGCAAATAATAGAAATGACAACGGAGAAGGTCATAGACTTAGGTAGCAGTGGGGGAATTAAAAAACAGAACGTGTCAGGAAGGGACAGAAGGTATGGAGTAAAAGGTAAAGTAGTAAAAGGGGAAAAAACAGGAACTAAGTGTCACAAAACATATTTGAAAGTTCTTTATCTGAATGCACGTAGCATTCGTAACAAAATGAATGAGTTAACAGCACAAATAACTACATATGGGTATGATCTTGTGGCCATTACAGAAACATGGCTGCAGGGTGACCATGACTGGGAATTAAACATACCAGGTTATTTAACAATCAGGAAGACAGGCAGGAAGGGAGGGGAGGTGGGGTGGCTATGTTAATAAAGGAAGGAAGCACTATAATACAGAGAAATGATATTGGGTCAAAGGAGCAGGATAGTGAAACAGTTTGGGTGGAGATAAGGAATTATAAGGGGAAAAAAACACTAGTGGGCGTAGTCTATAGGCCTCCGAACAGTTGCAACTCTGTTGGACGGAGTATTAATCAGGAAATAGTTAAGGCTTGTAATAAGGGAACAGCTATAATTATGGGGGATTTTAACTATCATATTAACTGGACAAATCAAATTGGGCAGAGCAGCCTTGAGGATGAGTTCATTGAGTGTATTAGGGATGGGTTTCTTGAGCAGTATGTAACTGAACCGACCAGGGGGCAAGCAACCTTAGATTTGGTCCTGTGTAATGAGACAGGATTAATTAAAAATGTCCTAGTAAAGGATCCCCTTGGAATGAGTGACCATAACATGGTTGAATTCCATATTCAATTAGAGGTTGAGAAGGTTGGATCTCAAACAAGCGTGCTGAGCTTGAATAATGGAGACTATGAAGGTATGAGAGCGGAATTGATGAGAGTGGACTGGGAAAATAGAGTAAAGGGTAAGACGGTACATGATCAGTGGTGTACATTTAAGGAGTTATTTTACAACTTCCAAAAAACATATATTCAACTGAGGAAAAAAGGGTGTAAAAGAAAAGATAGCCATCCGTGGCTAAGTAAAGTAATTAAGGATAGTATCCGACTAAAAACAAGGGCATATAAGGTAGCCAAATCTAGTGGGAGGATAGAAGATTGGGAAGTCTTTAAAAGACAGCAAAAATAACTAAAAGATTGATTAAGAAAGGGAAGATAGATTATGAAAGTAAATGAGCAAAAAATATAAAAACAGATAGCAAAAGTTTCTATAGTTATATAAAAAGAAAAAGGGTGGCTAAAGTAAATGTTGGTCCCTTAGAGGATGAGACCGGGAAATTAATGGTGGGAAACATGGAGATGGCAAAATACGCTGAACAAATATTTTGTATCAGTCTTTACGGTAGAGGACACTAAGAATATCCCAACACTGGACAAACATGGGGCTCTTGGGGGGGAAGAGCTAAATACGATTAAAATCACTAAGGAAGTGGTACATGGTAAAATAATGGGACTCAAGGCGTATAAATCGCCTGGACCTGATGGCTTACATCCTAGGGTCTTGAGGGAAGTGATGGTAGGGATTGTGGATGCATTGGTAATAATTTTCCAAAACTCCCTGGACTCAGCAAAGGTCCCGGCAGATTGGAAAACTGCTAATGTTAACACCCTTATTTAAAAAGGGTAGTAGGCAGAAGGCTGGAAACTATAGACCTGTTAGCCTAACATCTGTGGTTGGTAAAATGTTAGAGTCCATTATTAAGGAGACAGTAACGGGAGATTTGGATAAACATAATTTAATAGGACAAACTCAGCATGGTTTCATGAAGGGGAAGTCATGTTTGACAAATTTGCTTGAGTTCTTTGAGGAAGTAACATACAGGGTGGATAAAATGGGAACCAGTGGACGTAGTGTATTTAGACTTCCAAAAGGCATTTGACAAGGTGCCACACAAAAGATTATTGCTCAAGATAAAAAATCATGGGATTGGGGGTAATATTCTGGCGTGGGTGGAGGATTGGCTCTCTAACAGAAAGCAGAGAGTTGGGATAAATGGTTCATTCTCAGACTGGCAATCAGTAACTAGTGGTGTTCCGCAGGGGTCAGTGCTGGGTCCCCAACTCTTTACAATCTATATTAACGATTTGGAGGAGGGGACCGAGTGTAACATATCAAAGTTTGCAGATGATACAAAGATGGGAGGGAAAGTAGTGAGTGAGGAGGACATAAAAAACCTGCAAAGGGACATAGACAGGCTAAGTAAGTGGGCAGAGATTTGGCAGATGGAATACAATACTGGAAAGTGTGAGGTTATGCACTTTGGCAGGAAAAATCATAGAGCAAGTTATTATCTTAATGGCAAGAAACTGGAAAGTACTGCAGTACAAAGGGATCTGGGGGTTCTGGTGCACAAAACTCAAAAAGTTAGTATGCAGGTGCAGCAAGTGATCAAGAGGGCCAATGGAATGTTGGCTTTTATTGCTAGGGGGATAGAATATAAAAACAGGGAGGTATTGCTGCAGTTGTACAAGGTATTGGTGAGACCGCACCTGGAATATTGCATAGAATTTTGGTGTCCATACTTAAGAAAAGACATACTTGCTCTCGAGTCAGTACAAAGAAGGTTCACTCGGTTAATCCCGGGGATGAGGGGGTGGTCATATGAGGAGAGGTTGAGTAGATTGGGACTCTACTCATTGGAGTTCAGAAGAATGAGAGGCGATCTTATTGAAACATATAAGATTGTGAAGGGGCTTGATCGGGTGGATGCGGTGAGGATGCTCCCAATGATGGGTGAAACTAGAACTAGGGGGCATAATCTTAGAATAAGGGGCTGCTCTTTCAAAACTGAGATGAGGAGAAACTTCTTCACTCAGAGGGCGGTAGGTTTGTGAAATTTGCTGCCCCAGAAAGCTGTGGAAGCTACATCATTAAATAAATTTAAAACAGAAATAGATAGTTTCCTAGAAGTAAAGGGAATTAAGGGTTACGGGGAGCGGGCAGGAAATTGGACATGAGTCTAGTTTCGGAATGGTCATGGCCCTGTGGGTAGTGGAGCGGGCCCAGGGGCCATGTAGCCTGGTTCTGCTCCTACTTCTTGTGTTCTAATTCTGTGTTAGATTTCAGGAGGTGGTTTTATTCCTGTTCCTGGCTGGGGTGGAGATCGCCTTTACAGAAGGTAAGTACTGTAGAAAATATAGGGACAGAGTGATCTCCTAGACGAGTTTCGATCGCTTAGATGGGTCGGAGAGGAATTTCCCAGATTTTTTCTCCCAAATTGGCCATTGGGTTTTTTACCTGTTTTTTCGCCTCTCCCAGGAGATCACATGGGTTCGGGTGGGACGGAGAGTGATAGAAGATTTGAGGTTAGGATCAGATCAGCCATGATCTTATTGAATGGTGGAGCAGGCTCGAGGGGCCGATTGGCCTACTCCTGCTCCTATTTCTTATGTTCTTATGTTCTTATGTTGCACTTCCCCTTCTCCCAATCTATTGCCATTCAGATAATAATTTGCCTTCCTGTTTATGACACCAAAGTGGATAACCTCGCATTTATCCATGTTATATTGCATCTGCCATGCTTCTGCCCAATCACCCAACCTGTCCAAATCATACTGGAGTTTCTCGGCATCCTCCTCACAGCACACATGCCCACCCAGCTTTGTGTCGTCTGCAAACTTGGAGATATTACATCTAGTTCCCTTGTCTAGATCATTAATATATATTGTGAATAGCTGGGGTCCAAGGACCGATCCCTGCGGCACCTCACTAGTCACTGCCTGCCACTCGGAAAAAGACCCGTTTATTCCAACTCTTTGCTTTCTGTCTGCCAACCAGTTCTCTATGCAAGTCAGTACTTTGCCCCCAATCCCATGTGCCTTAACTTTACACACTAATCTCTTATGCGGGACGTTATCGAAAGCCTTTTGAAAGTCCAAATACACCACATCCACTGGTTCTTGTGAAGGTCTTGTGTGTTCCTTTGCCTATTCTACTGGTGTCACACAGTGCTAGCATAGTGGCTGCAGCATTGCTGGTGGAAGGCTGCTGACTTTCAGTGGGGGACACTGCAGATCGATCTTGAGGAACTGGTGGCTGGGAGTGTGAAATCGAGTGACAGTCCTCCTCCTCCTCCTCCTCCTCCTCCTCCTCCCCCCCCCCTCCTCCTCCTCCCCCCCCCCCTCCTCCTCCTCCTCTTCCTAACCCTCCTCCTCCTCCTCCCCCTCCTCCTCCTCCCTCTCCTCCCCTCCTCCCCCTCCCCCTCCCCCTCTACCTCCTCCCCCTCCCCCTCCTCCCCCTCCCCTCCCCCTCCTCCCTCTCCCCCTCCTCCCCCTTCACCTCCTCCCCCTCCCCCTCCCCCTCCTCCTCCCCCTCCCTCTCTCTCTCTGCCTCTCCCTCTCTCCCCCATTGGCTGGGCTGGTTACATTTATTGGGTGTGTAAAATGAGGATGGCACAAGGGTGGAGTTGTAGTCAGGAGAGGATGGGAAAACAAGAGGTGCAAGAAGGAGGATAACATATGAGGATACCAGCATCTTATATCCTTTCAGCCCCACCGCTGGTCAAGGGCTCAGCCATGCCTCTGCCAAGAATGGCCTGCACCGTCTCCTTCAAAAAGGTGAAGTGAAGCTAGGACTGGGAGGTGTACCTCATGTTTGGTACATATTGTTGGTAGGTGAGTGATGGGGGATGGGAGGAGTCGTGCATTGCGAAGTGTGTGAGGCTAGTGGTGCAGTTGGCAGGAGACCGCTTTTGAAGATGCATTCACTGACCTTGACCACTGGTCTGAGGTCGTGAAGCTTCTTTGGGCACTGGAGTCAGGTCATGGGGGTGACACTGCTGGCAGTGAC
Organism: Somniosus microcephalus; assembly: GCF_052327205.1. NCBI lineage: Eukaryota > Metazoa > Chordata > Chondrichthyes > Squaliformes > Somniosidae > Somniosus > Somniosus microcephalus. The sequence continues at coordinate 96,090,542 of NC_140995.1, read as the reverse complement.
GGCCTCGGTGATCTGGTCCCACATCGTTCTTTCTAGATGGCCTCCTGGCCCCTGTGGGTAGAGGATCTCCCTTGCAGTGTTGACCCCCTGCACAAAGCTGAAGTGCTGCGTGCAAGACCCTTGGTGCCCGTTACATAAGAACATAAAGAAATGGGAGCAGGAGTAGGCCATTTGACCCTTCGAGCCTGCTCCATGGCTGATCTTCTACCTCATCTCCACTTTCCTGTACTATCCACCATATTCCTTGATTCCCTTAATATTCAAAAATCTATCGATCTCTGTCTTGAATATACTCAACGACTGAGCCTCCACATCCCTCTGGGGTAGAGAATTCCAAAGATTCACAGCCCTCTGAGTGAAGAAATTCCTCCTCATCTCGGTTTTAAATGGCCAACCCCTTAACATGAGACTATGCCCCCTAGTTCTAGACTCTTCAGCCAGGGGAAACATCCTCTCAGCATCTACCCTGTCAATCCCCCTCAGAATCTTTTGTTTCAATGAGATCACCTCTCATTCTTCTAAACTCCAGAGAGTATAGGCCAAGGATTCCATTTGCTTTTTTAACAACCTTCTCAACTTATCCTGCCACCTTCAAAGATTTGTGTACATACAACTCCAGGTCTCTCTGTTCCAGCTCCACCTTTGAAATTGTACTATTTATTTTATATTGCCTCTCCTCATTCTTCCTAGCAAAATGCAACACTTCACACTTCTTTGTGTTAAATGGCATCTGCCCATTTCACCAGTCATGCCCATCATGTGTGCATATATGGATTCAAATGTTCTACATTTGAAATCTGATATTCCCAGTCTCCTCCTCAAAATCTAAGATGGGGTTCCTCTGTCCTTCTCTACTGTTTCCTATCTTAACCCTTATATTCTTGACATGTATTTGTTTATTTTTCCTCTTTAGAATGAAGTTCAACTAACATGGGAATCCTCCATTTGACTAGAAGGAATTTTGGGCCAATGGAAAGTATAGTGGGTGTGTTTGGAGGACCTTCTTCTGCTTGGATGTAGTTTTTGTGTAAAGTATATCTTCCGCTCATTGATCTCTGTCAAGGTGCCTCATTGGACTAATCTAATCTAACCATTTTGTAAAAATTCCGTGTTCCAATTCTATTTTTTCCACATGTTTGCATGTTTTTCATCTGTTCTAGGTACCTCCTGCACTGATTTAACTGGTTATCAACTAACAGATTTTAAACAATCTCAGATTTTCTGATGACATTGACCTTATAGTAACATCTAAAACAGATTTACAGATAAGGCATATGTGGAGAGTAGAAAATTTGGATTAATGATTAACATATAGAAGGCAAAGGTCATGTCATTTGGGAAGCGTCAGGAAGATGTACACATTGCAGTTGGAGGAGATGCCATTGAACAGGTGGAAAAGTATGTGTTTGTTGGTGGGTTAGTGTCAGAGACTGAAAGTTGTGAAGAAGACATCAAAACAAGGATTGGACTTGCTTCTGCTGCTTTTGGAAGATTAAGCAGGGTATGGTAGGCGAAAGATATTTTGGTAGAAATCAAAGTCTATGAAGTGATGGTTGTCCTCATATTATTATATGGATCTGAGTGTTGAAACATGAGAAAAGTTGAAGAACAAAAGATAATAAATGCTAAGATAAGTTGGTTGTGAGGAATACTGGGTGTATCCAGGATGCAAAGAATCAAGAATGAAATCAAAACATGGCTTGGTCAAAAAACAACACTTACTCAGACCCACAAAGGACGATTATGATGATTTGGACCCGTTTGAAGTTTGGAAACAGCTAGAGTACCTTTCATGGCCCTGCATACAGAGGTACATGGAACAAGAAGCTGAGGAAGGCCAAGGAAGCGCTGGATAGACAGTGTCAAGATTGACTTGTCACAGAAAGGGATGCAGACAGCTGAAGCAGCCAGGCTAGTTCAGAACTAACAACAGTGGAGTGAATTCATTCGGCCCCTTCATCACTGTTGAACTGACAGATGGGAATTTAGTAGCAGTAGTATCGTCTTCATGGCCTAGAAATTAGTTTACACTGGCCTGTTGCCACAAACTGGGCGAAGGAAATGACACCTGTGCCTAAAAAAGGGTAGGCTCGAAGCTCGGGTTACCAACTCTGGAGGCATTCCTGGAGGTTTAACTGCGTGACATCATGGCCACGTGACATTTGACCACGTGATGTCTGACCATGTGACAAATGACCACGTGACGCCTGCATTACATTAATCTAGAGGGACACTCCCAATCCAGCACTGAGGGAGTGCTGCACTGTCGGAGGTGCCCTCTTTTGGATGAGACCTTAAACCAAGGCCCGTCTGCTCTCTCAGGTGGATGTAAAAGATCCCATGGCACTATTTCGAAGAAGAGCAGGGGAGTTCGCTTCGGGGTCCTGACCAACATTTATCCTTTAACCAACATCACGAAAACAGATTATCTGGTCTTCATCATATTGCTGTTTGTGGGACCTTGCTGTGCGCAAATTGGCTGTCACATTCCTACATTACAACAGTGACGACACTTCAAAATATAAAGTACTTCATAAAACGCTTTAGGATCTGCTGAGGTCATGAAAGGCACTATATAAATGCAAGCTTTCTTTCTTCTAAAGATTGGGTCCCCTGTAGCTGAGTATTTTTGCTCATGGTTTCACACCAGCAGCTCTTGTGTGAGAAGTTTGAAGGGCCAGGAGGCCAACCATGAGCAGGTGAAGAAGGGAAACTGAGGGTGGGGAAGAAGGGAAACGAAGGTGGGGGAACAATTTGCAGAGTGGAAAATAGAGGTGGGAAAAACCTTTATACCACCTGTAACTCGTAGCTTATAACCCATTGATATTCATGCTGAAACTACAGCCAGAATTACCCCGCACTGTACAAGAGACGGTCGGGCTCCCCAGTCAATGCCACTTCTAATAGGTCTGATCGTTCTCCCTATCTCCTTGGACTCTGGTTTGAACTCGAGTTCTATATGAAGGTGACAAGTCTGAACTGGGAGCCTCAGTCAGCGCCAATCTTTACTTAGACTTCAGACATCAAAACTGGCTGACGGAGACCGACCTGATCGAAACCGAAAGATTGCATAAAGGGCAACAAGCTCAGGGCTAAAGATTCAGGGCTAGATTTTCAGTTGCTTGCGCCAGCAGTTAGCGCCTTAAGAGAAGTGATTTTCGGGCGCTATGCGTGTAGCGCCTGGGCGCAGCGCAGTTTGCGCCCCGCCCCAAATTAAGTTGCCCGTTAGCGCCGGCGCAAAGTTTAGCGGCCGCCCGGATGCGCGCGCAGAAAATGACGTCACATCCTCGTGCAACGCCCTTTGGCCGCCCCGAATCCAAACTTCAGTTGGATCGCCCCATTGTGCGCCTGGCGTCCAGAGCGTTTGTAAAATGGAACGCAACACACCCTGGGGAGCGCAAATTAAAGGGCACTCGTACAAAAGGCACTCTGCATGTGTTGTGTGGAAGTAAGCTGTGTGTTCTTCTGAACGGTCTATTTATGTTTCCGGGCACCAATCATTATTATTCCTCCTCCTCCTCCTCCTCCTCCTCCTCCTCCTCCTCCTCCTCCTTCCCGTTTTGCATTTGAAAAAAATACATGCACCCTTCCCCTTTAAGAGCTCACTGGCACCAGAGTGTCTGCCGTGCGCTGCGCCCGAGCTCGGGTGTTGCGCTCTCCACCGCCGGCTTAGCGCCTAAAGATACTAGTGGAATGCCTCTTTTAGCGCTCCACCAACCTCTTAGGGCGAAGCCACTGAATTTCCGGCAACGGGGCGCTACTTTGGGGCGGGCGATAACTTCGGGCGGGCGCTAAGCTTAGCGCCCCAAAACTGTCTATACTGAAAATCTAGCCCTCAGTGTTTTAGCACTGGCCATTAAAGCCAAATTTGTAGATAAAATGGCAGCTACCTCGCTTCCACCCACTTCCAGCGTGGGACATGGTGGCCACCATTTTGGTAAAGGCCATAGCGCTGGCATCTCAAATGTAAATTAACCGATCGCGATGTCAATCGGCGTGCAACGCCTGACTTGATGCCACAACTGCTAATTAGGATGTTCTCACTTTACTTTATGCTGTGTCCAAACCATACACAGCGTGCATGAAGTAGCCTTGCAGAGACACTGTCAGCGCTTCTTAAAAGAACACACACATCTTTCAGGTAAGTTTGGATTTAAACTTTTGGAATTATTTTGATAGTTTATTGAAATAGTGGCTTGGTGCAATAGTTTTTAAAGTGTGCAGGGAGTGCAGGAGTGCAGGAGTGCTCCTGGTTTACAAGACTTCGGATGGTAAAGGAAGTCCTCTGAAAAGACAGAAAATGCTGGAAATACTCAGCAGAGCAGGCAGAATCTGTGGAAAGAGAAACAGAGTTAACGGGCAGGATTTTCATTGGGCCGTGGAGGCGGGATTGGAGGCGTGTGGGGGTTAAAATCCCGAAATCAGGGGTCCCGACTCCATCCCGCCCCCAACCCGCCTCCATGCCAGTTTCAAAGGAGGCGGGTACACACCCCGCACTGGGAGCCGCCTCCCCGAGGCAGGAAGGGGATTAGTGACAATTAACTGCCTGTTAACAGGCAGTTTTTAGCCTAATCCCTCTTTTTAATGTTGAAGTGTGGGATTCCCGACGGCTCCAAACCACGCCAAGTTAGAGGAGGTGGACCATCGGGATGAAGGGCTTGGAGGGGTCGAGATGGCCGGTGTTCAGGTGAGTGATGGGTGCATGAGTGCAAAGGTGAGTGTGTTTGGTGTGTGTAAAGTGTTTAAATAAGTTTTACATACCTTTACTTACCTTTACAGCCTTCCTTCCTTCAGGTCTCGGGAGTCCCTCATCTCACCGGCACAGAAAGCAGAATGGCTGCGAGCTGTCAAAAATTGCAGCATTCAGCTTTCTGTTCCGGGGAGATCTCTAAATCATCCTGAGAGGAAGGAATTAACTTAGAATACAGATTGTCAGTGTTTGACAGCTTCAAACAGCTGTCAAACGCTGATATTTCATCTGTCAAAAGGTCTTGACAGATGAAATATCAATCTGTGACGTCACCACTTGCCGGGTGGCCCTTAATTGGCCTGCTGAGCCCGCTGGGTGGGCTCAACAAGATCAATCCAGTCTAAATCACGTGGGTTGGCTAGAACTCAATGGAGGCGGGACTATAACCCCGAAAGTTGTAGTCCCGCCTCCTACCCGACTCCTCAGTGTCCTCAAAATCCAGCCCAATGTCTCAGGTCGAGATGCTACCTAACCTGCTGAGTATTTCCAGCATTTTATGCTTTTATTCCAGCATCCGCTCGCAGAGGGAAGAGGAAGACCCAGAAGGGGACAAAGCAGAAGAGGAAGAAGCAGAAGGAAGGATGCAACCCAGACAGCCCCTTTCTGGTTGGGATATCTGGGATGGAATCAGCCACTTGCGGTACCAGTGACCACAACCCCAATTCCCCTTTCAACATTAGTCCCACACCTTACCTTCCCTCTGTTACTGACCATCACAATATCCTCTTGGCCACAATGCTGAAATAAAAGCCACCACAAGGCAAACATTCCAATCCAACTTTATCTATATATGCATCCAATATGACATCAAGAAATCAACTGATCACCCTTGTGCATTCCCTTAGTGACTGTCTTGTGTGTGCCTTTGCCTATCCTAGTGATGTCATGCAGTGCTACCCCAGTGGCTGCAGTATGGCTGGTGGAAGGCTGCTGACTTTCTGTGGGGACTCTGTAGGTGGCTGTGCAGGACGTCAAGAAGCTGGTGGCTGGGAGTGTGAAATCCATTGACAGTGCTTTTTCTTCTTCTTCATCTTCTTCTTTTGCTTTTTCTTTTTCTTCGTCACCCACTGGCTGGGCACAAGGGTAGACTAGTGGAGAGTGGAGGGCGGGAAAGCAAGAGCTGCATGCTTATACCATGCGCACATTGTAAATCAGAAAATATTGTGGGATGAGGGGATAGTGGGATGTGAGAAGGAGGATAAAGTATGAGGATAGTAGCATAGGGCACATTGTCCTAAACCTAGCTTAGCACCAACATTTCTAAACCACTCCCTGGGCTTGGTCTCAATAACAGAGTGTTACATAGAAACATAGAAGATAGGAGCAGGAGTAGGCCATTCAGCCCCTCGAGCCTCCTCCGCCATTCAATGAGATCATGGCTGATCATCCAAATTCAGTACCCTGTCCCTGCCTTCTCTCCATATCCCTTGATCCCTTTAGCCTTAAGAAATATATCCAACTCCTTCTTGAATATATTTAATGAATTGGCCTCCACTGCCTTCTTTGGTAGGGAATTCCACAGGTTCACCACTCTATGGGTGAAGAAATTCCTCCTCATCTCTGTCCTAAATGGCTTACCCCTTATCCTTAGATTGTGACCCCTGGTTCTGGACTCCCCGACCATCGGTAACATCCTTCCTGCATCTAGTCTGTCTAGTCCTGTTAGAATTTTATAAGTTTCGATGAGATCCCCTCTCATTCTTCTAAACTCCAGCGAGTACAAGCCCAATCGAACCAATCTCTCCTCATACATCATTCCTGCCATCCCAGGTATCAGCCTGGTGAATCTTTGCTGCACTCCTTCCATGGCAAGAACATCCTTCCTCAGATAAGGCGACCAAAACTGCACACAATACTCAAGATGTGGTCTTACCAAGGCCCTGTACAACTGCAGCAAGACATCCTTGTTCCTGTACTCAAACCCTCGCACTACGAAGGCCAACATACCATTTGCTTTCTTAGCTGCCTGCTGCACCTGCATGCTTACTTTCAGCGACTGGTGCACAAGGACGCCCAGGTCTCGTTGTACTTCCCCTTCTCCCAATCTATTGCCATTCAGATAATAATCTGCCTTCCTGTTTTTGACACCAAAGTGGATAGCCTCGCATTTATCAACGTTATATTGCATCTGCCATGCTTCTACCCAATCACTCAACCTGTGCAAATCACACTGGAAATAACAACAGAAAATGCTGGAAAAACTCAGTAGGCCAGGCAACATCCGTGGAGAGAAAATAGAGTCGAAACGTCGACTCTATTTTCTCTCCACAGATATTGCCTGGCCTGCTGAGTTTTTCCAGCATTTTCTGTTGTTATTTCGGATTACCAGCATCTGCAGCATTTTGCTATCAAATCATACTGGAGTTTCTCGGCATCCTCCTCACAGCACACACGCCCACCCAGCTTTGTGTCGTCTGCAAACTTGGAGATATTACATCTGGTTCCCTCGTCCAGATCATTAATATATATTGTGAATAGCTGGGGTCCAAGGACCGATCCCTGCGTTACCCCACTAGCCACTGCCTGCCACTCGGTAAAAGAGCCGTTTATTCCAACTCTTTGCTGTCTGTCTGCCAACCAGTTCTCTATCCAAGTCAATACCTTGCCCCCAATCCCATGTGCCTTAATTTTACACGCTAATCTCTTATGCGGGACCTTATCGAAAGCCTTTTGAAAGTCCAAATACAGCACATCCACTGGTTCTCCCTTATCTATTTTACCAATTACATCCTCAAAAAATTCCAGTAGATTAGTCAAGCATGATTTTCCTTTTGTAAATCCATGTTGACTTTGTCCGATCTGGTCACTTTTCTCCAAGTGCTCTGCTATTACATCCTTTATAATGGATTCTAGCATTTTCCCCACTACTGATGTCAGGCTTACCGGTCTGTAATTCCCCATTTTCTCTCTACCACCCTTTTTGAAAAGTGGGGTAACATTAGCTACCCGCCAATCCATGGGTACTGTTCCAGAGCCTATCGAATTTTGGAAGATGACCAGCAATGCATCTACTATTTCCAGGGCCACTTCCTTAAGTAACCTAGGATGTAGATTATCAGGCTCTGGAGATTTATCGGCCCTCAATCCCATCAATTCCCCTAACACCATTTCCCTACAAATACTGATTTCTATCAGTTCCTCCCTTCCATTAGACCCTATGTTCCCTGACATCTTTGGGAGGTTATTTGTGTCCTCCTTTGTGAAGACAGAACCAAAGTATGTATTTAATTGGTCAGCCATTTCTTTGTTCCCCATTATAAATTCCCCTGATTCTGATGGCAGGGGACCTACGCTTGACTTCACCAATCTTTTTCTCTTCACGTATCTATAGAAGCTTTTACAGTCAGTTTTAATGTTTCCTGCAAGCTTACTCTCATACTCTATTTTCCCCCTCTTAATTAATCCCTTTGTCCTCCTTTGTTGAATCCTAAACTGCTCCCAATCCTCAAGTTTACTGCTTTTTCTGGCCAATATACATGTCCTCTCCTTGGACCTTATGCTATACCTAATTTCCCTTGTTAGCCACGGTTGAGTCACCTTTTTTGTTTTATTTTTATGCCAAACTGGGATGAACAAATTCTGTAGTTCATCCATGCGATCTTTGAATGTTTGCCATTGCCCATCCACCATCAACCCTTTGAGTGACATTCCCCAATCAATCCTACCCAACTCGCACCTCATACCATCGTAGTCTCCTTTATTTAAATTCAGGACCCTAGACTCTGAGTCAACTATTCCACTCTCCATCTTAATGAAGAATTCTATCATATTATGATTGCTCTGACCCAAGAGGCCTCGCACAACAAGATTGCTAATTAATCCTTTCTCATTACATAATACCCAGTCTAAGATGGCCCGATCTCAAGTTGGTTCCTCGACATATTTGTCCCGGAAACCATCCCGTATACGCTCCAGGAATTCCTCCTCCACAGTATTGTTACTAATTTGGTTAGCCCAATCTATATTTAGGTTAAAGTCACCCATGATAACTGCTGTGCCCTTATTGCACGCTTCTCTAATTTCCCGTTTAATGCCATTCCCGACCTCTGCATTACTGTTTGGAGGTCTATATACCACTCCCACTAATGTTTTCTGCCCCTTGGTATTTCTCAGTTCTACCCATACAGATTCCACATCATCAGAGCTAATATCCTTCCTTTCAATTGTGTTAATCACCTCTTTAACCAGCAATGCTACCCCACCTCCTTTTCCTTTTTGCCTATCTTTCCTGAATATTGAATACCCCTGGATGTTGAGTTCCCAGCCTTGGCCACCCTGGAGCCATGTTTCCACAATCCCAATCAAATTATATTTGTTTTCCTCTATTTGCGCACCTAGTTCATCCACCTTATTATGAATGCTCCTCACATTAAGACACAAGGGCCTAGAAATTCAGTGGCCTGCACCACCAGTTTGTGCCCAAAGAGGGCTTTTGCGCCACTGGCCAAACCTACCGTGATATTTAGCGGGGCGCTAATGGCGGCGTTAGCCTGTAGCGCTGCGCCGCCACCGATGACGTCATCGGTGTGCGCAGCGCCCCGCTATCACCCCGCTGGCCATATTTGGTCGCTTCTGCCTCCTCCGCGCCGGCCGCAAACAGCGACCGGTACACAGGGGCCTACCTGTGCCGGTAGTGGGGCGAGTTAAGGTGGAGTTGCGGCCGGCCGCTTTTTCGGCGGCCGCCTGCCCGCACCTCCGTCCCTGGCCTCCTACACCGCCCCCCCCCCCCCGCGGCATTGCCGGCTGTTTCCAGAGAGCCCGGCACTTCTCCTTGGTGCCGGGCTCATTTGCCGGCACTCGCGAGCGGGGATCGCGCTGTTGCAGGCACCTCCCCCTTAAGAGTGAGAGGAAGACCTGCAGTACCGCAGGCTGCCATGCCGCAGCGGGTGGCGCTGCGGCACTTTGCACGCCGATATTCAGTTTCAGCGCCCCAAGTGGGGCGCTGAAACCCTTGTTTAGCGGCCGGCTTCCACTTGGGGCGCTGAAACTGAATATCCCGCTGGCGCAAGTGGCTCTGCGCGCAGCGGTAATTCCGGCGCCCAGGCGAGCTGGGAGCCCCAAACTGAATTTCTAGGCCAAAGACTTCAGGCTTGTTTTTTTAACGCTCTTAGATCTTTTAGAATTATTATTTACTGTGACCATGTTTTATTTAAACCCTTGATTTCTCTGCCTGCCACTTTTGTTTTTCTCCTTCCTGTCTTTTGCTTTTTTCTTGTTTCCCTTTCCTCTGTCTCCCCGCTCAGGTTCCCAAACCCCTGCCATTTTAGTTTAAACCCTCCCGCAGAGCATTAGCAAACACTCCCCCTAGGACATCGGTCCCGGCCCTGCCCAGGTGCAAATCGTCCTTTTTGTACTGGTCCCACCACCCCCAGAACCGGTTCCAATGTCCCAGGAATTTAAATCCCTCCCCGTTGCACCATTCCTCTAGCCACATATTCACCTGAAATATCCTTCTATTTCTACTCTGATTAGCACGTGGCACTGGTAGCAATCCTGAGATTACTACCTTTTCAGGTCCTATTTTTTTAATTTACCTCCTAACTCCCTATATTCAGCTTTTAGGACCGCATCCCAGTTTTTACCTATATCGTTGGTACCTATATGCACCACGACAACTGGCTGTTCGCCCTCCCCTTCCAAAATGTTCTGCAGCCGCACTGAGACATCCTTGACCCTTGCACCAGGGAGGCAACACACCATCCTGGAGTCTCGTTTGCGGTCGCAGAAACGCCTATCTGTTCCCCTTACAATAGAATCCCCTATCACTATAGTTCTCCCGCTCTTTTTCCTCCCGTCCTGTGCAGCAGAACCACCCCTGGTGCCAGGAAGTTGGCTGCTGCTGCCTACCCCTGGTAAGCCATCCCCCCCCATCACTATCCAAAGCGGTATATCTGTTTGAGAGGGAGATGGCCACAGGGGAGCCCTGCACTAACTGCCTGCGCCTACTACTCTGCTTGTTGGTCACCCATTCCCTTTCTGCCTGTGCCACCTTTACCTGCGGTGTGACCAACTGATTAAACGTGCTATTCACGACGTCCTCAGCATCGCGATTGGTCCAGTATGTATCCAGTCGCAGCTCCAGCTTCGCAATGCGGTCTGTCAGTTGCTGCAGCTGGACACACTTCCTGCACACATGGTTGTCAGCGACACAGGAAGTGTCCCTGAGTTCCCACATAGCGCAGGAGGAGCATACCATGGCACCAGGCTGTCCTGCAATGAGTTACTCTTTAATTAATTCAAATTAAATTAAACAAATCAAACCCACCAATTTCACTACAGTTAAATGATATATTTAAGGGCCCTGGTTTACAAACAGTCCCTGCTACACCACAGAGAGCTTAGAAAGTATAAACCACAGAGTTAAAGTTTAAGAAAGAGAGAAAAACTCACCAACCAATCACTTACCTGCTTTCTGGTGGCATCACACTTCGAATACTTTTAACTTCTCTCCCTCTGAGATTGGTAAACCTACCCGCGCCTTGGGCTCACCTTTTATAGCCCGCCGCCGCCGCTGCCGCTCTGAGGCCTACCTGTGCCTCGGGCTCACCTTTTATACCTCGCCGCCGCCGCCGAGATTCCCGCCGCCGCTACTGCCGCTCTGAGGCCTACCTGCGCCTCGTGCTCACCTTTTATAGCTTGCCACCACCGCCGAGATTCCCGCTGCCGCCACTGCTGCTCTGAGGCCTACCTGCGCCTCAGGCTCACCTTTTATACCTCGCCGCCGCCGCCGAGATTCCCACTGCCACCGCTGCCGCTCCGTTTTCATAGAACAGTAGAAATTACAGTACAGGAGGAGGTCACTTGACCCCCAGAACCTGAACCGATGCTGGCACTCTCTCCTGTAACTCCATTCACCTGGAGCCTTCTACATTCCTCCTTTTCAGATATTTATCCAATTCCCTTTTTAATGAGTCCCTCCTTCAATAGGCACTTGAGGTGAAGCATCACAATCATCTCACAGTCCTCAGCTCAAGAACCACCTTCTCCCTTCCCTTTGGGGTCTTCCACTGGGAATGCCCAGTCTTCGTCCCATGTTTTCCCATTTGCCCACCAGTGGATACAATTTTTCACTGTTTACCGACAGTAAAATTCCAGGTTTCACTCACCTCTTTACTAGCTGCTCCTCCCATGGCATCGCTCCCACTCACCATGTTGCTGCTGTTGCTCTTGACTCTGCTAAAAGTGCTGGTCCCCATGACCATCCAATTCTCCAATCTCCCTCTCTTCCCCCCACTTGTGCCCAAATCCCCAGATCCCCATTCTCCAGGCTCTCCCTTTCATCTCTCGCCCTCATCCCCATAATCCCTACATACCCTGATGGCCCAGCCTGTGTTCAGGGTATCCACTTTTGCAAAGAGGGCCTCAAATAAGTGGTATCCCACCCCTCCATTTTCATATGCAAAGGGCTAACGCCTGTTTGAGGTGTGGGTCCTGGACGCCTCTTTTTCTGCCTTTACCAATATGGTGGGCATATGCTTCCTGACTGCCATATTTGATGCATGAGCACCCTTTTCACACCTGAAAAACAGGCACTGCACCATTGAATTTCTAGGCCTATGCTAATAGTCAATGCTTGTTTATCTAAATTCAGTTTGTGTTTTCTGATGCAAGTGCACTTTATAACACAGTCCCTAAGAGTTGAAACTTATATTAGTAATTTACTGTAGCATTGAATAGAAAGCAGTTTCCTCTGTTCATTGTTGCACTTAATCCAAACATACACAGTTGCCTGAGTTGGAAGTCTAAGAGCAGTTTAATCAATTCCACACCAATAAGGACTGAGTTGGCCTGAGGATCAGTGATTGACGTATGTTTCTACAGCTAGTAAAACAGAATACCTTCCCCATATGAGCTGAGGGAGTATGACAGTGACATGGTACTAGTATTTCAGTGAAACCTGATACTTTCAGCAGCCAGTACCGGCAGCTGATATAAATAAGGAGATTGTCAAAGGTAGCACTAAGGCTATTAACTTGCTAAATGCTTAACTAGCAATGGTGAGCCAGGTTGCAGCATATGGGAATGAAATAAAATAACTTGGGGTGCAATTTTTCCCAGAGTGGCTGGTGGTGAATTTACTGCTGCAAAATTGAATTTTCCCCTCCTGGGTGATGGAATTTTTTACAGTATTCTCGTCTCTGGCTTGTGGATTTGACATACAAAACAACACACATTTTGTTTGGCCACTGATATGGAGAATACTGAGGAGCAATCGATGATAATGGCGCCCATATGGTAAGTCAAATTTTTTTCCTGCTGTTAATTTGAAAATGATATTAATTTTTACATTATATATAAAACTATGACTGTGTTGGCTTGGGGACAGATTTTTCAGCACTTGTGGAGAAAAAAACAAACCTTTATCTGGCCTTATCTCTACTGCTGGCAGTACAATTAAATTACTGGATAAATCAAGTGAGTTGTACTGCCAAGCTTTGTCCTTTTCCAAAGCCTATCTGACACCTGGCAGCACTTGGAAATAGGGGTAATTAAAAAGCCTGATGATAATGCAGATCTGCCACCGCTGGCCATACGTTAACAGCCAAGAGGGAACTGATATCAAGAGAGGTATCTAAAAGGCAATCAAGCTGAAGACATTTCCACTCCCTCAATGTCTCGCCTGATTAAGGCAGTGAGCCATGCAGATCAGGAAGATTCCAGGTTCAATCACCAATCTGCACTGAGTTACCCAATCTCAGCCAGGGTGACGATGGGGTGCTGCAATTGGCATCAATGCTCCCAGATTAAGGAGGCGGCAATCAGTCAAGGTTCCTACTCCTCACCACTGTTCAGAGGTCCCTGTTGAAAAATACATGTATGTGGGTTTCAGTTGAGGAAAAGATTGGTCTCTGTTGTAATGCCCCCACAATCGACACTCATAACAAATAGCTATTTGGGCGAGATAACAGAAGCTGCCTGACACCCACGGAACTGTACCCTAGCAAGGAATCAATGGGGGTAATTTACAAGTAGTGCCCAAGTCGACGGAGCACCTGCTTCGTCTGCCAATTGGTTCCAGTGTGAGACCTGAGGCATTTTGAGGCCCGGGCTCATTTACATGCTGCCAGGAAGCTGCATGCAGCAGCTCGTGGGTTCTCTGGTCTGGCCTGCGAGGTGCTGGGTTCCGCAATCCCTGAGTGGGGGGGAAGGAGGCCTCTTCGTTCCACCACTAAAAAAAATATTTCCTGGGCTGTTTTTTGAGTGGTCATCAGTGCACATTCCACCTATTTGTAATTGGGAAGCTGCAACTGATTTGCATATTTGAGCAGCCTGTTTTAAATGGACGGACTTCTCACGCATTTACAGTCCCCCCTCAAAAGTTTCATTGCGCGGGCCTTGGGAACCAATGGGATGGCCACAATGGCCCCCTCCACCCCACCATCCCGATTTTTAATTGCTTGCTGCCCATGTTTCACACAAGAAATGGTCAGCCGGCAGTAGAATATCACCCCAACATGTTCAGGAGAGGAGAGAAAATTGGCAGAAAAGGGAAAAAAGAAAATAAGCTGATGAATTTCACAAGTTCTACAGAATTACCTCACCTCCTCACATTGGAAATAAAAGTATGGTTCTATTCTTCAACTTTTATGTTGTTTATAGACTTGCAAAATTTTACAAGAACCTGCCATTGCATTTGTTGGATCCCAGAGCACATGACCCCATACATTATAACATCCAGCAACACTGGAGCCAAACTTGATGGTGATCCCATGATAAAAATTAATAATTATCAGCCGAGAAATTCGGTGCCTGTGTGCCAGCCGTTACCGTTGGTTTGCTGCATAAAAATGGGGGCCGCCTCCAGTGCAAAGCACGGCAGCCGCTATTTTGGTAACGGCCATAGTGCTGCCGTTGACAGCGCTGGCCCCTGAAATGTAAAGGAGCAGATTGTAACGTCAAGCGGCCATGTCTGCAAATGTTGTCTTGCTCGCTTTGTTTAACGTCGGATCCTAAGCACGCTCAGAAAATCATACACGAAGCAACCCTGCAGAGCCGCTGCCAGCATCAGGGGCACACTCATCTTTCAGGTAAGTTTGGATTTAAGCTTTTGGACTTTTTAAAAATATTTTATTGAAGTAGTGGCTTGGTGCAATTGATGATTAAAAAAAACTTTAAAGTGTGCAGCGAGTGCTGCTGGACACTTTGCAAGGCTTCAGTTGGTAAAGGAAGGCCTTTGAGAAGACAGAAAATGCTGGAGATACTCAGCAGGTCAGGTAGCATCCATGGAGAGAGAAACAGAGTTAATGGGCTGGATTTTCTCAATGGGGGCACGTTGGGGGTGGGACTGCTGGTTGTCGGTTTTCAGTCCCGCCCCCAGCGACGTCCAGCCAACCCACACTATTTTCCCTTGATTGACCTTGTTAAGCCCGCCCTGCAGGCTTAACCAGCCAATTAAGGGAAAGCCAGTGACAGACGATGTCAGCGTATGACGTTTCATCTGTCCAAAATGTTTTGACAGATGAATTGTCAGCGTTTGACAGCTTTGAGAAGCTGTCAAACACTGACAATCTCTGTTCTAAGGTAAGCCCTTGTACTGAAGACTCACCAAACCTCTCTCATTAACAGAAAGCAGATGGCTGCTGCATCGGAGAATGCAGCAGCCATTCTGACATCTCTGCCATTGAGATGAAGCACTTTCGGATTCCCAAGGGTTGAAGCCTGCAGGAAGAAGCAAAGGTAAGGAAACTTTTTCTAACACCTTGCACTCACCTCTCATACTTACCTCTCCACACTTGTACCCATCACTCACCTCCACAGCGCACTTTTCAAACCCTGTCACCCCCGCAGACCCACTGCTCACCTCGCTGACCCTGGCGAGGTTCGCAGCCGTCGGGAAGCCAGCATTTATGTGGGTAAAATGGGGATAAGCCTCTTAACTGCCTGTTAACTACCTGTTAACAGGCAGTTAAGTGGCTGTAATCCTTTTCCCACCTCGAGGAGATGGGTCCCTGCGTGAGTCGGGGACCTGCCTCCCGGGAAGATGGCACGGAGGCGGGTTGAGAGCGGGGTTGGTACCTACTCCCAGTTTCTGCCATTTTCCTGGCAGTCCCGCCTCCATACCCACCTCCCCAGGGCTGGCAAAATTCCCCCCAATGTCTCCGGTCGAAATGCTGACTGACCTGCTGAGTATTTCCAGCGTTTTCTGCTTTTATTTCAGATTGCCAGCATCTGCTCACAGAGGGAAGAGGAAAACTCAGAAGAGGAGGAAGCAGAAGGAAGCATGCAACATAGACAGCCCCTTTCTGCCCAAGATATCTGGGATGGAATCATCCGCCTGCGGTACCAGTGACCACAACCCCAATTCTCCTTTCAACATTAGTCCCACACCTTACCTTCCCTCTGTTACTGACCATCACAGCATCCTCTTGGCCACAATGCTGAAATAAAAGTCACCACAAAGCAAACTTTCCAATCCAACTTTATCCAGATATCCATCCAATATGACATCAAGAAATCAACTAATCACCCTTGTGCATTCCCTTAGTGACTGTCTTATATGTGCCTTTGCCTCTCCTAGTGATGTTACACAGTGCTACCCCAGTGGCTACAGCATGGCTGGTGGAAGGCTGCTGACTTTCAGTGGGGGACACTGCAGATGGGCTTGCAGGACAACCTCGAAGAGCTGGTCGCTGGGAGTGTGAAATTGAGTGATGGTGTTTCTGCTTCTTCTTCTCCTTCATCTACTTTTTCTCCTTCTTTTACTCCTTCTACTTCATCTTCTTCACTTTCCTCTCCCTCTTCTTGGTGAACCATTGGCTGGGCATGCTGGATTTCTTGGGTGTGTGAAATGAGAAAGGCACAAGGGTGAGTTGTGGTAAATGGAGGGCGGGAAAGCAAGAGCTGCATTATGGCACCATGTGTACCTTGTACATCAGAAGATATTGTGGGATGAGAGGGAAGCAGGATGTTAGAAGATGGATAACGTATGAGGATACCAGCATCTTGTATCCATTCAGCACTGCCGCTGGCCAAGGGCTCAGCCATGGCCCTGCCAAGAATGGCCAGCACCGTCTCCTCCAAGGGGGTGAGGCGAAGCTAGGAATGGGAGGTGTGCCTCATGTTTGGTACACATTATTGGTAGGTGAGTGATGGTCATTCACTGAGCAGTGTGTGAGGCTAGTGAGGCAGTTGGTAGGAGACAGCTTTCGAAGATGAATTCACTTACCTTGACCACTGGTCTGAGGTCATGAAGCTTCTTTGGGCACTGGAGCCAGGTCCATGAGGGCAAAACTGCTGGCAGTGATGGCCTTGGTGATCTGGTCCCACATTGTTCCTTCTGGAGGGCCTCTTGCAGCATTGAGAACTTGCACAAAGCTAGAGTGATGCGTGCGTGACTCTGGGTGCCCCTTCCATGACTTGTTGAGCCTTTTGTCTTAGTGCTGAAGCACTATTACCATTTTTTTTTACATGTGGAAGGCAGTTCAGCAGAAGGCAGATGGGCTCCAAGGGCAAAAGACTGCCTGTTTTAAATGATTATATTTTTTCATTTTAGAAGGCAGTTCCCCTTTAAGGGATCGATACTGCTTTCTAAAATGACAGCTTTTTAAAAAATAACGCTGCTCTTACTTCAAGGACAGTAGGCCAGGCTACATGGGGTCTCCTGATGAGACTAATACTGGAAAAGCAGTGTTGCACTCCAGGTTGCGCACTGCTGTTTTAAATTAGCAGGCAGAACCAAAATTCCAGTGCTACCTGCGGTATTATTTCGAGCGGTCGCTAATTTCGGCCCGTGGTGTCACCGGCAGGTTTCCGGCCTATTCCAATTTCTAGGCCCTTGTCTTTCTCGGCTGATTCAAACGAACTTCAGGATAATAATAAAATATCGTAACCTACTTGTAGCCCAGTACCATTAAGAGAAATAAGGGAGGAAATAGCAGAGGCTCTGACTATCATTTTTCAATCCTCTCTGACTACAGGTGTGGTGCCGGAGGACTGCTAATGTGGTACCGTTGTTTAAAAAGGGAGAAAGGGATAGACCAAGTCATTACAGGCCAGTCAGCCTAACCTCGGTGGTGGGAAAATTATTGGAATAAATTCTCAGGGACAGGATAAATCTTCATTTAGAAAGACACGGATTAATCAGGGACAGTCAGCATGGATTTATTAAGGGAAGGTCGTGTCTGACTAACTTGATTGAATTTTTTGAGGAGGTAACAAGGAGGGGCGATGAGGGTAGTGCGTTTGATGTAGTCTATATGGATTTTAGCAAGGCTTTTGATAAGGTCCCGCATGGCAGACTAGTCACGAAAGTAAAAGCCCATGGGATTCAAGGCAAAGTGGCAAGTTGGATCCAAAATTGGCTCAGAGGCAGAGAACAAAGGGTAATGGTCGAAGAGTGTTTTTGTGACTGGAAGGCTGTTTCCAGTGGGGTTCCGCAGGGTTCAGTAATAGGTCCTTTGCTTTTGTAGTATATATCAATGATTTGGATTTGAATGTAGGAAGTATGATTAAGAAGTTTGCAGATGATACAAATGTTGGCCATGTGATTGATAGTGAGGAAGAAAGCTGCAGACTGCAGGAAGATATCAATGGACTGGTCTGGTGGGCAGAACAGTGGCAAATGGAATTCAATCCGGAGAAGTGTGAGGTAATGCGTTTGGGGAGGGCTAACAAGGCAAGGGAATACACAATAAATGTTAGGACACTGAGAAGTGCAGAAGATCAGAGGGACCTTGGAGTGCATGTCCACAGATCCCTGAAGTTAGTAGGACAGGTAGATAGGGTGGTTAAGAAGGCATACAGGATACTTGACTTTATTAGCTGAGGCATAGAATATAAGAGCAGGAAGGTTATGCTTGAACTGTATAAAACACTAGTTAGGCCGCAGCTAGAGTACTGTGTACAGTTCTGGTCACCACAGGAAGGATGTGATTGCACTAGAGAGGGTGCAGTGGAGATTTACGAGGATGTTGCCTGGGCTGGGGAATCTTAGCCATGAGGACAAATTGGATAGGCTAGGGTTGTTTTCTTTGGAACAGAGGAGGCTGAGGTGAGACCTAATTGAGGTGTATAAAATTATGAGGGGCCTAGATAGAGTGGATAGGAAGGACCTATTTCCCTTAGCAGAGAGTTCAATAACCAGGGGGCATAGATTTAAAGTAATTGGTAGGAGGTTTAGAGGGGATTTGAGGAGAATTTTTTTCACCCAGAGGGTGGTGGGGGTCTGGAACTCACTGCCTGAAAGGGTGGTAGAGGCAGAAATGCGCATCACATTTAAAAAGTACTTGGATATGCACTTGAAGTGCCATAACCTATAAGGCTACGGACCAAGTGCTGGAAAGTGGGATTAGGGTGGATAGCTCTTTGTCGGCCGGCACGGATAAGATGGGCTGAATGGCCTCCTTCTGTGCCGTAAATTTCTATGATTCAATGATATGATTATTATAAAAATGAATAATCTGAATTACCTCTACACACTGCAGCTGAGGTTGTCTGTAGTGCAATCCAAAAGAAGCAGACAGGCAGCAGGAACAGCCATTGCAATAAAACAGGGCTGATTAGTTGTAATTTTAAGAAAGATTAAGAAAGCCTTGTAAGTGGGAGAAAGACTTTGGGGAGTCAGGAGGTGAGCCACTATTTGCAGAATACCTAACTGGTATCAGGAGCGGCAGGAGAGCGGCATTACAGTGAGTATTTAAACTCACTTTCGCGGGCTTTTACCAGAGGCCGGTGTCGGAAACGGCAGGAGAGCTGCGTTACAGTGACTATTTAAACTCAGTTTTGCAGTTTTTCAGAGGCTTGCCAATTTCGCAGACTGGCGGTGGCGTTCCAGAGCCACGTCATAATTAAAAAGTGACGTGGGCAAGAGGAAGCAGCTGATTGGCCAGGTGAGTATTTATACTACTCTATAGTTTGACAGTTAAGGTTAATAGTTTATAAAGTTTAGAAGGTCTTAATTTTTGCGGTTTATAGTTTCTAAGGTCTCTGTTGTGTAGCAGGGAGTGCTCGTAAACAAGAGCCCTTGAATATATCATTTAATTGTATTCTAATTGGTGGTATTGATTTGATTTGATTTAATTTGAATTAATTAAAGGGTATTTGCTTCCATCCTTGCTTCCCTTTCCTCTGTCTCCCTGCACAGGTTCCCAACACCCTGCCATTTTAGTTTAAACACTCCCCAACAGCACTAGCAAACACTCCCACTAGGACAACAGTCTCGGTCCTGCCCAGGTGCAAACCGTCCAGTTTGTACTGGTCCCACCTCCCTCAGAACTGGTTCCAATGTCCTAGGAATTTGAATCCCTCCCCCTTGCACCATTCCTCTAGCCACGTATTCATCTGAAATATCTAAGGAGAAAATTGAAAGTGGAAGGTAGAGAAATTTAATTTGAATTAATTAAAGGGTAATTAAAGCACACCTCGGCCCCGTGGCATGCTCCTCCTGCACTATGTGGGGAATCAGGGACACTTTCTGTGTCCCTGACGACCATGTGCGTGGGAAGTGTATCCAGCTGCAGCTACTGGCAGATGGCATTACGGTGCTGGAGCTGCAAATGGTTAAATACTGGAGCATTTGCGATACTGAGGACATCATGGATAGCACGTTTAGGGAGTTGGTCACACTGCAGGTAAAAGCTGCACAGGCAAGAAGGGAATGGGTGACTGCCAGGCAGACTAGTAGGTGCAGGCAGGTAGTGCAGGAGTCCCTTGTGGCCAGCCACCTCTCAAACAGATATACCGCTTTGGATATTGTTGGGGGAGATGGCTTATCGGGGGAAGGCAGCAGCAGCCAACTTCCTGGCACCATGGGTGGTTCTGCTGCACAGGACAGGAGGAAAAAGAGCGGGAGAGCTATAGTGATAGGGGATTCTATTGTAAGGGAAATAGATAGGCGTTAGTGCAGTGCACGGAGTGCCTTGTGCATTGAGTGGTGCTGGAGTTTTGCTAAGTGGGAGAAAAATCATTTAAGTGTATTTTGTGAATTTTAGTGTGTTAAGAAGTCAATTATTTGAAGTAAGTTTAATTTTTTAAGGTTTTTTTTGAACTCTTGGGCAGTTTAAACCGGAAGTAGAATCCGGGTATAAAAGGGGAGGGGCTATGTAGTGTCCGTGTGTAGATAAAGACACTGAAGACAGGAGTTGGTTCATAGGTATTTACTAAGCAAGTCTGGGGGGGGGGGTTCTAAAGGATATATACAATACACAGGCTTGTATAGCCCAAGTGGCAATTACCGGCATTACGCACACCTGGGGCTCTTAAAGGCACATAAACCACAACTGCTCTTAAAGGCACATACACCACAATTCCTCCCCTTCTAGCTAACTAGTACATCATATTTTAAGTAATTATTAATTACATGTTATATGCAAAATAATATACATTGCTGTTTTAATTAATTATAAGTTAGTCTCTCAGGAGGCTTCCTGACTCGGTCCGGATAACGCCTCGGGGGTGTAGTAGTTTCTGGTGATGTAGTAGGTTCTTCTGGCAAGGCTGATTCAGCTTGAAGGCCAGTGTCGGGTTCATCGGGTTCCAGTATCACCGGATCAGAGGTAGATATGGGTATCTCTACTTCATCGTTAGATGTATAGCGTGGTGGTGTAGGTTGTCCCTTTTCGGATGACTTGATGATTTGGTCAGCATGGCGCCTTATTATGCTTTCTCCGATGTCCACGGTATACATCAGTGGTCCTAGCCGTGTGCAGATAGTTCCAGGCTGCCATTTCTCGGTACGGTAGTCCCGGGCCAAAACCGGTTGGCCTATCTGGAAGGCCCTAGTTGGCCTTTCATTCATGCCCTGAAACTGCCGGTTCTCCACGTCCCTTCGGATGTTGGGCTTGACCAAATCCAGCCGGCATCTTAGGTTTCTATTGTAGAACATCATGGCGGGAGTTTGGTTTGTAACCATATGTGTTGCATTCCTATATGCAAATAAGAAGTTATCCACCTTGTGCTGAAGTTTTATGTCTTCATTACCCATGACCTTTATGGCCTTCTTAAAGGTCTGGACAAACCTTTCAGCCAATCCATTGGTGGCGGGATGGTATGGGGCGGACATGTAGTGCTTTACCCCATTGTTCTTTAAGAACTTTCTGAATTCTTCGGACACAAATTGCGGTCCATTATCAGAACATATCTGTTCCGGCAGCCCATTTCTGGCAAATATGGTCCTTAATACTGTGATGGTTTTTTCCGTGGTGGTGGAGGACATCTTTATTACCTCCGGCCACTTGGAGTGTGCATCAACTGCGATTAAGAACATTGAGTCCATAAATGGACCAGCAAAGTCGATGTGCACCCTTTGCCAGGGAGATGAGGGCCACTCCCATGGATGTAGAGGGGCCTGTGGCGGAGCATTTTGGACCTTCTGGCATCCTAGGCAGCTCTTGGTCATGTTTTCGATGTCTCCATCGATACCTGGCCACCATACAAACGCCCTAGCTAGGTTCTTCATTTTCACTCCACCCAGATGCCCCTCGTGAAGCTCCTTTAGCACTTTATCCTGGAGTTTGGGTGGAATCACCACTCTGGATCCACACATCAAGGTTCCTCGGCACACTGACAGCTGTTCTCTTCTTTGCGAGAATGCTGGCAACAGTGGTTCGCCATGTGCTGGCCATCCCTTCATTGTTAAATCGTAGACCCGTGAGAGAGTAGGGTCATTTCTGGTCGCCCTTTCAATGGCAGAATCACCGGTAGACATTCCACTATGGTAGAGTGGAATATCTCTACTGGGTCTACTGTAGGTGCCTCTTCTATCGTTGGCAACGGCAGGCGCGATAAACCGTCAGCATTCCCATGCTGTTTTGACCCTTTGTATTCAATGTTGTATTGGTGTGCCCCTAGAAAAAGGGACCACCTCTGTAGTCTTTGTGCCGTCATAATGGGGACACCTTTCTTAGGGTTGAATATGGAGATGAGGGGTTGATGGTCAGTCAGCAAGGTAAATTTTTGTCCGTGTAGGTAATGGTTGAATTTCTTCACTCCCCATACCAGGCTGAGTGCTTCCCTGTCTATCTGGGAATAGTTACGCTCAGCTGAGTTCAATGAGCATGACGCAAAAGCTATCGGCCGTTCCGAGCCATCAGGGAATCTATGGGACAATACCGCTCCTATGCCGTAAGGGGATGCATCGCACGCCAGTCTGATTGGTAGTGATGGGTTGCAATGAGCCAAAACTTTCTCAGATGTGATTAAGTCTTTACATTTATGGAAGGCACGTTTACAGTTTTTGTTCCATTTCCAAATCACTCCTGTCTATAGAAGATCATTAAGAGGGTGTAGAATAGTTGATAAGTTCGGTAAAAATTTATGATAGTAATTTATTAATCCCAGGAATGACCTCAATTGTGAAACATTTTCAGGTGCTGGGGCTTTTATAACTGCTTCAATTTTTTCAGGTGACTTATGCAACCCTTCCTTATTAATTATGTGGCCACAATATGATATCTGATTTTGGAAAAATTCGCACTTGGGGCGATTTGCTCGTAGGCCCCGTTCTTTCAGCCTAGTGAGCACCTGCTCCAAATTGGCAAGGTGCTCGTTGTCGTTTTCTCCTGTTATAAGGATGTCGTCTATGTAACACTGAGTCCCCGGAATTCCTTGCAGGACTTGCTCCATAGCTCTTTGCCAGATAGCTGGATGCTACTCCAAAAACCAGTCGATTGTACTGGTACAGGCCTTTGTGTGTGTTTATTGTGAGATACTTTCTGGAGGTCTCCTCAACCTCCATCTGTAGATATGCCTGTGCCAAGTCAATTTTTGTGAAACGTTTTCCTCCGGATAGTGAGGCGAAAATATCTTCTATCCTCGGAAGAGGATACTGTACTGTGTGAAGGACCGGGTTTACAGTCACCTTAAAGTCCCCACAGATGCGAATTTTTCTCTGTTCCTCAGGGTTATTTTTCAATGTTTTTTTCATGACTGGAACGATGGGTGTTGCCCATTCGCTCCAATCTATTTTGGATAATACGCCTGCCTTTTCCAAATTTTCCAGCTCTGCCTCGACTGCCGGACGTATTGCGCATGGCACCGGTCTTGCCTTAAAAAATTTTGGAATTGCTGCATCTTCCACTTTTATTGAGGCGGTGATGCCTTTCAAGGTTCCTAGTTTCTCTTGAAACACTTCTTTGGCGTTGGCCAAGATGTCTTTCAATCGTTCAGGTATGATGTCATCATTGTTTTTTTCCTTACTGGTCACCGTCAGTGCCTGAATGGAGTGCCAGTCTAAACGTATCTTCCTTATCCATTCACGTCCCAACAACGGTGGACCACCATCTTGTAGAATGTATAAATACAACTTTTGTATTTCTTTGCCGTTGTATACCACAGGCACCTTTATTTTTCCTTTGGGGTATACTTTCTGCCCCGTATATGTTTTTAAGATAATGGATGTGTCTTTTAGAGGTATATGCGAAAATAGCCTCTCGTAATCTCGTCGATTTATTACGGTTAGAGCTGATCTTGTATCTAGCTCCATTTTAACTGGGGACCCTGCTATTATGAGGGTAACCCAGATGGTCTGGTAATCTTCATTGGCAGTTACATTATGTAATTTGAGAGAGCTTAGTCTCTTGTTCCCGGAGTCGCTATCGCTCTTCTGGTCTTTGGAGCTACTGTCCGTCATCATTTGTACCTTTCTGTGCTTTTCCTTATTGATTCTTTTCCCGTTAGTGGATTTTTTATTTTCAGATCAGTGCAGTGCACTGAGTGCCTTGTACATTGAGTGGTGCTGGAGTTTTGCTAAGTGGGAGAGTTCGGATAAGTGGGAGGTGAGGGTGTGTTTTTTGCTCTGTTTTGTTCCCCACTCCCAGGCTTGGACAACACTGCGGAGGCGGGGCAGCAAGACGAGTCAACCAAACAGGCCCCACAGACAGTATTCAAGGAGGAGGTTGGTGATCAGCTGGTTGGTTGGTTTTCTTCCTTCTCTTCTCTTTTATACCATTAAGTTGGTAAGTCCTTTGAATAGTGGTGTGACATTATCATCTATATCCGGGCAGGGTCTTCATAACTAATAATAAGACATTTAATTAATTATATAGAATGGAGCAGGTGATGTGTTGCGAGATGTGGGAGCCGGTGGTCGCCATTGAGGCTCACGGTGATTACATCTGCGACAAGTGTTTGCTGCTAGAGGAACTCAAGTTCCATGTTATGGAGCTTGAGACCGAGCTTCAGACACTGCGACACATCAGGGAGGGGGAGAAGTTCCTGGACTCTATGTTTCAGAAGATGGTCACACCTATGAAGTTAATTACTGCAGATGTAGTCCGTGGTCAGGGACAGGACGGTGTGACTATGAGTGAGGAAGGTACAGGGATCCAGGATGTAGTGTTGAAGGAGACGCAGCCCTTGTTCTTGTCCAGCAGGATCAAGGTTCTTACTCCCTGTGAGGGCGGGAGCGGGGACTGCAGGGAGGATGAGCAACCTGGCCACAGCACCGTGGTACAGGAGGCCATTCAAGTGGAGGGAGTAAAAAGAAATGTTGTAGTGGTAGGGGATAGTATCATTAGGGGGATAGATAGGGTTCTCTGCAGTCAAGAGCGGGAGTCCCGAAGGCTGTGTTGCCTGCCTGGTGCGAGGGTTAAGGACATCTCTTCTGGGCTGGAAAGAAACTTGGAGTGGGAGGGGGAGGATCCAGTTGTCGTGGTCCATGTTGGTACAAACGACGTAGATAGGACAAGGAAGACGGTTCTGTTAAAGGAGTATGAGCAGCTAGGGGTCAAATTAAAAAACAGAACCTCAAGGGTAATAATCTCTGGGTTATTACCTGAGCCACGAGCGAATATGGCTAGGATAAATAAAATTAAAGAGTTAAATGCGTGGCTCAAAGACTGGTGTGGGAGAAATGGGTTTTGCTTCTTGGGACACTGGCACCAGTACTGGGACAGGAGGGAGCTGTTCCGTTGGGACGGACTCCACTTGGCCAGTGCTGGGACTAGAGTCCTGGCGAATCATATAACTAGGGCTGCAGAGAGGGCTTTAAACTAATTAGTGGGGGGGAGGTTTCTAGAGAGCAAATAATAGAAATGACAACAGAGAAGGTCATAGATTTAGGTAGCAGTGGGGGAATTAAAAAACAGAATGTGTCAGGAAGGGACAGAAGGTATGGAGCAAAAAGTAAAGTACTAAAAAGGGAAAAAACAGGAACTAAGTGTTACAAAACATATTTGAAAGTTCTTTATCTGAATGCACGTAGCATTCGTAACAAAATGAATGAGTTAACGGCACAAATAACGACATATGGGTATGATCTTGTGGCCATTACAGAAACATGGCTGCAAGGTGACCATGACTGGGAATTAAACATACCAGGTTATTTAACAATCAGGAAGGACAGGCAGGAAGGGAGAGGAGGTGGGGTGGCTATGTTAATAAAGGAAGGAATCACTATAATACAGAGAAATGATATTGGGTCAAAGGAGCAGGATAGTGAAACAGTTTGGGTGGAGATAAGGTATAATAAGGGGAAAAAAACACTAGTGGGCGTAGTCTATAGGCCTCCGAACAGTTGCAACTCTGTTGGACGGAGTATTAATCAGGAAATAGTTGAGGCTTGTAATAAGGGAACAGCTATAATTATGGGGGATTTTAATTATCATATTAACTGGACAAATCAAATTGGGCAGAGCAGCCTTGAGGATGAGTTCATTGAGTGTATTGGGGATGGGTTTCTTGAGCAGTATGTAACTGAACCGGCCAGGGGGCAAGCAACCTTAGATTTGGTCCTGTGTAATGAGACAGGATTAATTAAAAATGTCCTAGTAAAGGATCCCCTTGGAATGAGTGACCATAACATGGTTGAGTTCCATATTCAAGTAAAGCGTGAGAAGGTTGGATCTCAAACAAGCGTGCTGAGCTTGAATAAAGGAGACTATGAAGGTATGAGAGCAGAATTGATTAGAGTGGACTGGGAAAATAGATTAAAGGGTAAGACGGTACATGATCAGTGGTGTACATTTAAGGAGTTATTTTACTACTTCCAAAAAAAATATATTCCACTGAGGAAAAATGGGTGTAAGAGAAAAGATAACCATCCGTGGCTAAGTAAAGTAATTAAGGATAGTATCCGACTAAAAACAAGGGCATATAAGGTAGCCAAATCTAGTGGGAGTATGGAAGATTGGGAAGTCTTTAAAAGACAGCAAAAAATAACTAAAAGATTGATTAAGAAAGGGAAGATAGATTATGAAAGTAAATTAGCAAAAAATATAAAAACAGACAGTAAAAGTTTCTATAGTTATATAAAAAGAAAAAGGGTGGCTAAAGTAAATGTTGGTCCCTTAGAGGATGAGACCGGGAAATTAATGGTGGGAAACATGGAGATGGCAAAAACACTGAACAATTATTTTGTATCAGTCTTTACAGTAGAGGACACTAAGAATATCCCAACACTGGACAAACAGGGGGCTCTGGGGGGGAGGAAGTAAATACGATTAAAATCACTAAGGAAGTGGTACTTGGTAAAATAATGGGACTCAAGGCGGATAAATCCCCTGGACCTGATGGCTTGCATCCTAGGGTCTTGAGGGAAGTAGCGGTAGGGATTGTGGATGCATTGGTAATAATTTTCCAAAACTCACTGGACTCAGCAAAGGTCCCAGCAGATTGGAAAACTGCAAATGTAACACTCTTATTTAAAAAGGGTAGTAGGCAGAAGGCTGGAAACTATAGACCTGTTAGCCTAACATCTGTGGTTGGTAAAATGTTAGAGTCCATTATTAAGGAGACAGTAACGGGACATTTGGATAAACATAATTTAATAGGACAAACTCAGCATGGTTTCATGAAGGGGAAGTCATGTTTGACAAATTTGCTGGAGTTTTTTGAGGAAGTAACATACAGGGTGGATAAAGGGGAACCAGTGGACGTAGTGTATTTAGACTTCCAAAAGGCATTTGACAAGGTGCCACACAAAAGATTATTGCTCAAGATAAAAAATCACGGGATTGGGGGTAATATTCTGGCGTGGGTGGAGGATTGGCTCTCTAACAGAAAGCAGAGAGTTGGGATAAATGGTTCATTCTCAGATTGGCAACCAGTAACTAGTGGTGTTCCGCAGGGGTCAGTGCTGGGTCCCCAACTCTTTACAATCTATATTAACGATTTGGAGGAGGGGACCGAGTGTAACATATCAAAGTTTGCAGATGATACAAAGATGGGACGGAAAGTAGTGAGTGAGGAGGACATAAAAAACCTGCAAAGGGACATAGACAGGCTACGTAAGTGGGCAGAGATTTGGCAGGTGGAATACAATACTGGAAAGTGTGAGGTTATGCACTTGGGCAGGAAAAATCATAGAGCAAGTTATTATCTTAATGGCAAGAAACTGGAAAGTACTGTAGTACAAAGGGATCTGGGGGTCCTGGTGCACGAAACTCAAAAAGTTAGTATGCAGGTGCAGCAAGTGATCAAGAAGGCCAATGGAATGTTGGCTTTCATTGCTAGGGGGATGGAATATAAAAACAGGGAGGTATTGCTGCAGTTGTACAAGGTATTGGTGAGACCGCACCTGGAATACTGCATACAGTTTTGGTGTCCATACTTTAGAAAAGACATACTTGCTCTCGAGTCAGTACAAAGAAGGTTCACTCGGTTAATCCCGGGGATGAGGGGGTGGTCATATGAGGAGAGGTTGAGTAGATTGGGACTCTACTCATTGGAGTTCAGAAGAATGAGAGGCGATCTTATTGAAACATATAAGATTGTGAAGGGGCTTGATCGGGTGGATGCGGTGAGGATGTTCCCAATGATGGGTGAAACTAGAACTAGGGGGCATAATCTTAAAATAAGGGGCTGCTCTTTCAAAACTGAGATGAGGAGAAACTTCTTCACTCAGAGGGCGGTAGGTTTGTGGAATTTGCTGCCCCAGAAAGCTGTGGAAGCTACATCATTAAATACATTTAAAACAGAAGTAGATAGTTTCCTAGAAGTAAAGGGAATTAAGGGTTACGGGGAGCGGGCAGGAAATTGGACATGAGTCTAGGTTCGGAATGGTCATGGCCCTGTGGGTAGTGGAGTGGGCCCAGGGGCCGTGTAGCCTCGTTCTGCTCCTACTGTGTTCTAATTTTGTGTTAGATTTCAGAAGATGGTTTTATTCCTGTTCCTGGCTGGGGTGGAGATCGCCTTTACAGAAGGTAAGTACTGTAGAAAATATAGGGACAGAGTGATCTCCTGGAAGAATTTCGATCGCCTAGATGGGTCGGAGAGGAATTTCCCAGATTTTTTTCTCCCAAATTGGCCATTGGGTCTTTATCTGGTTTTTCGCCGCTCCCGGGAGATCACATGGGTTCGGGTGGATGCACAGTGATAGAAGATTTGAGGTTAGGATCAGATCAGCCATGATCTTATTGAATGGTGGAGCAGGCTCGAGGGGCCGATTGGCCTACTCCTGCTCCTATTTCTTATGTTCTTATGTTTCTGCGGCCGCAAACAAGACTCCAGCATGGTATGTTGCCTCCCTGGTGCAAGGGTCAAGGATGTCTCGGAGCAACTGCAGGGCATTCTGGAGAGGGAGGGTGAACAGCCAGTTGTCGTGCTGCATATAGGTACCAAAGATATAGGTAAAATGGGATGAGGTCTGTCATAAATCTCATCATTGAGAAACTACCTATGAAATAACACTGGACGGCCAGCTGGTGGCGCCGTCCAAGGAGTATAAATACTCAGGCGTTGGCCCCAGCTTGCCAGGGACATTTTGTAAGACAAGGAGCTAATGGATACAACTAGACTTCCATGATCTGAAACAAGTTGATTAAAGCCTTGCTTTATGCTCAAACCAAGTGCGTAGTGAGTTTTATTACGTCAAGTTGCTAAAAGCTGATTATAGGGACTTAGGAGGTAAATTAAAAAATAGGACCTCAAAGGTAGTACTCTCAGGATTGCTACCAGTGCCACGTGCTAATCAAAGTAGAAATAGAAGAATATTTCAGATGAATACGTGGCTAGAGGAATGGTGCAAGGGGGAGGGATTCAAATTCCTGGGACATTGGAACAGGTTCCGAGGGAGGTGGGACCAGTACAAACTGGACGTTTTGCACCTGGGCAGGACCGAGACCAATGTTCTAGGGGGAGTGTTTGCTAGTGCTGTTGGGGAGGGTTTAAACTAAAATGGCAGGGGTTGGGAACCTGTGCAGGGAGACAGAGAAAAGGGAACAAGGATAGAAGCAAAAGACAGGAAGGAGAAAAGCGAAAGTGGGAGGCAGAGAAATCAAGGGTGTAAATCAATCAGGGCTACAGTAAATAATAATTCTAATAGGTCTAAGAGCGTCAAAAAAACAAGCCTGAAGGCTTTGTGTCTTAATGCGAGGAGCATTCATAATAAGGTGGGTGAATTAGCTGCGCAAATAGATGTAAATGGATATGATATAATTGGGATTACGGAGACATGGCTCCAGGGTGACCAAGGCTGGGAATTCAACATCCAGGGGTATTCTATATTCAGGAAGGACAGGCAAAAAGGAAAAGGAGCAGGGATAGCATTGCTGGTTAAAGAGGAGATTAACACAATAGTAAGGAAGGATATTAGCTCTGATGATGTGGAATCTGTATGGGTAGAGCTGAGAAATACCAAGGGGCAGAAAACGTTAGTGGGAGTTGTATACATTCTATAGACTCTGGAACACTTCCCATGGATTGGAGGGTAGCTAATGTAACCCCATTATTTAAAAAAGGTGGTAGAGAGAAAGCAGGGAATTATAGACTGGTAAGCCTGACATCGGTAGTGGGGAAAATGCTGGAGTCCATTATAAAAGATGTAATAGCAGAACACTTGGAAAACAGCGACAGGATCGGACAAAGTCAACATGGATTTACAAAAGGTAAATCGTGCTTGACTAATCTACTGGTACTTTTTGAGGATGTGACTGGTAGAATAGATAAGGGAGAACCAGTGGATGTGGTGTATTTGGACATTCAGAAGGCTTTTGCTAAGGTCCCACATAAGAGATTAGTGTGTAAAGTTAAAGCACATGGGATTGGGGGTATAGTACTGACTTGGATAGAGAACTGGTTGGCAGACAGGAAGCAAAGAGTTGGAATAAATGGATCTTTTTCTGAGTGGCAGGCAGTGACTAGTGGGGTAACGCAGGGATCGGTGCTAGGACCCCAGCTATTCACAATATATATTAATGATCTAGACGAGGGAACTAGATGTAATATCTACAAGTTTGCAGAGGACACAAAGCTGGGTGGGTGTGTGTGCTGTGAGGAGGATGCAGAGAAACTCCAGTATGATTTGGACAGGTTGGGTGATTGGACAGATGCATGGCAGATGCAGTATAATGTGGATAAATGCAAGGTTATCCACTTTGGTGACAAACACAGGAAGGCAGATTATTATCTGAACGGCGATAGATTGGGAAAAGGGGAAGTGCAACGAGACCTGGGTGCCCTTGTGCACCAATCGCTGAAGGTAAGCATGCAAGTGCAGCAGGCGGCTAAGAAGGCAAATGGTATGTTGGCCTTCATAGCGAGAGGATTCGAGTACAGGAGCAAGGATGTCTTGCTGCAGTTGTACAGGGCCTTGGTGAGACCACACCTTAAGTATTGTGTGCAGTTTTGGTCACCTTATCTGAGGAAGGATGTTCTTGCCATAGAGGGAGTGCAGCGAAGATTCACCATCTGATACCTGGGATGGCAGGAATGACATATGAAGAGAGATTGGGTCGATTGGGCTTATACTCGCTGGAGTTTAGAAGAATGAGAGGGGATCTCATTGAAACTTATAAAATTCTAACAGGACTAGACAGACTAGATGCAGGAAGGATGTTCCCGATGGCGGAAGTGTCCAGAACCAGGGGTCACAGTCTAAGGATAAGGGGTAAGCCATTTAGGACTGAGATGAGGAGGAATTTCTTCACCCAGAGAGTGGTGAACCTGTGGAATTCTCTACCACTGAAGGCTGTTGAGGCCAATTCATTAAATATATTCAAGAAGGAGTTAGATATATTTCTTAAGGGATGAAGGGGTATGGGGAGAAAGCAGGGACAGGGTACTGAATTTGGATGATCAGCCATGATCTCATTAAATGGCAGAGCAGGCTCGAGGGGCCGAATGGCCTACTCCTGCACCTATCTTCCATGTTTCTATGTTTCCATGTTTGCTGCTCTAGTAGCCACAGCATTTACGTGGCTGGTCCAGTTGAGTTTCTGGTCAATCGTGACCCTCCAGGATGTCGATGGTGGGGGAATCAGCTTTTGCCCCACAGCTAGAGTTTTTGCTTAAGCCTTCCCTTGCACATGCTCTTCTATGTTTAAATTCTTCGGACATAGCTGCTCAGTAATTTTAGTTAATGAATACATTAATATAACTGATAAGATTACGATTTCTGTAGATAACAAGTACAAACCTAATTTGTTTTGATTTCTTCTGCATGACGTTACTGTTCCTGGAAATTAGTCTAATCTTTTTTGGAACATTTATAGCTAAACGTATTAATGTAACTATGCATGCAAGAACAGCAGGATTTAACAGCCAGAGAACAACAGAATTTGGAAATATGTGTTAATGGATAAAGATAAGCCAAAAATTCCCCTTTTTATGATATTTTGCAGACCAGCCAAAGTCTTTGTTGTGATTAATTAAATTATTTTAAGACTTATAATCCTAATTATACAATGAAACTGTCAGTTAATTAAAAACATTATCTTAATAAATTGCTGTGAAATGTTCCATTTATTTAAAATTGCGAAGCTTAATGGATAAAAAGTCATTTGACACAGTTCATAAACTTAATAAAGTCATACTTAATTAAATGTTACTACTCTTTATTTGAATAACTTTTTCATCAGCTTGTAACAGTTCACCAATATTTGAACCATGGCAGTTTGCAACACTAAAGGAGCTCCTTCGACCCATTGTGTCTGTGCTGACTCTTTGCTAATACCGCTGCCCCGTAATTTCCACATAGCCTTGTATCTTTTTCCACTTCAAATATTTATTCAATTTTCCCTGAAAAGAAACAATGATCTGCCCTTCAATTACTTCCTATTGTAACACTCCAACAATACTCTCTGCAACCAAATTTTCCCTCACCTCTTCCTTCACTTTCTTCATGATAATTTAAATTGATGACCCCTTGTCACCAGAGGAAATAGTCTTTCCCTATTCACTGTATCAAAAAATCTTAATTTAAAAAACTCCAATTAAATGTCTTAGCCTTCTCTGCTCCAGAAGAAATAGTGCCAGTATCTCAAGAGTCTACTCATAATGATAGATTCCCACATTTGGCATCATCCTGATGAACCTACTCTGGATGGTATCTATAGTTCTAGTTTATCTTTTATAATAATGTGGCACCCAAAACTCCACACAGTGCTTGAACAGTGACCTAACCGAGGTTTCATTACTTCTTTACTCTTGTTCTCTATGCTGTTATGTATAAAAACCACAATTTATTGGCTTTATCTATCTGTACTCACACTTTCAGGGAATTATGTATTTGAACCCCTAGGCCTCCCTGTTCATCCGTACCCTTCGATGCCTTTCAAGTAAGTATATTCTCCCATTCCTTGCTTTTTATTCTCCCAAAATATATTACCTCACACTGATCCACATTCAATTGCATCTGCCACCTGTCTGCTCATTCCACTAACCTATCTATATCTCCATGATGTCTTTTACAGTCCTCCTCACTAGCCCTTCTATTATGAAATGCTAAGTAATCAGTTATGAATAACAATAAAGAGACAACATTGGAAAATTAGTTGATTATAAGAAAGTAATCTACTTGACAATTACATCATAAACCACCACACGGAAGATAGTGGCCTGGAAATTGGATAAGGCCCGAAAATGGTCAGAGGCATCACCCAGCGCTGTTTGCCTGCGGCCATTCTAAGTGGTGCAGGCAGCATGCAAAATTCGTGCTGCCTGCTCATTTACATGACTGCAGTGATGATATCAGTGCTAAATGCACTGCTGATTGGGTTACTGCTCAATGGGGGGGGCGGGGGGTGTGCAATATTGGGTGCCGCCTACTGGCCAATAAAGTGTGGCCTCGGCCCTCTCCACTACTTAAAGGAGAGGTACTTTGTTGCAGAAGCGCCTCAATGTCATTGTGGACAGAGCCATGGCTCAACAGCCGAAAGAAAGGCAAAACCATTTTCTGATGCGGCACTGGAGACCGGGACATCCTATACCCAGATGGCGACAAGAGGCCTTCAAGGATGACCACAAGAAGGATCTGGGAGGAGATTGCTCAATCAGTCACTGCAACGAGTGTTGTCCCCAGGACCTGGATCCAGTGCCGCAAAAAGTTTGATGACCTCACACAGCTGGTCAAGGTGAATGAATGCATCATCAAATGCCATATGCCATCATCTGCACTACAAGCCTCACAAACTGCTCAATGCACCACCCCGCCCCCCACCATCATTCACCTACCAACAATCTCTAGCTATCACAATCATAGTTCACAATCCTAGCTTCACTTCACCCTCACACACTTACCACTACTGCAATACTCACACCCACATCTCACACCTGGCAAACACTGCCAGCTATTCAACCATGGCAGGAACATCACCCAAACACATTGCACCACACTCACTGACAGATTTTCCCTTTCTCTTGCAGGGAAAAGGTGGCACACAACCGGAGAGAGCAACAGCAGACAGGAGGCAGCCAAGCAAGACATGAAAAACAGACTCCTGGAGGAAGCAGTGCTAGGTATTTTGATGGGGCTGTGACAGAGTCCATGGCGAGTGGAGAAGTGGAAAGCATGATGATGACGGTATGCTCCTACCTAATTCTTCTTCTCACTTCCCGCTTCCCCCTCGTCCCACAATCACTTCTCACTTACAAGCTGCTGATGGTGTATGCATGGTTATCTTGCTTTCCCCCCTCCCCTCACCACAACCCAACCCTTGTGCCTTTCTGCTTTCAGATACGCAAGAACTGCTAGCAGCCCAGCTTGTCCCTTGACATCTTGAACAAACTGATGGAGAAGACAAATTGGTGCTGCATCTGACACTCACAGATACCAGCTCAGAAAATGGCACTGCACGTACATTAAAGGGTAGTATAGAGGCAGGCTCTGCATGTGGTGAGTCACCGGGCATAAGTGGGCTGCAGCCAGGCCAGGGGTAAAGGGCAGCCGAGGAGCACTTCATAGGAGCACAAGAGTAGGAAAAGGCACACGAAATACAGTCACTAAGGGAATGCACAAGGGTGATTAGTGGACTTTGTTCTTCTGATTTGAATTTGATAAATTTATAAATTATGTTTAGAATGCGTGTGTTGTGGTGGCTCTCATTTCAGCTTTGTGCCCAGGAGGACACTGTGATATTCCGTGACAGAGGGGTGGTATGATGGGGAAGTGGTGAGCAATAGAGATGTGGCATTTCATTCACTGGATGAGATGCTCATGGACATTTGCCTGCCTCCTCCCTTCCTCTTCCTCTTCCACCTCCTCCTCCTGGTGGCAAGAGCTGTGTATTCATGATGGCCAAGTTGTGGAGCAGACCACAACAAAATGGGAGACATGCTCCAGCAAGTACTGGGGGGCTCCTCCTGAGCGGTCAAGGCAGCGGAAACATTGCTTGAGTACCCTGATACTCTGCTTGATGATGTTCCTCGTGGCAGCTTGGCTGTCATTATATGAGTGCTGGCCACGAGTGGTGGGGTTGCGAAGGGGAGTCATCAGCCAGGTGCAGAGTGGATAGCGCTTGTCTCCGAGCAGACACTCTCGTGTTCGACGTGGTGGCTGGAAGATTGTTGGCATACCGGACCGGTGCAGGATGAAGGCATCATGATTGCTGCCAGGATAGCGGGCATTCACCATCTTGATGCACTGGGCATGGTCACACAACAACTGCACATTAATAGAGTGGTAGCCTTTGTTGCCCACAAAGTCACGTGTGTGCAGTCAATGGTGCCCTGCACCATGGGGAAGCCCGCTATCCTGGCAAAGCCACATGCGCGCTCGTCCTGCTCCTCTCTGTTCAGAGAGAAGACAGTGAAGTTCCTTCTCCTGGAGTACAGAGCCTCTGTGACCTCCCGGAGGCAGCGATGGATGGCAAACTGGGAGATGTTAGCTATGTCGCTTTCCCCAGATTGGAAGGATCCGGTGATGAAAAAGATTGAGGGCCACGGTGGCCTTGAGGGCCACTGGGAGAGCCATCATCGCCCTGCTCTGAGGCTACAGGTCTGGTTCCAAGAGGTGGCAGAGTTCTGTGACCACCTCCTTGGTGAAGCAGAGCATCCAAATGCACTGCTCCTGGCTTAAGTGCAGGTAGGAGATGTGCTCCTGGAAGACCCTAGGTGGGTAAGGCCTCCTGCTGAGAGCCCTCTGGCCCCTCCTCCTCCTCCCTCTGTGAGCACCTTGTCCTCTTCCTCACCATCTCCCTATGATACTCGAGCACGAGGGGGACTGCAAGTAGAGCCCCCATGACTGTGAGCAAGTGGTGTGAACAGAACCCTTTAAATGAGACTCAAGACATTCTCCACTTGCAGCAACACTCCCTGTTACCTCAGCAACTTTAAACAACTCCAGAAAGCTCCAAACAGTTGTACAAACTTACACAGAGCCAGTAGAACTGATAAAGCATGTCAGCTGTAAGTTGTTGATGATCCCTTTAAATAGCACTACTGGGGGGTCCTTCCTGCTGCTGAATGCTTGGTCAGCTGCTCGTGATTAGGAGAGGGCTTGAATGGAACGGCAACGGCCAAAATAGCAGATCGTGCATCAAATCAGCGTTGCACACTCATTGACATCACGATCTGCCTCATCTAAATATGTGGAGCGAATGCAGGCAACGGCAGCGCTACCGACCTCCCAAAATGGTGGCTGCTGCAGGACCCGCCAGAAGCGGGCGGAAGCGAATCGGCTGCCATTTTTTCAGCAAAGCTGACCTCAACGGCTGGCACTAACCCCCCGAATTTCGCAGCCAGCGTGTGTTATATGTCATTTGGTCTGCTAAATTAGATTACAGCCTTGAAATCACTCTATTTGGTTCTTTTTTCTACATCCTAGAAATAAGCCCAAATGATTACTGGGAGAATCACAAGGAAGTAATCTCTTTAGGATGTCCTGATGTTGGTATGTCATTCATGTGATTTACCCTTCATGTACCATATTAAAAGAACGTCCACTCCTCTGTGTTGTCAGTTCTTTCCCTCTTTGTCAGCTCAGATCAGACAGAGATCAAGCAGATCATTATAACTTGTCTTCTCATCACATCCTGACAATTACTGTCAGCGCTAAGCCTAACACCAGCACTAATGAAGAGCTGCCTGCCCATAATTTCAGGAGTGCTATTCTCATCTGTTTCTCACAGCATATGAAACTATTGCTGATAACAATATTCTTGAGCATTACAGGTATTTGGAAATTCATAAAACAAGTTAAGCTGCATGTTACCAGCATATGGCCTTGTTAAATTCAGAGACCCCTATATTGTACTGTTTACACATCATGTGCCATGGCTTGACAGCCTTCCAATATAATCGGTGTTACTGTAAAGGCTACACTCTGTGTACGGGATTGGTCAGTGAAAAGTGAACTCCTGCCTGCTTGAACTGAACTTTGTAGCACTATGGGGTTTATATTCAATGTGTCCCTAATATTGGACTTGGCTGAGGAACACCAGGAAGAGCAGAAAATGGCTATCAAAGATGCTAGGTACTATTCACACTCACTGCTATGCTATCCACTCAGTATACCATGAAATTGAGTACATTGTCCCAGGAACAGATACCTGAGATTTACTGAAGAGCAGTGCCTCAGCACACTACGGTTTAGGAAGGAATGCTGTGGCAAATTTACCCATCTTCTACAGAAATACCAGCAGACAAGATCTGCAATCTGGATGGCAGCAGCAATTTTCATCAAGGTCACCATGGTCCTCAATTTTTATGTGTCGCTCCTCCTAGACTTGCACTGGGGATATCTGCAGTGTCACCTTTGCTTTTGCCTACAGATGCATCAAAGAGATGAGAGATGCATTACTTAGTAGCACTTTGTGATCTCTGCACAATTCTGCCATCTACAAAGACCAAATGGGCTATTACTCTATCTAAGAATGTGCTGGTCAATTCCTGTTTCCCAGCAGTTTTCATTTTATGTTAATAATCTGTGCCAGCCTTCTATGAACTGAACTGAAGACTAGAAAGATGAATCCTGGAAGACCAAGACCACCCACTACAGACTAACTTGTACCAACCAAACAGAAGCAAAGGACAGAAGCAATAAGGCTCATGTAACTAGAAACATAGAAACATAGAAGATAGGAGCAGGAGTAGGCCATTCGGCCCCTCGAGCCTGCTCCGCCATTCAAAGCGATCATGGCTGAACATCCAAGTTCAGTACCCAGTCCCTGCTTTCTCCCCAAACCCCTTGATCCCTTTAGCTTTAAGAAATATAGCCAACTCCTTCTTGAATATATTTAATGTATTGGCCTCTACTGCCTTCTGTGGTAGAGAATTCCACAGGTTCACCACTCACTGGGTGAAGAAATTCCTCCTCATTTCTGTCCTAAATGGCCTACCCCTTATCCTTAGACTGTGACCCCTGGTTCTGGACTCTGCAACCATCGGGACCATCCTTCCTGCATCTAGTCTGTCCAGTCCTGTCAGAACTTTATAAGTTTTAATGAGCTCGCCTCTCATTCTTCTAAACTCCAGCGAGTACAAGCCCAATCGACCCAATCTCTCCTCATACGTCATTCCTGCCATCCCAGGTATCAGCCTGGTGAATCTTCGCTGAACTCCTTCCATGGAAAGAACATCCTTCCTCAGATAAGGTGACCAAAACTGCACACAATACTCAAGATGTGGTCTCACCAAGGCCCTGTATAACTGCAGCAAAACTTCCTTGTTCCTGTACTCAAACCCTCTCGCTACGAAGGCCAACATGCCATTTGCTTTCTTAACCGCCTGCTGCACCTGCATGCTTACCTTCAGCGACTGGGGCACAAGGACACCCAGGTCTCGTTGCACTTCCCCTTCTCCCAATCTATTGCCATTCAGATAATAATCTGCCTTCCTGTTTTTGCCACCAAAGTGGATAACCTCGCATTTATCCATGTTATATTGCATCTGCCATGCTTTTGCCCAATCACCCAACCTGTCCAAATCATCCTGGAGTTTCTTGGCATCTTCCTCACAGCACACACGCCCACCCAGCTTTGTGTCGTCTGCAAATTTGGAGATATTACATCTAGTTCCCTTGTCTAGATCATTAATATATATTGCGAATAGCTGGGGCCCAAGGAACGATCCCTGCGGTACCCCACTAGTCACTGCCTGCCACTCGGAAAAAGACCCGTTTATTCCAACTCTTTGCTTTCTGTCTGTCAACCAGCTCTCTATCCAAATCAATACCTTGCCCCCAATCCCATGTGATTAACTTTACGCGCTAACCTCTTATGCGGGACCTTATCAAAAGGCTTCTGAAAGTCCAAATACACCACATCCACTGGTTCTCCCTTATCTATTTTACCAGTTACATCCTCAAAAAATTCCAGTAGATTAGTCAAGCACGATTTACCTTTTGTAAATCCATGTTGACTTTGTCCGATCCTGTCACTGTTTTCCAAGTGCTCTGCTATTACATCTTTTATAATGGACTCTAGCATTTTCCCCACTAACGATGTCAGGCTTACCAGTCTGTAATTCCCCGTTTTCTCTCTACCACCTTTTTTAAATCGTGGGGTAACATTAGCTACCTTCCAATCCATGGGTACTGCTCCAGATTCCATCGAATGCTGGAAGATGATCAGCAAAGCATCAACTATTTCTAGGGCCACTTCCTTAATTACCCTAGGATGTAGATTATCAGGCCCTGGGGATTTATCAGCCTTCAATCCCATCAATTTCCCTAACACCATTTCCCTACAAATACTGATTTCCTTCAGTTCCTCCCTTTCATCAGACCCTATGTTCCCCG
Source organism: Somniosus microcephalus (assembly GCF_052327205.1). Lineage (NCBI taxonomy): Eukaryota > Metazoa > Chordata > Chondrichthyes > Squaliformes > Somniosidae > Somniosus > Somniosus microcephalus. The sequence goes on along the minus strand of NC_140995.1, from coordinate 96,050,964 downwards.
ACATCTCTGGGAGGTTATTTGTGTCCTCCTTTGTGAAGACAGAACCAAAATATGTATTTAATTGGTCAGCCATTTCTTTGTTCCCCATTATAAATTCCCCTGATTCTGACTGCAAGGGACCTACGCTTGACTTCACCAATCTTTTTCTCTTCACATATCTATAAAAGCTTTTACAGTCAGTTTTTATGTTCCTTGCTACCTTACTCTCATATTCTATTTTCCCTTTCTTAATTAATCCCTTTGTCCTCCTTTGTTGAATCCTAAACTGCTCCCAATCCTCAGGTTTACTGCTTTTTCTGGCCAATTTATATGTCCTCTCCTTGGATCTTATGCTATCTCTAATTTCCCTTGTTAGCCACGGTTGAGTCACCTTTTTTGTTTTATTTTTATGCCAAACTGGGATGAACAAATTCTGTAGTTCATCCATACGGTCTTTGAATGTTTGCCATTGCCTATCTACCATCAACCATTTGAGTGAAATTCCCCAATCAATCCTAACCAACTCGCACCTCAGACCATCATAGTTTCCTTTATTTAAATTTAGGACCCTAGTCTCTGAGTCAACGACTTCATTCTCCATCTTAATGAAGAATTTGATCATATTATGATCGCTCCAACCCAAGGGGCCTCGTACAACAAGATTGCTAATTAATCCTTTCTCATTACATAATACCCAGTCTAAGATGGCCTGATCTCTGGTTGGTTCCTCGACATATTAGTCCATGAAACCATCCCTTAACCACTCCAGGAATTCCTCCTCCACAGTATTGTTACTAATTACGAATGCTCCTCGCATTAAGACACAAAGCCTTCAGGCTTGTTTTTTTAATGCTCTTACACCTATTAGAATTAGTTTTTACTGTGGCCATGTTTGATTTAAACCGTTGATTTCTCTGACTGCCACTTTTGTTTTTCTCCTTCCTATCTTTTGCTTTTATCCTTGTTTCCCTTTCCTCTGTCCCCTTGCTCAGGTTCCCAACCCCCTGCCATTTTAGTTTAAACCCTCCCCCAGAGCACTAGCAAACACTCCCCCTGGGACATCGGTCCCGGCCCTGCCCAGGTGCAAACCGTCCGGTTTGAACTGGTCCCACCTCCCCCAGAACCGGTTCGAGTGTCCCAGGAATTTGAATCCCGCCCCCTTGCACCATTCGTCTAGCCACGTATTCATCTGAAATATCCTTCTATTTCTACTCTGACTAGCACGTGGCACTGGTAGCAATCCTGAGATTACTAACTTTGGGGTCCTATTTTTTAATTTACCTCCTAACTCCCTATATTCCGCTTTTAGGACCTCATCCCGCTTTTTACCTATATCGTTGGTACCTATATGCACCACGACAACTGGCTGTTCACCCTCCCCTTCCAAGATGTTCTGCAGCCACTCTGAGACATCCTTGACCCTTGCACCAGGGAGGCAACACACCATCCTGGAGTCTCGTTTGTGGCCGCAGAAACGCCTATCTATTCCCCTTACAATAGAATCCCCTATTACTATAGCTCTACCCCTCTTTTTCCTCCCGTCCTGTGCAGCAGAGCCACCCCTGGTGCCAGGAAGTTGGCTGCTGCTGCCTTCCTCTGGTAAGCCATCCCCCCCAACAGTACTCAAAGTGGTGTATCTGTTTGAGAGGGAGATGTCCACAGGGGACCCCTGCACTACCTGCCTGTGCCTAGTACTCTGTCTGTTGGTCACCCATTCCCTTTCTGCCTGTCCAACCTTTGCCTGTGGTGTGACCAACTGATCAAACGTGCTATTCGCGACGTCCTTAGCCTCGCGAATGGTCCAGTATGAATCCAATCGCAGCTCCAGCGCCGCAATGCGGTCTGCCAGTAGCTGCAGCTGGACACACTTACTGCACACATAGTTGTCAGGGACACAGGAAGTGTCCCTGAGTTCCCACATAGTGCAGGAGGAGCATACAATGGGGCCGGGCTCTCCTGCCATGACTTACCCTTTAATTAATTGCAATTAAATTAAATCAAATCCAGTATTGGATCAAGGGAATGCACTGCAGTACAACCTCTCTCCCCCCTCCCCCACTCCCACCACCCCCGCTCCTTGCAGTGTTTCAAAAATCATTGCTCTCTGCTTCATACTGCATTACTATTCAAGGAAAAAGAAAGATGTATAGCGCGTTTCACAGCATTGGAGATCCCAAAGCATGTTACAACCAATGAAGTACTTTTGAAGTGTAGTCACTGTTGTAATGTAGGAAAGTGAAACTCACTATGGAGAAAGAAGAGCGGAATCCTGAAGCCAAGCCAGAAGAGGAGCATATCAATGACAACAAGGAAGTACAAAAGAGCAGTGCGGCCTGGAACACTGGTGCACCATATACTGATACAAGATACACTGCATAAGTGCCAAAACTACGCCATTTCTTAAAGTTGCACTTTACTAGTTGTGGTAAAGGCACAAAATGGAGTCCAGAGGAGAAAGAGACAGCTATTCAAATTGTTTTGGTTGGACAGTTCATAAAATTTAAAGATGCTTCTTTTTGGAACATAGTCAACATCATCTATTTCAGATGTTAGAGCATAACTGCAAAAAATGATATTTCAAAATTAATTGAAAAGCTGCAGTATGGATTCACTAGGGTGCTACCTGGCATGAGAGGTTATAATTATGAAGTGAAACTTGAGAAGTTACAGCTTTTTCTACTAGACTGAAAAGGTTAAGAGGTGACTTGATAAAGGTCTTCAAGATTATGAAGTTCTGTTAAAGTAAGTAGGGGTCAGAGTGACCATAATGAGAGGGTGCAAAGAAGCACAGAGCTTGGATTTCCTGCCATCCTCTACTGATTGTTCTGTGGAACTGGGGGGTGGTGGTGCATAGGAGTGGGAAATGGGTTAGGGATTCACCCATATATGGGTGGACATATTGTAATCATATTTAAATGATAGAAATATGACTTCCAATGTATTTTCTGTCAATTGACCCATAACAAGATTGAACACTCAGGGATACCTGTTGCTATGGCAGCAGGGAATGATTTAAAGTTTAAAAGCTGGGAAGCCTGAGCAATTAATCACAGCATGACCAATTGCACAGGCTATAGCACAAAATTTAATTTTAAGCAAATAAACATTTACCAGCAGCTCAGAGGCCACTGACAATGCTATGCTGTGTCCTCTGCAGTACTGAGGGAGTGCTACACTGTTGCAGGCACTGTTTGTTGGATGAGACGTTAAACTGATGCCCCGTCAGCCTTCTATGGTGGATGTAAACGATCCCATGCCACTATTTTGAAGAAGAGCTGGGGAGTTCTCCCCAGTATCCTGGCCAGTATTTATCTCTCAACCAACAGATTATCTGATCGTTGTCTCATTGCTGTTTGTGCGGCTTTGCTTTGAACAAATTGCCTGCCGCGTTTCCTACATTACAATAGTGACTACAATTCAAAAAGTACTTCATTTGCTGTAAACTGCTTTGGGATGTCCTGAGGTCATGAAAAGCACTATATAAATGCATGTCCTTTCTTTTTTCCCCCCTCTAAATCCTGCCACAGCAAATCTCCATCACTTCCCTCACTACTCCTAGTGGAGTCTGGGAGCCCACCAAATATATTTCAGTGATCCTGAGGTAACAAGAGCAGTGGGGGTCAGAGGGGCATTTTTGTTGCTGGCAAAAGTCCAGCTATGCCTGAAATGCCCTCTAACTATGCAATAACTGGACTAATGCCTTTACACAGAGGTCGGGTAGAATGTGGAATTGTCTGCAATGTTGTTGGAGCGGAGTTCAACAATTATTTAAAAAGAGAAATAGGTATTTGCTTATAAAAGGGGAATATTGAATGGTTTAGGGAGAAAAGAGGGGAGTGGAATTGGACTAGATTGCTCATGTGGAGAAAAGCGCCAGTACAGACTTGATGGTCTGAATAATATGATTCTGTGCTGTAACGTTTTGTGATTCTATGAACTAAATACATAAGAACATAAGAAATAGGAGTTGGAGTAGGCCATTTGGCCCTTCGAGCCTGCTCCACCATTCAATAAGATCATCATGGCTGATCTTCTACTTCAACTCCATCTTCCCGCATTATCCCCATATCCCTTAATTCCCAAACATTTATTGACCTCTGTCTTTCAGTCCTAAATGGCCAAGCCCTTATTCTGAGACTGTGACCCTTTTTCTAGATTCCCCAACCAGGGGAAACATTTTCTCAGCATTAACCCTGTCAAGCCCCTTTAAGAATTTTATATGTTTCAATTGGATCACCTCTCATTCTTCTAAACTTGAGGGAATATAGGCCCAGTCTACTGAATCTCTCCTCCTAGGGCAAACCCCTCATCCCAGGAACCAGTCGAGTGAACCTTCATTGCACTCCCTCTAAGGCAAGTATGTCTTTCCTTAGGTAAGGAGACCAGAACTGTAACCAGACCAGACCAATACTACATGACTGCAGAAAAAAAACATTAAAAATAGTAATAAATCCAAACTTCAATGCTCAAAAGTCCAAAGTAAATGTAAGCGCCTCAGTCCTATGAAAGAAGTACCCATGTAGCCAGAAGACATAACGTCCAAAGTTTTCAACTTTAGTCTGCAAAGGAGAAACTTCATCCTCAGAGTCCTAAATTCCTTGAAAGTTGCAAATAAATTTTCTTTCCAATGCGAACTGCGAGTGCCATAGAAAGAATTGCAAATCACTGTACATATATTGGCCTAGAAATGCAGTTGCGTTCGCCAGCCGTTAACGCCATAAGAGGGGTAGATTTCCAGCGCTAGGCGCTTAGCGCCCGGGCGCAGCGCGATCTGCGCCTCGCCCCAACTTCAGTTGACATTTAGCGCCGGCGCAAAGTGTTAGCGCCCGCTCAGCTGCGCGCGCAGCTTATGATGTCATTTCGTCATGCAACGCTGTTTGTGCGCCCCAAACCGGAAATTCAGTGGCGCCCGCCCAATGTGGGCGTGGCGCTGTTAAGAACTGTGAAGTGGAACGCAGCAGAGGCCCTGCGGGCCTCGGGGAGCACTAATTAAAGGGCACTTTCACTGAACTATTAAGGCCAGCCATTTTGCTGCAATGACTTTAGTGCTTTGGATTTCTGGACACAGACCAAGGAACAGACCTTACTGATTTGGGACAACATAGGAGAGGTATTTTTGGCTTCTGGCCAGAGCTTGGAAATTTGACTCTTTGTGATTTCACTGTTTGCAAGTTCATTATGGGGGCTGCATGGGGCTCCAACCCTCAGTTCCAGCATTATGTGCGAAGGGCTCGCAGACGCTGTGTGAGAGGGCCAGCCATGCCTGGACACAGAGGGGCCATCAGGCGTCGGCAACGTAGGCCTTACCCGCTCAGGGAATACCGGCAGCAGGTGTCCTATCTCACCATGACTGCTGCGCATTGTGTTAAGAGGCTGCGCTTCAGAAGGGAGGTGGTTGCAGAGATCTGCCAGCTGCTTCACAGAGATCTGCGTCCACAGCTGATGTGCAGGACCTCTCTGTCGGTGGAAGTGAAGGTCACGGTGGCTCTGAACTTTTATGCAAGTGGCTCCTTCCAAGCCGCTGCTGGGGACATAGCGAACATCCCCCAGTTCGCCGTGCATCGCTGCATCCGGCAGGTCACCGATGCCCTTTTCGCAAGGAGACACCAATTCATCTCCTTCCCCATGACCCTAGAGAGGCAGGAGCAGCGTGCAGTCGGATTTGCCAGGATCGCCGACTTCCCCATGGTGCAGGGCGCCATTGACTGCACGCATGTGGCTATGCGGGCACCTATCGACAATGCCGAGGATTACCGCAACCGGAAGGGCTACCATTCCCTTAATGTACAGCTGGTGTGTGACCACAGGCAGCGCATCCTAGCTGTCAATGCCCGCTTTCCAGGAAGCAGCCACGATGCATTTATCCTGCGCCAGACTACTGTGGCTGACATGTTCGAGGCACAGCCTCCACCAAGGGGATGGCTTATTGGGGACAAGGGCTACCCTTTGTGTACATGGCTCATGACCCCGCTCCGCGCGCCCAGGACCCCTGCGGAGGAGGCATACAACGAAAGCCATCAAGCCACAAGGAACATCATAGAGCAAACGATTGGCGTCCTCAAGCAACAGTTCCGCTGCCTGGATCGTTCCGGCGGATCTCTACAGTATTCGCCGGATAGAGTCTCCCAGTTCGTCGTCGCTTGCTGCATGCTGCACAACCTGGCTATCCGCAGGACTCAGGCACTGCCACCTCACGTTGGGCCACCACCTCAGGAGGATGAGCATGAGGACCATGAGGAGGAGGAGGAGGAGGATGAGGAGTACCAGCCCAGAAGGGAGCCACAAGGTCCAAGGGCCGTCCGCCGGCGGCTTATTGAACGACACTTCTAGGCCCCCTGTCAGGGAATGGCTTGTGGCAATGAACGCACCTGAATGCAGCCGCTCCGCAAGCCCTCAGCCGGTTAACGCAACAACCACTTGAAACATGACACCTGGACAAGCTGAATAAATAAAAAGCTTTATTTAACAAACTCAGGGCCCTTCCCACATGAAACAGAAAAACAGACAAGACCCCCAAAAAACAGTGACATACATATCTCACTCCCACAACCTGGGGAGGAATAACAAAACTTGTCAATCCAATTGGCCTTCATCTTCGGCCTTTCCAAAATAAGACCCCCCCCTCCAGAACACAAACACCCCCATATAAAAAAAACAGTTGGCCACACCCTCTACTTGGTGTGCCGAGAGGGCGAGTCCTTGTGCAGGCTTCTCCGGCCCCTGCCCGACCTGTTGCTCCACCTCAACCTGGGCCCTGTGGGTGTTGGAAGGCTGGGGGAAGGCTCCTGAGGGGCACCAAGCGTACCGGCAGATGCCCTTGGGGGTCGGCCTAGACGAGGTCCGGCCCTGGAGGGGCCGGCTGCTGACTGCTGCAGCTGTGGCTGGGCAGCATCAGTCTCTGCAGCAGCTCGTCGCACCTTGGCTGGGGGAGTGGCAGTGGCGGCTGCAGCAATGGGGGCAAGCTGGCTGATGCCAGGCGCTCGCTGGTCGCCAGAGGCACAGGCACTCGGCCGGGCTGGCACTGCAGCAAGTGCGGCAATCTGGTGGAGGCCAGACCGCTGTGCTGCAGCAGGGTGGCGGGTGCCCTGTCGATGCTTCCGTGTCACAGCGAGTGTGGCAGAAGTGAGTGCCCGAACTGCCCTGTTCTGTGCCCGCATCAGATCAGCCAATGTCTGCACGGCACCACTCATGAACTCGCGACTCGCGTCCTGTGCTGCCGCGAGTTGGGCGACACCCCTGGCCTGTGCTGCAACGAGTTGTTCCACACCCCTGGCCTGTGCTGCCGTGAGTTGTTCCACACCCCTGGCCTGTGCTGCCGCGAGTTGTTCCACACCCCTGGCCTGTGAGTCCCCGAAAGCGGCCACACTATGAGCCAGGGACTCAATGGCCTGAGGCAACTGTCCCACAACCCCCATGAACTCGTTGTGGTGCCGCTCGGAGGCCGCGGACATTTCATCAAGGAGGCGCACCTCCTGGGCGAGGACCGTCTCCGGACTGGAGGGCGGACTCTCCATCTGGGGAGAATGCCGCCGAGCTGCCCGACCCTTCCCGCGTGCCTGGACGCCACTGGGCCCAGGAGCTGCGCCCCCCTGCAACACTTCCCCCCTCTGGGGTGAAGGCCGCCGTGCTGCCCGACCCTTCCCGCGTGCCTGGACGCCACTGGGCCCAGGAGCTCCACCCCCCTGCAACACTTCCCCCTGGCTCTCCTCCAGGCAAGACGTGTCCCCTCCATTGCCATCCCCTGGCGCGGATGAGGGTTCCCCCGATGTGCCGCCTTCCTCTTGGCCCTCGACGTCCTCCTCTTCCAAGGGACTGGCACACTCAGCTTCATGGACCTCCTCCTCACCAGCTGAAAGCAGGAAGGCACAAGAGTAGCTTTAGAGTGAGGACAGGGCGTCAGCGAGGGAGGCATGAGTGGTGGCATTATGCGCATTGGTCGGACAGTGGCAAAGGATGTAGATCTGACGCGCAAGGGGAACGAAAGAGGTCCAAACGGTCATGTCCTTACCATTGGGGCCCAGCACAGGGTTGGCATCTCCAACAGCAACGGGGCCAACCACCCGGCCACGCATGAGTCGAGCCACGCGCTCCTCCAGGTCGCTGAGCTCCTGGAACTGGCCACGGCCTCCCCCGGTGACATTCCGGCTCTTCATATTCTTCGCCAGCTTGGCCTGCAAGAGAAAGGACGGCCTCTAAGTACAGTGTGTTGCCCTGTTGTTGTGTGCACTGCCTCCCATGGTCGAATAGCTTGGCCAGTGTGTAAAGTGCAGAAAGTGCAATTGATGATCATGCCAGTGCCATAGCTGCTGGAGGAGGGCTGGCCATTAGGCCTTTGAGGTCCCTTTGCCCATAATGTGAGGTGCACATGCAAGGATGAGGAGGACACTGGAAAGGGTACTCACCCTGACCATCCGAGTGAGGTCGTTGTACTTCTTGCGGCATTGGTCCGCACTCCTCGGGACATCGCTGGTGGATGATACCCTGTGGGCGATTTCCCGCCAGGCTCTCCTGTACTGCCTCCTGGGAGCCTTCTTGGCACAAGATCTCTCTTCTCTTTTCAAAAGCCTTAAGCAGCACCCTCAAAGCATGCTCTGAGAAGCGCTGCGCTCGTTCACGGGCCTTCTGCATGGCTTCAGGCGCTATTTGGGTCCACCAGCAGTGTTGAGGCCTAGCTGCAGGGCTCCACTATCCAGGGCATGGCAGCAGACCAAGTCGACCCTTCCCCCTTTAAGAGCTGGCCGGCGTCAGGGTGTCTGCTGTCAATCAAAACATGACCGCACCTGCGCTGCGCCCGGCCTCGGCGTTATCAGTCCGCACTGCTGGCTTAGCGCCTAAAGATAGGAGTGCAACGCCAGTTTCAGCGCTCGCCCAAACTCCTTGGACAAATCTACTGAATTTCGGCGAAGTGGCCTACACTTTCCGGCGGGCGCTAACTTTAGCGCCCGCCCGACTTTAGCGCCTCAAAAGTGGCGCGACTGAATTTCTAGGCCATTGTACCTTAAGCAGAATGCCAACTGTTGTGTATGTACCTTTAAGAGAATAACTGGTCTCAGACTGCAGTACCGGCAGTGACCACCCCTGCATAAAAAGACGTTAGCAAGCCTCTGTAGTTTCAGTTTCCCGATTGACTCCATTCAGTAAAGACTTGTTTAAATCAACTCCTGCTGTCCGTGTCTCAATTATACACAGACATAATACTGGCGACGAGCAGATACGAACTTACCTACAGTCTGCACCACCTCCTGGGATCCATCCCTGAAGCGAAGTGAGCAGAGGTCGAGGCCAGAAGGAAGAAAGAAGCAGTAGAAATGGGCGTCGACCATGGGCATCCGCCCCTGAGTCAGCGGAATTGAAGATTGCTGGAGAAGCTGTCGAAAGCGGGGCCTGGTTCCTGTCGACGGTGCTTCAGCTAATCGGGCTGGTGGCAGGTAGTACACTGATCCTTCCTGGGCTGCGGCGGTCGCGAACTCGAGCGGGTGGCTTGCAACGGGGCCGAGCAGCGTTGTTGGGAAGAGGAGAGAGAGAGGGTGGAGCACACAGGGCGCAGCCGGTGCTACGAAGCCGGGCTGCGTACAGACCCGAGAAGAGGGAGGCAAGAGTCCCACAGGGTTGTTCCACGATGGGAAAAATAATAAAAAAAGAAATATTAAACATGCAGAAAACCGCGAGGAGCTGCAGGTTGCAACGGAATCCGCGGAAAGCAGCGCTAGCAACAGCGGGGAAGAAGGCAAAGCACGGGAGGCGCCATCTTAATCAGCGGGGAAGAAGGCAAAGCGCGGGAGGCGCCATTTTGTTAAATCGGGGAAGAAGGCAAAGCGCGGGAGGCGCCATTTTAGATTTTCAAGATGCCAAAGACTGGCTGTATCACTGCCTTTGATAATACAATAGAGGACTGGACCACGTATGTGGAAAGAGTCGAGGTATATTGCGAGGCAAACAAAATAGCCGATGAGAAAAAGGCATCGGTATTGCTAAGCTTAATGGGCGCTAGAACACACGGCCTATTGCGGGACCTGATTACTCCAGCCAAACCGAAGGCGAAGAGTTTTAACGAAATTGTTGCTGTCCTACAGGAACACCTAAACCCTGCACCGCTGCTGATAGCAGAAAGATTTAAATTCCACAGGAGAACTCAGCATAAAGATGAGAGCAATGCTGAGTACCTTACGGAACTACACAAGCTATCAAAGCACTGCCAGTTCGGAGCAGGACTGGCAGATACCCTACGGGACAAATTTGTCTGTGGACTCCTGAGTGAAGGAACACAGAAGAAGTTACTCTCAGAGAAAGAGCTGACACTAGAGAAGGCTTTCAGCATGGCAGTATCGTATGAAGCAGCAGCCAGGGGAGCTGCGGAAATACAACAAAAGCCACAGGAATACGGCACCCACGAAATGACACGGGGATTTGCAAAATGTTATCGCTGCGGCAGAACTAACCATGACCAGAAGGACTGCTGGTCCAAGGACAAAATATGCAGGCAATGCGGAAAGATGGGACACATTGCATGAGTTTGCAGGTCTGGGAAGAAGACCAATGACAACAAAAAGGCTACTAAGGAACCATACAAGAAAGTACAAAAGATGACGGACAGTAGTTCCGAAGACCAGATGAGCGATAGTGAATCCGGGAACAAGAGACTAAGCTGTCTCAAACTTCACAATGTAATCGCAAAAGAGGATCACCGAACCATTTGGGTCATCCTCACGATAGCAGGGTCCCAAGTTAAAATGGAATTGGATACAGGATCAGCGCTAACCATCATGAATCGACGAGACTACGAGCGGCTATTCTCACACATACCCTTGAGAGAGACATCCATCGTCTTGACGACGTATACGGGGCAAAAAGTATACCCCAGAGGAAAAATAAGGGTGCCTGTCGAATACAACGGCAAGAAAATACAGAAATTGTATCTCTACATACTGCAAAATGGTGGACCACCGTTATTGGGACGTGAATGGATCAGGAAGATAAGCTTAGATTGGCACGCCATTCATGCAATGATGGTGGATGGTAAAAAAGTTGAAGACGTCACTCCTGGACAATTGTCTACAATCTTAGCTAACGCCAAAGAGGTATTTCAACAAGAACTGGGCACTCTTAAAGGCATAACCGCCTCGATAAAAATAGAAGAGAATGCAGTTCCCAAGTTTTTCAAAGCAAGACCGGTACCATATGCAATTCGCCCAGCCGTCGAGGCAGAGCTGGAGAATCTGGAGAAGGCAGGCGTGTTGTCTAAGGTCGACTGGAGCGAGTGGGCGACACCCATCGTTCCTGTCATGAAGAAAACGTTAAGCAATAAGTCTGAGGAGCCAAGGAAGGTTTGCATCTGTGGGGACTTCAAGGTGACGGTGAACCCAGTCCTTCACACAGTACAATATCCTCTTCCAAGGATGAAGACATCTTCGCCTCACTATCTGGAGGGAAGCGTTTTACAAAAGTTGACCTAGCACAAGCATATTTGCAGATGGAGGTTGAAGAATCCTCTAGGAAGTATCTCACGATAAACACTCACAAAGGTCTTTACCAGTATCATCGATTGGTGTTCGGAGTAGCATCGACTCCAGCGATATGGCAAAGAGCGATGGAACAAGTCCTGCAAGGGATTCCGGGGACTCAGTGTTACTTGGACGACATCCTTATGACAGGTGAAGATGACAGTGAACACCTTAACAACCTAGAACAGGTGCTCACTAGACTACGGGAACATGGGCTACGAGCCAACCGCCCCAAGTGCGAGTTTCTTAAGAAACAGATATCGTATTGTGGCCACGTGATTGACGAAGAGGGGTTACATAAGTCCCCTGACAAAATTGAAGCGGTTGTTAAGGCCCCAGCGCCTGAAAATGTGTCGCAACTGAGGTCATTCCTCGGATTGGTGAATTACTACCATAAGTTTTTACCGAATTTGTCCACAATTCTGCACCCACTGAACGCCCTACTACGAACGGGAGTAGCATGGAAATGGAGCAATGACTGTAAGCGGCCTTTCAGAAGAGTAAGGACTTAATCACTTCAAGAGAAGTATTGGCTCACTACAACCCAGCACTGCCGATCAGACTGGCGTGTGATATTTCTCCCTACGGCATTCGGGCGGTACAGTCACATAAGTTCCGTGATGGTTTAGAGAGACCGATAGCTTTTGCGTCACGCTCGTTAACTTCTGCCGAGCGTAACTATGCCCAGATTGACAGAGAGGCCCTCAGCCTAGTGTGGGGGGGTGAAGAAGTTCAATCACTACCTGCACGGTCAAAAATTTACTCTACTAACTGATCATCAACCTCTTGTCTCCATTTTCAACCCTCAGAAGGGCGTACCGATAATGACAGCGCAACGGCTGCAGAGGTGGTCCCTTTTCCTAGGGGCACACCAATATGACATCGAGTACAAAGGAACTAAACAGCATGGGAATGCTGATGGATTGTCGCGCCTACCGTTGCCGACGGTGGAAGAAGACCTTGCAGTGGATCCAATGGAGATATTCCACTCGACCATAGTCGAATGTCTCCCTGTGACGAATGCAAACATAGAAAAGGAAACACGAAATGACCCAACACTACCCCGGGTCTATGATTTAACGGTAAAGGGATGGCCAGCACATGGCGAACCACTGCTGCCAGCATTCTCGCCGAGAAGAGAACAGCTGTCAGTGTGCAGAGGAACCTTGATGTGTGGATCCAGAGTAGTAATTCCACCCAAATTCCAGGATAGAGTGCTCAATGAGCTTCATGAGGGTCATCTGGGAGGGGTAAAAATGAAGAACTTAGCCAGAGCGTTTGTGTGGTGGCCGGGAATCGATAGAGAAATCGAAGAGATGACCAAGAGCTGTACAGGATGCCAGATGGTCCAAAACGCCCCACCACAAGCTCCTCTACATCCATGGGAGTGGCCCTCATCTCCATGGCAAAGGGTGCACATTGATTTTGCTGGTCCCTTCATGGACTCGATGTTTTTAATTGTGGTGGATGCACATTCAAAGTGGCCAGAGGTAATAAAAATGTCCTCAACCACCACAGAAAAAACTATCACAGTTTTACGAACCATATTCACCAGGAATGGGCTGCCTGAACAGATTTGCTCTGACAATGGACCACAGTTTGTGTCTGAAGAGTTCCGGAGGTTCTTAAAGAACAATGGTGTTAAGCATTACACATCTGCCCCATATCATCCAGCCACTAATGGATTGGCCGAGAGGTTTGTTCAAACATTCAAGAAGGCTATCAAGGCAATGTGTAATGAAGATATACCCCTACAACACAAGGTGGACAACTTCTTGTTTGCCTACCGGAATGCGACACATGCGGTTACCAACCAAACTCCAGCCATGATGTTCTTCAATCGAAGACTACGATGCCGCTTGGATTTGGTTAAGCCAAACATCCGAAGAGATGTGGAGAACAGGCAGTTTCAGAATATGAATGAAAGGCCGACCAGGAGTTTTGAGATAGGTCAACCAGTTTTGGCCTGGGACTACCGCACTGAGAAATGGCAGCCAGGAACGATTTGTACACGGCAAGGACCTCTCATGTATACCGTGGACGTTGGAGAGAGCATTGTAAGACGCCATGCTGACCAGATTCTAGAGTCACTGGAAAACGTCAACTCCACACCACGATCTGATACACCTGGCAATGAAATCGACGTACCAATTGCAGCTACCGCAGAATCGGTGATATTGGAAGCAGAAGAACCAAACAACGACATTGATTCTGACTCAACCTTGCCAGAAGAACCTGATACCCCAAAGAGGCGTTATCCAGACAGAATCAGGAAGCCTCCTCAAAGACTGAACTTATAATTGCTTAAACTCAACCAATGTATCTAGCAACCGTAATTGTGATTGTAACTAGTTATCATTTAGTTGTTAAATGAATGTTATGTACTGTTTATCTAAAAGGGGAGGAATTGTTGTGTATGTACCTTTAAGAGAATAACTGGTCTCAGACTGCAGTACCGGCAGTGCCCACCCCTGTATAAAAAGGTGCTAGCAAGCCTCTGTAGTTTCAGTTTCCCGATTGACTCCATTCAGTAAAGACTTGTTTAAGTCAACTCCTGCTGTCCGTGTCTCAATTATACACGGACATAATACCAACCACATTTGTCACATCTTTAATACACATACATAAAGCCCTTTCTACAATACTTCACAGCTGCACTTCACCTACATATATTGCTCTGACAGTATGGCATTAGTAGCAGCTTGCTTCCTTTCTCAATGTATGTTTGCTCTCCAGTTCAAAGTTGTATGACAGCCTTCTTATCCATACAAAGGATTCATCAATTTCTAGCCCTCCTACATCTATCTATGAGATCAGTAATGAAGTACCAGAAAGTGAGGAATCCACTGCTGAGAGGGAATAATTGGCATCAGGGAGTGGAAATCACAATGAGCAGCTGAGTGTTCAGAAGATCCATCAACTGTCACCAGATTCACCAAAGGATCTGCCACCAAAGGATAGCTCAACATGCTGAGGATCCAAAATGAAGGGAATATCAGCTCTTTCATACTCACAAAAATGCCCCAGCCATTTATAGAGAAAGTACAGGCAAGCCATTTACAGAGTACAAGCAATCTGGAAAAATCCTAATCTATAATATAATAACACTGATATGGTTACATCATACAATGGTGCTGGATACAGGTGACAAAGCAGGCTGGCTTTTTAGTAAGTCTACTAACCATATTCACCCCATTCGTGTAAAGCCAGAAACCCTCTTCCATTTTTTTTTAAGTATGTAGCCATTCAGAACTCCCTTGAGTTATCTGAAGGTCTTTCTGGGACCAGCATTCATTTGCATCTATGTTTGACTTGCCTTTCCCATGGTACCACCTTGTGTGTACTGTCCTTTGACAAATAGATCCTCCCAAAGCTCAGATGCCACACAATAGGGTTTGTGGTTTATCTAAACATAGTATACAAAGGAAGTCTTTCCCATAATTAGATAAACTGATAATTTTACTCCACTTTAAGCCTATGTTAGAAAATACAAACCAGTGTAAATACTATCCAAATGAGCCTTAACATTAACACTATTGTTTTCCAAGTGGCAGTGAATTGCTATTAAGTTACTTCCAGGCACAACACCACCTACCCAACCTAATATATTTTAATAATGGTCATTGAGCAAGTTTAATTTCCTACTTTCCTAATTTCTGTCAGTAAAAATATTATAAGGGTGCAAGTAACTTCTGGCAGTGCCAGCATGCAACTAATCACCGTGAACAGGAACTGTGTCCTTACTTCATAATTTAAAAATATATTCACAGTGCCAATCAGTCACAGAGACTTTAACAAGAACTGAGACAAATTATTTAAATAATATTTCTGATACATTAACTGGAGCAGTTCTGGGGATTGAGTGAAGGAGCAAATTAGTCCCAGCTCCCACACCTGAATAAATTATGTAAATGAGATACTGTTGAATATGTCAAAAATGTATTCAGCAACATGGCTCTCACAGAGAGGTATAAACTCAGATATACATGTCCTTTTAAAAAATGAATGTCTCTCATCTACTCCCAAATCTCAGTATGCAAGCCTGCAAATAATGCTTTTCAAATGCTCTCTGGCAAGAACTCTGCATGTCACTTCTTTGATAATTCTATCAATTGGTATATTTGACAGGAAAAAAGGTAAATAATACCATCGTGTAGTTAGAGCAAACACCACTTTGAACTACGATGGAATACATATTACTGTTCCTGAACTGGACTGGCACATTTACAAAGCAAACAGTCAGCTTAAATAAATATATTCAATTTCATGCCTTGCAAAAACAGCCAAACAAAGCCAAAGGATATCAATTACATCTAATTCAGTGAAAATTGACTTGTCACATTGAAAAAAAATGGTGTCCTGCCTAACATTATTGTTTTTAGTTTAATGTTTAGTTTGGTCCCTGCACTTCAATTCCTTATAGTATATTCAGTATATTCTGAGTCTATGTCATGTTCTGAAGATCATCTTATCATGGAATTATCAGATAGACTCCATTTTGCTGACAATGTGGTTTGTCTCTTAAACTTTTCAATAAATTGTATTATTTTTTTAAAAAGGCCCACAGTTCTCCATGTCAGAAAGAGGTGTCTCTTTGTGCCAGGACTTGTACTAAATGAGATGAATAAATTAAATGATTAAATACTTCAAACTATAACATCACTGCTTCCCAGTAATCGAAACCCACACCAGTTTGTAACTCCATTTTCATTAATCTAAGTCCTATCTGATTGATTACCCAGGGTTTCAGAAAGCACTCCTGCCTTCTTTGAATGCTTGGTCTTTCTCCTAACTTCTACCCGACTGCTTTATTGCCTTTTCTTTTCTCACAGCTGAAAACATATATTAACATGTTCTTGTCTGAAATAGGATTATTTTTTCCTGCTCATTCTGGGTAAAGGAAGAAACACACCTGCCCTGGAGACAATAAGAAAGTTCTATTCATTGACTATGTGCTTAATTCTACTGATCCTATGTTCCCATTAACTTCGCACAGACACAAATAAACATTTGTGATCAATACTGTTCACTGGGGCTTTGTCACCGTCTGTCTGTGGAATGTTTACTGTTACAGATACAAAGTATTACAAAGTATTTACAGCACAGAAACAGGCCATTCGGCCCAATAGGTCCATGCTTGTGTTTATGCTCCACATGAGCCTGCCCTCACCCTTCTTCATCTAACTCCATCAACATATCCTTCTATTCCTTTCTCCCTCATGTGCGTATCTAGCTTTCCCTTAAATGCATTTGTGCTATTCACCTCAACCATTCCCGATGGTAGCGAGTTCCACATTCTAACCACTTTCTGGGTAAAGAAGTTTCTCCTCAATTCCCTATTGTATTTATTAGTGACTATCTTATATTTATGGCCCCTAGTTCTGGTCTCACCCACAAGTGGAAACATCTTCTCTATGTTTATCCTATCACACCCTTTCATAATCTTAAAGACCTCTATCAGGTCAGGTCACCCCTCAGTCTTCTCTTTTCTAGAGAAAATATCCCATACATTTCAACCTGCGATGTGTTGAAAGGTTGAAATTCAGGTTGACATTTGGTGCAGGAACAAGTTTTCTGTAAACCACGTAAATCGACTGATTTCACAAGCCTTTCTCAGTGGTGCTGTTTAATACTGTACCTTTAATTACAATGGGACCGTGGAGAAAGATAAAATATTTTCGTATACATCTTCTGAATTATAATTTTCTGATATTTATCTGTTGAACCACAGGTACAATAATATAAAAAATCTACTGCTAAATATTAAAAGCATAAATCATTCTGCTATTCTTATTCTGGTTTACCGGAATTATATCACCAGAAGACTATGGCCGGAATTTTCTTCCGGGAGGCGGTTTGTTGGGGGGGGCGGGGGGGCGTCCAAGGTGGGCCGGAAACCTAGGAGGTTGGGTTTCTCGCAGGCCCTGCCGATTTTAACGGCAGGGCCTAATTTGAATGAGGCCTCGGGTTCCTGCCCACAGCTAACCGGCTTGAGAGGCTGGCTGGCTGCGGGCGGGTAGGCTTCAATTGCGAGGGGTCAGTCAGGGGGAGGAATCACGGGAGGGGAGTCGGGGATCGGGAGGGAGTGGGCAATTGGGAAGGGGTCGGCAATCGGGAGGGGGGAGAGAGGATCGGCAAGAGGGTTGTAGGATCGACAGGGAATTGGGGCTCGGCAGGCGATGGCTGGGGGTGGTCAGGAATCGGGGAGGTCAGGGATTGGCAGGCGATGGGAGGTGGTCAGGGATTATGGGGGGAGATTGGGGATTGCCCGGGGGGTGGGGTCAGTCAGAGATCGCAGGGGGCGGGGGGGGCAGAGGATCGGCAGGGGAGCTGGCAGATAAGGGCCAGCCACTGGAGGATCGTGGCCGGCCTCATCATTATCGTTGGGGAGGGAAGCATGGGAATGCAATTGGAGGCCTCGTGGTGGGGTCTCCCATCGCCGGGGGCGGGTTAGGTTGGGTCCTTGGATCCAGGAGGTAGGTATAAAGCCACGTAACGCCTGGATGCAGCAGTCCCTGCATCTGTTTAACTGCCGGGTTTCACGAATTGTGTGAAACCCGTCCACAGGCAGTTAAATTAAAATGGAGGGGAGAATAGTTTCCAGCCTCATTACAATAACTAAATTGAGATAACGCCCCCTGGGAGCGGGTTGGCACCCGTCCCGCCCCCGTCCCACTGCCACCAATACCAGAAGTGGGCAGGTTGGAGACGGGATCAGGTCGGGAATCCCATTTTTAACAATTTAACTGCCCCCACGCTCCAAACCCACCCTTTTTTTAATGGCAAAATTCCGGCCTATGTTTGAAAGGTTATAGAAATGAAATAACATCAAATACTGTACTAATCCTTTCTTTAGTCTTAGGTTCATTTTCACCCTTAGATAAGGCCTGTCTGGCATGCGAAATGTTTATGTGTGAGGGGCAGAAGGAGAAAAAAGAGCATTAGATTATTCATTAAAGTTGGAATGGCGTTTTGAAAGAAATGGCAAAGGATGACAAACTATTACATCCCAGTCTGCAACATTTCCATTTAATGTTAGTGACATATCAGTTCTGGCCTTGCTAACAAACCTGGAAGTTACATAATTACCAGAAATGATAGATATTTTGCTTGGCAAATCCACCACAAAAGTTCAATTTGTTTTCTTAAGAGTTTGGCACCAGCAGGATGAGGAATTGTTTAATAAATGAGGTCTGGGGGTAGGGAGGATCTGCATGAAAGGAACTATTTTAGCAACTACACCTAAATACAAATGACATTATTTAGATAAAAAAAACATAACTTTTAGTGTTATAGATTGTAAAGTGATATAATTACATATATTATTTTAACATTATGAAGCACCACAATCTGCAAACCTTCTATGTCATGTGGAAAAAATATCATTTGTTGTTCTTTTTGGACTGGCAATTTGTTTAACAGACCAACCAAATATTCAAGGATTTTAGCAATCTTTCGAAATTGTACCAATATAAACATACATTTTCTGTTCAATTGTTGACTGATACTTTATGGCCTAAGAATCAAATTTATCTCATGAGCTTTATGTAGAAATAAATAGGAGTTTTTGTTATGTACTCTACCATGCCTTGTTTGCATTTAGAAAAATCATTGTTTAAGATAACTATTGCTTTCAGTGTTTCTAATAAAGAATGACAGGGGGAGAAATGGGTTCCCATCGTGTCCCTTTTTTTGGGTGCAAAGTTCACATGGGGGAGCTAATTTCTGAACGCTTGATCCTCCCGGAAGTGCCCGGCTGCTACATTGATAGCCGGTGGCGTCCAGATGCTCAGGGTGCCCACCTAAAACAGGCGATATGTAGGGGTTCGCAAAAAATCCCCTCAACCCCGAAGCTACTGGAGATATTAATCTACATCGTGGACGGAGACTGTGCATGACTTTAAATCGCCTCTGGGTTGGACAATGTTTTAAAACGTGCCCAGAACTGCAAAAGGCTGCGTTGCAGCACGTGGACAACACCGGAATCGAGGAACTTTGTGGAAAAATTCGCACACTTTAAGTACATTTTATTAATAAAATTGTCCCTGGTGTTTGGTAAATTACAAAGGGGTTTAAAAATGGCCGTCAGAAAAGCATGGCCGAGACAATGGGGCTTGGGAAAGCAGCCAGCAGCTCGTAGATGTCTGTGAAAGTGGGGGGATCAAGCAGTGGCAGTCAGATTCTGTCAATCAAAACAGGATTTTCCCTTCCCTGCCGACAATTGATGTTTATTTACAAGACATAAGGGTTTAAGCCACTTGAGACTGACCGCAGGACAAAGGGCTTCTGTTTACCTAGTAATCCAACCCATTCAAAGCCCCTTACACACAATGAGACACATCAAAACTCCGGAAAAGGACTTTTGAAAGAGAACAGTTTGGAATGAATGGGTTTTGAATCACACATTATTCAGGTGTGTCCCCTTTGGTTAGCCCAGAAACTCCGGATGTAGGCGGGAACACTTCAGCCCCAGAATGTAGACACATTCAAACCACTCCAAGCTTTATTTGAATCAGCCAATCACAGCCTTTCTCTTGTGTATTCAAACTTTTCGGCGCAAATTTTGCAAACAGACCCTTTCAGCGCCAAACAGCAGGAGCTGGCAGGATATAAAGATAGCTCCTGAGAAGCTATCTCTCTCTCTTATTTCCTTGGACCACAGGTGAGCAGGTTTCTGACTCCTCAGCAAGGCAATCTAGTAAGGAGTTAAAGGGGGGTGGTAATTTAAGGGAAATTGCTAAGATTGTTTAATTAACATTGTAGCCATTTATCTCTCATTTTGCCGTCTGTCTTCCCCCATTTAAGCAATTGTACAGTGATTACTAAAATCGTGAGGTGTAGTTTTCTTTAGTTTAATAAAGTTTGACTTTCTCACATCCAGACCAGTTGTCCATTTTAATATATATCATTAATTATAAGTCCTCCAGTCAGAACTGGAAGGGTGGGTTTAGCGATTCGAAACCGCTGTTTGGGATTGGTCAGAGTGTAGTAGCAAAAGGCTGCCTGACCAGGTGAATTACTGTAAACCAGGTAAAGGAAGGTAAATTACCGTAAACCCCCAAAAAGGATGCCCCCCTACAAATTGGCGACCACGGCAGGACTGGAGGCAGTTCTTGATATGATGAGTGGTCTGGATCTGGAGAAAGCATCAGCTATTGCTTTTCTTGCTTTCAGTCTGTTGGTAGTCCTGCAGATGTTAGCGGCAGTGTGTAAGCTGACCTATTATAGCATAGGTGGCTGGGTTAAGAAGGGTGAGATGAGGAAGCAGGAGCAGATGACAGAGGCCAAGAATCGGGAGTCAGAGTTGGGAAAATGCCAGGCAGAGATAGAGCGCCTTGTGCAGGAAGCCACTGAGGCCAGAGATAGCGAGATGAGGCTGCGGGAAGAGAATGTCCACCTCATCTCAGAAGTTACAGCAGCTTATAAGCTGGCCTGCGACCAAAGGTTTAGTGAAGCAGATCATGGCCCCTGTAGGGCAGAGGTAGAAAGCCTTAACGTGGCTTTAAAGGGAGCAAGGGGGATGATTTGCCTGATTGACCCGAAGGCAGGTCAGCCGGATTTTACCAGCAGCCCAAATCAAACCACCCCACAGGCAACACCCAGGTTAAGGCTGGCTAGGGAATTAGAGATCCCAAGACAGCAGCCCACAGCTCCGGGTTTTGAGGAGCTCTGGCAGCAAGAAGAGGTGGACAATGGAGTGGTAGGAGAATGCCAGCAGGTCCCGCTAGGCAGGCGGGGACCAGGACCAGTGTACCCCTCCGACAACGGAGGTACGGTCCGCCCGTGAGCGATAATAACCCAGGGGCTGTTCAGCATACCTATCTGGTACCCTATGATACCCAACAGCTCAGAGGTCTGGTGAAACATATTCCCATGCTCTCTGAAAAGGGAGACCCCTCAATGCACTTCCAACAAGTAGAACAGGCAGCCGGTGTTAACAGCTGTGATGATGAAGAGAAAGCCAAAATGTTGCTTTTCTCTGTGGATAGCAAGCTCTATCAGACCCTTTCAGATGAGGCGAAGAGAGGGCAGAAGGGCTTTGAGGACCTGAAGGAGGAAATACTGGAAACCATGGGTGTGAACGACGGCAATCCGTTCGATCACATAGGGAAAACCCTGCAGAAGGAAGGGGAAACCCCACAGGCATTTGCAGACAGGCTGTGGCCAGTCTACAACAACGCGTGTACAGGGGGACAAAATAGGGCACACCTGAACGAGAGGCAGCGGACCCAATGGCTTCGTTGCCTGGTGTCCAATTGCCTACCCCAGATAAAAGTAAAAGCTGATACTTGGTTTGACCACCGAGGCCCCCTAGTAGCCGAAGAGACTGTAATCAGGCAGCTCACGGTAGCATATAGGAACGGGAGGAATAGTGACAGCCCCCAGCAAAAGGGTAAAGTCCCCAAGGTTAAACCTGGGGCTGAATATAAGAAAGAGTGGCGCCAGGAGGGGGGCCGTCCCTCCCAGAACAAGGTCACTTGTTACAAGTGCGGGGAGGAGGGCCACTGGCGCAGGGATTGTAAAAAGCCTGGGAGAGACGATAAAGCCAGGACCCCCATAGCCCCAACTCAGAAAGCAGAGACAGAAACTCCTCCCGATACAGCCGAGTCCATCCTGGAGTTGATAACATCTTTCCTCAGGGCCAATCAGGGAAAGGTAGCAGCCATCAGTGGTGCTGCAGCCCCCTCGACCACCTCTGCCTCCCCACAATGACTGGCCAATAGGCTGGCCAAGGAGGGTGCATGGGCAGGCACCTTTTGGGGCTCATATGAGTCCAGGCCAGTGGCAGCGATTACAGGCAGGGATGGGACACAGGGAACATTGTATAAATCTGACCAGACAAGTTCAAGTTCGCAGCCTGTAAAGACAGGCACTGTGGCTTGTTTCCAGGGAAAAGTTGTCCAGCCCACAAATTGGGACACTTCCCTGCCCCAGTGGAACCTAAGTTTTGGCCAAAGTTTAAATTTGAACAAGTTATGTGGCTCAGAAACAGAGAAACAGCAACCTGAGATTAGAAATCTGCAGGCTGCTGCAAATCCATTCACAGAGACTGCTCGCGCAGGCACGGTTCCCCAGCCCGTGACCCAAGCAGCTCCTTTTCAGTTTTCCCGCGCAGTCGCGCGCCTGAGGGGAGAGGTTTCCCAACACCGGGTTCGCGCATGCGCAGTCGCAGACTCGGAACCCCCAGCGACTCCTTTTCTCTGTGAGGCCGAGCGCACAGGCACAGTCGGCCATTTAAAGGTCCCCGTTTCCCAATCTATACGCGCAGGCACAGTAGCCTGCTTGGAAGACCCAGCGGTTCTTCCTACCCTTTTCAGCCAAATTGAACGTGCAGGCGCAGTTGCCTGCGGGACCCCAGCGGCTCCTCTTCAGTTTTCCCACGCAGGCGCAGTCACCTGTTTGAAGACAGAGGCTTCACAGCCTCTGCCGCGGGACTCCGGGGAGGAGATTCACGCAGGCGCAGTTGCCTACGTGACCTCAGCCGCTCTTTCTCAGTTTTCTCGTGCAGTCCCAGCCGCCTGTTTGGATACAGAGGCTTCACAGCCTCTGCCGGGGGACTCCGGGGAGGAGATTCGCACAGGTGCAGTCGCCTGCTTGAAGGAACATGCTTCCCAGCCCGCTTCTGGAGTGGTTCCCCCCCATGATGTGGGACCCTGGGGAGGTAGGGATAGCAATCCCTCTTGCAGGAGACATAGGGAAGGAGCTGGTACCAGGTTTTGGACCTGGAGAGGAAGTTTTTCAGCCATCAGCAGCGGGTGGTGAGGCAATACTTGCCCCCAGCACAGGAGTGGGTAGGGAAAGGGAGACAAACCCGGAGTACCGGCAGGCTACCAGGTATATTATACAGTCCGGGCTGTTTGCACCAGGGGGAGAAGATTCCCAGCCAGCTAGGGCTGTGACCCAGGCTCAGGGTCCGCCAGCCAAAGTTTCCCCCACAGAGACGCCCCTCTGGAGGTCTCAGCGGGTCCGCAAGCCCAAGAAAAGATGGTCACCAGAGTACCTGCCACAGAGAGCAATCACCTGAGCCCGGGAGGAAACAGAACACAGGGGTCCCCAATCAGCAGCCATAAGCTGCAAGGGATCAGAAGCAGGAGGCAGTCCAGCTTCGCAGGCAGCAGTAATCTGCGACAGTGCCAGAGATTAGCCTGGCCGTTCGGAGATGGGCGGCATTTGTATTATAGCTTTGGTTTGATTATCATTTTGAATATAGCGTGCTTTTAAGGTGAATTTTAAGTTTAGAATTAACATTTGGTAGTTTTGAGCTTAAGTTTAAAGTTTAAGTTTGCAAGTGTGCCAAATGCTTTTATTTTGGTCCGAGGTCGAGGGACCCGACCATGTCTCCACCTAAGGCAGCATGTCAGTGAGAGACCTGGCTGCATGTCCTTTTAAGTTTTTTCAGGAGAATGAACCAAGGAGCAGCCCTGTTCGCTCAGCCTGAGCTGGGCATTGAATGAAGATATGGATACAGAATTTTGGGGATCACCTCGCCACTGGACGAATCCAGGAGGAGACCCCGCAGCGACCTTCAGGAGAAACCGGACAGGGTCCGGAGGAACTTGCCTACTCCTCCTACGTGGAAGAGATTGCCCCAGCTGAGTGGGACACGGCCCCAACCCAGCACTATCCTGACCAAAGTTCACTTGCGGGAGACCGCGCTGTTGAGGAGTCATGGTGGGGAAGCGCGGGCGCCTTGTCAGATAGGGATGCGTTCCCCGGGAGTGGGTGCTGATGGCCCGGGAAAGATTGTAAAGGGGAGGAGGAGACCCCAAGAGTCATGTGGATGTGTTCGGGGCAGGGAGGAACTCAGCCGGGGGCCCATGGGAAAAGTTAGAGTGTAAGTGTGGCTGGGGAGGATGAGTGGGTGGCCGGATCTGGGATCCAAGTTTGAGTGTGGGGGCAGGGAGAGCTGCCACACAGGCACCCATCATTCTCTCCAGCCAGTCGAGGGAAGACGGGAAGGGGAGGGACTGGGAGTCGCGATTACATACTCTCCGGTCTCGGTCTATGAAGCAGGAGGGGTACCCCGCTTCCACAAAGGGACAAGGGAACGGCTTGGGGCTGGTGGAGCAGACTGTTCCGTAAAATCCATTCTTCTGCTTTTAAAAGGTTTAAGACCATTCAAGGGCGGGTAGAACAAACATTTACTGCTCGGGTGGGAGGAGCAATACCCACTCGAATTTCGCGACCCATCATTGGCACGTGATGGTCGGGGTTTATTTAAGCATGTTGTTAAACAAGATTTTTTTTTTGTATTTTGTTACAGCTCCAAGCTGAGCAGAGGCATAGGACCCTCTCTGTGCTTGGGATCATTTTGTGACAACTCCAAGCTGAGCAGAGGCGTAGGACCCTCTCTGTGCTTGGGATCATTTTGATTACATTGTATAACCAAGATTGCAACATTTTGTAATACGTTATAATGTAACGAGTGATGCAGGGGTATGAGACCTCTTATTGTAAATTGATGTATCTGTAGATGCCTACCATACCATGGTTTTTTCTCAAATTTGAGGGGAATAGATGGGTCGGGGGATCAGTGGTAGGTAGCTATTAAAATCCATTCTTCTGCTTTTAAAAGGTTTAAGACCATTCAAGGGCGGGTAGAACAAACATTTACTGCTCGGGTGGGAGGAGCAATACCCACTTGAATTTCGCGACCCATCATTGGCACGTGATGGTCGGGGTTTATTTAAGCATGTTGTTAAACAAGATTTTTTTTTTGTAATTTTTTACAGCTCCAAGCTGATCAGAGGCGTAGGACCCTCTCCGTGCTTGGGATCATTTTGTGACAACTCCAAGCTGAGCAGAGGCGTAGGACCCTCTCTGTGCTTGGGATCATTTTGATTACATTGTATAACCAAGATTGGAGCATTTTGTAATACGTTGTAATGTAACGAGTGATGCAGGGGTATGAGACCTCTTATTGTAAATTGATGTATCTGTAGATGCCTACCATACCATGGTTTTTTCTCAAATTTGAAGGGAATAGATGGGTCGGGGGATCAGTGGTAGGTAGCTATTAGGTAAATACAGGGGATGGTTGTTTGTCAGGGGTCAGAAAATTTTGCTCACTTCTTTGAGTGGCTACTACAAGCAAGTTGGAAGTATCCAAAGGAGGGAATGTAGGGGTTCACAAAAAATCCCCTCAAACCCGAAGCTACTGGAGATATTAATCTACATCATGGACGGAGAGTGTGCGTGACTTTAAATTGCCTCTGGGTTGGACAATGTTTTAAAACGTGCCTAGAACCACAAAAGGCTGCGTTGCAGCACGTGGACAACACCGGAATTGAGGAACTTCATGGAAAGATTTGCACACTTTAAGTACATTTTATTAATAAAATTGATCCCTGGAGTTTGGTAAATTACAAAGGGGTTTAAAAATGGCCGTCAGAAAAGCATGGCCAAGACAGTGGGGCTTGGGAAAGCAGCCAGCAGCTCGTAGATGTCTGTGAAAGTGGGGGGATCAAGCAGTGGCAGTCAGTTTCTGTCAATCAAAATGGGAGTTTCCCTTCCCTGCTGACAATCGATGTTTATTTACAAGAAACTGCAAAATGTTGACCTAAGGGATTAAACCACTTGAGACTGACCGCAGGACAAAGAGCTTCTGTTTACCTAGTAATCCAACCCATTCAAAGCCCCTTACACACAATGAGACACATCAAAACTCCGGAAAAGGACTTTTGAAAGAGAACAGTTTGGAATGAATGGGGTTTGAATCACCCATTATTCAGGTGTGCCCCCTTTGGTTAGCCCAGAAACTCTGGATGTAGGCGGGAACACTTCGGCCCCAGAATGTAGACACATTCAAACCACTCCAAGCTTTATTTGAATCAGCCAATCACAGCCTTTCTCTTGTGTATTCAAACTTTTCGGCGCAAATTTTGCAAACAGACCCTTTCAGCGCCAAACAGCAGGAGCTGGCAGGATATAAAGATAGCTCCTGAGAAGCTATCTCTCTCTCTTATTTCCTTGGACCACAGGTGAGCAGGTTTCTGACTCCTCAGCAAGGCAATCTAGTAAGGAGTTAAAGGGGGGTGGTAATTTAAGGGAAATTGCTAAGATTGTTTAATTAACATTGTAGCCATTTATCTCTCATTTTGCCATCTGTCTTCCCCCATTTAAGCAATTGTACAGTGATTACTAAAATTGTGTGGTGTAGTTTTCTTTAGTTTAATAAAGTTTGACTGTCTCACATCCAGTCCAGTTGTCCGTTTTAATATATATCATTAATTATAAGTCCTCCAGTCAGAACTGGAAGGGTGGGTTTAGCGATTCGAAACCGCTGTTTGGGATTGGTCAGAGTGTAGTAGCAAAAGGCTGCCTGACCAGGTGAATTACCGCAAACCAGGTAAAGGAAGGTAAATGACCATAAACCACGGGAAAGATGCCCCCCTACAGTTACGTGCCTTAAATAAGGAAATCAGGGACCGACCACCTGTTTTAGGGCCCGGCTGCCAATTACGGCAGAAATTAAGTAGACCATGTGCTGTGCATGCTCCGCTCACTTTTTCCAGCTCTAACCAGCAATTTTTAAAGGAACTGCTAGAAGTCGCTAAAGAAAAGGTTTTGTTTCTTTTTTTTTAACTTGCCTTAATCTGGAACCAGGTGAAGTAGAATTGGTCCTCCAGGCTCCACGGTAATATTGCGGCTGTTGCTGGCCTGCGCTTACCCTGTATTATTTGCCTTCCACCCGCCCCCACCTCCCCCCGCCCTGACTTACCTGTGGGCCAGCTCGGTGTCCAAACCGGCCAATATTGAGAAGGCCCCGACCAGCGAGCTGCATCGGGCCACCTGCTTGACATCAGCAGCTTTTCGGTAATATGTAGATGAGGCCCGAAGCCTAACTTCAATCAAGCCCCAGGCCTCCACATTGGGGCGCTGCCCACGTCCTGCCACTTTTCAGCAGAAGGCCAATTTTTCAAACACAGTGCCATTCATTGATCTAGATGACTGGCACTCTGAACTTTTCAATCCTGTTTATATCAATGCAGTGCACACTGGTTAATGGGCATTCTATTATTCTCACAATTGGGAATGTTTGTTGGGCACACAATCAGTCGCTACAATCTAAAAGAAAAAAATGTGGTAACATAGGAACCATTCAGATTAGATGTTACAGCTTCATAAGCATGTTTCTTAACCAGCACAGTTACTGAACCTTTAACGGATTTGCATGTGTAACTGATATACTCTAATCACAAGTGATATTCAGAATCCATAAACACGCTTAATTAAAGACTTTAATCCTTTCTAATGAGTACTCATTAACAGCAATGGTATACTGCAGGTATTTGATACTGGTACAGGCTTAGAACCTATACGAAGACTACAATGCACAGGTACCGTTCCTCTTCTGTATCATTTCCTGATTGGTCAAGTGGAGCTTTGTGCATGTGTGCTTCTATGCATGCACAAACCTCTGCTTCCTGGCATCCATACATCAGTTAGACTTTCAAGGGTAAATTTTCCAATTATACACTCCTGGTATGGTGTCTCACCTGCTGGGAGTTCATATCGGGAAATCATCAATGCACAGCCCAGAATTTTCTTTCCATTAAAACTAATTGATGGAAAAACTTAGACTGCGAGTACATGATTTCTTGGTATGTACATATGGCAGGCGAAATTCCATGCCTGGAGCATGCAATTGGAAAACTTACCCAATACTAACAGCAAGGTCCAAAGAGCAATATTTGCCAATATGGAAAAGTTAAAAATGAAGTATATTTTAAAATTATTTTGAAAGTTTCCTTTCCTTTTTTGTTTATTTTATAACTTTTTTCCCCTTACCCAGCTGCCATACACAATTCCCTAAGTTGAAAGGGTAGATAGGAGACTTTCTCTAAAGCCTCTTGAAGTATCTGCTAAGGTGTGTGAGAGAGATCTATAAAAAAAGCTCAGACCGCGATTTTGCCAGAGGTGGCGGGTTGGCGTTGGGTTGGCTGGTCGGCGGGTTCCGCTCCCACTGCTGGTTTCAGCCACACTGCAATAACTATTTTGCCTTAACTGGGCTTATTAAGCCTGCCGTGCACGTTACCCGGCCCAATCAGTGGGTTTGGGTCTGCTGCTTGCCTCTACTGCCTCCTTCGATTCAGCTGCATTTAAGGGGACTTGTGCCATTTCATTCACATTCTGATGCTTCTCAGTGTTACTGATAGCGAGATGACTGCTTCAAGAGCCAAGGCTTCTCCAAGATTCGATGATGACTCCCTCCATGCTCTTGTGAAGGGAGTGAGAGGGCACAAGAAGGTTCTGTTCCCCTCCAATGGATGTAGGAAACCTCCTCAGCAAACCAAGGCAACCTGGCTGCAGATTGCTGAGGAGGTTAGGTCCAGGTCTTTGTGCTCACACACCTGGGTTCAGTGCAGGAAAAAGTTCAATGATCTGCTACGCTCAGCAAAAGTGAGTATAACATCACACTTACCTTCAATCTGCTTTCCATCTCTTATCATCACCAGCACTCTGCATTGTCAACCTACTCCTGCACATCCCAACTTATCCTTACATCCCTTGCACCCTTAACCATCCCTCTTTCTCTATGTATAGACTCACCATTCTACTATGCATCCCTCACACTCGCTATCACTGTTATGCAATGACAACAACTAACAATGCACAGGGAGGGCCCTTGGTATTGTCACCTCACTCCATCTTTGTCTTTCTCTAAGAATCTAGGCTATGGATTCTCTACATTCACTCCAACATTCTTGCTCAAACTCCACTTGTGTCCCTCATTGCAGGAAAAGAGAGCTCACAATAAGAGGGAGAGGGGGAGGACAGGAGGAGGGCCACCTTTGTTGGCACGCATGACCACTGCTGAGGAGGCTGCTATCGACATCATCAGAGGTGCTGAGGAGCTGGAAGTGGGGGATGGAGAGACAGGCGCAGTAGGGCAAGCTGGTGACAGAATAGATTTGCAACCCTCTCATTTAGACTTCATGAGTGACTGATGTGGCATCTGATGTTCATAGAGATTGAGTTCTGATCATCTGCACAATTCGATGTGCCTGCTACGTTAATATCACATGTCTAACTCATGCCTTTACTCCCCCACAGGACCATCGAGAGCCCCCCTCCCCACTGTCCAGGAGGAATAGCCGGAAGACTCCTCAGAGGAAGCTGCAACCTCTGAGGGCGCAGTGCCAGCAGAATTGAGCGCACCCAGCACCAGCGCAGAGACGCACACCTCGGTGGGTCCTTCGCGAGATAGAGCAGTGTTGTCACCTGGTGTATCACAGCTCACAAGTGAGCATCAGCAGATGGTGGAGACAGGGACAGCAGAGGAGAGTCCTTGTTGGAGGCCACTGGACATTCCTAGCTCTGCTCAACTGCAAGTAGACACTGTTCCTCTGGGGCCATCCAGAAAAAGAGCAGTGCTTTAGCTTCAGGGACAAGTGCAGGAGGCTCTGACAGGGATTGCAACCATGGTAACTGCGAGTGTGCAGAGAATGGAGGAGTCCATCTCAAACATGAGCAATACCGTGGTGCACGCAATGGCGAATGTAGGTGCTGCCATGGAAAGGATGGCAACCTCCATGGAGGACATAAATCGCCAGTCTCAAATGAACATGGTGACTCTTCTAAATAGAAGTGCGGGTAACCCATGAGAGGGATGTTGCTGGTCGACAACAAGGAAGTGTGAGCTCCTCTCCAAGCGCTCACATGACCATGCCACTCCAGAGCCCTCGGTCAGAGCCCCAGATTCCTCACCCAACTGAGATGGCCATCTCAGCCCCTGCACAGCCGCAGGAGGTGCAGACTGTTGCTGAGCCCTTCCAGGCTCCCAAACCCAGAGGGTGTCCGCCAAAGGCATCGAAGCAGGCGCAGCATGGAAGTGAGCAAGGTGCCTCAACATCTGCTGAAGCCACAGTGGAAGCACCACGTAGAAACATGCGCAAGAGAAAGTTAACACACAAATAGTCACAAGGGTAGTCACTTGGGTGTTTCGATCTAATACAAAGTGAAGTTTCTCATCATTATTTCAATTGTAATAAAGAAATGCGACGGCAAAGATTCAAAGAGTTGGCCTCTGTGTGCTCAGAAATGGAAGTTTCACAGTGAGGGGTCAAAGCGCCTTTCATCTGTAATGATGGTGGTGAGAGTGATAGGATTCCACAGTTTATTGTACAGATGCTGTATGGTGTGTGAAGAAGGTCGGACAGACACTCATTTCCATGTGCCAGCCACATGTGTTGGTTGCGTAAATTTACGCGGATCTGGCATCGATTAGTGTATCCCTTGCCTCACGGCCAGCAAAGTGCTTGTGTGCTGGTGGAACTGGCACATCCGCCTCCTCAAGGTCTTCCTCATCTGCCGCCTCCTCTGAGGAGGGGGAGGAGGCTGTGCACTGAGCCACTTGTTCCTCGGGCAGCTGTAAGCCACACTGCTGTGCGATGTTGTGCAGGGCACAGCAGACCACGATGATTCTGGAGACCCTGGCTGGTGCGTACTGAAGGGCTCCGCCAGATCTGTCCAGGCATCTGAATTGCATTTTGAGCAAGCTGATGGTTTGCTCTGTGATGCTTCTGGTGGAAATGTGGCTCACATTGTAGCGCTCCTCAGCTTCATTTGATGGCCTTCTCAATGGTGTCATGAGCCACTTTTTCAGGGGATTGCCCTTGTCTCCAAGTAGCCATCCAGAAAGTTGGGTTGGCGGATTGAACAGCTGAGGCACAGTAGACTGATGCCGGATGAACGAGTCATGGCAACTGCCAGGGAACTTTGCGCACACATGCACAATGTTCTTCCTGTGGTTCACACCAGCTGGACGTTAAGGGAGTGGAAGCCCTTGTGGTTTACAAATACAGCTGGGTTCTGATGGGGTGCCCTATTGGCCACATGTGTGCAGTCTGCACGCCCTGCACCCATGGGAAGCCTGCCATATTTGCAAAGCCAACCACACGCACGGTTATACTTGCTTCATCCGTGGAGAAGTGGATGTAATTGTGCGACTTTGCAAAGAGGGCATCAGTGACCTGAGTGATGCAACTGTGTGCGGCCAACTGGGAGATGCCGCTGATGTCTGCTGCTGATCCCTGGAAGGACCATGAAGCATAGAAGTTGAGTGCGGTGGTGACTTTGACAGCCACTGGTAAGGAGTGTCCACACGCTCCTCTGGGCTCCAGGCTTTGGCGCAGATGTCAGCGACTACCTCTCGCGGAAGTCTCAGAGTCTTTGGCACTGCTACTCATTCATGTTGAGGAAGCTCATCCTCTGCCTGCAAACCCTGTGTTGGGGGTATCGCCTGCAGCACGATGCAGCCCTGCACTGATGCCCTCTGTCCTGTGCAGCATCAGGTGACTGAGGAGAAGGTTGGTGCTCCAGTTGTTGCTGCTGCTGTTGTGCCCGGTTCTGCTTCAGCCACGGCTGCTCTTCCTCTGATTCTGAGGACTGGGATGAGAGGGTATAAATGGTTCCCATTCCACTGGTATATATCTCAGTTGAGGAATAGATGTTTTAAGTGCTCAGTCAATGTGGGGAGAGGATTTTCCAAGGAGGTCACAGTGCATATGGATCTCAGCTTAAACACTTACAAGCTCAATAGACCTGCAAAATGTGTTCCAAAACCTCAAAACATATCTGAAAGTCAGCCATGTTACAGGTCCGCTTTTATGCTGCAGGTGCAGCTGTCAACTATTCAGCTAGTTACTGAACCCGGCACAATCAGCCGGCGTGTCTGTCGTACATGCAACACACTGAAAATGTTGCAAAATGGGAAGAGCCTGTTAAAATCGGATTGTCCAGGCAGTAAACAAGCTGTTAACTGCCTTAAGTAGCTCTCCCATCGTTTGGTGTCGAGTCTGATCTGGATTCGCAGACCCGACACTTTGTAAAGTTTTGTGGAGCCGGGATGGCGGCGGGTTCGCAACCCGCCATCAATCATTTTGATTTTAACTCCTGACCTGCCTCCAAACCCGCCCTCTGAGCGCTGGCAAAATTGCAGCCTCAGTCTCTGGTTCTTTCTCTCTCCTTTTGGCAAAATATCTCAGCATGCCTTGTGGTCTCCCTTTGACAGCATAGCCAAGATAGAGAACCTAGTGTGGAGGAACATGGACATGACGCTATTTGCTAATGTTCAAAAGCCACAGGCTTTTCCTCACATGCAACAGCTATCAGTGCACCCACAATTGTCCGATAAGTTGTCCATTGCATGCAAGGTCTAACCAGCAGCATGGCAACACAAAAGTTTTCATCCCAAGTACAAGAAAAAAACATTTGGCATATCAAGCCCATCTATTCCTCAGGCCATGTGTAATTTGTCCTTAAATGGTCTCTGCCTGCCTATTAAATCTCCTGAGGGAAATACTTTCCCTAAGTGCTCCAAAACTAATCAAGTGGAATGCCAGAATATCTATTTATCTTCATATCTAAACTATTTAGTGTTGCTGGTTGTTTTCCATTTGTAATATTTCCCTGTAGTTAATTAAAAAACAAGAAGCCAGATATAATCAATATTGGACAGTGAATTGGCAAATTACATATTATATTCAACACTGAAAAGATCAACATTTTGGCAGGGAATAGCAAAAACCCATGTCTTGCTCCTAGACATGAATTGTAGAGCGCATTAGAAGACCAATTTTCCAAATGCACACTCCTGGCACAGAGCGTCACCCACTGGGAGCACATATCAGCAGATCACAGGGGCACACCCATCATTTTCCAATATGTACTCTTGGCGGGGCAAGGCTCCATGTTGGGATTGTGCATTTGGAAAATAGGCTCTCAGATGTTATTCTCGTTAGTTTAAAGACGTAACAAGACTTAAAGTATACCTATCTCCGCTCTATTTCACTCAAAGCTCTTTTATTTTAGTTTGACTCACAGGAATGTGATGTTTGTACCTTGGCTTACAGATATAATTCTCCTGCAAATTGAATTAAGCTAATTACGAAATATTAAAGCTCCTTGATATTTCTAAAAAAATGAATTTCATGTCTTCTTTTCTGAAAATGAGTTGTTTTGCTGCATATTTCTGATTTTTGTAGAGGGAGATATCTTTACACTTACTTTATCTCTTTGTATGTTATTAATGCTTACCAAATGTTTATTTTGCCTGCCTATGCCACCAGTTATACTAGTGTAATCTCCATGGGATTGGGGGTATATCCAGGTTATTGTATGCCCCTCAAAGTTTCTAAAATATCCAGTGAGCTCTTGAAAATTTTCATAGATCTCCCAATTGCAGTTTTGCATCCTAATTCCTCTGTTTTGGAGTTAGAAGAGCTACACAATAGGAAAGGGAAAGGAAGTCTGGAATGTGCTTAATTTGTTTTTATCACACTTCTCATTCAGAGGGATTAACACTTTATAGTATTTTGCTGTTAAATCAAAGGTATGTGCATAAAAATACAATAAGGTGTTAATTTCTTTAAATGTGAAGTGTGGAAAAAATAAATTAAGCACAGTCCAGACTGAACTGCCAGTAATTTCTGCAGGAGTTCTTCCGATCTCCCACCATAAAGTTGGTGGGAGAGCAACAGAAACCCCAGACCAATGGTGTAAATGACCATTTATGCTATTTCTCCAGGATTTCCGCTGATCTTCTGTTATGGTGGAAGATCCTTGAGAACCCTCAATTGAAATTCTATCCAAAATCTTTTAAATAAAGTCCCTTAAATGTAAAATTTCCCAATCAGATGGATTAAAACAAGTAGGGTTCAATCCCAACTCAAAACCACTGTGCAGCATACTGTATATTAACAGAAAATCCTGCACCCCTTCCAAAAATAGCTTCTCCATCTCTATACTGAGCAGTGTGTAACAATCAGGCCAAAAGCAACACCGCTGCTGGTGAACTTTTCCAGCCACTGGTAGCAGGTTTCTGTCCACAGATGCATCACAGAGGTAACAGATGTTTTATTGTGTTATGCTAAGATTTTTATCCAGTTCATCATGAAGAAGCAACATTAGCAGGATAGGGAAACATATTTTTTTATCACATTCCTGCTTTCCCAAGAGCATAGGAAGTCATTGAACGTTCATATGGGGCAGAAATTCTGCTGCTGTGCTCCAGTGCCTCAGGCCTGTAGTGGGTGTGAGTAGGATGGAAAATCAAGTGCAGAGGCCCTGTACCTGATGCATGATAAAAACACACTCCCCAGGGTTTTCTATTTGGGCATCACTGGGGGAACAGGAGGCTCATTAGGCCCGCTAATTTTATGCATTTGTGTGCAGGGCTTTTTGAGCCTCGCAATTCCTACTGTGTTGCATCAATGACACAATGTCATCACTCAGCACCTTTAAGACCAGCACAGCACCTGAGGCACACAGCTACCACAGGTCCCTTGTTGGGTCTTGTTAAAGATCTGGTGGTTGCCATTTTCAATTAATTCTATGACCTTGCTTTAGGGCCTTTTTTGGATAGCATTACTTTTGTAGCATTGTTTCTCTGGTTAGGATATTAAAATTTTCTTAACATTTTTGTCACTTTGCTTCTTTTTAAACTCCCATTCAGGGGACATGTACTGTGATTTTCCACCAGCCCCTCTGAATTGTCACAGGCATTGGAGGAGGGCACAGCTAATCCATGCCTCCCCAAGGAACTGGGTCTACAGAGCACACCACAGATATCTGGAAATCGGAGGAGCTGTGTCTTTGTTGGCTATGCTCCTCCAGGAAAGCTGTTGCAGGAGTTTGTTGTCTCCTGCATTCGGACCTCCAAACCTCTTCTACTACTGGGACTGAAAGTCCCAACTGTCTAGAACTTCAGTGCCACAGGCTCTTTTCGGGCTGCTTTGGGTGACTCACTCAGTATGCAACGTATTGCTGCATACAGCAGGTTTTCCAGGGCTAACGACTTCATAACTTTCCTAAAGACAAGTAACATCAACAGGAGAGGACTCTGCACTTTTTTTTTAGAATAGCAAGGTTCCCTAAAATGCAAGACATTATTTGGCCATATGGGCTCCTTGCAACAATGCCGTCGCATTTGTGAACTGGAAGGGATTCCATTCCATTGCCATGCAGGTTGTATGTGACCACCAGAATTACATCATGCAGGGGGATACCAGATACCCTGGAAGCTGCCACAATTCATTTGTTCAATGACAGTGTACAGTCACACCGTTATCTCAAGGCTGTTCCGCTATAGATGAATGGATCCTGAGTGACCGTAAGTGGCACCAGTGCCAACATCTAGTCCAAATAATCACTGTGCTGCTCCAGTGCACAAGCTGCATTATATGGCAAGCAGCTGGCGTAAATGAAAGCTGGGAGCCTGATGTGCCCTCTGTTATGTCTGACATTGGTGATAGGTACTCGATTGCCTTGGCCTGAGCACATGGAGTTTGATAGTGCTGTTATCATTGTATTGTGTATAGGTATTCGATTGCTTTTGCCTGGGAGTGTGTGTGTGGAGCAGCCATTAAAAAGCAACATGAACTGAACTCTGCTTATGGCCTCTGGATTATCTTTGCAAACGCAACACCCTGTGCAGAGCTTGTGTCGGATTTCCAGCTCTGCCTTTGCTTGCTGCCCATGGTGCGACATAATGAATGCCTCAAACACACTGTAGGCCACCGCATACTGTTTTCTGGAAAGTAGGTATCCCGATACATTCCAACACATCAGACGATTGCCATCATATTATCGCCCGACACCAGCCACCCACCACCCCCCCGCCCCCCCCAAACCCCGAGTCCACACCTTCTTGTTAATATGATGAGGATCTGTGTAAATGAAACTTCAGTAGGTTTTATTAGTGGTGTTTATCTGAAACTGAATTTGTGGAACTCAGATCAAATCTAGCAGGTTCAACATTGTAGGTGGTGGCGGGTGTGGCGCATGCGCCCAGTCAGTTATGCCTCTGACTGTTGGTGAGCGGTTCGAATCGCTCCCACGCCCCTGGGTTCTAGACACCGGACTTAGGTACAGGCGGCGATACAGAAAAACTCGAGTAGACAAGTGGTTTGGATGTGAGAAAAAACAGGATTTTATTAAAACAGAGAATAAAACAGTCTTATGAGAAGCTACTAGTATAAAAATACAGGCAAATTACAAAATAACTATATACTTATACAGGGAATGGGGAACACATGGCACATCGAGGGAAAAACAATTACTTTAACAATCCCCTTATCCTTATCCCACCCCTATACCTAACTAGATTAAGCTATGAGGGGCCAGAATTCATGCTCACCAATCCAAAGCAAAGCCAACTGTTAACAAAATGTAGGTTTTCAGGTTTGGTTCTCTGTCCTCTTAGGTACCCCGTCACCACGTGGTCTTCAGCGGCGCGGTGCTGGAGCTGCTGCTGTGACACACCTTCTTCTCCTCCGCTGCCGTCGTCGACTCATCGCGATGGGTTCTCCTCTTCTTCTCCCTCGGGCGGTCGTCGGCGGTAACGTTACGTCAATGAGACGATTAGCAGTTTTTACTGCTTAGATATTACTACCCATCCTTAGAACGCCAGCATATTCGTCATGGCATGGACACCTGCGTTTATTCGCAATGTTAAACGAGAGGCTTGCCCCCAAGCACCAGCTTAATTGTAGGGTTCGCCCAACCAACTTAGTCTCACTGTCCTCAGATACTTTCTTCCCCGAGCATCAGCTTATAACTCGGTGCTCGGGTTTTAATTAATACGTCTTCTGCTGCCCTTCTCTGCTCTTTGTCAGGTCTACCTTACTCTTCGTCTCGATTTGTCTTGTCTCGTTCGGTTACTATACAAGCCCTGGGCTGCCTACTCAGTTTCGTCTCGCCCCCTTTTTGCGGCCTGGGCATCCCGGATGACTATGGACTCGGGTCTCGTTCCCCTCCCCTGCAATTGGTATGGTGTTCTTAGCTGTTGAAACTCTGCTACGAGGAGCGAGGAGAGAACCCGCCATGAGGCCAGGGCACGAGTACGGGCAGCCCAAGAGGCCAGAGCCACGAGAGCAGGAGCAAGGGCAAGAGCAAGAGAGCAAGAGCCAGAGATTGCTACCCGGGGCCTGCAGTTATACTCCTTTCGATAGCCCCTTATCTGCGCGCCAAATCAGGTTAGTTCATTGTTTCAATTTTGGCGGGCTGTTTTAAATAATTATAGCAATCTAAACTAACTGTTTTTTAGATGGCTGTTTATCGCACCTAATGGCCTGATGCCCGAGCTGTATTGTTATTAATGCATTCTAATCAGCCCGTACAGCTTGACAGCTCCCATAAGCTGTTTCCGATTATTTATGCAGACAACTTGATGGCCTCAAGTATAGGCCTAACTGGTTCTGATCTGTCTACGATCTGGCTTAATGCATATTCAATGTTTGCTGTCTGTTTTCCAAAATACAAAGTCCTTTTTCACAGAAACTGCATTTTAGGTTTCAATTTCCCCAAAAGCTGCTTGTGCTGCCACAGAGTCCAAGCTTTTAAAATCTTGCAGGCTTTTGGTCACGAGGTGCGGACGCCATCTTTGGGTACCCTTTTTAAAAATGTCCATGCAGGGTCCCCTTTATTAATAACCTTGGGGGAATGAATGTGGGAATTTTGCGAATCTTACACATTGCATTTTCATCCCCTTCTCCCCATGTATTGGATGATCTATTTAAATCATGTGTATGAGTAAGTCAAGTATGGAGTGATTTGTTTGACTGAACACTCCATATTATCCACAAATTTTATTTAAAGTCACAAAGAACAGTGTGTCGAGTTACCTGTGTAACATAACAACCATACATGGCAAGTTCTGATCTCAGCTATGCTGTTACAAAAGGTATCAACTGGTTGCCAGGTGATCTCTTACAGAGGGGGAGAAAGTGAAAACTGAGGGACAATTCACGCTGAACTCCTCATGGCCAGCTCAATTGTCGCACAGGTGGTTTAGAGAAGATCACCTGCTCGCTTTCTTGGCCAGGGAATGGTGTTAAAAAAAAGGACTTGCATTTATATAGTGCCTTTCACGACTACCGGACATCTCAAAGCGCTTTACAGCCAATTAAGTACTTTTGAAGTGGAGTCACTGTTGTAATGTGGGAAACGCAGCAGCCAATTTGCACACAGCAAGCTCCCACAAACAGCAATGTGATAATGACCAGATAATCTGTTTTTGTTATGTTGGTTGAGGGATAAGTATTGGCCAGGACACTGGGGATAACTCCCCTGCTCTTCTTCGAAATAGTGCCATGGGATCTTTTACATCCACCTGAGAGAGCAGACGGGGCCTCGGTTTAACGTCTCATCCAAAAGACGGTACCTCCAACAGTGCAGCACTCTGTCAGCACTGCACTTGAGTGTCAGCCTAGATTTATGCGTTCAAGTCCCTGGAGAGAGGACTTGAACCCACAACCTTCTGATCCTAGAGGCAAGTGTGCTACCCACTGAGCCACAGCTGACACTAAAGGATCTTGCTTACTTAAAGAAAAGTAAAGAAAAAAATGAGGTAATTAAATAAGTTGGATACAGTCCATTGCAGCGCAAATTAGACATGGCCCATTGAAAGAAATGGACTTAATGCGTAAACTGGAGAAAGAGAAAATTGCATTTCTGGAAATCTGAAATAAAAACAGAAAATGCTGAAAATGCACAGCTGGTCTCTAAGCATCTGTAAAGAGAAAAGACAGATAACAATTTGAGCATAACCCAAAAGAAAGGTAATATCTTGGGTGTCAGAACTAATGCAAAGTCTACACCATAAACATTAGCCTGTCTTTTTTCTTCTCAGACCAGCATTTTCTGTTTTATCGGTCTTTTCTTCTTCCATATTTTCTTGCGCTCTATTTAAAAAATTGGAAAAGATAAAAAATGACCAAAGTAAAATAAAACAAAACCCAATTGAAGGTCAAAATAAACATTCTCTGGTTTAAAACTAAATCTCTTTAGAATTTAAGCTGCCGTTTACAGGATTCTACAATTAAACTAATCTAGCTAAGAGTCAACAGAAAGCACATTCAGGCAAAACCCACAACTGACAAACAGGATGATTTTCAGCTTTGCTGTATAAGAATGGTTAGATTTTTAATGAACTGAGCTACTGGAAAACAACTTGCTGACATTTTGGAATTTAATTTTCAGAATTCCGTCAGCATCAAAACTGTATGTTCTCTTCTAAAGTTTAAAATGATTAACTTCTCAAACAACAATCCAGATGGAAACTGAATTTCACACTACATATCACTTGAAAGCATCCTATTAAAACATACAATGATACAGTACAACATTTATATTGCACCTACTTGAATCCTGAAACAATGGACAGAAAGAAAAAAAGAAAACTTGCATTTATATAGCGCTTTTCACAGCCACCAAACGTCCCAAATTACTTTACAGCCAATGAAGTACTTTTCTTTTTGAAGTGTAGTCACTGTTGTAATGTAGGAAACACGGCAGCCAATTTGTGCACAGCAAGCTCCCAGGAACAGCAATGTGATAATGACCAGATAATCTGTTTTAGTGATGTTGATTGAGGGATAAATATTGGCCAGGAGACCAGGGATAACTCCCCTGTCTTCTTCGAAATAGTGCCATGTGATCTTTTATGTCCACCTGAGAGGGCAGATGGGGCCTTGGTTTAATGTTTCATTCGAAAAACAGCACCTCCAACAGAGCAGCACTTCCTCAGCACTGCACTGGAGTGTCAGCCTAGATTTTTGTGTTCAAGTCTCTGGAGTGGAACTTGAACCCACAACTGACAAACAGGATGATTTTCAGCTTTGCTGTATAAGAATGGTTAGATTTTTAATGAATCGAGCTACTGGAAAACAACTTGCTGACATTTTGGAATTTAATTTTCAGAATTCCATCAGCATCAAAACTATATGTTCTCTTCTAAAGTTTAAAATGATTCACTTCTCAAACAACAATCCAGATGAAAACTGAATTTCACACTACATATCACTTGAAAGCATCCTATTAAAACAATAAACGGTCTTTTGAAAAACTAACATCTTTTTCTGTAAATGTGGACCTAAAATATTTTTATTTTTGAAATATTGTACATTCATTTCAGTGGATCCATATTTTGTTTTTGCAAAGTGTGTCTCCCTAAATAAGGCACTGTTCTTACCAGATTTTACAAATCAAACTAAGAGGCCAGATTATGCAGTATGCTTCAGACATTATTTCCAATAATGGTATAATTGAAGTCCATATCATAAGAACATAAGAAATAGGATCAAGAGTAGGCTATACGGCTCCTCGAGCCAGCTCCGCCATTCAATAAGATCATGGCTGATCATTGACCTCAACTCCACTTTCACGCCTGATCTCCATATCCCTTGTGAAAGATTTGGATCACAGGTCACACACAGATTACCCAAAGGGTCTTAGGAGTTGTAAGGCTTTAAGCATAATCAGATACTACTACATGCGATTGAAAGAGGTACAGCAGACATAAAACCCGTGACAGATGAGGGCGATGGAATGGAATGAAACGACCAGATGGATGGACGGACGGCAAAGCAGTACGGTGGTCTCGGATTGGGTGGATTCCTGCAGTCGGCGGCAGCGGTTACTTCCGTTAGGTCGTCCCTTGAGCTGTTGGAGGTGTTAGGCCATCAGCCAGCATTGATCCACTTCAGGGGTTAAACTTGACCAAGGTGTTAGGCCGTAGCCACCTCAGGGAAGCCTTCGCCTCTAACTGCCTGTTTTCCTCTTTCGGTCGCCTATTTTTATACCTTATTTCGATGGGCTGGTGGATACCTACTGTCAATCATTTTTACCCATCCCTTTGTCCAATTACAAGGGAGAGGCTACCTATGATAGCCCCCTCCCAGCCTTATAAGGTCATTTTCCTCCTTATCTCTGTTCTAAAGGTCTTGTTGCCCTCTCGTAGAGAGCTTTTTTATCCTACAGCTCCTTGCTGCATCCCTTATCAGGTCTAGCTATGCCCACTCGAAGGCCTGTTTTTGTGTTCTGACCTCGTAATTCAGCTCTCTGTACAACTCTTTTTCTGACATGACTGGAATCTTTCTGTGTCATCAACTTCGGCAAACTGCTGATCTAGGGAACCCGTAACAGACTATTATTTCTTTCAATCCATAATTTCTTACACTTGATTCCCCATGAGTCCAAAAATCTATCTATCCCAGTTAGGACAGATAGTATTACCCTCCAAAACATTAAAGAAATTGAATAAAAACTGCGTAGGTACTCCAAAAATGTGATTAAACATGCTGGCCTAGAAATTCAGTTGCGTTTGCGCCCACTTAGGGGCGAAAGAGTGGGTTGCGCCGGAAGTTTTTTAGTGCCCGAAATTAAGTTGGGCCCTAACATCGGCGTTAGCCGGTAGCGCTGCGCCAGCACCGATGACGTCATCGGTGTGCGCAGCGCCCCGGTTCCAACGCGATTCTGTTCCGAGGCCAAATTCAGTTGCGGCCGCCTCACCCGCAGCGGCCGCAAACAACGTTTGGAAAACGGGGCCTTGCAGCTCCGAGAGGCCGGCGCATAAAGGTGGAGGGGCGGCCGGCCGCTTTCCCGGCGGCCGCATGGCCGCACCTCCCTCCCCGGACTCCTGCACCACCGCCCCCCCGGCATTGCTGTCTGACTCCCGTGAGCCCGGCACTTCTCCGTGGTGCCGGGCTCATTTGCCGGGGGAATCCAGCGGCGATCTCACGGCTGCAGGCAGCTCCTCCTTAAGAGAAGGAGGAGGCCTGCAGTACCCCAGCCTGCCACACCGCATCGGGTGGCGCAGCGGCAGCTGGACGCCTGAAATAGACTTTCATCGCCCCAAGCGAGGCGGCCAAACCCTGCAGTAGCGCCCGCCTCCGTCTTGGCCCGTCGCAACTGAATTTCAGGCGGGCGCTGCGGGAATCCGGGCGAGCGCTAAATTTCGGGCGCTGAAGACCTGGCGGGGCCTTACTGAATTTCTAGGCCGCTGAGTGGGTGAAACTGATGCAAAAATTACAGTTTCACCACACAATTTAGACATAGTATTTGCACTAATTAAAGCATTGAAACTCTTATGTGTGTGCATAATGAAATTATTTTGCTGGTGACTAAGGTGTTAATTGTTCCTTAACATATTTTGCTTTTGCATGTGTATTTAAGTTACTCCTACTTGCATGGTATGTTGCAATATAAATATTCATAATTCATCATTTTGTGATAGAAGAGAATCGTTTCACCAAGTAATTTTATTGAGTTGAATTTCTGTGAAATTATAATAATCTTACAAAAGCATTTTAGAAAAGCATGTTAGGTTAATGTGTGTTTTTTTTGGAGAAGGGTTTAGGGAACTTTTACAGTTTCAGTTGTCAA
The DNA here is from genome assembly GCF_052327205.1 of Somniosus microcephalus. NCBI lineage: Eukaryota > Metazoa > Chordata > Chondrichthyes > Squaliformes > Somniosidae > Somniosus > Somniosus microcephalus. The sequence continues at coordinate 96,008,317 of NC_140995.1, read as the reverse complement.
TTTTTCATTTTCACAATTTAAACCTAAGCTATCTTATATCCATTCAAGTGAAATTTAATCTGCCTTTAGCATATTTCAGATACTAAAGAAACATTAATTGTATGAGGTTATTCCCTAAAGGTTTTGGAGACAGAATTCCAACATATTTGTAAAACAGTTTTTACAACATCTTCGTACCAATGTAGTGAAATCATATTTATTCCAAGCAAATTGCAATAAAAACAAAGAACTTTCCACTGGAAAGAGGAGCAAAAGGACAAACAGCAGCATGATGTTTAACACTGGTACAAATTGATACATTTGCACTTTCCCACTTTCAATGTGGGAAATATTCCAAGTCAATAGATGCAGGTGAATTAGAATTACAACAAATTGAACGTGTAAATATGGGACAAATCATTCACTCCAAGCACATGGCACCACCAGGACATGAGTGTAAATACAAACCACAGAAAGTTCAACTTATGGTTTCTCTACTTGGTTTCTAGGGCCAAATCTCCACTTTACTGTGTAGGCAATACTTTGGAAGGCTAATTAAGACATGCCAGCAGTACATATCACAAAACTGCACACTCCCAGCCTACGATGTTAAGTCCATTAAAATTAACATGAAAAATTGCAGGCTGGAGTGAGCAACTTTGTTCCTGGTTCATGTCAGGAGCAGCACTGGAGAATTGTTACCCCATTGTTGCAGGAAGCAAATTATTCATAGCCGACCCAACTTTAAGAGACTCTTCCAACAGTACAGATCCTCCTTTGGACACAAAAAACAGGTAACCGCCTCACTTGTCCGATTCGTAGCATGACAAATTTTCTGAGTTGCGACTTTGGGTGGGCAAAAGGAGCAGAACTGCAAGAAAGTGAAACTCCAATTTAAATACCAGGATTATTCAAATAAGATCCTGTAGTGTATGTACTATGCAGAGGGAGCTATATTCTGCAGCCCCTGTATACTGCAGTACCAGTAGTGACCACCCCGGTATATAAGCCTGTGTAGTAACTTTGCATAGTTAGTTCCCGTTTGTCTCCATTCAGTGACGACCTGTTATAACCTGCAGTCCGTGTCTCAATTACACACGGACATAATACTGGCGACGAGCAGATCCGAACTTACCTACAGTCTGCACCACCTCATGGGGATCCATCCATGAAGCGAAGTTGTCAGAGGTCGAGGCCAGAAGGAAGAAAGAAACAGAAGAAACGGGCGTCGACCGTGGGCATCCGCCTCTGATTCATCGGAGTGAAAGATTTGCAGGAGAGGCTGTCGAGAGTGGGGCTTGGTTATCCTGTCGATGGTGTTCCAGCTAATCGGGCTGGTGGCAGGTAGTACACTGATCCTTCCTGGGCTGCGGCGGGCTAGAGCTCGATCGGGTGGCTTTTCAACAGGGCCGAGCAGCGTTGTCGGGAAGAGGAGAGAGAGAGAGAGGGTGGAGCACACAGGGCGCGGCCGGTGCTACGAAGCCGGGCAGCGTACAGACCCGAGAAGAGGGAGGAAAGTGTCCCACAGGGTTGCTCCGACGACGGGGAAATAAAAGAAATTAGAAGCGCAGAAAGCCGCGAGGAGCTGCAGTTTGCCACGGGAACCGCGGAGAGCGGCGTTAGCAGCAGCGTGGGGGGAAGTGCGCGAAGACCATAGGGCGCTAGCAGCAGCGGAGAAGACGGAAGTCGCGGGAGGCGCCATTTTGTTAAATCGGGGAAGAAGGCAAAGCACGGTAGGCGCCATCTTAGATTTCCAAGATGCCGAAGACTGGCAATATCACTGCCTTCGATAATGCAATAGAAGACTGGACCACGTATGTGGAAAGAGTCGAAGTATATTGCGAGGCAAACGAAGTAGCCGAAGAGAAAAAGGCATCGGTACTACTAAACTTAATGGGCGCAAGAACGTACGGCCTATTGCGGAACCTGATTACTCCAGCCAAACCGATGGCGAAGAGTTTTAACGAAATTTTTGATATCCTACAGGAACACCTAAATCCTACACCGCTGCTGATAGCAGAAAGATTTAAATTCCACAGGAGAAAGCAGCATAAAGATGAGAGCAATGCTGATTACCTTACGGAACTATGCAAGCTATCAAAGCACTGCCAGTTCGGAGCAGGACTGGCAGATACCCTACGGGACAAATTTGTCTGTGGACTCCTGAGTGAAGGAACCCAGAAGAGGTTACTCTCAGAGAAAGAGCTGATGCTAGATAAGGCTTTCAGCGTGACAGTATCATACGAAGCAGCAGCAAGGGGAGCTGCGGAAATACAGCAAAAGCCACAGGAATACGGCACCCACGAAATGACACGGGGATTTGAAAAATGTTATCGCTGCGGCAGAACAACCCATGACCAGAAGGACTGCTGGTCCAAGGACAAAATATGCAGGCAATGCGGAAAGATGGGACACATTGCACGAGTTTGCAGGTCTGGGAAGAAGACTAACAACAACAAAAAGGCTACTAAGGAACAGTACAGGAAAGTACAAAAGATGACGGACAGCAGTTCCGAAGACCAGATGAGCGATGGTGAATCCGGAAACAAGAGACTAAGCTGTCTCAAACTTCACAACGTAATCGCAAAAGAGGAGCACCGAACCATTTGGGTCACCCTCACGATAGCAGGGTCCCAAGTCAAAATGGAATTGGATACAGGATCAGCCCTCAACGTCATGAATCGACGAGACTACGAGCGGCTATTCTCACACATACCCTTGAAAGAGACATCCATTGTCTTGAAGACGTGTACGGGGCAAAAAGTATACCCCAGAAGGAAAATAAAGGTGCCTGTCGAACACAACGGCAAGGAAATACAGAAATTGTATCTGTACATACTGCAAGATGGTGGATCACCATTATTGGGACGTGAATGGATCAGAGAGATAAGTTTAGACTGGCACTCCATTCAGGCACTGACGGTGGCTGGTAAAAAGGATGACGACGTCACACCTGGACGATTGTCAAAAATCTTAGCTAACGCCAAAGAGGTATTTCAACAAGAACTGGGAACTCTTAAAGGCGTAACCACCTCGATAAAAATAGAAGAGAATGCAATTCCCAAGTTTTTCAAAGCAAGACCGGTACCATATGCAATTCGCCCAGCCATCGAGGCAGAGCTGGAGAATCTGGAGAATGCAGGCGTGTTATCTAAGGTAGACTGGAGCGAGTGGGCAACACCCATCGTTCCTGTCATGAAGAAAACATTAAACAATACGTCTGAGGAGCCAAGGAAGGTTCGCATCTGTGGGGAATTCAAGGTGACGGTGAACCCAGTCCTTCACACAGTACAATATCCTCTCCCGAGGATAGAAGATATTTTCGCCTCGCTATCTGGAGGGAAGCGTTTTACAAAAATTGACCTAGCACAAGCATATTTGCAGATGGAGGTTGAAGAATCCTCTAGGAAGTATCTCACGATAAACACTCACAAAGGTCTTTACCAGTATAATCGACTGGTATTCGGAGTAGCATCAGCTCCGGCGATATGGCAAAGAGCGATGGAACAAGTCATGCAAGGGATTCTGGGGGCTCAGTGTTACTTGGATGACATCCTAGTGACAGGTGAAGGTGACAGTGAACACCTTGCCAATCTAGAGCAGGTGCTCACTAGACTAAGAGAACATGGGCTACGAGCCAATCGCCTCAAATGCGAGTTTTTTAAGAAACAGATATCGTATTGTGGCCACGTGATTGATGAAGAGGGGTTACATAAGTCCCCTGACAAAATTGAAGCGGTAGTTAAGGCTCCAGCTCTTGAAAATGTATCGCAACTGAGGTCATTCCTCGGATTGATGAATTACTACCATAAGTTTTTGCCGAATTTGTCCACAATTCTGCACCCACTGAATTCCCTACTACAAACTGGAGTAGCATGGAAATGGAGCGATGAATGTAAGCGGGCCTTTCAGAAGAGTAAAGACCTAATCACTTCAAGAGAAGTATTGGCTCACTACAACCCATCACTACCGATAAGACTGGCGTGTGATGCGTCTCCCCACGGAATTGGAGCGGTACTGTCACATAAATTCATTGATGGTTCAGAGAGGCCGATAGCTTTTGCGTCACGCTCGTTAACTTCAGCCGAGCGTAACTACGCCCAGATTGACAGAGAGGCCCTCAGCCTGGTGTGGGGGGTGAAGAAGTTCAATCACTACCTGCACGGTCAGAAATTTACTCTACTAACTGATCATCAACCTCTTGTATCCATTTTCAACCCTCAGAAGGGCGTCCCGATAATGACAGCACAACGGTTACAGAGGTGGTCCCTTTTCCTAGGGGCACACCAATATGACATCGAGTACAAAGGAACTAAACAGCATGGGAATGCTGATGGATTGTCACGCCTACCGTTGCCGACGGTGGAAGAAGCACCTGCAGTGGATCCAGTGGAGATATTCCACTCGACCATAGTCGAATGTCTACCTGTGACGAATGCAAACATAGAAAAGGAAACACGAAATGACCCGACACTCTCCTGGGTCTATGATTTAACGGTGAAGGGATGGCCAGCACATGGCGAACCACTGTTGCCAGCATTCTCGCCGAGAAGAGAGCAGCTGTCAGTGTGCAGAGGAACCTTAATGTGTGGATCCAGAGTAGTAATTCCACCCAAATTGCAGGATAGAGTGCTCAATGAGCTTCATGAGGGTCATCTGGGAGTGGTAAAAATGAAGAACTTAGCCAGAGCGTTTGTGTGGTGGCCGGGAATCGATAGAGAAATCAAAGAGATGACCAAGAGCTGTACAGGATGCCAGAAGGTCCAAAACGCCCCACCACAAGCCCCTCTACATCCATGGAAGTGGCCCTCATCTCCATGGCAAAGGGTGCACATTGATTTTGCTTGTCCATTTATGGACTCGATGTTTTTAATTGCGGTGGATGCACATTCAAAGTGGCCAGAGGTAATAAAAATGTCCTCAACCACCACAGAAAAAACTATCACAGGCTTACGAACCATATTCGCCAGAAATGGGCTGCCTGAACAGATTTGCTCCGACAATGGACCACAGTTTGTGTCTGAAGAGTTCCGGAGGTTCTTAAAGAACAATGGTGTTAAGCATTACACATCTGCCCCATATCATCCAGCCACCAATGGATTGGCTGAGAGGTTCGTTCAAACATTCAAGAAGGCTATCAAGGCAATGTGTAATGAAGACATACCCCTACAACACAAGGTGGATAACTTCTTGTTTGCCTACCGGAATGCGACACATGCGGTTACCAACCAAACTCCAGCCATGATGTTCTTCAACCGAAGACTACGATGCCGCTTGGATTTGGTTAAGCCAAACATCAGAAGAGATGTGGAGAACAGGCAGTTTCAGAATATGAATGAAAGGCCGACCAGGAGTTTTAAGATAGGTGAACCAGTTTTGGCCCGGGACTACCGCACAGAGAAATGGCAGCCAGGAACGATCTGTACACGGCAAGGACCTCTAATGTATACTGTGGACGTTGGAGAGAGCATTGTAAGACACCATGCTGACCAGATTCTAGAGTCACTGGAAAACGTCAATTCCACACCACGATCCGATACACCTGGTGATGAAACCGAAATACCAATTGCATCTACCTCAGAATCGGGAATATTGGAAGCAGACGAACCCAACAACGACGTTGATTCCGAATCAACTCTGCCAGAAGAACCTGATACCCCAAAGAGGCGTTATCCAGACAGAATCAGGAAGCCTCCTCAAAGACTGAACTTATAATTGCTTAACTTCAGCTAATGTATATGACAACTGTAATTGTAAATATGTTATTTAATTATTAATCGAATGTTATGTACTGTTTAGCTAAAAGGGGAGGAATTGTAGTGTATGTACTTTGCAGAGGGAACTATATTCTGCAGCCCCTGTATACTGCAGTACCAGTAGTGACCACCCCTGTATATAAGCCTGTGTAGTAACTTTGCATCGTTAGTTCCCATTTGTCTCCACTCAGTAAAGACCTGTTATAACCAACTCCTGCAGTCCGTGTCTCAATTACACACGGACATAATAGATCCCACACTGAATTTCACGACTTGGACAAAGCTCTGCCCCCAGCACACACCTCGTCAATGTAGAATTAGCACATAACAGCTCCAGGGACCTGGCCTGATTTAGCCTAATCCTTAAAGCAAGGTTGCTGTTGTTTGAGTTGTGAGTGAACTGCAGGTTTTTTTTTAGCAGTAAGCATTTATCCACTACCGCATTTAACATATTGCACAGGTTTTTGTCCTGGGCATTCCTGCTTTCATCTTCCAAAATTTGATCGACTCTGGAACTGTACCCATGGATTGGCAGGTAGCTAATGTTACCCCACAGTTCAAAAAAGGTGGTGGAGAGAAAACGGGGATAACAGACCGCTAAGCCTGACATCGGTAGTGGGGAAAATGCTAGAGTCCATTATAAAAGATGTAATAGCAGAGCACTTGGAAAACAGTGACTGGATCGGACAAAGTAAACATGGATTTACAAAAGGTATAAATCATGCTTGACTAATCTACTGGAAATTTTTGAGGATGTAACTGGTAAAATAGATAAGGGAGAACCAGTGGATGTGCTGTATTTGGACTTTCAAAAGGCTTTCGATAAGGTCCCGCATAAGAGAGTAGCGTGTAAAGTTAAGGCACATGGGATTGGGGGCAAGGTATTGACTTGGATAGAGAACTGTTTGGCAGACAGAAAGCAAAGAGTTGGAATAAATGGGTCTTTTTCTGAGTGGCAGGCAATGACTAGTGGGGTACCGCAGGGATCGGTCCTTGGACCCCAGCTATTCACAATATATATTAATGATCTGGACGAGGGAACTAGATGCAATATCTCCAAGTTTGCAGACGACACAAAGCTGGGTGGGCGTGTGTGCTGTGAGGAGGATGCCGAGAAACTCCAGGATGATTTGGACAGGTTGGGTGATTGGGCAGAAGCATGGCAGATGCAATATAACGTGGATAAATGCGAGGTTATCCACTTTGGTGTCAAAAACAGGAAGGCAGATTATTATCTGAATGGCAATAGATTGGGAGAAGGGGAAGTGCAACGAGACCTGGGCGTCCTTGTTCACCAGTCGCTGAAGGTAAGCATGCAGGTGCAGCAGGTGGTTAAGAAGGCAAATGGTATGTTGGCCTTCGTAGCGAGAGGGTTTGAGTACAGGAGCAAGGATGTCTTGCTGCAGTTGTACAGGGCCTTGGTGAGACCACATCTTGAGTATTGTGTGCAGTTTTGGTCGCCTTATCTGAGGAAGGATGTTCTTGCCATGGAAGGAGTGCAGCGAAGGTTCACCAGGCTGATACCTGGTATGGCAGGAATGACGTATGAGGAGAGATTGGGTCAATTGGGCTTGTACTCGCTGGAGTTTAGAAGAATGAGAGGGGATCTCATTGAAACTTATAAAATTCTAACAGGACTAGACAGACTAGATGCAGGAAGGATGTTCCCGATGATCAAGGAGCCCAGAACCAGGGGTCACAGGCTAAGGATAAGGGGTAAGCCATTTAGGACAGAGATGAGGAGGATTTTCTTCACCCAGAGAGTGGTGAACCTGTGGAATTCTCTACCAAAGAAGGTAGTAGGGGCCAATTCATTAAATATATTCAAGAAGGAGTTGGATATATTTCTTAAGGCTAAAGGGATCAAGCAATATGGAGAGAAGGCAGGGACAGGGTACTGAATTTGGATAATCAGCCATGATCTCATTGAATGGCGGAGCAGGCTCGAGGGGCCGAATGGCTTACTCCTGCTCCTATCTTCTATGTTTCTATGTTTCTATGCTTTTTGCAAAAGCCTTCACTTTGCCAGACAATACTTTCCTGCAGTTTTGGAAACTGCATAAACATTAACAATTGCATCTAACAAAGTTGGGGGGAATTGGAATTCATTTAGATTGAGCTTGATCAATTTGATGCAGAATACAATTTCATGAGGGGACAAAATCAAGTTTGGTTCAAAAACATTTTGCCAGTATATTGATTCCTGTCAATACGCAAGGACCTGTATTTATAGTACACAATACTCCTATCTGGGAATGTCACAGGAGACCTATCTTTGTCACCTCTGATTCACTACAATAGCAGTTCAAGCAAAGCAATCTGACATGTGCCAGCTCACAGACAATATTAGAATAGGTATTCCTTTAGCTGTGAAGGTCAAAGTGGCATTAAGCTTCTATGCAACAGGATGCTTCTAGGCCGTTACAGAAGGCATCTGACATCAAGGGGTCGATTTTATCTCAGGTGCGGGGAATTGGCGGGTTCCCCGAATTTAGTGATTCCCAGATGATTCTAAATGGGTCTATGAGATTGATACAATTTTAACTCAATTGGCCAATTGATTTCCAGCGTGTGGGAAGCCTTGGCAATTGAGTATTTCCAGTCAAAAAGTCGCAGAATATGACGTCATCATTGCTGCTGCTTTTAAGGTCCACAGCAAACCTTGCTTCCTCTACAGGCTCCCAAACTTCACCGTTAAGTTGGCACAGGAGCCTGCAGGAGCAACGGCCAGCGGGAGGGCTAGATCTGCCCCCAAATTTGATGAGGCTTCACTCCAGGCATTACTGGATGGTGCTAGGGCCCACAGGGATGTCCTGTTCCCTTCTTCAGGGAGGAAGAGGCCTCCCGGTCAGACCAAGGCTGTGTGGCTACAGGTGGCAGGTCAAGTCAACTGCTTGGGGCTCACATAAAGAACGTGGTTGCAGTGCAGGAAAAGATTCCATGACCTTCTTCGCACTGGAAAAGTAAGTAATGTATGATGTTTCCATCACCCTCAATCTGATCTCCATTGCCTTTCCTCACCAGCACTCAGCTTTAGCAATCTCTTCCTGCACATCCCACTTGGCACTCACATCCATGCATCCTCAGCCATTCCCTCTCTCTCTATGCTCACATTCACAGAACTATGCCACCATACAGCCCTCACACTCCCTCTCACTCTGATGCTTTGAACACAACTGACAACACACAGGGAGGGCCCTTGGTCTTGCAACCTCACTCCATCTTTGTCTCCTTCAAAGTATCTATGCTATGCAATCTCTGCACTCAATCCTTCATTCTCATTCAACCTCCACTTGTCTCCCTCATTGCAGGAAAAGAGAGCTCACAACAGGAGAGAGCGAGCCAGGACAGGAGGAGGTCCGCCCTCATTAGCCTAGCTCACCCCCTGGGAGGAAGGCGTCCTGGAGATTGCCGGAGCTGGTCGAGATGTGGACGTTGGGGTAGGACAGACAGGAGCATCCCCGCAAGCTGGTGACAGAATAGTTTTCCATCTCTCTCATTGGCATTGCATGAGTCGCTGATAATGATTCTGAAGCTATATCATATGGACTTATGATCATCTGCAAAATGCAATGTGCATGTAACCTTGGCATCACATCGCTAACTTTTTCCTTGACTCCCCAACAGGACCATCGAGAACCCCCGTCCGCACTGTGCAGGAGGAAGAGCCTGACCCTCCAGACTCCTCAGAGGACGCTGGAACCTCTGAGGGTGCAGCGTCAGCAGAAATAAGCGCACCCAGCACCAGCGCAGACACTCACACCTTGGTGGGACCTTCAGGACATAGAGTAGAGTTGTCACCTGCTGTATCACAGCTCACAAGTGAGCATCAGCAGATTGTGGAGACAGGGACACCCTCGTCGGAGGGCGCAGGACTCTGCCAGCTTGGCTCAGCTGCATGTCGACCCTCTGCCTCTGGGTGCATCTGTAAGATCAGAGGTGATGGAACTCCAGGCACAGATGCAGGAGTCTCTGGCAGGTTTTGTCTCTAGGGCCGCTGCGAGTGTGGAGCGAATGGAGGAGTCCATAGCGAACATGAGCAGAACCTTTGTGGAGTCATTGGCGCATGAACGCATCAACACGGAAAGGATGGCTACCTACGTGGAAATGATTGCTGCCTCCGTGGTAAGGCTGGCTACCATAGAGGAGAGGATGGCTACGGTAGAGGAGAGGAAGGCTACGGCCATGGAGGAGGTTAGTCGCCAGGGTATGGAAAACATGGTGACTGTTCAGAATAGAATGACATCTCTTGAGGAGCAATGGGCATCTATTGATCAGAGAAACCAGACCTTCATGGAAGTCCTTCTGAGTAGGACTGCCATTGTGGATACGGGTCCCATGGCCCCCCTGATGTGCAGCAAGCTGCTCTCAAGCCAATTGCAGGCACTGAGGGGGACCTGACCCATGAGAGGGAGGTTGGTGGCAGACCTCAAGGAAGTGGGGGCTCCTCTCCAAGCGCTCACATTTCCATGCCACTGCAGAGCCCTCGGTCAGAGCCCCACCAGAGTCCACACTCAATGGAGATAGAGGTCTCAACACCTGCACAGCTGCAGGAGCAGCAGACTGCTGGCGAGCCCTCACAAGCTCGCCATCCCAGAGGACGCCCGCCAAAGGTGTCGAGACAGGAGCAGCAGGAAAGTGGGCAAGGGGCCTCCACATTTGCTGTAGCCACAGGGGAACCACTACGTAGGAGCACACGTAAGAGGAAAATAAAGCACAAATAATCACAAGGGTAGTCACTTGGGTGAAATGCTGTGCATTTTGTAAAAATGCCATCAGTTGTTTGTTTTTCATAAAAATTCTGATGGCAACTTCTGCAGTTGTGGCGTGTGTCATTTCGCGAATGGGGCTGGAGGTCCTCTAATGCCAAGAGGGGAAGGAAAAAAAGACCTCCCATGCTTCTGGTAGGTGCCTCAGTTGAGGAAGCGCTGAGTGAGGGTGGCGAGAGGGGTCTCGCAGGAGGTCACACTGGAGAAGAGTGTGAGGCTCCAACCTTCCACAGGTGTGGTTAGGCCTGGTAAAAGTTGCCACAGACCTCAGACAACAAAGTCCTGCCGCCTGCAAATGATGACTGATCAAATATCCTCTTTAATGTTAGATCTGCAGCTGATAGTCAACAAGCCAATAGTGTTCACGCCAGGTTTCACAGGCGTGATCCCCACCAGGCACGTTTTACGTGGGAAAAGGGTTAAACAGGCAAGGGCCTGTTAAAATGGGGTTATAAAGGCCAATCAGTGCTGTTTAAGGGTCAATCAGACACACCTAGGTTAAAATAGCGTGGAGGCGGGTACCAGGCAGCGAGGGTTCAACTCCCAGGTTTTGCGATTTTAACCCCCCCGCACGCCGAAAAGCCCATCTGTCGGCTGTGTTAAAATTGAACCCCAGAAGTCTGGATGTTCATTCCTATCTAACGCAAGTGATTGATGCCATGTTTGCCAGGAAAACACATTTATCACATTCCTTGTGAAAAAGAGGCACCAGCTGGAAGAATACAGATTTTTTACTGGCTGGCAAGCTCCCAAGCGCAATAGATGGAAGCCATATGGCCATCATGTATCATCTCCCTGATACATGTGTGCACTGTGGACATAATGATGTGGCAGATGCCTTTTGGGTTGACTTGGAAGGATACAGTAGCTCAGAAGCTTCATGCTGTGCTAACATTCAATTTCATGGGAAGCACTATGTCTAATCAGATAGCAAAATACCAGCCTTGATAAAGGGTTTTCACCCGAAACGTCGACTCTAATTTCTCTGCACGGATGTTGCCTGGCCTGCTGCGTTTTTCCAGTATTTTCTGTTGTTATTATGCCTAATCAGATGTTCTCCGCAGATCATTGGGCAGCAGATGTCAAATTGTGTGACAACCCGACTTGTGCAGTGCTGGTGGCAAAGTCAAGACTCCTCAGACATGCTCAGTTGCAAGTTCCAGGGTAGTGCCTTATGTGGCCAGAACACCCCATGGATCGTTGTACCTGCACTATTGGGCACCTGATGAGCTCCCCATCTTTCTTTTAGTTAGCCAGCACATTCACAACTCCCAAATATATATGTACCTCTTTCTAAAATGTGGCATCAAAACAAACAGCAACAAAACATTAGGAAGAAAAATATTGGAAGGGGAAAAAAAAGGAACAAATTGTACCATCCCAGCAAATATAGAAACATAGAAACATAGAAGATAGAAGCAGGAGTAGGCCATTTGGCCCCTCGAGCCTGCTCCGCCATTCAATGAGATCATGGCTGATCATCCAAATTCAGTACCCCGTTCCTACTTTCTCTCCATCTCCCTTGATCCCTTTAGCCTTAAGAAATATATCCAACTCCTTCTTAAATATATTTAATGAATTGGCCTCTACTGCCTTCTGTGGTAGAGAATTCCACAGGTTCACCACTCTCTGGGTGAAGAAATTCCTCCTCATCTCTGTCCTAAATGGCTTACCCCTTATCCTTAGACTGTGACCCCTGGTTCTGGACTCCCCGACCATTGGGAACATCCTTCCTGCATCTAGTCTGTCTAGTCCTGTTAGGATTTTATAAGTTTCAATGAGATCCCCTCTCATTCTTCTAAACTCCGGCGAGTATAAGCCTAATCGACCAATCTCTCCTCATACGTCATTCCTGCCATCCCAGGTATCAGCCTGGTGAATCTTCGCTGCACTCCCTCCATGGCAAGAACATCCTTCCTCAGATAAGGTGACCAAAACTGCACACAATACTCAAGATGTGGTCTCACCAAGGCCCTGTACAGCTGCAGCAAGACATCCTTGTTCCTGTATTCAATTCAATTCAATTCAATTCAAATCGCTTTATTGGCATGACAAGGTACATCTTATGTTGCCAAAGCATCGAAAAACATTCATGGTTGAACACAAAAAATACAGATCTATCCATACAGTGTATAAACAGATATATCCCTGAGTGTATAAATATACATTCATATAATTTGTATATATTCTTTTCTTATATTTAGTGGTTGTCCCTCTGTTTATGGCAAGCTGTAACATAGTGTGCCGCTAAGGTTACACAATTTCTCTCTTCCTCTAGTAGGTATGGGAGTTTTTGGTCGTCATTCAAATTTCTGAATTCCGGGCATATTTTTGTGAATTTTGGGTAGAAATTCTCCCTTATGCCCTGATATTTTCTACAAGCTGTGAGGAAGTGCATCTCTGTCTCCACCACTCCATGACTGCAGTGAGAGCATATCCTGTCCTTTCTTGGTAGCCGGGTCGCTACGAAGGCCAACCCTCTCGCTACGAAGGCCAACATACCATTTGCCTTCTTAACCGCCTGCTGCACCTGCATGCTTACCTTCAGCTATTGGTGCACAAGGACACCCAGGTCTCGTTGCACTACCCCTTCTCCCAATCTATTGCCATTCAGATAATAATCTGCCTTCCTGTTTTTGACACCGAAGTGGATAACCTCGCATTTATCCACGTTATATTGCATCTGCCATGCTTCTGCCCAATCACCCAACCTGTCCAAATCATACTGGAGTTTCTCAGCATCCTCCTCACAGCACAAAAACCTACCCAGCTTTGTGTCGTCTGCAAACTTGGAGATATTACATCTAGTTCCCTCGTCTAGATCATTAATATATATTGTGAATAGCTGGGGTCCAAGGACCGATCCCTGCGGTACCCCACTAGTCACTGCCTGCCACTCGGAAAACGACCTATTTATTCCAACTCTTTGCTTTCTGTCTGCCAACCAGTTCGCTATCCAAGTCAATACCTTGCCCCCAATCCCATGTGTCTTAACTTTAAACGCTAATATCTTATGCGGGACCTTATCGAAAGCCTTTTGAAAGTCCAAATACACCACATCCACTGGTTCTCCCTTATCTATTTTACCAGTTACATCCTCAAAAAATTCCAGTAAATTAGTCAAGCACGATTTAAACCTTTTATAAATCCATGTTGGCTTTGTCCGATCCTGTCACTGTTTTCCGAGTGCTCTGCTATTACATCTTTTATAATGGACTCTAACATTTTCCCCACTACCGATGTCAGGCTTACCGGTCTGTAATTCCCCGTTTTCTGTCTACCACCTTTTTTGAATAGTGGGGTAACATTAGCTACAGTCCATTCCATGGGTACTGTTCCAGAGTCTATCGAATGTTGGAAGATGACCAGCAATGCATCTACTATTTCTAGGGCCACTTCCTTAAGTACCCTAGGATGTAGATTATCAGGCCCTGGGGATTTATCGGCCTTCAATCCCGTCAATTTCCCTAACAACATTTCCCTACAAATACTGATTTCTTTCAGTTCCTCCCTTTCATCAGACCCTATGTTCTCCGACATCTCTGGGAGGTTATTTGTGTCCTCCTTTGTGAAAGCAGAACCAAAATATGTATTTAGTTGGTCTGCCATTTATTTGTTCCCCATTATAAATTCCCCTGATTCTGACTGCAAGGGACCTATGCTTGACTTCACCAATCTTTTTCTCTTCGCATATCTATAAAAACTTTTACAGTCAGTTTTTATGTTCCCCGCAAGCTTACTTTCACACTCTATTTCCCCCCTCTTCATTAATCCCTTTGTCCTCCTTTGTTGAATCCTAAGCTGCTCCCAATCCTCAGGTTTACTGCTTTTTCTGGCCAATATATATGACCTCTCCTTGGATCTTATGCTATCCCTAATTTCCCGTGTTAGCCATGGTTGAGTCACCTTTTTTGTTTTATTTTTATGCCAAACTGGGATGAACAAATTCCGTAGTTCATCCATGCATTCTTTGAATGTTTGTCATTGCCTATCCACCGTCAACCCTTTGAGTGACATTCCCCAATTAATCCTACCCAACTCGCACCTCATACTAGCATAGTTTCCTTTATTTAAATTCAGGACCCTAGTCTCTGAGTCAATTATTTCACTCTCCATCTTAATGAAGAATTCTATCATATTATGATCGCTCCGACCCAAGGGGCCTTGTACAACAAGATTGCTAATTAATCCTTTCTCATTACATAATACCCAGTCTAAGATGGCCTGATCTCTAGTTGGTTTCTCGACATATTGGTCCAGGAAACCATCCCGTATATACTCCAGGAATTCCTCCTCCACAGTATTGTTACTAATTTGGTTAGCCCAATCTATATGTAGATTAAAGTCACCCATGATAACTGCTGTGCCCTTACTGCACGCTTCTCTAATTTCCCTTTTAATGCCATCCCCAACCTCCGCATTACTGTTTGGAGGTCTATATACCACTCCCACTAACGTTTTCTGCCCCTTGGTATTTCTCAGTTCCACCCACATAGATTCCACATCATCAGAGCTAATATTCATCCTTACTATTGTGTTAATCCCCTCTTTAACCAGCAATGCTACCCCACCTCCTTTTCCTTTTTGCCTATCTTTCCTGGATGTTGAGTTCACATCCTTGGCCACCCTGGAGCCACGTTTCCATAATCCCCACCATTTCATATTCGTTTACCTCTATTTGCACAGCTAATTCATCCACCTTATTATGAATGCTCCTCGCATTAAGACACAAAGCATTCAGGCTTGTTTTTTTAATGCTCTTAGACCTTTTAGAATTATTATTTACTGTGGCCATGTTTGATTTAAACCGTTGATTTCTCTGACTGCCACTTTTGTTTTTCTCCTTCCTGTTTTTTGCTTTTATCCTTCTTTCCCTTTCCTCTGTCTCCCTGCTCAGGTTCCCAACCCCCTACCATTTTAGTTTAAACCCTCCCCCAGAGCACTTGCAAACACTCCCCCTAGGACATCGGTCTCGGCCCTGCTCAGGTGCAAACCGTCTGGTTTGTACTGATCCCACCTCCCCCAGAACCAGTTCCAATGTCCCAGGAATTTGAATCCCTCCTCCTTGCATCATTCCTCTAGCCACGTATTCATCTGAATTACCCTTCTATTTCTACTCTGACCAGCACTTGGCACTGCTAGCAATCCTGAGATTACTACCTTTGAGGTCCTGTTTTTTAATTTACCTCCTAACTCCCTATATTCAGCTTTTAGGCCCTCATCCCATTTTTTACCTATATCATTGGTACCTATATGCACCACAACAACTGGCTGTTCACCCTCCCCTTCCAAAATGTTCTGCAGCCGCTCTGAGACATTCTTGACCCTTGCAACAGGGAGGCAACACATCATCCTGGAGTCTCACTTGCGGCTGCAGAAACGCCTATCTATTCCCCTTACAATAGAATCCCCTATTACTATAGCTCTACCCCTCTTTTTCCCCCCGTCCTGTGCAGCAGAGCCACCCCTGGTGCCAGGAATTTGGCTGCTGCTGCCTTCCCCTGGTAAGCCATCCCCCCCATCAGTATCCAATGCGGTATATAGCTCTACCACTCTTTTTCCTCCAGTCCTGTGCAGCAGAACCACCCCTGGTGCCAGGAAGTTGGCTGCTGCTGCTTTCCCCTGATAAGCCATCCCCCTCAACAGTATGCAAAGTTGTATATCTGTTTGAGCGGGGGATAGCCACAGGGGACCCCTGCACTACCTGCCTGCGCCTACTATTCTGCCTGGTGGTCACCCATTCCCTTTCTGCCTGTGCAACCTTTACCTGCGGTGTGACCAACTGATTAAACATGATATCCACGATGTCCTCAGCATCGCGCATGGTCCAGTGTGTGTCCAATCGCAGCTCCAGCGCCACAATGCGGTCTGCCAGTGGCTGCAGCTGGATACACTTCCTGCACACATGGTCGTCAGGGACACAGGAAGTGTCCCTGAGTTCCCACATAGCACAGGAGGAGCATACCACGGGGCTGAGCTCTCCTGCCATGATTTACCCTTTAATTAATTCAAATTAAATTAAATCAAATCAATCCCACCAATTACACTACAGTTAAATGATATACTTAAGGGCCCTGGTTTACCAACAGTCCCCGCTACACCACAGAGAGCTTAGAAACTGTAAACCACAGAGTTTAAGCTTGGAAAAAGAGAGAAATACTCACCAACCAATCACTTACCTGCTTTCAGGTGACATCACACTTCGATTACATTTTACTTCTCTCTCTCCTGCTCTGAGCTCGGAGATTGGTAAACCTACCTGCTCCTGCCGCCGCTTTTAACCTCGCTCCGCCGCCGCCACCTCACCCAGGTCTGCCACCACTGTGGGGCCTACCTGCTCCTGCCGCCGCTTTTAACCTCGCTCCGCCGCCGCCACCTCACCCAGGTCTGCCACCACTGTGGGGCCTACCTGCTCCTGCCGTCGCTTTTAACCTCGCTCCGTGGCTAAATATGATTAATGCATGGGGTAAAATGCAGCCAAAAAACAAAAAAAGACTGGACAAACATAAATACTTACCTTCTCCATTTAAAAGCTTACTAAGCATGGCTCACTAATTCAATTGCCTCTTTGTCTAGCTTTTAAGGGCAAGATTTGTGCTGTGGGTAGTTCAAAAATGTCAGAAAATCTCGTGTGGATGTATTAAGCCCTCATTTACATAAAATTAAGAGGCCTGCACAAGCCTGGCTTCCAAAAAAGACTGCTAAAGTTGATTAAAAATCATATGTGGAGTGCAGTCATTGCTCAGGTTCCTGCACCCGATTTTTCAATGGTCAAAAAATGTCAAATCTAACAACAACAGACTTATGTAACTGGGTCTAAACAAAATCAAAATACTGTGGATGCTGGAAATCTGAAATAAACACAGAAAATGCTGGAAATGCTCAGCAGGTCAGGCAGCATCTGTGGAGAGAGAAACAGAGTTAACATTTCAGGTCAATGACCTCTTGTCAGAAATGGTTACTAGATGTCCTCAGTTGCGATGCCTGTGAGAGAAAAATGTTTGGTGTTGATTCTCTCTGTGCTTTGGGCCTTCTCTGCAGGTGGCCATAAAGACACTACTCCATGGTGCTCGGCATCAGCTGCTCACGGCAGATTGGTAAATTCTCTGCCCAGTAAGATACCAGACCCTTGTACATACAGCAGATATGTGGCTCAGCCTGGCCAACTCTTTGCTGTTTATATCTTGCACCTCCACTTGCTTCTCTCACTTGTGCATTGCAAATCTTCAAGTGCACTTTCCTCAAGCTCTCTACCTGCATTTTCGGGATGCTTGAGACAGGCAGAACACTGAACACATGTTACTATGATGGACCATGTGCCACTTGCTCTGCCCCTGTAATCTTATGATTAAGTTGATAGGAGGAGAAAAAGAAAAAGTTTTACAATACACCCTGGGACAATGCTTTCAAAGAGAAGTAGATGCTAAGACATTTTGGTGAAGACCGCCTGCTTCCAGAGTGCATATTCGGACATCCCGAGGATTAAGAAAGTGAATTAGTCCATGAAGGATAATAATAAACACTTGCTGGGTGGTGACACCACGGGCTGGATTTTCTGCCCGGACGCGGGATGGTGGTGGGTTCGTTGTTTGGTGGGTTCCAGTCCCGCTCGCGGTTCCAGCTGCCCTGTAATAATGATTTTCCCCAGATTGCCCTCATTAAGGCCGCCGTGCGCGTTACCCGGCCCAATCAGTGGGTGCGGGTCGGCTGATCACGCTTGATGACACTCTGGGAGCCTTTATATTTAAGAGGGCCTTTATATTTAAGGGGGGCATGCCACCTTTGATTAGTACTTTCTTTTTTCTGCTCCCGAGTGCTGGTTGCTGCAGGCATGGCAGCGCAACGGACCAAGGCTCCTCCCCAGTTTGATGATGACTCCCTCCATGCATTTGGGAGGGAGTAATAGAACGTAAGGAGGTCCTCTTCCCCTCAGATAGATGGAGGAAGCCCCCTCAGCACACCAAGGCAGCCTGGCTGCAAATTGCTGAGGAGATCAGTGCGAGGTCGGTCTGTACATGCACCTGGGTGCAGTGTAGGAAGAGGTTTAATGATCTGGGGCGCTCAGCAAAAGTGAGTCTGTAGGGGGTGGTGTTTGGAGTCAGCTTCACCTCTGGCTTATGAGCGGTTCGAATCGCTCCCACTCCCTTGGTTCTAGACCTTGGACTTATTTGGGGGTTGTGATAAAAGTGCAGCAAACAACTGATTTTGGTGCAAGAACTTTGATCTTTATTTGAGAAAGAAAATACAACACAATAATAACACTCTAATAAAATGGGGAAAACACTTCGACATACACGAGGGAAAAATTACAGTAGACAAATATCTCACCCCTCCCAATCCCACCTTACTAGCTAAGTTAGGCTCTGAAAGGACCAGGGATAATGCTCACCAAAACGACTCCTTGACAGTTGAGCTGGTTCGCGATTTCGGGGTTCACTAGATGTGTCGGTTGGGGCCTGCCGTACCCAGGTTGGTTGTTTCGTAAGGCCCTTGTTGCTGCGAGGTGTCTGATGGTCACTGAAACTGTTGCTCTGGTTTCTTCTTGTGTGTTGACCTGCTTCCAGAACTGTGAACTTCTTCGAACTTGATGAACTCCTGAGAACTGTCCAGAACTGTAGAGCTTGTAGAGAACTTGTTGCAACTGTGTAACTGCTGAACTGACTGCTGAACCAGTCTTTTGAACTTCTTGACTTCTCTGTCTTTAGAAAACAGGCTTTCAATTATACTAATTGGGGCCTCCTAATCTTAAGTTGTTTAAAGTGGTTTCGGGATGGTTCCATGGGCTGTTGAAGTTTTAAGAATGTGTGAAGTACTTTCGGGATGGTTTTCCTGAGCTATTGAGCTCTTATCTAATTGTATTGAATTGTCTTCAAGCTTTGAGTTTCCTGTGGGGCCTGAGATTCTTTGTAGGTTGGCTAAAGGATTTGTATTATGCATGTTTTTGGATGGGTTTTGTGAGGCTGTTCTTCCGTGGGTTTATTGTTAGCGTGTAAATTTCTTGATAGGGGCTGAGTGACGTTTACAGTTCCCCCAGACAGTTTGATTACCTCGAATACTCAAATTGTCTACTGCAAAGGTAGATCCCATTCTTTGTTGCAGCCTTTTTCCCAAACATGCCTGAACATGTCCTTTTAAAATGCCAAGTCTGATTTCTGATCTTGAATCTCTTGTTAGGCCCAACATGCTTTTTATCCTCCTGAAGTTTTTAGCAAGGGTCCAAAGTCACTTTAATAGGGTTTTCTTCCGTAATGGGTGATCTGTTAATTTTGAGGATCCTACAGTCTAACATCACACTTGTTGTGTCTGTGTGTTGATAGAGACACTGAAGACAGGAGTTGGTTTCATAGGTGTTTACTAAACAAAGTCTGGAGGGGAACTAACTGATACAACACAATATACAGGCTTATATAGCCCGAGTGGCCATTACCAGCATTACAGTACACATGGGGCTCTTAAAGGCACATACACTACAATTCCTCCCCTTTTAGCCAACCAGTACATAATATTTTAAGTAATTATTAATTACATGTTACAAGAAAAATAATCTACACATTGCTGCAGTTAATTAATTATAAGTCAGTCTCTCTGGAGGCTTCCTGACTCGGTCACGATAACGCCTCGGTGGTGTAGTAGTTTCTGGTGGTGTAGTAGGTTCTTTTGGCAAGGCTGATTCGGCTTGAATGCCAGTGTCGGGTTCATCGGGTTCCAGTATCACCAGATCGGAGGTAGATATGGATTTCTCTACTTCATCATTAGGCGTATAGAGTTGTGGTGTAGGTTGTCCCTTTTCGGGTGACTCTATGATTTGGTCAGCATGGCACCTTATTATGCTTTCTCCGATGTCCACGGTATACATCAGCAGTCCTAGTCGTGTGCAGATAGTTCCAGGCTGCCATTTCTCGGTACGGTAGTCCCGGGCCAAAACTTGTTGACGTATCTGGAAGGTTCTAGTTGGCCTTTCATTCATGCCTTGAAATTGCCGGTTCTCCACGTCCCTTCTGATGTTGGGCTTGATCAAATCCAGCCGGCATCTTAGGCTTCTATTGAAGAACATCATGGCGGGAGTTTGGTTTGTAACCATATGTGTTGCATTCCTGTATGCGAACAAGAAGTTATCCACCTTGTGCTGAAGTTTTATGTCTTCATTACCCATGGCCTTTATGGCCTTCTTGAAGGTCTGGACAAACCTTTCAGCCAATCCATTGGTGGCGGGATGGTATGGGGCGGACGTGTAGTGCTTAACCCCATTGTTTTTTAAGAACTTCCTGAATTCTTTGGACACAAATTGCGGTCCATTATCAGAACAGATCTGTTCCGGCAGCCCATTCCTGGCAAATATGGTCCTTAATACTGTGATGGTTTTTTCCGTGGTGGTGGAGGACATCTTTATTACCTCCGGCCACTTGGAGTGTGCATCAACCGCGATTAAGAACATTGAGTCCATAAATGGACCAGCAAAGTCGATGTGTACCCTTTGCCAGGGAGATGAGGGCCACTCCCATGGATGAAGAGGGGCTTGGGGTGGAGCGTTTTGGACCTTCTGGCATCCTAGGCAGCTCTTGGTCATTTCTTCGATGTCTCCATCGATACCTGGCCACCATACAAATGCCCTAGCTAGGTTCTTCATTTTCACTCCACCCAGATGCCCCTCATGAAGCTCCTTTAGCACTTTATCCTGGAGTTTGGGTGGAATCACCACTCTGGATCCACACATCAAGGTTCCTCGGCACACTGACAGCTGTTCTCTTCTTTGCGAGAATGCTGGCAACAGTGGTTCGCCATGTGCTGGCCATCCCTTCATTGTTAAATCGTAGACTCGTGAGAGAGTCGGGTCATTTCTAGTTTCCCTTTCAATGGCAGAATTTGTTACTGGTAGACATTCGACTATGGTAGAGTGGAAAATCTCCATTGGGTCTACAGTAGGTGCTTCTTCTACCGTTGGCAATGGTAGGCGTGATAACCCGTCAGCATTCCCATGCTGTTTTGATCCTTTGTATTCTATGTTGTATTGGTGTGCCCCTAGAAAAAGGGACCACCTCTGTAGCCTTTGCGCTGTCATAATGGGAACACCCTTTTTAGGGTTGAATATGGAGATGAGGGGTTAATGGTCAGTCAACAAGGTAAATTTTTGTCCGTGTAGGTAATGGTTGAATTTCTTCACTCCCCATACCAGGCTGAGTGCTTCCCTGTCGATTTGGGCATAGTTACGCTCAGCTGAGTTCAATGAGCGTGACGCAAAAGCTATCGGCCGTTCCGAGCCATCAGGGAATTTATGCGATAATACTGCTCCTACGCCATAAGGGGATGCATCGCACGCCAGTCTGATTGGCAGTGATGGGTTGTAATGAGCCAAAACTTCTTTGGACATGATTAAGTCTTTGCATTTATGGAAGGCACGTTTACAGTCTTCGCTCCATTTCCAAATTACTCCTGTTTGTAGCAGTTCATTAAGAGGGTGTAGAAGAGTTGATAAGTTCGGTAAAAATTTATGATAGTAATTTATTAATCCCAGGAACGACCTTAATTGTGAAACATTTTCAGGTGCTGGGGCTTTTATGACCGCTTCAATTTTTTCAGGTGACTTATGCAACCCTTCCTTATTAATTATGTGGCCACAATATGATATTTGATTTTGGAAAAATTCGAACTTGGGGCGATTTGCTCGTAGGCCCCGTTCTCTCAGCCTAGTGAGCACCTGCTCCAAATTGGCAAGGTGCTCATTGTCGTTTTCTCCTGTTACAAGGATGTCGTCTCGGTAGCATTGAGTCCCCGGAAGCCCTTGGAGGACTTGCTCCATAGCTCTTTGCCAGATAGCTGGAGTGGATGCTACTCCGAAAACCAGTCGATTGTACTGGTACAGACCTTTGTGTGTATTTATCGTGAGATATTTTTAGAGGCCTCTTCAACCTGCATCTGTAGATATGCCTGTGCCAAGTCAATTTTGGTGAAACGTTTCCCTCCGGATAGTGAGGCAAAAATACCTTCTATCCTCGGAAGAGGATACTGTACCATGTGAAGGATTGGGTTTACAGTCACCTTAAAGTCTCCACAGATGCGAATTTTTCTCTGTTCTTCAGATTTATCATTATTCAATGCTTTCTTCATGACTGGAACGATGGGTGTTGCCCACTCGCTCCAATCTATTTTGGATAATACGCCTGCCTTTTCCAAATTCTCCAGCTCTGCCTCGACTGCTGGATGAATTGCGTATGGCACCGGTCTTGCCTTAAAAACTTGGGTATTGCTGCATCTTCCACTTTTATTGAGGCAGTGATGCCTTTCAAGGTTCCTAGTTTCTCTTGAAACACTTCTTTGGCGTTGGCCAAGATGTCTTTTAATCGTTCAGGTATGACGTCATCATCGTTTTTATTCTTACTGGTCACCGTCAGTGCCTGAATGGAGTGCCAGTCTAAACGTATTTTCCTGATCCATTCATGTCCCAACAGCGGTGGACCACCATCTTGTAGAATGTATAAATACAACTTTTGTATTTCCTTGCCGTTGTATACAACAGGCACCCTTATTTTTCCTTTGGGGTATACTTTCTGCCCCGTATATGTTTTCAAGATAATGGATGTGTCTTTTAAAGGTATATGCGGAAATAGCCGCTCGTAATCCCGTCGATTTATGATGGTCAGAGCTGATACTGTATCTAGCTCCATTTTAACTGGGGACCCTGCTATCATGAGGGTATCCCAAATGGTCTGGTAATCATCTTTGGCAATTACATTATGTAATTTGAGACAGCTTAGTCTCTTGTTTTCGGAGTCGCTATCGCTCTTCTGGTCTTCGGAGCTACTGTCCGTCATCATTTGTACCTTTCTGTACTTTTCTTTATTGATTTTTTTTCCCCTGTCTGTGGATTTTTTTTTTCCAGATCGGCATACCCGTGCAATGTGTCCAATCTTTCCACATTGCCTGCATGCTTTGTCCTTGAACCAGCAGTCCCTCTGGTCATGGGTGGATCTGCCGCAGCGATAACATCTCTCGAAACCCTGTGTCATTTCATGGGTGCCGAAGTCCTGTGTCTTTTGTTGTATCTCTGCAGCTCCTCTTGCGGCTGCTTCGTATGATACAGCCATATTGAAAGCCTTGTCCAGTGTTAAATCTTTTTCAGAAAGCAGCCTTTTCTGTGTTCCTTCACTTAAGAGACCGCAGACGAATTTGTCTCGAAGATAATCTGCTAGTCCTGCCCCGAATTGGCAGTGTTTTGATAGCTTTCTTAATTCGGTGAGGTAATCAGCGTTACTTTCATTCTTGTGTTGATTTCTCTTGAAGAATTTGAATCGTTCCGCTATCAGCAGCGGTGTTGGGTTTAAGTGCTCCTGTAGGGTATCAACAATTTCTTTAAAATTCTTGTCCTTTGGTTTGGCTGGAGTGATTAAATTTCGTAACAGCCCGTATGTCTTTGCGCCCATTAGATTTAGCAGTACTGAAGCTTTTTTTTCATCTTCTATTCCATTTGCGGTGCAATATACCTCCACTCTTTCCACATATGTGGTCCAATCCTCTATCTCGTTATCAAAAGCATCAATATTGCCAGACTTAGGCATCCTAGAAATAAAATGGCGTTTCCTGCGCTTTTCTTTCTTTTCTGCAGAAAAGATATGGCGCTTCCCCGCCTCTGCTGCCGATGACAACGCTGTTTCCCGCGGTTTCCGTTCTTTTTATTTATTTATTTACAGTTGGAGACTCGTTCCCGCCGGACTCTCTCTCTAGGTCTGAACGCCGACCTGCTTGCAGCGCCGGCTGTCTCCCGAGTGCTCCCTCCCCGTCTGTTACTGCTTGCCTCTGATTTCGCTGCTTGGCCCAGCTGTAGAGACAGCCGCTGGAGCCCCAGCCCGACACCCAGGAAGGATTATTGCAGTACCTGCCACCAGCTTGGCTAGCTGGTGAAACCACAGCTTTTTCTTTTTCTTGATTTTTCTTCAACTTTGGACGCCAGAGGAATCGATGTCCTTGAGGTGCTGCCGAATTGCAGGTAAGTCCGTTTCCAATTCGTCGCCACTGTTGTGTCTGTGTGTTGATAGAGACACTGAAGACAGGAGTTGGTTTCATAGGTGTTTACTAAACAAAGTCTGGAGGGGAACTAACTGATACAACACAATATACAGGCTTATATAGCCCGAGTGGCCATTACCGGCATTACAGTATACATGGGGCTCTTAAAGGCACATACACTACAACACTTACCTTCAAACTGCTTCCCATCTCTTCTCATCCCCATCACTCTGCATTGGCAACCTACTCCTGCACATCCCAACTCACCCTTACATCACTTGCACCCTCACCCATCCCTCTCTCTCTATGTACAGAATCACATCACCATCTTACTATGCACCCCTCACTCTCGCTCTCATTGTTATGCAATGACAACAACTAACAACACACAGGGAGGGACCTTGGTATTGGCACTTCACTCCATCATAGTCTCCCTCTAAACATTTATGTTATCCATTCTTTACACTCACTCCATCAATCTCTCTGAAACTCCTCTTGTGTCCCTCATTGCAGGAAAAGAGAGCCCACAATAAGAGGGAGAGGGGGAGGACAGGAGGAGGCCCACCATCCGTGGTGTATCTAACGCATGCTGAGGAGGCAGCTCTGGAGATCATGGGAGGTGCAGAGGAGCTGGAAGTGGGGGACGGAGAGGTGGGCACAGTACAGCAAGCTGGTGACAGAATTGATTTCCAACCCTCTGATTTTTCATTCATGAGTGACTCATAGCGGATCTGATGTTCATAGAAATTGAGTGCGGATCATTTGCACAATGGGATGTGTCTGCAACCTACATATCACATGTCTAACTCATGCCTTTACTCCCCCACAGGACCATCGAGAGCCCCCCTCCCCACTGTCCTGGAGGAAGAGCAGGAGGACTCCTCAGAGGAAGCTGCAACCTCTGAGGGCACAGCGTCAGCAGAAATTAGCACACCCAGCACCAGCGCAGAGATGCACACCTCGGTGGGTCGTTTGTGAGATATATTATTGTCACCTGGTGTATCACAGCTCACAAGTGAGCAGGAGCAGATGGTGGAGACAGGGACAGCAGTGGAAAGTCCTTGTTGGAGGCTGCTGGACACTCCTAGCTCTGCTCAGCTGCAAGTAGACGCTGAGCTTCTGGGGCCATCCGGAAAGAGAGCAGTGCTGGAGCTTCAGGAACAAGTGCAGGAGGCTCTGACAGGCTTTGCAACCACTGTGACTGCGAATATGCAGAGAATGGAGGAGTCCATCTCAAACATGAGCAATGCCGTGGTGCACGCAATGGCAAATGTAGGTGCCGCCATGGAAAGGATGGCAACCTCCATGGAGGACATAAATCACCAGACACAAACCAACATGGTTGCTCTTCTAAATAGATGGTCAGCTATGGAGAATAGATGGGCATCTGTCGCGGAGAGGAACCAGAGGTACATGGATGTCCACATTATGAGGATTATCAGTACAGAGACGGGCCCACATGGCCCCACTGATGTGCAGCAAGGTGCTCTCCAGCTACTTGCTAGCAGTGAAGTGTTGGTGACCCATGAGAAGGATATTGGTGGTCAACAACAAGGAAGTGGGGGCTCCTCTCCAAGCGCTCACACTCCCATGCCACTGCCGAGCCCTTGGTCAGAGTCCTAGATTCCTCACCCAACTGAGATGGCCATCTCAGCCCCTACACAGCCGCAGGAGCAGACGACTTTGGCGTGGTCCGTCAAGGCTCGCAAACACATAGGTCGACCGCCAAAGGCGTTGAAGCAGGCGCAGCATGGAAGTGAGCAGGCTGCCTCTACATCTGCTGAAGCCACAGGGGAAGCACCACGTAGAAACATGCGTAAGAGAAAGCTAACACACAAATAGTCACAAGGGTACTCACTTGGGTGTTTTCATATAAACCAAAGTTAAGTTTGGGCTCTTTATTTATATTGTATTAAAGTAATGCGATGTGAATGTTTCAATGTGTTGCCCTATGTGTGCTCAGAATTGGAAGTGGCACAGTGAGGGGTGAAGGCGCCTTTCATCTGTAGTGATGGTGGGGAGAGTGATAGGAATGCACAGTTCATTGTACAGATGCTGTATTGTGTGGACTGGAGGTCCTGCCAACCTTCATGTGCATGTACCAGCCACATGTCCTTGCTGCTTAAAGTTATGCGAATCTGGCATGGATTAGTCCATCCCTTGCCTCATGGTCAGCAATGTGCTCACGTGCTGGTGGCACTGGGACAACCGCCTCCACCAGGTCTTCCTCATCTGCAGCCTCATTCGGCTCTTCCTCCTCCTCCTCCTCTGAGGAGGCTGTGCACTGAGCCACTTGTTCCTCAGGCAGCGGTAAGCCACGCTGCAGTGTGATGTTGTGCAGGGCACAGCAGACCACGATGATTCTGGAGACCCCGGCTGGCGCGTACTGTAGGGCTCCACCAGATCTGTCGAGGCATCTGAAGCGCATTTTGAGCAAGCCGATGGTTTGCTCTGTGATGCTTCTGGTGGATATGTGGCTCTCATTGTAGCGCTCCTCAGCTTCGTTTGATGGCCTCCTCATCGGTGTCATTAGCCACGTCTTCAGGGGCTAGCCCTTGTCTCCAAGGAGCCATCTGTAAAGTTGGGTTGGCGGATTGAAGAGCTGAGGCACAGTGGACTGGCGCAGGATGTATGAGTCATGGCAGCTGCCAGGGAACTTCGCGCACACATGCATAATGTTCTTCCTATGGTTACACACCAGCTGGAAGTTAAGGGAGTGGAAGCCCTTGCGGTTCACAAATGCAGCTGGGTTGTGATGGGGTGCCCTGATGGCCACATGGGTGCAGTCGATGACACCCTGCACCCTTGGGAAGCCAGCCGGATTGGCAAACCCAGCCGCCCGCACGGTAACACTTGCTTCATCCGTTGAGAAGTGGATGTAATTGGCCGGCTTGGCAAACAGGGCTTCGGTAACCTGTGTGATTCATCTGTGGGCAGCCGACTGGGAGATGCCACTAGTGTCTGCTGCAGATCCCTGGAAGGGCCCTGACGCAAAGAAATTGAGTGCGGTGGTGACTTTGACAGCCACTGGTAAGGAGTGGCCACCTGCTCCTCTGGGCTGCAGGTCTTGGTGCAACATTGTACAGATGTCTACGACTACCTCTCGCGAAAGTCTCAGCCTCCTTTGACACTGCTGCTCAGTCATGTTGAGGAAGCTCATCCTCTGCCTGTAAACCCTGTATTGGGGGTTTCTCCTGCGGCGCGGTACAGCCCTGCGCTGGCGGCCTCTGCCCTGTGCAGCATCAGGTGGCTGAGGTTCTGCTGCTGCCACGGCTGCTTGTCCTCCAAATCATGAGGACCTGGATGAGAGAGTATAAATGGTTCCCATTCTGCTGGTATATATGTCAGTTGAGGAAGAGATGTTATAAGCGCTCAGTCAATGTGAAGAGAGGTTATTCCAAGGAGGTCACAGTGCATATAGATCTCACAACACACACTTACAACCTCAATACACCTGAAATATGTCTTCCAAATCCTGAAATCAGAAAATTCTGGCATTTGAAATTGAACTGATGTGGCAGGTTAGCTTTTATGCTGCAGTTGCAGCTGTGAACTATTCAACTTGCTGGAAGACCCGACACAATCAGCTGGCGTGTTTGCCGAACGACGTGGAACATGCTGAAAATGTGGCAAAATTGAAAAACCCTGTCAAAATAGCAGTAAACAAGTGGTTAACAAGATGTTAACTACCTTAAGTGCCTCTCCCACCGCTTGGTGTCCAGTCTGATCTGAAGTCGCAGACCCGACATTTTGGAAAGTCGCGTGGAGGCAGGTTCGTGGCGGGTTCACAACCCGCCGTCAAATATTTTGGAATTAACTCCTGCCCTGCCTCCAAACCCGCCCTCTGAGCGCTGGCAAAATCGCGGCCCACATTTCCAAACGCACCCTCACCAATCTCCCCTCCCCCATAAGTTGATGGCCAAAATCCACCAGGGCCCTCTTCTCACATTGGGTTAGATGCTTCAGTGTGGCTTGTCCAATGTCCTGGTCCTCTCTGTCACCAGGAACTTCCTCAGGATTCTTCCTATCGCCCGGCATAACGTTAATGAAAGGTCAGTGGAAACCCGGATGGATCGCATAAATGGGCATTACACTCATCTTCCGTTGAAGTTATGGCAGTCAATCAGGAAATTCTTGACGTGTGTTTCTGTACTGCAACGACCTGTAAGTAGATGTTATGAAGATGTTAAGAACTGCCTCAGCTCTCCAAACAGCACTGCATTGCCCAGACCACATCCCTCATGTGCCAGGACAATACAGATTAGCTTGTATAATGTTACTGCTGGTAGTAATCTTTGTAAACTGAACTTTGAAGTGCTATGTGCAAGGTACTCATGAAAGTTAAAAAAAAACCTAAGGAACGATTGCTTAAAAATGCTAATGAGCTAGCTTTGGTATTGTTTCCTCAGGCTATAAATAAGTAACTCATTAGCCTCTCTCAGCAATCAAAATACACCCCACACCCATTGTATTAAAAAGTCTTTTTTCCCTTTTTCTGGCTATGAACAGCAAGAGATAAAACCTAGGAACAGGATGCTGTGCAGGAAGTCAGGATTTTGAAATGGAAAGGCTGCAAAGGCAAGTCATGTTTGTTAAAGAGAAAGCTGAAGCAAAGAGGTTAGAAATGCTGGAGGATAGTTAGAAGCCATTGTGGCGGAGCCACCAAAGGACTCAGATCGTTTGTACATAATTCCTTTAACAACATGTTAGTCACAGTCTGAGTCTGTACCTTTATTTATGCTGTTTAACTGTACAGAGTGTGGTTGCTTTAACAGCGCGGTTAAAACGTGATGACATCATGCCGTTCATCACATGACCCCCCACTGGTGGGAAAACGTGATGACGTCATGATGTCAGCCACAGGACTGCAGAGGCAGTCCTCGTGGAGCCTTCAAAGAGAGCAGACCTGTATTCGATGTACTCCAGCAGTTTCCAGTTAAAACCTGTTTTGTTCCATTAAAGTTCATTGTTTTGATTGCCTGAGTCGAACTCAGTCTTTTCGTTAGGAACCTTTGTTCCTACATTGGTGACCTGACCTTCATGATCAGTTTTCGCGGAAGATCTTCAGCATGGACATGAACGCCGTGACTCTGAAACTGCCACAGTTCTGGGAGCAACAACCAGACGCCTGGTTTATCCAGGCTGAAGCCCAGTTCGCCATCAGGAACATCATCGCGGATCAGACCCGTTATTACTACATGGTCTCCGCCCTCGACAGCACAACTGCCTCACGGATCGTCAGCCTCCTCGGTAGTCCTCCTACTGACAGCAAGTATGAGACGATAAAGGCGCAGTTGCTAGAAGTCTTCGGGCTCTCGAAGTCAGAGCGCACTCGCCGGCTCATCACGATGCCTGGCCTCGGGGACTCCAAACCATCCGAGCTCATGAGCCAAATGCTCACGCTCTTGGGTGCCGAACCGGAATGCTTCCTCTTCCGGGAGCTTTTCCTCTACCAAATGCCAGAGCAGGTACAGGCTGCCCTAGCCAGATCCGACATTACAGACTGCGCCGAGCTTGCTGCCGAAGCCGATAAGATTTTCACTGTAACCCAGCAGTGCTGCGCGGCCACGAGGCGCCCATCCCCCACAGACGCGGTTCCAGCTCCTCCTGCAGCGGGCTGGTACTCCTACCATGCCTGTTTTGGCGCGAAAGCACGACGCTGCCGCTCTCCCTGCAGTTTTTCGCCCCCCAAAAAAACAAAGCTCCTGCAGCGTTCCTGGTGAAAGAGGATCGGGTCTAACAGGCGCTCCGCGGTTGCGATGGCCGTCAGATCTATGGGGAAACTTCTTTATATCACCGATTCCCTATTGGGTCGACATTTCCTTTGTGACACTGGGGCGCAGTGTAGCATTCTACCTGCGTCGAATCGCGATATGCAAGCGGGGAACCATGGTTTTTCCCTCGTGGCGGCTAATGGTGCAGCAATTCGAATTTTCCGAAAGCGGCGGGTCCAAGTCTGTTTCGGCGGTCAGCGCTTCTGTTGGGGATTCGTCACGGCCACAGTCTCGCAGGCCATCCTAGGGGCGGATTTTCTGTGTGCTAACGGCCTCCTTGTTGATGTCCGGCACCGCCGGTTGATCAACGCGGCCACCTTCCACTCGATTCCGTGCTACCACGGTACCACCGTGGCGCGCTCTATTGCCTGCGCTTTCCCTCCTCCGGATGACTTCACTCGGCTCCTCGGAGAGTTTCCAGAGCTGACAAGGCCCACTTTCTCCTCCTCGGCCACGAAGCATGGTGTTGAACATCATATCACCACTACTGGCTCCCCGGTTTATGCGCAGGCGAGAAGGCTCGAACCCAGCAAGCTCGCGGCTGTGAAAGCGGAGTTCGACACAATGGAGCGGCTCGGGATCATTCGCCGATCCAATAGTCCCTGGTCTTCGCCTCTCCACATTGTTCCGAAACCGAGCGGCGGCTGGCGGCCATGCGGTGACTAGCGACGCCTGAACGACACCACTACTCCTGATCGGTACCTGATTCCGCATATTCAGGATTTTTCAGCCCATTTGGTGGGAAATTCTATCTTTTCTAAAGTCGACCTCGTCCGGGGGTATCACCAGGTTCTCGTGCACCTGCAAGATGTCCCGAAAACCACAGTCATCACCCCTTTCGGCCTCTTTGAGTTCCTGTGGATGCCGTTTGGCTTGAAGAATGCGGCACAGGCTTTCCAGCGCTTAATGGACTCCGTGCTCCGAGACCTAAGCTTCATCTTCGTCTACCTTGAGGACATTCTCATCGCCAGTGCTAGCAAGGAAGAGCACATCTCCCATTTGCGTACCCTCTTTACGTGCCTCAGCCAGCACGGTTTAATCATCAACCCGGCCAAGTGCCAGTTCGGCCTGCAGCAGATCGATTTCTTGGGATACCGCATAACATCAGACGGCGCCATCCCCTTAATGGCAAAGGTGGAAGTGGTTACCTCTTTCCCGCGCCCGCCAACCGTCAAGGCCCTGCAAGAGTTTCTGGGGATGGTCAACTTCTATCACCGATTCGTCCCCAAGGCGGCTCAGCTTATGCAACCCTTGTACGGGGCCCTCAAGGGCTAGTCCAGTAAGGATCCAATCAGCTGGACAGCCGAGATGGACCAGGCATTTGTCAACACCAAGTGCGCCTTGGCCAATGCAACCATGCTGGCGCACCCCCTTCCAGGTGCCACCATCGCCCTTACCACGGACGTGTCAGACTATGCCATCGGCGCAGTGCAAGAGCAGTGGGTCAACGGCACGTGGCAACCGCTGGCGTTTTTCAGCCGCCAACTACGGAAAAATGAAAAAAATATAGCATCTTTGATCGGGAGTTACTGGCCCTTTTCCTAGCCATTCACCATTTCTGGTTCTTATTGGAAGGACGTCCCTTCACGGCTTTTGTCTAACGTTCGCCATGGCCAAGACCGTCGAACCATGGTCCGCTCATCAACAACGTCACCTGAGGTTTATTTCCAAATTTACCACGGACATTCAACATGTGTCTGGTAAGGACAACCTGGTGGCGGATTGCCTCTCCCGTGCGGTTCACCTGGGGATCGACTACGCCCTCATGGCTGCAGATCAGGCCTCGGACTCTGAGGTCCAATCATACAGAACCGTCCCCTCTAGTTTCCAAGCGACCGACGTCACTTTCCAGGCCGCAGGCACCACGCTCCTTTGCGATGTCTCCATGGGCGTTCCCCGACCTATCATGCCGGTCGCATGGCGCCAGAAGGTGTTTGATGCCATACACGGGTTGTCGCACCCTGGGATGAAGGCTTCACAATGGCTTATGTCAGCGAAGTTCGTCTGCAAAGGTATGCACCTCGATGTCCGTGACTGGGCTAATACCTGCGTAGTCTGCCAGAAGGCCAAGGTCCAGCATCAGGTTAAAGCTCCAGTGGCTATGTTCACTGTTCCGGAGCGTCGTTTCGACCACGTGCATGTGGACCTTGTGGGGCCGCTTCCGCCTTCTCATGGTTATACGCATCTCCTCACCATGGTGGACCGCACCACTAGGTGGCCAGAGGCAATTCCTTTGGTTTCCACCACTTCGGCAGACGTCGCGAGAGCTTTCATCTCCTGTTGGGTTGCCCGTTTCGGGGTACCGGCAGACATCTCTTCCGATCGTGGGCCACAATTTTCCTCGGAGCTTTGGAACACTGTAGCTCAGGGGCTCGGCACCAAACTTCATCGCACCACCGCCTATCATCCACAGGCGAACGGCCTTTGCGAGCGATTCCACAGGTCGCTTAAAGCTGCCCTTCGGGCCAGTCTTCAAGGTGCAGGATGGGTGGACAGACTGCCATGGGTCCTTTTGGGTCTTCGTACGGCACCCAAAGAAGACCTGCAATCGCCCTCAGCCGAACTCGTCTACGGCCAGCCTCTCCGAGTACCAGGGCATTTCCTCCCTTCTCCCACAGAGCCATGGTCTGGCTCTCAGCAATTCGTCAGCCACCAGGAAGCGGCCAGATGCTTCGCTCCGGTGCCTACATCAAATCACGGCTTACAGAACTCCCATGTGCCAGCGGAGCTGAAGAATGCTGAGTATGTATTCATCCGCAACGACGCTCACCGGGATCTGCTCAAGCCCCCTTACACCGGTCCTTTCCGCGTCATCGAACCAGGAGACAAACCTTTTCAGTCGACATCGGAGGAAAACCGGATCACATTTCGGTGGACCGATTGAAGCCGGCTCACCTGGACCTGGACCGCCCAGTCGTCGTCGCTCAACCGCTGAAACGGGGCCGACCGTCCGCAGCCGCCATGCCAGACCAACCACAGCCGCCCGACAACTCAACCACGCTCGCCGCGCCAGCTCAACCATGACCGCCCGCCAGCTCGACCACTGTCCATCAGCTGCCTCCGCCAGGTTACCGAAGTCGCTCGGACAGACTTGTCAGACCTCCTCGGCGTCTCACTTTTGCTGTTAAAGACAATTCTGGGGGGGCGCATGTGGCGGAGCCACCAAAGGACTCAGATCGTTTGTACATAATTCCTTTAACAACATGTTAGTTGCAGTCTGAGTCTGTTCCTTTATTTATGCTGTTTAACTGTATAGAGTGTGGTTGCTTTAACAGCGCGGTTAAAACGTGATGACGTCATGCCGTTCATCACGTGACCCCCCCACTGGCGGGAAAACGTGATGACGTCATGACGTCAGCCACAGGACTGCAGAGGCAGTCCTCGTGGAGCCTTCAAAGAGAGCAGACCTGTATTCGATGTACTCCAGCAGTTTCCAGCTAAAACCTGTTTTGTTCCATTAAAGTTCGTTGTTTTGATTGCCTGAGTCTGTTGTGTATGTACCTTTAAGGGAATACCTGGTCTCAGACTGCAGTACCGGCAGTGACCACCCCTGTATAAATGGCCCTACAGGCTTCGGTAGTTTCAGTTTCCAGGTTGTCTCCATTCAGTAAAGACTTGTTATAATCAACTCCTGCAGTCCGTGTCTCAATTATACACGGACATAATACTGGCGACGAGTAAGAAACGAACTTACCTGCAACTCGGCAGCACCTCAGACGATGTTATTGAAGGTCGAAGCCAGAAGAAAAAAAACAATAATCCAAAGAAACTCGAGAAACGGGCGTTGACCATGGGCAACCGCCTCCAAATCATCGAATTGAAAAGTGCAGGAGAGACTGTCGAGAGCCAGGCTTGGTTCTCCAGTCTGTGATTTCCCAGCTAATCGGGCTGGTGGCAGGTAGTGCACTGATCCTTCCTGGGCTGCGGCGGGCTAGAGCTCGATCGGGTGGCTCTGCAACGGGGCCGGGCAGCGAGTCGGGAAGCAAAGAGAGAGAGAGAGGGTGGAGCACACAGGGCGCGGCCGGTGCTTCGAAGCCGGGCAGCGTTCGGACCTAAGAAGAGGGAGGGAAGTGTCCCAGAGGGTCCGCTCCACGACGGGAACGGTTCTTCAATTAACGGAGCAAATATTGAAGCGCGATAGAAAAAGAAAAATACCG
The DNA here is from genome assembly GCF_052327205.1 of Somniosus microcephalus. NCBI lineage: Eukaryota > Metazoa > Chordata > Chondrichthyes > Squaliformes > Somniosidae > Somniosus > Somniosus microcephalus. The sequence continues at coordinate 95,973,881 of NC_140995.1, read as the reverse complement.
CGGAGCGCGGCGTTGAAAGCAGCGATCGGGGAGGCGTGAAGACCATAGGGCGTCGCCATTACATGTTAGTAAAATAAATATAATCACCAGCAACAGCGTTGGTAGCAGTGGCAGTGGCGGGAAAGCGCGGGAGGCACCATCTTAACTCGGCGGGGAAGAAGGAAAAGCGCGGGAGGCGCCATTTTGATCCATCGGGGATGAAGGCAAAGCGCGGGAGGCGCCATCTTAGATTTTCAAGATGCCAAAGACTGGTGATAGCACTGCCTTCGATAATGCAATAGAAGACTGGACCACGTATGTGGAAAGAGTCGAGGTATATTGCGAGGCAAACGAAATAGCCGATGAGAAAAAGGCATCGGTAATGCTAAATATAATGGGCACAAGAACGTACGGCCTATTGCGGGATCTGATTACTCCAGCCAAACCGAAGGCGAAGAGTTTTAACGAAATTGTTGCTATCCTGCAGGAACACCTAAATCCTACACCGCTGCTGATAGCAGAAAGATTTAAATTCCACAGGAGAAATCAGCATGAAAATGAGAGCAATGCTGATTACCTTACGGAACTACGCAAGCTATCAAAGCACTGCCAGTTCGGAGCAGGACTGGCAGATAACTTACGGGACAAATTTGTCTGTGGACTCCTGAGTGAAGGAACCCAGAAGAGGTTACTCTCAGAGAAAGAGCTGACGCTAGATAAGGCTTTCAGCGTGGCAGTATCATACGAAGCAGCAGCAAGGGGAGCTGCGGAAATACAACAAAAGCCACAGGTATACGGCACCCACGAAATGACATGGGGATTTGCAAAATGTTATCGCTGCGGCAGAACAAACCACGACCAGAAGGACTGCTGGTCCAAGGACAAAATATGCAGGCAATGCGGAAAGATGGGACACATTGCACGAGTTTGCAGGTCTGGGAAGAAGACCAATGACAACAAAAAGGCTACTAAGGAACCGTACAGGAAAGTACAAAAGATGGACAGTAGTTCCGAAGACCAGATGAGCGACAGTGAATCCGGGAACAAGAGACTAAGCTGTCTCAAACTTCACAACATAATCGCAAAAGAGGATCTCTGAACCATTTGTGTCACCCTCACGATAGCAGGGTCCCAAGTCAAAATGGAATTGGATACAGGATCAGCTCTAACCGTCATGAATCGACGAGACTACGAGCGGCTATTCTCACACATACCCTTGAGAGAGACATCTATTGTCTTGAGGACGTATACGGGGCAAAAAGTATACCCCAGAGGAAAAATAAGGGTGCCTGTCGAATACAACGGCAAGAAAATACGGAAATTGTATCTCTACATTCTGCAAGATGGTGGACCACCGTTATTGGGACGTGAATGGATCAGAAAGATAAGTTTAGACTGGCACTCCATTCAGGCACTGACGGTGGCTGGTAAAAAGGATGACGACGTCACTCCTGGACGATTGTCAACAATCTTAGCTGACGCCAAAGAGGTATTTCAACAAGAACTGGACACTCTTAAAGGCATAACTGCCTCGATAAAAATAGAGGAGAATGCAATTCTCAAGTTTTTCAAAGCAAGACCGGTACCATATGCAATTCGCCCAGCCGTCGATGCAGAACTGGAGAATCTGGAGAATGCAGGCGTGTTATCTGAGGTAGACTGGAGCGAGTGGGCGACACCTATCGTTCCTGTCATGAAGAAAACGTTAAACAATAAGTCTGAGGAGCCAAGGAAGGTTCGCATCTGTGGGGTCTTCAAGGTGACGGTGAACCCAATCCTTCACACAGTACGATATCCTCTTCCAAGGATAGAAGATATCTTCGCCTCACTATCTGGAGGGAAGCGTTTTACAAAAATTGACCTAGCACAAGCATATTTGCAGATGGAGGTTGAAGAATCCTCTAGGAAGTATCTCACGATAAACACTCACAAAGGTCTTTACCAGTATAATCGACTGGTATTCGGAGCAGCATCAGCTCCGGCGATATGGCAAAGAGCGATGGAACAAGTCCTGCAAGGGATTCAGGGGACTCAGTGTTACTTAGACGACATCCTAGTGACAGGTGAAGATGACAGTGAACACCTTGCCAACCTAGAGCAGGTGCTCACTAGACTACGTGAACATGGGCTACGAGCCAATCGCCCCAAGTGCGAGTTTTTTAAGAAACAGATATCGTATTGTGGCCACGTGATTGATGAAGAGGGGTTGCATAAGTCCCCTGACAAAATTGAAGTGGTAGTTAAGGCTCCAGCGCCTGAAAATGTATCGCAACTGAGGTCATTCCTCGGATTGGTGAATTACTACCATAAGTTTTTGCCGAATTTGTCCACAATTCTGCATCCACTGAACGCCCTACTACGAACGGGAGTAGCATGGAAATGGAGCGATGAATGTAAGCGGGCCTTTCAGAAGAGTAAGGACCTAATCACTTCAAGAGAAGTATTGGCTCACTACAACCCATCACTACCGATAAGACTGGCGTGTGGTGCATCTCCCTACGGCATTGGGGCGGTACTGTCACATAAATTCCTTGATGGTTCAGAGAGGCCGATAGCTTTTGCGTCACGCTTGTTAACTTCAGCCGAGCGTAACTACGCCCAGATTGACAGAGAGGCCCTCAGCCTGGTGTGGGGGGTGAAGAAGTTCAATCACTACCTGCACGGTCAGAAATTTACTCTACTAACTGATCATCAACCTCTCGTCTCCATTTTCAACCCTCAGAAGGGCGTACCGATAATGACGGCACAAAGGCTACAGAGGTGGTCCCTTTTCCTAGGGGCACACCAATATGACATCGAGTACAAAGGAACTAAACAGCATGGGAATGCTGATGGATTGTCGCGCCTACCGTTGCCGATGGTGGAAGAAGAATTGGCAGTGGATCCAGTGGAGTTATTCCACTCGACTATAGTCGAATGCTTCCTTGTGATGAATGCAAACATAGAAAAGGAAACACGAAATGACCCGACACTCTCCTGGGTCTATGATTTAACGGTGAAGGGATGGCCAGCACATGGCGAACCACTGCTGCCAGCATTCTCACCGAGAAGAGAACAGCTGTCAGTGTGCAGAGGAACCTTGATGTGTGGATCCAGAGTAGTAATTCCACCCAAATTGAAGGATAGAGTGCTCAATGAGCTTCATGAGGGTCATCTGGGAGGGGTAAAAATGAAGAACTTTGCCAGAGCGTTTGTGTGGTGGCCGGGAATCGATAGAGAAATCGAAGAGATGACCAAGAGCTGTACAGGATGCCAGAAGGTCCAAAACGCCCCACCACAAGCTCCTCTACATCCATGGGAGTGGCCCTCATCTCCATGGCAAAGGGTACACATTGATTTTGCTGGTCCATTTATGGACTCGATGTTTTTAACTGCGGTGGATGCACATTCAAAGTGGCCAGAGGTAATAAAAATGTCCTCAACCACCACAGAAAAAACTATCACAGTCTTACGAACCATATTCGCCAGAAATGGGCTGCCTGAACAGATTTGCTCTGACAATGGACCACAGTTTGTGTCTGAAGAGTTCCGGAGGTTCTTAAAGAACAATGGTGTTAAGCATTATACATCTGCCCCATATCATCCAGCCACTAATGGATTGGCCGAGAGGTTTGTTCAAACATTCAAGAAGGCTATCAAGGCAATGTGTAATGAAGATATACCCCTACAACACAAGGTGGATAACTTCTTGTTTGCCTACCGGAATGCGACACATGCGGTTACCAACCAAACTCCAGCCATGATGTTCTTCAATCGAAGACTATGATGCCGCTTGGATTTGGTTAAGCCAAACGTCAGAAGAGATGTGGAGAACAGGCAGTTTCAGAATATGAATGAAAGGCCGACGAGGAGTTTTAAGATAGGTCAACCAGTTTTGGCCCGGGACTACCGCACAGAGAAATGGCAGCCAGGAACGATCTGTACACGGCAAGGACCTCTAATGTATACCGTGGACGTTGGAGAGAGCATTGTAGGACGCCACGCTGACCAGATTCTAGAGTCACTGGAAAACGTCAACCCCACACCACGGTCTGATGCACCTGGCGATGAAACCGAAGTACCAATTGCATCTACTGCAGAATCAGTGATATTGGAAGCAGACGAACCAAACAATGACATTGATCCCGACGCAACCTTGCCAGAAGAACCTGATATCCCAAAGAGGCGTTATCCAGACAGAATCAGGAAGCCTCCTCAAAGACTGAACTTATAATTGCTTAACTTCAACCAATGTATCTAGCAACCGTAATTGTAATTGTCATTAGTTATTATTTAGTTGTTAAATGAATGTTATGTACTGTTTATCTAAAAGGGGAGGAATTGTTGTGTATGTACCTTTAAGGGAATAACTGGTCTCAGACTGCAGTACCGGCAGTGACCACGCCCGTATAAAAGGCCCTAGCAGGCTTCTGTAGTTTCAGATTCCAGGTTGTCTCCATTCAGTAAAGGCTTGTTATAATCAACTCCTGCAGTCCGTGTCTCAATTATACATGGACATAATAGAGTCGAACTCAGTCTTTTCGTTAGGCACCTCCGTTCCTACACCATCTTGTTTATGTCTAGTACGATGATCCACTAATTTAAGGTCATGTTGCTTGTTCTTTATTTTATATTAATATGCAAAAATAAATTGCAGTGTTTGAAGTGAGTGAGTCTAGTCATAATGGCTGTACTCTATGTGAAATAAAGCAGATTAACAATTCAGTTCTGGCCTCATCTGATCAAATGTTTTCTGGTCTGCCTTTAGAGAGGTTGAAGAAGTGCACAAATCAAAGACAGAAATATCTCACCCATGTCATAAGGGGGTATTATTGTTACACCCTCAGGTTACACTATTGTGCAAGTAGATCTAGGGCAGCATGAGACAATTCTCCTAAGACACTCAGACTGCTTACAAAAGTGACTGACGCCATTAAACCCGAGATGGCAGAACCAAATTTATAATAGATATTTTTAATCATAAACAATTCTTTCTTTCAAGATAAATGGTCCAATTCTTGGATATTTTTATCCACAAACCCTGGATTGCTAAGGCTGATCATGGCGTGCTAACTACATTAGTGATACCTACTCTTACAGTACAACAGTCCCTTTAAATGAGACAAAAGGAGGTTCACAGACACATCATAGTGAATTTGCCCTCAATCGTTACAGAGAAGTGCTTTGCTTCTAGTCAGCATCTTATCAGACAGCCCTGATGAGATGGAGAACCCACCACAGTGACACGATTAATCTGCGCTGTCTATGTCCTACTCCTTAATTGTCAGCAACACAATAACTGTGAAAAAGGGTCTTGAACAGTTTCCTTTGAATAAATGGTCCATCTAAGATAGAATAATGCATATACCTCACATATTTCTGTATTACAGAATTCTTTGAGCTAAATTTCCTAAGACCCTGAACATTCAGGCAAAGCGCGTGGCAATTTGGAAATTTGTGGGTATCTACAATGCCTACAATTTTCCTATGTGCGAGGCCCAGCTACTGGCATGGGGGTCTCTGAAAATTCAGCCCTTTATAAGCTGTCTTTTCACTCAAAATGCTTTGCTTGTCTTCACTGAGCTTTTGATTGAATGTGTTATGATAAGGTTTACATACTCAAGTGAAGGAGTAAAGTTCTGTGTATATTTGTAAGATTCTATCTTTTCCTCTGGTTATTCTCTTGGGCCATGCTTGATTTTCTTCCACTTTTCAAGCATGACCAATCAACAACGTTTTAATTTATCAGACTGAGATTTTATTCATCATCCCTGGTAATTATTTATATATGTTCACGGCAGATTTCTGGATGAAATCCTTCATCTTAATTAAGGCAAGAGTCTTCAGTTTTTCCATGCTATCACAAATACCCCTACCCACAGAAACAGTAACTCCTGTCACTTTGCTTTAAAATATAAAAGCCATTGTACAATGAAAGTCAGGTATACTGGGCCCCATTTCCCTCTTGCTGTTCACTGGAATATAATCAGTTGCTGGCTAAGAAAAAATTGGTCTCACTTAAGCATGGATTTTTTTTCCCCTTTGTTGGACAGTAGCAAGTTTTCAACAGTGGTATCGACAGACAACACTGTTCTTGCCTGTTTTTGGCATTTCTCACTGGTAGTTCTAGGCTTGGAGTGCATTTTCTGATGCTTACCATGCCTCTGCTCTGAGGTTCCAGGGAACACTTACACTTTGCTGTTGTTGCTCAGTAAATTCCAGAGCACGTGCTGTCTCAGAGGATCATGTATTGAATTGGCACTGTGCATGCTGAGAGTTGTACTTCCAGACACTCTTGGCGTGCCGCAAGTTATAATGGAGAACCATCCCAGCACTAAGGCTGGAGGCCAGCAGAAGTCAGGCAGCAAGGCCAGAAGGAGCTGGGGAATGCTGAGGTCCTGTCAATGGGAAGGCTTGGAAAGAGACCATTCCCACTGTATAAAGTAAGGTGAACTCAGATAGGTGCATTGTTACCCATCCTGGAGTATACTTTTAAAAGTAAGATTAGGCTTTTAAGAGGGCAGACGTGATATTTTAGGGGTATATGGTGAGGTGGGTGAGGAAGTGTCACCGTAGTTATATCTCGAAGAAATTTATTTTTCTGGTAGACTGAGATTGGGTAGAAAATTGAAATTTGAAATATAAGAGAAAGGTTTGCACAGTGAGATTGGTGAAAAGCAAATGTAGACATTAATCAATTATAATGGAGAAAAACAGAGACTGATTTTAACCAAAATGGGAAAAAAATGAGCTTTAAAGGAAGGACTATTCACTACAGACTCCACAGTCAGGATATTTCTTATAGATTCAAAACTTTTCATTATATAGACTGATATTAGCAGTCACCATGTCTATACATTTAAATGTAAAAATAAAAAAACACAAATGATGGAAATATAACAAAAAATAGGTTAATGTTTTGTATATGACTCTTCATGAGAATGCCATCCGATGAATAGTTAGCACACAAAACATTCACCTATCTTTCTCCTTTCACTATGCATTTTCAGTGTTTTCTGTTTATGTACATGTAAATGTCTGTTGGTGTGGCAATCACTTCTTAATGCCCACCACTGGCACAGAAAAAAATTGGATAGGCCCTTTGAGCCTGTAAGTAGATGCCAGCTTTTTAAGTTTTGAAAAATCTTTATTTGGAATAATTAATCTAGTGTGGATGTTCCTGCCCATGTGCAGTCTGACCCTTTTCACACGTAGGCAGGTAAACTGTCCCTCCTCATCTATCTCAACCTGTCCTCAGCCTTTGACACTGTTGACCACACTATCCTCCTCCAACGGCTCTCCTCCATTGTCCAGCTAGGTGGGAATGACCTCACCTGGTTCCATCCAGTTGTAGCCAGAGAATCACCTGCAATGGCTTCTCTTCCCGCACCTGCACCGTTACCTCTGGAGTCCCCCAAGGATCTAGCCTTGGAACGCTCCTATTTCCCATCTATATGCTGCCCCTCGGCGACATCATCTGAAAATACAACGTCAGGTTCCACATGTATACTGATGGCAGGCGCATGGGAACACCACCACCTCCAAGTTCCCCTCCAAGTCACACACCATCCTGACTTAGACGTATATCGCCGATCCTTCATTGTCGCTGAGTCAAAATCCTGGAACTCCCTACCTAACAGCACTGTGGGAGTACCTTCACCACATGGGCTGCAGCGGTTCAAGAAGGTGGCTCACCACCACCTTCTCAAGGGCAATTAGGGGTGGGCAATAAATGCTGGCCTTGCCAGCGATGCCCACATCCCATTAACGTATAAAAAAAACACCCATCTTTATCTCACTGCCACCTCTCTCGACCCCTCCACTGTCTCTGATTTGTCACACTGCTTCTCCGACATCCAGTGCTTAGTTGGAGGAAATTTCTGCTCATCCAGTACTGGGTGAGCAGAAATTTCCTCCAACTAAGTATTGGGAAGACCGAAGTCATTGTCTTCGGACCCTGCCACAAGCTCCTTTCCTATCTCCGACACCATCCAACACCCTGGCAACTGTCTGAGGCTGAACCAGACCATTTGCAACCATGCTGTTATTTTTGACCCTGAGATGATCTTCTGACCACATATCTGCTCCATCACCAAGCCCACCTACTTTTACCTCTGGCACATTGCCCGAATCTGCCCCTGCCTCAGCTCAACTGCTGCTGAAACCCTCATTCATGCCTTTGTTACCTACAGACTCGACTTTTCCAATGCTCTCCTGGCCAGCCTCCCATCTCCCACCCTACATAAACTTGAGCTCACCCAAAACTCTGCCGCCCGTGTCCTAACCCATTCACCCATCACCCATGTGCTCGCTGACCAGGCTCTCGGTCCAGCAACGCTTCAATTTTAAAATTCTCATCCTTGTTTTCAAATCCCTACATGGATTTGCCCTCCCTATCTCTGTAATCTCCTCCAGCCCTACAACCATCTGAGATCTCTGCGCTCCTCCAATTCTGGCCTCTTATCCTTCTGTGGCTCAATGTCAATTCTGTTTGATAACGATCCTGTGAAGTGCCTTGGGATGCTTTACTAAGGTGCTATATAAATGCAAGCTGTTGTTGTTGACTGTGGTATTGTGATGAATGTCTATATATTTTTTTCTATTCAAAACACACAAGTGTAAGACAAAGGCACAGGTTTTCCTTTGCCATTCCAAATAATTTTGCAGATAAGCTGGCCGGGCAGGGACCGAAAAATCGGACAGGAACCCCTCCAACTCCTCAACCTCATCTGACACCACTTCTGAGAGTTTCTGTCAAAGTGACATTGGCCGCATAATACTTTTGCACAAATATAGGTGAGCATATTATAATAAGACACAGGTACCCATAAACACATAGGCCTTGATTTTCATTGGGCCATGAGGCGGGCTTTGAGGTGGGCGGGGTGTTAAAATCGCAAAAAAATGGCGGGCGGAACCCCCTCCCCCACCTGGTTCCTGACTCCGAGCAATTTTTACTCAGGCGTGTCTGATGGTCCCAAATCCGTCCCGCATCCAACAGGCGGGACTGGTCTTTAAGGCCCTTAATTACCACTAAATGGCCTTTATAATCCTATTTTAACAGGCCCTTGCAACTTTAACCCTTTTCCCACGTAAAACACGCCTGGTGGGAATCACGAATGTGAAACCTGGCGGGAGCACTATTGCATTGGTGACTTTCAACTGCAGGTCAAGATTAAAGTTGAGATTTGATCAGCCATGATTTGCAGGTGGCAGGACTTTGTGGTCTCAGGTCTGGGGCAACTTTTACAAGGCTTTACCACACCTGTGGAAGGTTGGTGCCTCACACCCATCTCCATTGTGACGTCCTGGGAAACCCCTCTCGCCACCTTCACTCAGCGCTTCCTCGACAGAGGCATATACCAGAAGCATGGGAGCCATTTATTTCCTTCCCATCTGAGCATTAGAGGAGCTCGAGCACCAGCCGCTGCTCACCCACCTGAAGCTGCACAGGCCAGAAGGGGCCAGCGCCTGGAAGCCCGTCAGTGCAGGAGATACCCCCCAAACAGGGTCTACAGAGACAGGGTCAGCTACCTCAACATGTCTGAGCAGCAGTGCCAACGGCGGCTCCGACTTTCGTGACAGGTAGTGACTGACATCTGCGCAATGATACAGCAAGACCTGCTGCCCAGAGGAGCAGGTGGACAACCATTACCAGTGGCCATCAAAGTCACCACCGCACTCAACTTTTTTGCCTCAGGCTCATTCCAGGGATCATCAGCAGGCATCAGCAGCATCTCCCAGGCGGCCGCACACACTTGCATCATGCAGGTAACCAATGCCCTCTTTGCCCTCGTGCACAATCACATCCATTTCACCAGGGATCGAGCAAGTGTCACGGTGCAAGCGGTTGGATTAGCTCATCTGGCAGGTTTTCCAAGGGTGCAGGGCATTGTTGACTGCACGCATGTGGCCCTTAGGGCACCCCATCGCAATCCAGGTATTTTTGTCAACCGCAAGGGCTTCCACTCCCTCAACGTTCAGCTGGTGTGTGACCACAAGAAGGAAATTCTGCATGTTTGTGCCATGTACCCTCGCAGTTGCCATGACTCCTTCATACTGCGCCAGTCTAGTGTGCCTCTGCTATTCAGGCCGCCAGACCAGCTTAACGGATGGCTACTTGGAGACAAGGGCTATCCCCTGAGGTCTTGGCTAATGACGCCATTGAGGAGACCAGCCAACAAAGCTGAGGAGCGCTACAACTCCAGCCACATGTCCACCAGGTCCATTATCGAGCAAACCATCGGTTTGCTGAAGATGTGCTTCAGATGCCTGGATAGATCAGGTGGAGCCCTACAGTACTCAGTAGCCAGGGTCTCCAGAATCGTCGTAGTTTGCTGTGTACTTCACAACATGGCACAGCGTCATGGCTTGCAGATTCCTGAGGACGAAATGACTCCTCACATATCCTCAGAGGAGGAGGAGGGCGTGTGGTAAACCACGTTCACTATCGTATCACTGTTAGTAGTTAGCACTGTTCACCACTGTTCGTTATAACTGTATCACTGACCACTATTGTATCACGGTACGAGGTCGCCTCTTGCCACACTGCTATACCTGGGATGACCACCGCCGACTCCGCCTTGGCTCCACCCACCAGGCCAGGTATAAAGGTGAGCGACTGACTGGTATTCCTCCTGCTTGGATCGGATCACCCACGAGAGTGGGCTCTGTTATTTAGTCAATAAAAACCTTTAGTCACCTTCGTAACTCTTCGCCTTTTATTGGAGGAATTGATAGGTATATCAATTTTATTGACTAAATTTAATGATGTCCGACAACGAGTCACAACCGGCGGAGGAGCCACCAGCGCAGCTCCCAGGAGCACAGCCACACCAGCCAGCTTGGCTGCGAGCCCTCAGACCGCCGTACCTGGACCTGAACCCACGAGCAGCAAACTCAGCCGCAGACTTTAAACACTGGCTGGTCTGCTTCGAATCATACCTGAGAGAATCCAGCGTCCCTCAGGCATCCAAACTAAGTGTCCTGCAGGCGCAACTGAGCCCGAGAGTATACACTCTCATCGAGGACATGACTACCTACGAGACCGCCATCAACCTGCTGAAACAGAAGTACCGGACCCCGGTAAACTACATGTACGCTAGGCACCTCCTAAGATCACGGCCGCAACAGCCAGGAGAATCAGTAGCCGAATTCTCACAGGCGCTATATGCACTCGCCAGGAACTGTGACTTTAAATCGGTGTCGGCAGCCGAAAATACTGAAGATAATATCCGCGACGCATTCCTGAAAGGCCTACGGTCCGAGTACTCACGGCAAAGACTGCTGGAAGCTAAAGACCTCAGCATGGAAAAAGCTGAAGCCCTCGCTATCTCCCTGGAAGTGGCCCACCAAGATCAGGAAGCATTCACCAGGTACTGCTCGCGACCCTGGGACTCGGGCCCGACCCCTACCACAGCACCCTTCCCAGCGCCGCCCCCGGGACCTACCTCTGCGTCGGCGTCCCGGACCCGACCGGCCCCGCCACCCCCGGCACCGGCCCCGACATCGGGCATCCGCGATCGGGCCGCCGGCTGTTTTTTTTGTGGCCAGGAGAAGCACCCGAGGTCGCGCTGCCCAGCCAAGAACTCCACATGCAGAACCTGCCTGAAGAAAGGCCACTTCTCCAAGGCCTGCAGGAGCGGATCCTCAGAGGCCAGCAGTGCCGCATGCGAACTATGGGGGCGGCCATCTTCGTTTAGGGCAACTGAGGCCAGCATCCCCACACATGAGTCATGGGGGTGGCCATCTTTGTTTAGGGCAACTGAGGCCAGCATCCCCACACATGAGTCATGGGGGCGGCCATCTTTGATTAAGGCAACCGACCCCAATAGTGCCTCATGTGAGCTACGGGGGCAGCCATCTTCTCCGTCATTTTGCCCTACCTCGTGGGAGACGCCATTTTACTCACCACGCCCGACCGCCTCGCCCGCAGATGACAACGACTCGCTCAGCTACACACTAGCTTCCGTCACCCTGGACCAAGCCCGCCCGCACCATCTGTCCAAGTCAATGATGGACATCAAAGTGAACGGCCACGCCACGACCTGCCTGTTCGACAGCGGAAGCACGGAGAGCTTCATCCACCCAGACACGGTGAGCCACTACTCCCTCTCTGTCCTACCAACGCGCAGCCGAATCTCGATGGCATCGAGGTCCCACGCCACGGACATCAGCGGCTACTGTGTCGTGACCCTGTCGGTTAAGGGCATGGAGTATAAAAACTTTAAACTCCTCGTCCTCCCCCATCTCTGCGCTGCCGTCCTACTAGGGCTGGACTTCCAATCCCACCTCCAAAGCGTAACCCTAGCATACGGTGGACCCCTCCCCCCACTCACAGTCAACAACCAGCAAACGTTAAACCGCCCACCGCGTAACACCTGCAGCCTCTCCACCCTCAAGGTCCCGCCACCCTCTCTGTTTGCTAACCTTACCCCTGACTGCAAACCCGTCGCTACCAAGAGCAGGCGGTATAGCGCCGGGGACAGAGCCTTCATTAGCTCTGAGGTGCGGCGCCTCCTGAAAGAGGGCATTATCGAGGGGAGCAGCAGCCCCTGGCGTGCCCAGGTCGTAGTCGTAAAGACCGGCGATAAAAACCGCCTGGTCATCGACTACAGCCAGACCATAAACAGATATACCCAGCTGGACGCATACCCCCTCCCCCGCATATCTGACATGGTCAATCAGATTGCACAGTATAAAGTATTCTCGACCATCGACCTGAAGTCGGCCTACCACCAACTCCCTATCCACCCTGAGGACCGCCAGTATACCGCCTTCGAGGCGAATGGGCGCCTATACCACTTCCTTAGGGTCCCCTTCGGTGTCACTAATGGGGTCTCGGTCTTCCAAAGGGAGATGGACCAGATGGTTGACCAGAACTGCAGGCTACATTCCCCTATCTAGATAACGTCACTATCTGCGGCCGCGACCGGCAGGAACATGACGCGAATCTGGAGAAATTCCTCCGTACGGCCCAACGGCTGAACCTCACCTACAATAAGGAGAAATGCGTGTTTAACACCACCCGCCTTGCCATCCTCGGCTGCGTAGTGGAGAACGGAATCATCGGCCCCGACCCAGAAAGAATGCGCCCCCTCATGGAGCTACCCCTCCCCCACTGCCCTAAAGCACTTAGGAGAACCCTGGGGCTTTTCGCCTACTATGCCCAATGGGTACCCAATTACGCGGACAAAGCCAGACCCCTCCTGAAAGCCACTTCCTTCCCCCTCACGGAGGAGGCGTGCGCGGCCTTCTCCCTCATTAAGGGAGACATAGCCAAGGCCACGATGCACGCAGTGGACGAGTCCATCCCCTTCCAGGTGGAGAGCGACGCATCCGACTTCGCCTTAGCCGCCACCCTAAACCAGGAGGGGAGGCCAGTGGCCTTCTTCTCAAGGACCCTACAGGGCCCCGAGATCCGACATTCGTCGGTCGAGAAAGAGGCCCAGGCGATCGTGGAGGCAGTACGGCGCTGGAGGCACTACCTGGCAGGCAAACGATTTACCCTCCTCACCGACCAGCGTTCGGTGGCTTTCATGTTTAATAACAAGCTGAAGGGCAAAATCAAGAATGACAAGATTTTGAGATGGAGAATCGAGCTCTCCACCTACGATTATGAGATCTTGTACCGGCCAGGCAAGCTGAACGAATCCCCTGATGCCCTTTCACGAATGACATGCGCCAGCGCGCATATCGATAGGCTTCAGACCCTCCACGACCAGCTCTGCCACCCCGGAGTCACCAGACTCTACCATTTCATTAAGGCCCGCAACCTGACCTACTCCATCGAGGAGGTCAGGACCATGACCAGGAACTGCCAGACCTGTGCGGAGTGCAAACCGCACTTCTATAGGCCGGACCGAGCAAGCCTGATCAAGGCCACCCGCCCCTTCGAGCGCCTGAGCATCGACTTTAAGGGGCCCCTCCCGTCCTCTGACCGTAATGTGTACTTCCTCAACATCGTTGATGAGTACTCCCGTTTCCCCTTTGCCTTCCCCTGCCCCGACATGACCAGTAGCACGGTCATCAAGTGCCTGAATGCCCTCTTCGCCTTGTTCGGGTTCCCGAACTATATACACAGCGACCGGGGCTCCTCCTTCATGAGCGAGGAACTCCGGCAATTCCTCCTAGAGAGAGGTATTGCAGCAAGCAGGACCACCAGCTACAACCCCAGAGGTAACGGTCAGGTGGAAAGAGAGAACGCGACGGTATGGAAGGCCGTCCTCTTAGCCTTAAAGTCTAAGGGCCTCCCAACCTCCCGCTGGCAAGAAGTCCTCCCGACAGCGCTGCACTCCATCCGGTCATTACTTTGCACGGCCACTAACACCACCCCCCATGAACGAATGTTCGTTTTCCCCAGGAAGTCGACTACGGGAACCACTCTACCAACCTGGCTGACCGCCCCGGGGCCGGTCTGGCTGCGGAAACACGTGAGGGCCCATAAAACGGACCCCCTGGTCGAGAGGGTGAACCTCCTGCACGCCAACCCCCAGTACGCCTACGTGGCGTACCCAGACGGGCGGGAGGACACTGTCTCCCTACGAGACCTCGCACCCTCAGCCGATCCGGAAACACCGCCACCACCCCCCCCAACCCCAGCCCAGGTAGACGGCATGCCGGAACCCCACGAGCCCTCGCCGACCACGCAAACACCAGCATCAACACCGGATAAGGCACCAGCACCGGATAAGGCAACACCACCGCTGCGGCGATCGGAGAGGCTTACGAAGCCTCCGGACAGACTGACCTACCAGAATTGGTAGTACACTTCACCCCGCCGGACTTAATTCTAAACAAGGGGTGAATGTGGTAAACCACGTTCACTATCGTATCACTGTTAGTAGTTAGCACTGTTCACCACTGTTCGTTATAACTGTATCACTGACCACTATTGTATCACGGTACGAGGTCGCCTCTTGCCACACTGCTATACCTGGGATGACCACCGCCGACTCCGCCTTGGCTCCACCCACCAGGCCAGGTATAAAGGTGAGCGACTGACTGGTATTCCTCCTGCTTGGATCGGATCACCCACGAGAGTGGGCTCTGTTATTTAGTCAATAAAAACCTTTAGTCACCTTCGTAACTCTTCGCCTTTTATTGGAGGAATTGATAGGTATATCAGGGCGAAAATGAAGATCCTGCAGAGGCCCATCAACCAGCGGCAGCATTATGCGAGAACATTGCTGCCCAGGATGCAAGGAACACACTCATCCTGGCCAGATTTGCTTAGTCTAGTCAAACACTTTTACTTCGCAGCTTCTTACCAGAGCATCGACAATGGCCAAGAACCTACGGATTCCTATCTATTTGACCAGCATACTGACAAGTGCAAGTAATCCTAAGCCCTCAATGTGAAAGTCCCATTCGCGAAATGACACACGCCACAACTGCAACAGTTGCAATCAGAATTTTTATGTACAAGAACCATGTGATGGCATTTTTACAATAAACACAACATTTCACGCAAGTGACTACCCTTGTGACTACTTGTGCAGGATTTTCCTCTTACACGTGCTCCTACGTAATGCTTTCCCTGTGGCTTCAGCAGATGTGGAGGCCCCTTGCTCACTTTCCTGCTGCTCCTGTCTCGACACCTTTGGCGGGCGTCCTCTAGGTTTGCGAGCCTGTGAGGGCTCGTCAACAGTCTGCTGCTCCTGCGGCTGTGCAGGGGTTGAGACGCCTATCTCAGTTGGGTGCGGACTCCGGTGGGGCTCTGACTGAGGGCTCTGCAGTGGCATGGAAGTGTGAGCGCTTGGAGAGGAGCTCCCACTTCCTTGAGGTCTGCTACCAACCTCCCTCTCATGGGTCAGGTCCCCCTCAGCACCTGCAAGTGGCTGGAGAGCACCTTGCTGCACATCAGGGGGGCCATGGGGACCCGTATCTGCAATGGCAGTCCTACTCAGAAGGACTTCCATGAAGGTCTGGTTTATCTGTTCAACAGATGCCCATCGCTCCTCAAGAGATGTCATTCGATTCTGAAAAATGACCATGTTTTCCATACCCTGGCGACTAAGCTCCTCCATGGCCGTAGCCCTCCTCTCCTCTACCGTAGCCAACCTCTCCTGCATGGTAGCCAGCCTTAACACAGAGGTAGCCATCCTTTCCATGTTGATGCGTTGATGTGCCAATGACTCCACAAAGGCTCTGTTCATGTTCGCTATGGACTCCTCCATTCGCTCCACAATCACAGCGACCCTAGAGACAAAACCTGCCAGAGACTCCTGCATCTGTGCCTGGAGTTCCATCACCACTGATCTCATGGATGGACCCAGAGGCAGAGGGTCGATATGCTGCTGAGCCGAGCTGGCAGAGTCCTGCGCCCTCCGACTAGGACTCTCCCCTGCTGTCCCTGTCTCCACAATCTGCTGATGCTCACTTGTGAGCTGTGATACACCAGGTGACAACACTACTCTATGTCCCGAAGGTCCCACCGAGGTGTGAGTGTCTGCGCTGGTGTTGGGTGCGCAGAATTCTGCTGACGCTGCGCCCTCAGAGGTTCCAACTTCCTCTGAGGAGTCTGGCTGCACAGCCTCTTCTTCCTGGCTAGGGGGGACGGATGCTTGTGATGGTCCTGTGGGGGAGTAAAGGAAAGAATTACAGATGTGATGCCAAGGCTACATGCAGATGCTCATAAGTCCTTCTGTCACAGCTTGACAATCATTATCAGCGACTCATGCAATGTCAAAGAGAGAGATGGGAAACTTTTCTGTGACCAGCTTGCTGTGTTGCACCCGTCTGTCCATCCTCCATGCGTGAATCATCCTCAATACCAATGATTTCCAGGATGGCCTCCTCCCAGGGGGTCAGGTGGGCTATTGAGGCTGTCCCTCCTCCTGTCCTGGCTCGCTCTCTTTTGTTGTGAGCTCTCTTTTCCTGCAATGAGGGAGACAAGTGGAGGTTGAGTGAGAATGAAGGAGTGAGTGTATAGATTGCATAGCATAGACACTTAGAAGAAGACAAAGATGGAGTGAGGTTGCAAGACCAAGGGCCCTCCCTGTGTGTTGTCAGTTGTGTTCAAAGCATCAGAGTGAGAGGAAGTGTGAGGGCTGCATGGTGGAATAGTTCTGTGAATGTGAGCATAGCGAGCGAGGGAATGGGTAAGGGTGCATGGATGTCAGTGTCAAGTGGGATGTGGAGGAAGGGATTACTGAAGCTGAGTGCTGGTGAGGAAAGGCAATGGGGATCAGCTTGAGGGTGATGGGAAATTCATACTCAGTTTTCCAGTGTGCTGAAGGTCATGAAATCTTTTCCTGCGCTGTGTCCAGGTTCTGCGGGTGACTCCCAAGGAATTGACCTCCTCAGCCAGCTGCATCCACACAGCCTTGGTCTGAGTGGGAGGCCTCTTCCTCCCTGATGAAGGGATCAGGACCTCCCTGTTGGCCCTAGCCCCATCCACCAATGCCTGATGTGCTGCCTCGTCAAAGCGAGGAGCTGTTCTTGCCCTCCCACTTGTCATCTCTCCTGCAGGTCCCTCTGACACCAAATGGAGGAAGCTTGGAAGCCTGCAGATGAAGCAAGGCTTGCTGTGGACTTTAAATGCAGCAGCAATGATGATGTCATCGGAGGGGACTTTCAGTCATGAAAAACCCCCTTGCAAAGGCTTCCCACACTTTATCAATTGGCCAATTGAGTTAAAATTGCATCAATCTCCCACATCCATTTAAATTCGTGTGGGAAACACGAAATTCGGATAACACGACAACAGCCCGCACCTGAGCTAAAATCACCCCCATATTTACAGAGAAAGGTTTCTCGACCTTAGCACTGCAAAAGATAGATTTGCTTCCCTTGTAGGGCTTTAGAGCAGTTGTGCCAAATGATTGTCCAGGACCTGGGGCCCACCTCTATTAGGGACACTATGGCCAAAATTTTGCCGGCGCTCAGAGGGCAGATTCGGAGCTAGGTCCACTGTCAAAATAGAAAAGATTGACAGTGGGTTGGGATCCCACTGTCAACCCGCTTCCATGTCAGTTTCCCAAGTGTCGGGTCTGTCTGCGCTTTACAAACCCGACACTGAATGATGGGGGAGCCAATTGACATAGTTAAGAGCTTGTTAAAAGGTACTTAAATAGCATTTTACCATGTACTTGCCATTTTTCCAGATTTCTGATGAGTTTCATGGTACTCGGGGATCACATCAGGTAAGTGTGTCGGGTTTTCAATGAATCTCCATTGCTCTGAATAAGTGACAGCTGCAAAAGTGGTATAAAAGCTACCATTTCACAGCTGTTCACTTTCCAATGATAGATACTGGAGCCTTCAGGATTTGGAATACACTTTTCAGCTTTATGCAGGTTGGAAGTGTTTGGAGTAAACTCTCTATCCAGTGTCACCTCCTTGGAGCAACCTCTATCACCACTGACAGATCGCTTCTGTCATCTTAACTTTAGCTGCCATCCATTCCAGCAGCATCGGTACCCTTGAACAAATCTCACCTTGGTCCTCAGAATCCCAACATGATCAGCCTCAACACCAGCAGCACCGGGCACACCAGCATCACCAACAGCAACACCAACCTGTTCCGCAATCACCTGATACTGCACAGGACACAGGGCATCAGCATCCGACCACATTGCTGCCCGTGACACCAGGGATAGCCTCACCATGGCCACATTTACTTCACTTGACGCTGTACACCATGGCTGCTACATGATGCGCCAGGTTGGCACCACCCCACACCAACACCATAAAGCATCCCTACAATGCCCAATCCATTCCTTTCACACTCATCACCATTGCGGGGCGTAACGTTATGTCTCACCATTCACTGCAACTCACTAAGCCACTTCCAAAGGTGCACACAAATCTGTCCAAGAAGGCAAGCTGTGGAAAATTAAGATTTCAATGTTTCGCAACACATCAACAGAAACTTTATACGACCATTGCCTACCCTTGTGTGTTGTTAGTTGTTATGATTGGACAAGGATAAGGATGAGTGTGTGGGGTGGCTAGTGAGATGGGGATGTGGTGATGTAGATAGAGAGAGAGGGATGGGTGTAGGTGCAAGGTAAGTTGGTGTGAGTAAGGATGGGCAGGAGTAGGTTAGGGAAAGCAGAGTGATGAGGATATGATGAGTGGCACAGCAAGATGAGGTTGAGTGTGGCTTTGCAGTAATGTTTCATGATCTATTGAGATCATTGAAAGGTTTGCACCGCTGCAACCAGGCACTCATGACAACATCCCTGCTTGTGCCCTCCTGTGCAATGTGCAACCAGGCTGCGTTGGTGTCCTGGGGGCGTCTCTTCCGCCTATTGGAAAGGAAGAGAACCTCCCTGCGTGCTGTGACTCCCTCCATAAGCATATGGA
The DNA here is from genome assembly GCF_052327205.1 of Somniosus microcephalus. Taxonomy (NCBI): domain Eukaryota; kingdom Metazoa; phylum Chordata; class Chondrichthyes; order Squaliformes; family Somniosidae; genus Somniosus; species Somniosus microcephalus. The sequence continues at coordinate 95,954,612 of NC_140995.1, read as the reverse complement.
GGGAGTCAAGGGAGGGCCTGGGTGCAGCCGTACACTTTTGTGCAGTGTTTGTCAGTGTTTGCAGCACCTCAATGCTGTAGAACACTGACAGCACAACTGTCAAAATCAATTTGCGCATGGTCCCTTTAAACAAACTGGCTGATGACGCATCATCAAATGACGTCAGCAGACCCATTTCCTTTTAATTGGCTGGGAACCTCGCAGGGTGGGCTTCAGAAGCTCAATCAACTGAAAATTCTTCTAACAGTGCGGGATGGAGCCGGGAGCGGGGTCGCCACCTGCCACCTACCTCGGCCGCACAGAGCCCGTCTCGATAGGTGAAATCGCAGCCTATATTTTCAGTCTATAAATGTTCAACTGGTTTGCACTCATGTCACCTAATAATGCATATCAATGCTTGCAATCGTTATCTAGGCAGCTGCCATTTAAAGGTGTCTGGGTGGCTGCTTGGAGAGCTACCCCCTATAGCACTGGCTAATGACCCAATTAGAAACCTTGGTAATTACACATATAATGAGGCTTATTGTGTCACCAGGGCTGGGAATTTCCTCAGAAAGGATTAAGAATGTGCAGAAGGACAGCAAGGTGAGTCAAGTGTGAAGGAATGAGCCATACCTATTCAGAAAAATACACCATCCTATGAATAGAATTCTGACTTTATTAAAACATGACAAACTGGGTTTAAAAATCTAAAAGCCTCAATGACACAAAGCTGTAAACAGCATACAGGCTTTTGAGATAAGATAAGTTGTAAACACAAAGCTGTAAACACCATACAGGCTTTTGAGGTAAGATCAGTTGTTGACACTGAAACAATAGCACTATTGAAGCAGAGGGTTAGAGCTTCCAGAAAACCTGAGCTTTGGAAAGAACACAATAAAATATATCCAGTTAAATTGTTTTAAACCAACACTTTGTAAACAGGCACATGAAAGAGCACAATGGTATAATGTTAAGGTGTCATAAACGAACACTTCGGGAAACAGAAACACAGAACATTAAAGAAATATATGCCTTCATAAATATGACATCAAATGAAACAAGGAGACACAGGGCTGGATTTTCATTCAGGAGTCGGGTTGGAGGCGGGACTACAACTTTCGGGGTTGTAGTCCCGCCTCCATCGAGATGCGGCCAATCCACGCGATTTTAACTTGATTGACCTTGTTGAGCCCGCCCAGCGGGCTCAGCAGGCCAATTAAGGGCCACTCGGCAACAGGTGACATCACAGACTGAAATTTCATCTGTCAAGAGATTTTGACAGAAGAAATATCAGTGTTTCACAGCTGTTTGAAGCTGTCAAACACTGACAGTCTTACTTGTAACTTGAGTCCTTCTCCACAGACTCAGTTAGAAATCTCTCCTGCACAGAAAGCTGCAGGCTGTCACTTTTGACAGTTCGCAGCCATTCTGCTTTCTGTGCCTGTGAGATGAGGGACTCCCCGAACCTAAAGGAAGGAAAGCTGAAAAGGTAAGAAAATGTATGTAAAACATATTTAATCACTTTAGACACACCAAACACACTTACCTTTGCACTCATGCACACATCACTCACCTGAACACTGACATCTCGACCCCTCCAAGTCCTTCAACCCGACTCCTCCAACTTGGCGTGGTTTGGAGCCATCGGAAATCCCACAGTTCAAGCTTAAACATAGGGATTAGGCTAAAAACTGCCTTTTAACTACCTGTTAACAGGCAGTTAATTGGCACTAATCCCTTCCCGCCTCGGTGAGGCGGATCCCAGTGCGGGGCGGGTACCTGCCTCCTTCGAAACTGGCATGGAGGCGGGTCGGGGGCGGGATGGGATCGGGACCCCCAATTTCAGGAATTTAACCACCCCGCATTCCTCCAATCCTGACTCCACAGCACACGAAAATTGAGCCCATGAAGTCTGTAATACAACCAACTGAGGTAGCTAGGAAGACAATCATGTACTCAGTTGAAGTGTTTTTAATTTACATGTTGTAAAAGATACAAACAGAAGACTTTGTAAATATGACATCAATAGATGTACCAAGCAATCACATTGTTTTTGTGTTGAACTTGGAACACATAGGAGACACGAAGTCTGCTTACAACCAGCTAAGGTGACTTAAGAATTGAATAGAAGTCCTTTGTAAAAATGGCATCAAATAGAACCACTGCTGTCACATTGTTTTTATGATAAGTTTTGAACACCTACACAGCAGACAGAATTCTGCAAGCCACCAGCTGAACTGACTGTAAGAATAGCAGGGGTCAACAGAAAGATGACTAGAGATAATTAGCTTGCATCAGCAGAAAACTTCAAAGAATATACCACTGAAAAAAGGGTATAAAATATAGAACTTTCAAATAGGAAGATAGAATTAGCTGGAAAGGGCAAAGCAATTCTCAGCTTCAGAGACAGTGCGGAGCGAGAGTCAGCGGGAATCGCGGTGCAGACCGACGGCTGTATAAAAGGCTCCAAGAGACCAGGTAGGCCTCAGTGCGGAGCGAGAGCTGACGGGAATCGTGGAGCGACGGCTGTATAAAAGGCTCCAAGAGACCAGGTAGGCCTCAGTGCGGAGCGAGAGTCGGCGGGAAACACGGAGCGGAGCGGCAGCTGTATAAAAGGCTCCAAGAGACCAGGTAGGCCTTAGTGCAGAGCGAGAGTCAGCGGGAATTGCGGAGCGGAGCGGCGGCTGTATAAAAGGCTCCAAGAGACCAGGTAGGCCTCAGTGCAGAGCGAGAGTCGGCGGGAATCGCACAGCAGAGCGGCGGCTGTATAAAAGGCTTCAAGAGACCAGGTAGGCCTCAGTGCGGAGCGAGTGTCGGCAGGAATCGTGGAGCGGAGCAGCGGCTGTATAAAAGGCTCCAAGAGACTAGGTAGGCCTCAGTGCGGAGCGAGAGTCAGCGGGAATCGCGGAGCGGAGCAGCAGCTGTACAAAAGGCTCCAAGAGACTAGGTGGGCCTCAGTGCGGAGCGAGAGTCAGCGGGAATCGTGGAGTGGAGCAGCGGCTGTATAAAAGGCTCCAAGAGTCTAGGTAGGCCTCACTGCGGAGCGAGAGTCAGCGGGAATCGCGGAGTGGAGCAGCGGCTGCATAAAAGGCTCCAGAGACACAGGTAGGCCTCAGTGCGGAGCGAGAGTCAGCGGGAATCACGGAGCGGAGCAGCGGCTGTATAAAAGGCTCCAAGAGACTAGGTAGGCCTCAGTGCGGAGCGAGAGTCAGCGGGAATCGTGGAGTGGAGCAACGGCTGTATAAAAGGCTCCAAGAGACTAGGTAGGCCTCAGTGCGGAGCGAGAGTCAGCGGGAATCGCGGAGCGGAGCAACGGCTGCATAAAAGGCTCCAGAGACACAGGTAGGCCTCAGTGCAGAGCGAGAGTCAGCGGGAATCGCAGAGCAGAGCGGCGGCTGTATAAAAGGCTCCAAGAGACCAGGTAGGCCTCAGTGCGGAGCGAGTGTCGGCAGGAATCGCGGAGCAGAGCAGCAGCTGTATAAAAGGCTCCAAGAGACCAGGTAGGCCTCAGTGCGGAGCGAGAGTCAGCGGGAATCGCGGAGCGGAGCAGCGGCTGTATAAAAGGCTCCAAGAGACTAGGTAGGCCTCAGTGCGGAGCAAGAGTCAGCGGGAATCGCGGAGCGGAGCAGCGGCTGTATAAAGGGCTCCAAGAGACTAGGTAGGCCTCAGTGCGGAGCGAGAGTCAGCGGGAATCGCGGAGCGGAGCAGCGGCTGTATAAAAGGCTCCAAGAGACTAGGTAGGCCTCAGTGCGGAGCGAGAGTCAGCGGGAATCGTGGAGTGGAGCAGCGGCTGTATAAAAGGCTCCAAGAGACTAGGTAGGCCTCAGTGCGGAGCGAGAGTCAGCGGGAATCGCGGAGTGGAGCAGCGGCTGCATAAAAGGCTCCAGAGACACAGGTAGGTCTCAGTGCAGAGCAAGAGTCAGCGGGAATCGCGGAGCGGAGCGGCGGCTGTATAAAAGGCTCCAAGAGACCAGGTAGGCCTCAGTGCGGAGTGAGAGTCAGCGGGAATCGCTGAGCGGAGCGGCGGCTGTATAAAAGGCTCCAAGTGACCAGGTAGGCCTCAGTGCGGAGCGAGAGTCAACAGGAATCGCGGAGTGGAGCAGTGGCTGTATAAAAGGCTCCAAGAGACCAGGTAGGCCTCAGTGCGGAGCAAGAGTTGGCGGGAATCGCGGAGCAGAGCGGCGGCTGTATAAAATGCTCCAAGTGACCAGGTAGGCCTCAGTGCGGAGCGAGAGTGAGCAGGAATCGCGGAGCAGAGCGATGGCTGCATAAAAGGCTCCAAGAGACCAGGTAGGCCTCAGCGCGGTGCGAGAGTCAGTGGGAATCGCGGAGCGGAGCGGCGGCTGTATAAAAGGCTCCAAGAGACCAGGTGGGCCTCAGTGCGGTGCGAGAGTCAGCGGGAATCACGGAGCGGAGCGGCAGCTGTATAAAAGGCTCCAAGAGACCAGGTAGGCCTTAGTGCAGAGCGAGAGTCAGCGGGAATTGCGGAGCGGAGCGGTGGCTGTATAAAAGGCTCCAAGAGACCAGGTAGGCCTCACTGCAGAGCGAGTGTCGGCAGGAATCGCGGAGCAGAGCAGCAGCTGTATAAAAGTCTCCAAGAGACCAGGTAGGCCTCAGTGCGGAGCGAGAGTCGGCGGGAATCGCGGAGCGGAGCAGCAGCTGTATAAAAGGCTCCAAGAGACTAGGTAGGCCTCAGTGCGGAGCGAGAGTCAGCGGGAATCGCGGAGTGGAGCAGCAGCTGCATAAAAGGCCCCAGAGACACAGGTAGGCCTCAGTGCAGAGCGAGAGTCAGCAGGAATCGCGGAGCAGAGCGGTGGCTGTATAAAAGGCTCCAAGAGACCAGGTATGCCTCAGTGCAGAGCGAGAGTCGGCGGGAATCGCAGAGCAGAGCGGCGGCTGTATAAAAGGCTCCAAGAGACCAGGTAGGCCTCAGTGCGGAGCGAGTGTCGGCAGGAATCGCGGAGCAGAGCAGCAGCTGTATAAAAGGCTCCAAGAGACCAGGTAGGCCTCAGTGCGGAGCGAGAGTCAGCGGGAATCGTGGAGCGGAGCAGCGGCTGTATAAAAGGCTCCAAGAGACTAGATAGGCCTCACTGCGGAGCGAGAGTCAGCGGGAATCGCGGAGCGGAGCAGCGGCTGTATTAAAGGCTCCAAGAGACTAGGTAGGCCTCAGTGCGGAGCGTGAGTCAGCGGGAATCGTGGAGTGGAGCAGCGGCTGTATAAAAGGCTCCAAGAGACTAGGTAGGCCTCAGTGCAGAGCGAGAGTCAGCGGGAATCGCGGAGTGGAGCAGCGGCTGCATAAAAGGCTCCAGAGACACAGGTAGGCCTCAGTGCAGAGCGAGAGTCAGCGGGAATCGCGGAGCGGAGCGGCGGCTGTATAAAAGGCTCCAAGAGACCAGGTAGGCCTCAGCGCGGAGCGAGAGTCAGTGGGAATCGCGGAGCGGAGTGGCGGCTGTATAAAAGGCTCCAAGAGACCAGGTAGGCCTCAGTGCGGAGCGAGAGTCAGCGGGAATCACGGAGAGGAGCGGCAGCTGTATAAAAGGCTCCAAGAGACCAGGTAGGCCTTAGTGCAGAGCGAGAGTCAGCGGGAATTGCGGAGCGGAGCGGCGGCTGTATATAAGGCTCCAAGAGACCAGGTAGGCCTCAGTGCAGAGCGAGAGTCGGCGGGAATGGCAGAGCAGAGCGGCGGCTGTATAAAAGGCTCCAAGAAACCAGGTAGGCCTCAGTACGGAGCAAGAGTCAGCAGGAATCGCGGAACGGAGCGGCGGCTGTATAAAAGGCTCCAAGAGACCAGGTAGGCCTCAGTGCGGAGCGAGAGTCAGAAGGAATCGCGGAGCAGAGCGACGGTTGTATAAAAGGCTCCAAGTGACCAGGTAGGCCTCAGTGCGGAGCGACAGTCAGCAGGAATCGCGGAGCGGAGCGGTGGCTGTATAAAAGGCTCCAGAGACACAGGTAGGCCTCAGTGCAGAGCGAGAGTCAGCGGGAATCGCTGAGCGGAGCGGCGGCTGTAAAAAAGGCTCCAAGAGACCAGGTAGGCCTCAGTGCGGAGCGAGAGTCAGCGGGAATCGCGGAGCGGAGCGGCGGCTGTATAAAAGGCTCCAAGAGACCAGGTAGGCCTCAGTGCGGAGCAAGAGTCAGCGGGAATCGCGGAGCGGAGCGGCGGCTGTATAAAAGGCTCCAAGAGACCAGGTAGGCCTCAGTGCGGAGCGAGAGTCGGCGGGAATTGCGGAGCAGAGCGGTGGCTGTATAAAAGGCTCCAAGTGACCAGGTAGGCCTCAGTGCAGAGCGAGAGTCAGTGGGAATCGCGGAGCGGAGCGGCGGCTGTATAAAAGTCTCCAAGAGACCAGGTAGGCCTCAGTGCGGAGCGAGAGTCGGCGGGAACCGCGGAGCGTAGCGGCGGCTGTATAAAAGGCTCCTACAGACCTGGTAGGCCTCAGTGCAGAGCGAGAGTCAGCGGGAATCGCGGAGCGGAGCGGCGGCTGTATAAAAGGCTCCAAGAGACCAGGTAGGCCTCAGTGCAGTGCGAGAGTCAGCGGGAATCGCGGAGCGGAGCGGCGGCTGTATAAAAGGCTCCAAGAGACCAGGTAGGCTTACCAATCTCCGATCTCCAAACTCGGAGGGAAGGTTGAGAAATAAATGGTAATCGAAGTGTGATGTCACCAGAAAGCAGGTAAGTGATGGTTTGGTGAGTATTTCTCTCTTTTTTAAACTTAAACTCTGTGGGTTATTGTTTCTAAAGTCTCTGGTGTAGCGGGCACTGTTTATAAACCAGGGTCATTAAATATACCATTTAACTGTAGTGTAATTGGTGGGATTGATTTGATTTAATTTAATTGCAATTAATTAAAGGGTAAGTCATGACAGGAGAGCCCGGCCCCGTGGTATGCTCCTCCTGCGCTATGTGGGAACTCAGGGACACTTCCTGTGTCCCTCACAACCATGTGTGCAGGAAGTGTGTCCAGTTGCAGCTACTGGCAGACCGCATTGCGGTGTTGGAGCAGCGATTGGATACATAATGGACCATTCACAATGCTGAGGACGTCGTGAATAGCACATTTAATCAGTTGGTCACACCGCAGGTAAAGGTGGCACAGGCAGAAAGTGAATGGGTGACCAACAGGCAGAGTAGTAGGCGCAGGCAGCTAGTGTAGGGGTCCCCTGTGGCTATCTCCCTCTCAAACAGATATACCGCATTGGATACTGATGGGGGGAATGGCTTACCAGGGGAAGGCAGCAGCAGCCAAATTCCTGGTACCAGGGGTGGCTCTGCTGCACAGGACGGGGGGAAAAAGAGGGGTAGAGCTATAGTAATAGGGTATTCTATTGTAAGGGGAATAGACAGGCGTTTCTGCGGCCGCAAATGAGACTCCAGGATGGTGTGTTGCCTTCCTGGTGCAAGGGTCAAGGATGTCTCAGAGCGGCTGCAGAACATCTTGGAAGGGGAGGGTGAACAGCCACTTGTCGTGGTGCATATAGGTACCAACGATATAGGTAAAAAATGGGATGAGGTCCTAAAAGCTGAATATAGGGAGTTAGGAGGTAAATTAAAAAATAGGACCTCAAAGGTAGTAATCTCAGGATTGCTACCAGTGCCACGTGCTAGTCAGGGTAGAAATAGAAGAATATTTCAGATGAATACGTGGCTAGAGGAATGGTGCCAGGGGGAGGGATTCAAATTCCTGGGACATTGGAACCGGTTCTGGGGGAGGTGGGACCAGTTCAAACCAAACGGTTTGCACCTGGGCAGGGCCGGGACTGATGTCCTAGGGGAAGTGTTTGTTAGTGCTCTGGGGGAGGGTTTAAACTAAAATGGCAGGGGGTTGGGAACCTGAGCAGGGGGACAGAGGAAAGGGAAACAAGGATAAAAGCAAAAGACAGGAAGGAGAAAAACAAAAGTGGCAGTCAGAGAAATCAACGGTTTAAATCAAACATGGCTACAGTAAATAATAATTCTAATAGGTCTAAGAGCATTAAAAAAACAAGCCTGAAGGCTTTGTGTCTTAATGCGAGGAGCATTCATAAAAAGGTGGATGAATTAGCTGCGTAAATAGAGGTAAACGAATATGATTTGATTGGGATTACGGAAACATGGCTCCAGGGTGGCGACGGCTGGGAACTCAACATCCAGGAGTATTCAATATTCCAGAAAGATAGGCAAAAATGAAAGGGAGGTGGGGTAGCATTACTGGTTAAAGAAGGGATTAACACAATTGTAAGTAAAGATATTAGCTCTGATGACGTGGAATCTGTATGGGTAGAACTGAGAAATACCAAGGGGCAGAAAACATTAGTGGGAGTGGTATATAGACCTCCAAACAGTAATGCGGAGGTTGGGGATGGCATTAAAAGGGAAATGAGAGAAGCGTGCAAAAAGGGCACAGCAGTCATCATGGGTGACATTAATCTACATATAGATTGGGCTAACCAAATTAGTAACAATACTATGGAGGAGGAATTCCTGGAGTGTTTACGGGATGGTTTCCTGGACCAATATGTCAAGGAACCAACCAGAGATCAGGCCATCTTAGACTGGGTATTATGTAACGAGAAAAGATAAATTTGCAATCTTGTTGTACGAGGCCCCTTGGGTCGGAGCGATCATAATATGATCGAATTCTTCATTAAGATGGAGAATGAAGTAGTTGACTCAGAGACTAGGGTCATGAATTTAAATAAAGGAAAATACGATGGTCTGAGGCACGAATTGGGTAGGATTGATTGGGGAATGTCACTCAAAGGGTTAACGGTGGATAGGCAATGGCAAACATTCAAAGACCGCATGGATGAACTACAGAATTTGTTCATCCCAGATTGGCATAAGAATAAAACAAAAAAGGTGACTCAACCGTGGCTAACAAGGGAAATTAGGGATAGCATAAGATCCAAGGAGAGGGCATATAAATTGGCCAAAAAAAAGCAGTAATCCAGAGGATTGGGAGCAGTTTAGGATTCAACAAAGGAGGACAAAGGGATTAATTAAGAAAGCGAAAATAGAATATGAGAGTAAGCTTGCCGGGAACATAAAAACGGACTGTAAAAGCTTTTATAGATATGTGAAGAGAAAAAGATTGGTGAAGTCAAGCGTAGGTCCCTTGCAGTCAGAATCAGGGGAATTTATAATGGGGAACAAAGAAATGGCAGACCAATTAAATGCATATTTTGGTTCTGTCTTCACAAAGGAGGACACAAATAACCTCCCGGAAATGCCGGGGAACATAGGGTCTGATGAAAGGGAGGAACTGAAAGAAATCAGTATTTGTAGGGAAATGGTGTTAGGGAAATTGATGGGATTGAAGGCCGATAAATCCCCAGGGCCTGATAATCTACATCCTAGGGTACTTAAGGAAGTGGCCCCAGAAATAGTAGATGCATTGCTGATCATCTTTCAACATTCGATGGAATCTGGAACAGTACCCATGGATTGGAGGGTAGCTAATGTTACCCCACTATTCAAAAAAGGTGGCAGAGAGAAAATGGGGAACTACAGACCGGTAAGTCTGACATCGGTAGTGGGGAAAATGCTAGAGTCCATTATAAAAGATGTAATAGCAGAGCGCAGGATCGGACAAATTCAACATGGATTTATAAAAAGTAAATCATGCTTGACTAATTAACTGGAATTTTATGAGGATGTAACTAATAAAATAGATAAGGGAGAACCAGTGGATGTGCTGTATTTGGACTTTCAGAAGGCTTTCGATATGGTCCCACATAAGAGATTAGCGTGTAAAGTTAAGGCACATGGGATTGGGGGCAAGGTATTGACTTCGATAGAGAACTGGTTGGCAGACAGAAAGCAAAGAGTTGGAATAAACGAGTCTTTTTCCAAGTGGCAGGCAGTGACTAGTGGGGTACCGCAGGGATCGGTCCTTGGACACCAGCTATTCACAATATATATTAATGATCTAGACAAGGGAACTAGATATAATGGCCTAGAAATTCAGTTCGGACGCTATTGCGGCACTAAAGTCGGGCGCTCGTCAAATTTAGCGGCCGCCGGAAAGTGCAGGCGAGCTCGCCGAAATTCAGTAGATTTGGCCAACTTTTTGGCCGAGCGCTGCAAAAGGCGTTGGAACCCTGTGTTCAGGCGCTAATCCGGCGATGCAGCCTGATAACGCCGATTCCGGGCGCAGCGCAGGTGCGATCATGTGGTGAGTGTCAGCAGACACCCTGACGCCGGCCAGCTCTTAAAGGGGGAAGGGTCAACTTTGACTGCAGCCACGCCCTGCATGCTGTAGCCCTGCAACTAGGCCTCAGGACTGGTTGTGTGCCATATCAACGCCTGGAGGTCATGGAGAGGGCCCGTGAAAGAGCCCAGCGGTTCTCTGAGCATGCGCTGGGTGTGCTCCTTCATGGGGTGCGCAAAAGAAGACGGGTCGTGTGCCCGGCTAGTGGCAGGAAGGCTCCCAGGAGCCAGTTCAGGGAGGCGTGGACCAAAATTGCCCGGAGGGTCTCCTCCAACTCCGATGTTCCCAGGAGTGCGGACCAGTGCCGCAAGAAATACAATGACCTATGTCGGCTGGTCAAGGTGAGTACCCTTTCCAATGTCCCCCTCATCCTTGCATGTGCACCTCCCATTAGGGCCAAAGGGACATCCAAGGTCTAATGCCCAGCCCTGCTGCCGCTGCAATGGCACTTGCATGTTAATCAATAGCTCTTTCTGCACTTACCACACTGTGCAAGCTATTCCACCATGGGAGGCCTCACACACAGCTACAGGGCACCACACTGTGCAAGCTATTCCACCATGGGAGGCCTCACACACAGCAACAGGGCACCACACTGTGCAAGCTATTCCACCATGGGAGGCCTCACACACAGCAACAGGGCACCACACTGTGCAAGCTATTCCACCATGGGAGGCCTCACACACAGCTACAGGGCACCACACTGTGCAAGCTATTCCACCATGGGAGGCCTCACACACAGCAACGGGGCACCACACTGTACTTAGACGCCCTCCTTTCTCTTGCAGGCCAAGCTGGCGAGGAACGCCAGGAGCCTGCGTGTCACTGGTGGAGGCCCTCGCGATTACCAGGAGCTAACGGCTCTGGAAGAGAGGGTGGCCCGACTGCTGCGTCACCCAGTGATTGGGCCTGTGGCGCTCGGCGACGCCGACCCTATACTGGAACCCACTGGTAAGGACAGGACCGGGTGCACCTCTCTCCTTGCCCTCGCGCATCAGATCTACATCCTTCCCCACTGGCCGAAAAATGCGCATAATGCACCAGTGCGGCCTCCCTCGCTGTCGGCCTGTCCTCACTCTAAAGCTACACTTGTGCCTTCCTGCTTTCAGCTGGTGAGGAGGAGGTGCTCCCTGAAGCCCACACAGCCAGGCCCTCGGAGGAGGAGGACGTCGAGGAGCAGCAGGAAGGCGCTCATCGGGGGAACCCTCCTCCGCTCCAGGAGATGGCAATGAAGGGGAGACGTCTGGCGTGCCAGAGAGCCAGGGGGAGGTGGGGGAGGGGAGCCCCGAACCTGGTCCCAGTGGCATGGACGCACGCGGCAAGGCTCCGGCGGCACACCAGCCTTCTGCCCAGAGGGGGGAGGCGGTGGAGGGGAGGGCAGAACCTGGTCCCAGTGGCGTGGCCGCACGCGGCAACGCTCCGGCGGCACGCCAGCCTTCTGGCCAGAGGGTGGAGGCGCCCTCCAGTCCGGACTCGGACGTCGCCCAGGAGGTGCGCCTCCTGGACGAGATGTCGGCGGCGTCGGAGCGCCGGCACGTCGAAATCATGGAGGTGGTGGCACAGATGCCTCACGCCATCGAAAGCCTCGCTCAAAGTGTGGTGGCTTTCGGCCAATCCCAGGCCAGGGGCCTAGAGCTATTCGCAGCAGCGCACGCCAGGGGGGTGGAGCTCCTTGTGGCAGCGCATGAGAGGGGGGTCGAACAACTCGAGGCAGCGCAGCACGCCAGTCCCCAGCTGAGAGGTGCTGTGCAGACAATGGCACTGCAGATGCGGGGACATGCCGGCGCAGTTGGGGCACTGACTTCTGCCGCCCTCGCACTGGCGCGGAGGCATCGCCAGGCCAGCCGCCGCCCTGCTGCCGCACACCGGTCTGGCAACCAACAGTTTGGCGCGCTTGCTCCCCGGCCAGGCCGGCCGAGTGCACGTGTGTCTGGCGCCCAGCGCGCGCCTGGCATCACCCACCTTGTCCCCATTGGTGCAGGCGAGCCTGCGACTCCCCCAGCCAGGGTGCAAGGAGCTACTGCAGCCAGTGAAGAGGGCCACCCACAGCTGCAGCAGCCACCAGCCGGCCCCTCCCGGGCCCGCCCTCGTGTAGGCCGACCCCCAAGGGCATCTGGCGAGACGCCTTGTCGCCCTGAGGATCCTTCCCCCAGCCTCGCCACAGCCTCACGGCCCAGCTTGAGGCGCAGCAGCAGGACGGGCCAGGGCAAAAGACGGCTGTCGACAGACTCGCCCTCTCGCCACACCGAATAGAGTGTGTTGAGCGAGGGTTTGGGTGATGCGGGGGCTTCTGTTCTGGGGGGCATTATGTGGTTTGGTTTTATGGGGGTCTTTGTGTTGTGGGGGGGGCTTGTTTTTGTTAGGCCAGTGACGAAGGCCATTTGGATGGTGATGTTATGTTAGTCCTCCCCAGGTTTTGGGAGTGACAGAAGTTTGTTACTGTTTTTTGGGGGTCTTCTCTGTTTTGCTCTTCCATGTGGGAAGGGCCCTGAGTTTTTGAAATAAAGATGTTTATTTATTCACCATGTGCAGGTGTCATGTTTCAAGTGGTTGTTGGGTTAACCGGCTGAGGGCTTGCGAAGCGGCTGCGTTCAGTGGGCCAGGCCATTCCCTGACAGGGGGCCTAGAAGTGTCGAGCAATAAGCCCCCGGCGGACGGCCCTTGGACCTTGTCGCTCCCTCCTGGCCTGGTGCTCCTCCTCCTCAGGGTCCTCCTGCTCGTCCTCCTGAGGTGGTGGGGCAATGTCAGGTGGCAGTGCCTGAGTCCTGCGGATAGCCAGGTTGTGGAGCATGCAGCACACCACGACGAACTGGGAGACTCTATCCGGTGAATACTGAAGAGACCCGCCCGAACGATCCAGGCAACGGAACCGTTGCTTGAGGACGCCTATCGTTTGCTCTATTAGGTTCCTTGTGGCTTGATGGCTTTCGTTGTATGCCAGCTCCGCTGGGGTCCTGGGCGCGCGGAGCGGGGTCATGAGCCATCTGCACAAAGGGTAGCCCTTGTCCCCGATAAGCCATCCCCTTGGTGGAGGCTGTACCTGGAACATGTCAGCCACAGTAGTCTGGCGCAGGATAAAGGCATCGTGGCTGCTTCCTGGGAAGCGGGCATTGACAGCTAGGATGCACTGCCTGTGGTCACACACCAGCTGCACATTTAGGGAATGGTAGCCCTTCCGGTTGCGGTATTGCTCGGCATTGTGGATAGGTGCCCGCATAGCCACATGCGTGCAGTCAATGGCGCCCTGCACCATGGGGAAGGCCGCGATCCTGGCAAATCCGAATGCACGCTGCTCCTGCTTGTGTTGGGTCATGGGGAAGGAGATGAATTGGTGCCTCCTCGCAAAAAGTGCTTCGGTGACCTGTCGGATGCAGCGATGCGCGGCGAACTGGGAGATGTTCGCGATGTCCCCAGCAGCGGCTTGGAAGGAGCCGCTTGCATAAAAGCTGAGAGCCACCGTGACCTTCACTTCCACCGAGAGAGACGCCGTGGACATGAGCTGTGGCTGCAAATCTGCATGAAGCAGCTGGCAGATCTCTTCAACCACCTCCCTTCTGAAGCGCAGCCTCTTAACACAATGCGCCGCAGTCATGGTGAGATATGAGACCTGCTGCCGGTATTGCCTGACTGGGTAAGGCCTACGTTGGCGACGCCTAATGGCCCCTCTGCGTCTAGGCATGCCTGGCCCTCTCTCAAAGCGTCTGCGAGCCCTTCGCACAAAATGTAGGAACTGAGGGTTGGCCCCCCATGCAGCCCCCATTACAAAGTTCCAAACAGCAAAATCACAAGGATGCAAATGTCAAAGCACTGGCTAGAAGCCAAAAATACCTCTCCTATGGTGTCCGAAATCAGTAATCTCTGTGCCTTGCTCTCTGTGCAGAAATCCAAACCAGTCAAGTCATTGCAGCGAAATGGCTGGCTTTTATGGGTGAGTGGATGTGCCCTTTAATTAGCGCTCCCCGAATCCCACAGGGCCTCTGTTGAGTTCCATTTCACAGTTCTTAGCAGCGCCACGGCCACATCGGCCGGGCGCCACTGAATTTCCGGTTTGGGGCGCACAAACGGCGTTGCACGACGGAATGACGTCATAAGATGCGCGCGCAGCTGAGCGGGCGCTAACACTTTGCGCCGGCGCTAAAGCCCAGCTGAATTTCAGCGTAGGCGCAGATCCGGCGGTGCCCGGGCGCTAAGTGGATAGCGCCGGAAATCTGGCGCTAACGGCTGGCGCAAACAGCTGAATTTCTAGGCCAATATCTCCAAATTTGCAGACGACGCAAGGCTGGGTGGGCGAGTGTGCTGTGAGCAGGATGCCGAGAAACTACAGGATGATTTGGACAGGTTGGTTGATTGGGCAGAAGCATGGCAGATGCAATATAACGTGGATAAATGTGAGGTTATCCACTTTGGTGTCAATAACAGGAAGGCAGGTTATTATCTGAATAGCAATAGATTGGGAGAAGGGGAAGTGCAACGAGACCTGGGTGTCCTTGTGCACCAGTCGCTGAAGGTAAGCATGCAGGTGCAGCAGACGGTTAAGAAGACAAATGGTATGTTGGCTTTCATAGCGAGAGGGTTTGACTACAAGAACAAGGATGTCTTGCTGCAGTTTTACAGGGCCTTGGTGAGACCACATCTTGAGTATTGTGTGCAGTTTTGGTCGCTTTATCTGAGGAAGGATATTCTTGCCATGGAAGGAGTTCAGCGAAGATTCACCAGGCTGATACCTGGGATGGTAGGAATGACGTATGAGGAGAGATTGGGACGATTGGGCTTGTACTCGCTGGAGTTTAGAAGAATGAGAGGTGATCTCATTGAAACTTATAAAATTCTGGCAGGACTGGACAGATTAGATGCAGGGAGGATGTTCCCGATGGTCGGGCAATCCAGAACCAGGGGTCACAGTCTAAGGATAAGGGGTAGGCCTTTTAGGGCAGAAATGAGGGGGAATTTCTTCACCCAGAGAGTGGTGAACCTGTGGAATTCTCTACCACAGAAGGCAGTAGAGGCCAATTCATTAAATTCATTAAATATATTCAAGAAGGAGTTGGATATATTTCTAAAGGGATCAAGGGGTATGGGTATGGGGAGAAAGCAGGGACTGGGTACTGAACTTGGATGATCAGCCATGATCGCATTGAATGGCGGAGCAGGCTAGAGGGGCTGAATGGCCTACTCCTGCTCCTATCTTCTAATTTCCTATGTTTCTATGACAGGCTCTGAAAGCCTACAACCCTTTGATAATCAAAGGTATTTTGATTTTGGTGGATATCCTGGAATAAGACTTAGAAATGTAAAAATGTAATGAAGTTAAGATTTAAGAATAAGGATCTCTGAGAATAAGAATTGTAAGCTGTTTGTATTTTGAACTGTTAAAGTTGCAATTGAATCACCAGCTGTAATTACATGTCGGTTCTTTAATAAATCTATATATTTTTAGAATTGTCTCACATAGTACTTCTGTATCAAACTCACAAACTCAATCTCTGTGCACTCTTTGGTGAGGAGTTGCAGAATTCTGAGGGAGTTTTCCGGACCCTCATAATATCTGGAAGGTTACAGTCTAGCTAAACTTATTAAAAGTGCTATCTGGAGGACGGTAACATCTTCAGGTCGTTCCTTTCCTTTAGGGAGAGATAGTCTGGACCTTTAGACCCAATTAAACATCTTATAGGATTCGGCAATCTCTAACTTTAATTGAAGGGGAACGTCTGGGGAATACGCCTGATTCAGGGTAGCCTGAAAAGGGCTAGGACTAATAATTATTCCTTCACAAGATCCCACTTTAGGAAGGAATTGCACAGGAGAGCCCTTTGCTATCTGTGAGACATTTTCAGGCACAGCTCCAAAGAGATAGCTTTCCATAACTATTTCCTGCGGCCAATAACGGAACTGTTCTGCCACCATGTTCATAGAATCATAGAAATTTGGTTGCTAGCGCCAGCGATTAGTGCCTAAAGAGGCCGAGAATTGGGGCATTACCCAATTTTCGGGCGGGCGCAGTGAACCCAGCGCTTCTTGCCATATTGAGTGGGCTTTTAGCGCCGGCGCTAAATCTTAGCGCCCGCTCGCGGGCGCAGGCAGATCATGACGTCATTTCAGTGTGCAACGCCTTTTTGGCGCCCCGGACCGGAAATTCTGTTCCGCCCGGCGCTAATAAGGACAGCTTCCTGGAACATTCCCCAGTGGCTCTCGGGCTTAGGGGGGCGCTATTTAAAGGGGACTGCACTGGTGTAAAAGCGGCAGCCATTTTGGGAGCACAACTTATTTGAGATTTACACAGAGTTGCAAAGTTGAACTCTGAGCCATTTCACTAGTGACCCAGCGCTGCCAGAGGACCTTCAGCCTTCAAACCATCACCCTGCTGCTGGTGAGCGTTTACACCCTATTTAATTTCTGCTGACCTATTATTATGGGGGCTGCTTTGGAGGGGAACGTTCTGCTGCTCGACCATCTGGAAAGGGCACAGGGATGGAGGGAGAGAGGGCCAGGAATGGCCAGACGGAGGAGGGCCAAAAGACGTCGCCACACCAGACCTTACGCTGCCAGGGTATTCAGGCAGCAGTTCTCTTACCTCAACATGTCGGAGGAGCAGTGTGTTAGGAGGCTGCGATTCCAAAAGGAGGTGGTGACTGAGCTGTGCCACCTGCTTCAGGAAGATCTGCAGCTGCAGATAAGGTGCAGGACCTCTCTGTCGGTGGCTGTGAAGATAACAGTTGCATTGAATTTCTATGCGACCGGCTCCTTCCAGTCAGCAACTGGGGACATTGCCAACATATCCCAGTTTGCGGTGCATAGCTGCATCCAGCAGGTTACAGATGCCCTGTTTAAAAGGCGGCGTCAGTACATATCCTTCAATGTGACACCGGAGAAGCAGCAGGAGCGCGCAGAGGGCTTCGCGGCAATAGCGGACTTCCTCATGGTGCAGGGCGCCATTGACTGCACGCACGTGGCTTTGCGGGCGCCTGTACAGAATCCTGAGGAGTTCCGCAACCACAAGGGGTTCCACTCCTTGAATGTGCAGCTGGTCTGTGACCACCGGCAGCTGATCCTGGCGGTCAAGGCACAGTTCCCAGGCAGCAGCCACGAAGCTTTCATCCTGCGCCAGACTTCAGTCGCTGACCTTTTCGAGGCCCAGGCTCACCCAGAAGGCTGGCTTCTCAGCGACAAGGGCTATCCACTGTGCCCATGGCTGATGACCCCGCTCCGTATGCCCAGCACCCCTGCAGATGAGCACTACAACGTCAGCCATCAGGCGACGAGGAACATTGTGGAGCACACAATCGGCGTGCTCAAGCAGCGGTTCCGCTGTTTGGACCATTCGGGAGGAGCCTTGCAGTACTCACCAGAGAGAGTCTACCACTTCGTCGTTGTCTGCTGCATGCTCCATAACCTCGCCACCCTGCGCACCCAGCCAATGCCAGCAGACATTGAAGGACCAGCAGAGGAGGAGGAGGAGGAGGAGGAGGACCAAGACGGGAGGGTCCGAGAAAGTGGAAGGGCCATCCGTCTGAGGCTGATAAGGAGTCAGTTCTAGGCCCCTCTCACGGACTGCTTGGTGCCATTCGAAGACCACGAATGGAACCATTCGAATAACCCAAAACCTATGAAGGCCACAATGATTGTAAATAGCAGACATGGCCAATGACATTAAAATTCTTTGTTTATTTTGAAAACTGTGCTTCCTTCCAGCATGACAAAGCAATGGCAACTGAAAGCTTAACTAACAAACTAACACATCCGTGACTCGCACACCCGGGAGACTATCCAAAACATGACGAACATTCAGACCAGCATCCACGGCCTTGATTTCTAGAAATAGGACGTTTCTGCAGCCCCTTCTACTCTTTCCCCTGTGATGAAATATTCCATTCATCACTCATCAGTATTTCTCTGCCTGTGACTGTGGTTGGTTTCAGTTTCATTTCCATTGTATTGTACTGTGTGTAGGGCTCCGCCCATACCTGGCTCCTATGTAAGCTGGCCCAGCCTGCAGCACATCCAGTACGGCAGACCTCTGGATAGAAGATACATTCTCCTCTGTGTGTTACCTTCTAAGTCAATAAAAGCCTTGTTTTGTTTCGCTAACATCGAGTCTCGGATTTATTGAGGCACATCAATTTTATTGACTTAATTTTCAACACAATGAATCAACTCTTGAAACCCGAACGTTTGGATTTGGACCAGCATGCTTCGGACGCATCGGCACGCTTCGGACACTGGTTTATGTGTATGGAATTCTTCCTGGACAATTCCGCAGCCGTCAAAGACGCTACGGACGCTGCGAGTATGAAACTCGGAATTCTGCGGAATTGGGTAAGCCACCGGGTTTACCCCCTCATCCAAGACGCCGACACGTACCCGGCCGCCTGCGACATCTTAAAGGCGCATTACCAGCAGCCTACGAATGAGGTGTATGCTAGGCATCTGCTCGCTACTCGCGCACAGCGACCTGGGGAATCGGTGGAGGAGTTCCTAGGCACCCTGAAAACGCTTGGCAAAGACTGCAAGTGCCAAGATGTAAAAGCTGCAGTGTATACTGACGAGCTTGTTCGCGATGTCTTTATCACAGGCCTCAGCTCCACTTACATCTGGCAGAGACTGCTGGAAAAAACGGGATTGGACCTGAAACAGGCTGCGGACACAGCACGATCCCTAGATGTGGCCCAGAGAAACTCGGACGCCTACTCTTCAGCCCGCGCCGTCCACGCCGCCACGTGTGCACCAAGGGCGCCGCCATCTTGGAAGGCATCTTCCCCGCCCGGCAGCCCGACACCGTCGGGGCCCCGCTCTCCCCCCAGAAGCCCTACGACAGCCGCGACGCGTCGGGGACCCAACTGCTACTTCTGCGGGCAGCCGAAGCACACCAGAAACCTGTGCCCGGCGAAAGGCACCACCTGCTTTAAGTGCGGTAAGAAGAGACACTTCGGGAAGGTGTGCAGAGGGAACCCCGCCGGAAAACCCGCCACCGCCACGTGTGCGCCGTGGGAGCGGCCATCTTGGACGCCATCTTGCCCGACCTCGTGGGGTCCGCCATCTTGTGAGCAGACAGCGTGGACGCCATCTTGTCTCGATCAGGGCCCTACAGTGGCATCGGTCACAGTGGACCAGACCAGGCCGCACCCGCTATCCAAATCAATGGTGGACATCGAGGTAAACGGGTGCAGGGTTAAATGTTTAATTGACAGTGGAAGCACGGAGAGTTTTATCCACCCTGAACTGGTACAACAACTCTCCCTAAAGGTGGTCCCTACTCGGGGTACCATCTCTATGGCTGATAAAACCCAGACATCGACCATTATGGGTTACTGCACGGTACAATTGTCCGTTAACGGAACTGTATACGATAATTTTAAAGTATTAATCATGAAGAATCTATGTGCGAGCATGATCTTGGGCCTGGATTTCCAGTGCTACCACCAAAGCATCACGCTCAATTATGGTGGGTCCCAGCCGCCCCTCACAGTGTGCGGTCTGGCTACCCTGAAGGTAAAGCCGCCTTCGCTATTCGCGAACCTTACCCCTAACTGCCGGCCAATAGCGACCAAAAGCAGGAGGTACAGCTGGGAGGACAGGCGGTTTATCGCGACCGAGGTAGACAGGCTCCTGAAAGAGCGCATTATTGAACGCAGCAATAGCCCGTGGCGCGCCCAAGTGGTGGTGGTAAGGGGTAGCGAGAAGAAACGGATGGTGATCGACAATAGCCAAATGATCAACAGGTACACCCAACTAGACGCCTACCCGCTACCCCGCATATCAGAAATGGTGAACCAAATCGCCCAATACCGGGTGTTCTCCACCATCGACCTCAAGTCAGCATACCACCAGCTCCCTATCAGACCAGAGGACCGCCCGTACACCACCTTCGAGGCGAACGGACGCCTCTACCAATTCCTCAGAGTCCCCTTTGGGGTGACGAATGGGGTCTCGGTCTTCCAGAGGGAGATGGACCGCATGGTCGATGACCACCACTTGCAGGCAACCTTCCCCTACCTCGACAACGTCACCATCTGCGGTCACAACCAGCAGGATCACGACTCGAACCTCGAGAGGTTCCTGAAAACCGCACAAAAACTCAACCTCACCTACAACGAGGACAAGTGCGTTTACAACACCACGCGCCTCTGCATACTAGGCAGCGTGGTGGAGAATGGGGAAATCGGACCAGACCCCGACCGATTGCGCCCCCTACGGGAGCTGCCCCTGCCCAACACTCCCAAAGCCCTGAAAAGGTGCCTGGGGTTATTTTCTTATTATTCCCAATGGGTCCCCAACTACTCCGACAAAGCCCGCCCCCTCTTGAAAGCATCCTCTTTTCTGCTCTCTGCTGAGGCCCATGCCGCCTTCAAAAGCATTAAGCAGGATATTGAGCGGGCCACGCTACAGGCAGTGGACGAGAACACTCCCTTTCAAGTGGAAAGTGATGCGTCTGACTTTGCCTTGGCGGCCACCCTCAACCAGGCGGGGCGGCCCGTAGCTTTCTTCTCGAGGACCCTCCAAGGGCCCGAGATCAGACACTCCTCCGTAGAAAAGGAGGCCCAAGCCATCGTGGAGGCAGTGCGCCACTGGCGCCACTATCTAGCCGGCAAATGCTTCACCCTACTTACCGACCAGCGGTCGGTAGCGTTTATGTTCAATAATAAACAGAGGGGGAAGATTAAAAATGATAAGATTCTTAGGTGGCGGATCGAGCTCTCCACCTTCGATTATGACATCATTTACCGGCCAGGGGCCCTTAACGAATCCCCCGACGCCCTCTCACGAGGGATGTGTGCCAGCGCCACCGGGGATCGGCTACAGACCCTCCACAATGACCTCTGCCACCCAGGGGTCACGCGGCTGTTCCACTTCATAAAGTCCCGCAACTTACCCTACTCGATTGAGGAAGTTCGGTCCCTGACCAGGAACTGTCGCACTTGCGCTGAGTGCAAGCCTTGGTTCTACCGCCCAGATAGAGCCCACTTAATCAAAGCTACACGGCCCTTTGAGCGGCTCAGCTTAGATTTCAAGGGCCCCCTCCCGTCCGTCGACCGCAATGTTTACTTCCTGAACATTGTGGACGAATACTCTCGTTTCCCATTCGCCTTCCCCTGCCCAGACATGACCAGCGCCACGGTCATTAAATGCCTCAACAGCCTGTTCTGCCTGTTCGGTATGCCGAGCTACATCCATACGGATAGGGGGGCGTCCTTCATGAGTGAAGAGCTACGCCAGTACATGCTGTCCAGGGGGATCGCCACGAGCCGTACCACCAGCTACAACCCCCGGGGTAACGGTCAAGTGGAGCGAGAGAACGGGACAGTATGGAAAGCAGTCACTCTAGCTCTAAGGACCAAAGGCCTCCCTATCTCCCGCTGGCAGGAAGTCCTCCCAGATGTGCTCCATTCGATACGGTCGCTATTGTGTACTGCCACTAATGCCACGCCTCACGAGCGAATGTTTGTCTTTCCCCGGAAATCCACCTCAGGTGTATCCATGCCGTCATGGCTCTCCACCCCAGGTCCGGTATTCGTGCGAAGGCATGTGAGGGGCCATAAGACGGACCCTCTCGTGGAGTCAGTGCACCTACTCCACGCCAACCCCCAATACGCGTATGTCCGGCACGCCGACGGAAGGGAGGACACCGTGTCCATAAAAGACGTCGCCCCAGCCGGTAACGACAACAACCACGACAACAGCAGCAACAACGACCACAGCAACTCTTACCCACCCACTACTCTTTCATCACCCCCGGAAGAACATCGACCAACGGTACCCCCACCAACTACCCCTTCAACAACCCTGGCGGCACCCCCGGCAGAGACCCAGGAGGCCACCGGGGACACCCAGCTGACACCCGCGGCACCACAACAGCCACGTCGGTCGCAGAGGACTATCAAACCACCGAACAGACTAAATCTATAGAAGGGGTGAATGTGATGAAATATTCCATTCATCACTCATCAGTATTTCTCTGCCTGTGACTGTGGTTGGTTTCAGTTTCATTTCCATTGTATTGTACTGTGTGTAGGGCTCCGCCCATACCTGGCTCCTATGTAAGCTGGCCCAGCCTGCAGCACATCCAGTACGGCAGACCTCTGGATGGAAGATACATTCTCCTCTGTGTGTTACCTTCTAAGTCAATAAAAGCCTTGTTTTGTTTCGCTAACATCGAGTCTCGGATTTATTGAGGCCCATCATCCCCTTTGATGGTGGTCTACTTCTCTTGCGAGAACGGCCCCTTCCCTCCCTGCAGCTCCTCCGTAATGGGACCCCAGTGGATGTATGAAGGCTGGGGGAGGCCTGCTGACTGTCCGAAAGCGCTGATGCCCCTGAGGGATGGCCTGGACGGACTCTGGGCTTGGAGGGGCCGGATGCTGACTGCTCCAATTGGGCATGGGTGAAAGCAATCTGTCCTGCAGGTGATGGCAGCTGCAGTGGAGACGTGCCAGCGTTGGCATCAGGAATGCTGACATCATGAGAGCGGACACCTGCTCCGTGGTCGGCCGACACACTGGCACTCTGACGGGGCAGCACCGCAGCATGCGGACCCATCGGCTGGTCCACAGATTGCTGGCCTGCTGTGGTGCTGCAAGGGCCCCGGGTAATCCTGCCTGATCCATGGAGGGTGGCAGCAGTCAGTGCTTCTGTGGCCTCAATCTGCCTCTGCATGAGGCCAGCGAGAGACTGCGTGGCAGCACTCAGCACTTGCGTGGCAGGTGCCAGTGCATCGGTGAAGCCCTGGACAGTCCTTTCCAGTGATGTCGCGACGCCCTGCACAGTCCTTTCCAGTGATGTCCCCACGCCCTGGGCAGTCTTTTCCAGGGCTGCCCCGAAGTCTTGCACACTCCTTGCCAGTGTCTTGATGGCTCCAGGCATCCTTGCAACTGCAGCCATCAGCTCATGCTCCCGAACTTCCCTACCCCCCTTGCGCTGCTGGAGGCCGCTGGTTCCTGCAACTGGTTCCTCCTCAGATCCATGCCCCCCGCTCCCTTCCAGGGAAGCACTATCCCCAGTCTGCAGATGGGCTGGCTTGCCTGAGGGTGGGACGGATGGTCCGGCTTCCTCCTGCTCATCGCCTCCAGAGTCAGTGTCCCTGGCAGCTAGATGGCCCGGCTCCCGAGCTGGTGATGCAGCATCTGAAAGCAGGGAGGTTGAAGAGTGGATTTAGTGGAAGGCCAGGGTGGCAGCAAGGGATGCAAGAGTGCTGCAATGCTCTGACATGGGTCCAGACTGAAAAAGCATGCTGGTGGGGGGAACAAGTGGAAGGAGAGAGTTCAAAAAGATGATGACCTTACCATCGCTGTGCACAATGGGGTCGGCAGCTCCAGTGGTGACAGGACCAATCATCCGGCCTCCAACAATCTGGTGGACTCTTTCCTCCAGGTCCGTCAGTTCCTGCAGCTGAGGAGGGCCCCCGCCAGTACGAATCTGTTCCCTCCGGTTCCAAGCCAGCTTGCCCTGCAGGAGAAAGGACGGGAAGTTCTGAAACATTCTACATAACATAAGAACATAAGAAGTAGGAGCAGGAGTAAGCCATACGGCCCCTCGGGCCTGCTCCGCCATTCAATAGAATCATGGCTGATCCGAATCTAGACTCACGTCCACTTCCCTGCCCTCTCCCCGTAACCCCTAATTCCCTTATCAGCTAGGAAACTGTCTATCTCCATTTTAAATTTATTTAATGTTGCAGCTTCCACAGCTCTCTGGGGCAGCAAATTCCATAGATTTACTACCCTCTGAGTGAAGAAGTTTCTCTTCATCTCAGTTTTGAAAGGGCAGCCCCTTATTCTTAGATTATGCCCCCTAGTTCTAGTCTCACCCATCAGTGGAAACACCCTCACCGCCATCCACCCGATCAAGCCCCCTCACAATCTTATATGTTTCGATAAGATTGCCTCGCATTCTTCTGAACTCCAATGAGTAGAGTCCCAATCTACTCAACCTCTCCTCATATGACCACCCCCTCATCCCCGGGATTAACCGAGTGAACTTTCTTTGTACTGACTCGAGAGCAAGTATGTCTTTTCTTAAATATGGAAACCAAAACTGCATGCAGTATTCCAGGTGTGGCCTCACCAATACCCTGTATAATTGCAGCAAGACTTCCCTGTTTTTATACTCCATCCCCCTTGCAATAAAAGCCAAGATTCCATTGGCCTTCCTGATCACCTGCTGCACCTGCATACTAACTTTTTGTGTTTCATGCACCAGGACCCCCAGATCCCTTTGTACTGTAGCACTTTGCAGTTTCTCTCCATTTAGATAACTTGCTCTTTGATTTTTTCTGCCAAAGTGCATAACCTCACACTTTCCAACATTATATTGCATCTGCCAAATCTCTGCCCACTCACTTAGCCTGTCTACGTCCTTTTGCAGGTTTTTATGTCCTCCTCACTCACTGCTTTCCCTCCCATCTTTGTATCGTCGGCAAACTTGGATATGTTGCACTCGGTCCCTTCCTCCAAATCATTAATA
Source organism: Somniosus microcephalus (assembly GCF_052327205.1). Taxonomy (NCBI): domain Eukaryota; kingdom Metazoa; phylum Chordata; class Chondrichthyes; order Squaliformes; family Somniosidae; genus Somniosus; species Somniosus microcephalus. The sequence goes on along the minus strand of NC_140995.1, from coordinate 95,929,992 downwards.
TAGATTGTAAAGAGTTGGGGTCCCAGCACTGACCCCTGCGGAACACCACTAGTTACCGATTGCCAGCCCGAGAATGAAACATTTGTCCCAACTCTTTGTTTTCTGTTAGATAGCCAATCTTCCACCCATGCCAGTATATTACCCCCAATCCCGTGATTTCTTATCTTGATCAGTAATCTTTTGTGTGGAACCTTGTCAAATGCCTTTTGGAAGTCCAAATACACTACATCCACTGGTTCCCCTTTATCCACCCTGTATGTTACATCCTCAAAGAATTCGAGCAAATTTGTCAAACATGACTTTCCCTTCATAAAACCATGCCGACTCTGTCCTATTAAATTATGTTTATCCAAATGCTCTGTTACTGTTTCCTTAATAATGGACTCCAACATTTTGCCAACCATAGATGTTAGGCTAACTGGTCTATAGTTTCCAGCTTTTTGTCTACTTCCCTCCTTAAATAAGGGTGTTACATTAGCAGTTTTCCAATCTGCCGGGACCTTTCCTGAGTCCAGGGAGTTCTGGAAAATAATCACCAATGCATCCACAATCCCTACCGCCACTTCTCTCAAGACCCTAGGATGTAGGCCATCAGGTCCGGGGGATTTATCCACCTTAAGTCCCATTATTTTACTGAGTACCATCTCCTTAGTGATTTTAATCGTCTTTAGCTCCTCCCCCCCATTGCCCCCTGTTTGTCCAGTGTTGGGATATTTTTAGTGTCCTCTACTGTAAAGACTGATACAAAATATTTGTTCAGCGTCTTTGCCATCTCCATGTTCCCCACCACTAGTTTCCCGGTCCCATCCTCTAAAGGACCAATGTTCACTTCAGCCACCCTTTTCCTTTTTATACAACTGTAGAAACTCTTGCTATCTGTTTTTATATTTTTTGCTAGTTTACTTTCATAATCTATCTTCCCTCTCTTAATTAATCTTTCAGTTATTGTTTGCTGGCTTTTAAATGCTTCCCAATCTTCTATCCTCCCACTAGATTTGGCTACTTTATATGCCCTTGTTTTCAGTCGGATACTATCCTTTATTACTTTACTAAGCCACGGATGGCTGTCTTTTCTTTTACTCCCCTTTTTCCTCAGTGGAATATATTTATCTTGAAACATGTGAAATATCTCCTTGAATGTAGACCACTGCTCTTGTACCGTCTTACACTTTAATCTGTTTTCCCAGTCCACTTTAGTCAATTCTACTCTCATACCTTCATAGTCTCCTTTATTTAAGCTCAGTACGCTGGTTTGAGATCCAACTCTCTCACTCTCAAACTGAATTTGGAATTCAACCATATTATGGTCACTCATTCCAAGGGGATCCTTTGCTAGGATATTTTTTATTAATCCTGTCTCATTACACAGGACCAGATCTAAGATTGCCTGCACCCTGGTTGGTTCAGTTACATACTGCTCAAGGAACCCGTCCCTAATACACTCTATGCACTCTTCCTCGAGGCTGCCATGCCCAATTTGATTAGTCCAGTCAATATGAAAGTTAAAATCCCCCATGATTATAGCTGTTCCCTTATTACAAGCCCCAACTATTTCCTGATTTATACTCTGACCAACAGAGTTGCAACTGTTAGGAGGCCTATAGACTACACCCACTAGTGACTTTTTCCCCTTCTTATTCCTTATCTCCACCCAAACTATTTCACTACCCTGATCCTTTGACCCAATATCATTTCTGACTATTGCAGTGATTCCATCCTTGATTAACACAGCAACCCCACCTCCCTTTCCTTCCTGTCTGTCCTTCCTAATTGTCAAATACCCTTGTATGTTTAGTTCCCAGTCATGATTATCTTGCAGCCATGTTTCCGTAATGGCCACCAGATCATACCCATGTGTAGTTATTTGTACCGTCAACTCGTCAATTTTGTTACGAATGCTGCGTGCATTCAAATAAAGAACTGAGTTGTCATCTCATGCCCCCCCATGGTGGATCAGCCCTTACATGATGCCCTGAGTTGTCATCTCATGTCTCCCCATGGTGGATCAACCCTTACATGAAGCCCTGAGTTGTCATCTCATGCCCCCCCATGGTGGATCAGCCCTTACATGATGCCCTGATTTGAATGTGCATGTGCGTTCCCAGAAAGGGCCATGGGTGCTGGCTGACAGATGGCCATTGGGGCATTGCGCACCCTCTGGCCATAAAGTCAGGTGCAGATGGAGGGATGAAGAAGATTGCCAACAAGCCACTCACCCTAACGACCCGAGTGAGATCGTTGAACTTCTTCCTGCATTGCACAGGAGTCCTGGGCGCCACGCTGCTGGAGTTGGCTCTTTGACAAACTTCCCTCCAAGCTCTGCGGTACTCGTTCTGAGGAGGCCTCTTGCCATTGTCAGGGTACAGCACTGCTCGCCGGCGCTCCACTGCGTCAACCAAAGCATCCATTACCCTTTGGGAAAAGCACTCTGCTCTCTGCCTCACCCTCTCCATCTGGTCAAAGTTTGCAATGCCTCAGATTGCACAGCGCCGAATTTGAGGCCTACAGGGCGATGAGTGTGGCTGCTGAACCTAGAGGACCCGCCCCTTTAAGAGCTGGCCGGCGCCAGCATGTCTCGTGGTCATCGATTATTGACAGCACCTGTGCTGCACCCGTCCGCCCAGATATTGAGTAGCGCCGCCAGGTTAGCGCCTTAGGAGTCCAGTGCAGCGCCTGATTTAACGCCGCAATCACCTTCAGGGCTGCAGCAACCCAATATCGCTGGAGGTGGCGATAAGTTGCGCCTGGCGATAAAATTTGCGCTTCGCCAATTCTAGCGCCCCGAGCGGGGCTATACCCAATTTCTCCCCCATAGAAATTTACGGCACAGAAGGAAGCCATTCAGTCCATCATGTCTGTGCCGGCTGATAAAGAGCTATCCAGCCTAATCCTACTTTCCAGCCCTTGGTCCATAGCCCTGTAGGTTACGGCACTTCAAGTGCATCTCCAAGTACTTTTTAAATGTGATGAGGGTTTCTGCCTCTACCACCCTTTCAGACAGTGAGTTCCAGACCTCCACCACTCTCTGGGTGAAAAAAGTTCTCCTCAGTGCCCCTCTAATCCTTCTACCAATTACTTTAACTCTATGCCCCCTAGTTATTGACCTTTCTGCTAAGGGAAATACGTCCTTCCTATCAACTCTATCTAGGCCTCTCAATTTTATACACCTTAATTAAGTCTTCCCTCAGCCTCCTCTGTACCAAAGAAAACAACCCCAGCCTATCAAATCTTTCCTCGCAGCTAAAATTCTCCAGTCCTGGCAACATCCTCGTAAATCTCCTCTGTACCCTCTCTAATGCAATCAGATTGTTCCTGTAATGTGGTGACCAGAACTGTTCCCTTTTTCCACAAACACCAAATCAGCCATATACAGACATGTGGCTCTCGTCCACAACAACCACCACTCCCATTTTGGAAACATTCAGCAACTCATTATCCAAGGCAATCCCCCACCTTGCCTGTCCACAGAGCTCAGAGCACCTGAAGTTAATGGGCACCCTCAGCACAGGCCCACACCCTACCAGCTGTTCACCATGGGATTGAGGTGCAAACAGTAGCTGCCAGCCTTGGGCCTTTCTGGCTGCTTTTGAAAAACAGCAGACAGAAGGCCTTGAGTTCTGAAGGTCTACTGGGAGGCTGCAAGAGAAAGAAAACACGTACCATTGCAGCATCTCTTGTTTTGTTGCCTGGTCCACTCAGACCCTCTGACCTGTGGAGGTCCCAGGAACAGGGACTACTGTCAGCTTCTTTTGACACCTGTAGAAATGGTCAACCTTCAAAGAAACCACAGGAAAGTGATCTGGAAGGGCCAGGAGCTCCTTATCCTGCCTCATTACCACAGCTACCCTGTGCCTGTGTCTGTTCTAGGTGTAGGCCCAAGTGCACCTGCCTCAGAAAGTCCCAGAAATCTCAGCACAAGGTAAATGGCGACAGAGACCCAATGTAGCACGTCTCCATCCCCTTTTCCTCTCTCTATCCCCCCAGGCACTGGGAAGAGCAGTATTAAGGCCACAATGTCAATTCTAACAACTTTTCAATGAACTGAAATCTGAGTGCCTTCCAAATGTTTTTTGATATCATCTCTCCTCTTGCTGCTTGTAATTAGTTCCCCTTTCAATCCTTGGGCTAACTTTATGAACACTGCTTGGAGTGAATCGCCTGCCTCTTATACATTCTGCCCGATTTTAATTTCTATTGAAATTAATGGAAACGAAAATTGAACATGTTTAAACAGCGGGTGGTCCTAACCAAGCGGTGAAGGTGAACATTATCTTCCCAGTCTCCTGCTTCGGTTCGGTTTGTCCCTTAGGGTCAGGAGGCAGTGAAGTGTCCGGCTGGTGCTTTCCTCCACGAGCCTTTGGGGGCTAAGGTGGCCTGTGTGTCTGGTTGCTGAAGTTCCTCAGCCAAGAACAAATGTTTTCTAACCATTAAATCAGCAACCACTGCCATCTCATCTTCCACCTCTATCTACCTCAGGCCACTCATGCGCCTCCTTTAGTCCCTCCGGGAGCTCTACAGGCTGCAGTATTTCCTAGGGAGGTATGTCCAACATATTTATTCCTTTTTAATTTATTTTTCTATTTAGTTAACCATAAAAAATGACTAGAGTCCAGACTTGCAGGAAAAAAAGGGAGCTGCCTCCATTCTCAGCAGTCTATTGGAAACCGATCTGCACCAGTTTGTTTGTAAGTCATTGCTTTCTTTTAAGCTTTACTTCTGGCCTTGTCTTGTATTCAGTAAACCTCTAAGGAGCGTATTTTTATAAGCGGTCAGGACTCCTCCGGATTGCCTCCTGTCGTTGTCTGCCCTCCTACGCAGTGACCGGGGCCAGCTGGATCTTCTGCTCAGGCTCCCTTACAGATCTTTGGTTCAAGAGCTCCTCCATCTCAATGGGGTGGTTCATGATACGTGAACAATCATTATTGAAAATATTTTATTTAGCGGGGTACATTAAAGCATAGCACCGTTTCAACTCCCACAGGCTTTGTTTCACTAGGTTGAACTTCTTTGAATCTTGGACAGTTCAATGGAAAAGTCAGGCAGAGAAATAATCCTTCCTTCAGTTTGATCTGACCCCTTTTCTGTGCTGTTTCCAAGGTTCGTCTCATGAAATAGTATCAGGGAGTTTTCAACATTGTCTGGCTTTTATAACCAGTGTCTATAACATCCAATATAACCACAAATGAAGCTTAAAATAACAGTGACTATCATGCAAAAATCAACAAGCCATGAATCTGACTTACATCCGCCTACTGTAGAGTAATTACTCAGAGAAGGAAAGGATTGTGGCGGCTAAGGTTATGATAGGTCAGGTTAGCCAAACATTTGAATTTTAAGGTGCATTTGATGCCTACAGCTTTATCTCTTCTTTTCTTTTTGTATGTTCAGCTGTAAAGTGTGCAGCCACTCTTATATCTTCCAAAGGAAGGAAACGTGTCTATAATATATAAAACTAGTTTGATTCATAATACATTGCACTCCCTTTAAGAATAATGCTGGCATCTTAACGGAGTACATTTGCATGTTACTATCAAAGTTGTTTAAATAAATGGATTAGATTTTCTTTTTTACAGTCCGTTTTCCTCTCCTCAAGTCATTAGGGCTGATGTTAACTTTGTTTGCCCTGCAGAAACCGGGTGGGTGGGCAGCAATGTTCCACCTAATTTTTTTTGGATGCATGGCCCCTTTAAGGGGCTGCACAGCCCATTCACAGTTTCGTGTTGAAAAAGTTTGTCCCGGGCTGCATGGGACTGGCAAACAGCTGTGCGGCCGTGCAGTTTAGAGGGAATGTTGGTGGACAGTTAAAATCGACACAGCAGCTTACCTCCTCCGATCCCATTGCCTTCCCGCAGGATGTAATTTTAAAGTGCTGTTATTAGCAGGAGCATGAGACTCCTGCCAGAAGACAACAAGGTCCTACATCATCAGGGCCCAATCGCAATTTTTACCTGAGGCCTGAGCAGGGCAGGCCTTCGTGGTTTCCCAGTCAGACCAATCTGGCGGCAAGTAGATTCGAGGCCAGTGGAGGTCCAGTAAAGGAAGTAATTAAAAAAATGTTTTGCTGTCATTGTTGGCCAAGAGGAGCAGAAGTGCTTCTCCTGCCCCCACAAGGAAACCTTAAGCCTGCCCTGCCCCAAGCTTCCCTCCCCCCACCCTAGGGATTCCAATTCTGGTTTGAGGTACTGCTGGAGATTTGATCATGTGACATTTGATCACATGGTATTTGATCACATGACACTGCTCATGCGATGCTTAATCACATGACATTTGATCATGTGCCATTTGCCCACTGTTTGAAATTGTTATTGCATTTACCTTAGTTGTGTGTCATAGTATCACCAAGCCCTGAATAAAACATAACTTTTTGTTTTATAGTGAGATGAACAACGTAATATATTAAAAAAAACAAAAGAATAGAAAGATTTAAGGAGGTAACGTTTAAATAAAAACTACTTCTGTGATATTTCCACTGTATCGACTGCAATGAGAAACACCAAGTAAATACCATTGATTCAACATTGATAAAAGTAACTTCTAACTAAAGTTTTTGCACAATTTCATGACTTTTTAACAATGTACAGCAAGTTATTCAAATAATAATTATAACCAAAACCAAATGAAACCCTTCAGTTTGTGTTTCTCTCTCTCCTTCCAGTTTGTGTTTCTCACACCTTCTGCTCCCAGTTTGTGTTTTTTCTCACTCCCTAGTTTGTGTTTCTCTCATTCCCTCTTCCTACCTCATTTTGTGTTGCTCTCTCTCTCTCCCTCCCCAGTTTGTGTGTCTCTCTCTTCCTCCCCCAGGGGTGACCAGCTATGACTTACCACCGAGTTTGGGCAAATACCGCCCCAGAGTTTTAATCTCCCAGGCCTCATGCTGTGGGGGGTCAGATAGCTTACCCGCCTCAGACCTCACTTCCAGGAATCACGCTGGGAGTTAATATCTAGACTATTGGCTTTCACTGGGATGTGATTTCTTGGGTGTCTGCACCTCTCTAGTAAGTAGTGACCGAAGTAGTCACGTGTGTCCTTAGAGAGTGAGCATTAGCAAGTTATTCAACTGTAAGGTGCATCACAGATGAACCTGATCCTATCCTCAACCAATGTTCACATATGTACTTTTCACCAAGGGTCACTGGATAACTGCGAGCTGATTTTTCCCCTCCCCAGCCCAGGTAAGCTGGGGCCAGTTGCTGCACTCCAAATGCTGTCCTTGCTGAGATTAGTAAACTCAACGCTGACTGGAAATCAAACCCAGGACCATCTGTCCAGATTAAGCATGCCCAACATTCTCCACCTTGGGGCTGGATACACGTGTCAAGACCAGTAAGTGGAATGTAAATAATTATGCAGAAATGCTGCTCCCCCTTACCCCCCCGCCCGCCCCCCCAACCACCGATACACAAAAATCCCAATAACACAACAGACAAAAGATTCAGGCCCCCACTCCTCACCATCCAACTCACACTTCTAACATTTCAACTCTGCTTTGATGCTTCCAGGCCAATGTCATAACAGAAGCGATCAGAAAGGAACCGGAGGAAGTCCCCATATTGTGACATCCTTAAGGGTATTTGATGATGCCACCTTACGGATTAGGGGCAATGGGCAGAGTGGGAGTGGAACAAGCTGAAGTAGGATGCTTCCCCAGCTCAGAGTAAGTCTCATCCTTCTCCTGTTGTTCCTTCTCAGCCTGCTCACACATTCACTCATTGCTCCACAGGCATACATTCAAAGGCCTAGAAATTGGGTATAGCCCCGCTTGGGGCGTTAGAATTGGCGCAGCGCAAATTTTATAGCCAGACGCAACTTATCGCCACTTCGCGCGATATTGGGTTGCAGTGCCCCAAAGTTGATTGAGGCGCGAGTTCAGGCGTTACATGGGGCTCCTAAGGCGCTAACCTGCCGGCGCAACCCAATATCGGGGCGGGCGGGCGCAGCGCAGGTGCTCTCAATTACCGATGACCACGAGACTTCCGGGCGCCGGCTAGCTCTTAAAGGGGTGGGTCAGGCAGCTCCAGCATCCACACTCTGCACCTTGTAGGCCTGCAAATCGGCGCAGGCCCTTCTCTGGGGCAAAAAACTTGGAGCAGATGGAGAGGGTGAGGCAGAGAGCAGAGCGCTTCACCAATGAGTTTCTGGAGGAATTGGTGGCCGCAGTGGAGCGCCGGTGAGATGTCCTCTACCCCGACAATGGCAGGAGGCCTAATCATAAGGACTACCGACGAGCTTGGAGGGATGTTTCTCAGAGGGCCAACTCCAGCAGCATGGCGACCAGGAGCCCTGTGCAGTGCAGGAAGAAATTCAACGACCTCACTCGGGTCATGAGGGTGAGTGGTGTTTATGTAAACTTATGCATCCTTCCATTAGCACCTGACTTTATGGCTACAGGGTGCGCTATGCCCCAATGGCCATCTGTCAGCAAGCACCCATGGCCCTTCATGGTCACACACATGCACATTTGACTCAGGGCATCATGTGAGGGCTGTGCCACCATGGGGGGCATGAGATGATAACTCAAGGCATCATGTGAGGGCTGTTCCTCCATGGGAGGCATGAGATGATAACTCAGGGCATCATGTAACAGCACTTCCCGTCCTTTCCCCTGTAGGCCAAGCTGGCAAGAAACTGCAAGGACCAGCTTCGCACCGGAGGAGGTCGTCCTCAGCCCCGAGACCGGAGAAGCAGCGGACCTGCGCGGGAGCAGCCCGAGGCGGGAGAGCTTAAAGGCTTGAGAGGGAGCAGTCAGAGGCACCGAGGCCCACAGCCCCGAGACCGGAGAAGCAGCGGACCTGCGCGGGAGCAGCCCGAGGCGGGAGAGCTTAAAGGCTTGAGAGGGAGCAGTCAGAGGCACCGATCAATCCAGGTTCCAGGAGAGAGGTAAAAAGTAATCGGGACCAGCGGGAGCAGCGAGGAGGAGCTCGGGAGAAAACCCGGCGACCAGCGAGGCCCGAGACCAGTCGGGAGCAGTGAGTCGGAGCCCGGTATAAAAACCGGAGAGAGGCGAGGCCCGAGACCACAGCTGGGGCAGTCGGGAGAGCAGGAGGCCAGTAACTGCTGGGGCAGTCGGGAGAGCAGGAGGCCAGTAACTGGTGAGTTTAAAAGCTCACCTTTCGCGGGCTTTTTCTTTCACAGCTGGTGCAGTCGGGAGAGCAGGAGGCCAGTAACTCTTATATAGGTGGAGCTGTTGCTAAACCCGAAACACTACAGTGTAGTGTCTCCCACCCTTCCACCTCCTCTAACCTTTTAGGGGTTAGGGGAAGTTGAAAAGGTAGGTTCAATTTATTTTATTTCAGGAGCCTAACCTAGGTGGAAAAGGTTCCAGGACAGGAGGCGGCAGTGAAAATACAACACCAGAAAACAGGTAGGTGACTGGTTGGTGAGTACTTTCACAAACTTATTCTAAGTAGAATTCAATAATTAAGCTAAATCGTAGTAAATAAAAGGGTATTGTAAGGGTTAAGTCATGGAAGGGCAGCTCGGACCCATGTCATGCTCCTCCTGTGCCATGTGGGAAATCAGGGACACTGTCCCTGACAACTATGTGTGCAGGAAGTGTGTCCAGCTGCAGCTCCTAGCGGACCGCATGGCGGCGCTGGAGCTGCGAATGGACTCACTCTGGAGCATACGCGATGCTGAGGATGTTGTGGATAGCACATTCAGTGAGTTGGTCACACCGCAGGTAAAGGCTAGCTCAGACAGTAAATGGGTGACCAAAAGGCAGGATAAAAGCAGGAAGGTAGTGCAGGAGTCACCTGCGGTCATCTCCCTCCAAAACAGGTTTACCGTTTTGGGTACTGTTGGGGGAGATGACTTATCAGGGGAAGGCACCAGCAGCCAGGTTCAGGGCACCATGACTGGCTCTGCTGCACAGAAGGGCGGGAAAAAGAGGGATAGGGCTATAGTGATAGGGGATTCAATTGTAAGGGGGATAGATAGGAGTTTCTGTGGCCGAGACCGAGACTCCAAGATGGTATGTTGCCTCCCTGGTGCAAGGGTCAAGGATGTCTCGGAGCGGGTGCAGAGCATTCTGAAGGGGGAGGGGGATCAGCCAGTTGTCGTGGTACATGTAGCTCCCAACGATGTAGGTAAAAAGAGGGAGGAGGTCCTACAAGCTGAATTTAGGGAGTTAGGAGCTAAATTGAAAAGTAGGACCTCAAAGGTAGTAATCTCTGGATTGCTACCAGTGCCACGAGCTAATAAGTTTAGAGAGAGTAAGATAGATAAGCTAAATACGTGGCTTGAGCAGTGGTGCAAGGGAGAGGGATTTAAATTCTTGAGGCATTGGAACCAGTTCTTGGGGAGGAGTGACCTGTACCAAGGGGACGGTCTACACCTGAACTGTGAGGGAGCTGATGTCCTCGGGGTAATATTTTCTAGGGCGGTTCGGGAGGATTTAAACTAATTTGGCAGGGGGATGGGAACCTAGGTAGTGGAAAAGAGGGAAGTCATATGAAGTCAGAAATAGATGGTAGAAAGGTGAGAAGCAATAAGCAAAGGAGAGAAACACAAAGGGCCAAACTAATTCATAATGAGAGTGTGAAAAAAGCAAGCCTGAAGGCTTTGTATCTTAATGCTAGAAGCATTAGGAACAAGGTGGATGAATTAGTTGTGGAAATAGAGGTAAACAAGTATGATTTGATTGGGATTACAGAAACGTGGCTGCAGGGTGGGCAAGGCTGGGAACTTAACATCCAGGGATATACAATATTTAGGAAGGATCGGCAAAAAGGTAGGGGAGGTGGGGTAGCATTGCTGGTAAAGGAGGGGATTAATGCAATGGAAAGGAAGGATATTAACTCGGATGAAACGGAATCTGTATGGGTAGAAATGAGAAATAGCAAGGGGAGGAAAACGTTAGTGGGTGTGATATATAGGCCTCCAAATAGTAATATGGAGGTGAGGGAAGGCATAAAAAGGGAAATTAGAGAAGCGTGCGATAAGAGCACAGCTGTCATCATGGGTGACTTTAATTTACATATTGATTGGACTACCCAAATTAGTAAAAATTCTGAGGAGGAGGAATTCCTGGAATGTTTTTGGGACGGTTATCTGGACCAATATGTCGAGGAGCCGACTCGAGATCAGGCCATTTTAGACTGGGTATTGTGCAATGAGAAGGGACTTATCAGCAATCTTCTTGTACGAGGCCCCTTGGGTCAGAGCGATCATAATATGATCGAGCTCTCAGTTGAGATGGAGAGTGAGGAAATTGAATCAGAGACTAAGGTCCAGAACTTAAATAAAGGGAATTACGAGGGTATGAGACGGGAATTGGGTAAGATTGATTGGGTGGTGTTTCTGGGGGGATTGACAGTGGATAGACAATGGCAAGCATTCAAAGATAGAATGGAAGAATTCCAGAACATGTTTATACCAGTTTAGCATAAAAATAAACCTAAAAAGGTGACTCAACCGTGGATAACGAGGGAAATTAGGGACAGCATAAAATAAAAAAAAAGGGCATATCAACTGGCAAAAAAAAGCACCAGACCGGAAGATTGGGGGCAGTACAGGATACAGCAAAAGAGGACAAAGGGATTAATCAGGAAGGGGAAAATAGAATACGAAAGTAAACTTGCAGCAAACATAAAGACAGACTGCAAAAGCTTTTATCGGTATATCAGGAGGAAAAGACTGGTAAAATCCCAAGTCGGTCCCTTGCAGTCCGATTCGGGAGAATATATAATGGAGAATAAGGAAATGGCAGACCAATTAAACTCATACTTTGGTTCTGTATTCACAAAGGAGGACACAAATAACCTCCCAGGAATATCGGCAAACATAGGGACTAATGAGAGGGAGGAGCTGACAGAAATTAGTATCTCTAGGGATATGGTGTTGGGTAAGTTGAGGGGACTGAAGGCCGACAAATCCCCGGGGCCTGATAAACTACATCCTAGGGTACTTAAGGAGGTGGCCCTGGAGATAGCAGATGCTCTAAGGATCATCTTCCGGAACTCCATTGACTCGGGAACAGTACCCGTGGATCGGAGGGTAGCTAATGTTACCCCAATATTTAAAAAGGGGGGTAGAGAGAAAGCAGGGAATTATAGACCAGTAAGCCTTACATCGGTTGTGGGCAAAATGCTAGAGTCCATTATTAAGGATAAAATAGCGGAGCACTTGACAAATGGGGAAAGGATCGGACAGAGTCAACATGGATTTACAAAGGGTAAATCGTGTTTGACTAATCTGCTGGAATTTTTTGAGGAAGTAACTGGTAAAATAGATGGGGGAGAGCCAGTGGATGTGGTGTACCTTGACTTCCAGAAAGCCTTCGATAAGGTTCCACACAAAAGATTATCATGCAAAATTAAGGCTCATGGGATTGGGGGCAAAGTATTAACGTGGATAGAGAACTGGCTGGCGGATAGAAAACAGAGAGTTGGAATAAACGGCTCGTTTTCGGAGTGGCAGGCAGTGACCAGCGGGGTGCCGCAAGGATCTGTCCTGGGACCCCAGCTGTTCACAATATATATAAATGATCTGGATCAGGGAATTGGATGCAATATTTCCAAATTCGCTGACGACACTAAACTAGGAGGAGGGGTGGGCTCTGATGAGGATGTCAGGAGGCTACAGTGCGATTTGGACAGGTTGGGGGAATGGGCGGATACGTGGCAGATGCACTATAATGTGGATAAATGCGAGGTTATCCACTTTGGGGGTAAAAACAGGAGGGTAGATTATTATCTAAATGGCAATAGATTGGGAGATGGGGAAGTGCAGAGGGACCTGGGTGTTCTTGTGCACCAGTCACTGAAGGAGAGCATGCAGGTGCAACAGGCGATTAAGAAGGCAAATGGTATGTTGGCCTTCATATCAAGGGGGTTCGAGTATAGGAATAGGGATACCTTACTACAGCTGTACAAGGTGCTGGTGAGACCGCATCTGGAGTATTGTGTACAGTTTTGGTCGCCCCATCTGCGGAAGGATGTTCTTGCCATGGAAAGAGTGCAACGGCGATTCACCAGGCTGATACCTGGAATGGCGGGAATGACCTACGAAGAGAGATTAAATAGTTTGGGCTTGTACTCACTGGAGTTTAGAAGATTAAGAGGGGATCTCATCGAAACATATAAAATTATGGCAGGCCTGGACAGGCTGAATTCAGAGAGAATGTTTCCAATGGCCGGGGAGCACAGAACCAGGGGCCACAGTCTAAAAATAGCAGGCAAATCATTTAAAACAGAGATGAGGAAGAATTTCTTCACTCAAAGAGTGGTGAGCCTGTGGAATTCCCTGCCACAGAGGGCTGTGAAGGCTAATTCAATAAATATTTTCAAGAGAGAATTGGATATATTTCTGAAGGCTAAGGGGATTAAGGGTTACGGAGAAAAGGCGGGGACGGGGTACTGAACTGGTAAGATCAGCTATGATCTCAGACGAAGATCAGCCATGATCTCATTGAATGGCGGAGCAGGCTCGAAGGGCCGAATGGCCTACTCCTGTTCCTATCTCTATGTTTCTATGTTTCAACTGCAGCCTCTGACGGATCTCGAGGAGAGAGTCCACCAGATTGTGGGAGGATGTCTGAGTGGTCCTGTCACCACTGCAGCTGCCGACCCCATTGTCCACAATGATGGTGAGGTTCTCAACTATTACAGCTGTCTCCTTCCACTTGTTTCCCCCGCCAGCATGCTTTCTCACTGTGGACCCATGTCATAGCATTGCCGCACTTTTGCATCCCTTGCTGCCAAACTGTCCTTTTGCTAAAGCCACTCCTCAACCTCCCTGCTTTCAGATGCTGCATCACCAGCTCGGGAGCCAGCTCCTCAAGCTGCCAGTGCCAGTGCCTCCGGAGGCGATGAGCAGGAGGAAGCCGGACCATCCGTGCCAGCCTCAGGGGAGCCACCGCATCTGGAGACTGGGGACAGTAGTTCCCTGGAGGGGAGGGGGGGGCTCTGATGAGGAGCTAGTTGCAGGAACCAGCGGCCTGCAGCAACGCACAGGGGGTAGGGATGCTCGGGGGCCGTCTCCCCAGAGGGCGAGGCAGGCCACCATGACTGCTGCACAGAGTGCAGAGGAGGTGCGTAGCCTTGCCGAAATGAGCGCCCAGGCCCGGCTCAGGCACACTGAGCTTATGGCTGCAGTGGGGAGGATGCCTGAGTCGATCGACACACTGGCAAAGAGTGTGCTGGGCTTTGGGGCAGCAATGGAAGGGACTGTCCAGGGCTTCGGGGCAGCAATGGAAAGGTCTGTCCAGGGCTTCGGGGCAGCAATGGAAAGGTCTGTCCAGGGCTTGTCCGAGGCAGTGGAAAGGACTGTTCCGACCTAGTCTGAAGCAGTGGAAAGGACTGTTCTGGCCTTATCTGAAGCAGTGGAAAGGACTGTCCATGGCTTCTCCAAAGCACTGGAACCTGCCATGCAGGTCCTCACTGCTGCAACGCAGTCACTTGCTGGCCTCGTCCACACGCAAATTGAGGCCACACGAACACTCACTGCTGCCACCCTAGCTGCATCAGGCAGGATCACCCCAGGCCCTTGCAGCACCACAGCAGGCCATGAATCTGTGGAGCAGTCGATTGTGGCGGATGATGCGGTGCGGCCCCGTCAGAGTGCCAGTGTGTCGGCGACCACGGTGCAGGTGTCCTCTCTCTGCATGTGAGCATTCCTGATGCCACCGCTGGAACGTCAGCAGTGCAGCTGCCACCACCTGCACGGCAGACTGCTTCCAGACATGCCCAGTTGGAGCAGCCAGCTTGTGGGCCCTCCAAGCCCAGAGGTCGTCCAGGCCGTCCCTCAGGGGCTTCAACACTTCCAGACACTCAGCAGGCATCCCCCAGCCTTGACGCAGCCACTGGGGTCCAATTACGGAGGAGCTGCAGGGAGGGAAGGGGCCGACCTCGTAAGAGGAGTCGGTCTCCAACAAGGGGTCAACAGTAGAGGGAGGTGCTAAGACGTGTCTTTTTTCGAATTTAAGGCCGTCCACACCTGCTGTGTTTGTTTGTTATGTTTTGGTTAGTCTCGCCGGGTTGCCAGACAGTTATCTGTTAGTTTGTTAGTTATGATTTCTGTTACCATTACGTTGTCATGCTGGAAGGAAGCACTTGTTTGATAATAAAGAAAATGTTTTATTTACAATGGAACTGTAGACTATTTACAATCATGGTGGCCTTCATAGGCTTACTGCGAACCGAAGGGTGCTGTTCCAATCACAGCCAGCATTCCATCCGAGGGGCCTAGAACTGAGTCCTTATGAGCCTCTGACGAACGGCCCTTCCAGTTTCTGGAGCCCTCCCATCTTCCTCCTCCTCCTCCTCCTCCTGAGCCTCCTCATTCGCATGCACCTCCTCCTCCTCCTCCTCCTCCTCCTCCTCGTCCGCCTGCTCTGCTGGACCTTGAGGGTCAGCTGGAATTGGCTGGGTGCGTCGGATGGCCAGGTTGTGGAGCATGCAGCAGACAACGATGATGCGCGCCACATGCTCCAGCGAGTACTGTAGGGCACCCCCCAAATGGTCTAGACAATGGAAACGCTGCTTCAGCACACCAATTGTGTGCTCCACAATGTTCCTGGTCGCCTGATGGCTGTTGTTGTAATGCTCTTCTGCCAGGGTGCTGGGCAAATGGAGTGGGGTCATGAGCCATGGGCAGAGAGGATAGCCCTTGTCGCCAAGAAGCCAGCCTTGTGGGTGAGCCGGGGCCTCAAAAAGGTCAGCCACTGAGGTCTGCCGCAGGATGAACGCGTCATGGCTGCTGCCAGGGAATTGTGCGTTGACTGCCATGATCATCTGCCGGTGATCACAAACCAGCTGGACATTAAGGGAGTGGAACCCCTTGCGGTTGCGGAACTCCTCAGGATTCTGTAATGGCACCTGTTAAGTCTGTGAATGATTGAGACACGGACCAGCAGGAGTGAAAACAAACAAGTCTTTACTGGTGGAAGTCAATCGTGAAAACTAACAAACAGAGGCTCTCTAGCGCCTTTTATACAGGGGTGGTCACTGTCGGTACTGCAGTCTGAGACCAGTTATTCTCTCAAAGGTACATACACAACAATTCCTCCCCTTTTAGATAAACAGTACATAACATTCATTTAACAACTAAATGATAACGAATTACAATCACAATTACTGTTGCTAGATACATTGGTTAAGTTTAAGCAATTATAAGTTCAGTCTTTGAGGAGGCTTCCTGATTCTGTCTGGATAACGCCTCTTTGGGGTATCAGGTTCCTCTGGCAATGTTGCGTCGGGATCAATGTCTTTGTTTGGTTCATCTGCTTCCAGTATTACCGGTTCTGCGGTAGCTGCAATTGGAACGTCTATTTCATTACCAGGTGTATCAGATCGTGGTGTGGAGTTGACGTTTTCCAGTGACTCTAGAATCTGGTCAGCATGGCATCTTACAATGCTCTCCCCAACGTCCACGGTATACATGCGAGGTCCTTGTCGTGTACAAATCGTTCCTGGCTGCCATTTCTCAGTGCGGTAGTCCCGGGCCAAAACTGGTTGACCTATCTTAAAATGCCTGGTCGGCCTTTCATTCATATTCTGAAACTGCCTGTTCTCCACATCTCTTCGGACGTTTGGCTTAACCAAATCCAAGCGGCATCGTAGTCTTCGATTGAAGAACATCATGGCTGGAGTTTGGTTGGTAACCGCATGTGTCGCATTCCGGTAGGCAAACAAGAAGTTGTCCACCTTGTGTTGTAGGGGTATATCTTCATTACACATTGCCTTGATAGCCTTCTTGAATGTTTGGACAAACCTCTCGGCCAATCCATTAGTGGCTGGATGATATGGGGCAGATGTGTAATGCTTAACGCCATTGTTCTTTAAGAACCTCCGGAACTCTTCAGACACAAACTGTGGTCCATTGTCAGAGCAAATCTGTTCAGGCAGCCCATTCCTGGCGAATATGGTTCGCAAAACTGTGATAGTTTTTTCCGTGGTGGTTGAGGACATTTTTATTACCTCTGGCCATTTTGAATGTGCATCCACCGCAATTAAAAACATCGAGTCCATGAAGGGACCAGCAAAATCAATGTGCACCCATTGCCATGGAGATGAGGGCCACTCCCATGGATGCAGAGGAGCTTGTGGTGGGGCGTTTTGGACCTTCTGGCATCCTGCACAGCTCTTGGTCATCTCTTCGATTTCTCTATCGATTCCCGGCCACCACACAAACGCTCTGGCTAAGTTCTTCATTTTTACCCCACCCAGATGACCCTCATGAAGCTCATTGAGTACTTTATCCGTCAACTTAGGTGGAATTACTATTCTGGATCCACACATCAAGGTTCCTCTGCACACTGACAGCTGTTCTCTTCTCGGCGAGAATGCTGGCAGCAGTGGTTCACTGGCCATCCCTTCACCGTTAAATCATGGACCCGTGA
This sequence comes from Somniosus microcephalus, assembly GCF_052327205.1. Classification (NCBI taxonomy): domain Eukaryota; kingdom Metazoa; phylum Chordata; class Chondrichthyes; order Squaliformes; family Somniosidae; genus Somniosus; species Somniosus microcephalus. The sequence continues at coordinate 95,912,654 of NC_140995.1, read as the reverse complement.
TAGTGTCGGGTCATTCCGTGTTTCCTTTTCTATGTTTGCATTCGTCACATGGAGACATTCGACTATGGTCGAGTGGAATAACACCATTGGATCCACTGCAAGGTCTTCTTCTTCCACCGTCGGCAACGGTAGGCGTGACAATCCATCAGCATTTCCATGCTGTTTAGTTCCTTTGTACTCGATGTCATATTGGTGTGCCCCTAGAGAAAGGGACCATCTCTGCAGCCATTGTGCCGTCATTATCGGTACGCCCTTCTGAGGGTTGAAAATGGAGACAAGAGGTTGATGATCGGTTAGTAGAGTAAATTTTTGACCGTGCAGATAGTGATTGAACTTCTTCACCCCCCACACTAGGCTGAGGGCCTCTCTGTCAATCTGGGCATAGTTACGCTCGGCAGAAGTTAACGAGCGTGACGCAAAGGCTATCGGCCTCTCTAAACCATCAAGGAATTTATGTGACAGTACCGCCCCAATGCCGTAGGGAGACGCATCACATGCCAGCCTGATTGTCAGTGCTGGGTTGTAGTGAGCCAATACTTCCCTTGAAGTGATTAAGTCCTTACTCTTCTGTAAAGCACGCTTACAATCATCGTTCCATTTCCATGCTACCCCCGTTCGTAGCAGGGCGTTCAGTGGGTGCAGAATTGTCGACAAATTCGGCAAAAACTTATGATAGTAATTCACCAACCCGAGGAATGACCTCAGTTGCGACACATTTTCAGGCGCTGGGGCCTTAACAACCGCTTTAATTTTGTCAGGGGACTTATGTAACCCCTCTTCATCAATCACGTGGCCACAATACGATATCTGTTTCTTTAAAAATTCGCACTTGGGGTGGTTGGCTCGCAGCCCATGTTCCCGTAATCTAGTGAGCACCTGTTTTAGGTTGTTAAGGTGTTCACTGTCATCTTCACCTGTTACAAGGATGTCGTCCAAGTAACACTGAGTCCCCGGAATCCCTTGCAGGACTTTTTCCATCGCTCTTTGACATACCGCCGGAGCCGATGCTACTCCGAATACCAATCGATGATACTGGTAAAGACCTTTGTGAGTGCTTATCGTGAGATACTTCCGAGAGGACTCTTCAACCTCCATCTGCAAATATGCTTGTGCTAGGTCAATTTTTGTAAAACGCTTCCCTCCAGACAGTGAGGCGAAGATGTCTTCTATCCTTGGAAGAGGATATTGTACTGTGCGAAGGACAGGGTTCACCGTCACCTTGAAATCCCCACAGATGCGAATCTTCCTTGGCTCTCCGGACTTATTGCTTAACGTTTTCTTCATGACAGGAACGATGGGTGTCGCCCACTCGCTCCAGTCGACCTTAGACAACACGCCCGCCTTCTCCAGATTCTCCAGCTCTGCCTCGACGGCTGGGTGAATTGCATATGGTACCGGTCTTGCTTTGAAAAACTTCGGAACTGCATTCTCTTCTATTTTTATCGAGGCGGTTACGCCTTTAAGCGTGCCCAGTTCTTGTTGAAATACCTCTTTGGCGTTAGCTAAGATTGTTGACAATCGTCCAGGAGTGATGTCTTCATCTTTTTTACCGTCCACCGTCATTGCATGAATGGAATGCCAATCTAAGTTTATCTTCCTGATCCATTCCCGTCCCAATAACGGTGGTCCACCATTTGGCAGTATGTAGAGATACAATTTCCGTATTTTCTTGCCATTGTATTCGACAGGCACCCTTATTTTTCCTCTGGGGCATACTTTTTGCCCCGTATACGTCGTCAAGACGATGGATGTCTCTCTCAAGGGTATGTGTGAAAATAGCCGCTCGTAGTCTCGTCGATTCATGACGGTTAGCGCTGATCCTGTATCCAATTCCATTTTAACTTGGGACCCTGCTATCGTGAGGGTGACCCAAATGGTTCGGTGATCCTCTTTTGCGATTACATTGTGAAGTTTGAGACAGCTTAGTCTTCTGCTTCCGGATTCACTATCGCTCATCTGGTCTTCGGAACTACTGTCCGTCATCTTTTGTACTTTCTTGTATGGTTCCTCAGTAGCCTTTTTGTTGTCGCTGGTCTTCTTCCCAGACCTGCAAACTCGTGCAATGTGTCCAATCTTCCCGCATTGTCTGCATATTTTGTCTTTGGACCAGCAGTCCTTCTGGTCATGGTTAGTTCTGCCGCAGCGATAACATTTTTGCAAATCCCCGTGTCATTTCGTGGGTGCCGTATTCCTGTGGCTTTTGTTGAATTTCTGCAGCTCCCCTGGCTGCTGCTTCATACGATACTACCACACTGAAAGCCTTATCTAGCGTCAGCTCTTTTTCTGAGAGTAACTTCTTCTGTGTTCCTTCACTCAGGAGTCCACAGACAAATTTGTCCCGTAGGGTATCTGCCAGTCCTGCTCCGAACTGGCAGTGCTTTGATAGCTTGCGTTGTTCCGTAAGATACTCAGCATTGCTCTCATCTTTGTGCTGAGTTCTCCTGTGGAATTTAAATCTTTCTGCTATCAACAGCGGTGCAGGGTTTCAGTGTTCCTGTAGGACAGCAACAATTTTGTTAAAACTCTTCGCCTTCGGTTTGGCTGGAGTAATCAGGTCCCGCAATAGGCCGTACGTTCTAGCGCCCATTAAGTTTAGCAATATCGATGCCTTTTTCCCCTCCGCTATTTCGTTTGCCTCGAAATATACCTCGACTCTTTCCACATACGTGGTCCAGTCCTCTAATGTATTATCAAAAGCAGTGATACAGCCAGTCTTCGGCATCTTGCAAATCTAAAATGGCGCCTCCCGCGCTTTGCCTTCTTCCCCGATTTAACAAAATGGCGCCTCCCGCGCTTTGCCTTCTTCCCCACTGTTGTTAGCGCTGCTTTCCACGGTTTCTTGCGTGTTAAATATTGATTCTTTTTCTTTTATTTTTTTCCCGTCATGGAGCAGACCCTCTGGGACACTTCCCTCCCTCTTCTTAGGTCCGAACACTGCCCGGCTTTGAAGCACCGGCCGCGCCCTGTATGCTCCACCCTCTCTCTCTCTCTTTGCTTCCCGACTCGCTGCCCGGCCCCATTGAAAAGCCACCCGATCGAGCTTCAGCCCGCCGCAGCCCAGGAAGGATCAGAGCACTACCTGCCACCAGCCCGATTAGCTGGGAAACCACAGACCGAGGAACCCAGCCTGGCTCTGGACAGTCTCTCCTGCAAGTTTTCAAACCGATGATTGACGGTCGACGCCCGTTTCTCGAGTTTCTTTTAACTCTATTTTTTTTTTCTTCTTTCTTCTGGCTCCAACCTTCAACAACGTCGTCTGAGGTGCTGCCGAGTTGCAGGTAAGTTCATTTCTTACTCGTCGCCAGTGTTAAGTCCGTGAATGATTGAGACACGGACCAGCAGGAGTGAAAACAAACAAGTCTTTACTGGTGGAAGTCAATAGTGAAAACTAACAAACAGAGGCTCTCTAGCACCTTTTATACAGGGGTGGTCACTGTCGGTACTGCAGTCTGAGACCAGTTATTCTCTTAAAGGTACATACACAACAGCGCCCGCAAAGCCACGTGTGTGCAATCAATGGCCCCCTGCACCATGGGGAAGTCTGCAATAGCCGCGAAGCCCTGCGCGCGCTCCCCCTGCTTCTCCAGGGTCACAGGGAAGGTGATTAATTCGCGCCTCCCTCTATAGAGGGCAGCTGTCACTTGCCGGATCCGGATGCAGCAATGCACCGCAAATTGTGAGATATTTGAGATGTCCCCAGTTGCTGCCTGAAACGAGCCGCTGGCGTAAAAGTTGAGGGCAACAGTGACTTTCACGGCCACCGACAAAGAGGTCCTGCACCGTAGCCGCGGCTGCAGATCCTCAGCAAGCAGGTGGCACAGCTCATTCACAACATCCTTACCGAATCTGAGCCTTCGCAGACACTGCTCCTCTGACATGGTAAGGTATGAGACCTGCTGCCTGAAAACCCTGGCAGCGTATGGTCGGATTTGGCGACGTCCATTGGCCCTTCTCCTTCTGGCCAATCCCGGCCCTCTCTCCCTCCGTCTCTGTGCCCTTGCCAGTTGTTCAGCCAGGATGACGTTCCCCTCCAAAGCAGCTCCCATTATTCTGTCAGATGAGTAAGACGCAGTAATCTCTCAGGATCAAACTGTTCTGGACAGGGCTGAAGGTCCCAAGGCTCCTCTGGCTCAATGAGAAGAACTCTCTGCAACTGAAGGTCTGCAACTCTCTCCAGCAGCAAGCTGTCCCCTTTAAAGAGCGCCCCCCGAGTCCGAGAAGGACCTGGTAATGTTCCATCCAACTGTCACTAATAGCGCCAGGCGGAACGGAGGGGGGGCGCCACTGAATTTCCGGTCCGGGGCGCAAAAAAGGCGTTGCACAATGAAATTACGTCATGATCTGGCTGCGCCCGCTCGCAGGCACAAAGAGTTAGCGCCGGCGCTAAAAGGCTACTCAATATGGCAGGAAGCGCTGGGATCAATGCGCCCGGCTGAAAATGGGTAATGCCCCAAATCTCGGGCTCATTAGGCGCTAATCGTTGGCGCAACCAACTGAATTTCTAGACCAAAATGTTTTCATGAAATGGGTATTTGAAATGCAGCCAGCATTCTCACATAATTTCCTCTTTACATTCTATTAGAGTGTCACAGAAAGGAATGCCAGTGCCTCCCAGGAATATAACAATTCACAACACTTTGAAAGCGCCAACAAGTGTCTAATCACCCTGGGAGATTTAGATGGTAAGTTACAAGAGGTGCACTGGCTGAAACATCCGGCCCAAGTGAGGAGCAAAAGATGGTGGTGGCATTGAAGGAGCAGCAATGTGTTGACAGCTTGTGTACTTCCTTAACTGCCTAGCCCATGGGTTCTGACTTGATGGAGCCTAAATTTAAAAGAAGGAAGCTATGGGTTCACAGCAGTTTTGGAGTCTTCTCAGGAGTTACCAAGAACCCTGAACTACATGTGAAGGCAAGTGTTCTTCTTCTTCTTAGGCAATCCCTCAGAACCGAGGATGACTTGCTACCACACTAAAAATGAGTTCTCAGGTGACTGATGAGTCCAACTGAGTCTCTGTCACAGGTGGGGTAGACAGTGGTTGAAGGGGCGGGTGGATGGGGTGCTTGGGTTGACTTGCGTTTGGCTTCTGCTTGCTCCCAGCGAAGAGACTCGAGGTGTTCGGCGCCTTCCTGGATGCTTCTCCTCCACTGTGTGCAGTCTTGGGCCAGGGATTCCCAGGTGTCAGTGGGGATGTTGCACTTTTACAAGGAGGCTTTGAGGGTGTCCTTGAAGCATTTCCTCTGCCCACCTGGGGCTCTCCTGCCATGTCAGAGCTCTGAGTAGAGCGCTTGTTTTGGGAGTCTCATATCGGGCATGCGGACGATGTGGCCTGTCCATCTGTAGGGGGTGGTGTGTGGTGCCCAGCCAGCTTCGCCTCTGACTGTCCCCTTTTGAGCGGTTCGAATCACTCCCACACTCCTGGGTTCTAGACACTAGACTTAGGTACAGGCGGCGATACAGAAAATCGAGTAGACAAGTGGTTTGGTGCAAGAAAACCAAAATTTTATTAAAGGCAGAATACAACAATCTGAAGGAAATTACTGGTATGAAAATATAGGCATAAAACAATTACACTTATATGGGAATAGGGAACACACGGCACATCGAGAGAAAACAATTACATTAACAATCCCCATATCCTTATCCCACCCCCTATACCTAACTAGATTAAGCTATGAGGGGCCAGGAATTCAGGCTCACCAATCCAAAACCTGTTGCTTTAACGGTTGTGAGTTTTGAGGTCTGTCCTCACTGTCCTTTGGGGTACCCCATCGCCACATGATCTCAGGGCGCGGCGCTGAAGTTGTTGATGCGAAGCACCCTCCCTTTTCCTCAGCTACCATCGTCGTCTCGTCGCGATGGGTTTTCTTCTTCTTCTCCCTTGGGCAGTCGGCGGCGGTAATGTTATGGTCAGAGTCGATTGGCGGTCTTTACCGTCTAAGAAATTTTACTACCCATCCTTCGAATGCCAGTATATTCGTCACGGGCGCTGCCACCCACTCTTCGAACGCCTGTTTATTCACAATGTTCAAACGTCATCTTATTCTCACTGTCCATACATGCGCTGCCAATTTCTTCACCAAACGCCAGCTTTGGGTTTTTACCAATGCATCTTTCGCTGCCCTTCTCTGCTCTTATCGGTTTACCTTCTTCTTCATCTCAGCTCGTCTCGTCTTGTCTGCCCCTTTGTGGCCTGTGTGTCCTGTGTGGCTTTGAACTCGGGTCTCGTTCTCCTCCCGCGTTTGGCCCCGGTGTAATGGGCATCCCTGGTTGTTGGGCGATGCGGGGAGTGAGAAGAGAACCCGACACGAGGCCAGGGCGCGAGTACGAGCGGCAGCAGGCCAAGGCCACAGGCAAGAGCTCAGAGTCAAGAGCGATAAGCCCCGATTGCTACTGATGGGCCTACAATTATACCCGTTCTTCAACTCCTTATCTGCGTGCCAAAGCAGGTCAGTCCATTATTTAACTTTTGGCGGGCTTGTTTAAATGATTACAACCATTTACTTTAACGACTTTTGGAGTGGTTGTCTCCGGGTCTAATGGCCCCGATGTCCTAGTTGTTTGTCATGGATAAGACTTAATTGTCCCCATCCTAACTTGATGGCTACTGTGAGCTGTTACTGATTAAACATGCAGAAACCTAATGGCCATGATTATAGGCCCATTCTAGCTTGATTGGATTCAAGTCGAATGAATGCATATTCTGTATTTACTTTGTCTGGCTGGCTCCAGAGAGTCCTGTTTCACAGATTCCTGCATTTTAAGTTTTGTCTTCGGGCCTGCTTGACTGCAGAACCTTGTTTTAAAAATCCTGTCAGTTTTGGTCATGAGGTAACAGAAGCCATTTTGGGTACCCTGGTTTTAATAACTTGTCCAAAACAGAGTCCCTTGATCCATAATTACGGGGCGTGCGGGAATTTTGAGAACCCTGCACTTACACATCGGAGCTGATTGAGCGTGGTCAAAACTTCGATGCTGGGGATGTTGGCCTGAGCGAGAACACTGACATTGGTGCGCCTATCCTGCCAATGGATTTGCAGGATCTTGCGGAGGCAGCGTTGGTGGTACCTCTCCAGTGCTTTGAGGTGCCTGCTGTGCATGGTCCATGTCTCTGAAGCATACAGGAGGGCGGGTATCATTACTGCTCTGTAGACCATGAGCTTGGTGCTGGGTTTGAGGTCCTGGTCTTCAAACATTCTCTTCCTCGGGCAACTGAAGGTTGCACTGGCACACTGAAGGCGGTGTTGGACTTCGTCATCGATCTCTGCCCTTGTTGACAGTAGGTTCCCGAGGTATGGAAAGTGGTCCACGTTGTCCAAGGCCTCGTCATGGATTTTTGGTAATTGCTGAGCAGTACTGTGTGGCGGGGGCAGGTTGGTAGAGGACCTTTTTCTTACGGATTTTTAGTGTAAGGCCCATGCTCTCGTACGCTTCAGTGAAGGTGTTGAAGATGCTTTGGAGTTCGAGCTCAGAGTGTGTGCAGACGCAAGTGTCGTCTGCATACTGTAATTCAATGACAGAAGATGGGACAGGTGACAGACGTTGAACAGTTTTCCGTTTGTTCTGCAAATTAGCTCCACTCCAGTGGGGAGCTTACTGAGGGTGAGATGGGGCATTGCAGCCAGGAAGATCGAGAAGAGCGTTGGTGCGATGACACAGCCTTGCTTGACCCCGGTCCGTACGAGAATTGGGTCTGTGGTGGATCCGTTGGTCAGGATCATAGCTTGCATGTCGTCGTGAAGCAGGCGGAGGATGGTGACAAACTTTTGAGGGCAGCCAAATTTGAGGAGGACACTCCAAAGTCCCTCACGGTTGACAGTGTCGAAGGCCTTTGTAAGGTCAAAGAAGGCCATGTACAGCGATTGGTGCTGTTCCCTTCATTTCTCTTGTAATTGACGCGCGGTGAAGGTCATGTCCATTGTGCCCCTTAGTGGGCGAAATCCGCATTATGAGGGAGGAGCTCTTCAGCCACTGAGAGAAGGCGATTGAGGAGGATTCTTGCAATGACTTTCCCTGTGGCAGACAGCAGGGAGACTCCTCTGTAATTACCGCAATCGGACTTCTCGCTTTTCTTGAAGATGGTCATGATTACGACGTCTCTGAGATCCCCTAGCATGCTCTCTTCCTTCCAAGTCAGTGAAATGAGTTCATGTATTCGCGCCAATAGTGCTTCTCTGCCATGTTTTAGTGCTTCGGCAGGGATTCCATCTGCTCCTGAGGCCTTGTTGTTCTTCAGTTGTCGGATGGCCTTTTCAACCTCATGGCAGGCTGGGGTTGTGCTGAGGTGGTGGCGGGTAGCATGCTGTGGGATGGAGTTGAGGACACTCGCATCGAAGACAGATTCTCGGTTAAGGAGGTCTTCGAAGTACTCCTTCCAGTGGGCACTGACTGCCTCTCTGTCCTTGATGAGTACCTCTCCATTCTTGGCCTGCAGTGGGGTAGGACCTTGAGTGCTTGGGCCGTAGGTGGTCTTGACTGCGCTAAAGAATCCACGCACATCATGGTTGTCAGCTAGCTGCTGGATCTCCAGTGCTTTCTCCACCCACCATCTGTTCTTTAGCTCGCGAGTTTTTTGTTGGACCTCGGCCTTCAGGTGTCTGTAGAGCGGCTTTCTTGCTCTCGAGTTCTGTTGCTGTGCGCTTGTGACTTAGTAGCTCCTGGATCTCCTGGTCATTCTCGTCAAACCAGTCTTGGTATTCCTTGGTCGAGTGACCGAGCGTCTCTTCATAGGTGCTGATTATGGAGGCCTTGAGTGCAGACCAGGCGCTGTGGGCACTGTGTGTCTCTGAATCACTGGGAGTCATCAGGTTGGTTGTGAGGCGCGGGCTGAATAGGGCTTTCTTAGCAGGGTCTTTGAGTGCTCCAGCGTTGATTTTCCTGCGGCATTGTTTCTGTTGCCACCGCTGTTTTGGGGCCACGTTGATGGAGATGACAGAGCGGATTAGGCGGTGGTCTGTCCAGCAGTCATCAGCTCCTGTCATGGCGCGGGTGATGTGAACGTTCTTGTGGTCCCTCGCTCGGATGATGACGTAGTCCAGCAGATGCCAGTGCTTGGAGTGAGGGTGTTGCCATGAAGCCTAGTACAGGTAGACTATCCTTTATCCGAAAACCTTGGGACCAGCCGTGTTTCAGTTTTCGGAAAATTTCGGATTTCGGAAGGTATTTTATAAGACTGGGAAATTTGTCGGGGGTGGGTCCGTGGGGGGTCGGCGGGGGGGTCGGCGGGAGTCGGGGTCGGCGGGGGTCCGCGGGGGGGTCGGCGGGAGTTGGGGTCTGCGGGGGGGTCGGCGGGGGGGTCGGCGGGGGGGGTCGGCGGGGGGGTCCGCGGGAGTCGGGGTCGGCGGGGGTCCACGGGGGGGGTCGGCGGGGGGTCGGCGGGGGTCGGGGTTGGCGGGGGGGTCGGCAGGGGTCCGCGGGGGGTCGTCAGCGGGGGTCGGGGTCGTGCGCATGACTTACACTGACCCTCTGCTCAGCGTAAGTCGTGCGCCACTCTGGTTATGTCGTGCGCACGACTTACGCTGAACGAAAAAACCTTCGGTTTTTAGAGGGTTTCGGTTTTCGGAAGTTCGGATAAAAGGTAGTCTACCTGTACTTGTCTCTCTGACGGAACAAGGTGTTGGTTATGACAAGGCCGTGTTCTAAGCATTTCGTCAGGAGGAGGGTGTAGTTGGGGTTAGCTTTCCCTACCCACTCTCTGCCGATCACACCTTCCCAGAGATCTGTGTCCTTTCCAACTCTGGCATTAAAGTCGCCAAGTAGGATCAGCTTGTCGACCGTTGGGACTCGGGACAGGGATTGTTCGAGGCTGGAGTAGAATTCCTCTTTGGTCTTGTCTGTGGCTTCCAGTGTTGGGGCGTGTGCACTGATGACCGTAGCGCACTGGTTCCAGGCTAGGGTGAGCCGTAGAGTTCGTTTATTCCACAAGGGGAGTCTCTGAGATGTCCAACTAGCTCATTTTTTATGGCGGAGCCTACCCCATGGAGGCGGCGTTCTTCTTCAGGTTTGCCTTTCCAGAAGAAGGTGTAACCACCGCCTTGCTCCTTGAGCTGGCCTTCCCATGCCCGCCGGGTCTCGCTTAGGGTGGCGATGTCTATGTCGAAACATCTGAGCTCCCAGGCAACGATGGCAGTACGGCGTTCCAGCCTGTCGCTGTTGGGGTTGTCCATGACGTTCCAGGTCCCAAACCTCATTTTAAAGGGTGGAAAATGCCTGTGCATGAATTCTTTTAACGTGGGGTGGCCGTTGCTCACCAGCTACCACATGGGCTTGACAGAGCAAGGTCTTGTTCCAATGGCAATGTGCAGAAACCCACACTCACTAAGGCTTCTTCGACCACACCTCCAAAATCCGCAAACTCCACCACCTAGAATTTCATGGGCAGCAGGCGTATGGGAAAACCACCATCTCCAAGTTTCTCTCCAAGTCACACACAATCCTGACTTGAACATATATCGCCATTCCTTTGTTGTCACTGGGTCGAAATCCTGGAACTCCCTACCTAACACTGCTGTTGGTGTACTTTCATCACATGGACTGCAACGGTTCTGGAAGGCGACTCACCACTACCTTCTCAAGGGCAACTCGGGATGGGTAATAAATGCTGGCCTTGCTAGCAATGCCCATATTCCTAGAATTTTTTTTTTTTTAAGTCCACTAATTGTATCTATGAAATCATGTTTGTTGGCTTCTCGTCGCTGTAGTCTATTATGTAGCACAAGGCAACTTCAGGGATATCTGCAACCGGCACCCAGTAGCAGAAATTCTAAGCTCAATTAGTGTATCTCCTGCAAAACTGCTGCTATAGAGGCTTTGGGCTGCAAATTGTGAGAGGGTCTTTTGTCTAGCCTCAACATGTTAAGCTATTGAGTAGAGATAGCCTTTATGGAGGGCTGTGCTGCCCACAGATCTGTGGACATGCTGAAGGAGTTCCCTGAGCAGGGGCATGGTAGGAATAAGCACTGATAAGGCTGCTGCATCTCAGGACGCCACGACATGTCCTCTCCAGCTAACCGTCCCGCTTCTGAAAGGACAGAAAATGTGTCAGAAAGCGGGCAGACCCAGGAAAGAACTGAGATATCAGACATCGTGCAGCCAGTTGCAGGACTATCTCATGACCCAGCACAGGGAGACACAGGGCCACCTCAAAACCAAGAGGCTCCCACTGAGACATAACTTCACTTATTCCAGACATTGGAAGGACCAACAAATTAGGAACTATCAATGTATAAGATGCATTATCACCAAGAAGAAATCCCTAGACAAAACACACTAAGCACATGGAGGGGCATAAATTTGGTTGCAATTTATTTCAAATGTTTCCAGAGAGTTTTCTTGGGGGGGGATGTAGAAAGACATTTTAGCAGACGAAAACAGTGGAATCTATGATTTCTTTTGAACTTGTGCAGAAGACAATGTTAGGGAAGATGTACTTGGCCCATGGATGTTGCAGGTGTGGAAAGGACTGTTAATGCATTGGGCGAATGCAATACTTCGATAAAATTCACATCTATTCGAGCCTGCCATATGATTCTAACTGCTTGAAGGTAAATCAGTGTCAGAGTAGTGGGAGGCATTCAAGGAAGAGATCCGGAGGGCTCAGACCAAACATGTGCCCTTAAAGAAAGAAGGGGGGGACTAACAAACATCATTTTTCAATCCTCTCTGGCTTCAGGTGTGGTGCCGGAGGACTGGAGAACTGCTAATGTGGTACCTGTATTGATTTCTTTGTGGGTTCAATGATGAGACATTTATGAAAGAGAATGAGTTTTAATCTAAAGTCTGTTCAACTCTTTTATACAGCTTTTACAGGAGACATGATGCTGTGGTGCATCTAGAACGAAACCGAAACTAAACTGCTCTGCCTTGCTTGTCTCGGTCACATGACCTCTGCTGGTCAGGCATAAGTAATCAATACCTGCAAACATGCTGATAAGGCATGATAATCAAACAGGCAAATAACATCACTATTTGCTGATATCATTACAGTACCCTTGTTTAAAAAGGGAGAAAAGGATAGACCGAGTAATTACAGGCCAGTCAGTCTAACCTCAGTGGTGGGAAAATTATTGGAAAGAATTCTGAAGGACAGGATAAAGCTTCATTTAGAAAGACACTGATTAATCAAGGTTAGTCAGCACGGATTTGTTAAGGGAAGGTCGCGTCTGACAAACTTGATTGAATTTTTTGAGGAGGTAACAAAGAGGGTAGATGAGGGTAGTGCATTTGATGTAGTGTATATGGACTTTAGCAAGGCTTTTGATAAGGTTCCACATGGCAGACTGGTCACGAAGTTAAAAGCCCATGGGATCCAGGACAAAGTGTCAAGTTGAATTCAAAACTGGCTCGGAGACAGGAAACAGAGGATAATGGTTGATGGGTGTTTTTGTGACTGGAAGGCTGTTTCCAGTGGGGTTCCGCAGGGCTCAGTACTAGGTCCCTTGCTTTTTGTGGTATATATCAATGATTTAGACTTGAATATAGGGGGTATGATTAAGAAGTTTGCAGATGATACTAAAATCGGCTGTGTGGTTGATACTGAAGAAGGAAGCTGTAGACTGCAGGAAGATATCAATAAATTGGTCAGGTGGGCAGAAAAATGGCAAATGGAATTCAATCCGGAGAAGTGTGAGGTAATACATTTGGGAAGGGCTAACAAGGAAAGGGAATACACATTAAATGGTAGGACACTGAGTAGTGTAGAGGAACAAAGGGACCTTGGAGTGCATGTCCACAGATCCCTGAAGGTAGCAGGCCAAGTAGATAAGGTGGTTAAGAAGGCATATGGAATGCTTGCCTTTATTAGCCATGGTATAGAATACAAGAGCAGGGGGGTTATGCTTCAACTGTATAAAACACAAGTTAGGCCTCAGCTAGAGTACTGTGTGCAGTTCTGGTCACCACATTACAGGAAAGATGCGATTGCACTACAGAGGGTACAGAGGAGATTTACAAGGATGTTGCCGGGAGTAGAGAATCTTAGTTATGAGGAAAGACTGGATAGGCTGGGTCTGTTTTCTTTGGAACAGAGGAGGCTGAGGGGAGACCTTATTGAGGTGTATAAAATTATGAGGGGCATAGATAAAGTGGATAGAAAGGACCTATTTCCCTTAGCAGAGGGGTCAAAACCAGAAGGCACAGGTTTAAACTAATTGGGGGAAGGTTTAAAGTGGATCTGAGGGGAAATGTCTTCACCCAGAGGGTTGTGGGGGTCTGGAACTCACTGCCTCAAAGGGTGGTAGAGGCAGGAACCTTAACCACATTTTAAAAAGTACTTGGATGTACACTTGGGATGCTCTAACCTGCAGGGCTACGGACCAAGAGCTGGGAAGTGGGATTAGGCTGGATAGCTCGTTGTTGGCCGGCGCAGACACGATGGGCTGCAATGGCCTCCTTCCGTGCTGTAACTTTCTATGATTACAAAGGTAGTTTAACAGGACTCTCCTCTGGCCCCTCACCTTTATCTTGCGTAGCCCCTGACCACAGATAGGTGCCTTCTCCATAGCTATGCCTCTTTGGATAGCAAAGTTGTGCAACATGTGGCACATAATGAGGTACTTTGGGACCTTGGCAGGTTATATTGTAGGTTAACCCCAGATCTATCAAAACATCTATATCTCAAGATGTTTTTCATGTGTTTATTAATGAGCCTCCTGCTGCACAGGCCTTGTTTTCTGCTGTTTCTAGGTGTCTCAAAGATGTCATGAGCCAAGGCTGAAAAGGGTAACCACCATCTCCTGGCAGCCAATCATGCAATTTTCAAATAATCCCGACAGCCTTAAACGGACAGGTAAGGAGTGCTGCCTGGGAAGTGCTCATTCATTTGCACAATCCAATTTTGACAGTCACGGAAGACCTGCATGTTGAAAAGAGTGGAAGCCCTTGAGGTTTATGATGGTAAAGGAATTGTGCGTAGAAACATGTAGGGTCACATGGGTACAACAAACAACACCCTGGACTTTGGCGAATCCTGCCATGCAGAAACAATTCAGTGCCCTCTCATCCTGCTGCAGGTTGTCGACTGGGGAAGTGACGAAATAGTCCACCTTCATGAACAACCCTTCATTGATACATCTGTGAATGATAGATTGCCGATGGTGGTGGAGGTTGACAACAACAACAACAATGACAACAACAACAACGTGCATTTATATAGCATGTAAGGGGCATAAGGAAAAAGAATGCTAAGCTAAAGAGGAAAAGATTACGAGTAGTGACCAAAAGCTTGGTCTAAGAAGTGTTTTCAAGGAGGTTCTTAAAGGAGCAGAGGGAGTTGTAAAAGCAGAAGAGTTTAGGAAGGGTTCTCCAGAGCCTGGGACCTAGCTGGTTGAAGGCACAACTGCTAATATTTGGGTAATAGCAAGGGGATGCACAAGAGGCTGGAGTCAGAGTAACAGAGACGTATGGGGGTGGGGGGCATTGTAGGGCTGCAGGAGGTTACAGAGAAAGAGAGGGGCTAAGCCATGAAGCAATTTAAACACATGGGTGAGCATCTTAAATTGGAGCCATTGGGGAACCGGAAGCCAGTGTAGATCAGTAAGGACAGGAGTGATGTGTAAGCAGGATATAGATATGAGCAGCAGAGGTTTCGAAGAGCTGAAGTTTACAGAGAGTGGAGGATCGGATACTGACCAGGAGAGCATTGAAATAGTTGAGTCTGGAGGTGAGAAGGATATGGATGAGAGTTTCAGCAGCAGATAAGCTGAGGCAGGGGTGTTATGGAGGTGGAGGTAGGCTGTTAGGCTGTCTTTGTAATGGAGAGGATATGGCGTCAGAAGCTCAACTTGAGGTCATATAGGATGCTAAGGTTATGAACAATATGGTTGGACATGAGATAGTGGGGGGGTGAAGTGTTTTTATGCTGCCTTCTGAAGTTAAGGAAGACATGTGATATAACTAGTAAATTGAAACACAGGAATGAGGGTTTTCTATTTGTTCCTGAGCTCCCTATAAATCTCTTAGACATTGGCAGGTGAAGGCACACTCCAGATCATTGTGAGCACAGAATCATCAATGGAAATGGTCTGAGATACATAACTCAAGAAAAATATCTAGAGTAAAACCTAAAAATGCAACTGAGACTTTATTAAAATATTGCACAGAGGAATTTAAGGGAACCACTAAAAATAGCACACAGAGGAATTGAATCTCTAAGTTGGTTGCAAGGTAACTTTGTAAAAATTTTGAAAATCATTCCAGAAGGTGACTCAAAGCCACAGATGTCTGGTAAAATTAAATTACGTTTTCTTCTACCATGAAATTGCCTGGTACAGTAAAAGTAGCTTGTAAAATACTGTGCATAAATTCTTACTTAAGTACCATTCCAGTAACAGTCTTTAAAATCTCCAAATTATATACAGAAAGTTCTTTGTGAAATAATTCATATTTGGACTTCACAATAGAGGCTGAGGGGACAAGTCAGCTGCAAAAGCCATATTCAAGCCTTGTTCCACTTCTTCCAACATTTCTTAGCTTTCTAGAGGACAGTATGCACCTGCAGAGCATAGACAATGACCATGACAATGTGCAATCTGGTAAGATGCAAAATGATGTACTTCCCAGTTGCATGACATTGGGCCAGATCTTGCTGGAGCAGGGCATCTTGTGGTGTACACCATTAGTTATACTCTTTCCTGCACCCTTCAACTCAAATTGTTTTTGCCCCATACCGTGCTGGAAGTACAAACTTATAATAGCATGGCAACGGTAACAGGGCATCTGGGGCCTTAGTTAACGGCAGGACGAACAGTGTATCTTCCTAACCATTGAGACTTAAGGATTGAGAAAGAAACAGAGGAACGATGGAGAAGAAAATAGGGTGAATTTGATTCCAATCAGGTACAGAAAGAGAAATAAAGAGAAGGAAAGAAAGATTGTATTGAGAGAAAAAAGTGACAGAAAGGAAAAGTAAGAAAAAAATATAAAAATTTAAAATGGACTTTTTTAAAATCTCTAACAACAAGTTACTACCTGCAGGAATGAGATTGAATGGTTTAAATGTTTCCCTTTCTGGGCCAGAGATGTTGATTGGCATTTGATTAACAATTATCATGTTGTTGAAAAGGTACTTACACTGTTAAATTCGAACCCTTTCTGCGGCGAGATTAATGGTGATTAATATACAAATCCAGCAAGTTCTTCAAAATAAGGGGGAGGTTGAGGGCGAGATGCTGTTTGTGTAAAGCAAATGGTGGAGTGGCGTAAATCAACCAGCAAATTCTGGAAGCTAATCCCCTGAATTTGCTGGCTGATTTGCACATTAATAACAGCGTGTGTCATTAACACACCGTTATTTTCCTGTAAGATCTGGCCCATTATGGAGTAGATGGAGCAGATAAGTTGCGTAGTCAGTTTACTCACCATGACACATTGTTCCGAGCTTTGTATCTTGGCCTAATTTCCAGTCCTTCATCCACACACTCCTGTGGGATTTACCGTGGGAGGGTGCTGGAAGAGCAATAGACTTTGTGCCCCTTCCTGCTTTGTTAAAGCTATGTAGAAAAATATGAACCAGCAGAAACATTAGCTAACTGACATTTAAGCTTAACCAACCATTTGTGCATGACAGTAAATTGGTGTTAAAATTACCATCAAGCAGAAAATCAGTGCCAATTTGGTTTGTTTGGAATTGAACCGCAGAAAAAGTGAACTTCAATAATTATGTCAAAAGCAGCGTTGCTGCTAAAGTTATTCTGGTAATGGGCAGGAGCATTACCACAGACAGGACAATTTATGGTTTAAAGGTTCATTGTTATTGTTACACAGAATATTGTTAATAGAATATATTTTAGTTACCAGGATAATGAAACAATACCCTGCCTAATGCGTTGTCAGAATTACCTGCATGACAATATTTAAACTTCAACATTGAGAGTCATGCTAAAAGAAAAAATAAACAAGCTGGAATGGAGCCTGTTCTTTCGGTCTAATTGCCCCTCTCTCTACTTCCTTCTTCCCCTCTGGAATGATGAAGATAATTTAAAATTAATCTATTTATCCTTTTTTCCTGCCTTTCTCTTTTACTCCTTTTCATTATTTATATTTCTTTAACTTTTATTGTTTATTTTTCTTTCTCTCTGTTTATATATTTTTCTTTCTTCTGCTGACAATTTTTATTATTTTCCCTGTTTCTGTTTCTCTGATTCTCTATTTTCATCTTTCATTTTATGTTTTATTAAACTTTTCGTTTCCTCATTTATTTCTCAATCGTCACCTTTTTCTCTCTGGTATTCTTTCTTTCTGTTTTCTTCTTTCTCTCTGCAATCTCAGATCTGCATCTTAATCCTTTCTCCTCTAGTCTGTTATTTGTTTGAAATTTGCCAGCATCTGTTTATATGCTGAATTCATGTCAGCACAGATTGGATTTTTCTGTGCCATGTACTTTATACCGGTGACACTAAAGCATAGTATATTCCTGGCAAGAATCACAGGATAAGTGCATACACTTATCCCCATCTGATTACATCTACTTTAAATATAATAGAGAAGCTCTCGCCTACCTTTTACTCCATTCATCTGTCTTATGGCCCCACCACTCCAGAAATGCCTTTTTCCACTAACTTCAATTATTTATCTGCCTTGAAATCCCATTGTTCTGTCCTCATCCATTTCCGTGCGCTGTACCAGTGAAGTGTGCGTCGCAGGGAGAACCATTCTATGCTGACGTGACATTAGCATTAAAGCAGACAGTGATGAATTCGAATAGCTGAAGATGGAAATGCTATTTCAATGTCAATTTATGGGGGTTGAATTTCCGTGGAGTTGCTCCCGTTTTTTCCACTGTGACTTTGGCAGATGATCCACGGAAACCCCAGGGTAAAATATGTAAATGGATTTACGGCAGATGATTGGGCGAAACCCTGAGGAAATTCAATTCTATGGTACAGTTTATTTTTGCTATCTTGTTTTGCAAGGTAATTTTAAACGTTTTCGGGTCAAGCCTACAATATTGGCAGCCAGTTTGATTCCCGTTATTTGTGTGCTATTTGGAGGGAAATGATGAAAGGAGGGATATGAGAACAATGAGACAATAATTGCGATTGACTGCCTGATTTGTCATTATCCATGAGCCCACATCTACGCACAGAGGCACACCTTTTGTAGCATGTCTAAGGAAAATTGTCTCTGCAGTGCGATGTGGAAACTCACCTGCAGACATGTTCATGCTTTATCCTCTTCAACTTCCTTGATCTCGCTGCGGCCTTTGATGCAGCCAATCCCACCATCCTTCTCTGATGGCTGTTCTCCACAGTTCAGCTCCCTGGGATTGCCCTTGCTTGGTTCCTGTCTTGTCCATTCAGTTGTAGCCACAGTATCTCTAGCAATGGATTTTCTTCCCATCCCCACACCTCCAAAGTTTCCCAAGGGTCTATTTTTGACCCCTCCCTGTCTCATCTACACGCTGCTGTTTGGCAACATCATGCACAAAGCAGAGGCAGCGGCGAGAGGATAAAGAGCGGCCCGAGAGTGGACCTGAATTAAAGCAGTGGCAGCGGCAGCGGCGAGAGGATAAAGAGCAGCCCGAGAGCGGACCTGAATTAAAGCAGCAGCAGCGGCAAGAGGATAAAGAGCGGCCCGAGAGCGGACCTGAATTAAAGCAGTGGCAGTGAGGAGAGGATAAAGAGCGGCCTGAGAGCGGACCTGAATTAAAGCAGCGGCAGTGAGGAGAGGATAAAGAGCGGCCCGAGAGCGGATCTGAATTAAAGCAGCGGCTGCGGCGAGAGGATAAAGAGCGGCTCAAGAGCGGACCTGAATTAAAGCAGCAGCAGTGACGAGAGGATAAAGAGCGGCCCGAGAGTGGACCTGAATTAAAGCAGCGGCAGTGAGGAGAGGATAAAGAGCGGCCCGAGAGCAGACCTGAATTAAAGCAGCAGCAGCGGCGAGAGGATAAAGAGCGGCCTGAGAGCAGACCTGAATTAAACCAGCGGCAGCGAGAGGATAAAGAGCGACCTGAGAGCGGACCTGAATTAAAGCAGTGGCAGCGGCGAGAGGATAAAGAGCGACCTGAGAGCGGACCTGAATTAAAGCAGCGGCAGCGAGAGGATAAAGAGCGGCTCAAGAGCGGACCTGAATTAAAGCAGCGGTAGCGGCGAGAGGATAAAGAGCAGCCCGAGAGCGGACCTGAATTAAAGCAGTGGCAGCGGCGAGAGGATAAAGAGCGACCTGAGAGCGGACCTGAATTAAAGCAGCGGCAGCGGCGAGAGGATAAAGAGCAGCCCGAGAGCGGACCTGAATTAAAGCAGTGGCAGCGGCGAGAGGATAAAGAGCGGCCCGAGAGCGGACCTGAATTAAAGCAGCGGCAGCGGCGAGAGAATAAAGAGCGGCCCGAGAGCAGACCTGAATTAAAGCAGCGGCAGCGGCGAGAGGATAAAGAGCGGCCCGAGAGCGGACCTGAATTAAACCAGCGGCAGCGAGAGGATAAAGAGCGGCCTGAGAGCGGACCTGAATTAAACCAGCGGCAGCGAGAGGATAAAGAGCGGCTCAAGAGCGGACCTGAATTAAACCAGCGGCAGCGAGAGGATAAAGAGCGGCCTGAGAGCAGACCTGAATTAAACCAGCGGCAGCGAGAGGATAAAGAGCGACCTGAGAGCGGACCTGAATTAAAGCAGTGGCAGCGGCGAGAGGATAAAGAGCGACCTGAGAGCGGACCTGAATTAAAGCAGCGGCAGCGAGAGGATAAAGAGCGGCTCAAGAGCGGACCTGAATTAAAGCAGCGGTAGCGGCGAGAGGATAAAGAGCAGCCCGAGAGCGGACCTGAATTAAAGCAGTGGCAGCGGCGAGAGGATAAAGAGCGACCTGAGAGCGGACCTGAATTAAAGCAGCGGCAGCGGCGAGAGGATAAAGAGCAGCCCGAGAGCGGACCTGAATTAAAGCAGTGGCAGCGGCGAGAGGATAAAGAGCGGCCCGAGAGCGGACCTGAATTAAAGCAGCGGCAGCGGCGAGAGGTTAAAGAGCGGCCCGAGAGCGGACCTGAATTAATGCAGCGGCAGCGGCGAGAGGATAAAGAGCGGCCTGAGAGCGGACCTGAATTAAAGCAGCAGTGGCGAGAGGATAAAGAGCGGCCCGAGAGCAGACCTGAATTAAAGCAGCGGCAGCGGCGAGAGGATAAAGAGCGGCCCGAGAGCGGACCTGAATTAAACCAGCGGCAGCGAGAGGATAAAGAGCGGCCTGAGAGCGGACCTGAATTAAACCAGCGGCAGCGAGAGGATAAAGAGCGGCTCAAGAGCGGACCTGAATTAAACCAGCGGCAGCGAGAGGATAAAGAGCGGCTCGAGAGCAGACCTGAATTAAAGCAGCAGCAGCGGCAAGAGGATAAAGAGCGGCCCGAGAGCGGACCTGAATTAAAGCAGCAGCAGCGGCGAGAGGATAAAGAGCGGCCCGAGAGCGGACCTGAATTAAAGCAGCGGCAGCGGCGAGAGGATAAAGAGCGGCCTGAGAGCGGACCTGAATTAAAGCAGCGGCAGTGATGAGAGGATAAAGAGCGGCCCGAGAGCGGACCTGAATTAAAGCAGCAGCAGCGAGAGGATAAAGAGCGGCCCGAGAGCGGACCTGAATTAAAGCAGTGGCAGCGGTGAGAGGATAAAGAGCGGCCTGAGAGCGGACCTGAATTAATGCAGTGGCAGCGGCGAGAGGATAAAGAGCGGCCCGAGAGCGGACCTGAATTAATGCAGTGGCAGTGGCGAGAGGATAAAGAGCGGCCCGAGAGCGGACCTGAATTAAAGCAGCAGCAGCGGTGAGAGGATAAAGAGCGGCCTGAGAGCGGACCTGAATTAATGCAGTGGCAGCGGCGAGAGGATAAAGAGCGGCCTGAGAGCGGACCTGAATTAATGCAGTGGCAGCGGCGAGAGGATAAAGAGCGGCCCGAGAGCGGACCTGAATTAAAGCAGTGGCAGCGGCGAGAGGATAAAGAGCGGCCCGAGAGCGGACCTGAATTAAAGCAGTGGCAGCGGTGAGAGGATAAAGAGCGGCCCGAGAGCGGACCTGAATTAATGCAGTGGCAGCGGTGAGAGGATAAAGAGCGGCCCGAGAGCGGACCTGAATTAAAGCAGTGGCAGCCGTGAGAGGATAAAGAGCGGCCCGAGAGCGGACCTGAATTAATGCAGTGGCAGTGGCGAGTGGATAAAGAGCGGCCCGAGAGCGGACCTGAATTAAAGCAGCAGCAGCGGCGAGAGGATAAAGAGCGGCCCGAGAGTGGACCTGAATTAAAGCAGCGGCAGCGAGAGGATAAAGAGCGGCCCGAGAGCGGACCTGAATTAAAGCAGCAGCAGCGGCGAGAGGATAAAGAGCGGCTCAAGAGCGGACCTGAATTAAAGCAGCAGCAGCGAGAGGATAAAGAGCGGCTCGAGAGCGGACCTGAATTAAACCAGCGGCAGCGAGAGGATAAAGAGCGGCTCGAGAGCGGACCTGAATTAAAGCAGTGGCAGCGAGAGGATAAAGAGCGGCTCGAGAGCGGACCTGAATTAAAGCAGTGGCAGCGAGAGGATAAAGAGCGGCTCGAGAGCGGACCTGAATTAAACCAGCGGCAGCGAGAGGATAAAGAGCGGCTCGAGAGCGGACCTGAATTAAACCAGCGGCAGCGAGAGGATAAAGAGCAGCTCAAGAGCGGACCTGAATTAAAGCAGCAGCAGCGGCGAGAGGATAAAGAGCGGCTCGAGAGCGGACCTGAATTAAAGCAGCAGCAGCGGCGAGAGGATAAAGAGCGGCCTGAGAGCGGACCTGAATTAAAGCAGCGGCAGCGACAGCGGCGAGAGGATAAAGAGCGGCTCAAGAGCGGACCTGAATTAAACCAGCAGCAGTGGCGAGAGGATAAAGAGCGGCCCGAGAGCGGACCTGAATTAAAGCAGCGGCAGCGACAGCGGCGAGAGGATAAAGAGCGGCCCGAGAGCGGACCTGAATTAAAGCAGCAGCAGCGGCAAAAGGATAAAGAGCGGCTCGAGAGCGGACCTGAATTAAACCAGCGGCAGCGAGAGGATAAAGAGCGGCTCGAGAGCGGGCCTGAATTAAACCAGCAGCAGTGACGAAAGGATAAAGAGCGACCTGAGAGCGGACCTGAATTAAACCAGCGGCAGCGGCGAGAGGTTAAAGAGCGGCTCAAGAGCGGACCTGAATTAAAGCAGCAGCAGCGGTGAGAGGATAAAGAGCGGCCCGAGAGCGGACCTGAATTAAAGCAGCGGCAGCGACAGCGGCGAGAGGATAAAGAGCGGCTCAAGAGCGGACCTGAATTAAACCAGCAGCAGTGGCGAGAGGATAAAGAGCGGCCCGAGAGCGGACCTGAATTAAAGCAGCGGCAGCGGTGAGAGGATAAAGAGCGGCCCGAGAGCGGACCTGAATTAAAGCAGCGGCAGCGACAGCGGCGAGAGGATAAAGAGCGGCCCGAGAGCGGACCTGAATTAAAGCGGCGGCAGCGGCGAGAGGGTAAAGAGCGGCCCGAGAGCAGACCTGAATTAAAGCAGCGGCAGCGGCAGCGGCGAGAGGATAAAGAGCGACCCGAGAGCGGACCTGAATTAATGCAGCGACAGCGGCGAGAGGATAAAGAGCGGCTCAAGAGCGGACCTGAATTAAACCAGCAGCAGTGGCGAGAGGATAAAGAGCGGCCCGAGAGCGGACCTGAATTAAAGCAGCGGCAGCGATGAGGCTCCGATTCAAAAATAACATCAAAGAGTGAAGTCACAGGACAGCAGGTATGTGATTGGTTGGTGAGTATTACAGCTCTTTTTTGCTCTCTAAGTTAGGGAAGGGGGTTAAATTAAGAGCTGAGAAACTGTAACATGCTAGTACTTATTAATAACTTAAACTAAATAAAATAATCAAACAATAAACCTAAAATATCAATTGAATAAAATCTTTAACTAATGAATTAATAAATAAAACAAGGTTAGAGATGGCAGGGCAGGTGGTGTGTCGTAACTACAGCATGTGGGAGTTTGTGGAGAGCATCGCGTTCCCGAGCAACCACATCTGCAGTCAGTGTCTGCAACTCGAGGAACTTCGGCTCAGAGTTGTTGAGCTGGAGTACGAGCTGCAGACATTGCAATGAATCAGGGAGGGGGAGAGTTACCTGGACACTTTGTTCCAGGAGGCAGTCACACCCTTTAGGTTAAGTAGTTCTTTAGACTTTGTCAGTGGTCAGCGACAGGAGGGTGTGACTGCGAGTCAGGAAGATATGGGGACCCAGGACGTAGTGATTAAGGAGCCTCAGCCCTGGACCTTGTCCAACAGGTACGAGGTACTTTCTACCTGTATGGATGAGGAAAAGGACTGCAGGGATGATGGGCAAACTGACCACGGCACTGTGGTACAGGGGCCTAACCAAGTTGGGGGGGGAGAAGGAAGGAATATGGTAGTAGTAAGGGAGGATAGATACAGTTCTCTGCAGCAGCGAAAGAGAGTCCCGAAGGCTGTGTTGCATGCTCGGTGCCAGGGTTATGGATATCTCCTCGCGGCTGGAGAAGAACTTGGAGTGGGAGAGGGAGGATCTAGTTGTTATGGTCTATGAAGGAATCAACAACATAGGTAGAACTAAGAATGAGGTTCTGCTGAGGGAGTTTGAGGAGCTAGGGTCTAAATTAATAAGCAGAACCACAAGGTTTAATACCTGAGCCACGCGCAACTTGGTATAGGGTCAAGCAGATCAGAGAGTTAAATGCGTGGCTCAAAGAGTGGTGTGGGAAAAAGGGGTTTCAATTCATGGGGCAATGGCACCAGTACTGGGGAAAGAGGGAGCTGTTCCGTCGGGACGGACTCCACTTAAACCGGGCTGGGACCATCGTCCTGGCGAATCGAATAACTAGGGCTGTAGATAGGGCTTTAAACTAAAAAAGGGGGGTGTTACATCCGTGTAATAATAAGAAAAGGACTGCAGAGAACGGTACAACAGGTGTTTACTCAACGTGGTTCAAACTGCAACTGAAACAACAGATTATATACAGGTGTGGTCACTGCCGGTACTACAGTATACATGAGCTGTAGAAAGTAGTTCCTCCCTTAAAGGTACATACATTACAACACCTCCCCTTTTAGATTAACAGTACGATAACACTCATTTAACAATTAAATATCAAACTAATTACAATTAACACTTTTAACATGCAACATTAGCTGAAAATAGTCTATTTATAAATTCAGTCTTTGGGGAGGCTTCCTGATCCATTCTGGATAGCGCCTTTCCTGAGTGTCTTGCTCTTGGTGCGGAGGCGATTCTGGCCCCCTGTCGTCGGTTGGTTCATCAGCTTCCGATGCTACTGTTTCTGGGGTAGATGCTACCTGTACGTTGGGATCATCACCAGCTACGTATGGGCATGGCATGGGGTTGACTCGTTCCTGTGACTCTAGGATCTGGTCAGCATGGCGTCTCACGATGCTCTCCCCAACATCCACTGTGTACATTAGTGGCCCCTGCCGTGTGCATATCATTCCTGGTTGCCATTTCTCTGTTCGGTAGTCGCGGGCCAAGACTGGTTGCCCTACATTGAAGCTCCTTGTCGGCATCTCACTGATGTCCTGGAATTGCTTACTCTCAACATCTCTTCGTACGTTTGGTCTGAGCAAATCCAGACGAGATCTCAACCTTCGGTTAAAGAACATCATGGCCGGGGCCTGGTTGGTGACTGCATGTGTCGCATTTCTGTAGGCTAACAGGAAATTGTCCACCTTATGCTGCAGTGGAATGTTGTCATCGCACATGGCCTTTACTGCTCTTTTAAAGGTTTGTACGATCCTCTCAGCCAATCCATTTGTGGCTGGATGATACGGGGCGGATGTGTAATGCCTTACCCCATTCCTTTTCATAAATCTTCGAAACTCTTTGGACACAAACTGTGGTCCGTTATCAGAGCAAATCTGCTCTGGCAAGCCGTTCCTGGCAAAAATGGTCCGTAGGACTGCAATAGTTCTCTCCGTGATGGTGGAGGACATTTTGATCACCTCAGGCCATTTCGAGTGCGCATCCACGGCTATTAAAAACATTGAGTCCATGAATGGACCAGCAAAATCAATATGCACCCGTTGCCATGGAGATCAGGGCCACTCCCATGGGTGTAGAGGGGCATGTGGTGGTGCATTTTGGACCTTCTGGCATCCTGAGCAGCTCTTTGTCAGGTCAGTCAGCAAGGTGAACTTCTGCCCGTGCAGATAGTGATTGAACTTTTTCACTCCCCACACTAGGCTGAGGGCCTTCCTGTCAATCTGGACGTAGTTATGCTCGGCTGAGGTTAGTGACCGAGACGCAAAGGCTGCTGGCCTCTCCGAGCCGTCTGGGAATTTGTGCGACAGCACCGCTCCAATGCCACAGGGTGATGCATCACACGCCAACCGAATTGGTAGTGCTGGGTTGAAATGAGCCAACACCTCTTTTGATGTGATCAATGCTTTGCTATTCCGGAAAGCTCGTTTACATTCGTCACTCCACTTCCATGGTACCCCCATTTGCAGTAGGGTGTTCAGTGGGTGTAGTACGGTAGACAAATTCGGCAAGAACTTATGGTAGTAGTTCACCAGCCCGAGGAACGACCTCAGTTGTGACACATTTTCCGGTGCTGGAGCCTTGACTACTGCCTCAATCTTTTCAGGGGACTTATGTAACCCCTGTTTATCAATAACGTGGCCACAATACGAGATCTGCTTCTGGAAAAACTCGCATTTGTGGCGATTAGCTCGGAGCCCATATTCCTTCAATCTAGTGAGCACCTGCTCCAGGTTGGCGAGGTGATCACTTTTATTTTCGCCCGTGACCAGGATGTCGTCCAAATAACACTGGGTCCCTGGAATCCCTTGCAGGACTTGTTCCATTGCCCTTTGCCAAATATCCGGAGCTGATGCTACCCCGAACACCAGCCGGTTGTATTGGTAGAGACCTTTATGAGTGTTGATCGTGAGGTACTGTTTCGAGGCTTCTTCTACCTCCATTTGCAGGTACGCCTGGGCCAGATCAATCTTAGTGAAGCGTTTCCCTCCCGATAGCGAGGCGAAAATATCCTCAATCCGCGGAAGCGGATATTGCACAGTGTGAAGGACTGGGTTCACTGTCACCTTAAAGTCCCCACAGATGCGAACCTTCTTTGGTTCCCCAGGCGTATTACTCAACGACCTCTTCATTACAGGAACGATTGGTGTAGCCCACTCGCTCCAGTCCACTTTGGACAGTACTCCTGAACGTTCCAAACCTTCCAGCTCTGCTTCGACGGCTGGGCGGATCGCATAAGGTACCGGTGTGGCCCTAAAAAATTTGGGCTTCCATTTTCCTCTATTTTGATCGTCGCTGTTATGCCTTTTAGTGTTCCGAGTCCCTGCTGGAACACTTCTTGTGCGTCAGTTAGCATTTTTGACAGTCGTCCAGGTGTGACGTCGTCATCCTTTTTGGCATCTACAGTCAGTGCTTGTATGGAATGCCAATCTAGCTGTATCTTCCGGATCCATTCACACCCTAGTAGTGGTGGTCCTCCATCTGGCAATACATATAGGTCCATTTTTGGTGTTTCCTTGCCGTTATATATAACGTTCACCCTTATTTTTCCTTTAGGGTAGACTTTTTGCCCCGTGTACGTCTTCAAGACAATCTTTGTATCTCTCAAGGGTATATGTGAGAATAGCCGCTTGTAGTCCCTTCAGTTCACAGTATCACAGTATGGTATGGCAGCTGTAGTTACTATGACCAGAAAGCCCTGCAGCGGGTAGTCAAAACTGCCCAACGCATTACCGGCACCCGGCTACCGACCATAGAGCACATATACCAGAAACGCTGTCTACGGAGGTCACGGTCCATCATCAAAGACCCTACCCACCCCAGCCACAATCTGTTGGCCCTCCTGCCATCTGGGAGACGCTACAGATGCATTCGCACCCGTACAACCAGATTTAGGAACAGCTTCTTTCCCAGGGCTGTCATCCTACTGAACTCCACAAATAAACTCTAAAGCCTGCACATCTGCCAATGCACTTCATATGGTTATATTTATGTTAATATACTACAAGCCAAATGTATGTTGAATGTTTAAATGTCTTCATCCAAATGTACACTCTCGGGAGCCGCAAGCCTACATTTCGTTGTACTGCACTTGTGCACTAACAATGACAATAAAAGTTGATTTGATTTTGATTTGATTTATGACTGTTAGGGCTGATCCTGTGTCCAATTCCATTTTCACTTGGACTCCTGCTATCTTGAGCGTGACCCAGATAGTTTGGTGATCCTCCGTTTTGATCACATTATGTAGTTTCAGACAACCCAGCTCCTTGCTTCCGGAGTCTGTATCACTCTTCTGTTCGTCTGAACTACTCTCCGTCACCTTATGTACCTTCTTGTACTTCTCCTGTGGAGATTTCTTGCTGCTGGTTTTCTTTCCCGACCTGCAGACTCTTGCTATGTGTCCCACTTTTCCACACTGTCTGCACACTTTGTCCTTGAACCAGCAATCATTATGTTCCTGTGTTTTTCTGCCGCAGCGATAGCACTTCACTGTTCCGTATGACATTTCATTTGTGCCATATTCTTGTGGTCTCCGTTGTATCTCTGCAGTGCCCCATGCTGCTGCTTTGTGTGATACTGCAATGCTGAAAGCCTTGTCCAGCTTAAAATCCTTTTCTGATAGAAGCCGTTTCTGGGTTCCTTCACTTTGAAGCCCACACACAAACTTGTCCCTTAAAGTATCTGCTAGTCCCATTCCAAACTGGCAGTGTTTCAATAGCTTGCGCAGTTCAGTTGAATACTCAGCATTACTTTCATCTTTATGCTGGTTCCTTTTGTGAAACTTAAATCTTTCTGCTATCAGCAGCGGTGTGGGGTTTAAGTGGTCCTGTAGGATTGACACTATGTTTTCAAAATCCTTTTCTACTGTCTTCTCTGGGGTTACTAGGTTTCGTAGTAAGCCATACATTTTTGCACCCATTGAATTCAACAATACCAGCGCTTTCTTGTCATCTGGCACTTCATTCGCCTTGCAGTATACTTCTATGCATTTGACATATGTCATCCAATCTTCGACTTCATTGTCGAACGCTGTGATACTGCCACTCTTCGGCATTTTTGGGTGTTGTTAGACTGGCTTACAATGGCGTCCCCCGTGCTTTCCTTCCTTCCCCGCAGCGGCTTAAAATGGCGTCTCCCGCGCTGCTGCCAACGCCGTCTCGGCGGTCCTCGTGGCCAATGGCGACGCCCTGTGGGTTTCATGTGTTGCTCCTGCGCTGCTCCTGCGCTGCTATCAACGCCGCTCTCTGCGGTCCTCGTGGCAATGGCAGCACCTCGCATTTTCCTGCGCGCCTCTCTCCCCCGTTGACGCTGCTTGGCCCTTGACCACCAGCTGCACTCTGCTCTCTCTCGCCTCTCTCCCCCGTTGACGCCGCTCGGTCCTGAACACCGGCTGCGCCCTGTGCGCTCTGCCCTCTCTCTCTCCCCCGTCGACGCTACTCGGCCTTTTTCTGTGCCACTCGGTCGGGCTCTAGCCCGTCGCTGTCCAGGAAGGGTCTGCGCAGTACCTGTTGACAGCCCGTTTCACTGGACCACCGTGACTGGAAAGCCAAGCCTGGCTCTCGACAGCCTCCCCTGCGATGCTCAAATCTCCGCTGGATGACTGGGCGGTTGCCCGTGGTCGACGCCCGTGCTTCTGGACCCGACCTTCTTCCACTGTTCTCCAGGAGCGAATCCCTGGGAGATGATGCAGAGTTGCAGGTAGGTTTGAACTTGCTCGTCGCCACTGTTACGTCCGTGTAATAATAAGAAAAGGATTGCAGAGAACGGTACAACAGATGTTTACTCAACGTGGTTCAAACTGCAACTGAAACAACAGATTATATACAGGTGTGGTCACTGCCGGTACTACAGTATACATGAGCTATAGAAAGTAGTTCCCCCCTTAAAGGTACATACATTACAGGGGGGGTGTCAGGTTAGGGGAAATTTAGAAATCTAAAGAGAAAGGTCAGGGCAATAGAGCAGTGTTACGATTTGGTTAAAAATAAGCAGAGTGTGACAGGAAGGGACAAAGGGGGAGAAATTCGGTGTCGCCCCGTTTGGGGCGCAATTATCAACTGGGCGCAAAGTTTAGCGCCTGGCGCTAATTATTGCCTCCGACTACAAACTTGGCTTCTGTCCCCCCTGGAGGTGATTGGAGCATTAAATCAGGCGCTACACACCTGTCTTAAGGCGCAAAGGCCGAGGAGCGAGGCGCTACCTCAGAGCGCTGGCGGAGCTCATGTGATGTCAGTCAGCAATGGAACATAGACACACTGGCACCGGCCAGTTCTTAAAGGGGAGGGTAGATCTTGCTCTCCATCCACACCCTGCTCATTGTACATCAAGTCTGCTGGAAAGAACAATGGAGAGGACCAGGGAAAGATCTCAGGATACAGCCCCCACAGTCTCTTCTAAGTCGATGCAAGGAAGATCAAATCAAAATGAACCTGCAAAGTGCTGCTCAGTACCCAAAACTCCTCAACACAGCTTTGAATATCGCCAGAAGTCTCTCTCTCTCAGGATGCGTGGTGCAAAAATGTCGCTGACAAAAAAAGGCAGGAAGTGGTCGCCTTTAAATAGCGCTCCCCCAGTCCCTTCCCAACTGCAAAACGTTCCCCTCAACCTGTCGTTGCTAGCGGCAGGCGGTAAGGCAGGGGTGCCACTCAATATCCAGTCCAGGGCGCTACCGGGGCATTGCATGCTCGACTGACATCATGATCTGCGGGCGCAGGAGATCATGGCGGTAGTGTTTAGCACTGCTGCAAAATGTCTGGTCAATTTCGCGAGTGGAGCAAACTTAAGGCGCTCTTAAGGCACTAACGGGTGGCGCAAACCAACTGAATTTTCCCCCCAGAGAGTTTAACGGTAGCAGTGCAGCAGGGATTAAGGTCAAGGCAAGGAATAATGGTAAAAATTTAAATTAAAGGCTCTTTATCTGAATGCACGACACATTCGTAACAAGATAGACAAACTAATGGCACAAATAGAGATAAATGGGTTTGATCAAATAGCCATTACAGAGACGTGGTTGCAAGGTGGCCAAGGTTGGGAACTAAATGTTCCAGGCTGCTTGATGTTTCAAAAAGACAGGCAGAATGGAAAAGGAGGGGGAGTAACCCTGATAATAAAGGATGACATAAGGACAGTAGCGAGAAAGGATCTCGGCTCAGAAGATCAGGAAGTAGAATCAGTATGGGTAGAAATAAGGAATAACAAGGGGCAGAAAACATTGGTAGGTGTAGTATATAGGCCCCCTAACAGTAGCTATGCCGTTGGACAGAATATTAATCAAGAAATAGTAGGAGCTTCCAACAAAGGTAATGGAATAATCTTGGGAGACTTTAATCTTCATATAGACTGGACAAATCAAATTGGCAAAGGTAGTCTGAAGGACGAGTTCATGGAATGCATTTGGGATAGTTTCCTAGAACAATATATCATGGAACCAACCAGGGAACAGGCTATTTTAGATCTTGTATTGTGTAATGAGACAGGGTTAATTAGCAATCTCGTAGTAAAGGATCCTCTGGGCAGAGTGATCATAATATGATAGAATTGCACATTAATTTTGAGAGTGACTTGCCTAAGTCCGAAACTAGAGTCTTAAACTTAAATAAAGCCAATTACATAGGTATGAGGGGTGAGTTGGCTAAGGTAGATTGGAAAAATAGATTAAAAGGTCTGGCGGTAGATAAGCAGTGGCTAGCATTTAAAGAAATATTTCATAATTCTCAACAAAAATACATTCCATTGAGAAACAAAAACTCCACAGGAAAAGTGATCCAACCGTGGCTAACTAAAGAAGTTAAGGATAAAAAAGCAAAATACTGCGGATGCTCACTTCTTGTTTGACAGCAAAATTGTGCAGCATGCAGCAGACAGTGAGGATTTTGGATACTTTTTGGCTGGAATGTAGAATCGTGCCCTGCTTGAGCAGTCCAAACAATAGAATTCTAGCTTTAGCTTCACTATGCTGTGCTCATCAGTAATTCAGATGACCTCATTGTATTTGGACTCTGCTACTCCTTGTGGGGTTTTGAATTGGGGTCAATAGCTATAAATGCAAGAGGTTTCACAAAAGCCAACTGTTCATTCTCTCAGGACCTTCAAAAAATGCAGGCACCATGGACTGCTGCATAATGAAAACATTATGGCCACTCCCTGGATAATAGGATTTAACATGCAGAATCATATTTCTGTGATCAGAAACCTCCTGCACATTTATGGAGTGATATCCCTTCCTGTTCATCTATGCAATGGGGTTGAAATTTGGAGCTTTAATGGCCCGTGGCTTCCACCCATTACCCCGTGACTCTTGGGAAGTCTGCCATCCAGTAAAAGTTCTATGCCCTCTCTGGTTTGTATTTCTTTTCTTTAAGTAAGTGGTAATGGTGTTTCCCCTGACACATTGCTTTATATAGGTAAAGAGAAGAGAAATCCAGCTCAAAGCCGCAGAGCCTTTTGAAATCCCTGAGTTTATGGAAAAAACAGTCAGTGGATACGCCATTGGTAAGTGTTCTATTTAGAATGGAGCTGGTTTGGACTGTGGTTTTATTATTGTATATTCGGCTGCACTGGTACTTGGTGCTTGCACTAGTGGTAGTCATCGTGGTTATGATACATGACATGACTGTGCTGGATGAAGCGGATGTGGTGCTGCTGGCAGTTTCTTGGAGTGTGAGTTTCTCTCTGAAGCCGACTTAAGCATGATCTGCACCTTTGCAGTATCCTTGCTATTAATTCTTTTCCTGACACCTTACTTTTTTTTTATTGGTAATGGTGGTTTTCTGTCACTCGACAATCACTTGCTAAGCTTTTTTAAGACTGCTAAGTTTTGATGGATTCATGGTGGTTCCAAGAAAGAGGCCCAGTTCCTCACAAACTGACCCGTGGTCGACTCAACCTCCTGTTCTGTAAATTTCATCTTCAGGACCACTTTCAACCGTTGTCATTATTTCCTGGTAACTCAGGGGGGTTCAAGGCTAAAATTTCAAACTGGTTAAGCAGCTTGTTGAAATTATTGAAACTTGTTTTCATTTGCTATCATCCTTTATTCTGAGGGTTTAATTTACTGGGGGTAGGGAATTATCTGCAGAAGTGGAATTGTAACAGTTTGTTAGTTTCTACATGGAATTACTGCCAACATAGCCTTAACATCCACAGACAGGACAACTCTAGCCCTGATCACTGATGGTGAGTTACATGAACAGCTGACTCTGACCTAGAGCTCACTATTATTTTTATTTCTTTAATGAAAACAGACAGCCATGAGGGCACAACTCATTATACATGTCACAACAAAACTGAGAGCTACCATAAACAGCCCTGAGAAGGCCACACCCACTCATTATAACTAACAATTTTGGTTTGATTGCATAAAGCTAAGATGTCTTCCTCTTTCCACTCACTCAGTTGAGTGCATCTGAGAACTAGTCCATGGACAAGGCTCAAAATATGAGCAGAAAACTTAAAATTCTACAGCAAGACTTGTTAGTACTCTAGAAGAATTTTCCCAATAAATGTAACATTGCTTACTTGGAATTCAGATGCTATAATATGTTTAATAATGGAGATACAGTGGTTATGTTACTGGACTAGTAGTCCAGAGGCCAGGACTAATTAATGACCCAGGCACAGAAAACTGCCTTAAAATAAGGGAATCACTGTTATGCCTGGAAAGTGAGTATTAAATTGCATTATCCTGTGTTGGTAGTCATCAACCATCTAGAAATTGATAGGGTCGAGGGCATTTTCCAGGTTACTGTAAAGTCTGTGGGTTGTGCAGTTAATAAATACACAGACTTCCGAAGTAACAAACAAACAGGTCTTTACTATTCGAAGGTCCGGGCGAATCTGCCCCAGCAATCCTGCCACAACACTTATATACTGGTGTGGTCACTATCGGTATTACAGTATACAGAAGCCAAACAAATAGTGCCACACCTAAAGTAGTTCTCTTAAAGGTGAACGGTTACATTCAATAGTTCCCTTAAAGGTAGATGGGTACATACACTACAATCCTCCCTTTTTAGCTTATTACTTACAGAGTCTCCGTTAAACATACATATCTTCAACTTCCTATAAACAAATTACAGATATAATCTCGGTGGAGTCAATGTCATATAAAACAATTTACAGATATAATCTCGGTGGGAACAGTTCACAGGTTCAGTCTCTGCGGAAACAGTTCATAGATTCAGTCTCTGATCTTGACTCGTTCCGAACAACATTTCTTTGGTGTAGCCGGTTCACCTGGCTAGCGTGACTCCTCCATAGCCTTTTTCTTGACGTAACAGCTTGAACTTTCGTCCTGTTGAACCAGCAGTGCGGACTTTTACAACCAACTGGCTGTCTTGACATTTTCCAGTTTTTCAACTAATTTAGCTCCTTTCGTAGTGTTCCGCCTGAGATGGTAGAAGTGCTAATATTTTAGACAGTTATTATCTTCTGCTTCTTCTTTTTCTTTTCTGCCTTTTTGAAACTCTCGGAGCTCCTTTCTCGGCTGCCAGCTGTAGCGCCACCAACTCTCTATGTTCCTTAGACCTTAAGTGCTTCCTCCGGATTTCAGCACTTTGGGAGTTTTCATCACAAGCTGGGCAGACCACATCCTCGTAATATTCAGTGTCACTCAACAGGTCATGGTAATATTCGGGTTCGTCCTGAGTTAGGCCAGCGAGAGAGCCTTCTTCTTCCTCCTCACCCGTCTGGACGTTAGCTGACGGTGGTTCCTTCCCTAGACATCTTTCTTGAAAAGACTTCTTCATGCATTCATATTCATCCCGCTCTTCCTGGGTTGTCTGCCATTCCTTCACTACTGACCTCATTTGTGAGTTCAATACCTTCCCTTCCACCGGGGATTGCGGTATCAGGCTATTTAATCCTTCTACTGAAGCAGCTGTTTCAACATTCTTCTGTTCACATTGACGTGATTCAACGAACTCTTCATAGAGTAAACTGTAACACAAAATCTGTGTTGCCACCTCAGTTATTTCTGTAACTTTTGGGAGCTCCGAATTCCTTCCCTTTGCAGATTGAAGCTCGTGTTCCCATTGTGGAGTCTTGTCTCTCAGCATGTGAAGGAGTTGGCTGACCGTTAACTCTTCCGCGGGGACTCTGTGGATCAGAGTCTTCACCATTTCATCCACCTTTCCCTCCAATGCTTTCACCTTCCTTTCCTCTTGTACTTTGGTTTCAAGCGCTCGAAGAAGTTGCGCCTTGATGCTCCCAAGCTCATGTTCAGAGCCCATTCTTACAGTCTCTGTGTTTCTTACAGTTTCCTTCCCTTCCACTGAAAGGATTCCCAGTTGACTCTGCTCTTCAAGTCGTTGAACCTCGGTCATTGCCGCCTCATATTTGTCTTGGGTTTCCTCCAATATTTTTATGAGTTCTTGCACATCTTGTCTTTCATGTTCTGCCATGTCTTTCACCGCTAAATTCTCATCTATGGATGGAACTTCTACCGATGAGTCTTGGCCTTGAGCTCATCAAGAATTTCCTGCAGCCTTTGGACTTCTTGCTCATGTTCAACCTTTAGTTGTTCATATGCTTCTACTGAAACTAGCTTTTCGGAGGTTGCCGAGTTAATCCCCTCCAGAATTGTAGCCTGGGCCTGTTCATACTGTTCTTTCCACTTCTCACACTCTGCTTGTAAGGAGTCGTAGAGAAGAACTGGAATAAAATCCCAGCTTCCTGAAGATTCCTCTTCATTTGCTTCTTTCGCAATTTCCTGTTGGAGTTCAGCCAAGGCTGCTATGCTATCTGCCTCTTGAAGTCTCACTGCCATCAAATCTTCTTTATTCTTGCAGTCTATCTCAGTCATTTTCCCTTTATTTTCATTTAACTGAGTGATAAGCTCCTCTTGCAACATGGCCACATTATTCACATCAGGTAAAGAAGCGTTTCTCTTTTCCATGTCCAAGATTTTTTTCTGCATCTCTTCAAGTGCACACTGCGATTCAGCTTCTCTTAACCTTGCCTGCACTAGCTCCGTCTCCAATTGCAGAACAAAATCCTCAGTGTAGCGTGGTTTGCCTTTATGCTGTATCTCTAGATCATGCAAATATTCTAACTCCTGAACATCATAAGGGAGGTGTGATCGGTAATTGGTCACGATGGCTCTATGGTCGCTCTCTGCTTGAGCCAGCAGGTTCTGTTGTCTTTCCAGACTCTCCCATTTGGTGTCATAGAACTTTTTCATTGTTTTCATCTCTTGTATGAGACGGTAACTTAATTGTTCGAATTGTTGTCGTACTTTGAAATAACGTTGAGTTCGAGCTCGGTGTTCCTCCGTAATGCATATGTCTGTGACTTGAACAGACTCAGAATTCTCTGTCTTTATGCACGCCATCGTTTTTCCAACCTTAGTCAGTGAGTTCATGTTAACCTTGTTTTTCATACGTGGGCTGGACTTATCGTCTTCCGGCTCAGAGTCTGAGCTGCTTGTCTGCACCGAGTCCTCACTCGTCATTGCTTGTAGGTAGTGCCATTCCATGTCTATTTTCTTGATCCACTCCCGTCCTAGAAGTGGTGGTCCTCCCTCATGTAGTACATACAAGTTCATTCTTGGGTGTTCTTTACCCCTATCTCTCACCTTGACTCTTATTTTTCCCATGGGGTATACTTTATGCCCCGTGTATGTCTGCAATACGAACTTGGTATCTCTTAAGGGTATGTGTGAGAATAGCCGGTGGTAATCCCCTCAATTTATGACTGATACAGCTGATCCAGTGTCCAACTCCATTTTCACTTGGACTCCAGCTATTTTTAGCATGACCCAGATAGTTTGTAGGTCAGCTTCCTTACTCACATGGTGGATACTCAGACTACCCAGCTCCTGGCCGTTTGGATCTGAGTCTGGATTCTGTTCGTCTGAACTCTTCTCAGCCCCCTTGTATACCTTGTTGTACTTTTCTTGTGATGGCTTCCTTTGGTTGTTGGTCTTCTTCCCTGACCAGCATACCTTAGCAATGTGACCCAGTTTGCCACATTTCCTACATTCTTGGTTCTTAAACCAGCATTGATTCTGGTCGTGTGTTGTCTTCCCACAACGATAGCATTTTGTTGTACTCGAGGTAATTTGGTCCACCCCGAGCGCCGCCGCCTTTAGTTGCATTTCTGCCGTTCCTTTCGCTGCGGCTTCGTGTGATGCGGCTATAAGGACAGCCCTGTCAAGTGTAAGGTCGTTCTCTTCTAGTAGGCGCTTTTGCGTCCCTTCCTTGGACAATCCGCCTACGAACTTGTCTCGCAGTGCCTCTGTCAGATTCCCTCCGAACTGGCAGTATTTCGCTAGCCTACGCAGTTCGACCAAGTATTCTGCGTTGTTTTCGTCTTTCCGTTGCGTTCTTGCATAGAATTTGAATCGTTCAGCCAACATCAACGGTGTGGGGTTCAAGTGGTCCTTCAGAACAACCACAATCTCTTCGAAAGACTGATCCGCCAGTTTAGCTGGTGCTAGTAAATCCTTCAAGAGCCCGTATGTCTTTGCGCCCATCGAGTTTAACAATGTTATCGCCTTGTCGTCTTCCTCTATTTTGTTGGCTTCACAATAGATCTCGATGCATTCCACGTACGTGGCCCAGTCTTCTATCTCAGAATTAAAATCATTAATATTCCCTCGCTTAGGCATCTTTCTTCCCTTGGGAGCAGCACCAGTATTTCTTTAAGTATTCTTATTTATTTGTTTATTTCTAAGATGGCGGTTTTCCCGCGAATATGGCGGTTTCCCGCTCTTCCTTTCTCTCCCCGCCCACTTCAATGGCGGTATGTCAATCAAGATGGCGGTTTTCCCGCGAAAATGGCGGTTTCCCGCTCTTCCTTTCTCGCCCCGCCCACTTCAATGGCGGTTTCCCGCTTCTGGCGTCTTCTCCGCCTAATGGCGGCTTCCCGCGTTTCTTCCCGGTGGAAGGGGTACGCTTCCCCACACAGCGGACAGGTTCAGCCGCTGGCTGG
Source organism: Somniosus microcephalus (assembly GCF_052327205.1). Classification (NCBI taxonomy): domain Eukaryota; kingdom Metazoa; phylum Chordata; class Chondrichthyes; order Squaliformes; family Somniosidae; genus Somniosus; species Somniosus microcephalus. Next base: position 95,875,765 of record NC_140995.1, on the reverse strand, counting down.
CTACCGCACAGCTCCCCTAACTCGGCTATGTCTTTTCCTCCCGCCCGCACGGTTCTACCGGCGCTGGGTACACCCCGTTAACGGAGGACAATTCAGCCGCTGGACTGGCTCTCGCGCAGTCTCTCTCTCCGTACCCGGCTCTGTCGCTCTCTCACCCGCACGTTCGGTGTTACCGGCCCTGGGTACCCCGTTGGTGGAGAACAGCTCAGCCGCTGGACTGGCTCTCGCGCAGTCTCTCACCCCGTTTTCGGCTGTGTCTCTCACCCACTCCCGCACGTTCGGTTTTGCCGGCTCTGAGTACCCCGTTGGTGGAGAACAGCTCAGCCGCTGGACTGGCTCCTCGCAGTCTCTCTCTCCGCACCCGGCTCTCACCCGCACGGTTCCCGTTCGCCTCCCCAGCCCTCTCGCAGACCGGTGTTTCCCTCCCCGGCTGCGGCTGGGTTTCTCTTCCCGCGCCTACTCGCAGGCTCAGCGCTTCGTGGCTGCGGTCGCTGCCTGGATTTTTCCCGCCGATCACGGTCCGGCTGTCACCCGACGCCGTTGGACCCGACTTTTGGCCGGCACAGCTCCCCCTCGACCGAGGTCGAGTTCTCTGCCCTTATCCTCCGGATACTTCTACATACTCCCCTACTCACAGTCTCTTCGGCCGCCTTGTTTCTTGCTGGTCGGCTCACTCCGCACCGTGGCAGAAGGGTAGTCAGTGCCTGTTGCTGATACAGCTTTTGTTGTTAGTCTTCCTGCTTTCTGTTGTTGCAGCCTCGTGTTTTCTTTTGGTAGCACGACGAGGGCGGTTGTCTCTCTTCGACGCTCTTCGTTGCTTTTGGTAATCTTGCCGCAGGGTACGATCTGACTCGTCGCCACTGTAAAGTCTGTGGGTTGTGCAGTTAATAAATACACAGACTTCCGAAGTAACAAACAAACAGGTCTTTACTATTCGAAGGTCCGGGCGAATCTGCCCCAGCAATCCTGCCACAACACTTATATACTGGTGTGGTCACTATCGGTATTACAGTATACAGAAGCCAAACAAATAGTGCCACACCTAAAGTAGTTCTCTTAAAGGTGAACGGTTACATTCAATAGTTCCCTTAAAGGTAGACGGGTACATACACTACAGTTACTACAGCTTTTCCGCCAAAGTTACGGCCTGTGGAAATTCACCTGCTTTTTATTTGTTGCTGTTGTTTTCCTCCAACTTCACTGAGCTGTGCCATTGACTAGACAAGATCCAGCACAAAGACAGCCCGGCCTGTTGTGGTTCAAGTGACCATGGCATTGAAATAGTATGCTCCAAGCTCATTTCAAGCCATTACATTTGTCAGATATGGCAGTTATCTGTACACTGTTGCATCAAGTAGGTCACTTCTTTGCTGGGTGACACATTTGTCACTTTTCCAAAAGAAAGAAGAGAACTGTCAGAAGGGCCCACCACTTCTACCAGATGAGTACATAGCCCAACCATCTGCATCAATGACCTTCTCTCCATCTTACTGCCAGGACTGGGGCTGTTCACGGACAGTTTCAGTGTTCAGCTCCATTCACAACTCCTCTGATCATGAAGCAGCCCAAACCAGCCTACAGCAGGATCTGGAAGAGATCTAGTCTAGGCCAGACAAGTGGCATGTAACATTTAAGCCAAGTAATTGCCAAACAAAAAGTATGTCAAACAAAAACACAGCCATCAAGCCCGGCTTTCAACTGCACCACCACCACCAAGTCCTCCAACATCACCATTGACTAAAAACTTGACTGGATGAGCCATATTAACAACTTGGCTACAAAATCAGGGCAGAAGCTGGATACTCTGCGATGAGTGGCTCACCTACTGACTTCTTAACACCCTTCCACCATCTACAGGGCTCAAGTCAGTAATATAATGGAATACTTATCACTCACCTAGATGGGTGCAGCTGCAATAACATTCAAGAAACTTGTCACCATCCAGAGCAGAATGGTTCATTTGATCATTTGATCAGTGCCCTTGCCATTGGACTTGGTGTCCATCCATCACCAACCCAATCTGTGCAATCCAGAGGATGCACTGAAGCAACTCACTAAGGGTACTTCAACAGCACTTCTCTCCCCTGTGCTATTGAGAATTAGAGCAACGATGTTATGGGAACACCATCACCTCAAAGTCACAGACCATCCTCACTAGGACATATATTACCATTCCTTCATCATTACTAGACCAATATTCTGGAATTTCCTACCCAACATCATTGTGGAAGTACCATCAGCACAAGGATTGCAGCAGTGCAAGGAGAAGACCCAGCATTGCCTTCTCAGGGGAACTAGGGTAGGCAATAAATGCAGCATTGACAGTGTTGACCACATCCTGAGAACAGATAATTTTTTTCAAAATCCATGATACCCTTCTTTCCATCAGGACATCAAACAATAACCCTATGGTATATATGAAGAGAAAAGGATTTAATTCAATCGATATGCTGGTGGTATCAGACCACCACAACTGAATAACGCCAATGACTGTAAGCTACTCCTGCAACATCCATGATGCTTTCATCTTGTAACAGTCGATAGTGCCACAACTCCTTCAAAAAGCATAATGGATGGATGCTGCTAAAGGTCCTTGCTGCCATGGCTATTGACATCAAGTCAGACCACTAACACTGAGGCAAAACAAAAATACAGTGAGGCTCATGCCTCTGCATGAATTCACATACAACAACAACAACAACTTGCATTTATATAGACCCTTTAACATAGTAAAACATCCCACGGTGCTTCACAGGAGAGATTATCAAATAAAATTTGACAGCAAGCCATATAAGGCGATATTGGGACAGGTGACCAAAAGCTTGGTCAAAGAAGTAGGTTATAAGGAGTGTCTTAAAAGAAGAAAGAAAAGTAGAGAGGAGGAGAGGTTTAGGGAGAGAATTCCAGAGCTTAGGGCCTAGGCAGCTGAAAACATGGCCACCAATGGTGGAGCGAAGAAAATCAGGATGTGCAAGAGGCCAGAATTGGAGGAGTGCAGAGATCTCGAAAGGTCGTAGGAGGTTACAAAAATAGGGAGGTGTGAGGCCATGGAAGGATTTGATAACAAGGATAAGAATTTTAAAATTGCGGTGTTGCTGGGCCAGGAGCCAATGTAGGTCAGCGAGCACAGGTGTGATGGGTGAACGGGATTTGGTGCGAGTTAGGACACGGCCAGTAGAGTTTACGAAGGGTGCAAGATGGGAAGCAGGCCAGGAGAGCAGTGCATTAGTCGAGTTTAGAGGTAACAAAGAAATGGATGAGGGTTTCAGCAACAAATGAGGTGAGGCAGGGGCGGAAACAGGCGATGCTACAGAGGTGGAATAGGCAGTTTTGGTGATGGAGAGGATATGGGGTCAGAAGCTCAGCTCAGGGTCAAGTAAGATGTCAAGGTTGTGAATGGTCTGGTTCAGCCTCAGACAGTTGCCAGGGAGAGGGATGGAGTTGGTGACTAGGGAACGGAGTTTGTGGCAGTGACCGAAGACAATGGCTTCGGTCTTCCCTATATTTAGTTGAAGGAATGCTCTGCTTATCCAGTATTGGAGGTCGGACAAGCAATGTCACAAATTAGAGGCAGTGGAGGGGTCGAGAGAGGTGGTGGTGAGGTAGAGCTGGGTATTGACAGCCTACATGTGAACCTAATGTTGTGTTTTCAGATGATGCCGCCGAGGGGCTCCATGTCGATTTATTTTTTTAAATTCGCTTATGTGATCTTGCCCATCACTAATTGCCCTTGAGAAGGTGGTGGTGAGCCGCCTTCTTGAACCACTGCAGTCCGTGTGGTGATGGTACTCCCACAGTGCTGTTAGGGAGGGAGTTCCAGATTTTGACCTAGCGATGATGAAGGATCGGCGATATACCTCTAAGTCAGGATGGTGTGTGACTTGGAGGGGAACTTGCAGGTGGTGATGTTCCCATGCGCCTGCTGCCCTTGTCTTTCTAGGTGGTAGAGGTCGTGGGTTTGGGAGGTGCTGCCAAAGAAGCCTTGGCGAGTTGCTGCAGTGCATCTTGTAGATGGTACACACTGCAGCTACGGTACGCCAGTGGTGGAGGGAGTGAATGTTTAGGTGGTGGATGTGGTGCCAATCAATCGGGCTGCTTTGTCCTGGATGGTGTCGAGCTTCTTGAGTGTTGTTGGAGCTGCACTCATCCAGGCAAGTGGAGTGTATTCCATCACACTCCTTATTTGTGCCTTGTAGATGGTGGAAAGGCTTTGGCGAGTCAGGAGGTAGGACACTCGCCACAGAATACCTAGCCTCTGATGAGAAATAGGAGGGGACCAAGAATAGATCCTTGGGGGACTCCAGAGGTAACGGTGTTGGAGCGGGAAGAGAAGCCATTGCAAGAGATTCTCTGGCTACGAGTGGATAGATAGGAATGGAACCAGGCAGGGGCAGTCCCAACCAGTTGGACAATGCAGGAGAGGCACTGAAGGAGGATGGTGTGGTCAACCGTGTCAAAGGCTGCAGACCGGTCAAGAAGGATGAGGAGGAATAATGTACCATGGTCACAGTCACATAGGACGTCATTTGTGACTTTGATATGGGCCGTTTCACTGCTGTGTCGAGCAAATATCTGATTGGAGAAGTTCAAAAATGAAGTCGTGGGAAAGATGGACACAGATTTTGGAGGCTACAACATGTTCAAGGACTTGAGAGAAACTAGAGAAAAATGCGAGTTATGGGGTAGAGCAGCGGGAACCTTGGAGGAATTTTGGCTTGGTGGGCTAGGGGGAGGAAGGGAACTGGCAGATGCAGCTGAACAGATGGTCATAATCTTAGTGACAAAGAAGTCCATGAGCTCCTCACACTTGTTGGTGGTTGAACATACCATCGAGATGTGGACCATGCTGATGCACAGCCAAACAGACTGGGACATTACAAAATGATTAACCAGGGTTTTAGATAAAAGCAGCCCTGCAAACCAACATGAAAAGTCCTCGCCATCTCTCTTAACTCCACGCCAACATGCAAGGTCAACACCAACCATATGCTCCTTCTCACCAACAAATCATCACTAAATATTCCAAGGAAGGTGTAATTAGTTTATTTCTCTACTCCGCATCCGTGTCCCTGCATCAATACTTGTTTCCCTGGTGCCGTCCTTTAGTGAAAGTGTTAGTGAAAGGGTAGATTATCTATTTCCTCCTCCTGCTCCTACTAAGTGGCACCTCAGTGGGATGATGACCACTGGTTAGGCCGCTCAATGCTGGTACAATTGGGCAGAACATCAGCAGTGCATATTCCACCTATTTGTACCTCAAAATTTCAGTTATGGTCCCATGTACATCATAGGACCCAAGTTTACATATTACAAATATGGCAGCATTTGTGGAGAAACAGAGTTAGGGTTTCAGGTCGATGGCCTTTCATTAACTCTCTAACGTTAGCTCTATTTCTCTCTCCACAGATGCTGCCTGACCTGCTGAGTATTTCCAGCATTTTCTGTTTTTATTTCAGATTTCCAGCATCCGCAGTATTTTGCTTTTGTTTATATATTACAAGTGGCCACCCATTTAAAAGAGGACCCTACCCAATATGGCAGCAGCCGGACTGCTAGCATAAACGGGCTCCTACCACCCCATTTATGTCGGGCGGAGGCACTTAAAATCAGCCAAGCAATTCTGTAGCTGGTGATGTATAACCCATGTCTAATTTCTTGCTTGAATAATAATTCCCACTGAGAAGCCTTTGGCCTTGAAATTACACTGTGCAAATATTAGCGTATGAATGTTTAACACATTGTATGAAATTCCTCTATTTTAATGGAGGCGTTGATCTTGTTTAAGATAAATACGTAATTCTGAACCTCTGTTAAAATAATGGTGAAAGGAATTTCATCCAAAACCATCTGCACACTGATATTAGCACAGCGTAATTTCAAAGTCTTCATCAGATATAGTTTTAGCCGTGAAATGGCTAATCTTACAGACCCCAATGGACTTGTGATATTCTAACAGTTCTTAGCTCTTTAGATGTAATATTTGGTTTGGAGTATGTTTCCTGCTGGGAGTGGAGTTGATGCAATATCTCACAGGCTAGTCATTTTGATACTGCTTAAACCACAGAGTTATTTTGAACTGTTTTGATTGTGTTTTTTTCTGATTCCAAAGAATGAAATTCTGAATGATGGATTATAATGCTGAAAGCAGTTTCTGTTCTTAGTACAATAATCAGATTCCTTGGTTGATATTTACTTCATCACAAACTAAACCCAGTTAAATATCTCCAAAGATTTTAAGTCCATCAAAATTGTATAACAAAATTCTAAAAATGTTAACAAAGCCCCAGCAGTGATTTCAAAGGAAGTTATATTTTGAGGCAACGAACAACAAACTGAATGCTGTGGGCCTTGACAATTTGCCTGAGCAAATAAAATGATCATTTGTACAGGGAATCCAATTCCAAAACATTTCCAGATTTTTATCAAATTGACAAGTTTTCACACTGGTGTAATTTTCCAACTTTGCCCTCACCAGGACCGCATATCGGAAATCTGGGTGTGCATTGCACATGATTTCCCGATAGTGGTTGGAGTGCACCCAATTTTCCAATTGAAATGAATGGGCAGAAAATCAGGGGCTGCAGGCCTGTGATTTCCTGACTGGTGCTCCCTGCACGTGCCACTTCTCTCAGGAGCGCCCAATTTGGAGAAGCAGCGGTAGGCGGTCATTTTTACTTTCGGCTGGGGCAGTACAATGGTGGTTGCGGATTGGCCGTAAGCAGGCGGGATGTATATCGGGTGGGTGATCCATAACTGCCAGTTTACCCCACGCCAAAAGTGAAAATGACCCCCTAATGTGTGCTGCCAGCAGGTGAAGTCCGTACTGTGAAATCAGAAGGTTATCCCTATTCTGTCAACAATGAAACTGGTAATGAAACTCTATTTTCACAATATCTTTAATGCAGATTAAAATGTAGATACAAAATCAGTCACAACAACAGTTTGAATGTGATAGCACAGCGACACAAATCAAGTTACTATGGAATAACTAGCGTCAGAAATGCGCCATGGTTATGAACTGGCTCAAGATTCTTTTTATTCACATTACTGAAGTGAAGAAGAACAGTCCATTGCTAAGATCCAAAGGAATGCAATTCATTATTTTCAGCAGTTGTTCATGGATTTGTGACACTATGGGGGTAATTTTAACCTATCCCATGCTAGAAGGAACAGAATGGGTTCAGGTCAGATGCCCACTTTACACCACTGTCTGATTTTACGCTCCATTGACTTCAATAATTTCTCCAACAGAATGTATGGCTTTTAATACTGAGCAATTGTACAGAGGGAACACTAGGAAGCAGTGCAATTTTATTAACTCATAGCATTTAAAAACACTAGGCATTGTATCAAAAACAATTGTTTGATATTAATTTGTTTATAACTCCCATGTGCTAGTTCTAATTTTCTGCAAACTGCTTGCAATACTCCAGTGTGGTAATAATAATACTTATTAAGAATTGTACTGCTTCTAAAATATTCAAAATGACTGTGTTTCAGTTGTGTTACCATTCATTAATTTCAGTACTTTGATCACTTACCTAAACAAATCCTACCTCAGATTCAAAAGCTTTTTTGCAGAATCCTCTGATGCTAACAAGATGTAAAGTAAGCCTAAAATCTGTAAAGTTTGTTTGAGGCAAAGAAAGAAAGATATTTAGTGCCATCTAGAGTGCCATGATGGAAAGCTATACAAAATTCCCTTACAATGTACATTTGGAAACATAGAAAGCTTTGGCCTTGAATTTATGTTGTGTACGAATGCTCAATGAGCTTGCCTGAAATTTCCCCCTCCTTTATTTTAGTGGACGCTTTAATCCCTTTATTTAAAAGGGGTAATGCCTCCACTAAAATAGCAAACCGAGGAATTTCAGATGAACGCAATAAGCCTTTGTAACCTCATGGTGCAATATGAGGGCCCTTATTCAATGTTCCCTCTAATTTTTTTTCTTGCACGGTCCCTTTAAATTGCTGAATAGCCCATTCAAATTTTGCGCATGCGCGGTTTTTACAATGCAAAAGCTAGTGAGTGGCCACGCAGCTTTGAGGGAACAGTGCCCTTATTTAATCTTACTGCTTTGGAAACGATAACAAAAATAACTCTGATGATGGCTCGCTAACAAAATCCGATTTTTAAAAATTACAGATTTAAAAGCTGTGCATTCTTGCCAATTACCAAGCCACTAATTACAAAGGAAGACATTTTAGGTCCTTATATACTAAGTTGTGTTTGGAGCAATAAAACTTTATTTACCAGATTTCTGAACATTTAACTAGTAAAGAAACTGACAAAAATTCTAAAGAAATTCTGTGACTAAACTGAAATAAATTCTACTAAAGATTAAGGGGGTGAATTATTCCCGGGGCTCTCGCAAACCTCCGCTGTAACTTTGGCGAAGGAATCAAGATAACTCCAGAAAAATGCCGTAAACTGTTTTCGCAGGGTTTCTGCAGCTCTTCAGTCAAAGCTATGGTGGATGAGTAGGAGAACCTCTGCAGAAACTCATCCCCGAAGCTGGTGGTGGGGAACAACAGTTGCTGCCAGCACATATGGGAAATGTTCCAGCCATTGAAACAAATGGAAAAACAGGGAGGCTGAGCAAGTAAGAAGAATCAACTATTTCAAACTTTTAATAATGCTCACTTGGGTGACGTACGAAAGGTCACTGCTGCTTCTACAACCTTACCACAAATAAGAAATTAATACATTCAGAAGAGGAAAAGAAAAAACATTGTATATATAATGCCTTTTAAATCCTTAGATATCCCAAAGTGCTTCTCAGCCAATGAAGTACTTTAGATGTGCAGTCACTTTTGTTATGTAGACAAACACGGCCGCTAATTATGCACAGCAAGGTCCCATTCACCTCAGTGATATAAATGACCAGCTAATCTATTTTGATGAAAATGACCAGCTCATTTGTTTTGGTTGAGGAATCAATTCTGGTCAGGACACCAGGAGAACTCTCCTGCTTTTCTTCAATTAGTATCATGCAATCTTTTACACCGGAATAGGCAGATTGAGCCTTGATTTAACATCTTAACTGAATCACAGCACCTCAATGTGGCCCTCCCACAGCAATGCACTGAAGTGTCAGCCCAGATTATATGCTCAAATTGTGGAGCGGGACTTGAACTCAAAACCTTCTGACGCAGGAGGCAAAAGTGTTACCACTGAGCCAAGATAACACTTTAAAGAGAGAACAGAAAAGAATACTTATAGTGGAGACTTTGGAGAGTGGGCAGCTTTCCTCACCCATCCCCATGACTCAACAAATTCTCTCAGTGGGGATCAGCGCCACAGAGAGCGCTTGTCAGGAAATCGCAGGCTGAGCGCCTCCAGTTTCCAAGAAGTGCTCCCTGTGAGTGCTGCATCCCACTGGAAGCGCCAATTCACTGAATTATCCCATTCTGACCTTTTTTAAAGATTTTTTGTCTGCAGCCATGTACTTTGTCACCTGCCATGTGCCATTTGCTGTGAGGCTACCAATTGCCCCATCATTTCACAGAGGTCACAATGGGAATTCTGGAGGTGAAATTGGTCGTCAGTAATTGTACAAAATGGGCAGCCCGTTTTACACCCTGCCAATGGAACAGAAAATCATGCGGGTGTAAAACGGGCAGCCGATTCACTATCGCCCATTTTGTACAATTACCGATGACCAATTTCACCTCCAGAATTCCCATTGTGACCTCTGTGAACTGATGGCGAAAACCAATTTCATCCCCTGTGTATTTTACCATCTTTGCTTTTAGGAGAAAGAAGAGCAGGAGGAGCAATGGAGAGATGCTAGGTTGGTTAGGCAGCATGGCAAGTACACAGCACCCACCTGCTAGTAACTTCCATACTAAAACATAGATGTGGTGTATCTGAATTTTCAGAAGGCCTTCGATAAGGTCCCACACAAGAGGTTGGTGAACAAAATTAGGGCACATGGAATTGGGGGTAATATAGTAGCAGGGATTGAGAATTGGTTAACAGACAGAAAACAAAGAGTAGGGATAAATGGGTCTTTTTCAGGATAGCAGGCTGTGACTAGTGGGGTACTGCAAGGATCGGTGCTTGGGCCCCAGCTATTCACAATATATATCAATGATTTGGATGAGGGAACTAAATGTAACATTTCCAAATTTGCTGATGATACAAAGCTAGGTGGCAGTGTCAGTTGTGAAGAGGATGTGAAGAGGCTTCAAGGGGATCTTAACAGGCTCAGTGAGTGGGTGAGAACATGGCAGATGGAATATAATGTGGATAAATGTGAAGTTATCCACTTTGGTAGAAAAAACAGAAAGGCAGAGTATTTCCTAAATAGCGAAAGATTGGAGAATGGGTGTCCTTGTACATGAGTCACTGAAAGTGAATGTGCAGGCGCAGCAAGCCATTAGGAAGGCAAATGGTATGCTGGCCTTCATTACAAGAGGATTTGAGTACAGGAGTAAAGAAGTCTTACTCCAATTATATAGGGCCTTGGTGAGACCATACCTGGAGTACTGTGTACAATTTTGATCTCCTTACCTAAGGAAGGATATACTTGCCATAGAGGGAGTGCAACGAAGGTTCACGAGATTGATTCCTGGGATGGCGGGACTGTCGTATGAGAAGAGTTTGAGTAAACTAGGCCTGTATTCTCTTGAATTCAGAAGAATGAGAGGGATCTCATTAAAGCATACAAAATTATTGCAGGGCTTGATAGGGTAGATGCTGGGAGAATGTTTCCCTTGGCTGGGGAGTCTAGAACCAGGGGCCACAGCCTCAAGATAAAGGGTAGGCCATTCAGGACTGAGATAAGAAGAAATTTCTTCACACAGAGGGTGGTGAATCTTTGGAATTCTCTACCCCAGAGGGCTGTGGAGGCTCAGTCATTGGGTATATTCAAAGCAGAAGTTGATAAATTTCTGACTAGTAAGGGCATCAAGGGATATGGCGATAGGGCCAGTGAATGGAGTTGAGGCAGAAGATCAGCCATGAGAATGGCTTACTCCTGCTCCTATTTCTTATGTTCTTATGTTCTTATACAGGTGGAGGTCTACATTCCTGTATTTATCAGAGGAGAAATGCCTGAGGATGCTGTACTTTTTTAAATGAAGCCATCACTGAGTGAGTCACATGCTGCAGCCTAGCCTAAGTCCATCTCCACCACAGGTACCAGTGCCAGTGCCTGTCACGCTCACAACTGCCCTAAACTTTTATGCAACCAGGTCTTTCCAGGCAGTCATTAGGGAAATCACTAACACTAGCTAATCAACTATGTGCAGATACAGAAAGCATCTCATGGGTGCATTGTTTGTTACAGCGAGCAATGTGACCTCCCTTCCACTGAACAACTGGTTTAGAGGGCATTTCAATTTTACAGCGTGGTAGGATTCCCAAAGATCCAGAAAGTGATCAATTGTACCTTTGTTGCACCACACATTCCCTTGCACAATGCAATTACCTACATGAACAAGAAAATATTCCACTCGATCAACGTGCAGCTTGTTTGATACTAGGAGCACCACATTATGCTTGCGTCTTTGGCAGCTGTCAACATGCCATCATTTTAAGGTAGTCCAACATGCCATCAATCTGACCCAGAAAGGCCAGTCTTGCCACGGCTTCTGGGAGATGAATGCTATCCTTTGCAGCCGTGGCTCATGACACGGGTGCAGTAACCCTTGACATGAGCTGAACAATGATAAAATGAGATGTAGTAATTCACTCGAGTGACAATTCAACAAACCATTGACATGTTGAAGCAGTGCTTCAGCTGCCTGGATTGGTCAGAGAGAATCCTACAAAATAGTCCAGCTAAGGGATACAAGGGCCAAATCCACACTGCAATGCTTCCAGCAGAGGGAGCAGTGCCCATGAGGAGGGTGGTGTGCACGGGAAGTTGACATTCCGGGACAGTAGTCCTTACGAAAATTGAGCTGAAGTTCCTTCTATTTTAGATGAACAGAAATGTAATGCCCACACTCACTGTCGATTCAGAAACTCAACTGGAACACCTACATAAATGCAATGGCTAATAGAACAGGTCTTAGGCTGGGTATTGTGCGACAAACATAGAAACATAGAAGATAGGAGCAGGAGTAGGCCATTCGGCCCCTCGAGCCTGCTCCGCCATTCAATGAGATCATGGCTGATCATCCAAATTCAGTACCTTGTCCCTGCCTTCTCCCCATATCCCTTGATCCCTTTAGCCTTAAGAAATATATCCAACTCCTTCTTGAATATATTTAATGAACTGGCCTCCACCGCCCTCTGTGGCAGAGAATTCCACAGGTTTACCACTCTCTGGGTGAAGAAATTCCTCCTCATCTCAGTCCTAAATGGCTTACCCTTTATCCTTAGACTGTGACCCCTGGTTCTGGACACCCCGCCATCAGGAACATCCTTCCTGCATCTAGTCTGTCCAGGCCTGACAGAATTTTATAGGTTTCGATGAGATCCCCTCTCAATCTTCTAAACTCCAGTGAGTATAAGCCCAATCTGTTAGATCCGTGTATCTTGATGTTGTGTCCTTCAATAATTAGACAAGACACTGCAGGGAATGATCAACAGGTGTTTACCGAATGAGGGTTACTCTAGAACTAACTATACAGATCACTACTCAGGGTTTATATACAGGTGTGGTCACTGCCGGTACTACAGTATACAGGAGCTGTAAAAAGTAGTTCTCCCCTTAAAGGTACATACATTACAATTCCTCCCCTTTTAGATTAACAGTACCATAACACTCATTTAACAATTAAATATCAATCTAATTACAATTAACACTTTTAACATGCAACATTAACTGAAAATAGTCTATTTATAAATTCAGTCTTTGGGGAGGCTTCCTGATCCTTTCTGGATAGTGCCGTTCCCGAGTGTCTTGCTCTTGGTGCGGAGGCGATTCTGGCCCCCTGTCGTCGGTTAGTTCATCCGCTTCCGATGCTACTGTTTCTGGGGTAGATGCTACCTGTACGTCGGGTTCATCACCAGGTTAGTATGGGCGAGACATGGGGTTGACTCGTTCCTGTGACTCTAGGATCTGGTCAACATGGCGTCTCACAATGTTCTCCCCAACATCCACTGTGTACATTAGTGGCCCCTGCCGTGTGCATATCGTTCCTGGTTGCCATTTCTCTGTTCGGTAGTCGCGGGCCAAGACTGGTTGCCCTACATTGAAGCTCCTTGTCGGCTTCTCATTGATGTGCTGGAATTGCTTATTCTCAACATCTCTTCGTACATTTGGTCTGAGCAAATGCAGACGAGATCTCAGCCTTCGGTTAAAGAACATCATGGCCGGGGCCTGGTTGGTGACTGCATGTGTCGCATTTCTGTAGGCTAACAGGAAATTGTCCACCTTATGCTGCAGTGGAATGTTGTCATCACACATGGCCTTTACTGCTTTTTTCAAGGTTTGTACGAACCTCTCAGCCAATCCATTTGTGGCTGGATGATACGGGGCGGATGTGTAATGCCTTACCCCATTCCTTTTCATAAATCTTCGAAACTCTTTGGACACAAACTGTGGTCTGTTATCAGAGCAAATATGCTCTGGCAAGCCGTTCCTGGCAAAAATGGTCCGTAGGACTGCAATAGTTTTCTCCGTGGTGGTGGAGGACATTTTGATCACCTCAGGCCATTTCGAGTGTGCATCCACAGCTATTAAAAACATTGAGTCCATGAATTCAACAATACCAGCTCATTCTTGTCATCTGGCACTTCATTCGCCTTGCAGTATACTTCTATGCGTTCGACATATGTCGTCCAATCTTCAACTTCATTGTCGAACGCTGTGATACTGCCACTCTTCAGCATTTTTGGGTGTGGTTAGTCTGGCTTAAAATGGCTTCTCCCGCGCTTTCCTTTCTTCCCCGCTGCAGCTTAAAATGGCGTCTCCCGTGCTTTCCTTTCTTCCCCGCTGACGCTGCTCGGCCCTTGAACACCGGCTGCGCTCTGCGCGTTATCCTGCGCACCTCTCTCCCCCATTGACGCTGCTCGGCCCTTGAACACCGCTGCGCTCTGCTCTCTCTCGTTGACGCCGCTCGGTCCTGAACACCAGCTGCGCCCTGTGCGCTCTACCCTCTCTCTCCCCCCCCCCGTCGATGCTGCTCGGCCTTTTTCTGTGCCGTCGGTCAGCTCTAGCCGCCGCTGTCCGGGAAGGGTCTGCGCAGTACCTGTTGCCAGCCCGTTTCGCTGGACCACCATGCTGGAAAGCCAAGCCTGGCTCTCGACAGCCTCCCCTGCGATGCTCAATCTCCGCTGGATGACTGGGGGGTTTCCCGTGGTCGACGCCCGTGCTTCTGGACTCAGCCTTCTTCCACTGTTCTCCAGGAGCGAATCCCTGGGAGGTGATGCAGAGTTGCAGGTAGGTTTGAATCTGCTCGTCGCCAATGTTAGATCCGTGTATCTTGATGTTGTGTCCTTCAATAATTAGACAAGAGACTGCAGGGAACGATCAACAGGTGTTTACTTAATGAGGGTTACTCTAGAACTAACCATGCAGATCCCTACTCAGGGTTTATATACAGGTGTGGTCACTGCCGGTACTACAGTATACAGGAGCTGTAAAAAGTAGTTCTCCCCTTAAAGGTACATACATTACACAATCGCTCTTCATACGTCATTCCTGCCATCCCAGGTATCAGCCTGGTGAATCTTCGCTGCACTCCTTCCATGGCAAGAACATCCTTCCTCAGATAAGGCGGTAAAAACTGCACACAATACTCAAGGTGCGGTCTCACCAAGGCCCTGTACAACTGCAGCAAGACATCCTTGTTCCTGTACTCGAACCCTCTTGCTACGAAGGCCAACATACCATTTGCCTTCTTAACCGCCTGCTGCACCTGCATGCTTACCTTCAGCGACTGGTGCACAAGAACACCCAGGTCTCGTTGCACTTCCCCTTCTCCCAATCTATTGCCATTCAAATAATAATCTGCCTTCCTGTTTTTGCCACCAAAGTGGATAACCTCACATTTATCCACATTATAGTGCATTTGCCATGTTTCTGCCCAATCACCCAACCTGTCCAAATCGTACTGGAGTTTCACGACATCCTCCTCACAGCATACCCTCCCACCCAGTGTTGTGTCATCTGCAAATTTGGAGATATTACATCCAATTCTCTCGTCCAGATCATTAATATATATTGTGAAGAGCTGGGGTCCTAGGACTGATCCTTGCGGTACCCCACTAGTCACTGCCTACCACTCGAAAAACGACCCGTTTATTCCAACTCTTTGCTTTCTATCTGCCAACCAGTTCTCTATCCAAGTCAATACCTTGCCCTCAATCCCATGTGCCTTAATTTTGCACACTAATCTCTTATGCGGGACCTTATCGAAAGCCTTCTGAAAGTCCAAATACACCACAAGTGGCTCCTTACTCACCAAAGCCTCTCCAACACGTACAAGGCACAAGTCAGGAGTGTGCTGGAATACTCAATGGAGTTCAACGTGGGGAAGTGCGAGGTCATCCACTTTGGACCCAAGAAAGATAGATCAGAGTATTTGCTAAATGGTGAAAAGCTAGGAACAGTGGAAGAGCAAAGAGATTTAGGGGTTCATGTACAGAAATCGTGAAAAACTAGTGGACAGGTACAAAAAATCATTAAAAAATCAAATGGAATGTTAGCCTTCATCTCCAGCAGCTGGAATACAAAGGGGTGGGAGTTATTCTACAGGTGTATAAAGCTCTGGTTGGACCGCATCTAAAGTATTGCGTTCAGTTTAGGGCGCCGTGCCTCAGGAAGGATATATTTGCCTTGGAGGGTTGCAGCGCAGATTCACCAGAATGATACCAAGTCTAAAAGGGTTAAATTATGAGGAAAGGTTGCACTTCTTGAAAAATATTAACAGCAACTTGTATTTATATATCACCTTTAACGTAGTAAAACATGTCAAGGCACTTCACAGGAGTGTTATAAAACAAAATTTGACACCGAACCACATAAGGAGCTATTAGGGCAGACTTGGTCAAAGAAGTAGGTTATAAGGAACGTCTTAATGGAGGAAAGAGAGGTAGAGAGGCGGAGAGGTTTAGGGAGGGAATTCCAGAGTGTAGGGCCTCGCATCTGAAGGCATGGCCACCAATGGTGGAGTGATTAAAATCGGGGATGTTCAAGAGGCCAGAACTAGAGGAGTGCAGATATTTAGGAGGATTGTGGTGCTAGAGGAGATTACAGAGATAGGAAGGAGAGAGGGATTGGCAGAGAGATTTGAAAACAAGGATGAGAATTTTAAAATTGAGGCATTGCTTAACTTAAAGAATAATGGAAATCTGAAAATCTGGCCCCAAAAGCAGTTGAGGCTCGGTCAACTGAAAATTTCAAAACTGAGATTGATAGATGTTTGTTAGGCAAAAGTTTTAAGGGATATGGAACCAAGGTGGGTAAATAGAGTTAAGATACAGATCAACCATGATCTAAGTGAATGGTGGAGCAGGCTCAAGGGGCTGAATGTTCTACTCCTGTTCCTATGTTCCTATGCTTGTCTGGATGGGTGCAGCTGCAACAACACTTTTGGAGCTTGACGCCATCCAGGACAATGCAGCCCATTTGATGGGCACCCCATCCACCAGCTTAAACGACTACTCCTTCCACCACTGGCGTACCATGGCTACAGTGTATAGTATCTACAGAATGCACTTCAGCAAGTTGCCAAGGATTCTTCGGCAGCACCTCCCAAACATATGACCACCAACACCTAAAAGAACAATGACAAGAGGAAAGATTTGCATTTTTACAGCGCTTTTCACAACCTCAGGCTACCCTAAAGCACTAGACAGTCAATTATGTATTTTTGAAGTGCAGGCACCTTTGTAATGTAGGAGTTGCAGTAGCCAATTTGCACCAGGCATGGTCCCACAAACAGCAATGAGATAATGACCAGATAATCTGTTCTGGTGGTGTTGGTTGAGGGAAAATATTGGCTAGGACACTGGGGAGAAATCCTCTGCTCTTCTTCGAATAGTGCCTTGGGAACTTTTACACCCACCTGAGAAGGCAGACAGGGCCTCAGTTTAACATCTCATCCAAAGGACAGCACCTTTGACAGTGCATCAGTCCCACACTGCAAC
Source organism: Somniosus microcephalus (assembly GCF_052327205.1). Taxonomy (NCBI): domain Eukaryota; kingdom Metazoa; phylum Chordata; class Chondrichthyes; order Squaliformes; family Somniosidae; genus Somniosus; species Somniosus microcephalus. The sequence goes on along the minus strand of NC_140995.1, from coordinate 95,858,715 downwards.
ATCAACCTAGATTTTGTGCTAATGTTTCAGAAGTGAGGCTTGAACCCACAGCCTTCTGTTGTGTAGGAATTAAACAAGCGGGGTTGGGGTTATGGTTATTGTCTCTGGCCAGTCAGAAGCCTCTGAGCTGCTCCAGGGACCCCCGTGCAGTTTCGAAGCGCTCCCCTATTCCTGGTTCTAACCACCGGACTTATTCGGTAGCGATGTAGACAGAAAACGTGACTCATGGTTCGGGTGCAAAACAGACCAGTATTTATTGAAACAAAAGAAAGAAACAACTTAAAAATAATCGATACAACACACCTATGCCTGGTACAGCACTTTTGCTTAACACAGTTCACTTATCGTTTACTGCAGCACTCTTTTGCTTAGTGGCTTTACTTAAATACAGCACCTTTAACTAGTGCAACACACCTTTAATACAGTACACTTAGCTCACTACAGCACCTCTGCTTAGTGGGTTTACTTAAATACAGCACCTTTAACTAGTGCAACACACCTTTAATACAGTACACTTAGCTCACTACAGCACCTCTGCTTAGTGGCTTTTACTTAAATACAGCACTTTAATACAGCTGCTTAGTGTCCACTGAAGCACCTTTCTGCTTAGCGCAACACTGTTACTCAAATACAGCACTTTGCTTCTTACAAATCATTTAATGTTCACTACAGCACTTCCCTGCTTAGTGCACACACTTTTATTGAAATACAGCACTTTTAATACAGAACTCAGTGTTCACTACAGCACTTCTCTGCTAGTGCAACACTGTTACTTAAATACAGCACTTTGGCCTAGAAATTGGGTATAGCCCCACTTGGGGCGTTAGAATTGGCGGAGCACAAATTTTATAGCCAGGCGCAACTTATCAACACCTCGTGCAATATTGGGTTCACAGAAATCACAGAAATCACAGAAACCCCACAGTGCAGATAGAGGCCATTTTGGCCCATCGAGCCTGCACCGACACATATCCCACCCGATCCCCGTAACCCCATGTATTTAATCCCCCTAACACTAAGGGTCAATTTATCACAGCCAATCAACCTAACCCGCACATCTTTGGACTGTGGGAGGAAACCGGAGCACCCGGAGGAAACCCACGCAAACACGGGGAGAATGTGCAAACTCCACACAGACAGTCACCCGAGGCCGGATTCGAACCCGGGTCCCTGGCGCTGTGAGGCAACAGTGCTAACCACTATGCCACCATGCTGCCCAAAGGTGATTGAGGCGCGAGTTCAGGCGTTACACGGGGCACCTAAGGCGCTAACATGCCGGCGCAACCCAATATCAGGGCGTCCAGCCGCAGCGCAGGTGCTCTCAATTACCCATGACCACGAGACTTGCAGGCGCCGGCCAGCTCTTAAAGGGGTGGGTCAGGCAGCTCCAGCATCCACACTCTGCACCTTGTAGGCCTGCAAATCGGCGCAGGTCCTTCTCTGGCGCAAAAAACTTGGATCAGATGGAGAGGGTGAGGCAGAGAGCAGAGCACTTCAGCACTGAGTCTCTGGAGGAATTGGTGTCCGCAGTGGAGCGCCGGCGAGATGTCCTATACCCAGACAATGGCAGGAGGCCTAATCATAAGGACTACCAACGAGCTGGGAGGGATGTTTCTCAGAGGGTCAACTCCAGCAGCATGGCAACCAGGAGCCCTGTCCAGTGCAGGAAGAAATTCAGCGACCTCACTCAGGTCGCCAGGGTGAGTGGAGTTAATGTAACCTTATGCATCCCTCCATGAGCACCTGACTTTATGGCTACAGGGTGCGCGATACCCCAATGGCCATCTGTCAGGAAGCACCCATGGCCCTTTCTGGTCACACACATCCACATTTGACTCAGGGCATCATGTAAGGGCTGTTCCACCATGGGGGGCATGAGATCATCACTCAGGGCATCATGTAAGGGCTCTTCCACCATGGGGGGCATGAGATGATAACTCAGGGCATCATGTAACATCACTTCCCATCCTTTGCCCTGCAGGCCAAGCTGGCGCGGAACCGAAAGGAGCAGCTTCGCACCGGAGGCGGCCGTCCTCAAGTGAAGCCTCTGACGGATCTGGAGGAGAGAGTCCACCAGATTGTGGGAGGACGTCTGAGTGGTCCTGTCACCACTGCAACTGCCGACCCCATTGTCCACAGCGATGGTAAGGTTCTCAACTATTACAGCTGTCACCTTTCAGTTGTTTCCCCCGCCAGCATGCTTTCTCAATGTGGACCCATGTCATAGCATTGCCGCACTGTTGCATCCCTTGCTGCCAAACTGTCCTTTTGCTAAAGCCACTCTTCAACCTCCCTGCTTTCAGATGCTGCATCACTAGCTCGGGAGCCGGCCCCTCAAGCTGCCAGTGCAAGTGCCTCCGGAGGCGACAACCAGGAGGAAGCCGGACCATCCGTGCCAGCCTCAGGGGAGCCACCGCATGTGGAGACTGGGGATAGTAGTTCCCTTGAGGGGAGGGGGGGGCTCTGATGAGGAGCCAGTTGCAGGGACCAGCGGCCTGTAGCAACGCGCGGGGGGTAGGGACGCTCGGGGGCCATCTCCCCGGAGGGCGAGGCAGGCCACCATGACTGCTGCACAGAGTGCAGAGGAGGTGCGGTGCCTTGCCAAAATGAGCGCCCAGGCCCGGCTCAGGCACACTGAGCTTATGGCTGCAGTGGGGAGGATGCCTGAGTTCATCGACACACTGGCAAAGAGTGTGGTGGACTTTGGGGCATCAATGGAAAGGACTGTCCAGGGCTTCGGGGCAGCAATGAAAAGGTCTGTCCAGGGCTTTGGGGCAGCAATGGAAAGGTCTGTCCAGTGCTTGTCCGAAGCAGTGGAAAGGACTGTTCCGGCCTTGTCCGAAGCAGTGGAAAGGACTGTTCTGGCCTTGTCCGAAGCAGTGGAAAGGACTGTCCATGGCTTCTCCGAAGCAGTGTAAAGGACTGTTCATGGCTTCTCCGAAGCAGTGGAAAGGATTGTTCCGACCTTGTCCGAGGCAGTGGAGCGGTCAGCACCGGCCTTGTCCGAAGCAGTGGAAAGGACTGTTCATGGCTTCTCCGAAGCACTGGAACCTGCCACGCAGGTCCTCACTGCTGCCACGCAGTCACTTGCTGGCCTCGTCCACATGCAGATTGAGGTCACGCGAACACACACTGCTGCCACCCTAGCTGCATCAGGCAGGATCACCCCAGGCCCTTGCTGCACCACAGCAGGCCATGAATCTGTGGAGCAGTCGATAGCGGAGGATGATCCGGAGCGGCACCGTCAGAGTGCCAGTGTGTCGGCCAACAACGGTGCAGGTGTCCTCTCTCTGCATGTGAGCAGTCCTGATGCCACCGCTGGCACGTCAGCAGAGCAGCTGCCACCACCTGCACGGCACACTGCTAGCAGACATGCCCAGTTGGAGCAGCCTGCTTGCGGAACCTCCAAGCCCAGAGGTCGACCAGGCCGTCCCTCAGGGGCTTCAGCGCTTCCAGACACTCAGCAGGTGTCCCCCAGCCTTGACGCAGCCACTGGGGTCCAATTACGGAGGAGCTGCAGGGAGGGAAGGGGCCGACCTCGTAAGAGGAGTCGGTCTCCATCAAGGGGTCACCAGTAGAGGGAGGTGCTAAGACGTCTCTTTTTCCGGTTTTGAGGCAGTCCACACCTGTTGTGTTTGTTTGTTATGGTTTGGTTAGTTTTGCCGGGTTGCCACACAGTTATCTGTTAGTTTGTTAGTTATGATTTCTGTTGCCATTACGTTGTCATGCTGGAAGGAAGCACTTGTTCGAAAATAAAGAAAACGTTATAATTACAATCGACCTGTGCACTATTTACATTCATCGATGCCTTCATAGTCTTACAGCGAACCGGAGGGTGCTGTTTGAATCACAACCACCATTCCCTCCGAGGGGCCTAGAACCGAGTCCTTATGAGCCTCTGACGAACGGCCCTTCCAGTTTCTGAAGCCCTCCCATCTTCCTGCTCCTCCTCCTCCTCCTGATCCTCCTCGCCCGCATGCTCCTCCTCCTCCTCCTCCACCTCCTTGTCTGCCTACTCTGCTGGACCTTGAGGGTCGCCTGGCATTGGCTGGGTGCGTCAAATGGCCAGGTTGTGGAGCATGCAGCAGACAACAACGATGCACACCACATGCTCCAGCGAGTACTGTAGGGTGCCCCCCGAATGGTCTAGACAGCGGAAACGCTGCTTCAGCACACCAATTGTGTGCTCCACAATGTTCCTGGTGGCCTGATGACTGCTGTTGTAAAGCTCTTCTGCCGGGGTCCTGGGCAAACGGAGCGGGGTCATGAGCCATGGGCAGAGCGGATAGCCCTTGTCACCCAGAAGCCAGCCTCGTGGGTGAGCCGGGGCCTCAAAAAGGTCAGCCACTGATGTCTGCCGCAGGATGAAGGCGTCATGGCTGCTGCCAGGGAATTGTGCGTTCACCGCCATGATCATCTGCCGGTGATGACAGACCAGCTGCACATTAAGGGAGTGGAAGCCCTTTCGGTTGCACTGGCGCAACCAACCGAATTTCTAGGCCTTTACTTCTTACAAATCACTTAATGTTCACTACAGCACTTCCCTGCTTAGTGCAACACTTTTATTTAAATACAGCACTTTTAATACAGAACTCAGTGTTCACTGCAGCATTTCTCTGCTAGTGCAACACTGTTACTTAAATAGGGGAGGAGAGAATGGACACAATGAGGGAAAATCGACTAAAATTACAGTTCTAACAAAATTCCCCTTAATTCCCACCCCTATAATACCTATTCTAAGTTGCCTTGTAATGGGCCAGAAAAGGTATGCTCACCAATGAAAACGCCTGCTCCGTGCCCCCTGTGGTCTATGATCTTCACTGCCCTGAAGTAGAAAATACCCCAGTATTTAAAAGTAAACTGCTGGTATTCCACTCCTTTAGGCAGGCTTCTGAGCTGTTCTTCTGTAGGCAGAGCATGGAGGCGAGGTGGCAGAGAGAGAGAGAGAGAGAGGTGGCTTCTTGAGAAGCTATCTTATACCCCAATTGGGGCCAAAGCCTTCCCGCCCAGATCCAGGTGCATCTGGGCTGAACAAAAGGGATCCAAACGGTCCCCATTGTCTGTGATGGGTTTGGATGTATTCCCATTCATCGTACTGAGTTTGAATGGAGCTGTCTTGGTTTGAAAAAAAACATGTCTTTCTATAATTGCTGAGTAAACAGCTTTGGAAGTTAGTGTAAACAAAAGTCATTGTCCTGTGGTCAAATTGAAACCGCAGTCTCAAGTGGTTAATCCTTTGTGTAAACATAGTAGCAGTTTCTGTCGATTGTCTCTGCAGGGAGGGGAACTCCCTGAACTGCCTTTGATTGGCAGTTTAGTCAGCCATCTTTGATCTTCCCTTTTCATATGTCCACAGTCTGTGTCCTGACATGAGGTCGGGCAGCCATCTTTGATTACCCCTTTTTCACAGACACACACAAGCTGCCTTTTCAATGTCTTTTGTCTTCTGCCACGAGGTCTGACGGCCATTTTGATCCCTGGATTTTTAAAGGTATATTACCCAGGTATTCTTTAATCAAAATCAATCTTCGGAACTGTAGGAAATCTCAAAATTATTGCAAAATCCTTACAGTTGCAGAGGCGAGGGTGCTACCAACTGAGCCATAGATGACCCAGTATGAGAACACCACCACCTCCAAGTCACACACCATCCTGACTTGGACACATATCAGCATTCCTTCATTGTTGCTGGGTCAAAATCCTGTAACTCCCTACCTAACATCATTGTAGGCCTACCTTCATCACATAGACTGCAGCAGTTCAAGGAGGCCCACCACCGCCATCTCAAGGGTAACTATGGATTGGCAATAAATGCTGTCCATGCCAGCGATGCCCATATCCTGAGAATGAATTAACAAATATATAGAAAATGCACCAAATAAAGTATCAAGAATTAACATTTTCTGTGGAACTTGACCCTATACACGTTGGGAATATAAATCTTATTCCTTCAGCATTTGTATCACTCTTAATGCATTCATGTGCTTATCTGTACAAGTGAGGAGTTGTTGGGTGTACCTATGGCTCAAATTGCAAGCCTGTGTGTTACTGCACTTTCAGTGTAATTACCTGTTTTCACATGTCTTAAGCTTATATTTAGGATTGTTTTTGAGCTTCCAGCTTCTTGGGGCTGTGTCAGCTTTTGCCAGATCTCTACTTTGGCACGTACAAGTCAAGTGAAAGGAGGCACTGGAAACGATCCAACCAATGTAAAATTTATGACTCCAACAATCTATGCTGCCTTCTGATTCCTGACGGGCGAGAATCTGCAAGAAGAACAATTTTATGGACTCACTCCTGAATAAACAATAATCCTCCAATCTGTATGCAGGACACGCCTAAAGTACAATTTATATGCTGTAGTACAAACCAATTCATATCCCCTACAGCAATTTCATGACAGACGACTGAGAGTGGGTGTAAATCAATTGAACTCGAAGGCCAGTATTGCACAATTGCTGTGTTGCTTTATGGCAACAGTTGTTTTTATGCTAGGATGTTCTTTTACTCTCTGGATCTTGCTTGCATTTGTATATTCAAGTAAAAGGTGGCTTAGCTTGTGCCGGTGAATCATAAATTATTCATTATGATACTACTTCAACTGCCTTAACAAATATACATTCCCGTGAGGAATGAAAATTCCACTGGAACAGTAGCACAGCAATGGCTAACTAGAGAAGTATTAAACCAAAAGATGAGGTGTGCTAGGTTATCAAAAAGAGTGCTAAGCCTGAGGATTGAGAGGGTTTTAAAAATCAGCAAAGGATGATGAAGAAATTGATCAAGAGGGAGAAAATAGAATATGAGAGTAAACTAGCAGGGAAATATAAAAACAGATTGTAAGAGCTTTTACAAGTATGTTAAAAGGAAGCAATTAGCAAAAGTAAACATGGGTCCCCCTTAGAGGCAGAGACAGGAGAAATTATAATGGGGAACAAGGAAATGGCAAAGATGTAAAACAAATATTTTATATCTGTCTTCACAGTAGAAGACACAAAAAACATACTGGAAATAATGGGGAACCAAGGGTCCAATGAGAGTGAGGAACTTAAAGTAATTTAATATAAGTAAATAAAAAGAACTGGAGAAATTAATGGGACTAAAAACTATCAAATTCCCTGGACCTGATGGCCTACACCCTAGGGTTTTAAAAGAGGTGGCTGCAGAGATAGTGGATGCATTATTTTTGATCTTCAAGAATTCCCTAGAGTCTAGAATGGTCCCCGTTGATTGGAAGGTAGAAAATGTAACTCCGCTATTCAAGAAAGGAAAGAGAAAGAAAACAGGGAACTACAGGCCAGTTAGCCTGGCATCAGTAGTATGGAAAGTGCTAGAATCGATTATTAAGGACGTGGTAACAGGGCACTTAGAAAATCACAATATGATTAGGCTGAGTCAACATGATTTTATGAAAGGGAAATCATGTTTGATAAATCTATTAGAGTTTCTTGAGGGTGTAACTAGCAGGGTAGATAAGAGGGAACCAGTGTATTTGAATTTTCAGTAGGCATTCGATAAGGTGCCACACTAGAGGTTGTTACACAAGATTAGAATTCATGGGGTTGGGGGTTATATATTAGCATGGATTGAGGATTGGTTAATAGACAGAAAGCAGAGGGTAGGGATGAATGAGTCATTTTCAGGATGGCAGTGTGTAACTAGTGGGGTGCCGCAAGGATCAGTGCTTGGCCTCAGCTATTTACAATCTATATTAATGACTTAGATGAAGGGACTGAGTGTAATGTATCCAAATTTGCTGACGATACAAAGCTAGGTGGGAAAATAAGCTGTGAGGAGGACACGAAGAGGCTGTAAAGGGATATAGACCGGTTAAGTGATTGAACAAGAAGGTGGCAGGTGGAGTATAATGTGGGGAAGTGTGAAATTATCGACTTTGGTAGCAAGAATGGAAAAGCAGAATATTTTGTAAAGGGTGAGAGACTAGTAAATGTTGGGATTCAGAGGAATTTGGGTGTCCTTGTACACAAATCACAGGAAATTAACATGCAGGTACAGCAAGCAATTACGAAGGCAAGTGGTATGTTAGCCTTTATTGCAAGGGGATTGGAGTATAAGAGTAAGGACATCTTGCTGCAATTATATAGGGCTTTGGTGAGATCACATCTGGAGTACTGTGTACAGTTTTGGTTTCCTTACCAAAGGAAGGATATACTTGCCTAAGAGGGAGGTGCAACGAAGGGCCACTAGATTGATAGCTAACATAAAGGGGAATCCAAAGGTCTTCTACAGGCATATTAACAGTAAAAGGGTTGTCAGAGGAGTGGTGGGGCTGATTAGGGACCAAAATGGAGAACTATTGGTGGAGGCAGAAGGCATGGCTGAGGTACTAAAGGAGTATTTTGGAACGGTGTTTACTAAGGAAGAGGACTTTGCCAAAGCTATGGTAAACAAGAAGGTTGTTGGGATATGAATGGGATAAAAATAGATAAAGAGGAGGTAATGGCAAGGCTGCCGGTAATTAAAGCGGATAAGTCACCCAGTCTGGATGGAATGCTTCCTAGGTTACTGAGAGAAGTAAGGGTAGAAATTGCAGAGGTGCTGGCCACAAGCTTCCAATCCTCCTTAGATACGGGCGTGGTGCCAGAGGACTGGAGGATTGCAAATGTTACACCCTTGTTCAAAAAAGGGGAGAAGGATAAACCTGGCAATTACTGGCCAATCAGTTTAACATCGGTGGTGGGGAAGCTTTTAGAAACAATAATACGAGAGAAAGTTAGCAGCCACTTGGACAAGCATGGACTAATAAAGTAGAGCCAGCATGGATTTGTTGAGCGCAAATTGTGTTTGACTAATTTGATTGAGTTTTTTGATGAGGTAACAGAGTGTGTGGATGTGGGTAGTGCAGTTAATGTTGTGTATATGAACTTTCAAAAGGTGTTTGATAAAGTACCACATACCAGGCTTGTTAGCAAAACCGAAGCCCATGGGATAAAAGGGACAGTAGCAGCATGGATACAAAATTGGCTAATGGATAGAAAACAGAGAGTTGTGGTAAATGGCTGTTTATCGAACTGGAGGGAGCTATACAGTGGCGTTCCCTAAGGTTCAATACTAGGACCACTGCTGTTTTTGATATACATTAATGACTTGGACTTGGAGGTTGGGAGGTAAAGGGCACAATTTAGAAATTTGTAGATGACACGAAACTTGGAAGTGTAGTAAACAGTGAGCAAGATAGTAATAGTTTTCAAGAAGACATAGACAGGTTGGTGGAATGGGTGGACACATGGCAGGTGAAATTCAATGCAGAGAAATGTGAGGTGATACCTTTTGGTAGGAAGAATGAGGAGAGACCATACACACTAAATGGTACAATTTTAAAGGGGGTGCAAGAACAGAGAGAGCTGGGGGTGTTTGTGCACAAATCTTTGAAGGTGGCAGGACAGGTTAACAAAGCTGTTAATAAAGCACATGGGATCCTGGGCTTTATAAAGAGAAGTGTAGAGTACAAAAGCCAGGAAGTTAAGCTAAACCTATATAAAACACTAGTTCAGCCCCAGCCAGAGTACTGTGTCCAATTCTAGGCACCACACTTTAGGAAGGACGTGAAGGCTTTCGAGAGGGTACAGAAGAGATTTACTAGAATGGATCCAGGAATGAGAGAATACAGTTACGTGGATAGATGGGAGAAGCTGGTGTTATAATTTAAATTCAGTTAATTAAATAAATCTGGAATAAAAAGCTAGTATCAGTAATGGTGACAGTGAAACTACCGGATTGTCGTAAAAACCTATCTGGTTCAATAATGTCTTTAAGGGAAGGAAATCTGCCGTCCTTACCTGGTCTGGCCTATTTCTGACTCCAGACCCACAGGAGTGTGATTGACTCTTAACTGCCCTATGAATTGGCCTAGCAAGCCACTAAGTTGCAACAAACTGCTACAAGAAACAATAATAAGAATAAAACCAAACAGACCACCCGGCATTGACATCGGCACCGGCTTCGGACACGACAATGGCACACCCAGCCCAGTCGACCCTGCAAAGTCCTCCTCAACAACATCTGGGGACTTGTGCCAAAATTGGGAGAGCTGTTCCACAGCCTAATTAAGCAACAGCCAGACATAGTCATACTCACAGTCTCATGGGCAATAAATGCTGGCCTTGCCAGTGATGCCCACATCCCAGGAACAAATAAAAAAAATTACACTTTTCAGCCAATGTCCCAGACTCCTTCATCACCATCCCTGGGTATGTCCTGTCCCACCAGAGGTGGTGGCAAAGTGGTATACAGTCGGAAGGGAGAGGTCCTGGGAGTCCTCAACATTGACTCCGGACCCCATGAAGTCTTATGACATCAGGTCAAATATGTGCAAGGAAACCTCCTGCTGATTACCACCTACTGCCCTCCCTCAGCTGATGAACATAAGAACATAAACATAAGAACATAAGAAATAGGAGCAGGAGTAGGCCAATCGACCCCTCGAGCCTGCTCCGCCATTCAATAAGATCATGGCTGATCTGATCCTAACCGCCAATCCACTATCACAGAACCATCTCCTGAATCTAACAGAATTAGACACACGAAATAGGAGCAGGATCAGGCTACATGGCCCCTGGGCCCGCTCCGCTACCCACAGGACCATGACCGATCCGAACCTAGACTCATGTCCAAATTCCTGCCCGCTCCCCATAACCCTTAATTCCCTTTACTTCTAGGAAACTGTCTATTTCTGTTTTAAATTTATGTAATGATGTAGCTTCTACAGCTTTTTGGGGCAGCATATTCCATGGACCTACCACCCTCTGAGTGAAGTAGTTCCTCCTCATCTCAGTTTTGAAAGAGCAGCCCCTTATTCTAAGACTATGCCCCCTAGTTCTAGTTTCACCTATCATCGGGAACATCCTCCCCGCATCCACCCGATCCAACTCCTTCACAATCTTATATGTTTCAATAAGATCGCCTCTCATTCTTCTGAACTCCAATGAGTAGAGTCCCAATCTACTCAACCTCTCCTCATATGTCCATCCCCTCATCCCCGGGATTAACCGAGTGAACCTTCTTTGTACTGACTTGAGAGCAAGTATGTCCTTTCTTAAGTATGGACACCAAAACTGTACGCAGCATTCCAGGTGCGGTCTCACCAATACCTTGTACAACTGAAGCAATACCTCTCTATTTTTATATTCTATCCCCCTAGCAATGAAAGCCAACATTCCATTGGCCTTCTTAATCACTTGCTGCACCTGCATACTAACCTTTTGAGTTTCGTGCACCAGGACCCCCAGATCCCTTTGTACTTCAGTACTTTCCAGTTTCTTGCCATTAAGATAATAACTTGCTCTATGATTTTTCCTGCCAAAGTGCATAACCTCACACTTTCCAGTATTGTAATCCATCTGCCAAATCTCTGCCCACTTACTTAGCCTGTCTATGTCCCCTTGCAGGTTTTTTATGTCCTCCTCACTCACTACTTTCCCTCCCATCTTAGTATCATCTGCAAACTTTGATATGTTACACTCGGTCCCCTCCTCCAAATCGTTAATATAGATTGTAAAGAGTTGGGGACCCAGCACTGACCCCTGCGGAACACCACTAGTTACTGATTGCCAGTCTGAGAATGAACCATTTATCCCAACTCTCTGCCTTCTGTTAGATAGCCAATCCTCTATCCATGCCAGAATATTACCCCAATCCCGTGATTTTTTATCTTAAGCAATAATCTTTTGTGTGGCACCTTGTCAAATGCCTTTTGGAAGTCTAAATACACTACATCCACTGGTTCCCCTTTATCCACCCTATATGTTACTTCCTCAAAGAACTCCAGCAAATTTGTCAAACATGACTTCCCCTTCATAAAACCATGCTGACTTTGTCCTATTAAATTATGATTATCCAAATGTCCTGTTACTGTCTCCTTAATAATGGACTCCAAAATTTTACCTACCACAGATGTTAGGCTAACCGGTCTACAGTTTCCAGCCTTCTGTCTACTGCCCTTTTTAAATAAGGGTGTTACATTAGCAGTTTTCCAGTCTGCCGGGACCATTGCCGAGTCCAGGGAGTTTTGGAAAATTATTACCAATGCATCCACAATCCCTACCGCCACTTCCCTCAAGACCCTAGGATGTAAGCCATCAGGTCCAGGTGATTTATCCGCCTTGAGTCCCATTATTTTACCGAGTACCACTTCCTTAGTGATTTTGATCGTGTTTAGCTCCTCCCCCCCTTTAGCCCCCTGTTTGTCCAGTGTTGGGATATTCTTAGTGGAATATATTTTTTTGGAAGTTGTAAAATAACTCCTTAAATGTACACCACTGATCATGTATCGTCTTACCATTTAATCTATTTTCCCAATCCACTCAACTCAATTCCGCTCTCATACCTTCATAGTCTCCTTTATTCAAGCTCAGCATGCTTGTTTGAGATCCAATCTTCTCACCCTCTAATTGAATATGGAATTCAACCATGTTATGGTAACTCATTCCAAGGGGATCCTTTACTAGGACATTTTTAATTAATCCTGTCTCGTTACACAGGACCAGATCTAAGGCTGCTTGCCCCCTGGTCGATTCAGTTACATACTGCTCAAGAAACCCATCCCTAATACAGTCAATGAACTCATCCTCAAGGCAGCCCTGCCCAATTTGATTTGTCCAATTAATATGATAGTTAAAATCCCCCATAATTATAGATGTTCCCTTATTACAAGTCTCAACTATTTCCTGATTGATACTCCGTCCAACAGAGTTGCCACTGTTCGGAGGCCTATAGACTACGCCCACTAGTGTTTTTTCCCCCTTATTATTCCTTACCTCCACCCAAACTGTTTCATTATCCTAATCTTTTGACCCAATATCATTTCTCTGTATTACAGTGATTCCTTCCTTTATTAACATAGCCACCCCACCTCCCCTTCCTTCCTGCCTGTCCTTCCTGATCGTTAAATAACCTGGTATGTTTAATTCCCAGGCATTGTCACCCTGCAGCCATGTTTCTGCAATGGCCACAAGATCATACCCATATGTAGTTATTTGTGCCATTAACTCGTCTATTTTGTTATGAATGCTACATGCATTCAGATAGAGAACTTTCAAAGATGTTTTGTGACACTTAGTTTCTGCTTTTGCCCTTTTTATTACTTTACCTTTTACTCCATACCTTCTGCCTCTTCCTGACACGCTCTGGTTTTTAATTTCCCCACTGCTACCTAAGTCTATGACCTTCTCTGTTGTCATTTTTATTATTTGCTCTCTAGGAACCTCCACCCCACTAGTTAGTTTAAAGCCCTCTCTACAGCCCTAGTTATATGATCCGCCAGGACTCTAGTCCCAGCACTGGCCAAGTGAAGCCCGTCCCAACGGAACAGCTCCCTCCTGCCCCAGTACTGGTGCCAGTGTCCCAGGAAGCAAAACCCATTTCTCCCACACCAGTCTTTGAGCCACGCATTTAACTCTCTAATTTTATTTGTCCTAGCCAAATTCGCTCGTGGCTCAGGTAACCCTTGTGCTTCTGCTTTTTAATTTGGCCCCTAGCTGCTCAAACTCCCTCAGCAGAACCTCCTTCCTTGTCCTATCTATGTCATTGGTACCAACATGGACCACGACAACTGGATCCTCCCCCTCCCACTCCAAGTTTCTCTCCAGTCCAGAGGAGATGTCCTTAACCCTGGCACCGGGCAAGCAACACAGCCTTCGGGACTCTCGCTCTCGGCTGCAAAGAACTCTATCTATCCCCCTAACGATACTATCCCCTACCACTACAACATTTCTTTTAACTCCCCCCACTTGAATGGCACCCCGCTCCACGGTGCTGTGGCCAGGTTGCTCATCCTCCCCGCAGTCCCTGTTCCCATCCTCACAGGGAGTAAGAGCCTCGAACCTGTTGGACAAGTGCAAGGGCTGCGGTTCCTCCAACACTACCTCCTGGATCCCCGTACCTGCCTCACTTCTAGTCACACCATCCTGACCCTGGCCACGGACTACATCTGAATTAATTAATCTAATTGGTGTGAATACCTCATGATACACAGAGTCCAGATAACTCTCCCCCTCCCTGATGTGTCTCAGTGTTTGAAGCTCGGACTCCAGCTCTTCAACACGGAGCCGGAATTCCTCGAGCAGCCAACACTTACTGCAAATGTGATCACCGTGAGCATCAATGGTGTCCACCAGCTCCCACATATTGCAGCAGCAACACATCACCTGATCTCCCATTCTATGTAATTAATTACATTTATTAATATTATTCTTAAATACCCTCTGCCCCGATTCTAGATGGTGAATATCACACCTTAGAAACTATAAACCAAAGAGATTTAAGCTTAAAAAGGGAGAAATACTTACCAATCAATCACTTACCCGCTTTCTGGTGACGTCACCCTTGGATTACTTTTTACCTCTCTCCTTCCCTCCGAGTTCCCAGACCGGAGACTGGTCTCTCGGGCCTTACCTGGTCTCTGGGGCCTTTTATAGCCCCTCTGCTGCCGCTCGAGATTCCCGCCGACGCTCTGAGGCCTTACCTGGTCTCTGGGGCCTTTTATAGCCCCGCTCTGCCGCTCGAGATTCCCGCCGACGCTCTGAGGCCTTACCTGGTCTCTGGGGCTTTTATAGCCCCAGTCTGCCGCTCGACTTTCCCGCCGACGCGTTGAATGTTGAACACCACTTCGAAGAAGCACTGAGGGTAGCAAGGGCATAGAATGTACTCTGGATGGAGGATTTCAATGTCCATCACCAAGAGTGGCTTGGTAGCAGCACCACTGACTGAGCTAGCCGAGTCCTGAAGGACATAGCTATCAGACTGGGTCTGTCGCAGATGCATCTGTCCATGACAGTATTAGTAGCAGTGACCACCGCACAGTCCTTGTGGAGATGGGATAGATTCAGACCAGATCTAGCAGTTCAAATCTGGGCATCCATGAGGCACTGTGGGCCATCAGCAGCAGCAGAATTGTATTCCACCACAATCTGTAACCTCATGGCTGGCATATCCCTCACTCTACCATTACCATCAAGCCAGGGGACCAACCCTGTTTTAATGAGGAGTGTAGAAGAGCATGCAAGGAGCAGCACCAGTTGTACCTAAAAATGAAGTGCCAACCTGGGAAAGCTGCAACACAGGACTACATACATGCTAAACAGTGGAAGCAGCATGCTATAGACAGAGCTAAGCGATCCCACAATCAACGGATCAGATCAAAGCTCTGCAGTCCGGCCACATCTAGTCATGAATGGTGGTGGACAATTAAACAACTGATGGGAGAAGGAGGCTCCATGAACATGACCATCCTCAATGATGGCGGAGCCCAGCATGTGAGTGCAAAAGTCAAGGCTGAAGTGTTTGCAACCATCTTCAGCCAGAAATGCCGAGTGGATGATTCATATCGGCCTACTCCTGAGGTCCCCACCATCACAGAAGCCAGTCTTCAGCCAATTCGATTCATTCCACGTGATATCCAGAAATGGCTGAGCGCACTGGATACAGCAAAGGCTATAGGCTCTGACAACATCTCGGCTATCGTGATGAAGAATTGTGCTCCACAATAAGCAGCACCTCTAGTCAAGCTGTTCCAGTACAGCTACAACACTGGCATCTACCCGACAATGTGGAAAACTGCCCAGGTATGTCCTGGCCACAAAAAATGGGATAAATCCAATCTGGCCAATTACCGCTCCATCAGTCTACTCACGATCATTAGCAAAGTGATGGAAGGTGTTGTCGACAGTGTTATCAAGCGGCACTTACTCACCAATAACCTGCACACCGATGATCAGTTTGGGATCCGCCAGAACCACTCGGCTCCAGATCAAATTACAGCCTTGGTTCAAACATGGACAAAAGAGCTGAATGCCAGAGGTGAGGTGAAAGTGTCTGGCCTTGACTTCAAGGCAGTATTTGACCGAGTGTGGCACCAAGGAGCCCTAGTAAAATTGAAGTCAATGGGAATCGGGGGAATGACTCTCCACTGGCTGGAGTCATACCTAGCACAAAGGAAGATGGTTGTGGTTATTGGAGGCCAATCATCTCAGCCCCAGGACATCACTGCAGATGTTTTTCAGGGCAGTGTCCTAGGCCCAACCATCTTCAGCTGCTTCATCAATGATCTTCCCTCCATTATAAGGTCAGAAGTGGGGATGTTTGCTGATGATTGCATAGCACTCAGTTCCATTCGCAACTCCTCAGATAATGAAGCAGTCTATGCCCACATGCAACAAGACCTGGATGACATTCAGGCTTGGGCTGATAAGTGGCAAGTAACATTCACGCCACACAAGTGCCAGGCAATGACTATCTCTAACAAGAGAGAGTCTAACCACTACCCCTTGACATTCAACGGCATTACCATCGCCGAATCCCCCAATATCAACTTCCTGGGGGTCACCATTGACCAGAAACTTAACTGGACCAGTCACATAAATACTGTGGCTGCAAGAGCAGGTCAGAGGCTGGGTATTCTGCAGCGAGTGTCTCACCTCCTGATTCCCCAAAGCCTTTCCACCATCTACAAGGCACAAGTCAGGCGTGTGATGGAATACTCTCCACTTGCCTGGATGAGTGCAGCTCCAACAACACTCAAGAAGTTCGACACCATCCAGGACAAAGCAATCCGCTTGATTGTCACCTCATCCGCCACCTTAAACATTCACTCCCTCCACCACTGACGCACCATGTCTGCAGTGTGTACCATCTACAAGATGCACTGCAGCAACTCGCCAAGACTTCTTTGATAGCGCCTCCCAAACCCACGACCTCTACCACCTAGAAGGACAAGGGCAGCAGGCGCATGGGAAAACCATCAGTTCTAACTTTCCCTCCAAGTCACACACCATCCTGACTTGGAAATATATCGCCGTTCCTTCATCGTTGCTGGGTCAAAATCTTGGAACTCCCTCCCTAACAGCACTGTGGGAGTACCTTCACCCCACGGACTGCAGCGGTTGAAGGAGGCGGCTCACCACCACCTTCTCGAAAGCAATTAGGGATGGGCAATAAATGCTGGCCTTGTCAGCAATGCACAAATCCCAGGAACTAATATAAAATAGAGAAGGCTAAGAGGAAATTTGATAGGGTTTAGATAGAGTAAATAAAGAGTAACTGTTTCAAATGGCTGAAGGGTCGATAACGAGAGGCCACGGGTTTAAGGTGATTGGCAAAAGAACCAGAGGTCACATGAGGAAAAACGTTTTTACTCAATGAGTGGTTAGGATTTGGAATGCACTGCCTGATAGGGTGGTGGATACAAATTCAATAGTAGCCTTCAAAGGGGAATTGGATAAATACTTGAAGCAAATTTTTTCAGGGATATGTGGTAAGAGCGGCAGGGTGGGACTTACTGATCTGCTCTTCGAATGCACCAGCATGGACTCGATGCGCCAAATGGCCTCCTTCTGTGCTGGACTATTCTATGATTCTATGATTCCTGGAAGAGAATCACATGAGGAGAGATTGAGTCGAACGGGCCTATATTCTCTGCAGTTTTGGTGATCTCATTGAAATGTATAAAATTCTTAGAGGGTTTGACAGGGTAGATGCTGAGAGGCTGTTTCCCATGGCTGGAGAGTCTAGGATAAAAGGTCGGCCATTTAGGACTGAGATGAGGAGAAATTTCTTCAATTAGTGGGTTGTGAATCTTTGGAATTCTCTACCGCAGAGGGTTGTGGATGCTCAGTCATTGAGTATATGCAAGACTGAGATCGATAGATTTTTTGGGCACTAAGGGAATTAACGGATATGAGGATAGGGCAGGAAAGTGGAGTTGATGTGAAAGTTCAGCCATGATCTTATTGAATCGCGGAGCAGGTTTGAGGGGCCGTATGACTTACTCCTGCTTCTAGTTCTTATGATCTTACTTAATCTCCCATGGCATTGCCTGCATTGAATTTTTTTTAAACTCTCTTCCTCCAATTGTCTCTGTAATTCAATCTGTGTCAGTCTCGGCCCTCTCTCTTTGTAAGACCATCATATCCCCCCACCCCCCACCATTGGAGTTTGTATATCTTGATTTATCTAAGAGTTTTTGGGTTGATTTTTTGTTTGATTAGAAAATTCCACTGGATTGGTGGCAGGGCTTAGTGCCTACCGGTTCCCTCGAGTGCTGATCTCAGCAGATCTTCCAGGGTTAGGCCGAGTTCATCTTATTCAGATGGTCATTTGAAAGTATTTCCATTGCTGACAGGTTGGTGGCCTTGGTGGGAGAGAAGAATAAGCATTGCAGCAATTGCCGCAATGCAGCATGACCGGTGATCCCAATGGCTGCAGCAAAAATGTTAAATTTAAAAATAAAATAATAATACTGCACCTTGCATAATGCAATTGCCCACTCCGTGATTGATTGCAGTAGGTAAGACAGCCCTTTAATTTTTGAAGCCCCTCTGCCATCCTTACAATGCCAGGAACACAGCAGCATTCCTGATGACCAGCATTGCTAAAGTGCGAATGAATGAATGTACATTACATCACATATTCCTGCCATTATGTCATCAGCTTAATATATCTGTCCAAATATGGGAGAGTGTATTCAACATCCGCCATCACTTCCAACGAAAAGTCCTGGAACTGCCAGTGGATGCTGGGGAGCCAGCAGAACAGCTCAGCCTTACATTTCCCATTCCCGACCACCCCAGTGCAGCACTCAGGGAATGCTGTATTGTGGGAGATACCATCTTTTAGATTCAATATTAAGTCAAGGCCCTGTTTCATTGGTTTAGATATAAGTTGAAGATCTCATGACATGAAGAAAGCAGGGCATTCATCCAACGTCCAAGTTAATCTTCCTTGCTCAACCAATAAATCCAAGAAAAACAGATGAACTGGTTGTTCATCTCCAATTCATTATTTTCTTGTTTGCTGAATTACTGAATTGCTGAAATGTATTACTGCCATCAATGGCATTTCCAGTGGGAATTCAGCTCACCCCCATCCCACTAACTAAGGTGCTGGGAGTAAGAGGACCACTAAACAGCAATAAGTTGCATTTATACAGTTCTTTTAACGTAGAAGAATATACCAAAGCGCTTTGCAGAGGCACAGTCAAAAAATGGACATGGAACCAAATAACATAGGTACAGGAATGGGTGATTGAGCCCCTCAAGTCTGTTCAGCCATTCAATTCGATCATGTACATGGGTGTACAAGGCACAATTTCAAAATTTGCAGATGACACAAAACTTGGAAGTATAGTGAACAGTGAGGAGGATAGTGTAATGTATGTACCTTTAAGGGGGGAACTACTTTCTACAGCTCATGTATACTGTAGTACCGGCAGTGACCACACCTGTATATAACGCTGAGTAGTAATCTGTTGTTTCAGTTGCAGTTTGAGCCACGTTGAGTAAACACCTATTGTACCGTTCTCCGCAGTCCGTTTCTTATTATACACGGACGTAACAGATAGTGATAGACTTCAAGAAGACATAGACAGGCTGGTGAAATAGGCGGACATGGCAGATGAAATTTAATGCAGAAAAGTGCAAAGTGATACATTTTGGTAGGAAGAACGAGTAGAGGCAATATCAACTAAAGGGTACAATTCTAAAGGGGGTGCATGAACAGAGAGACCTGGGGGTGTATGTGCCCAAATCATCGAAGGTGGCAGGGCAGGTTGAGAAAGCGGTTAAAAAAACATACGGGATCCTAGGCTTCATAAATGGAGGCAGAGTACAAAAGCAAGGAAGTTATGATGAAGCTTTATAAAACACTGGTTCAACCACAACTGGAGTATTGTGTCTAATTCTGGGCACCGCACTTTAGGAAGGATGTGAAGGCCTTAGAGAGGTTGCAGAAAAGATTTAGGAGAATGGTTCCAGGGATGAGGGACTTCAGTTACGTGGATAGACAAGAGAAACATAGAAACATAGAGATAGGAACAGGAGTAGGCCATTCGGCCCTTCGAGCCTGCTCCGCCATTCAATGAGATCCTGGCTGATCTTCGTCTGAGATCATAGCTGATCTTACCAGTTCAGTACCCTGTCCCCGCCTTTTCTCCGTAACCCTTAATCCCCTTAGCCTTCAGAAATATATCCAATTCTCTCTTGAAAATATTTATTGAATTAGCCTTCGCAGCCCTCTGTGGCAGGGAATTCCACAGGCTCACCACTCTTTGAGTGAAGAAATTCTTCCTCATCTCTGTTTTAAATGATTTGCCCGCTATTTTTAGACTGTGGCCCCTGGTTCTGTGCTCCCCGGCCATTGGAAACATTCTCTCTGAATTCAGCCTGTCCAGGCCTGCCATAATTTTATATGTTTCGATGAGATCCCCTCTCAATCTTCTAAACTCCAGTGAGTACAAGCCCAAACTATTTAATCTCTCTTCGTAGGTCATTCCCGCCATTCCAGGTATCAGCCTGGTGAATCGCCGTTGCACTCTTTCCATGGCAAGAACATCCTTCCGCAGATGGGGCGACCAAAACTGTACACAATACTCCAGATGCGGTCTCACCAGCACCTTGTACAGCTGTAGTAAGGTATCCCTATTCCTATACTCGAACCCCCTTGATATGAAGGCCAACATACCATTTGCCTTCTTAATCGCCTGTTGCACCTGCATGCTCTCCTTCAGTGACTGGTGCACAAGAACACCCAGGTCCCTCTGCACTTCCCCATCTCCCAATCTATTGCCATTTAGATAATAATCTACCCTCCTGTTTTTACCCCCAAAGTGGATAACCTCGCATTTATCCACATTATAGTGCATCTGCCACGTATCCGCCCATTCCCCCAACCTGTCCAAATCGCACTGTAGCCTCCTGACATCCTCATCAGAGCCCACCCCTCCTCCTAGTTTAGTGTCGTCAGCGAATTTGGAAATATTGCATCCAATTCCCTGATCCAGATCATTTATATATATTGTGAACAGCTGGGGTCCCAGGACAGATCCTTGCGGCACCCCGCTGGTCACTGCCTGCCACTCCGAAAACGAGCCGTTTATTCCAACTCTCTGTTTTCTATCCGCCAGCCAGTTCTCTATCCACGTTAATACTTTGCCCCCAATCCCATGAGCCTTAATTTTGCATGATAATCTTTTGTGTGGAACCTTATCGAAGGCTTTCTGGAAGTTAAGGTACACCACATCCACTGGCTCTCCCCCATCTATTTTACCAGTTACTTCCTCAAAAAATTCCAGCAGATTAGTCAAACACGATTTACCCTTTGTAAATCCATGTTGACTCTGTCCGATCCTTTCCCCATTTGTCAAGTGCTCCGCTATTTTATCCTTAATAATGGACTCTAGCATTCTGCCCACAACCGATGTAAGGCTTACTGGTCTATAATTCCCTGCTTTCTCTCTACCCCCCTTTTTAAATATTGGGGTAACATTAGCTACCCTCCAATCCACGGGTACTGTTCCCGAGTCAATGGAGTTCCGGAAGATGATCCTTAGGGCATCTGCTATCTCCAGGGCCACCTCCTTAAGTACCCTAGGATGTAGTTTATCAGGCCCCGGGGATTTGTCGGCCTTCAGTCCCCTCAACTTACCCAGCACCATATCCCTAGAGATACTAATTTCTGTCAGCTCCTCCCTCTCATTAGTCCCTATGTTTGCCGATATTCCTGGGAGGTTATTTGTGTCCTCCTTTGTGAATACAGAACCAAAGTATGAGTTTAATTGGTTGCCATTTCCTTATTCTCCATTATATATTCTCCCGAATCGGACTGCAAGGGACCGACTTGGGATTTTACCAGTCTTTTCCTCCTGATATACCGATAAAAGCTTTTGCAGTCTGTCTTTATGTTTGCTGCAAGTTTACTTTCGTATTCTATTTTCCCCTTCCTGATTAATCCCTTTGTCCTCTTTTGCTGTATCTTGTACTGCCCCCAATCTTCCGGTCTGGTGCTTTTTTTTGCCAGTTGATATGCCCTTTTTTTTGATTTTATGCTGTCCCTAATTTCCCTCGTTATCCACGGTTGAGTCACCTTTTTAGGTTTATTTTTGTGCCAAACCGGTATAAACATGTTCTGGAATTCTTCCATTCTATCTTTGAATGCTTGCCATTGTCTATCCACTGTCAATCCCCCCAGAAACACCACCCAATCAATCTTACCCAATTCCCGTCTCATACCCTCGTAATTCCCTTTATTTAAGTTCTGGACCTTAGTCTCTGATTCAATTTCCTCACTCTCCATCTCGACTGAGAGCTCGATCATATTATGATCGCTCTGACCCAAGGGGCCTCGTACAAGAAGATTGCTGATAAGTCCCTTCTCATTGCACAATACCCAGTCTAAAATGGCCTGATCTCGAGTCGGCTCCTCGACATATTGGTCCAGATAACCGTCCCGAAAACATTCCAGGAATTCCTCCTCCTCAGAATTTTTACTAGTTTGGGTAGTCCAATCAATATGTAAATTAAAGTCACCCATGATGACAGCTGTGCTCTTATCGCACGCTTCTCTAATTTCCCTTTTTATGCCTTCCCTCACCTCCATATTACTATTTGGAGGCCTATATATCACACCCACTAACGTTTTCCTCCCCTTGCTATTTCTCATTTCTACCCATACAGATTCCGTTTCATCCGAGTTAATATCCTTCCTTTCCATTGCATTAATCCCCTCCTTTACCAGCAATGCTACCCCACCTCCCCTACCTTTTTGCCGATCCTTCCTAAATATTGTATATCCCTGGATGTTAAGTTCCCAGCCTTGCCCACCCTGCAGCCACGTTTCTGTAATCCCAATCAAATCATACTTGTTTACCTCTATTTCCACAACTAATTCATCCACCTTGTTCCTAATGCTTCTAGCATTAAGATACAAAGCCTTCAGGCTTGCTTTTTTCACACTCTCATTATGAATTAGTTTGGCCCTTTGTGTTTCTCTCCTTTGCTTATTGCTTCTCACCTTTCTACCATCTATTTCTGACTTCATATGACTTCCCTCTTTTCCACTACCTAGGTTCCCATCCCCCTGCCAAATTAGTTTAAATCCTCCCGAACCGCCCTAGAAAATATTACCCCGAGGACATCGGCTCCCTCACAGTTCAGGTGTAGACCGTCCCCTTGGTACAGGTCCCTCCTCCCCAAGAACTGGTTCCAATGCCTCAAGAATTTAAATCCCTCTCCCTTGCACCACTGCTCAAGCCACGTATTTAGCTTATCTATCTTACTCTCTCTAAACTTATTAGCTCGTGGCACTGGTAGCAATCCAGAGATTACTACCTTTGAGGTCCTACTTTTCAATTTAGCTCCTAACTCCCTAAATTCAGCTTGTAGGACCTCCTCCCTCTTTTTACCTACATCGTTGGTACCTACATGTACCACGACAACTGGCTGATCCCCCTCCCCCTTCAGCTGGGGTTGTTCTCCTTAGAGCAGAGAAGGTTGAGAAGAGATTTGATAGAGGTGTTCAAAATCATGATGGGTCTAGACAGAGTAGATAGAGAGAAACTGTTCCCATTGGCAAAAGGGTCAAGAGCCAGAGGACACAGATTTAAGGTGATTGGCAAAAGAAACAAAGGCGACATGAGGAAAAACTTTTTTTACGCAGCGAGTGGTTATGATCTGGAATTCACTGCCTGAAAGGATGGTGGAGGCAGACTCAATCGTGACTTTCAAAAGGGAATTGGATAAGTATCTGAAGGAGAAAAATTTGCAGGGCTTCGGGGAAAGGGTGGGGGAGTGGGACTAGCTGAAATGCTCTTGCAGAGAGCCGGCATAATCTCAATGGACCGAATGGCCTCCTTCTGTGCTGTAACCATTCTATGATTCTATGATTCTATGAACTCTACTTATCCGCCTTTGAAAAAGATATTAGATGGAATGGAGGCAGTTTGGACCGCATGACAGATGTGTTGTGCCTGCCCATCGGTACTCACACACCTGCACCTGCAGCCAGAGATCATTAGATGTCACATTGTCAGATGATTAGTGCATGCTGTAACTTCAACTCTCAAGAGAAATTGTGACAGAAAACCCAATGGAACAGATATATGTGGAAGCCTGACTAACCATTATGTTGGATGGCCCTTCAGAAGCACGCTAGTTATAGCATGCCATGCTTTGCATAGTACTTACATTACAACAGCGGCTACACTTTGAAAAGTACTTCATTGGCTGTAAAGCACTTTGGGACATCCTGAGGTCATGAAAGGTGCTATATAAATGCAAGTTCTTTCTTTACTACATGAAAGAAGCAACGTCTGCTTAGTTGCACTGATCAGGATACTACAAACCAAAAGCAAAATACTGCAGATGCTGGAAATCTGAAATAAAAACAGAAAATGCTGGAAATACTCAGCAGATCAGGCAGCATCTGCAGAGAGAGAAACAGAGTCAACGTTTCAGGTTGATGGCCTTTCATCAGAACTTTTGTCAGCTGTAAGGATGTGTCCTCACAGGGTGTGGGTCAGCACAGCCAGATTTGGAACTGTGCCATCTACTGTAATGACACTTGCTGCTCACATGCATCACATGGCTGGCACGGCCTGTGACAGACCCAGTCAGCTGTGGTCAAAAGCCTGGACATGGGCTTCCTGTCCCTTAGTGTGTCGCTTCTTAATTCACTGCCACCTTCAGCCTTGACAAAGGCTGCTAATGGGTTTAAATGCCTTTTGAGCTCCCCGAAAGGCTTTCAGAAATGTTTTTTTTCATGCAACACTCGTTTTTAACTGTTCCCATTCCTTTAAATTTTACTTACATGCAATTTTTTCTACTAATAGTGTACTTCTTACACTTGTGTCCCTCAGTACCTGGATCTGTGATTAATGAAGCAAATGAGCTGACCTAGGAGTGCTGTTGGCACATTACCACTGAGGAGGGATTAGCATCACTTCTTAACCTTTCAGACATACCTTGCACCCGAGAGGCAAATCAAACCCACCTTCATTAACCACACCTAGCTGACTCATGTGCTTATCAAAGAGAGAGTGAGAAAAAATTGCCAGGACTTACCTAAGAGCTGCTGTTGGCGAGGCAGCTACCTGTTGAGGTGCGGCCAGTGCCGGCACCTTATGCCAAGTAAGCTGATGAGGCCTGAGGATCGATTTCCATTGGTCATTGGGCCTTTTGCTTTGGGCGCACACTGGTCGGGTCCAGACTCATTTCTAGGCCAAAGACATACAGACACTTCAGATACTTTTCCATCCCTTATGGACATAAGAGACATAAGCACAGAGCAGGAGGAGAAGTATATTCACCTGCAGCCAAGAACAGAGTAAGATTAAGACAAGGAGCCAGAATATAGAAACATAGAAACATAGAAGATAGGAGCAGGAGTAGGCCATTCGGCCTCTCGAGCCTGCTCCGCCATTTAATGAGATCATGGCTGATCATCCAAATTCAATACCCTGTCCCTGCTTTCTCTCCATATCCCTTGATCCCTTTAGTCTTAAGAAATATATCTAACACCTTCTTGAATATATTTAATGAATTGGCCTCAACTGCCTTTTGTGGCAGAGAATTCCACAGGTTCACCACTCTCTGGGTGAAGAAATTCCTCCTCATCTCTGTCCTGAATGGCTTACCCCTTATCTTTAGACTGTGACCCCTGGTTCTGGACACCCCCACCATCGGGAACATCCTTCCTGCATCTAGTCTGTCTAGTCCTGTTAGAATTTTATAAGTTTCAATGAGAGCACTTCTCATTCTTCTAAACTCCAGCGAATATAAGCCCAATCGACCCAATCTCTCTTCATACGTCATTCCTGCCATCCCAGGTATCAGTCTGGTTAATCTTCGCTGCACTCCCTCCATGGCAAGAACATCCTTCCTCAGAAAAGGCGACCAAAATTGCACACAATACTCAAGGTGTGGTCTCACCAAGGCCCTGTACAACTGCAGCAAGATACCCTTGCTCCTGTACTCGCATCCTCTCGCTATGAAGGCCAACATACCATTTGCATTCTTAACTGCCTACTGCACCTGCCTGCTTACCTTCAGCGACTGGTGCACAAGGACACTTCTACTTTTCCCAATCTATTGCTGTTCAGATAATAATCTGCCTTCTTGTTTTTGCCATCAAAGTGAATAACCTCGCATTTATCCACATTATACTGCATCTGCCATGCTTCTGCCCAATCAACCAACCTGTCCAAATCATACTGGAGTTTCTCGGCATCCTCCTCACAGCACACACGCCCACCCAGCTTTGTGTCGTCTGCAAACTTGGAGATATTACATCTAGTTCCCTCGTCTAGATCATTAATATATATTGTGAATAGCTGGGGTCCTAACACCGATCCCTATGGTACGTCACTAGTCACTGCCTGCCACTCGGAAAAAGACCCGTTTATTCCAACTCTTTGCTTCCTGTCTGCCAACCAGTTCTCTATCCAAGTCAGTACCTTACCCCCAATCCCATGTGCTTTAACTTTACACGCTAATTTCTTATGCGGGACCTAATCAAAAGCCTTCTAAAAGTCCAAATACACCACATCCACTGGTTCTCCCTTATGTATTCTACCAGTTACATCCTCAAAAGATTCCAGTAGATTAGTCAAGCACGATTTACCTTTTGTAAATCCATGTTGACTTTGTCGGATCCTGTCACTGTTTTCCAATTGCTCTGCTATTACATCTTTTATAATGGGCACTAGCATTTTCCCCACTACCGATGTCAGGCTTATCGGTCTATAATTCCCCGTTTTCTCTCTACCACCTTTTTTGAATAGTGGTGTTACCTTAGTTACCCTCCAATCCATGGGAACTGTTCCAGAGTCTATAGAATTTTGGAAGATGACCAGCAATGCATCTACTATTTCTAGGGCCACTTCCTTAAGTACCCTAGGATGTAGATTATCAGGCCCTGGGGATTTATCGGCCTTCAATCCCGTCATTTCCCTACAAATACTGATTTCATTCAGTTCCTCCCTCTCATTAGACCCTATGTTCCCGACATCCCTGGGAGGTTATTTGTGTCCTCCTTTGTGAAGACAGAACCAAAGTATTTATTTAATTGGTCTGCCATTTCTTTGTTCCCCATTATAAATTCCCCTGATTCTGACTGCAAGGGACCTATGCTTGACTTTACCAATCTTTTTCTCTTCACATATCTATAGAAGCTTTTACAGTCAGTTTTTATGTTCCCTGCAAGCTTACTCTAATACTCTATTTTCCCCCTCTTAATTAATCCCTTTTTCCTCCTTTGCTGAATCCTAAACTGCTCCCAATCCTCAGGTTTGCTGCTTTTTCTGGCCAATTTATATGTCCTCTCCTTGGATCTTAACTATCCCTAATTTCCCTTGTTAGCCACATGAGTCACCTTCTTTGTTTTATTTTTATGCCAAACAGGGATGAACAAATTCTGTAGTTCATCCATGCGATCTTTAAATGTTTGCCATTGTCTATCGACCGTCAACCCTTTAAGTAACGTTCCCCAATCCATCCTAGCCAACTCGCGCCTCATACCATCGTAGTTTCCTTTATTTAAATTCAGGACCCTAGTCTCTGAGTGAAATACTTCACTCTCCATCTTAATGAAGAATTTTATCATATTATGATCGCTTCGCCCCAAGGGGCCTCGCACAACAAAATTGCTAATTAATCCTTTCTCGTTACATAATACCCAGTCTAAGATGGCCTGATCTCTAGCTGGTTCCTCGACATATTGGTCCAGGAAACCATCCCGTATACACTCCAGGAATTCCTCCTCCACAGTATTGTTACTAATTTGGTTAGCCCAATCTATATGTAGATTAAAGTCACCCATGATAACTGCTGTGCCCTTATTGCACGTGTCTCTAATTTCCCGTTTAATGCCATCCCCAACCTCCACATTACTGTTTGGGGGTCTGTATACAACTCCCACTAACGTTTTCTGCCCCTTGGTATTTCTTAGCTCTACCCATACAGATTCCACATCATCAGAGCTAATATCCTTCCTTACTATTGTGTTAAATATATTTCTACTGAACCATTTTTGCAATAAGAGTCATATGGTAGGTCCTCATTGATAAGTGTTTCAGCTAAAGGCCCATATGCCCAATGTATGCACAGTCCTCCCTATATATGCACAGAACAATGGCACATGCACCTTTACCAACATTAGCCTTTACACTAATTCAACCACCGTGGATACCATTCCTTTCATTTACTATTACTTCTTAAACACCATCCTAAGAAAACCCTCTAGACACAGTTGAAATAAAATGCAACCAAATTTAGTACATTAGAAGTTATTTATGTAACTGTCTCGTGTTTTTACCCCAGTGTTTCTGTTTTACAGCTGTAGAACCTAGCCTGGTGCGATTTGTACGTGCTGTCCCAAAGGCAAAAGTAATAAAGGTGGCTCACTACTGGATACCAGTGGGAGCATCTGGGATTCAGGTAGGGTGACCATATTTTCTAAACCAAATCCGGGGACACACGGGTGGGAGCACAGCAAAGTAGCCAGGATGTGTTTCAAGAAAACCAGCATGACGGCCTTGTTGCTTCTGCTAGTGGAATACGCATAGAGACAATGCCATTTTCACTTTACACCGAATCTTGAATCTTGCGTGTGATCTGGCAATAGTGCTGTACCATCTATACTCATCCCTGACTTTTAATTTCTCAATTTTAAATCTGTTCCAAACAGACTGAGATTTTCCATATAAGGTTTGAAACACCCTCTGTCTCAGAAGGTTTCAGAAATCTCTTCCTGGTGGGCTGGCCTTATTCAGTAAAAAAAACATAATGCAGCATACTGATCTCTGAGGTAAAGTAAATCCATTCACCCACCAGCTCTCAGCGCGTCCTAGGCTTCTCCAGTGCATTTTAAATGTTCGGCTCTCCGGCCAGTCACTAGAAACACGGGTTTAGGTGACTCAATCCCCCAGAATGCAGTGTGGCCTGAGCTATCGATGGGGTCATTTCTCTGCCACGGCGCATTGTGGGAAGGCGGGGCCACTACCGTCACTTCCATTCATGGAATTCGTTCCTGAGCTCAAACCAAGCACGAATGGGATGAGACGCCCTCCCCGGGGTTTCAGTACATTCATGTTTAAAAAAAACAAAGATTGAATTTTTCTGGTTTATCCAAAAATAAAGTTAAAATCTAACTCCTGCTGACCAGCAAATCAATGAATATGGCTCTATTCGGGGACGTGTTTCCTGAACCGGGGAGTCTTCTGGGACGTTGTCTGTCCAGGGGACAGGGTACCTAATCAGGGGACTGTCCCTGGAAAACAGGGACATATGGTCAGCCTAGATTCAGGTGGCCTTCTGTCTCCTTGTGCTGGGTTGTGAGATGGCCCTGCAAATGACTCCACCTCATATCTGCTGCTGCAATAGCTGCCTGGTCCTGCTCACTTTCTGGCATGTCTACTGTTATTTGAGTTCGATGGCTGGAAGCACCATATGTGGCATTGCCCTGAGAGGCAACAACCTCATCTGTGCAACTTCAGCATGATCCTGCTGCTAGGTTCTGCCTCACCAATATACAGACCTTGGAATAGCAATGAGGTCAGTGATGCCTTGCCAAAACAATTCTCTCAACAGGATCCCCCAGCATGCGGAAGCCAGAAAAGAGAGTCTGTTGGAGATTGGAGCAGTAGGCCTCAACAGCAGTAGTCTGAGCATGTCAATGGTGATACTGTGACTGGGCTTAGGACCTCTGCTGCTGAGAGCTCTGCACAGATGCCTATAGTGTTGCCATATTCTCTCTGGTGGACTGCAATTCCAAGAAACAGTCATTCACAACTGCACAGATACAGATAGTGTACTCCTTCATACTTGCCCTCAGACCATGCAGGGTGTTTGGCACACTCTCAGTGGAGAGAATGTTGGTGTTATAAATATCAGAAAAGACTGAACAGGCTGGGCCTCTTATCTCTAGAAAACAGAAGGCTGAAGGGTGACCTAATAGAGGTCTTTAAACTTATGATGGGGTTCGATAGGGTAGGCATAGGGAGGATGCTTACACGTGGGGGAATCCAAAATTAGGGGTCATAAATATAAGATAGTCACTAATAAGTCCACTAAGGAATTCAGGAGAAACCTCTTTACCATAGAATGGCTAGAATCTGGAACTTGCTACCACTTGGTGTATTTGAGGCGGAAAGCAGATGCATTTAAGGGGAAGCTAGATAAGTACATGAGGGAGAAAGGAATAGAAGGGTATGCCGATAGGGTTAAATGAACTAGGGTAGGTAGAGGCACATGTGGAGCATAAAGACTGGCACAGACCAGTTGGGCCGAATAACCTGTTTCTCTGCTGTAAATTCTATGCCATAGAAATTGGGTGGTTTATCGCCACCTCTTAACGCCATAACTGGGCGAAAAAATGGCCATTTTGGGGTGGCCAGCAGTGCTGTCAATAGCAGCGATCGTGAAAATCATTGAAATGAAGCAGATCGTGACGTCAGTGAGTGTGCAATGCTCACTTGACACCCGAACTGCTAGTTTGGGCTTCACTGCTCCACTTACTGGCATGACTTAACTACGATGAGCTGAGCAAACATTGAGAAACAGGAAGGAGGCTCCAGCAGCGGTATTCAAAGGGACCATCAGCAATCACTTGTACCTGGCATGTTTCTGCATGTTGACTGGCTCTGTGCAACCTTCTGCAACTGACAGTCCACCTTGCACTTGAGGATCTTCGAGAGAGGGAGCGGAGGCAGCGAAAAAGGGGAAAAGATGCACACAGAGGGAGGAGGGGAAGGGCCAGAAGGGCTCTCAACAGGAGGCCTTACCCACCTAGGGTCTTCAGAGAGCACTTCTCTTATATCCATTTAAGCAAGGAGCAGTGTCTTAGGAGGCTACGCTTCACCAAGGAGGTGGTCACAGAGCTCTGCCACCTCCTGTACCCAGACCTGCAGCCCGAGAGCAGGGTGGCCACAGCTCTCTCAGTGGCAGCAAGGTCACCATGGCCCTCAATTTCTTTGCCACTGGATCCTTCCAGTCTGCAGCAGGAGACATAGCCAACATCTTGAAGTTCGCCATCCATCGCTGCATCCAGGAGATCACTGAGGCTCTCTACACCAGGAGAAGGGATTACATTGTCTTCTTTCTGAGCAGGGAGAAGCAGGAGGAGCACACAAATGGCTTTGCCAGGATTGCGGGCTTCCCTATGGTGCAGAGCACCATCAACTGCACCCATGTGGCTTTGCGAGCAATGTATAACAATCCTGAGATCCTCCATAACTGCAAAGGCTGCCACTCTCTTAATGTGCAGTTGGTATGCGACCGTGTCCAGAGATTCCTGATGGTCAATGCACGCTATCCTAGCAGCAGCCATGATGCCTTCATCCTGTCTCAATCTTCCAGCCACCACAGCAAACTCGAGGGTGGCTGCTCGGAGACAAGGGCTATCCGCTCTGCACCTGGCTCATGACTCCCCTCCGCAACTCCATCACTCTTGCCCAGCACTCATATAATGAGAGCCATGCTGCCACCAGGAACATCATTGAGCAGATCATCGGGCTACTGAAGCAATGGTTCCGCTGCCTCGACCACTCGGGAGGTAACCTCCAGTGCAGGTCGGAGCAGGTGTCCCATTTTGTGATGGTTTGCTGCATGCTTCACAATCTGGCCATCATGAGGGCACAGCATTTGCCACCAGGGATTGCAGGAGCACCTCAGGAGGAAGACAAGGGGGAGAAGGAGGAGGAGGAAAAGGACAAGGAGCAAAAGGAAGCGGAAGAGGACGAGGAGAGAGCGAGGAAGCAGGCAGCCAATCCCCCTTCCAGACAGGCTTTCTGTGAACAGCTCATCAGAGTCCGCTTCCAATGAATGAAGCCTCAGATCCCCATTGCTCACCACATCCCCATCATACCATCCCTCTGTCACAGAATATTACAGCGTCCTCCTGGGCACAAAGGTGAAATGAGAGACACCACAAAAGATTCCAAACAAAATTAATACATTTATCAAAAATCACTTCACACATATTTACAGCAACAATATGAAGTAATCACCTTTGTGCAATCCCTTAGTGCCTGTCGATCGGGTGCCTTTTCCTACTCTAGTGCTCCTACGAAGTGCTCCCCCAGTGGCTGGAGCATGGCTGGTGGAAGGCTGTTGAGTTTGCATGGGGGAGACTTCAGATGGCCTTGCAGGACGACCTTAAGCAGCTCTGGCCCTAGAAGGCCCAACTGCAGACTGCACTACCCCGGCATGGGCGGCAGCAGCCTGGGCAGGCTGGCCGGCAGGCAGCAGCAAGGGCAATGGTGGAGTGGCAGTGATAGGAACAGGAATGTTGTCATCTTGAGAGAGGACAGCAGGGTCGTGCTCCACTGACCTGTAAAGTCCGCGCCTCAATAATACACGGACTTCGGGAGAACAGTTTAACAGGTACTTTACTGAACAAGAGGCAGCTTGAAACTGAAACTACAGAAGCCTGCTAGGGCCTTTTATGCAGGGGTGGTCACTGCCAGTACTGCAGTCTAAGACCAGTTATTCCCTTAAAGGGACATACACAACAATTCCTCCCCTTTTAGATAAACAGGACATAACATTCATTTAACAACTAAATAATAACTAATTACAATTACAATTTTCTCAGTAATATATACATCAACTGAAATAGTCATTTATAAGTTCAGTCTTTGAGGAGGCTTCCTGATCCAGACTGGATAGCGCCTTTCTCGAGTATCCTGTTCTGGCGGTGGAGTCAATTCTGGCTCATTGTCATTGGTTGGTTCGTCAGCTTCCAATACCCCTGCTTCTGAGGTAGACGCAATCTGTACTTCGGGCTCATTACCAGGTGCACATGCTTGTGGTACAGGTTTGGCTTGTTCCTGTGACTCTAGAATCTGGTCAGCATGGCGTCTCACGATGCTCTCTCCAACGTCCACTGTGTACATTAGTGGTCCCTGCTGTGTGCATATCGTGCCTGGCTGCCATTTTTCTGTTCGGTAGTTGCGGGCCAAGACTGGTTGCCCTATCTTGAAGCTCCTGGTTGGCTTCTCATTTATGTGCTGGAACTGCTTATCCTCAACATCTCGTCTTATGTTTGGTTTGAGCAAATCCAAGCGACATCTTAGTCTCCGGTTGAAAAACAGTACGGCTGGAGTTTGGTTGGCTACTGCATGTGTAGCATTCCGGTAAGCAAACAGGAAGTTATCCACCTTGTGTTGCAGTGGTATGTCGTCATTATACATTGCCTTTATGGCCTTTTTAAAGGTCTGAACAAACCGCTCAGCCAATCCATTTGTGGCTGGATGATATGGGGCAGATGTGTAATGTTTCACCCCATTATTCTTCAGGAACCTCCGGAAATCCTCAGACACAAACTGTGGGCCATTGTCGGAACAGATCTGTTCTGGCAACCCATTCCTGGCGAAGATGGTCCTTAGGACTGCAATAGTTTTCTCCGTGGTGGTGGAGGACATTTTAATGACCTCTGGCCATTTCGAATGGGCGTCCACAGCGATTAGAAACATTGAGTCCATAAATGGACCAGCGAAATCAATGTGTACTCGTTGCCAGGGAGATGAGGACTACTCCCATGGATGTAGCGAGGCCTGTGGTGGAGCGTTTTGGACCTTCTGGCATCCTGTGCATCTCTTGGTCATATCTTCGATTTCTTTATCGATTCCCGGCCACCACACAAATGCCCTGGCTAGGCTCTTCATTTTTACCCCTCCCAGATGACCCTCGTGAAGCTCATTGAGTACTCTATCTCTCAACTTGGGTGGAATTACCACTCGGGATCCACACATCAAGGTTCCCCGGCACACTGACAGCTGTTCCCTCCTTGGCGAGAATGCTGGCAACAGTGAGTCGCCATATGCTGGCCATCCCATCACCGTCAAATCATAGACCCGAGAGAGTGTCGGGTCATTTCGGTTTTCCTTCTCAATACTTATGTTTGTAACAGGCAAACATTCGACTATGGTCGCATGAAATTTCTCCACCGGGTCCACTGCAGGTGCTTCTTCCGCCGTAGGCAACGGTAGGCGCGACAGCCCATCAGCGTTTCCATGTTGTTTTGTACCGTTGTACTCTATGTCATACTGATGTGCCCCTAGAAAAAGTGACCATCTTTGCAGCCGTTGCGCCGTCATCACCGGAACGCCCTTCTTTGGGTTAAATATTGAGACCAGGGGTTGATGATCAGTCAGTAGGGTGAATTTCTGCCCATGCAGATAGTGATTGAACTTCTTCACCCCCCACACCAGGCTGAGGGCCTCCCTGTCAATCTGGGCGTAGTTACGCTCGGCTGAGGTTAGCGAGCGCGATGCAAAGGCTATTGGTCTCTCTGAACCGTCACGGAATTTGTGTGACAACACCGCTCCAATGCCGTAAGGTGACGCATCACATGCCAACCGAATCGGTAGTGTTGGGTTGTAGTGGGCCAATACTTCTTTTGAAGTGATTTGGCATTTACATTCCTGAAAGGCACGCTTACACTCATCACTCCATTTCCATGTTACCCCAGTTTGAAGGAGGGCATTCAGTGGGTGCAGAATTGTAGATAAATTCAGCAAGAACTTATGGTAGTAGTTCACCAACCCGAGGAACGACCTCAGTTGCGACACATTTTCTGGTGCTGGAGCCTTGACTACAGCCTCAATCTTGTCCGGCGACTTATGCAACCCTTCCTCATCAATCATGTGGCCACAATACGAGATTTTTCTCCTGAAGAACTCGCATTTGGGACGGTTGGCTCGTAGCCCATATTCCTGTAATCTCGTGAGCACCTGTTCCAGGTTGGCAAGGTGTTCATTGTCATTTTCGCCCGTAACCAGGATGTCGTCCAAATAACACTGGGTCCCCAGGATCCCTTGCAGGACTTGTTCCATTGCCCTCTGCCACATAGCCGGGGCCGATGCTACCCCAAATACCAGTCGATTGTACTGGTAAAGGCCTTTGTGAGTGTTTATCGTGAGGTATTTCCTAGATGCTTCTTCCACCTCCATTTGTAGATACGCTTGAGCCAGGTCAATCTTTGTAAAACGTTTCCCTCCAGATAGTGAGGCGAAAATATCTTCTCTCCGCGGAAGCGGATACTGTACTGTGTGCAGGACTGGGTTCACAGTCACCTTGAAGTCCCCACAGATGCGAACCTTCCTTGGCTCCCCAGGCGTGCTGCTCAATGCTTTCTCCATTACAGGAACAATGGGTGTGGTCCACTCGCTCCAGTCCACCTTAGACAGCACCCCCGAACGCTCCAGACTCTCCAGTTCAGCTTCCACAGCTGGGCGTATCGCGCATGGCACCAGTCTGGCCTTGAAAAATTTTGGGGTTGCGTTATCCTCAATCTTTATGGTTGCCTTTACTCCTTTTAGAGTCCCAAGTCCTTGTTGGAACACCTCTTCCGCATCAGATAGAATTTGTGACAGACGTCCAGGTGCGACGTCATCATCTTTTTTGTCAGTCACAGTTAGTGCCAGAATGGAATGCCAATCCAATTGTAGTCTTCGGATCCATTCACGTCCCAATAATGGTGGTCCTCCATCTCGTAGTATATACATGTATAGTTTCTGTGTTTCCTTTCCGTTATATTCAACTGGCACCCTTATTTTTCCTCTGGGGTAGACCTTTTGCCCCGTGTATGTCTTCAATACAATGGACGTGTCCTTTAAGGGTATGTGTGAGAATAGCCGCTCATAGTCTCATCGATTCATGACAGTTAGGGCTGATCCTGTGTCCAATTCCATCTTCACTGGGGACCCTGCTATCATGAGGGTGACCCAAATGGTTCGGTGATCTTCTTTTGCGATCACGTTGTGTAACTTTAAACAACTTAGTCGCCTGCTCCCGGAGTCCTTATCACTCTCCTGATCTTCTGAACTACTATCTGTCAGTTTCTTTACTTTCCTGTACTGTTCCTTAGTAGTTCTTGTCATGTTGGTCTTCTTACCCGACCTACAGACTCTTGCTATATGTCCCATTTTCCCGCATTGCCTGCATATTTTGTCTTTAAACCAGCAGTCCTTCTGCTCATGGGTTGTTCTGCCGCAGCGATAGCACTTTTCGGCTCCATACGCCATTTCGTTAGCGCTGTATTCTTGTGGTTTCTGTTGTATTTCCGCAGCTCCCCGTGCTGCTGCTTCGTAGGATACTGCCACGCTGAAAGCCTGTTCTAGCTTCAGGTCCTTTTTTGAAAGTAGTCGTTTCTGGGTTCCTTCACTCTGGAGCCCGCAGACAAACTTATCCCGTAAGGTGTCTGCCAGTCCTGCTCCGAACTGGCAGTGCTTCGACAACTTGCGTAGTTCCGTAAGACAGTCAGCATTGCTCTCAGCTTTGTCCTGGTTTCTTTTATGGAACTTGAATCTTTCTGCTATCAGCAGTGGTGTAGGGCTTAGATGTTCCTGTAAGACATGAACAATGTCCTCAAAACTTTTCTCCATTGGTTTAGCTGGGGTAATTAAATTCCGCAATAGGCCGTACGTACTCGCACCCATCAGATTTAATAATACCGACGCCCTCTTTCCATCAGCCACCTCATTTGCCTTGCAGTACACCTCAATTCTTTCCACATACGTGGTCCAGTCTTCTACCTCGTTGTCGAAAGCAGTGATACTGCCACTTTTCGGCATCTTGGGCGATTTAAAATGGCGCCT
Organism: Somniosus microcephalus; assembly: GCF_052327205.1. Classification (NCBI taxonomy): domain Eukaryota; kingdom Metazoa; phylum Chordata; class Chondrichthyes; order Squaliformes; family Somniosidae; genus Somniosus; species Somniosus microcephalus. The sequence goes on along the minus strand of NC_140995.1, from coordinate 95,822,333 downwards.
CCCGCGCTTTTGCTTCTTCCCCAATGGAATAAAATGGTGCCTCCCGCGCTTTTGCTTCTTCCCCTTACTGCCACGCTGCTCGTAGCGTTCTACGGGGTAATGGCGGCGACCTGCAGCTTCGGCGCGTCTCGCTTTCCTTCCCCCCCGTTTAGTTTCTCTCCGCTGTCCTGTTCTCAAGCACCGACCGCGCCCTGTGTGCTCCACCCTCTCTCTCTTGTTTTCTTTTCCCGGCGACGTTGCACGGCCCGATTTGTAGAGCCGCTCGATCGAGCTTGAGCCCGCCGCAGTCCGGAAAGGTCAGCGCGCTACCTGCTACCAGCACGATTCGCTGGAACCACAGTCTCTCCCACAATTCTTCAAACACCGATGGATTCTTCGGGCAGTTGCCCTCGGTCGATGCCCGTTGCTCAGACTACGACCTTCCAGGACCTTCCTTTCAGGCGAGATCCCCGTGAGATGATGCCACACTGCAGGTGAGTTCGAACTTACTCGTCGCCACTGTTAAGTCCGCGCCTCAATAATACACGGGCTTCGGGAGAACAGTTTAACAGGTACTTTACTGAACAAGAGGCAGCTTGAAGCTGAAACTACAGAAGCCTGCTAGGGCCTTTTATACAGGGGTGGTCACTGCCGGTACTGCAGTCTAAGACCAGTTATTCCCTTAAAGGGACATACACAACATGACCCACTGCCACTTCCCTGAGATGGCGCCTAAGCATTCCCAGTGTAGCACTTTCTCTTACTACTGTTCAGACCTCAAGAATTACAAATTAGCTTAACAATGACAGACAAGGATGTGATCAATAAAATTGGTCTTTTAATCAGACTATAGTTCAAAATTCAAGTGTACATAGATTCAAAGAACTCCCAGCAATAAATATGCCTGCAACTTATCAATTCAAAGTATATAAAAGTGCCCCTTTAATGATTCAAATGTCCATAAAAGTACCCTTTTAGTTATTTCTAAGCTTATGTCCAATTCTCATATATACTCCTCCATTTCTGGGTGATCGGTCAAAGGAAACTGTAAGTCGAAACACGAACTGGCCAGCGTTCTCACTTCAATCTTCCTCCTGCTTTGTCTTCTCTGTTCTCCTTCTTATCTCTGAAAACTCCTGCCACTGGGTTATAAGGCCTCGTTGATCGTAAATTACTCTCTGCCTCCCTTGGATAGGTCTGTCCACTCCAAACCTTCCCTGATTGGAGTTCCATCCGCATGACACATTCCTGTTCCTGTGAGATGTATGTTCTCCCCTTCTTGTCCAGGTAGCCTCCCAAACAATGAAGACATACTGACCACCATTTTGTGTCTTCACAAACAAAGAACACATGCTGATTTCTTAGATTTTAAATCCGTTCGTTATCATCTTACAATTTGTTCTCAATTTCGATCTCCACACGGCAGCAGCAGTTTTATTACACTTTTTAGAATCTTATAGTCCTCCCTCAAATGTCTCTCATGTTTATGCATTTGCAGACATTTCACCAGAGTTGGAGCAGTATGTATTCTAATCGGACATAGTCCCCTTTTTATCCCCTATAATACGATATCTATACCCCATTTCACATTATTAAAGCTAATTCGAGAACAATCACCTCATATGCCCCAATTGTCTTCCCTTGTTCTTTCTTTGGTTACGCCTTGCCCGCATTCTCCACTCCCACATAAGCACGATCACACACACTAGCTGTAACCATAACAGAGCTTGTGAGCACAGTCTTACCCATGGAGCTATGTCTATACGATTAAATCCCAAATCCCACCAAGAAGTCGCCTCATTCATTAACGAGGTTATTATTCTGACATTAGCATCATTCCTCCCTTTCAATACTGAGAATGTCCTTCCCACTTCTCCAATCCGTTTCACAAACTCAGCGAGATTTTCATTCATCCAAGGTAACCCATATCCAAAAATGGACACGTATTTCCCCAAATCGTCTATCTCGGTTAATGCCTTAACATGCTTTGGATTCTGATCCATTAAAGGCAGAATAGCCCTGTTCCCGATTTTTACCATCCTTTTAGGTTTAATACACATAGTACTGTTAGATACCAGACATATTGATTATAACCTCCCTTTCATCTAATACAACATCATGTAACATTGACAACTCACTCGGAACCAACACCAATCCATTAATCGGAGCAGGGAATGGGGTGGGGCATTCTTCACTCCCTTCATTGGGTGGCACTGGTTTCTCTTTCTCCTTCAATTGAATGGTTTCTTTGGACTGATCAGAACGTTGAATATTATCATAATGATTTTTAATTTGAGCATTTTAAACAAATCCTTTGCCTCTCGTGCACCCTCTGCTCCGTTACCCTCACTGCCCAATTATAATATGTTATAATTTGATTTTTAATTGTTACATTCATCTCATTTACAACAGGAAACCTTGTATCCAGTGAGGTTATGGTTTCATTGGTGCTGCTTCCAAGCTGCTGTGATTCCTGATATAGTTCAATCCCATCCACTACGAGCATCAAAGCGCTCAATGCGTACAGGAGTTTCCCCATCCTGGAGCTGGTAACCTTGCACCATCAACACTCATCTGGCCCCCTGCTTAAAAGAAAAAAACAGACAATCCATTGCGGCTTTCCTAAGAGCCAAATGGGTTAATTCGTCAATGCACTCAAGTTTAAAATTTAAAAATTTAACAATGCCCAAAATGTTTACAAAACCCACATCTGCTTGTGGAGTTAAACATTCACACATGCTTTGGAAATGTTCTATTCATTTTATTCCAGGCACATTAACTTCCAGGATGAAGCTTATCTTTTGTAAAACAATTAACAAACTTAAAACAGCACACTTGTCCGTCATTCAAGACAAGACAAGCTCTCAGTACAGGAAAGTAGATGGAGCTGAAACAAACACACCAGATACTTTCTTTCAAAGACAGAAAACTACCACACTTTTAACACACATTTTCACACAAACTGAAATTTCAGCATTCCTTTCTGATCCTTTCACTCAGCAAACCTTGTGTTTTACTTGTTTTGGACAGAAACTAATAGCTTCGTGTCAGTAAAGCTTGAAATTTTTCCCTTCTTTTTCCTTTTCTTAAATTGCCTCCACAACTTATTCTCCCAGTTATATCTCACTTGCGGTTGCATCATGCAGCTCCAACTGTCCCCTTTATTTCCCTTTGGGATTACCCGCACCTCCCCTGATTTATCCTCTTCTGCTGCACCCCACAAACAATCATTATGCCGGTCCACTATCACAATGTGGGCCAGCCTCCAATCAGAGCCTAGCACTCCATGCCCTTCCTTATCCCAATTCATAAGAACACGTTCCCACTTCGATTCTAGTCCCCCTACCTTAACTTTTAAAGGTCTTGATACCGCCCATGGGGAACTATCAGGACATTCCGAGTGAATCACGCTGCTTGAGGCTCCGGTATCCACTAGACACATCCCGTTTGTATGTTCTACTTCTACTTTCACACATGGTTGTACCCAATTGTCGCACCAGATACTCAGGCTGGGCGCGGCCCCTTCATTGTAATCTTAGTAGTGTATCGCTTCCTTTTGCAGCATCCACCTTCCCCGTGACCCCTAGTTGTTTCAGGGCTTCCACTAAGGCCAGCACCGCCTGATCGGTTACGGTTGCCTTTGTCTGCTCTGTAGGCACAGTGGGCCTTTTAATCGGCTCTTCATTTCTATCTTTCCTCAGTCTTCTGCAGTCTCTAATAAAATGTCCCTTTCCTCCACAATTAAAGCATTGCTTATCCTTCTTAGGGGGGTAATCTCCTTCCTGTTTCCATCCCCTTGTCTCACACACCATATCCTTTTGCCTTGACTTAATTAGGCCTCCCTCTACTTCTTCCTGTCTTTCTCTTTCAAAAGCTAGGGTCATTTTCCGCAAGGTCTGTACCTCAGTCTGGTTGCCTTGTGGGTCATACCATGCTTCTGTCACTGCTCTAATATGTGGCAGGCTATTGGCTATTAATGCTCGCAGCCAATGATTCAGGGGCCCTGCTGCAAGGTTAGCTCTAGTAAGTATCCCCCCACAGGCCATGTTATATACCGGCCACAACCTTTCTGCATAACTTTCAGGACTATCCCTGGGTCTTTGCTTAGTTTTGCCCACCTGTTCGAATGGATTACCTGATCCATACCCTAGTGCTATCGTGATTTGGTCTTTAACTTCCGGCAATGTTCCTGCACCCCTTTTTGTGGCAGCTGGTAAGCCACTTAAGACCAATATTGACAGTGTAAATAGTAACATCTTAATGGTTCATCACACTCAAATTTATCGCGGCCGCAGCTGCTACTTCCTGAAACATAATTGTAGGGTCATCTCCTATTTTTAGTTTCCCTAAATCACCCACCATTTCTTTCAATTGCGTCGTGTTATACGGATGGTAAAATCACTCTGTAACGCCCCTCTATTCTGTGCTCCTGCAGGGGGGCCAAATTTCTGCTGCCTCATAGGATTCATTGGCGGTGGGACCGGAGGTACCGGTACTTCTGGCAGGGGTCTCAATTCCCCATATTGTGACCCATCGTCAGACCACTTTCCTTCCCCCTTGATATCCCTTTCCTCTGGGGTCTTGTACCGATAGACAAGCTTTCAATCGCTCAGTTTCCTTTCGGCATTTAGTGTGATCAGCTTCTCCTGCTTTCTGTTGCTGCAACACCTTAAATGCTGTTTTTACATTGTTTAACTCTTCCTCAGCCGAGGCTGCCTGCCGATGTTGCTTATGGCTTTCTTTCTCCCATCTATCAGCTCTTCGCCAATATTCCATCACCTGACACTGCAAGTATTCTGTTACTTTCCCCTTTCACTTACTCAGCTTGTCTCTGTTCTTTTAATTCCTCTAAATCCTTTAGCAAACGGTTCACCACCGCTTCCCTGTCGCTCGCCTTTTGTTTCAGTTGCTCAATCTCTTTCTTATTTGAACTAATTGTCTGTGATAGGCTAAGAGCCATACCGCTACATACCATGGCACCTTTCCAAATGGACCTTCCGTCCATTCTTTTGCTTTTTGTACCGGGTCATCGTTCTACACAATATCTCTAACCCATGGTTTATCTGTATCAAATTTTGAACTAATATATTTTGCAACCAAATCCTCCATACTTCTCACTTTCTTGTCTGGCATTGTTATAAAAATGCTTTTTCCCCTCAAGGTCCCTTCGTGGTTCTTCAATTTATGTAGCACTTTCTCTTACTACTGTTCGGAACTCGAGGATTACGAATTAGCTTAACAATGACAGACAAGGATGTGATCAATAAATATGGGGATCAATTTTAACTCAGGTGCGGGGAATTGTCGAGTTCCCCGAATTTAGTGTTTCCCACACGAATCTAAATGGGTCTGTGAGATTGATGCAATTTTAACTCAATTGGCCAATTGATTTCCAACATGTGGGAACCCTTGGCAATTGAGTATTTCAAGTCAGAAAGTCGCAGAGTATGACGTCATCATTGCTGCTGCTTTTAAGGTCCACAGCAAGCCTTGCATCTTCTGCAGGCTTCCAAACTTTACCATTAAGATGGCACAGGAGCCTGCAGGAGCGATGGCCAGTGGGAGGGCAAGAGCTGCCCCAAAATTTGATGAGGCTTCACTCCAGGCACTGCTGGATGGTGCTAGGGCCCACAGGAAGGTCCTGTTCCCTTCTTCAGGGAGGAAGAGGCCTCCCAGTCAGACCAAGGCTGTGTGGCTACAGGTGGCTGGGGAAGTCAACTCCTTGGGGCTCACATGGTGCACCTGGATGCAGTGCAGGAGAAGATTCCATGACCTTCATCGCACTGGAAAAGCAAGTATGAAGTTTCCATCACCCTCAATCTGATCCCTATTGCCTTTCCTCACCAGCACTCAGCTTTAGCAATCTCTTCATCCACATCCCACTTGACACTCACATCCATGCACCCTTAGCCATTCCCTCTCTCTCTATGCTCACATTCACATAACTATTCCACCATGCAGCCCTCACGCTCCCTCTCGCTCTGATGCTTTGAACACAACTGACAACACACAGGGAGGGCCCTTGGCCTTGCAACCTCACTCCATCTTTGTCTCCTTCTAAGTATCTATGCTATGCAATCTCTGCACTCACTCCTTCATTCTCACTCAACATCCACTTGTCTCCCTCATTGCAGGAAAAGAGAGCTCACAACAGGAGAGAGCGAGCCAGGACAGGAGGAGGGCCACCCTCATTAGCCCAGCTCACTCCCTGGGAGGAAGCCGTCCTGGAGATTGTCGGGGCTTACCGAGATGTGAACGTTGGGGAAGGACAGGCAGGAGTATCCCCGCAAGCTGGTGACAGAATAGTTTACCATCTTTCTCATTGGCATTGCATGAGTCATTGATAATGATTCTGAAGCTACATCATATGGACTTATGATCATCTGCAAAATGCAATGTGCATGTAACCTTGGCATCACATCTCTAACATTTTCCTTGACTCCCCCACAAGAACATCGAGAGCCCCCGTCCCCAGTGTGCAGGAGGAAGAGCCTGAGATGCCAGACTCCTCAGAGGAATCTGCAACCTCTGAGGGTGCAGCGTCAGCAGAAATAAGTGCACCCAGCACCAGCGCAGACACACACACCTTGGTGGGACCTTCGGGACATAGAAACATAGAAACATAGACGATAGGAGCAGGAGTAGGCCATTCGGCCCCTCGAGCCTGCTCCGCCATTCAATGAGATCATGGCTGATCGTCCAAATTCAGCACCATGTTCCTCCCTTCTCTCCATATCCCTTGATCCCTTTAGCCTTAAGAAATATACCCAACTCCTTCTTGAATATACTTAATGAATTGGCCTCCACTGCCTTCTGTGGTAGAGAATTCCACAGGTTCACCAATCTCTGGGTGAAGAAATTCCTCCTCATCTCAGTCCTAAATGGCTTACCCTTTATCCTTAGACTGTGACCCCTGGTTCTGGACTCCCCGACCATCGGGAACATCCTTCCAGCATCTAGTCTGTCTAGTCCTGTTAGAATTTTATAAGTTTCGATGAGATCCCCTCTCATTCTTCTAAACTCCAGCGAGTACAAGCCCAATCGACCCAATCTCTCCTCATACGTCATTCCTGCCATCCCAGGTATCGGCCTGGTGAATCTTCGCTGCACTCCTTCCATTGCAAGTTCATGCTTCCTTAGATAAGGCGACCAAAACTGCACACAATACTCCAGATGTGGTCTCACCAAGGCCCTGTACAACTGCAGCAAGATATCCTTGTTCCTGTACTCAAACCCTCTCGCTACAAAGGCCAACATACCATTTGCCTTCTTAACCGCCTGCTGCACCTGCATGCTTACCTTCAGCGACTGGTGCACAAGGACGCCCAAGTCTCGTTGCACTTCCCCTTCTCCCAATCTATTGCCATTCAGATAATAATCTGCCTTCCTGTTTTTGACACCAAAGTGGATAACCTCGCATTTATCCATGTTATATTGCATCTGCCATGCTTCTGCCCAATCACCCAACCTGTCCAGATCATACTGGAGTTTATCGGTATCCTCCTCACAACACACACGCCCACCCAACTTTGTGTCATCTGCAAACTTGGAGATATTACATCTAGTTACCTCATCCAGATCATTAATATATATTGTGAATAGCTGGGGTCCAAGGACCAATCCCTGCGTTACCCCACTAGTCACTGCCTGCCACACGGAAAAAGAGCTGTTTATTCCAACTCTTTGCTTTCTGTCTGCCAACCAGTTCTCTATCCAAGTCAATACCTTGCCCCCAATCCCATGTGCCTTAATTTTACACGCTAATCTCTTATGCGGGAACTTATCGAAAGCCTTTTGAATATCCAAATACACCACATCCACTGGTTCTCCCTTATCTATTTTACCAGTTACATCCTCAAAAAATTCCAGTAGATTAGTCAAGCACGATTTACCTTTTGTAAATCCATGTTGACTTTGTCCGGTCCGGTCACTTTTTTCCAAGTGCTCTGCTATTACATCTTTATAATGGACTCTAGCATTTTCCCCACTACCGATGTCAGGCTTACTGGTCTGTAATTCCCCGTTTTCTCTCTCCCACCCTTTTTGAACAGTGGGGTAAAATTAGCTACCCGCCAATCCATAGGTACTGTTCCAGAGTATATCGAGTTTTGGAAGATGACCCGCAATGCATCTACTATTTCTAGGGCCACTTCCGTAAGTACCCTGAGATGTAGATTATCAGGCCCTGGGGATTTGTCGGCCCTCAATCCCATCATTTTCCCAAACACCATTTCCCTACAAATACTGATTTCTTTCAGTTCCTCCCTGTCATTAGACCCTATGTGCCCCGACATCTTTGGGAGGTTATTTGTGTCCTCCTTTGTGAAGACAGAACCAAAGTATGTATTTAATTGGTCAGCCATTTCTTTGTTCCCCATTATAAATTCCCCTGATTCTGACTGCAAGGGACCTATGCTTGACTTCACCAATCTTTTTCTCTTCACATATCTATAAAAGCTTTTACAGTCAGTTTTTATGTTCCCTGCAAGATTAATGTCATATTTTATTTTCCCCCTCTTAATTAATCCCTTTGTCCTCCTTTGTTGAATCCTAAACTGCTCCCAATCCTCAGGTTTACTGCTTTTTCTGGCCAATTTATATGTCCTCTCTTTGGATCTTATGCTATCCCTAATTTCCCTTGTTAGCCACGGTTGAGTCACCTTTTTTGTTTTATTTTTATGCCAAACAGTGATGAACAAATTCTGTCATTCATCCATGCGATCTTTGAATGTTTGCCATTGCCCATCCATCGTCAACCCTTTGAGTGTCATTCCCCAATCAACCCTACCCAACTCGCACCTCATACCATCGTAGTCCCCTTTATTTAAATTCAGGACCCTAGTCTCTGAGTCAACTATTTCACTCTCCATCTTAATGAAGAATTTTATCATATTATGATTGCTCTGACCCAAGGGGCCTCGCACAACAAGATTGCTAATTAATCCTTTCTCATTACATAATACCCAGTCTAAGATGGCCTGATCTCTAGTTGGTTCCTCGACATATTGGTCCAGGAAGCCATCCCGTAAACACTCCAGGAATTCCTCCTCCACAGTATTGTTACTAATTTGGTTAGCCCAATCTATATGTAGATTAAAGTCACCCATGATAACTGCTGTGCCCTTATTGCACGCTTCTCTAATTTCCCATTTAATGCCATCCCCAACCTCCGCATTACTGTTTGGAGGTCTATATACCACTCCCACTAACGTTTCCTGCCCCTTAGTATTTTTCAGTTCTACCCATACAGATTCCACATCATCAGAGCTAATATCCTTCCTTTCAATTGTGTTAATCCCCTCTTTAACCAGCAATGCTACCCCACCTCCTTTTCCTTTTTGCCTATCTTTCCTGAATATTGAATACCCCGGGATATTGAGTTCCCAGCCTTGGCCAGCCTGGAGCCATGTTTCCGTAATCCCAATCATATCATATTCGTTTACCTCTATTTGCGCAGCTAATTCATCCACCTTATTACGAATGCTCCTTGCATTAAGACACAAAGCCTTCAGGCTTGTTTTTTTAACTCTCTTAGAATTATTATTTACTGTGGCCATGTATGATTTAAACCCTTGATTTCTCTGCCTGCCACTTTTGTTTTTCTCCTTCCTGTCTTTTGCTTTTTCCTTGTTTCCCTTTCCTCTGTCTCCCCGCTCAGGGTCCCAACCCCCTGCCATTTTAGTTTAAACCCTCCTCCAGAGCATTAGCAAACACTCCCCCTAGGACATCGGTCCCGGCCCTGCCCAGGTGCAAACCGTCCATTTTGTACTGGTCCCACCTCCCCCAGAACTGGTTCCAATATCCCAAAAATTTGAATCCCTCCCCCTTGCACCATTCCTCTAGCCACGTATTCATCTGAAATATCTTTCTATTTCTACTCTGACTAGAACGTGGCACTGGTAGCAATCCTGAGATTACTACCTTTGAGGTCCTATTTTTTAATTTACCTCCTAACTCGCTATATTCAGCTTTTAGGACCTCATCCCAGTTTTTACCTATATCGTTGGCACCTATATGCACCACGACAACTGGCTGTTCACCCTCCCCTTCCAAAATGTCCTGCAGCCGCTCTGAGACATCCTTGACCCTTGCACCAGGGAGGCAACACACCATCCTGGAGTCTTGTTTGCGGCCGCAGAAACGCCTATCTATTCCCCTTACAATAGAATCCCCTATCACTATAGCTCTCCCAGTCCTTTTCCTCCCGTTATGTGCAGCAGAACCACCCCTGGTGCCAGGAAGTTGGCTGCTGCTGCCTTCCCCTGGTAAGCCATCCCCCCCATCAGTATCCAAAGCGGTATATCTGTTTGAGAGGGGGATGTCCACAGGGGACCCCTGCACTACCTGCCTGCACCTACTACTCTGCCTGTTGGTCACCCGTTCCCTCTCTGCCTGTGCCAACTTTACCTGCGGTGTGACCAACTGATTAAACGTGCTACTCACGACGTCCTCAGCATTGCGAATGGTCCAGTATGTATCCAATCGCTGCTCCAGCACCGTAATGAGGTCTGCCAGTAGTTGCAGCTGGACACACTTCCTGCACACATGGTTGTCAGGTACACAGGAAGAGTCCCTGAGTTCCCACATAGCGCAGGAGGAGTATACCATGGCACCGGGCTGTCCTGCCATGACTTACCCTTTAATTAATTGCAATTAAATTAAACAAATGAATCCCACCAATTTCACTACAGTTAAATGATATATTTAAGGGCCCTGGTTTACAAACTGTCCCCTCTACACCACAGAGACCTTAAAAACTATAAACCACAGAGTTAAAGTTTTTTTAAAAAGAGAAAAATACTCCCAACCAATCACTTACTTGTTTGGTGGTGATGTCACACCTCGATTACTTTTTACTTCTCTCCCTCTGAGATTGGAGATTAGAATGCCTACCCACACCTCGGGCTCACCTTATATACTGCCGCCGTTCGAGTTCCCGCCGCTGCCACACTGAGGCCTACCCACGCTTGGGCTTACCTTTTATACTGCCGCCGCTCAAGTAGAGTTGTCACCTGGTGTATCACAGCTCACAAGTGAGCATCAGCAGATTGTGGAAACAGGGACAGCAGTGGAGAGTCCTCGTCGGAGGGCGCAGGACTCTGCCAGCTCGGCTCAGCCGCATGTCGACCCTCTGCCTCTGGGTCCATCCGTAAGGTCAGAGGTGATGGAACGCCATGCACAGATGCAGGAGTCTCTGGCAGGTTTTGTCTCCAGGGTCGCTGCAAGTGTGGAGCAAATGGAGGAGTCCATAGCGAACATGAGCAGAGCCTTTGTGGTGTCAGTGGTGCATGAACGCATCAACACGGAAAGGATGGCTACCTACGTGGAAATGATTGCTGCATCCATGGTAAGGCTGGCTACCATAGAGGAGAGGATGGCTATGGTAGAGGAGAGGAGGGCTACGGTAGAGGAGAGGAGGGCTACGGCCATGGAGGAGGTTAGTCGCCAGGGTATGGAAAACATGGTGAGTGTTCAGAATAGGATGACTTCTCTTGCGGAGCGATGGGCATCTATTGAACAGAGAAACCAGACCTTCATGGAAGTCCTTCTGAGTAGGACTGCCATTGCAGATACGAGTCCCCATGGCCCCCCTGATGTGCAGCAAGGTGCTCTCAAGCCACTTGCAGGCACTGAGGGGGACCTGACCCATGAGAGGGAGGTTGGTGGCAGACCTCAAGGAAGTGGGGGCTCCTCTCCAAGCGCGCACACTTCCATGCCACTGCAGAGCCCTCGGTCAGAGCCCTGCCGGAGTCCACACCCAACTGAGATAGACACCTCAACTCCTGCACAGCTGCAGGAGCAGCAGACTGCTGATGTTGCCCTCACAGGCTTGCCGCCCCAGAGGACACCCGCCAAAGATGTTGAGACAGGAGCAGCAGGAAAGTGAGCAAGGGGCCTTCACATCTGCTGAAGCCACAGGGGAACCACTATGTAGGGGCAAGCGTAAGAGGAAAATAAAGCACAAATAGTCACAAGGGTAGTCACTTGGGTGAAATGTTGTGTATTTTGTAAAAATGCCATCAGTTGTTTGTTTTGCCTAAAAATTCTGATGGCAACTGCTGCAGTTCTGTCGTGTGTCATTTCGTGAATGGGGCTTTCACATTGAGGGCTTAGGATTACTTGTAGTTGTCAGGATGTTGGTCAAATAGCTCGGAATCCGCAGGGTTTGGCCATTGTCGATGCTCAGGTAAGAAGCTGCGAGGCAAAAGAGTTTGATTTACTAGGCTAAGCAAATCTGGCCAGGATGAGTGCGTTCCTTGCATCCTGGGCAGCAATGTTCTCGCGTAATGCTGCCGCTGGTTGATGGGCCTCTGCAGGATTCTCGTTTTCGCCCTCCTCCTCCTCCTCCTCCTCCACCTCATCATCATCATCTTCCTCTGAGGAGGGTATGTGAGGAGCCACTTGGTCCTCAGGAATCTGCAAGCCACGATGCTGTGCCATGTTTTGGAGTGCACAGCAAACCACGATGATTCTGGAGACTCTGGCTGCTGAGTACTGTAGGGCTCCACCTGATCTATCCAGGCATCTGAAGTGCATCTTCAGCAAGCTGATGGTTTTCTCGATTATGGATCTGGTGGAAATGTGGCTGGAGTTGGTAGCGCTCCTCATCTTTGTTGGCTGGCCTCCTCAACGGCGTCATTAGCCAAGTCCTCAGGGGATAGCCCTTGTCTCCAAGTAGCCATCCGTGAAGTTGGTCTGGCAGCCTGAATAGCAGAGGCACACTAGACTGGCGCAGTATGAAGGAGTCTTGGCAACTGCCAGGGTACTTGGCACAAACATGCAAAATCTCCTTCTTGTGGTCACACACCAGCTGAACGTTAAGGGAGTGGAAGCCCTTGCGGTTGACAAAAATACCTGGATTGTGATGGGGTGCCCTAAGGGCCACATGTGTGCAGTCAACAACGCCCTGCACCCTTGGAAATCGGCCAGATGAGCTAATCCAACCGCTCGCTCCGTCACATTTGCGCAATCCCTGGTTAAATGGATGTGATTGTGCACGAGGGCAAAGAGGGCATCGATTACCTGCGTGATGCAAGTGTGTGCGGCCGCCTGGGAGATGACGCAGATGTCTGCTGATGATCCCTGGAATGAGCCTGAAGCCAAAACGTTGAGTACGGTGGTGACTTTGATGGCCATTGGTAAGGAGTGTCCACCTGGTCCTCTGGGCAGCAGGTCTTGCTGTATCATTGCGCAGATGTCAGTCACTACCTGTCACGAAAGTCTGAGCCACCTTTGGCACTGCTGCTCAGTCATATTGAGGTAGCTGACCCTGTGTCTGTAGACCCTGTTTGGGGGGTATCTCCTGCGCCGACGGGCTTCCATGCGCTGGCCCCTTCTGGCCTGTGCTGCCTCAGGTGGGTGAGCAACAGCCTGTCGCTCCTGCTGCTGCTGCTGTTGCTGTTGCTGCTGTTGTTCCTGGTTCTGCTGCTGCTGCGCCTGGTGCTGGAGGTCCTCTAATGCCAAGAAGGGAAGGAAAAAAAGGCCACCCATGCTTCTGGTAGATGCCTCAGTTGAGGAAGCACTGAGTGAGGGTGGCGAGAGGGGTTTCGCAGGAGGTCACACTGGAGAAGTGTGTGAGGCTCCAACCTTCAACAGGTGTGGTTAAGCCTGGTAAAAGTTGCCCCAGGCCTGAGACAACAAAGTCCTGCCACCTGCAAATGGTGACTGATCAAATCTCCTCTTTAATGGTTGGCCTGCAGCTGATAATCAGCAAGCCAATAGTGTTCACGCCAGGTTTTACAGGCGTGATCCCCACCAGGCGTGTTTTACGTGGGAAAAGGGTTAAACAGGCAAGGGCCTGTTAAAATGGGATTATAAAGGCCAATGAGTGCTGTTTAAGGGCCCTAAAGACCAGTCCCACCTGTTGCAGGCGGGACTGTTTCGGGACCATCAGACATGCCTGTGTTAAAATGGCTAAGTGTCGGGAACCAGGCGGCGGCGGGGGTCCCGACCCCCAGGTTTTGCGATTTTAACCTCCCACGTGCCTCAAAGCCCGCCTGACGGCTGAGTTAAAATTGAGTCCATGGTCTTTTAATCAGACTATAGTGTAGGAACAGCTAGATTCCTAACTAAAGGACTGAGATCGAGTCAGTCTATTAAACAAACGATGTTTAATACCAATAAACAGAGTTTAACACTAAAACAATGGAAAGCTGGATAACAGGTCTGTACTGGTTGCTAGATCCACGAGGACTGACTAGAGCCCCTCCCTGGTTGGACAGCATGATGTCATCACTTTTTCCCGCCGCTGGAGGATCACGTGATCAACGTGATGACGCCATTGCGTTGGGTCTCAGTCTTAAAGGGACCGCGCTATTTACATGCGATAATATGAACAGAGATACAGATTCATTCTGTAGCTAACAATTAGTTAAAGATAATTATGTACATAAGATCAGAGTCCCCTTGGTGGCTCTGCCACATGCGCCCCCCCAGAATTGTCTTTAACAGTAAAAGTCAATCGACTAGGAGGTCTGACAAGCCTGTCAAAGCGACTCCTGTATTCTCGGAGTGAACGTTGTTGAACAGCGGGCGGGCTGGCGGATGGGAGCCTTCGGACTGGTGCGGGTGCAGCTGGAGGGTGGCCACAGCGTGGCGGCTGTGCAGTCTCTACTGGCCGGTCGATGTCCAGATGCGCCGGTTTGAGACGATCAATGGAGATGTGGTCTGGTTTACCACCGATGTCAACCGAGAAACTCTTGTCGCCGGGCTCTATTACGTGGAAAGGTCCTGTGTAGGGAGCCTTGAGCGGATCGCTATGGGCATCATGCCGAATGAATACGAATTTAGCATTTTTTAGCTCCGCTGGAACGTGCGAAGATGGCAGGCTATGATGCGAAGTCGGAATGGGTGCGAAAGCCTTGGCCATTTCCCGGTGGTTGCTGAGTTGGTCGGCCGCAGACCATGGTGCGGTGGGAAGCGGCAGGAGATCTCCCGGTACGCGGAGCGGCTGACCTTACACGAGCTCTGCGGCAGATGATTGCAGGTCCTCTTTGGGTGCCATGTGCAGCCCCAACATGACCCATGGAAGCTTATCCACCCAGCCGGCGCCTTGGAGGCTGGCTCTCAGCGATGCCTTTAATGATCGGTGGAAACGTTCGCACAAACCGTTTGCCTGTGGGTGATAGGCCGTAGTGCGGTGGAGTTTGGTGCCAAGACCCTGGGCCACAGCGTTCCAGAGCTCTGACGAGAATTGTGGACCGCGGTCTGAAGAAATATCCACCGGAAGGCCGAAACGTGCGACCCACGAGGAGAGGAACGCTCTGGCTACATCGGCAGACGTAGTCGATGCCAAAGGTACTGCCTCGGGCCATCTTGTTGAACGATCGACCATGGTTAGAATGTGTGTGAAACTCTGGGACGGTGGCAGCGGTCCGACGAGATCCACGTTGACGTGGTCGAATCGCTGTTCTGGTACAGTGAACGTGGCCAATGGGGCCCTGACGTGGCGCTGCACCTTAGACTTTTGACAAACGATGCAGGCGTTAGCCCAGTCATGGATATCCTTACACATTCCTCTCCAGACGAACTTAGCCGACAGTAATTTTTGGGATGCTTTCACACCCGGGTGCAAAAGCCCATGGATGGCATCGAAGACTTGGCGGCGCCAGGCAGCTGGAATGATCGGGCGAGGGTCCCCCATGGAGACATCGCAGAGCAACGAGGTGCCTGCTGCGTGGAATTGCACATCGGCCAGTTGGAGGCTAGAGGTGTCGGCGCAATACGACTGCGTTTCAGGGTCTGATGCTTGGTCGGTGGCCACGAGGGCATAATCGATGCCCAACTGGACTGCCCGTACGGGCACGCGAGAAAGTCAATCGGCTACCAAATTGTCCTTGCCAGCTACGTGCTGGATGTCTGTCCTGAATTCCAAAATGTAAGTTAGCTGTCGGGCCGACCACGGTTCGGCGGTCTTGGCCATTGCAAAAGTCAATGGTTTGTGATCTACAAATGCGGCGAAGGGACGTCCCTCCAACAGGAGACGAAAATAGCGAATCACCAGGAACAGTGCCAGCAACTCACGGTCGAAAGTATTATATTTGCGTTCGTTGCACCGGAGTTGGCAGCTGAAGAATGCCAGTGGCTGCCACGACCCATTGACCCACTGTGCTTGCACGGCGCCTATGGCACAGTCGGAAGTGTCCGTGGTGAGGGCGATGGTGGCTCCTGGCAGAGGGTGCGCCAACATAGTTGCATTGGCTAGAGCGATTTTTGTGTTGTCGAAAGCGTCGTCCATTGCCGCCGTCCAGGTCATTGCATCCTTTCCCATCTTGCCTTTGAGGGCCTCGTAGAGGGGCTGCATGAGTTGTGCTGCCTTCGGCACAAAGCGGTGATAGAAGTTCACCATGCCCAGGAATTCTTGGAGGGCTTTGGTGGACTGTGGCTTCGGGAATGCCGAAAATGCTTCAACCTTTGACTGCAGCGGGATTGCACCCTCCTGGGTAATGCGGTGGCCCAAGAAGTCAATCTGATGTAGGCCGAACTGGCATTTGGCCGGGTTGATTATGAGGCCATGCTGGCTGAGGTGCCGAAAAAGGGTGCAGAGATGGTCGACGTGCTCCGCTTTGGTGGAGCTGGCTATCAGGATATCGTCCAGATAGACAAATAAAAACTGAAGATCCCGCAGGACCGAGTCCATGAGTCGTTGAAAGGTCTGCGCGGCATTCTTCAGCCCAAAAGGCATTCTGAGGCACTCGAACAGTCCAAAGGGAGTAATAACCGCAGTTTTTTGGATTTCCTGCTGGTGTACGGGGACCTGATGGTAGCCCCGGACGAGGTCGACCTTGGAGAAGATTGAGTTTCCCGCCAAATGGGCGGAAAAGTCTTGAATGTGCGGGATCGGGTACCGATCGGGCGTCGTAGCATCATTCAGTCGACGGTAGTCCCCACATGGCCGCCATCCGCCGCCGGGCTTTGGAACGATATGTAGGGGTGAGGACCAGGGACTATTCAACCAGTGAATAATCCCCAGCCGCTCCATCCTGGCAAACTCGGCCTTCGCTGCCGCGAGCTTACCGGGTTCCAGTCGCCGAGCTCGTGCGTACACTGGGGAGCCAGTCATAGTAATGTGGTGTTGGACACCATGCTTAGCTGCCGAGGTGGAGAAAGTGGGCTTGGTCAGCTCCGGGAATTCAGTTAGTAGGCAGGTGAATTCGTCCGGCGAGGGTAACGCGCAGGAGAGAGTATGGGCCGGTGCGGAACTGCGGAAGCACGGAATGGAATGGAAGGTAGCCGCGTTGACCAGTCAACAGTTTCGGACATCTACCAAGAGGCTGTTGGCGCATAAGAAATCCACACCGAGGATGGCTTGTGAAACTTTGGCTGTAATAAATTCCCACAGAAACCGTTGTCCGCCGAAGCACAGCCGAACCTGCCGTTTGCCAAAGGTACGAATGGCCCCGCCATTAGCTGCCTCGAGGATGGGACCGTGCCTCCCAGACTGGATGTCAAGTGCTGAGGCGGGAAGGATGCTGCACTGCGCCCCGGTGTCGCATAAAAAGCGCAGGCCCGAAAGGGAATCGGTAATGTAGAGGAGCTTCCCGGAATTCCCAATCGCCATCGCAGCCGCAGCCCGTACCTTAAACTCGATCCTCCTTTTCTGGGGCTGCTGCCGTGGTTGCTGTATTTTTTTTGTTAGGCGTGAAACTGCAAGGAGGGCGGCAGCTTCTGGCTTTCGCGCCGAAACGGGCATGTTAAAAACACAAGCCGGGGGATGGAGGCGTCGGGGCGGCGTCTGCGGAGGAGGGTTGTCTCGTGGCGGAGCAGTATTGCTGCATGACCGCATAAACTGTGTCTGCTTCTGCAGCCAGTGCTGCGCAATCCGCGGTGTCCGATCTAGCGAGAGCGGCTTGAACCTGTTCGGGGAGTTGACTCAGGAATAACTCCCGAAAAAGGAAGCATTGGGGTTCGGAGCCCAGGAGCGTGAGCATCTGGCTCATTAACTCAGATGGCTTGGAATCGCCCAGGCTGGGCATAGCGAGCAGCCGGCGGGCCCGCTCTGCCTTCGTGAGTCCGAAGACCTGTATTAATCGCGCTTTAAGAGCATCATACTTGCTGGCCTCTGGGGGGTTTTCGAGCAGGCTGATGATCCATGCGGCCGTGGAGCTGTCGAGTGCGGAGACCACGTGGAGGTAGCGGGTCTGATCCGCGGCGATGTTACGGAGTTTGAATTGTGCTTCTGCTTGGATGAACCAGGAGGCAGCATGTTGTTCACAAAACTGTGGGAGCTTCAAAGCCACGGCGTGTGCTTCCATGTTTCGTTACGCTTCTTTCGCGAAAATTGTCCACGAAAATTCGGGGTCACCGCTGTAGGAATGGCTAGATTCCTAACTAAAGGACTGAGATCAAGTCAGTCTATTAAACAAACGATGTTTAATACTAATAAACAGAGTTTAACACTAAAACAATGAAAAGCTGGATAACAGGCCTGTACTGGTTGCTAGCTCCATGAGGACTGACTAGAGCCCCTCCCTGGTTGGACGTCATGACGTCATCACGTTTTCCCACCGCTGGAGGATCACGTGATCAACGTGATGACGTCATTGCGTTGGGTCTCAGTCTTAAAGGGACTGCGCTATGTACATGCGATAATATGAACAGAGATACAGATTCATTCTGTAGCTAACAATTAGTTAAAGATAATTATGTACATAAGATCAGAGTCCCCTTGGTGGCTCTGCCACAATAGTTCAAAATTAAAGTGTACATAGAAGCACCTTTGGCAATAAATTCAAAGAACTCCCGGCAATAAATATGCCTGCAACTTATCAATTCAAAGTATATAAAAGTGCCCCTTTAATGATTCAAATGTCCATAAAAGTACCCCCTTTTAGTTATTTCTAAGCCCATGTCCAATTCTCATATATACTCCTCCATTTCTGGGTGATCGGTCAAAGGAAACTGTAAGTCAAAACACGAACTGGCCAGCTTTCTCACTTCAATCTTCCTCCTACTCAGTCTTCTCTGTTTTCCTTATCTCTGAAAACTCCTGCCACTGGGTTATAAGGCCTCATTGATTGTAAATTACTCTCTGCCTCCCTCGGATAGGTCTGTCCACTCCAAACCTTCCCTGATTGGAGTTCCATCCGCATGACACATTCCTGTTCCTGTGAGATGTATGTTCTCCCCTTCTTGTCCAGGTGGCCTCCCAAACAATGAAGGCATACTGACCACCATTTTGTGTCTTCACAAACAAAGAACACATGCTGATTTCTTACATTTTAAATCCGTCGCAATTTCGATCTCCACACGGTAGCAGCAGTTTTATTACACTTTTCTGAATCTTACAACAGTAATCTGTTGGAGCAGAGATTGCTGGGCTGCTGCGACACCCTGCAAGTTGTAAGGTTTCGCAAAATTTCGGCAGACCCCTGAAGATTATTTGATTAAAGAAAACCTGGTTGGAATGTACCTTAAAAACCCAGGGCATCAAAAATGGCTGTCAGGCCTCATGGCAAAGGACAAAGACAGCCTGCCTGTATATCTCCCATCACTGGCTGACAAAGAATTGGAAAAAAAATACCAGCCTGTGTGAATATGTTGAAGTACTTGAAACTGTCAATCAACTGCGGTTTAGGAAGTTCAACAGAGGAAGAAAAGGATTGTTTGTTTACACGAGCTCTCTACAATGTTAACTCAAGGGCTTAAGCACTTGAAGCTGTCAATCAGTTGCGGTTGGGCGGTGACCGCAGGACAATGGATTGTTTACAAAGCACTTGAGTGCTGTTGACTGAACACTTAAGGATTTGTTTGTCCAGCACTTGAGAGATCAGTGGGACATTTTAAACTGAGCACCAACCAGTTTAAATGAATGGGAAACACATTCAAACCCATTACAGTCAATGGGGACAGATCGGTCGCTTTTGTATAGCCTAGATACATCCAGATTTGGGCGCGAAGATAACGGCTCCCAATGGGGTATAAAGATAGCCCCTCAGGAAGCCATTCTCTCTCTCTCTGCCACCTTCCCTCTGATGCCCTGCCTACAAGAGGAACAGCTCAGCAGCCCGCCCAAAGAAGTGGAATACCAGCAGTTACTTTTGAATTACTGGGGTATCTCTACTTCGGGGCAGTGAAGAATCTAAGACAGACTGCAGGGGCACGGAGCAGGCATTCACTGGTGAGTATAATCTTTCTGGCCCATTACAAGGCAACCTAGATAGGTATTACGGGTGGGAATTAAAGGGGAATTTTGTTAAATTGTAATTTTAGTCAATTTTCCCTCGATGTGTCCGTTTCTCCTCCCCATTAAGTAAAAGTGTGCTGTATTAAGCAAAAGTGTACTGTATTAAGCAAAAGTGTGCTGTATTAAGCAAAGGTGTGCTGTATTAAGCAAAGGTGTGCTGTATTAAGTAAAAGTGTGCTGTATTCATTATTTTCAATTCATTTTTTTTATTTCAATAAATACTGGTCTTCTTTGCACCCAACCACGAGTCTCGTTTTGTCTACATTGCTACTGAAATAAGTCCGGCGGTCAGAACCAGAAAGGGGAGCGATTCGAAACCGCACGGGGCCTGGAGCAGCTCAGATACTTCTGACTGGCCAGAGACAAACCCCAGGGGCAACCAAAACCACACCCCACCTTCCCCCTTTTCTACAAAGCCCTGGTTAACAGTGGTAAACTGATGACAGCAGTCAGAGCTTGGGTGTCATCATGCTGAAACTGCATGAGAGCAGTCTGCGCTTCCACTGCCGCAATAAGATGTTGGGTTGCTTCCGCTTGTGCTGCAATGGCAGCCACATCGCCCATCACACTCATCATCACGTCTGAGTCAACACGGTCTCTTTGGGAGTCTTCCATCATGGAAATCTTGGGCTCCAAACTCTACGCAAAGCCCCGTGCAATGGTGGAGGCAGACTTCTCCATGCTCCTTAACATTGCCACGAGGCTCTCTGGCAGGCTTGCCATTGCATTTTTCAATTTGGTGTGCATGCCCATCACCCTTCTTCTGAAGGCCACCCCATCAAGGTCCTCATCTGAGTACTGTGCAGCAGAACTCTCGCGCAAACTCACCCTCCGGGGAGCTGGCCCCTGAGCTACCCATTCTCCCTTGCCTTGCTGCAGCTCACTCATCCCCGGTGTCTCACCCTGTGCAGATCCCGCTAAACTAGCCTCTAAAGTAAGCATAATGCCAGTTTCTGAGCTGGTGTCTGCGAGTGACAGATGCAGTGACGCACTGTCTTCTTCTTCCTCTTCTTCTCTCTCCTCACTCTCTTGCATCACCTTGGGGACAGGCTGGTCCAATGTTTGTTGTTGATTATCTGAAAGTAGAAAGGCACAAGAGTCGGGTTATGGTGAGGGGAGGAGGGGAGGGAATATTCATGTATACAGCATCAGTAGCTTGAAAGTGAGAAGAGATTGTCGGATGAGGGAGAAGTGGGATGTGAGAAGAAGGAGTAGGAATGATCATACTGTTGTTGTCCCCAAGGGGTTCAACCTCACTGGTTGCCACGGCTTCTACGATGTGCTGCCCAATGATCTGCACAACTCTCTCCTCCAGCCTCCCCCTGCCCTGCCTGTCTGCTGCTGCAAGCCACCTTGACCTACAAGACAAAGAGAAATGTGTGAGTGAGATTGGTGCAATGTGTTTGGGCGATGTCCCTGCTATAGTTGAATAGCTGTCAGTGTGTGAAAGGTATGAGATGTAGGTGTGAGTGTTGCAGCAGTGGTAAGGTTGTGAGGGTGAAGAGAAGCTAGGATTATGAGCTGTGTGTGGTGATACATAGAGGTTTTTGGCAGGTGAGTGATGGGGATGTGATGCACTGAGCAGTGTGTGAGGCTGGTGGTGCAGATGGTGGGATATGGCATTTGCTGAAGTCTTCACTCACCTTGACCACCCATGTGAGTTCATTAAACTTCTTTCGGCACTGGATGGCCGACCTTGGCGCCACAGTGCTGGCCGTCATATGTGCGGCTACCTCATGCCACATCACTCGGGAGGTATGGTGAGGGCTTCCTGCCAGTCTGGGGGAACAGAACAGCCCACCTGCTCTCCATGGCCACAACCAGTGTCTCCAGAGCTGTGTCCAAAAATCTCCTGGCTCTCTCTCTTTGAGGGCACCCTGCCATTGCATTGGAGCTCCTTAATCTTCCTTCTTCTGCTTCTTCTTCTTGTGACAGCTGCAGTTGGAACTGCCCTGACAATGAGGTGCTGTAGCAGCAAAGCATCTCCCCTTTATTAGTGGAAAAAGCCTGTGCCATACATAACTGGGAATTAGACTGGCTGCGATATTGGTCCACCTGTTGAGCGTTAAGCCAATGAACAGCAGTTTTAGTGCTGAAATCATGACTGTAATCATGTTAATGAGGAGTGAGCACAAATTTTGCGTGCTAGACCATTTTGAGGTGGCACAGCTTAACAGCGTTAGGCCTTAACACTGCCCGTTTCGTGGCTATATCCAATTTCTAGGCCTATGTAATTTCTATGGCCGGAATTTTCTCGCTACCATGCATGCAGGATTGGAGGCTGGTCAGGAGTGAAAGTGGAAATAAATCGGAGTGGGTCAGGAGCCCACCGTCACCCCGCCTCCACGCGCCTTTAACTTGGGTGCGTTTGCCAGCGCGGCAGCAACCCGAGCGGTAGAGGCGGGCAACCTAATTTTGATAATTATTAGCTTGTTGTCAGGCCCTTAAACATCTTTTTAACCAGGCCGTTGCAATTTCACTACATGACCACAGGCATCACGCAGCTCGGGAACCACATCTCTCAAGCTGAGGCGGAAGTTCAGTGGCAATTGATCCAGCTCATTAATGCAGAGCATGGAAAGCATAACAATTACTGCCACCTGACACCTGCTTACTTTCCTAAGGGAAATGCTGTTGCTGAGTGCATTTTACGCACAGATTTAGATTTCTAGAATTTGTTTTCAGCAAATTCGGGAAACACTGTCTTGTAACATTGCTACAACCTATCACACCATTGATAGATTGCTTCTCTCATCTCTGCTTGACCTGCCATCTATTACATCAGCATATCTGTCTCAACTTGGTCCTCAGAATCGGACAACGATGAAGCCCAACACCAGCAGCACCAGGCGCACCAGCAGCACCAACAACAACACCACCAACCTTCTCCTCAACCAACTGTTGCTCCACTGGACAGAGGGCACCAGCGCAGGGCTGCACCGCACCAGAGGCGATGCCCCAACGCAGGGTATACAGGCAGAGGATGAGCTTCCTCAACATGACTGAGCAGCAGCGTCAAAGGAGTCTCAGGCTATCGCACGAGGTCGTCGCAGACATTTGCAGATTGCTGGAGCAAGAGCTGCAGCCCAGAGAGCCTGGTAGACACGCATTACCAGTGGCTGTCAAAGTCACCAGCATCCTCAACTTCTTCGCCTCAGGCTCCTTCCAGGGATCTGCTGCAGACGTTTGCGGCATCTAGCAGTCAGCCGCCCACAGATGCAACACACAGGTCACCGATGCCCTGTTTAACAAGTCAACCAATATAAACTCTGCCACTGATGATGCCAGTGTTACTGAGCGGGTGCTGGGCTTTGCCGCTCTGGCTGGCTCTCCCACGGGTGCTGGGTCTCATCAACTGCACACATGTGGCCATCAGGGCACCCCATCATTACCGAGGAGTGTTTGTGAACCGCAAGGGTTTCCACTCCCTCAATGTGCAGCTGGTCTGCAACCATAGGAAGATCATCATGCATGCGTGTGCCAAAATCCCTGGCAGCTGTGAGTGTTTTAGGAGCTGCACTCATCCAGGCAAGTGGAGAGTATCCCAACACACTCCTTACTTGTGCCTTGTAGATGGTGGAAAGGCTTTGGGGAGTCAGGAGGTCAAACACTCGCTGCAGAATACCTAGCCTCTGACCTGCTCTTGCTACCACAGTATTCATGTGGCTAGTCCAGTTAAGTTTCTGGTCAATGGTGAACCCCAGTATGTTGATGGTGGGGGATTCAGTGATGGTAATGCCGTTGAATCTTACGGGGCAGTGGTTAGACTCTCGCTTGTTGGGGATAGTCATTGCCTGACACTTCTATGGCGCGAATGTTACCTGCCACCTATCAGCCCAAGCCTGAACGTTGTCCAGATCTTGTTGCATGCGGGCACGGACTGCTTCAATATCAGAGGAGTTGTGAATGCCACTGAACATTGTGCAGTCATCAGCAAACATCCCATTTCTGAACTTATGTTGGAGGGAAGGTCATTGATGAAGCAGCTGAAGAAGGTTGGGCCTAGGACACTGCCCTGAGGAACTCCTGCAGCGATGTCCTGGGGCTGTGATGATTGACCTTCAATTACCACAACCATCTTACTTTGTGCTAGGTATGACTCCAGCTAGTGGAGAGTTTCTCCTCAATTCCTATTGACTTCACTTTTTCTAGGGCTCCTTGATGACACACTCGGTCAAATGGGCATCAGTGAGCAGGTTATTGGTGAGTAAGTGCCGCTTGATAGCACTGTCAATGAACTTTGCTGATGATTGAGAGTAGACTGATGGGGCGGTAATTGACCGGATTGGATTTGTCCTGCATTTTGATGATAGGACATACCTGGACAGTTTTCCACATTGTCGGATAGATGCCACTGTTGTAGCTGTACTGCAACAGCTTGGCTAGAGGCGCAGCTAGTTCTGAAGCACAAGTCTCCAGCACAATAGCCAGGATGTTGTCGGGGCCCATAGCATTTGCTGTATCCAGTGCGCTCAGCCGTTTCTTGTTATCACGTAGGGTGAATGGAACCAAGAGTGGCTCAGTAGCACCACTGCTGGCAGAGTCCTGAAGGACATAACTGCCAGTCTGGGCATGCGACAGGTGGTGAGTGAACCAACAAGAGAGAAAAACCTACTTGACCTCATCCTCACCATTCTATCTGTTGCAGATGCATCTGTCCATGACAGCATTGGCAGCAGTGACCACCGCACAGTTATTGCAGAGATGAAGTCCTGTCTTCAGACTGAGAACACCCTCCATCATGTTGTGTGGCATACCACCGTGCTAAATGGGATAGATTCAGAACAGATCTAGCAGCTCAAAACTGGGCACCCATGAGGCGCTGTGGGCCATCTGAAGCAGCAGAATTGTATTCCACCACAATCTGTAACCTCATGGCCCGGCATATCCCTCACTGTACCATTACCACCAAGCCAGGGGACCAACCCTGGTTTAATAAGGAGTGTAGAAGTGCATGCCAGGAGCAGCACCAGGTGTACCTAAAAATGAGGTGCCAACCTGGGGAAGCTGCAACACAGGACTACATGCATGCTAAAAAGCGGAAGCAGCACGCTATAGACAGAGCTACGTGATTCCACAATCAACGGATCAGATCAAAGCTCTGCAGTCCTGCCATATCCAGTCATGAATGGTGGTGGACCATTAAACAACTAACGTGCGGAGGAGTCTCCAAGAATATCCCCATCCTCAATGATGGTGGAGCCCAGCACATGAGTGCAAAAGACAAGGCTGAAGCGTTTGCAACCAACTTCAGCCAGAAGTGCTGAGTGGATTATCCATATTCGCCTACCCCTGAGGTCCCCACCATCACAGAAGTCAGTCTCTTCAGCCAATTCGATTCACTCCACGTGATATCAAGAAACGGCACTGGCTACAGCAAAGGCTATGGGCCCCGACAACATCTCGGCTATCGTGCTGAAGACTTGTGCTCCAGAACTAGCTACGCCTCTAGCCAAGCTGTTCCAGTATAGCTACAACACTGAAGGGATAATTACTAGTCCTAGCCCCTTTAGGGCTACCCCGGATCAGGCGTATTTCTCAGACGTTCACTTTCAACTAAAGTTTGAGGTAGCTGAATCCTAAAGACGCTCAATTGGGTCTAAAGTTCGGGACTATCTCTTCCTAAAGGAAAGGAACAAACTGAAAATGTTACTGTCCTCCAGATAGCACTTTTTATAAGTTTAGCTAGACTGTAATGTTCCGAATATTATGAGGGTCTGGAAAACTCCCCCAGAATTCTGCAACTCCTCACCAAATAGTGTACAGAGATTGAGTTTGCGAGTTTTTGATACAGAAGTCTTATGTGAGACAATTATAAAAATATATAGATTTATTAAAGAACTGAAATGTAATTTACAGTTGGTGAGTCAGTTGCAACATTAATAATTCCAAAATCTTATTATCAGAGAACCTTACTCTCAAATCTTAACTTTGCTACAGTTTTACAGTTTTTAGTGTTCTACAGGATATCCACCAAAATCAAATACCTTTGATCCCCAAGGTACAAAGACTTGGAGACTTACAGAGCCACCTCTGAAGCCGAGAATCGCTTTGTCCAATTAAAGCGAGTCTGTTATCCCATTTGAGAGTTCAATATTTATATCCTTTTCCAGTGGTATTTCCTTTAAGGTTTACTGCTGATGTAAGCTGATTATCTCTAGTCATTTTTCTGCTGACTTGCAATTTTTACAGTCACCTCAGCTGGTAGCATTACAGAATTATGTCTCCTCTCTAGGTGTTCTAAGTTTACCATAAAAAACGGTGTGACGGCAGATGTGTTTTTTACTTGATGTCATTTTTACGAAGGCAGGTATTTGTGCTTCTTTACGAAGTGTAAATTAGAACACCTTATCCAGGGTGAACCATTGTTTCATTCCCAAAGGTCAGCCTGTCGGGAGCCTTTAACCTTCTGTTTCAATAGAGTTATTGATTCAGTGTCAACAACTTATCTTATCTCAATAGCCAGAATACTTTCACAGCTATTTCATCGTTGGGTTTCTCGATTTCCAGACCCAGTGTGTCCTGTTTTAATAAGGCCAGAATTCTTTCATAAGATGGTGTCTTTTTCTGAATCGGTTATTTGGCTTATTCCTTCACAAGACTGGCATCTATCCGACAATGTGGAAAACTGGCAGGTATGTCCTGTCCACAAAAAGCAGGACAAATCCAACCTGACCAATTACCGCCCCATCAGTCTACTATCAATCATCAGCAAAGTGATGGAAGGTATCATCAACAGTTTTGTCAAGCGGCACTTACTCACCGATAACCTGCTCACTGATGCCCAGTTTGGGTTCCGCCAAGAGCACTTGGCTCCTGACCTCATTACAGCCTTGGTCCAATCACAGACAAAGAACATAAGAACATAAGAAGTAGGAGCAGGAGTAGGCCATACGGCCCCTCGGGCCTGCTCCGCCATTCAATAGGATCATGGCTGATCCGAATCTAGACTCACGTCCACTTCCCTGCCCTCTCCCCGTAACCCCTAATTCCCTTATCTGCTAGGAAACTGTCTATCTCCATTTTAAATTTATTTAATGTTGCAGCTTCCACAGCTCCCTGGGGTAGCAAATTCCATAGATTTACTACCCTCTGAGTGAAGAAGTTTCTCCTCATCTCAGTTTTGAAAGGGTAGCCCCTTATTATAAGATTATGCCCCCTAGTTCTAGTCTCACCCATCAGTGGAAACATCCTCCCCGCATCCACCCGATCAAGCCCCCTCACAATCTTATATGTTTCGATAAGATCGCCTCTCATTCTTCTGAACTCCAATGAGTAGAGGCCCAACCTACTCAACCTTTCCTCATACGTCAACCCCCTCATCGCCGGAATCAACCGAGTGAACCTTCTCTGAACCGCCTTGAGAGCAAGTATATCTTTTCTTAAATATGGAAACCAAAACTGCACGCAGTATTCCAGGTGTGGCCTCACCAATACCCTGTATAACTGCAGCAAGACTTCCCTGTTTTTATACTCCATCCCCCTTGCAATAAAAGCCAAGATTCCATTGGCCTTCCTGATCACCTGCTGCACCTGCATACTAACTTTTTGCATTTCATGCACCAGGACCCCCAGATCCCTTTGTACTGTAGCACTTGGCAGTTTCTCTCCATTTAGATAATAACTTGCTCTTTGATTTTTTCTGCCAAAGTGCATAACCTCACACTTTCCAACATTATATTGCATCTGCCAAATCTCTGCCCACTCACTTAGCCTGTCTATGTCCTTTTGCAGGTTTTTTATGTCCTCCTCACTCACTGCTTTCCCTCCCATCTTTGTATCGTCGGCATACTTGGATATGTTGCACTCGGTCCCTTCCTCCAAATCGTTAATATAGATTGTAAAGAATTGGGGTCCCAGCACTGACCCCTGCGGAACACCACTAGTCACTGATTGCCAGCCCGAGAACGAACCATTTAGCCCAACTCTTTGTTTTCTGTTAGATAGCCAATCTTCCACCCATGCCAGTATATTACCCCAATCCCGTGATTTTTTATCTTGATCAGTAATCTTTTGTGTGGAACCTTGTCAAATGCCTTTTGGAAGTCCAAATACACTACATCCACTGGTTCCCCTTTAGCCACCCTGTATGTTACATCCTCAAAGAATTCGAGCAAATTTGTCAAACATGACTTCCCCTTCGTAAAACCATGCCGACTCTGTCCTATTAAATTATGTTTATCCAAATGCTCTGTTACTGTTTCCTTAATAATGGACTCCAACATTTTGCCAACCATAGATGTTAGGCTAACTGGTCTATAGTTTCCAGCTTTTTGTCAACTTCCCTTCTTAAATAAGGGTGTTACATTAGCAGTCTTCCAATCTGCCGGGACCTTTCCTGAGTCCAGGGAGTTCTGGAAAATGATCACCAATGCATTCACAATCCCTACCGCCACTTCTCTCAAGACCCTAGGATGTAGGCTATCAGGTCCGGGGGATTTATCCGCCTTAAGTCCCATTATTTTACTGAGTACCATCTCCTTAGTGATTTTAATCGTGTTTAGCTCCTCCCCCCCATTGCCCCCTGTTTGTCCAGTGTTGGGATATTTTTAGTGTCCTCTACTGTAAAGACTGATACAAAATATTTGTTCAGCGTCTTTGCCATCTCCATGTTCCCCACCATTAGTTTCCCGGTCCCATCCTCTAAGGGACCAACGTTCACTTTAGCCACCCTTTTTCTTTTTATATAGCTGTAGAAACTCTTGCTATCTGTTTTTATATTTTTTGCTAGTTTACTTTCATAATCTATCTTCCCTTTCTTAATTAATCTTTTAGTTATTGTTTGCTGGCTTTTAAATGCTTCCCAATCTTCTATCCTCCCACTAGATTTGGCTACTTTATATGCCCTTGTTTTCAGTTGAATACTATCCTTTATTACTTTACTAAGCCACGGATGGCTGTCTTTTCTTTTACTCCCCTTTTTCCTCAGTGGAATATATTTATCTTGAAAGATGTGAAATATCTCCTTGAATGTAGACCACTGCTCTTATACCGTCTTACACTTTAATCTGTTTTCCCAGTCCACTTTAGTCAATTCTACTCTCATACCTTCATAGTCTCCTTTATTTAAGCTTAGTACACTGGTTTGAGATCCAACTCTCTCACCCTCAAACTGAATATGGAATTCAACCATATTATGGTCACTCATTCCAAGGGGATCCTTTACCAGGACATTTTTTATTAATCCTGTCTCATTACACAGGACCAGATCTAAGATTGCCTGCCCCCTGGTTGGTTCAGTTACATACTGCTCAAGGAACCCGTCCCTAATATACTCTACTTGCTGAAGTGCCCGGCGGTGCCGAGGCTTTTTCGAGGGAATGTTGTTGTTGGAAGAGAGAGAGAGAGTGACTGGGGGGAAGAGAGAGAGCGACTGGGGGGAAGAGAGAGAGCGACTGGGGGGAAGAGAGGGAGGGGAGGGGAGGGGGGAGGGGAGGGAAGGGGGAGGGGAAGGGGAGGGGAGGGGGAGGAAGGGAGGGGGAGGGGGAGGGGGGGAGGGGGGACGGGAGGGCGGGGGGGAGGGGAGGGGGGAGGGTGGGGGGGAGGGCGGGGGGGAAGGGAGGGGGAAGGGAGGGGGAAGGGAGGGGGGAAGGGAGGGGGGAAGGGAGGGCGGGGGGAAGGGAGGGGGGAGGGCGGGGGGGGAAAAGGGGGGGAAGGGAGGGCGGGGAGCCCCCCCGAGGGTCGCAGCCCCCCCCCGAGGGTCGCGCCCCCCCCCGAGGGTCGTGGCCCCCCCCCCGAGGTGAAGACCGCCGATTGCGCGCGCAGCAGGAGCTGAGACGCGGCGTCTCTCTCTGGCTCGGCCGGCGGGCCCAGTTGCCAGGGTAACCGTGACGCTGAACAAGCCCCGCCACCCGGCTGAGCCAGAGAGAGAGACGCTGCGTCTCAGCTGCTCCTGCTGTGCGCGCGGCCCCCCCCCCCGAGGGTCGCGGCCCCTCCCGAGGGTCGCGGCCCCCCCGAGGGTCGCGGCCCCCCCCGAGGTGAAGACCGCCAATTGTGGCTGTGCGAGACGGCCGGCGGGCCCGGTTGCCAGGGTAACGCTGGACGCTCAGCAAGCCCCGCCCCCCGGCTGAGCCAGAGAGAGACGCCGCGTCTCAGCTCCTGCTGCGCGCGCACCCTAGCGGCGCTGGGCGGAGGCTCGGCCCTCCAGCCTTCGAGTGGGGCCGGGAGGTGCCTAGCTCGGGCATGGGTGCAGAGGAGACGCCGAGGCTTCTAGGCCTACCTGGAAAAATGGGGAAAGGTAGGAAAATTAATGAGATTAGATGAGTTAATTACTTTCTAAATTATTTTTTTTTAAAACAATATGTGTTTTAAAAGCAACGTTTTTTTTAAGACGTAGAAAGCGGAAAAAAGAAAGGAAAAGTTTGGAATCAAGATGGCGGCGACTCACCTCGGTTCAGAAGGATAAGGCCCGGCCACACACGCACCGATTGGCCCGGCGGCACACGCCAGCAACCCGGCGTATGATTGGTCGAGCTCGAGGTCACTCTGTCGCTAATGAGCGGATAATGAGATGCTAATGAGCGGAATGTTAAGGTTTTTTGGATACCGCGGGCGCGATTTTAGGCCGGCCGAAACGTAAATACGCTTAAAACCGTCTCGGAAGCGTAAGCTTTCTTTGGAGGTAACGCGCGCGTAGGTACGCCCTGTAGCTTTCGAGCGCATACCCGACAGACGCACACGCGATGACAGACAGACAGAATGACAGTCAGACAGATGGACCGATTTATATATATAGACTAGCTGAAGTGCCCGGCGGTGCCGAGGCTTTTTCGAGAGCATGTTGTTGTTGGAAGAGAGAGAGAGAGTGACTGGGGGAAGAGAGAGAGCGACTGGGGGGAAGAGAGAGAGCGACTGGGGGAAGAGAGAGAGCGACTGGGGGGAAGAGAGAGAGGGGAGGGGAGGGGGAGGAGGGGGAGGGGAGGGGGAGGGGGTGGAGGGGGAGGGGGGAGGGGGAGGGGGAGGGGGGGAGGGGAAGGGAGGGCGGGGGGGAGGGGAGGGAGGAGGAGAGAGGAGGGGGGAAGAAGGGGCGGGGGGAGGGAGGGGAGGAGGGGAGGAGGGAGGAGGAGAGAGGAGGGGGGGAGGGGAGGGGAAGGGGGAGAGTCCACGAGCCCCCTGATCCCCGTCCCCCCAAACTCCCGAGCCCCCTGATCCCCAACCCCCGAACTCCAGAGGTTGGCCCCCCCGAGACTCGCACCCCCACCCCCACCCCCGAGGCTCGGCCACCACCCACCCCCATCCCCGAGGCTCGCCCACCACCCACCCACCCCCAAGACTCGCCCCCCCCCACCAACCAAGCACCGAACTCCGGAGGCGCGATCTTCCGAGCACTGGCCTCCCAAACTGGCTTCAACATTGCGGCTGTGCGAGACGGCCGGAGGGCCCGGTTGCCAGGGTAACTGTGACGCTGACCAACCCCGCCCCCCGGCCGAGCCAGAGAGAGAGACGCCGCGTCTCAGCTGCTCCTGCTGCGCGCACGGCCTCCCCCCCCCGAGGGTCGCGGCCCCCCCCGAGGTGAAGACCGCCGATTGCGGCTGTGCGAGATGGCCGGCGGGCCCGGTTGCCAGGGTAACGCTTGACGCTCAGCAAGCCCCGCCCCCCGGCCGAGCCAGAGAGAGACGCCGCGTCTCAGCCCCTGCTGCGCGCACACCCTAGCAGCGCTGGGCTGAGGCTCGGCCCTCCAGCCTTCGAGTGGGGCCGGGAGGTGCCTAGCTCGGGCGTGGGTGCGGAGGAGACGCCGAGGCGTCTAGGCCTACCTGGAAAAACGGGGAAAGGTTGGAAAATTAATGAGATTAGATAAGTTAATTACTTTCGAAATCATTTTTTTAAAAAACAATATGTGTTTTAAAAGCAACGTTTTTTTTTAAGACGCAGAAAGCGGGAAAAAGAAAGGAAAAGTTTGGAATCAAGATGGCGGCGACTCACCTCGGTTCAGAACGATAAGGCCCGGCCACACACGCACCGATTGGCCCGGCGGCACACGCCAGCAACCCGGTGTACGATTGGTCGAGCTCGAGGTCACTCTGTCGCTAATGAGCGGATAATGAGATGCTAATGAGCGGAATGTTAAGGTTTTTTGGATACCGCGGACGCGATTTTAGCCCGGCCGAAGCGTAAATACGCTTAAAACCATCTCGGAAGCGTAAGCTTTCTTTGGAGGTAACGCGCGTGTAGGCACGCCCTGTAACTTTTGAGCGCATACCCGACAGACGCACACGCGATGACAGACAGACAGAATGACAGACAGAAGTACCGATTTATATATATAAGATGAACTCTTCCTCAATGCTGCCATGCCCAATTTGATTAGTCCAGTCAATATGAAAGTTAAAATCCCCCATGATTATAGCTGTTCCCTTATTACAAGCCCCAACTATTTCCTGATTTATACTCTGACCAACAGAGTTGCAACTGTTAGGAGGCCTATAGACTACGCCCACTAGTGACTTTTTCCCCTTATTATTCCTTATCTCCACCCAAACTGTTTCATTTTCCTGATCCTTTGACCCAATATCATTTCTGACTATTGCAGTGATTCCATCCTTGATTAACATAGCAACCCCACCTCCCTTTCCTTCCTGTCTGTCCTTCCTAATTGTCAAATACCCTTGTATGTTTAGTTCCCAGTCATGATTATCTTGCAGCCATGTTTCCGTAATGGCCACCAGATCATACCCATGTGTAGTTATTTGCACCGTCAACTCGTCAATTTTGTAACGAATGCTGCGTGCATTCAAATAAAGAACTTTCAAATATGTTTTCTGACAATTTATTCCTGCTTTTACCCCTTTTACTACTTTACCTTTATCATTATATACATTCTGTCCCTTCCTGACACGCTCTGGTTTTTAATTCCCCCACTGCTACCTTGCTCTATTGCCTTCTCTGCTGTAATTTTTATTTTTCGCTCTTAAAACCTCCCCCCCACTAATTCGTTTAAAGCCCTCTCTACAGCCCTAGTTATTCGATTCGCCAGGATTCTAGTCCCAGCACTGGTCAAGTGAAGTCCGTCCCAATGGAACAGCTCTCTCCTGTCCCAGTACTGATGCCAGTGTCCCAGGAAGCAAAACCCATTTCTCCCACACCAGTCTTTGAGCCATGCATTTAACTCTCTAATTTTATTTACCCTAGCCAAATTTGTACGTGGCTCAGGTAGTAATCCAGAGATTATTACCCTTGTGGTTCTGCTTTTTAATTTGGCCCCTAACTGCTCAAACTCCCTCAGCAGAACCTCCTTCCTTGTCCTATCTATGTCGTTGGTACCAACATGGACCACGACAACTGGATCCTCCCCCTCCCACTCCAAGTTTCTCTCCAGCCCAGAGGAGATGTCCTTAACTCTGGCACCGGGCAGGCAACACAGCCTTCGGGACTCTCGCTCTCGGCTGCAAAGAACTCTATCTATCCCCCTAACGATACTATCCCCTACCACTACAACATTTCTTTTAGCTCCCCCCACTTGAATGGCCTCCCGCTCCACAGTGCTGTGGCCAGGTTGATCATCCTCCCCGCAGTCCCTGTTCCCATCCTCACAGGGAGTAAGAGCCTCAAACCTGTTGGACAAGAGCAAGGGCTGCGGCTCCTCCAACACTAACTCCTGGATCCCCGTACCTGCCTCACTTCTAGTCACACCATCCTGACCCTGGCCACGGACTACATCTGAATTAATTAATCTAATTGGTGTGAATACCTCGTGATACACAGAGTCCAGGTAACTCTCCCCCTCCCTGATGTGTCTCAGTGTTTGAAGCGCGGACTCCAGCTCTTCAACACGGAGCCGGAATTCCTCGAGCAGCCAGCACTTACTGCAAATGTGATCACCGTGAGCATCAATGGTGTCCACCAGCTCCCACATATTGCAGCAGCAACACATCACCTGATCTCCCATT
This sequence comes from Somniosus microcephalus, assembly GCF_052327205.1. Lineage (NCBI taxonomy): Eukaryota > Metazoa > Chordata > Chondrichthyes > Squaliformes > Somniosidae > Somniosus > Somniosus microcephalus. The sequence continues at coordinate 95,788,283 of NC_140995.1, read as the reverse complement.
CTGTGTAATTAATTTAATTTATTAATATTATTTTTAAATACCCTCTGCCCCGATTCTAGATGATGAATATCGCACCTTAGAAACTATAAACCACAGAGTTTAAGCTTAAAAAAGAGAGAAATACTTACCAACCAATCACTTACCCGATTTCTGGTGATGTCACACTTGGATAACTTTTTACCTCTCTCCTTCCCTCCGAGTTCCGAGTTCGGAGACTGCTACGCCTTACCTGGTCTCTGGGGCCTTTTATAACCCCACTCTGCCTCTCGAGATTCCCGCCGATGCTGTGAGGCCTTACCTGGTCTCTGGGGCCTTTTATAGCCCCGCTCTGCCGCTCGAGTTTCCCGCCGACGCTGTGAGTCCTTACCTGGTCTCTGGGGCCTTTTATAGCCCCGCTCTGCCGCTCGAGATTCCCGCCGACGCTGTGAGGCCTTACCTGGTCTCTGGGGCCTTTTATAGCCCCGCTCTGCCACTCGAGATTCCCGCCAACGCTGAATTCCAGAGGTGAGGTGAGAGTGAATGCCCTTGACATCAAGGCAGCATTTCACTGAGTCTGGCATCAAGGAGCCCTAGGAAAGCTAAAGTCAATGGGAATCAGGGGGAAGACGCTCCACTGGCTGGAGTCACACCTAGCACAAAGGAGGATGGTTGTGGTGGTTGAAGGTCAATCATCACAGCCCCAGGATATCGCTGCAGAAGTTCCTTAGGGCAGTGTCCTAGGCCCAACCATCTTCAGCTGCTTCATCAATGACCTTCCCTCCAACATAAGGTCAGAAATGGGGATGTTCGCTGATGACTGCGCAGTGTTCAGTGCCATTCACAACTCCACAGATAATGAAGCAGTCCATGCCCGCATGCAACAAGACCTGGACGACGTTCAGGCTTGGGCTGATAAGTGGCAGGTAACATTCACGCCACACAAGTGCCAGGCAACGACTATCTCTAACACGCGAGAGTCTAACCACCTCCCCTTAACATTCAATGGCATTACCATCACCGAATCCCCCACTATCAACATCCTGGGGGTCACCATTTACCAGAAATTTAACTGGACCAGCCACATAAATACTGTGGCAACAAGAGCAGGTCAGAGGCTAGGTATTCTGCGGCGAGTGTCTCACCTCCTGACTCCCCAAAGCCTTTCCACCATCTACAAGGCACAAGTCAGGAGTGTGATGGAATACTCTCCACTTGCCTGGATGAGTGCAGCTCCAACAACACTCAAGAAGCTCAACACCATCGAGGACAAAGCAGCCCACTTGATTGGCACCCCATCCACCACCTTAAACATTCACTCCCTCCACCACCGGCGTACAGTGGCTGCAGTGTGTACCATCTACAAGGTGCACTGCAGCAACTCGCCAAGGCTTCTTTGGCAGCACCTCCCAAACCCGTGACCTCTTCCACCTAGAAGGACAAGGGCAGCAGGCGCGTGGGAACACCACCACCTCCAAGTACCCCTCCAAGTCACACACCATCCTGACTTAGAAGTATATCGCTGATCCTTCATCGTCACTAGGTCAAAATCCTGGAACTCCCTAACTAACAGCACTGTGGGAGTGCCATCACCACACGGACTGCAGCGGTTCAAGAAGGCGGCTCACTACCACCTTCTCAAGGGCAACTAGCGATTGGCAATAAATGCTGGCCTTGCCAGTGACGCCCAGATCCCATAAACGAATTTAAAAAAAAGGTGGGACTAAAACCCAACAAGCAGCAGTCCCGCCTCCAATGCACCCCCATTGGCAAAATCGCCCCCCCACGTCTGCAGATTATTAGTCCAGGCCTACTGGATTACTAGTCGAGTAACACAATCACTATGCTACTGTTCTCCAAAGAGAATAACAACAGCTTCTCTAGTCTATCCACATAACTGTATTCCCTCATTCCTGGATCCATTCTAGTAAATCTCTTCTGTACCCTCTCCAAAGTCTTCACGTCCTTCCTAAAGTGTGGTGCCTAGAATTGGACACAATACTCCGTCTGGGGCTGAACTAGTGTTTTATATGGGTTTAGCTTTACTTCCTGGCTTTTGTACTCTATGGCCGCAATTTTGCCAGCGCTCAGAGGGCAGGTTTGGAGGCAGGTCAGAAGTTAAAGTTGTTTTGATTAACGGCGGGTTCCGAACCTGCCGTCATCCCGCTTCCGCACAACCTTCCCAAGTGTCGGGTCCCCCCGATTTGCGAATGGACCCGACACCTAGTGGTGGGAAACAGATTAAAGGCAATTAACTGCCTATTAACAGGTATTGTGAGCAGTTTTCAGGGTCTTTTTCGATTTTCCAGCTTCTGGGTCGGGTTTCACGATGTCTGGATGCCACGCCAGGTAAGTATGGCGTGTTGTGAGTTTGGTCTGAAGTTTGCGAAAAGATGACAGCTGCAGAAGTGGTGTCAAGGATGCCATGTTGCACATGGTGAGTTTCAGAGCAAAGAAAATGTTGCACACGGCATTTTTAATACATAAACAGATTTCTTTAGCTTACAAGTTTTTAAATCCAACTATATGTCCAGTGCCTCCTCATTGGGAGATCCTTTCTCACCATTGACAGATTGCTTCCGTCATCTCACCTGCAGCTGCCATCTATTGCAGCAACATCAGAACCATTGAAACAATCAGACCTTGGTCCTCCGAATCCTTCCACAATCATCCCCAACACCAACATCACCAACCTCATCACCAACCTTCGCCGCCAACACCAGGTGCTGCACTGGACACAGGGCATCAGCCCCTGACAAAATTGCTGCCCGGGAGGCCAGCGATGGTATCACCATGGCCAGACTTTCTTCCCTTGATGCTGTAAATCCTGGCTGCCACATGATGCACCAGGTTGACACCATCCCACACCAGCACCGTAAAGCATCCCTTTAATGTCCAGGCCATTCCATGCACACATATCACTATAGCGGGGCAGCGGGTGGCGGGTGGGGGGAGGCGGTGGGGGGAAGCTATGACTGAACAATCACTGGAACTCAGTAAGACACTTCTCAAGGTGTGCTCAGATCTGTCCAATAAGGGGCACTTTTTGAAATAGCGATTTCACTGTATGACAACACATTACCAGAAACTTCACATGGACATTGGCTAAACCTCTCAAGTGCCCACCCTTGTGTGCTGTTAGTTGGTATGCTTGCAGTAGGATGAGGGTGAGTGTGAGGGGTGGCTAGTGAGATGGGGAAGTGATAAAGTAGATAGAGAGGGTTGGGTGGAGGTGCAAGGTAAGTTGGTGTCCTGGGGATGTCTCTTCCGCCCTTGGAAAGGAAAAGAACCTCTCTGCGTTCTGCGTACACTGGAGAGCCTGGGTGCAACAGTTTACCTTTGTGCAGTGATTGTCAGTGTTTTTAGCACCTCAATGCTGTCAAACTCTGAAAAATCAACTTTCAAAATAAAATTGTGCATGATCCCTTTAAGGAAATCGGCAGATGACGCCTCATCAAATGACGTCATCAGACCCGCTTCCTGTTAATTGGCCGGTAAGCCCGCAGGGCGGTGTTAACAAGGCCAATCAAGGGCCTTCAATCAAGGTCGCGTCTGCAGAGCGAAGGCAGCTGGGGGCGGGACTGAAACCCGGAAACCAGCTGACCCGCCCCCATCCCGACACCGCTGAGAAAATCGCGACCTATGCCTCTATTTATAAAGCCCAGGCTCCCATATGCTTTATTAATTGCTTTGTTAACCTGCCCTGACACCTTCAAAGATTTGTGCACAAACACCCCCAGCTCTCTCTGTTCTTGCACACCCTTTAAAATGGTACCATTTAGTGTGTATGGTCTCTCCTCATTCTTCCCACCAAAATGTATCACCTCACACTTCTCTGCATTGAATTTCATCCGCCATGTATCCACCCATTTCACCAACCTGTCTATGTCTTCTTGAAATCTATTACTATCTTGCTCACTGTTTGCTACACTTCCAAGTTTTGTGTCATCTACAAATTTTTTAATTGTGCCCTGTACACCCAAGTCCAAGTCATTAATGTTGTAATGAAATCTGTTTGTCTTGATCCTGTATTCGTTTTGCACTCATGTATATTACCATCCCCCACTGTGTATAGTTTCACTTCCTCTTTCCCGACTAACCTGGGAGGTTCCAGGTCTTGGCTCTTGGCTCCGCCCCTGACTTCTCTTACATATAGATCCCAGGATCTGTATGACTCATTCCTGTGAACCAGTCGGCGTGTTGAGATGTTAGCTCTGATCTTAGTGATTAAAAGCCAACTTGTTTAAGTCTATAACTTCTAGTTTTGTGGTTATTGAAGGCCCATCAATTTTAATCACTAAAGAATACTAGGATGGATCGACTCCTAAAACCAGAGTGTCTGGACTTGCATCCACGTTCTGCTGAAGCATCAAATCAATTTGGACACTGGCTCAAATGCTTCGAACTCTTCGCGGGGGCCTCATCCGCTAGCGAGGTAGATAAACTGAGTCTACTGACTACTCGCGTAAGTCATCGGATTTATTCGTTCATCCGGGACACCACCTCTTACACGGAGGCCATCACTATCCTGAAGGCCCAATACCAGAGGTCGGTAAACGAAGTGTACGCCAGACATCTGCTGGCTACACGCAGGCAGCAACCAGAGGAATCAATGGACGATTTCTTACAGGGCCTAAAGGACCTGGTCCGGGACTGTAACTGCAAGGCCGTGACGGCCAACGCGTACTCTGACGAATTGGTCCGCGATTCCTTCATCACGGGCCTCAAATCGAATTATATCCGGCAGAGACTGCTGGAGAAGGAGGTCCTGGACTTAAAAAAGGCAGTGGCCACTGCGCGATCGCTGGACGTGGCCCAGAAAAACTCTGACTCTTATTCTTCCGGCCATGCGGCCCTCACCGCCTCATGCGCGCCGAGGGGGCCGCCATCTTGGAATCAGCCATCTTCCCCATCCAGGTCTCAGACCAGCTCTACGCCGCCGGAGTCCCCACACAGAAGTTCACCCAGGAGTCCTACTACAGCGGCAATGTCTCGAGGCCCGAAATGCTACTTCTGCGGCCAGGCCAAGCACCCCAGACAACGATGCCCAGCGAAGGACGCTACATGCTTCAAATGTAAGAAAAAAGGTCATTTTAGCAAAGTCTGCAGGGGGAATCCGATTTCCAACTCCGTCACCACCTCGTGCGTGCCGTGCGGGCCGCCATCTTGGGATCTGCCATCTTTTCCCGACTCAACGGCCGCCCAGGGCCCAACAGTGGCTTCGATCACGGTGGATCAATCCAGGCCACACCCGTTGACAAAATCCATGATGGACATACAGGTAAATGGGAATTTAACTAAATGTTTAATTGACTGTGGGAGTATCGAGAGTTTTATCCACCCTAGCCTGGTACGGCGGCACTCATTAACGGTAAACCCTACACGGAGCAGAATTGCTATGGCTGCTAAGTCCCACACTTCGGACATTTTGGGCTACTGTGTGGTAACACTGACTGTAAAAGGCACGGACTACAAGTATTTTAAACTCCTTGTGATGCCAGAACTCTGTGTTAATGTAATCTTGGGCCTGGACTTCCAGTGCCACCACGAAAGTGTCACGCTAGCATATGGCGGGTCCCAGCCGCCACTCACAGTCTGTGGCCTATCAACCTTAAAAATCAGCCCGCCCTCTTTATTCGCTAATCTCGCTCCGAACTGTAGGCCCATAGCGACCAAAAGTAGACGGTACAGTCTGGAAGACAGACACTTTATCAAGGCGGAAGTGGACAGACTCCTGCGGGAAGGCATTATTGAATGCAGTACCAGCCCGTGGCGTGCCCAAGTAGTCATAGTTAAAAATAGCGAAAAGAAACGGATGGTAATTGACTACAGCCAGACTGTTAATATTTATACCCAGCTGGACACCTACCCTTTACCCCGCATATCAGAAATGGTCAACCAGATTGCGCAATACCAAGTCTTCTCGACTATCGACCTCAAATCCGCGTATCACCAGCTCCCCATTAGAACGGAGGACCGCCCATACACCGCCTTCGAGGTGAACGGGCGCCTCTACCATTTTCTCAGAGTGCCCTTCGGAGTAACAAATGGGGTCTCGGTCTTCCAACATGAGATGGACCGCATGGTTGACGAGAATAAACTACAAGCTACCTACCCCTATCTGGACAATGTCACTATCTGCGGGCACAACCAGCAAGACCACGATCTAAATCTTGCGAGATTTTTAAAAACTGCCCTAAAGCTGAATCTACCCTACAACGAAGACAAATGTGTCTTCAACACAACCCGTCTCTGTATCCTCGGCTGTGTGGTGGAAGATGGGGTAATTGGACCGGACCCTCACCGATTACACCCCCTAAAGGAGCTGCCCCTGCCACACAATCCCAAAGCTTTAAAAAGGTGCCTGGGATTTTTTTCATATTATGCCCAATGGGTGCCCAATTACTCCGATAAGGCCCGACCCCTCATTAAATCGACGTCCTTCCCACTATCAGCTGAAGCTTGGGAGGCTTTCACCAGTATTAAACAGGACATTGAAAGGGCTGCAGTGTGTGCAGTGGACGAATGCATTCCCTTTCAAGTCGAAAGCGATGCGTCAGACTTTGCCTTAGCTGCGACCCTCAATCAGGCTGGGAGACCTGTGGCCTTCTTCTCCCGAACCCTTCAGGGACCTGAAATCAGGCACTCTTCTGTCGAGAAGGAGGCACAGGCTATAGAGGAGGCAGTGCGGCACTGGAGACACTACCTAGCCGGCAAACATTTCACCCTGCTCACCGACCAGCGGTCGGTGGCTTTCATGTTTAATAACAAACAAAGGGGGAAAATCAAGAATGACAAAATACTCAGGTGGAGGATCGAACTATCCACGTTCGACTATGATATTATGTACAGGCCGGGAGCCCTTAATGAACCCCCAGACGCCCTATCGCGGGGAATGTGTGCCAGCATTCATACGGACAAATTACAGGGCCTCCACAACGACCTCTGTCACCCAGGGGTCACCCGACTATACCATTTTATAAAGTCCCGCAATCTGCCCCACTCCATCGAGGAGGTCAGGGCAATGCCCAGAGCCTGCCGCATCTGTGCGGAATGCAAGCCTCGTTTCTACAGGCCTGACCGTGCACACCTTATCAAAGCCACACGGCCATTCGAGCGCCTAAGTCTGGACTTCAAGGGACCCCTTCCCTCTGCCGACCGTAACGTATACTTCCTCAATATCATTGATGAATATTCCCGCTTCCCCTTCACCATTCCCTGCCCAGACATGACCAGTGCCACGGTCATCAAGTGTCTCTGTAATCTATTCTGCATGTTTGGCATGCCGAACTACATACACAGCGATAGGGGGACGTCATTCATGAGTGACGAGCTGCGCCAGTTCTTGCTCTCGAAGGGGATAGCCACTAGCAGAACCACTTGCTACAACCCCCGGGGTAATGGGCAAGTGGAAAGGGAGAATGCTACTGTTTGGAAGGCTGTCACATTAGCCTTAAAGTCAAAAGGCCTTCCGACCTCCCGCTGGCAGGAAGTCCTCCCAGACGTGCTCCACTCCATAAGGTCTCTGTTATGTACTGCCACTAACGCTACCCCTCACGAAAAGATGTTCGTTTTCCCCCGGAAATCCACCTCGGGCATATCTCTACCCACGTGGCTGACGTCTCCGGGGACAGTACTATTGCGGACCCCCTTGTGGAAAAGGTACAGCTCCTCCATGCAAACCCTCAGTACGCCTATATCGAATACTCTGACGGGCGAGAGGACACTGTTTCCATAAAAGACCTCGCTCCCTCGGGGAGCGGAGAGAACGATGGGAGACTACCCGATGAAGACCTACACTACAAAGAGACAGGATGCCCAGAGGTATCAATACCCAACTTTAACCTGGAGGACACTGCAGATAACCTGGAAGACACTGCGGAGGCCCGGACAGCGGAGGATCCAGAATCCACTCCCCTAGAGGCACCCCAACCAGCTTTGCACCGATCACTGAGAACTGCAAAACCTCCTGACAGACTCACTTATACCAGCTTTTAAGAAACATCACCCCGATGGACTAAATCTATAGAAGGGGTGAATGTAATGAAATCTGTTTGTCTTGATCCTGTATTCGTTTTGCACTCATGTATATTACCCTCCCCCACTGTGTATAGTTTCACTTCCTCTTTCCCGACTAACCTGGGAGGTTCCAGGTCTTGGCTCCGCCCCTGACTTCTCTTACATAAAGATCCCAGGATCTGTATGACTCATTCCTGTGAACCAGTCGGCGTGTTGAGATGTTAGCTCTGATCTTAGTGATTAAAAGCCAACTTGTTTAAGTCTATAACTTCTAGTTTTGTGGTTATTGAAGGCCCATCAAATGTATATCAAAAACAGCAGTGGTCCTAGTATTGAACCTTGGGGAACGCCACTGTATCCGATAAACAGCCATTTACCACAACTCTCTGTTTTCTATCCATTAGCCAATATTCTATCCATGCTGCTACTGTCCCTTTTATCCCATGGGCTTCAATTTTGCTAACAAGCCTGGTATGTGGTATTTTATCAAACACCTTTCTATGGGACTGCTCTCACAATTTTTGCACAAGTCCCCAGATGAATTTGCAAGGCGACTGGGCTGGGTGTGCCATTGCCATGTCCGTAGCTGGTGCCGAGGTCGATGCCAGGTGGTCCGTCTGGTTTCATTCTTACTATTTTGTTTCGTAGCGGTTTGTGACAACTGAAGTGGCTTGCTAGGCCATTTCAGAGGGCAGTTTAAGAGTCAACCATATTGCTGTGGGTCTGAACTCACATATAGGCCAGACCAGGTAAGGACGGCAGATTTCCTTCCCTAAAGGACATCAGTGAACCAAATGGGTTTTTACGACAATCCGATAGTTTCATCGTTACCATTACTGATACTGGCTTTTTATTCCAGATTTATTTAATTAACTGAATTTAAATTCCCCAGCTGCCGTGGTGGGATTTAAACTCACGTCTCTGGCTCATTAGTCCAGTGACAGCACCACTATGCTACCGTTCCCTTGCTGTTCTGGTGTTTGCCATGAGTGGATTGAATGAAGCTAAGTCGTGTGAGGGGCTGGGTTTATGAGCACCACTAAGGCCAAGAGGCTTAGTTAGCGATGTCTATAGAAAGAGATGGGGATCATATTGCTATGGTGGGTGAATAGCACCCCTGATACAGAGTTTAGGTTGCTAAATATGTCTGGGTGCATTGCTATAATGCAAGCCTGTGAATGAGTGGTTGAATGGAGGAATAATAAAAAGAAATAGATGCAATCTGAGCTTCAGGGAAGCAGACATCTTTACCATCGCACTCTATCTCAGGGATGGTATGTTCTGGCAGACTGAAGGGCTTAAAATGAAATGTCCTCCTTCACCTCTTTTCTACTGTCTCCTGTTGAGCACATTCATCCTGTAAGCAAAGAAATATCATGAGTAGCACATGGGACAGTGACAGCTAAGTGGCCACCCTGCAACTTAAATTGTTTGTGAGTAAATGAATATGCACCCTGCAGGTTAGTTGAGTGTTAAGTTTGTTTTGTCGGCTCACTTTTGAAATAATCATGTAACAACAGTTCCAATTTGATGTGGCAGTAATTGTAAAGTCCGCGCCTCAATAATACACGGACTTCGGGAGAACAGTTTAACAGGTACTTTACTGAACAAGAGGCAGCTTGAAACTGAAACTACAGAAGCCTACTAGGGCCTTTTATACAGGGGTGGTCACTGCCGGTACTGCAGTCTAAGACCAGTTATTCCCTTAAAGGTACATACACAACAATTCCTCCCCTTTTAGATAAACAGTACATAACATTCATTTAACAACTAAATAATAATTAATTACAATTACAATTTTCTCAGTAATATATACATCAACTGAAATAGTCATTTATAAGTTCAGTCTTTGAGGAGGCTTCCTGATCCAGACTGGATAGCGCCTTTCTCGAGTATCCTGTTCTGGCGGTGGAGTCAATTCTGGCTCATTGTCATTGGTTGGTTCGTCAGCTTCCAATACCCCTGCTTCTGAGGTAGACGCAATCTGTACTTCGGGCTCATTACCAGGTGCACATGCTTGCGGTACAGGTTTGGCTTGTTCCTGTAACTCTAGAATCTGGTCAGCATGGCATCTCACGATGCTCTCTCCAACGTCCACTGTGTACATTAGTGGTCCCTGCTGTGTGCATATCGTGCCTGGCTGCCATTTTTCTGTTCGGTAGTCGCGGGCCAAGACTGGTTGCCCTATCTTGAAGCTCCTGGTTGGCTTCTCATTTATGTGCTGGAACTGCTTATCCTCAACATCTCGTCTTATGTTTGGTTTGAGCAAATCCAAGCGACATCTTAGTCTCCGGTTGAAAAACAGTACGGCTGGAGTTTGGTTGGTTACTGCATGTGTCGCATTCCGGTAAGCAAACAGGAAGTTATCCACCTTGTGTTGCAGTGGTATGTCATCATTATACATTGCCTTTATGGCCTTTTTAAAGGTCTGAACAAACCTCTCAGCCAATCCATTTGTGGCTGGATGATATGGGGCAGATGTGTAATGTTTCACCCCATTATTCTTCAGGAACCTCCAGAAATCCTCAGACACAAACTGTGGGCCATTGTCGGAACAGATCTGTTCTGGCAACCCATTCCTGGTGAAGATGGTCCTTAGGACTGCAATAGTTTTCTCCGTGGTGGTGGAGGACATTTTAATGACCTCTGGCCATTTCGAATGGGCGTCCACAGCGATTAGAAACATTGAGTCCATAAATGGACCAGCGAAATCAATGTGTACCCGTTGCCATGGAGATGAGGGCCACTCCCATGGATGTAGCGGGGCCTGTGGTGGAGCGTTTTGGACCTTCTGGCATCCTGTGCATCTCTTGGTCACATCCTCGATTTCTTTATCGAGTCCCGGCCACCACACAAACGCCCTGGCTAGGCTTTTCATTTTTACCCCTCCCAGATGACCCTCGTGAAGCTCATTGAGTACTCTATCTCTCAACTTGGGTGGAATTACCACTCGGGATCCACACATCAAGGTTCCCCGGCACACTGACAGCTGTTCCCTCCTTGGCAAGAATGCTGGCAACAGTGAGTCGCCATATGCTGGCCATCCCTTCACCGTCAAATCATAGACCCGAGAGAGTGTCGGGTCATTTCGGGTTTCATTCTCAATACTTGCGTTTGTAACAGGCAAACATTCGACTGTGGTCGCATGGAATATCTCCACCGGGTCCACTGCAGGTGCTTCTTCCGCCGTAGGCAACGGTAAGCGCGACAGCCCATCAGCGTTTCCATGTTGTTTCGTACCTTTGTACTCTATGTCATACTGATGTGCCCCTAGAAAAAGTGACCATCTTTGCAGCCGTTGCGCCGTCATCACCGGAACGCTCTTCTTTGGGTTAAAAATTGAGACCTGGGGTTGATGATCAGTCAGTAGGGTGAATTTCTGCCCGTGCAGATAGTGATTGAACTTCTTCACCCCCCACACCAGGCTGAGGGCCTCCCTGTCAATCTGGGCGTAGTTACGCTCGGCTGAGGTTAGCTAGCGCGATGCAAAGGCTATTGGCCTCTCTGAACCGTCACGGAATTTGTGTGACAGCACCGCTCCAATGCCGTAAGGTGACGCATCACATGCCAACCGAATCGGTAGTGTTGGGTTGTAGTGGGCCAATACTTCTTTTGAAGTGATTTGGCATTTACATTCCTGAAAGGCACGCTTACACTCATCACTCCATTTCCATGTTACACCAGTTTGAAGAAGGGTGTTCAGTGGGTGCAGAATTGTAGATAAATTCGGCAAGAACTTATGGTAGTAGTTCACCAACCCGAGGAACGACCTCAGTTGCGACACATTTTCTGGTGCTGGAGCCTTGACTACAGCCTCAATCTTGTCCGGCGACTTATGCAACCCTTCCTCATCAATCATGTGGCCACAATACGAGATTTGTCTCCTGAAGAACTCTCATTTGGGGCGGTTGGCTCGTAGCCCATATTCCTGCAATCTCGTCAGTATTATGTCCGTGTATAATTGAGACACGGACGGCAGGAGTTGGTTATAACAGGTCTTTACTGAATGGAGACAACCTGGAACTACTATGCAAATGTTACTACACAGGCTTATATACAGGGGTGGTCACTACTGGTACTGCAGTATACAGGGGCTGCAGAATATAGTTCCTTCTGCAAAGTACATACACTACAATTCCTCCCCTTTTAGCTAAACAGTACATAACATTCGATTAACAATGAAATAACATATTTACAATTACAGTTGCTAGATACATTAGTTGAAGTTAAGCAATTATAAGTTCAGTCTTTGAGGAGGCTTCCTGATTCTGTCTGGATAACGCCTCTTTGGGGTATCAGTTTCTTCTGGCAAAGTTGAGTCGGGATCAATGTCATTGTTTGGTTCGTCTGCTTCCAATATCACCGATTCTGAGGTAGATGCAATTGGTACTTCGGTTTCATCGCCAGGTGTATCAGATCGTGGTGTGGAGTTGACGTTTCCCAGTGACTCTAGAATCTGGTCAGCATGGCGTCTTACAATGCTCTCTCCAACGTCCACGGTATACATTAGAGGTCCTTGCTGTGTACAGATCGTTCCTGGCTGCCATTTCTGTGTGCGGTAGTCCCGGGCCAAAACTGGTTGACCTATCTTAAAACTCCTGGTCGGCCTTTCATTCATATTCTGAAACTGTCTGTTCTCTACATCTCTTCTGATGTTTGGCTTAACCAAATCCAAGCAGCATCGTAGTCTTCGATTGAAGAACATCATGGCTGGAGTTTGGTTGGTAACCGCATGTGTCGCATTCCAGTAGGCAAACAAGAAGATATCCACCTTGTGTTGTAGGGGTATATCTTCATTACACATTGCCTTGATAGCCTTCTTGAATGTTTGAATGAACCTCTCGGCCAATCCATTAGTGGCTGGATGATATGGGGCGGATGTGTAATGCTTAACACCATTGTTCTTTAAGAACCTCCGGAACTCTTCAGACACAAACTGTGGTCCATTGTCGGAGCAAATCTGTTCAGGCAGCCCATTCCTGGCGAATATGGTTCGTAAGACTGTGATAGTTTTTTCTGTGGTGGTTGAGGACATTTTTATTACCTCTGGCCACGTTGAATGTGCATCCACCGCAATTAAAAACACCGAGTCCATAAATGGACCAGCAAAATCAATGTGCACCCTTTGCCATGGAGATGAGGGCCACTCCCATGGATGTAGAGGGGCTTGTGGTGGGGCGTTTTGGACCTTCTGGCATCCTGTACAGCTCTTGGTCATCTCTTCGATTTCTCTATCAATTCCCGGCCACCACACAAACGCTCTGGCTAAGTTCTTCATTTTTACCCCTCCCAGATGACCCTCATGAAGCTCATTGAGCACTCTATCCTTCAATTTGGGTGGAATTACTACTCTGGATCCACACATCAAGGTTCCTCTGCACACTGACAGCTGTTCTCTTCTCGGCGAGAATGCTGGCAGCAGTGGTTCGCCATGTGCTGGCCATCCCTTCACCGTTAAATCATAGACCCAGGAGAGTGTCGGGTCATTTCGTGTTTCCTTTTCTATGTTTGCATTCGTCACAGGGAGACATTCGACTATGGTCGAGTGGAATATCTCCACTGGATCCACTGCAAGTTCTTCTTCCACCGTCTGCAACGGTAGGCGCGACAATCCATCAGCATTCCCATGCTGTTTAGTTCCTTTGTACTCAATGTCATATTGGTGTGCCCCTAGGAAAAGGGACCACCTCTGTAGCCGTTGTGCTCTCATTATCGGTACGTCCTTCTGAGGGTTGAAAATGGAGCCAAGAGGTTGATGATCAGTAAGTAGAGTAAATTTCTGTCCGTGCAGGTAGTGATTGAACTTCTTCACCCCCCACACCAGGCTGAGGGCCTCTCTGTCAATCTGGGCATAGTTACGCTCGGCTGAAGTTAACGAGCGTGACGCAAAAGCTATCGGCCTCTCTGAACCATCAAGGAATCTATGTGACAGTACCGCCCCAATGCCGTAGGGAGACGCATCACACGCCAGTCTTATCAGTAGTGATGGGTTGTAGTGAGCCAATACTTCTCTTGAAGTGATTAGGTCCTTACTCTTCTGAAAGGCCCGCTTACATTCATCACTCCATTTCCATGCTACTCCCATTTGTAGTAGGGCGTTCAGTGGGTGCAGAATTGTGGACAAATTCGGCAGAAACTTATAGTAGTAATTCACCAATCCGAGGAATGACCTCAGTTGCGACACATTTTCAGGCGCTGGAGCCTTAACTGCCGCTTCAATTTTGTCAGGGGACTTATGTAACCCCTCTTCATCAATCACGTGGCCACAATACGATATATGTTTCTTAAAAAACTCGCACTTGGGGCGATTGGCTCGTAGCCCATGTTCACGTAGTCTAGTGAGCAACTGCTCTAGGTTGGCAAGGTGTTCACTCTCATCTTCACCTGTCACGAGGATGTCGTCCAAGTAACACTGAGTCCCTGGAATCCCTTGCAGGACTTGTTCCATCGCTCTTTGCCATATCGCCGGAGCTGATGCTACTCCGAATACCAGTCGATTATACTGGTAAAGACCTTTGTGAGTGTTTATCGTGAGATACTTCCCAGAGGATTCTTCAACCTCCGTCTGCAAATATGCTTGTGCTAGGTCAAATTTTGTAAAACGCTTCCCTCCAGATAGTGAGGCGAAGATATCTTCTATCCTTGGAAGAGGATATTGTACTGTGTGAAGGATTGGGTTCACCGTCACCTTGAAGTCCCCACAGATGCGAACCTTCCTTGGCTCCTCAGACTTATTGTTTAACGTTTTCTTCATGACAGGAACAATGGGTGTTGCCCACTCGCTCCAGTCTACCTTAGATAACACGCCTGCATTCTCCAGATTCTCCAGCTCTGCCTCGACGGCTGGGCGAATTGCATATGGTACCGGTCTTGCTTTGAAAAACTTGGGAATTGCATTCTCTTCTATTTTTATCGAGGCGGTTACGCTTTTAAGAGTTCCCAGTTCTTGTTGAAATACCTCTTTGGCGTTAGCTAAGATTGTTGACAATCGGCCAGGAGTGACATCGTCATTCTTTTTACCAGCCACCGTCAGTGCCTGAATGGAGTACCAGTCTAAACTTATCTTTCTGATCCATTCACATCCCAATAATGGTGGTCCACCATCTTGCATTTTGTACAGATACAATTTCTGTATTTCCTTGCCGTTGTATTCGACAGGCACCCTTATTTTTCCTCTGGGGTATACTTTTTGCCCCGTATACGTCTTCAAGACAATGGATGTCTCTTTCAAGGGTATGTGTGAGAATAGCCGCTCGTAGTCTCATCGATTCATGACGGTTAGAGCTGATTCTGTATCCAATTCCATTTTGACTTGGGGCCCTGCTATCGTGAGGGTGACCCAAATGGTTCGGTGATCCTCTTTTGCGATTACGTTGTGAAGTTTGAGACAGCTTAATCTCTTGTTCCCAGATTCACTATCGCTCATCTGGTCTTCGGAACTACTGTCCGTCATCTTTTGTACTTTCCTGTACGGTTCCTTAGTAGCCTTTTTGTTGTCGTTGGTCTTCTTCCCAGACCTGCAAACTCGTGCAATGTGTCCCATCTTTCCGCATTGCCTGCATATTTTGTCCTTGGACCAGCAGTCCTTCTGGTCATGGGTTGTTCTGCCGCAGCGATAACATTTTGCAAATCCCCGTGTCATTTCGTGGGTGCCGTATTCCTGTGGCTTTTGCTGTATTTCCGCAGCTCCCCTTGCTGTTGCCTCGTACGATACTGCCACGCTGAAAGCCTCATCTAGCGTCAGCTCTTTCTCTGAGAGTAACCTCTTCTGGGTTCCTTCACTCAGGAGTCCACAGACAAATTTGTCCCGTAAGGTATCTGCCAGTCCTGCTCCGAACTGGCAGTGCTTTGATAGCTTGCGTAGTTCCGTAAGGTAATCAGCATTGCTCTCATCTTTATGCTGATTTCTCCTGTGGAATTTAAATCTTTCTGCTATCAGCAGCGGTGTAGGATTTAGGTGTTCCTGTAGGATAGCAACAATTTCGTTAAAACTCTTCGCCTTCGGTTTGGCTGGAGTAATCAGGTCCCGCAATAGGCCGTACGTTCTTGCGCCCATTAAGTTTAGCAGTACCGATGCCTTTTTCTCATCGGCTACTTCGTTTGCCTCGCAATATACCTCGACTCTTTCCACATACGTGGTCCAGTCTTCTATTGCATTATCGAAGGCAGTGATATTGCCAGTCTTCGGCATCTTGGAAATCTAAGATGGCGCCTCCCGCGCTTTGCCTTCTTCCCCGATTTAACAAAATGGCGCCTCCCGCGCTTTCTGTCTTCTCCGCTGTTGCTAGCGCTGTTGCTGGCGTTTTATGCCTTGATGGCGACGCCCTATGGTCTTCGCGCACTTCCCCCTGCGCTGCTGCTAACGCCGCTCTCCGCAGTTCCCGTGGCAAACTGCAGCTCCTCGCGGCTTTCTGCGCGTACAATTTTTATTATTTCCCCGTCGTCGGAACAACCCTGCAGGACACTTGCCTCCCTCTTCTCGGGTCTGTACACTGCCCGGCTTTGTAGCACCGGCCGCGCCCTGTGTGCTCCACCCTCTCTCTCTCTCCTCTTCCCGACAACGCTGCTCGGCCCCGTTGCAAAGCCACCCACTCGAGCTCTAGACCGCCGCAGCCCAGGAAGGATCAGTGTACTACCTGCCACCAGCCCGATTAGCTGAAGCACCATCGACAGGATAACCAAGCCCCGCTCTCGACAACCTCCCCTGCAAATCTTCAACACCACTGACTCAGAGGCGAATGCCCACGGTCGACGCCCGTTTCTTCTGTTTCTTTCTTCCTTCTGGCCTCAACCTCTGATAACTTCGCTTCAGGGATGGATCCCCATGAGGTGGTGCAGACTGTAGGTAAGTTCGTATCTGCTCGTCGCCAGTATTATGTCCGTGTATAATTGAGACACGGACGACAGGAGTTGGTTATAACAGGTCTTTACTGAATGGAGACAACCTGGAACTACTATGCAAATGTTACTACACAGGCTTATATACAGGGGTGGTCACTACTGGTACTACAGTATACAGGGGCTGCAGAATATAGTTCCTTCTGCAAAGTACATACACTACAGTGAGCACCTGTTCCAGGTTGGCAAGGTGCTCATTGTCATTTTCGCCCGTAACCAGGATGTCGTCCAAATAACACTGGGTCCCCGGGATCCCTTGCAGGACTTGTTCCATTGCCCTCTGCCACATAGCCGGGGCCGATGCTACCCCAAATACCAGTCGATTGTACTGGTAAAGGCCTTTGTGAGTGTTTATCGTGAGGTATTTCCTAGATGCTTCTTCCACCTCCATTTGTAGATACGCTTGAGCCAGGTCAATCTTTGTAAAATGTTTCCCTCCAGATAGTGAGGCGAAAATATCTTCTATCCGCGGAAGCGGATACTGTACTGTGTGCAGGACTGGGTTCACAGTCACCTTGAAGTCCCCACAGGTGCGAACCTTCCTTGGCTCCCCAGGCGTGCTGCTCAATGCTTTCTTCATTACAGGAACGATGGATGTGGTCCACTCGCTCCAGTCCACCTTAGACAGCACCCCCGAACGCTCCAGACTCTCCAGTTCAGCTTCCATGGCTGGGCGTATCGCATATGGCACCGGTCTGGCCTTGAAAAATTTTGGGGTTGCGTTATCCTCAATCTTTATGGTTGCCTTTACTCCTTTTAGAGTCCCAAGTCCTTGTTGGAACACTTCTTCCGCGTCAGATAGAATTTGTGACAGACATCCAGGTGCGACGTCATCATCTTTTTTGTCAGTCACAGTTAGTGCCAGAATGGAATGCCAATCCAATTGTAGTCTTCGGATCCATTCACGTCCCAATAATGGTGGTCCTCCATCTCGTAATATATACATGTATAGTTTCTGTGTTTCCTTTCCGTTATATTCAACTGGCACCCTTATTTTTCCTCTGGGGTAGACCTTTTGCCCCGTGTATGTCTTCAATACAATGGACGTGTCCTTTAAGGATATGTGTGAGAATAGCCGCTCATAGACTCGTCGATTCATGACAGTTAGGGCTGATCCTGTGTCCAATTCCATCTTCACTGGGGACCCTGCTATCATGAGGGTGACCCAAATGGTTCGATGATCTTCTTTTGCGATCATGTTGTGTAACTTTAAACAACTTAGTCGCCTGCTCCCGGAGTCCTTATCACTCTCCTGATCTTCTGAACTACTATCTGTCAGTTTCTTTACTTTCCTGTACTGTTCCTTAGTAGTTCTTGTTGTGTTGGTCTTCTTTCCCGACCTGCAGACTCTTGCTATATGTCCCATTTTCCCGCATTGCCTGCATATTTTGTCTTTAAACCAGCAGTCCTTCTGCTCATGGGTTGTTCTGCCGCAGCGATAGCACTTTTCGGCTCCATACGCCATTTCGTTAGCGCTGTATTCTTGTGGTTTCTGTTGTATTTCTGCAGCTCCCCGTGCTGCTGCTTCATAGGATACTGCCACGCTGAAAGCCTGTTCTAGCGTCAGGTCCTTTTTCGAAAGTAGTCGTTTCTGGGTTCCTTCACTCTGGAGCCCGCAGACAAACTTATCCCGTAAGGTGTCTGCCAGTCCTGCTCCGAACTGGCAGTGCTTCGATAACTTGTGTAGTTCCGTAAGATAGTCAGCATTGCTTTCATCTTTGTGCTGCTTTCTTTTATGGAACTTGAATCTTTCTGCTATCAGCAGTGGTGTAGGGCTTAGATGTTCCTGTAAGATATGAACAATCTCCTCAAAACTTTTCTCCATTGGTTTAGCTGGGGTAATTAAATTCCGCAATAGGCCGTACGTACTCGCACCCATCAGATTTAATAATACCGACGCCCTCTTTCCATCAGCCACCTCATTTGCCTTGCAGTACACTTCAATTCTTTCCACATACGTGGTCCAGTCTTCTACCTCGTTGTCGAAAGCAGTGATACTCCCACTTTTCGGCATCTTGGGCAATTTAAAATGGCGCCTCCCGCGCTTTCGCTTCTTCCCCAATGGAATAAAATGGCACCTCCCGCGCTTTTGCTTCTTCCCCAATGGGATAAAATGGTGCCTCCCGCACTTTTGCTTCTTCCCCTTACTGCCACGCTGCTCCTAGCGTTCTACGGGGTAATGGCGGTGACCCGCAGCTTCGGCGCATCTCACTTTCCTTCCCCCCCATTTAGTTTCTCTCCGCTGTCCTGTTCTCAAGCACCGACCGCGCCCTGTGTGCTCCACCCTCTCTCTCTTGTTTTCTTTTCCCGGCGACGCTGCACGGCCCGATTTGTAGAGCCGCTCGATCGAGCTTGAGCCCGCCGCAGTCCGGAAGGGTCAGCGCGCTACCTGCTACCAGCACGATTCGCTGGAACCACAGTCTCTTCCGCAATTCTCCAAACACCGATGGATTCTTTGGGCGGTTGCCCTCGGTCGACACCCGTTGCTCAGACTACGACCTTCCAGGACCTTCCTTTCAGGCGAGATCCCCATGAGGTGATGCCACACTGCAGGTGAGTTCGAACTTACTCGTCGCCACTGTAAAGTCCGCGCCTCAATAATACACGGACTTCGGGAGAACAGTTTAACAGGTACTTTACTGAACAAGAGGCAGCTTAAAACTGAAACTACAGAAGCCTGCTAGGGCCTTTTATACAGGGGCGGTCACTGCCGGTACTGCAGTCTAAGACCAGTTATTCCCTTAAAGGTACATACACAACAGTAATTAATTATGCCTTGCTGCTTTAAGGGCAGGCATGTGAGGCTTGGACAGAACTACTTTGTGAGAGTTTTGGTCTCCTTATCTTTCGAAGGATACATTTGCCTTAGAGGGGGTGCAACGAATGTTCACTAGATTGTTTCCTGGAATGAGAGGGTTGTCCTATGTGGAGAGATTTCGAATATTGGGCCTGTACTCTCTGGAGTTTAGAAGAATGCAATGTGATCTCATTGGAACATATAGGCCTAGAAGATCAGGGGTTTAGTGCCACCCGTTACGACCAACTTATGGCGAAAAAATAGCGGCCGCTCCAACAGGGGCCACCAGTTTTGTCAGGCCGGCAGCGCTGCTGTTGCCTGCGATCGCTGCCATTGACGCCAATTGGCATGCAACACCCGCTCATCCATTTTGGATTTTACAGCTCCCATTGCCGCCCACTCTAAAGCACGCCAGTGCATGCTGCTGCTAAAATTGTTTCAGCAATGTTAACGGCCATGAGGAGCCTGGCAGGACTTGGTAGATTGTATATGAGGATGGACGCTGACAAGTGGAAAACATCACAGATGGACGCCAGAACTTCAAACGCCTCCTTTGCCAAGGTTCTTCTTTAATATTTTCATTTTTTGCCCATCAGTGGGGATTGGGGGGAGGTTGCATTTTCTGGTGGCTTTCCAGGAGGCCTCCAGTGTTTGTGGGTCAGTAAATGAATGGGTGAACTCCATTGCAACGATTGAAGATGATCTCTGATAAGATCTTTTATCTTTATGATAGCGTCACCAGAACGTCACTCCCTAGCAGATTTGGACTCAACTGCTTAAGATTTTGTAAGTGGTTTTTGATCCTAGCCCAATTGCTAGACGGACGGTTCGAATCGCCCCCGCCTTACGAAAGTTCTATACCCAGGAATTGTTATCCATAGTGTAAATGAAATAAGTCACAGACAGGAATGCTTCGGTGAAAAATCAAACTTATATTTATCTGGTCTAACATACACTGGCTAAAACATGCACTACTAAACTAAACCACTGTCTCTGTGGAGAATAAAATCCAGGTTACAAACAACATACATACAGTACAAAACTGGGGACTATAACAAGCAGTAATTCCCTTGTTGCTATGGTGGACTCTAATTCCACCCCTACCAACGAATTACCCAGTCGCATAAATCCCTTCACCTGGCTGAACCATACGAAGCTCCCACCCTCAGAATAGCCCAAAAGCTTCACTTCTGAGAAAACTCTGAGCTCTTACAGCTCACCCAGCTCACCTGTGATATTGGGTTACCAGCTTGGACACTCGAGACTATGCTTACCCCCACACGCGGTCGGTTTCGATCGCTCCGCTCGGCGGCTTCTCTGGTACTTCTTGTTAGGTCGATCTTGTTGGAGCGGGAGCGAGAGAGAGAGAATGGTGGGAAAGGATCTATCTTTATAGGAGTCTGGCTACCCCTATCTTTCCCACCAATCTTTAAAATCCTTTTGTTTCTAAGCAAAATCAGTGATGGGTCATCATCGGACCCATGAGTATTCCGTGATTGGATTAATGGCCCTAAGTCTGGGACATATCTTTCGGTCTTTGTGTTGGGAAAAACTGGCTTCTCTTCAGCTGGCTAGACTAGTGTGTTCATTGTTCTGCTTCTCTTCTGAGATGGAGGTGAGAAGTGCTTTTGCATATTAGAGTGGCTTTCTAATAAGTTCAAGTTCAATGGCCCCCTTCCTTTTTCCAGGACTGTCAGGTGAACCCATACATTCCGGATGACTGACAGTTCTTTTGTCACAGCCAACTGCCATGCGTTCTCTGGAGTTTTAACAAACCAGTCCCCCATGAATCTGCACAGGGCGATCCCACCACAGGGAAAGCACCCTCAGCCCATAAAGTCCACAAAAATATTCTCGACTGTGTCCATGCTTCAAACAGAGAC
Organism: Somniosus microcephalus; assembly: GCF_052327205.1. Taxonomy (NCBI): domain Eukaryota; kingdom Metazoa; phylum Chordata; class Chondrichthyes; order Squaliformes; family Somniosidae; genus Somniosus; species Somniosus microcephalus. The sequence goes on along the minus strand of NC_140995.1, from coordinate 95,766,710 downwards.
TTTGCGATCTCGTCAGTCCCCCATTTGATGCCTTTCTTTCCACAAAGCATCACTCAACAAGAGAGCAAAGGCCAAAGTCTCCCACAAGTGAAGCTGTTTCCCTGATTTTACGTTTTAAACCCCAGAACTGTACCCCTTACTGCTTAGTTTCCTTCTACCGAGTCAAAACATCAGCGAAACGGCATCTTAACACATTCAAACGGCTGGGTTCCAATTCCCACTGACAAACTTCAAGTCAAAATACAGAATATTAATAAGATCCACAGGACGTTACCAAAAAGTCACCGCACACATCACACAGTGCAGCATTGACAGGTGGTAACTGTTGGGTCGGTGGTTCAGTGGATAAATAATTACACGGATGCTGTACATAAACAAATAACAGGTCTTTACTGGAGGAGGGTAATCTCTAGACTGGGGCACAGAGGCATGCGCACAGCTTATATGCCGGTGTGGTCACTGCCGGTACTACAGTATACAGGAGCTGTAAAAAGTAGTTCTGACTTAAAGCACATAAACTACAATTCCTCCCTTTTTAGATTAATAATACCCCCTTAATATTCAAATAACAATTACATTTTTACATGTACATTCAATAACAAAAGTCCATTTATAGATTCAGTCTTTGGGGCGACTTCCTGACCCTTTCGGGATAGCGCCTTTCCGGAGGTTCTTGTTTTTGGTGCAGAGGCGATTCTGACCCCTTTCATCGGGTAGTTCATCGGGTTCCACTGCTACTGGGTCTGAAGTAGATACTACCGGCATGTTGGGTTCATCCCCAGGTACTCGAGACATGGGGTTGACGCATTCCTGTGATGCTAAGATCTGATCGATGTGGCGTCTCACAATGTTCTCCCCGACATCCACTGTGTACATTAATGACCCCTGCCTTGTACATATCGTTCCGGGATGCCACTTCTCTGTTCGATAGTCCCGGGCCAAGATTGGTTGCCCTACATTGAAGCTCCTTGTCGGCTTCTCGTTGATGTGCTGGAATTGTTTGTCCTCAACATTTCTTCGCACATTTGGTCTGAGCAAGTCCAGACGAGATCTCAACCTTCGGTTAAAGAACATCATGGCCGGGGTCTGGTTAGTAACTGCATGTGTCACGTTTCGGTAGGCTAATAAGAAATTGTCCATCTTATGCTGTAGTGGAATTTCCTCGTCGCACATGGCCTTTATCGCCTTCTTAAAGGTTTGTACGAACCTCTCAGCCAATCCATTTGTGCCTGGATGATACGGGGCAGATGTGTAATGCCTTACCCCATTCCTTTTCATGAATTTTTGGAACTCGTCGGACACAAACTGTGGTCCATTATCAGAGCAGATCTGCTCTGGCAACCCGTTTCTGGCAAATATGGTCCGTAGGACTGCAATCGTTTTCTCTGTAGTGGTTGAAGACATCTTTATCACCTCAGGCCACTTTGAATGAGCATCCACTGCTATTAAGAACATTGAGCCCATGAATGGACCAGCAAAATCAATGTGCACCCATTGCCATGGAGAGGAGGGCCAGTCCCATGGGTGTAGAGGGGCATGTGGTGGTGCATTTTGGATCTTCTGGCATCCTAAGCAGCTCTTAGATAGGTCTTCGATTTGTTGATCGATTCCCAGCCACCACACATAAGCCCTAGCTAGGCTTTTCATTTTCACTCCCCCCAGATGACCTTCATGTAGCTCATTTAGCACTCTCTCCCTTAACTTGGGTGGAATCACCACTCTGGATCCACACATCACTGTCCCCTGGCATACTGACAGCTGTTCTCTTCTGGATGAGAATGCTGGCAACAGTGAGTCGCCATGTGTTGGCCATCCCCTCACCGTCAATTTATATACCCGTGACAGCGTCGGATCATTGCGGGTCTCCTTCTCTATATCCGCGTTTGTTACTGGCAATCGTTCAATTATTGACGAATAAAATATCTCGATAGGGTCCACTGCTGGTGCTTCCTCCACAGTAGGCAGTGGCAGGCGTGATAGCCCATCAGCGTTCCCATGCTGTCTCGTGCCTTTATATTCTATTTCATATTGATACGCCCCTAGAAACAGGGAACATCTTTGTAACCACTGTGCAGTCATTACTGGCACGCCCTTCTTAGGATTAAAGATGGAGACAAGTGGTTGGTGGTCAGTGATATGCCTATCAATTAGTCCAATAAAAGGCGACGAGTTAAGAACATAACTGAAGGTTTTTATTGGCTAAATAACAGAGCCCACCCTCGTGGGTGATCCGATCCAACAGGGAGGAATACTAGCCAGTCAGCTACCTTTATACCTGGGCAGGTAATGGGCGGAGTCGGAGGTGGTCAGCCTAGGTATAACAGTGCGACAAGAGGCGACCTCGTGTAGTGATGTGACAGTGAGAACAGTGAGAACAATATACAGTGATAACTATAACAGTGGTTTACCACATTCACCCCTTGTTTAGATTAGAGTCCGGCGGGGTGAAGTGTATTACCAGCTCTGGTATGTCAGTCTGTCCGGAGGCTTCGTTAGCCTCTCCGATCGTCGCAGCGGCGGTGTTACATTATCCGGTGTTAAAGCTGGTGTCTGCGTAGTCGGCAAAGGCTCGTGGGGTTCCGGCATGCCGTCTACCTCGGCTGGACTCGGGGGGTTGGGAGGGGGGGGTGAGGGTGCGAGGTCTCGTAAGGAGACAGTGTCCTCCCGTCCGTCTGGGTAAGCCACATAGGCGTACTGGGGGTTGGCGTGCAGGAGGTTCACCTTCTCGACCAGGGGGTCCGTTTTATGGGCCCTCACGTGCTTTCGCAGCAAGACGGGTCCCGGAGAGGTCAGCCAGGTTGGTAGGGTGGTTCCCGTAGTCGACTTCCTGGGGAAGACAAACATTCGAGCATGGGGGGTGGTGTTAATGGCAGTGCAAAGTAGTGACCGGATGGAGTGCAGCGCAATCGGGAGGACCTCTTGCCAGCGGGAGGTTGGGAGGCCCTTAGACTTTAAGGCTAAGAGGGTGGCCTTCCATACCGTCGCGTTCTCTCTTTCCACCTGGCCGTTCCCTCGGGGGTTGTAGCTGGTGGTCCTGCTTGCTGCAATACCCCTCTCCAATAGGAACTGACGGAGTTCCTCGCTCATGAAGGAGGCGCCCCGGTCACTATGTATATAGTTCGGGAACCCGAACAAGGCGAAGAGTTTGTTCAGGCATTTAATGACCGTGTTACTGGTCATGTCTGGGCAGGGGAAGGCAAAGGGGAAACGGGAGTACTCATCAACGATGTTGAGGAAGTACACATTACGGTCGGATGACGGTAGGGGCCCCTTGAAGTCGATGCTCAGACGCTCGAAGGGGCGGGTGGCCTTGATCAGGCTTGCTCTGTCCGGCTTATAGAAGTGCGGTTTGCACTCAGCACAGATCTGGCAGTTCCTGGTCATGGTCCTGACCTCCTCGATGGAGTATGGCAGGTTGCGGGCCTTAATGAAATGGTAGAGTCTGGTGACTCCGGGGTGGCAGAGGTCATTGTGGAGGGTCTGAAGTCTATCACTTTGCGCGCTGGCGCATGTAATGCGTGAAAGAGCATCAGGGGGGTCGTTCAGTTTACCGGGCCGGTACAAGATCTCATAATCATAGGTGGAAAGCTCGATTCTCCACCTCAAGATTTTGTCGTTCTTGATCTTGCCCCTCAGCTTGTTATTAAACATGAAGGCAACCGAGCGTTGGTCGGTGAGGAGGGTAAATCGTTTGCCTGCCAAGTAGTGCCTCCAGCGCCGTACTGCCTCCACAATTGCCTGGGCTTCCTTCTCGACCGACGAGTGTCGGGTCTCGGGGCCCTGTAGGGTCCTTGAGAAGAAGGCTACCGGCCTACCCTCCTGGTTAAGGGTAGCGGCTAGGGCGAAGTCGGATGCATCGCTCTCCACTTGGAAGGGGATTGACTCATCCACTGCGTGCATTGTGGCCTTGGCTATGTCTCCCTTAATGAGGGAGAAGGCCGCGCACGCCTCTTCCGTGAGGGGGAAGGATGTGGTTTTCAGGAGGGGTCTGGCTTTGTCCGCATAATTGGGTACCCATTGGGCATAGTAGGCGAAAAGCCCCAGGGTTCTCCTAAGTGCTTTTGGACAGTGGGGGAGGGGTAGCTCCATGAGGGGGCGCATTCTTTCGGGGTCGGGGCCGATGACTCCGTTCTCTACTACACAGCCAAGGATGGCAAGGCGCGCTGTGTTAAACACGCATTTCTCCTTATTGTAGGTGAGGTTCAGCCGTTGGGCCGTACGGAGGAATTTCTCCAGATTCACGTCATGGTCCTGCCGGTTGCGGCCGCAGATGGTGACGTTATCGAGATAGGGGAAAGTGGCCTGTAGTCCGTTCTGGTCAACCATCCGGTCCATCTCCCGTTGGAAAACCGAGACCCCGTTGGTGACACCAAAGGGGACCCTAAGGAATTGGTAGAGGCGGCCATTCGCCTCGAAGGCGGTGTACTGGCTGTCCTCCGGGCTGATGGGGAGTTGGTGGTAGGCCGACTTGAGGTCGATGGTCGAGAATACGCGGTATTGTGCAATCTCATTGACCATGTCCGATATGCGGGGGAGGGGGTATGCGTCCAGCTGGGTGTATCTGTTTATGGTCTGGCTGTAGTCGATAACCAGGCGATTTTTGTCGCCGGTCTTGACTACCACCACCTGGGCACGCCAGGGGCTGCTGCTCCCCTCAATAATGCCCTCTTTCAGGAGTCGCTGCACCTCAGAGCTAATGAAGGCTCTGTCCCCAGCGCTGTACCGCCTGCTCTTAGTAGCGACAGGTTTGCAGTCGGGGGTGAGGTTAGCGAACAGGGAAGGTGGCGGTACCTTGAGGGTGGATAGGCTGCAGGTGTTACGCGGTGGGCGGTTTAACTTTCGCTGGTTGTCGACTGTGAGTGGGGGGAGGGGTCCACCGTATGCTAGGGTTACACTTTGGAGGTGGGATTGGAAGTCCAGCCCTAGTATGACGGCAGCGCACAGCTGGGGGAGTACGAGGAGTTTAAAATTTTTATACTCTGTCCCTTTAACCGACAATGTCACGACACAGTAGCCGCTGATGTCTGTGGCGTGCGACCTCGATGCCATCGAGATGCGGCTGCGCGTTGGCAGGACGGGGAGGGAGTAGTGGCTCACCGTGTCTGGGTGGATGAAGCTCTCCGTGCTTCCGCTGTCGAACAGGCAGGTCGTGGCGTGGCCGTTGACTTTGATGTCCATCATTGAGCTGGCCAGGTGGTGCGGGCGGGCTTGATCCAGGGTCACGGAAGCTAGGGTGTAGATGAGCGCGTCGTTGTCATGACAAGATGGCGGCGAAGATGGCGGCCCCCGTAGTTCACATGAGGCTCTGTTTAAATCGTTTGCCCCGCACAAAGATGGCCGCCCCTGCTGTTCCCATGAGGCTCTGCAGGCTTCGGCTGCCCCGCACAAAGATGGCCGCCCCTGGTTTTCCCATGAGGCTCTGCAGGCTTCGGCTGCCCCGCACAAAGATGGCCGCCCCTGGTTTTCCCATGAGGCTCTGCAGGCTTCGGCTGCCCCGCACAAAGATGGCCGCCCCCAGGGTTCGCATGAGGCACTGCTGGCTTCTGAGGATTTGCTTCTGCAGGCCTTGGAGAAGTGGCCTTTCTTGAGGCAGGTTTTGCAGGTCGAGTTTTTGGCTGGGCAGCGCGACCTCGGATGCTTCTCCTGGCCGCAAAAGAAGCAGCCAGCGGCCCGATCGGGGTTGCCTGATGTCGGGGCCGGTACCGGGGCTAGCGGGCCCGGTCGGATCCGTGATGCAGACGCTGAGGTAGGTCCCGGGGGCAGCGCTGTGAAGGGTGGTGGGGTGGGGGTCGGGCCCGAGTCCCAGGGTCGCGAATAGTACCTGGCAAACGCTTCCTGGTCTTGCTGGGTGGCCTCTAGTGTGAGGGCGAGGGCTTCGGCCTTGTCCAGGTCTATGTCCTTAGCTGCAAGCAGTCTTTGCCGTGTGTAGTCGGAACGTAGGCCTCTCACCAAGGCGTCGCGGACATTGTCTTCCATGTTCGCAGTAGCCGTCACCGCTTTAAAGTCACAGTTCCTGCCGAGTTGTCTCAGCGCTCGTGAAAATTCAGCTATCGATTCTCCTGGCTGTTGCTGGCGAGATCTTAAGAGATGCCTAGTGTACATGTAGTTTACCGGGCTCCGGTACTGCTGTTTCAGTAGGTTGATGGCGTCGTCGTACGTAGTCATGTCCTGGATGACTGTATATACTCTCGGGCTCGCTTGGGCTTTCAGGACTCTTAGTTTGGATCTCTGAGGGACGACGGCTTCCTCCAGGTACGATTCGAAGCAGTCCAGCCAGTGTTTGAAGTCGTTGGCTGAGTTTGGTGCCTGTGGGTTTAGATCCAGGTATGGTGGTTTCAAGGCTTGCAGCCAAGCCGGCTGGTGTGGCCCGTTGTCTGGAGGCTGCTGTTGCTGTGCTGCTGGGTGAGCTCCTTGCTGTTGCTGTTCATTATCAGACATCTTTAAAATTTAGTCAATAAAATTGATATGCCTATCAATTAGTCCAATAAAAGGCGACGAGTTAAGAACGTAACTGAAGGTTTTTATTGGCTAAATAACAGAGCCCACCCTCGTGGGTGATCCGATCCAACAGGGAGGAATACTAGCCAGTCAGCTACCTTTATACCTGGGCAGGTAATGGGCGGAGTCGGAGGTGGTCAGCCCAGGTATAACAGTGCGACAAGAGGCGACCTCGTGTAGTGATGTGACAGTGAGAACAGTGAGAACAATATACAGTGATAACTATAACAGTGGTTTACCACAGTCAGTCAGCAAGGTGAACTTCTGTCCATGCAGATAGTCGTTGAATTTTTTTACTCCCCATACTAGGCTGAGGGCCTCCCTGTCAATCTGGGCGTAGTTGCGCTCGGCTGAGGTTAGTGACCGAGACGCAAAGGCTACTGGCCTCTCCAACCCGTCTGGGAATTTGTGCGACAGCACCGCTCCAATGCCGTAGGGTGATGCATCACATGCCAAACGAATTGGTAGTGCAGGGTTGAAATGGGCCAACACCTCTTTTGATGTGATCAATTCTTTACACTTCTGGAAAGCTCGTCTACGCTCGTCATCCCACTTCCATGGTACCCCTGTTTGCAGCAGGGTGTTCAGCGGGTGTAATACCGTAGACAAATTTGGTAAGAACTTGTGGTAATAGTTTACCAGCCCGAGGAACGACCTCAGTTGTGACACATTTTCCGGTGCTGGAGCCTTGACTACTGCCTCTATCTTGTCAGGGGACTTATGTAACCCCTCTTCATCGATGACGTGGCCGCAATATGAGATCTGTTTCTGGAAAAACTCGCACTTGTGGCGATTAGCTCGTAGCCCATATTCCTTTAATCTGGCGAGCGCCTTCTCCAAGCTAGCGAGGTGATCACCGTCATTTTCGCCCGTGACCAAGATGTCGTCCAAATAATACTGGGTCCCTGGAACCCCTTTCCAGACCTGATCCATCGCCCTTTGCCAGATAGCCGGAGCCGAGGCTACTCCAAACACCAGCCGGTTGTATTGATAGAGACCTTTATGGGTGTTGATCATAAGGTAATGTTTCGAAGCTTCTTCTACCTCCATTTGCAAGTACGCCTGGGCTAGATCAATTTTGGTGAAGCGTTTACCACCAGATAGCGAGGCGAAAATATCCTCAATTCGTGGAAGCGGATATTGCACCGTGTGAAGGACTGGGTTCACTGTCACCTTAAAATCCCCACAGATGCGGACCTTCTTTGGTTCCCCAGGTGTATTACTCAACGACCTCTTCATTACAGGAACGATGGGTGTAGCCCACTCGCTCCAGTCCACTTTGGACAGTACTCCTGAACGTTCCAACCCTTCCAGCTCTGCTTCAACCGCTGGTCTGATCGCATAAGGCACTGGTCTGGCCTTCAGAAACTTTGGGCTTGCATTATCCTCTATTTTAATTGTTGCTGTTATTCCTTTTAGTGTTCCTAGTCCCTCCTGGAACACTTCTTTGCGTCAGTTAGCATTTTTGACAGTCATCCAGGTGTGACGTCGTCATCCTTTTTGGCCTCCACCTTCAGTGCCTGTATGGAATGCCAATCTAAATGTATCTTCCAGATCCATTCACGTCCTAGCAGTGGTGGTCCTCCATTTGGCAATACATATATATCCATTTTAGGTATTTCCTGACCTTTATATATCACTTTCACCCTTATTTTTCCTTTGGGGTAGACTTTTTGCCCCGTATACATCTTCAAGACAATCTCTGTAGCTTTCAAGGGTATGTGTGAAAATAGCCGCTTGTAGTCTCTTTGATTTATGACTGTTAGAGCTGACCCTGTGTCCAATTCCATTTCCACTTGGACTCCGTCTATCTTGAGTGTAACCCAGATAGTCTGGTGATCCTCCATTTCGGTTACATTATGTAGTTTCAGACAACCCAGCTCCTTGCTTCCGGAGTCTGTGTCACTTTTCTGTTCGTCTGAACCACTGTCCATCACCTGGTGTACCTTTTTGTGCTTCTCCTGTGGAGATTTCTTGCTGTTGGTTTTCTTCCCAGACCTGCAGACTCTTGCTATGTGTCCTGCTTTCCCACACTGTCTGCACACTCGGTCCTTGAACCAACAATCTTTCTGGTCATGTGTTGTTCTGCCGCAGCGATAGCACTTCCCTGTTCCATAGGTCATTTCGTTGGTGCCATATTCTTGCAGTCTCCGTTGTATCTCTGCAGCGCCCCTTGCGGCTGCTTCATGTGATACTGCCATACTGAAAGCTTTGTCCAGCATAAGGTCCTTTTCTGATAGAAGCCGTTTCTGGGTTCCTTCACTTTGTAGCCCACACACAAACTTGTCCCTTAACGTGTCTGCTAGTCCCGCTCCAAATTGGCAGTATTTCGATAGCTTGCGCAGTTCCGTTAGGTACTCAGCATTGCTTTCGTCTTTGTGTTGGTTCCTTTTATGGAACTTAAATCGTTCTGCTATCAGCAGCGGTGTGGGGTTTAAGTGGTCCTGTAGGATTTCTACTATGCTTTTAAAATTCTTGTTTACCGGCTTCTCTGGGGTTATTAGATTTCGCAGTAACCCATAAGTTTTTGCACCCATGGAATTTAACAGAACCAGTGCTTTATTAGCATCTGGCACTTCATTCGCCCTGCAGTACACCTCAATACGTTCCACATATGTCGCCCAATCTTCAACTTCATTGTCGAACGTAGAGAAACTGCCACTCTTCGGCATCCTTGGTTGTGCGTTAACTATCACCAATGGCACCTCCCGTGCTTCCCCTTCTTCTCCGCTGGCACAAAATGGCGTCTCCCGCGCTTTCCTTCCTTCCCGCGCTCGCCCGTCTTCTCCGCTGCGGCTTCGCAAAATGGCGTCTCCCGTGCTCTTCCTTCTTCTCCATGGCTCAATGGCGCCTCCCGCGCTCTCCCTGCTTCTCCGCGGCTCAATGGCGTCTCCCGCGCTCTCCCTGCTTCTCCGCGGCTCAATGGCGTCTCCCCTTGCTTCGCCCCGCGGACCCTGATCAGCCCGTGATCCCTGGCTGTGCTCTGCGCATTCTTCTCTTGATATTTGTCGACGCCGCTCAGTCTAGAACCCGGCTGTTTCTTACCCTCTCTCTCTCCGGTTTGCAGTATTTTTCCTCGACACCGCTCGGTGATCAACCCCCGGCTGTGCCCTGCTCTCTTCACCCTCTTTCTTACCCCGTCGACGCTGCCCGGCTCTCTCTCTCTGCCGCCTGTCGGCTCCAGCCGCCGCTGCTCGGGAAGGGTCTGCTCTGGACCTGTTGTCGGTCTCTTACTGCTCGTTGTGGCTGGGGAACCAAGCCCGGCTCTCCACAGCCTCCCCAGCGAAGTTGGATCTCTGCCTGACTGCTGGGCGGTTGCTCGCGGTCGACGCCAGTGTTCCTGAACTCGACTATTTTTTTTTTATGTTGCAGGTAAATTCGCATCAATACTCGTTGCCACTGTTGGATCCGTGGCTCAGTGGATAAATAATTACACGGATGCTGTACATAAACAAATAACAGGTCTTTACTGGAGGATCTCTAGACTGGGGTACAGAGGCATGCGCACAGCTTATATACCGGTGTGGTCACTGCCAGTACTACAGTATACAGGAGCTGTAAAAAGTAGTTCTGACTTAAAACACATACACTACAGTAACATATCACAAAAATGCAACACACACATTGTGCAATACAGAGTGTAAAACTATAACCAGAATACAATACACTTGCTTACAGAACTTTGGTACCTGAACATTACAAGTTTTGCAGGGAGAAACCATCATCAACACTGTAATGTATATACCTTTAAGGGGGGAACTATCTTTTACAGCTCGTGTATACTGCAGTACTGGCAGTGACCACACCTGTATATAGTACTGAGCAGTAATCTGTACAGATCAGTTCCAGTGTGAGCCACGTTGAGTAAACACCTGTTGTACCGTTCTCCTGCAGTCTGTGTCTTATTATACACAGACACAACATTGGCGACAAGGCAAGTTCGAACCTACCTGCAACTCTGCATCACCTCCCGGGGATTCGTTTCTGGAGATCAGTGGATTGGAGTTCAAGGCCAGAGACTCGGGCGTCGACCATGGGCAACCGCCCAGTCATCCAGCAGACACTCGAGAATTGCGGGGGAAGGCTGTCGAGAGCCAGGCTTGGCTTTCCAGTCAAGGTGGTCCAGCGAAACGGGCTGGCAACAGGTAGTGCGCAGACCCTTCCCGGACAGCGGCGGGCTAGAGCCCGACCGAGCGGCACAGCAAAGGGCCGAGCAGCGTCGACGGGGGAGAGAGACAGAGGGCAGAGCGCACAGGGTGCAGCCGGTGTTCAGGGGCCGAGCAGCGTCGAAGAGAGGGAGAGAGAGACGCGCAGAAACCCGCGAGGCGCTGCCATTGCCACGAGGACCGCCGAGAGCGGCGTTGGCAGCAGCGCAGGAGAAGCATGCAAAACCTACAGGGCGCCGCCATTGCCACGAGAACCGCCGGGAGCGGCGTTGGCAGCAGCGGGGGAGGAAGGAAAGCCCGGGAGACGCCATTTTAAGCCATTGGGAGATGCCATTTTAAACCACACCCAAAATGCCGAAGAGTAGCAGTATCGCTGCATTTGACAATGAAGTTGAAGATTGGACTACATATGTCGAATGAATAAAGGTATACTGCAAGGCAAATGAGGTGTCAGATGACAAGAAAGCATCGGTATTGTTAAATTTAATGGTAACGAAATCTAGTAACCCCAACGAAGCCAATGGAAAAGAGTTTTGAAGACATAGTAACGATACTACAGGAACATTTAAACCCCACACCGCTGCTGATAGCAGAAAGATTCAAGTTTCACAAACGGAACCAGCATAAGGATGAAAGCAATGCTGATTATTTAACAGAACTGCGCAAACTATCGAAACACTGCCAGTTTGGAGCGGACTGGCAGATACCTTAAGGGATAAGTTTGTGTGTGGGCTTCAAAGTGAAGGGACCCAGAAACGGCTTTTATCTGAAAAGGACCTTACGCTGGAAAAGGCTTTCAGCATTGCGGTATCATATGAAGCAGCAGCACGGGGCGGTGCAGAGATACAACAGAGACTGCAAGAATATGGCACAAACGAAATGTCATATAGAACAGAGAAGTGCTATCGCTGCGGCAGAACAACACACGACCAGAATGATTGCTGGTTCAAAGACAAAGTGTGCAGACAGTGTGGAAAAGTAGGACACATAGCACGAGTCTGCAGGTCGGGAAAGAAAACCAGCAATAAGAAACCGACCAAAGAAAAGTACAAGAAGGTACATAAGATGACGGAGAATAGTTCAGACGAACAAAAGAGTGATAACGACTCCGAAAGCAGGGAACTGAGTTGTCTGAAACTACATAATGTGATCACAATGGAGGATCACCGAACCATTTGGGTCACTCTCAAGATAGCAGGAGTCCAGGTAAAGATGGAATTGGACACAGGACCAGCCCTAACAGTCATAAACTGATGGGACTACGAGCGGCTATTCTCACACATACCCTTGAGAGACACAAAAATTATTTTGAAGACGTACATGAGGCAAAAAGTCTACCCCAAAGGAAAAATAAGGGTGACCGTTATATATAACGGTAAGGAAACACCAAAACTAGACCTGTATGTACTGCAAGATGGAGAACCACCATTACTGGGACGTGAATGGATCCGGAAAATACAACTGGATTGGCATTCCATACAGGCACTGACTGTGGCTGACAAAAAGGATGACGACGTCACACCTGGGCGACTGTCAAAGATCCTAACTGATGCGAAAGAAGTGTCCAACAAGGACTCAGAACACTAAAAGGCACGACAACGACGATTAAAATTGAAGAAAACGCAAGCCCAAAATTTTTTAAGGCCAGACCGGTACCTTATGCGATCCGCCCTGCCGTCGAAGCAGAGCTGGAGAGTCTGGAACGTTCAGGTGTACTGTCCAAGGTAGACTGGAGCGAGTGGGCTACACCCATCATCCCTGTGATGAAAAGTCGTTGAGCAGCACGCCTGGGGAACCAAGGAAGGTTCGCATCTGTGGGGACTTTAAGGTAATAGTGAACCCGGTCCTTCACACCGTACAATATCCACTTCCGCGGATTGAAGATATTTTCGCCTCGCTATCTGGAGGGAAACGCTTCACTAAGATTGATCTGGCCCAGGCGTATCTGCAAATGGAGGTAGAAGAAGCATCAAAAAATACCTCACAATCAACACCCACAAAGGTCTCTACCAATACAACCGGCTGGTATTCGGGGTAGCATCAGCTCCGGCTATTTGGCAGAGGGCAATGGAACAAGTCCTGCAAGGGATCCCAGGGACCCAGTGTTATTTGGACGACATCCTGGTCACGGGCGAAAATGACAGTGATCACCTTGCCAACCTGGAGCAGGTGCTCACTAGATTGCAGGAATATGGGCTCCGAGCTAACCGCCCCAAATGCGAGTTTTTTAGAAAACAGGTCTCGTATTGTGGCCACGTTATCGATAAAGATGGGTTACATAAGTCCCCAGAGAAGATTGAGGCAGTAGTCAAGGCTCCAGCACCGGAAAATGTGTCACAACTGAGGTCGTTCCTCGGGCTGGTAAACTACTACCATAAGTTCTTGCCAAATTTGTCTACAATACTACACCCACTGAACACCCTACTGCAAACTGGGGTGCCATGGAAGTGGAGTGACGAATGTAGACGAGCTTTCCAGAAGAGCAAAACACTAATCACGTCGAAAGAGGTATTGGCCCATTACAACCCGGCATTACCAATTCGGTTGGCATGTGATGCGTCACCCTACGGCATTGGAGCGGTGCTGTCGCACAAATTCTCGGACGGCTCAGAGAGGCCACTAGCCTTTGCATCACGATCACTAACCTCAGCCGAGCGTAACTACGCCCAGATTGACAGGGAGGCCCTCAGCCTAGTGTGGGGAGTGAAAAAGTTCAATCACTATCTGCACGGGCAGAAATTCACCTTGCTGACTGATCACCAGCCTCTTGTCTCCATTTTTAATCTGAAGAAGGGCGTTCCGGTGATGACTGCGCAACGACTACAAAGATGGTCACTTTTTCTAGGGGCGCACCACTATGAGATTGAATATAAGGGCACAAAACAGCATGGAAATGCTGATGGGCTATCACGCCTGCCACTGCCTACTGCGGAGGAAGCACCAGCAGTGGATCCTGTCGAAATATTCCATTCGACTATAGTTGAATACCTACTGGTAACTAACGCTTGTATCGAAAAAGAAACCCGAAATGACCCGACACTGTCTCGGGTATATGATTTGACGGTGAAGGAATGGCCAGCACATGGCGACTCACTGTTGCCACCATTCTCGACAAGGAGAGAACAGCTGTCAGTGTGCCGGGGGAACTTGATTTGTGGATTCCGAGTGGTAATTCCACCCAAGTTAAGGGATAGAGTGCTCAATGAGCTTCATGAGGGTCATCTGGGAGGGGTAAAAATGAAAAGCCTACATGTGGTGGCCGGGAATCGATAAACAAATCGAGGACCTGACCAAGAGCTGCTCAGGATGCCAGAAAGTCCAAAATGCACCACCACAGGCCCCTCTACACCCATGGGAGTGGCCCTCATCTCCATGGCAACGGGTGCATATTGATTTTGCTGGTCCATTCATGGACTCAATGTTTTTAATAGCCGTGGATGCGCACTAGAAATGGCCTGAGGTGATCAAAATGTCCTCCACCACCACGGAGAAAACTATTGCAGTCCTACGGACCATTTTTGCCAGGAATGGCTTGCCAGAACAGATTTTCTCCGACAACGGACCACAGTTTGTGTCCAAAGAGTTCCGAAGGTTCTTGAAAAAGAATGGGGTAAGGCATTACACATCCGCCCCGTATCATCCAGCCACAAATGGATTGGCTGAGAGGTTCGTACAAACCTTTAAGAAGGCAATAAAGGCTATGTGCAATGACAACATTCCGCTGCAGCACAAGGTGGACAATTTCCTGTTCGCCTACCGGAATGCGACACATGCATTCACCAAGCCATGATGTTCTTTAACCGAAGGTTAAGATCTCGCCTGGATTTGCTCAGACCAAACGTACGAAGAGATGTTGAGAGTAAGCAATTCCAGCACATCCATGAGAAGCCAACAAGGAGCTTCAATGTAGGGCAACCAGTCTTGGCCCGTGACTACCGAACAGAGAAATGGCAGCCAGGAACGATATGCACACAGCAGGGCCCACTAATGTACACAGTGGACGTTGGGGAGAGCATCGTGAGATGCCATGCTGACCAGATCCTAGAGTCACAGGAACAAGTCAACCCCATGCATCGCCCATACGTACCTGGTGATGAACCCGACGTACAGGTCGCATCTACCCCAGAAACAGTAGCATCGGAAGCTGATGAACCAACCAACGACAGGGGCCAGAATCGCCTCCACACCAAGAGCAAGACACTCAGGAAAGGTGCTATCCAGAAAGGATCAGGAAGCCTCCCCAAAGACTGAATATATAAATAGACTATTTTCAGCTAATGTTGCATGTTAAAAGTGTTAATTGTAATTAGTTTGATATTTAATTGTTAAATGAGTGTTATGTTACTGTTAATCTAAAAGGGGAGGAATTGTAATGTATATACCTTTATTAAGGGGGGAACTATCTTTTACAGCTCATGTATACTGCAGTACTGGCAGTGACCACACCTGTATATAGCACTGAGTAGTAATCTGTACAGGTCAGTTCCCGAGTGAGCCACGTTGAGTAAACATCTGTTATACCGTTCTCCTGCAGTCTGTGTCTTATTATACACGGACACAACAGGGGGAACTATCTTTTACAGCTCATGTATACTGCAGTACCGGCAGTGACCACACCTGTATATAGTACTGAGTAGTAATCTGTACAGATCAGTTCCAGTGTGAGCCACATTGAGTAAACACCTGTTGTACCGTTCTCCTGCAGTCTGTGTCTTATTATACACAGAATGGATGATGCACAACTCCAGATGCAGATCACTGGGTTAAAGAACCAAATGCGTAAGGTTCTAGGGGAAGAGAATACAGTGGTGGGTTCAGAGCTTCGTGAGGACCAGGCAATGACCGTTCATTTAAAGGAGGTCATTGAGAAGCTGGAGAGACATGCAAAAACTGTTAATGATTTGATATGGGAGGACAGGAACGCCCATTTACACAGGAAAATGGGATTAGACTGGACAGGGATTGATGGACGGCGCAGACACGATGGGCCGAAGGGCCTCTTTCTGTGCTGTAAAACTCTATGACAGACACAACAAACACAAATCAAATTACACCTTTCCAGATCGATCTAACACCCCTTGCCACCGCGCTCGGAGCATCTGGCTCTGTTGCCTGCAGCTGGTGTAAAACAAGTAGTTTACAAGCAACAATTGTATGATAACTAATGCATGGGAACAGATGCGGATCCAGGGGGGGAATCTCTATACTCAGACCAATATCCCACCATGGTGGTGAGACAATCCCCTTGATCTCCTCCCTCACTTCTACTGTCTTTTGCTCTAAAGTGTAAAAATGTTTCTGGGAGAGCTCGACGGTCTTTATTAATTCAGTGAGGTGTTCTGGCAGAAAAGGAATTGGGTACCCGAAATGCTCCACCTAGTATGATTGGACCGCCCGCAATCTACAGGGACAAGGTAGGCTTCAGAGGCTAAACAAAGCTGGTATGGGCTCAACGAATTGCTATACGGGTGCAGTGCGGCGAGATGCTTGTTGCTTAACCATGAAGGGACGCGACCTTGTCTCAGGTCTTCCAGGTTACTGTGGCCCTCGCCCAGCAACCATGTTCCATACAACACACACATCTCATTCCATGCAGCTTGCTCCGAGGCGTTCCTGTCCTCCCATATCAAATCATTAACAGTTTTTGCATGTCTCTCCAGCTTCTCAATGACCTCCTTTAAATGAACGGTCATTGCCTGGTCCTCACGCAGCTCTGAATCCACCACTGTATTCTCTTCCCCTAGAATCTTATGCAGTTGGCTCTTTAACCCAGTGATCTGCATCTGGAGTTGTGCATCATCCATACTATTAACAATAACCGTTCCTGTACTGAACGCTGTGGCTACATCATTCCAGGTCCATCTTCTCTGCCTCCCGGACCCCACACTATCCCCAGCATTCAGATTATAAAGCTGTTCTTTCTCTACATTTCCATAGTCTAGTTCATAAAATTCCTGAAACATCGCTTTTAACAGAGCTTCATAAAGCTTCTCTGTCTTCCTTGGACACCACACAGGCAGATGAACTTCAGTCAGGTTCAGGATCATGGATGCCATGGCGTAGTGCACGTTCTGAAACAACACTTTATCAGTAGGGATTAACACCAACCCATTCCCTGGACCCCTGGTGGTGGTGGGACACCCATCTACAGTCGTCTGTACCGTCGGGGCTCTGGGCGAGGGCTTCCTGGTGTATGAGATGAGCTCTGTGGCGTTGATGGTGTTCGGGGGTTTTAGGATCATACAGGAGTCCACACTCCGATCCCAACCGATCCCACCCCCGGCGTCCTGCCATCGCCTGCTAAATGCGATCGACACACCCGCTGGGCAGATCTTTTCCGACCCCCACATACACACATAAATCCCTTCCTCGGATTCCTACCACTTATCCCAACACACATTCACTTCTCCCTGAGAACCCGTGATCATCCAGTATCTGTCATTACTTAGTCTTTCCCAGTCAGCTGTCTGGTCCCCTGTATCCTCGCTCAGTTTCCTGAGCCACCACCACCTTCCCAGTGGAATGTGTCCCCTACAGCTAAGGCACACCCGTTTACCCTCTGTTACCCTAACGCGGGAGGTGGTAACCCCTATTCTCAGGCATGAGATGGACGCTTCACCATAGGTGAACTCGTCATGGCTGGAATACCGGGTGGAATTCGACCCCAGCCACCCAGGCCATCTTCCCTCGTGGAGATAGATGCTCGCCCCATCCTTCGAGCCACCTCCAGTGATCACGGTCGGTCCGTCTCCGCCGGTGCAGCCGAAGATAACCGATTCCTCGGTGTCGCCCCTGTCACTCATGCTGGCTTCAATCATGATGATCAGGACTACCATGGCTGAATTCATCTTGTTCTTAGGCGTTCCCTGAAAACACACAGAATGCAACGTTGTCTTTGGGTGATGCCTCACCTTTCCAGACGCAGCTACACACGATTAAAATCCAAACTATACAGACAAGCTAAGGCAACAGGCAGGAGAGAAAGAAGTTATGTACAGTGCCACCCATCTCCGGGCGGCCACACTAGGGGCTCGATTTTAACTCAGGTGCGGGGAATTGTCGGGTTCCCTGAATTTAGTGTTTCCCACACGATTCCAAATGGGTCTATGAGATTGATGCAATTTTAACTCAATTGGCCAATTGATTTCCAACGTGTGGGAAGCTTTTCAATTGAGTATTTCCAGTCAGAAAGTCGCAGAATATGACGTCATCATTGCTGCTGCTTTTAGGGCCCACAGCAAGCCTTGCTTCTTCTGTAGGCTTCCAAACTTCACCATTGAGATGGCACAGGAGCCTGCAGGAGCAAACGGCCAGCGGGAGGGCAAGAGCTGCCCCCAAATTTGATGAGGCTTCACTCCAGGCATTGCTGGATGGTGCTAGGGCCCACAGGGAGGTCCTGTTCCCTTCTTCAGGGAGGAAGAGGCCACCAATCAGACCAAGGCTGTGTGGCTACAGGTGGCTGGTGAAGTCAACTCCTTGGGGCTCACACGGTGCACCTGGATGCAGTGCAGGAAAAGATTCCATGACCTTCATTGCACTGGAAAAGTAAGTACTGTATGAAGTTTCCATCAACCTCAAGCTGATCCCCATTGCCTTTCCTCACCAGCACTCAGCTTTAGCAATCTCTTCCTCCACATCCCACTTGACACTCACATCCATGCACCCTTAGCCATTCCCTCTCTCTCTATGCTCACATTCACATCACTATTCCACCATGTAGCCCTCACACTCCCTCTCACTCTGATGCTTTGAACACAACTGACAACACACAGGGAGGGCCCTTGGTCTTGCAACCTCACTCCATCTTTGTCTCCTTCTAAGTATCTATGCTATTCAATCTCTGCACTCACTCCTTCATTCTCACTCAACCTCCCCTTGTCTCCCTCATTGCAGGAAAAGAGAGCTCACAACAGGAGCCAGGACAGGAGGAGGGCCGCCCTCATTAGCCCAGCTCACCCCCTGGGAGGAAGGCGTCCTGGAGATTGTCGGGGCTGACCGAGATGTGAACGTTGGGGAAGGACAGGCAGGAGTATCCCCGCAAGCTGGTGACAGAATAGTTTTCCATCTTTCTCATTGGCATTGCATGAGTCGTTGATAATGATTCTGAAGCTACATCATATGGACTTATGATCATCTGCAAAATGCAATGTGCATGTAACCTTGGCATCACATCTCTAACATTTTCCTTGACTCCCCCACAGGACCATCGAGAGCCCCCGCCCCCAGTGTGCAGGAGGAAGAGCCTGAGATGCCAGACTCCTCAGAGGAATCTCCAACCTCTGAGGGCGCAGCATCAGCAGAAATAAGCGCACCCAGCACCAGCGCAGACACTCACACCTTGGTGGGACCTTCAGGATATAGAGTTGTCACCTGGTGTATCACAGCTCACAAGTGAGCATCAGCAGGTTGTGGAGACAAGGACAGCAGTGGAGAGTCCTCGTCGGAGGGCGCAGGACTCTGCCAGCTCAGCTCAGCTGCATGTCGACCCTCTGCCTCTCCATAAGATCAGAGGTGATGGAACTCCATGCACAGATGCAGGAGTCTCTGGCAGGTTTTGTCTCCAGGGTCGCTGCGAGTGTGGAGCGAATGGAGGAATCCATAGCGAACATGAGCAGAGCCTTTGTGGAGTCATTGGCGCATGAACGCTTCAACACGGAAAGGATGGCTACCTACGTGGAAACGATTGCT
This sequence comes from Somniosus microcephalus, assembly GCF_052327205.1. Taxonomy (NCBI): domain Eukaryota; kingdom Metazoa; phylum Chordata; class Chondrichthyes; order Squaliformes; family Somniosidae; genus Somniosus; species Somniosus microcephalus. The sequence continues at coordinate 95,747,358 of NC_140995.1, read as the reverse complement.
GCCTCCATGGTAAGGCTGGCTACGGTAGAGGAGAGGAGGACTACGGCCATGGAGGAGGTTAGTCGCCAGGGTATGGAAAAGATGGTGAGTGTTCAGAATAGAATGACATCTCTTGAGGAGCGATGGGCATCTATTGAACAGAGAAACCAGACCTTCATGGAAATCCTTCTGAGTAGGACTGCCATTGCAGATACGGGTCCCCATGGCCCCCCTGATGTGCAGCAAGGTGCTCTCAAGCCACTTGCAGGCACTGAGAGGGACCTGGCCCATGAGAGGGAGGTAGGTGGCAGACCTCAAGGAAGTGGGGGCTCCTCTCCAAGCGCTCACACTTCCATGCCACTGCAGAGCCCTTGGTCAGAGCCCCGCTGGAGTCCACACCCAACTGAGATAGACGTCTCAACTCCTGCACAGCCACAGGAGCAGCAGACTGCTGGCGAGCCCTCAGAGGCTCGCCATCCCAGAGGACGCCCGCCAAAGCTGTTGAGGCAGGAGCAGCAGGAAAGTGAGCAAGGGGCCTCCACATCTGCTGAAGCCACAGGGGAACCACTACGTAGGAGCATGCGTAAGAGGAAAATAAAGCGCAAATAGTCACAAGGGTAGTCACTTGGGTGAAATGTTGTGTATTCTGTAAAAATGCCATCAGTTGTTCGTTTGGCATAAAAATTCTGATGGCAACTTCTGCAGTTGTGGCGTGTGTCATTTCGCAAATGGGGCTGGAGGTCCTCTAATGCCAAGAAGGGAAGGAAAAAAAGGTCTCCCTTGCTTCTGGTAGATGCCTCAGGTGAGGAAGCGCTGAGTGAGGCTGGCGAGAGGGGTTTCGCAGGAGGTCACACTGGAGAAGTGTGTGAGGCTCCAACCTTCCACAGGTGTGGTTAAGCCTGGTAAAAGTTGCCCCAGGCCTGATAGTCAGCAAGCCATTAGTGCTCACGCCAGGTTTCACAGGCGTGATCCCCACCAGGCATGTTTTACATGGGAAAAGGGTTAAACAGGCAAGGGCCTGTTAAAATGGGATTATAAAGGCCAATGCGTGCTGTAAGGGCCCTAAAGACCAGTCCCACCTGTTGCAGGCGGGACTGATTCGGGACCATCAGACACACCTGGGTTAAAATGGCTAGGTGTCGGGAACCAGGCAGGGGGTGGGGGGGGTCCCGACCCCGTGGGGGGGGTCCCGACCCCCAGGTTTTGCTATTTTTAACCCCCCACACGCCTCAAAGCCCGCCTAATGGCTGAGTTAAAATCAAGCCCTAGGTCTCTTCGACCCTGGGCCCCTTACGACTCCGGCTTCCTTCGTTCACCGGTGTGTAAGGTGGTGTCCACGGCACCCTCCGCCGTGGGATCCTGGCACTCCTTCTCACTCCTGCCCCCACAGGCGGAACGACTGGTCCCTCTGTGGGCTCCTCACAGTCCCAGATTAGGGGCTGGAGACCCACACCTATAGCGCAGCTCACCACTCCCTGCTGTTTCCTCTTCTTATCAGCTCTTTCCCCAGGGTTGAAAAGCTTGCACTGATTGATATGGAACCACTTAGTGCGTCGGGACATTTTGACCGCATATAAAATTGGACTTGCCCTATCCACGATACTGTACGGTCCCATGTATAGCGGTTCAAAAGTCCCTACCCTGCTGAAGTTTCTAACCATTACTTGATCTCCGACCTTCCACTCGTGCCTCTGAGGCTCAAGCAATAAATGATTTCTATGATGTTGCTTCCCCATGTTACTGGCAGCCTGCCAATGGATCTGCCTGAGATGCTCAAGCAAATTCTTAACAAATCTGTCCCGGTTCACCTCCCTCAACTGACCTTCCGTGAGAACTGGGGCCAGTACATGGCTGGGTGTTCTCATGACCCTGCCAGTCACGAGCTCATGCGAGGAATACCCTGTGCTTCTAGACGGGCTGGCTCGGACCCCCATCAGAACTAACGGCAAGACCTCCGCCCATTTTCTAGGCGAGTCTCCCGTCTCCTTCCGTAACCTTTCCTTGATGGTCCTATTCATCCGCTCCACAATCCCCGATGACTGCGGGTTGTGTGCGACGTGCCATTTACCCTCTACACCTAGCATCTTCAGAGTCACCTGCATGACCGCCCCTGTGAAGTGATTCCCCTGATCGGACTCCACATACTGTGGTAGCCCCCACCTAGAGAACACTTCTCTCACTAGAATCCTTGCGGTCCCCAAAGCTGTGGCTATTCGGCATGGGAAGGCTTCTACCCTTACCGTAATACCTGCCACTCCGTATGGACCCTCTACCTTATCTCCCTTAGCCAGCGTCTCCAGAACAGGCTTTAGGGCGGGATCCCGTGCCTGGACCATCTTTAGGTCCGGGGCCAATGCTACCCCTGCACTGCCTTGGGTCCCACCTCTGTCTCTGATCGCTGCTACCAGACTCGACCCATATGGATCCCAAAACGTGCCCGTTCAAGCACCCTCTTTGGCCAGCACATCAGCCTGCTGATTGCCCTCTGCACGGGGTTCTGTCTTAGATTGGGCCTTGACTTTGTGGATATAGAAATCCCCCTGGGTTCCTATCGATGTTAAGATCTGTCGCAACAATGGCTTGGTTGCTTGGCGTTTCCCGCCTGCAGATGTAAACCTGCGATGAGACCAAATGGCTAAACATTCTGTACACGAATTGAAAGTGAACATGCTGTCCGAGCAAATCGTGTAGGGTGTAGGGAACTCTTCGGGGTGGGTTGCCACATACACCACCGCCGACAGTTCAGCATGCTGGGTGCTCATGGTGCTCGGGAGTTTAATGGTCTTGGCAATGCCTGCCTTTGGGTCAAAAATCCCGCATCCAGTGAGTCGCTCCCCGGCCACCACTGTACTCGACCCGTTTACATAGATCTCGTGGCCCGTGGGATGGATCTCAGCCTGAAACCCTATGTCTACATCCCATACCGCTTCAACAGAACATTTGTGGGCCATCCCTGGGTAGATCAAATTTGCGGCGAGCTTGGGCTCACAGAGGCCTTTCACACTCAAATTCGTCTGAGAGAGCAATAAAGTCCAGCGAGCAATGCGTGCACTGCTCACTGTGCCGTCCATTATCCTCCCATCCAGAAGCATCTGAGTGGGCCTATGATGGGTTAAGAGAGTTATCGGGGATGCCCCCGTGAAGATTTGTGATCTCCTCACGGTCCAATGTGTGGCAAGCAGGTGCCTCTCACAATTGGAGTACCCCCTCTCTACATCTGTGAGGATTCCTGAGGAGTATACCACAGGCCTCAGCTTGCCATGCCGCTCCTGGAGCAGCACTGCGCTCAAACTGTCCCCTGTGGCAGCTACCTCCAAAAAGAATTCCTTTCCCCCATCAATCGCTCCTAAAGCCAGTGCGGTCTGCAGATCTCTCTTCAGACGACTAAAAGCTGCCATACAGTCCTCATCCCACTCCCAGCCCACTCCCTTGTGGGGGAGCCGGAGTAGAGGAGCTGTCGTAGTGACATAGTCCTCTATGAAATCCCTGCAGTACCCTGTGAGTCCCAGGAAGGATCTTACCCCCGTTACCGTGGTCGGTGCAGGTAGCTCCTGTACCGCCTTCCTCCTCACCTCATCGATGGCCCTCTCCCCAGCATGCACAGTCAGCCCGAGGAATTTTACTTCCTGCTGGCCGATCTGTGCTTTCTTGGGATTAACCTTGAACCCAGCTTCCTTTAACAGACCCAGCAGTTCAGCCAGCAGTGGGCCATGCTCCTCCCCCTCATTGGAGAACAAAAGAACGCAGATGCATTCATTTCATAAACAATTAAGAAATCAACAAATATTTTTGTAGCAAGTGTGGCAACTGTTCCGTACATGGCCTACAGGGTCACTCCTTTCTTCCCCGTTCCCCTTCACTGCAAGCGGGAGACAGAGGCAAACTTTGGCCTTCTGCTGATCTGAGTGGCGGAAAGAGCGCATTACACCACAAAATCAATGCACTGCTGATGTTACTGAGCAGACAGCAGCAAAATACTGGTGCTGCCTGTGCTCTTTCGGCAGGCAGCCATTATCCTTGGCCACTGCTGTTACCGGCAGGTTTCCAGTGTACTCGAATTTTTAGCCCATAATATTTTGAGGGGCATTGACAGGGTAGCAGCTGAGAGGTTGTTTCCCCTGGCTGGATAGTCTAGAACTACGGGGCATAGTCTCAGGATAAGGGGTCGGCCTTTTAAGACTGAGATGAGGAGGAATTTCTTCACTCAGAGGGTTGTTAATCTTTGGAATTGTCTGCCCCAGAAGGCTGTGGATGCTGAATCGTTGAGTATATTTAAGGCTGAGATAGATAGATTTTTGGACTTTAGGGAAAGCAAGGGGAATGGAAATCAGGTGGGAAAGTGGTGTTGAGGTCGAAGATCGGCCATGATCTTATTGAATGGCAAGCAGGCTCGAGAGGCCATATGACCTACTCCTGTTCCTAATTCATATGATCTTATGAGAGCTATCATGTAGCCTCAGTTAGGATGTAATAGGATGAGAAGAAACTGTTAATGTACTTTGTCCATCAACTTAACATAGTGTAATAATGCTGGCTAGCCTTACAATAGCTGACTTCCTGAGGTGATTCATTTTTTTTACATCATGCCTGCTGGGTATTTGTCACTGTCTTGACTCTAGTAGCCACCTCCTGCCATGCAACATTGCATATTTCTTCCATCAGGAGAGTATCCTTGGGTGCCAAAACAAGCTACTCTCCATTGCGGCACTTCCTCCACTTCAACATGTGTCAGAAAATGGAAAGGATCTCAGCCTTTATTCATGGAAAGGAAAATTGGGCCAGGTGTATAACGGGCGGCTGATCCGCTATCACCAGTTTTCTGTCCCACCGCAAGTGAAAGTCAGCCCCTATTTCCTACCACTACTGATAGTGACTCCCACAAGTGTACCCAACCTGGCCTGCAAGCTCAATATGAACAAATAATGAGGCCAACCTCAGAAAATCCTGAATTTAAAAAAAGGAAACTACGATGGTATGAGGCGCGAGTTAGCTAGGATGGATTGGGGAGCATTACTTATAGAGTTGACGGTGGATAGGCAATGGCAAACATTTAAAGATCGCATGGATGAACTACAGAATTTGTTCATCCCTGTTTGGCATAAAAATAAAACAAAAAAGGTGACTCAACCATGGCTAACAAAGGAAATTAGGGATAGCATAAGATCCAAGGAGAGGACATATCAATTGGCCAGAAAAAGCAGCAAACCTGAGGATTGGAAGCAGTTTAGGATTCAGCAAAGGAGGACAAAGGGATTAATTAAGAGGGGGGAAAATAGAATATGAGAGTAAGCTTTCAGGGAACATAAAAACTGACTGTAAAAGCTTCTATACATATATGAAGAGAAAAAGATTGGTGAAGTCAAGCGTAGGTCCCTTGCAGTCAGAATCAGGGGAATTTATAATGGGGAACAAAGAAATGGCAGACCAACTAAATACATACTTTGGTTCAGTCTTCACAAAGGAGGACACAAATAACCTCCCAGAGATGTCGGGGAACATAGGGTCTAATGAGAGAGAGGAATTGAATAAAATCAGTATTTATAGGGAAATGGTATTAGGAAAATTGACGGAATTGAAGGCCGATAAATCCCCAGGGCCTGATAATCTACATCCTAGGGTACTTAAGGAAGTGGCCCTAGAAATAGTAGATGCATTGCTGGTCATCTTCCAAAATTCTATAGACTCTGGAACAGTTCCCATGGATTGGAGGGTAGCTAATGTAACCCCACTATTTAAAAAAGGTGGTAGAGAGAAATCAGGGAATTATAGACCGGTAAGCCTGACATCGGCAGTGGGGAAAATGCTAGAGTCCATTATAAAAGACTAGCTGGGGAGCCCCGCATTGCAAGGGCAATTTTGGGGTGCTTGGTCTCCCTGCCCCTGTGTGTCCCCCCTCTCCCTGTCATGTCCTCTCCCTGTCCTATCCCTCCCTCCCCTCCCCTCCTCTCCCTCCCCTCCCCTCCCCTCCTCTCCCCTCCTCTCCCTCCCTCCCCTCCCCTGTCTCCCTCCCTCCCCCACTCCCCTCTGTCCCTCTCTCCGGCCCCTCCCCCTGCCTAGCGCCTGAGGTCCGGAGCTGAGGTCCCCCGCGTATCGCGCGGCTGATGGACGGCCGCTGTGGGCGGGCGGGCAGCGCATGCGCGGTCAGTGCGGGCGGCGCGAGCCCACCGCGATTTCCCGAGGCTCTCCCCCCCCCGCGATTTCCCGAGGCTCTCCCCCCCCCGCGATTTCCCGAGGTTCTCCCCCCCCGCGATTTCCCGAGGCTCTCCCCCCCCCTATTAAATTGTTATTTAATTCCCTAACACATCATTAAAATATTTACCTTAGTTCCCTAACACACAGAAAGTGTGGGGGAAAAAATTGTGAAAAATCAAGATGGCGGCCACTCACCTCGGTTCAGAAGGATAAGGCCCACCCACACACGCACCGATTGGTCGACCGGTCAGGTCACCGAAGCGTAGGATTGGTCAATCGTCGAGTCACTCGACACTCAACTGTAGGATGGCACGCGCCCGTCCGATTGGTCGACCGCGACGTCACACGGTCGCTAATGAGATGCTAATGAGCGGAACGCTGAACGTTTTTCAGATACCGTGGGCGGGATTTTTGTCCGGCTGAAACGTAAATACGCCTATGACCGGTCCGGAATCGCAAGCTTTCTTTTGAGGCGACGCGCGCGTCGGTACGCTCTCTAACTTTCAAACGTATAGAGAACAAGCGGACAGACAGACATCCGGACAGACAGAAGAGCCGCTTTATATATATAGATGTAATAGCAAAGCACTTGGAAAACCGTGATGGGATCGGACAAATTCAACCTGGATTTACAAAAGGTAAATCATGCTTGACTAATCTACTGGAATTTTTTGAGGATGTATCTGGTAGAATAGATAAGGGAGAACCAGTGGATGTGGTGTATTTGGACTTTCAGAAGGCTTTCGATAAGGTCCCGCATAAGAGATTGGCGTGCAAAGTTAAAGCACATGGGATTGTGTAAGGAATTATCACACACGCTAGCAGGGCTGGGGTTATTTGTCTCTGGCCAGTCAGAAGCCTCTGAGCTGCTCTAGGGACCCCCTTGCAGTTTTGAAGCACTCCCCTATTCCTGAGTTCTGACCCCCAGACTTATTCGGTGGCGATGTGGACAGAAAACAATGTGACTCATGGTTTGGGTGCAAAACAGAGCAGTATTTATTGAAAACAAAAGAAAGAAACAACTTAAAATAATTAATATGGCTCTTATGCCTGATACAACACTTTTGCTTAAACGCATTACACTTAGTGTCCACTAGAGGGCTCCCTGCTCAGTGCAACACTGCATTTATTTTAAATCCAGTACTTTTTACTTAAAAGACCCTTTACTCACTACAGCACCTTAGCTTAGTGGCTTTTACTTAAAAAAACACAGCACTTTAATACAGTTACTTTAAAACAGCTAACAGCGTTCACCACAGCACTCCTTTGCTTGGTGCAACACCCCTTTTAATACAGTTTTAAATACAGTACTTTAAAACTGCTACTCCCTTTTAATACAGTTTTAAATACCGAATTCAGTGCTCACCATCGCACTTCTCTGCTAGGTGCAACACTGTCTTACTTAAATCAGGGACGAAAAACGGACACAATGAGGGAAATCGAGTAAAATCACAATTCTAATGAAATTCCCACTTTCCTCCCACCCCTATGCCTATCCTAAGTTGCCTTGTGGAAGGCCAGAAAAATATATGCTCACCACTGCAATGCCAGCTCCGTGCCCTGTGAACTTAGATCTTCACTGCCCCGAAGTGAAAAACACCCCAGTGTTTTAAAAGTAAACTGCTGGTATTTCACTTCCACAGGCAGACTCCCATGCTGTAGAGGCACACGGAGGCAAGGCCAGAGAGAGCGAGAGCTTCTGGGAAGCTATCTTTTATACCCCCATTTGGGGCCCACCCAGCTCCGGAGGTTTCTAGGCTAAAACAAAAGGGATCCAACTGCCCCATTGTCCAGTAATGGGTGATTCATCCAAACCCATTCATTTTAAACTGTTCCTTTTCTTAGTTCAAATGTCTCTTCTGTGCTGAGCTTTGAATGTAAAGCTGCAGTTTGGATGTGTCTTCATTGTGTGTGATGGGCTATTGAACCATTTCCATTCATCCTGATGGGTTTTGAATGGAGCTGTATTACTATGTAAACAGCTTGAGAGGAGTGTAAACAGAAGGCCATTGTTCTGTGGTCAGGCTAAACCACAGTCAAGTGGTTAATCCCTTGTGCAAACATTCTTGTAGCAGTTTCTGTAAACAAACATCGATTGTCTCTGCAGGGAGGGAACTCCCCGAACTACCTTTGATTGGCAGTTTAGTCAGCCATCTTTGATCCTCCTTTTTCATGTCGATTGTCTCTGTGTCCTGACACGAGGTCGGGCAGCCATCTTTGATCACCCCTTTTTCACTGACACACTCACAAGCTGCTTCCAAGTCATTTTGTCTTCGGCCTTGCGGTCTGACGGCCATTTTTATCCCTGGAAATTTAAAGGCACATCGCCCAGGGATTCATTAATCAAAAAAATTAATCTTCAGAACAGTAAATTATTGCGAATTCTTACAATTGGGGGTAAGGTACTGACTTGGATAGAGAACTGGTTGGCAGACAGGAAGCAAAGAGTTGGAATAAACGGGTCTTTTTCCGAGTGGCAGGCAGTGACTAGTGGGGTACCGCAGGGATCGGTGTTAGGACCCCAGCTATTCACAATACATATTAATGATCTAGACGAGGGAACTAGATGTAATAGCTCCAAGTTTGTAGACGACACAAAGCTGGGTGGGCGTGTGTGCTGTGAGGAGGATGCAGAGAAACTCCAGTATGATTTGGACAGGTTGGGTGATTGGGCAGATGCATGGCAGCTGCAGTATAATGTGGATAAATGCGAGGTTATCCACTTTGGTGGCAAAAACAGGAAGACAGATTATTATCTGAATGGCAATAGATTGGGAAAAGGGGAGGAGCAATGAGACCTGGGTGTCCTTGTGCACCAGTCGCTGAAGGTAAGCATGCAGGTGCAGCAGGTTGTTAAGAAGGCAAACGGTATGTTGACCTTCATAGCGAGAGGATTCAAGTACAGGAGCAAGGATGTCTTGCTGCAGTTGTACAGGGCCTTGGTGAGACCACAACTTGAGTATTGTGTGCAGTTTTGGTCGCCTTATCTGAGGAAGGATGTTCTTGCCATGGAGGGAGTGCAGCGAAGATTCACCAGACTGATATCTGGGATGGCAGGAATGACGTATGAAGAGAGATTGGGTCGATTAGGCTTATATTCGCTGGAGTTTAGAAGAATGAGAGGGGATCTCATTGAAACTTATAAAATTCTAACAGGACTAGACAGACTAGATGCAGGAAGGATGTTCCCGATGGCAGAGGAGTCCAGAACCAGAGGTCACAGTCTAAGGATAAGGGGTAAGCCATTTAGGACTGAGATGAGGAGGAATTTCTTCACCCAGAGAGTGGTGAACCTGTGGAATTCTCTACCACAGAAGGCAGTTGAGGCCAATTCATTAAATATATTCAGGAAGGAGTTAAATATACAGGAAACTTTTTTTTAACCGGCACCGACGGGACCAACGTGGTGCTGGTTTATCAAAAAGTCCGGATTACAGAGAGGTATAGTTAAACGGTACGAGAGCTCTGTACACAGCAACAAATCCAGGCTTCCTTGTTGCTTAGCAACAGCTGCAGGAACCCCAGCCACAGACCGAGCATCCCTGTTGCTTAGCAACAAGTGCAGGAACCCCGATTACACAGCCACAGGTCCAGGAATGGCCACTAATATGAAGTAAAACTTACCTGAACCTACTCCTGAATTTTGCCGGTTAACAGAGATTTCCGGTTATTTAGGTGCAAGTAAATCGAGTGTTTCCTGTATTTCTTAAGGCTAACGGGATCAAGGGATATGGGGAGAAAGCAGGGACAGGGTACTGAACTTGGATGATCAGCCACGATCTTGTTAAATGGCAGAGCAGGCTCGAGGGGCCGAATGGCCTACTCCTGCTCCTATCTTCTATGTTTCTATGTTTCTATGTAAAATCCATGAGATTAGTTCAGCATAATTTCTACAGGCATTACACTCACTGCTCCAAGATTCTGCCACCTTAGTGCCATGACTGGAAATTTGCCTTGTAAAGAGTAGTTTCATGTTAAACGAAATGAATTTGCTGTTGTGATGGAGGGGTGATTCCATAGGGGAGGAATGAGCTTGTTGCTGTATAATTTAGTGATTTCAGTGCTTCATGATGTTGTGTATTGATTGCGAGTTTGACACCAGTCAATATGGTAATGTAATGTGCATTGCATTATGGGAATTACCCGGGAAAACGGCAGTCGGCCATTTTACACAATAAAGTGAACATCGCAGTTATAAGCCTGCTTGCCTGACTCTGATTTAATTCGACGTATCTACATGCTTGATTGAATGCATTAAAGCATAGATACAACATTGGCGACGAGGATAACGAACAGAATAATTTTAGATAGGTAGTTGCCCAAGTTTTAGTTAGCTAGGATGGAGAAGACCAGCATTCAAAATTTTGCATGCTTTGCAGAGCCAGCCACGTTGGGTCCAAGGTGGATGAGGTGGTTAACGTCTTTTGAGCTTTATGCCGACGGCAAAGGACTCATTATCGATGATACCTCTACAGGTGCCACAAAGCAGAGGAGAAGAGCTCTACTTCTACACCTAGCAGGACCAGATGTCCAGGATATCTTTTCGACTTTACCGGACACAGGAGAGCCAGCAGACTACACAGCGGCGGTTAGTGCTTTGAATCACTACTTCGTGCCCCAGGTCAACGCAGCATTTGCTAGACAGACTTTTCATAAGTTGTCCCAGAAGACAGGTGAGACTGTGCAACAATTTGCTACTCGCTTGCGGCAGGCTGCTAAAGACTGTGCTTTTGGGGGGGTTTTGGACAATCAAATAAGAGACGCTATCCTGAGTAGGTGCACGTCAGCCTATGTGCGGAGGAAATTGCTAGAGGAAGGGCAAGGTCTAACACTCGCCCGCACGTTACAATTGGCCTCACAATGTGAAAATGTCAAGTAGTAGATGTCAGCCATGTCATGTACAGAGAAGGCGGAGACAGATACTGTTCGTCATGTTACACAGAAAAGAGGGTATTATGCGAAAAGCTCGACAGGGAAACCAAAGGGAAATGACGATAGGAACGAAAGGAAATGTTACAGATGTGGACACACAGACCACATGGGCAGAGATCCGAAATGCCCAGCACGTGGACAAACGTGTCATAAGTGCAAGGGAAAGGATCATTTCTCCAAAGTATGCCGCACAAAGGGTAAAAAGAAACACAGTGTGAACAATGTAGAGGAACAAAATGACTTTGCATTTGCTGTTACTGGAAATAACAGGACAGAGAGACTTACCTTTTGTGTGGGGGGAGTAAATCTGAGAATGTTCATTGATTCGGGTGCAACTAGTAATGTGATGGATGAGAATACATGGGAAGGATTAAAGTCAGAACACATTAAGTGTCAGTCACATGTCCCTAAGACAGAGAGAAAGTTATTCTCTTATGCTTCTAGCCGACCACTGTCAGTTAAAGGTATATTCACATGTGGGATTACAATAGGTAAGAGAACTGAGCAGGCAGAGTTCATTGTGGTTAAAGGCCATGGAGAGCCGTTGCTAGGAAGGGAGACAGCCATGAAACTGGGAGTTTTAAAAATAGGCGCAGATGTCTCAGCTGTGGTAGATGTAAGACAGCTACTAGAACAGCTGTATCCAAAGGTGTTCCAGGGAGTAGGAAGGCTGAACACAAAACAGATCAGTTTGTATATTGACCCACAAGTGAAGCCTGTGGCCCAGCCACTCAGGCGTATACCATTCAACTTAAGGGGGGCAGTAGAGGCCAAAATAAAACAATTGAGGGACATGGACATTATCGAACCTGTAACTGGTCCCACCCCATGGGTAAATCCTGTGGTTATTGTACCAAAAGCGGATAAGGATGTAAGGTTATGCCTAGACATGAGACGAGCAAACCAGGCAATAGTGAGGGAACGATATCCAATCCCCACCGTTGATGAGATACTCCAAGGTATGAATGGCTCGACGGTGTTTAGTAATCTAGACCTGAAATTGGGTTATCACCAGCTAGAACTGACCCCTGAGTCACGAGAAATCACAACGTTTACAGTACATAATGGAGTATACAGGTACAAGAGGCTGATATTCGGTGTATCTTCAGCTAGTGAGCAATATCAGCGCAAGATAGCTAATGCCTTAGCTGGAATAGAGGGTGTTGAAAACATCTCAGCCAACATTATCGTGCATGCACACGACCAGGAAACGCACAACAGACGCCTGCACGCTGTCATGACCAGACTAATGGAAAGTGGACTGACACTAAACTCAGAGAAGTGCCAATTCAACATGGACCGATTGATTTTCATAGGAATCCTGTTGTCTGAAAAGGGCATCGGACCAACAGCAGAGAGAGTGCGAGCGGTGGCAGAAGCTTGGGAACCAGAGAATGCTACAGAGGTGAGGAGTTTCTTGGGACTCGTTGGGTACAGTAGTAGATTCATCCCACAATTTGCAACGCTATCAGAGCCACTGCGACGCCTGACGAGAAAAGACACACCATTTAAATTTGGATCACAACAGAGACAGTCATTCAGTGCACTCAAGGAAGAGTTGGCCAGAGCCGGCACTTTAGCATATTTTGATAAGGACGCACCAACCAAGGTGATAGCAGATGCCAGCCCTGTAGGTTTAGGTGCAGTACTAGTTCAGGACCAACAGGGACAAGAGGTGCCAATATGCTATGTAAGTCGTAGTTTAACAGACTGTGAGAGGAAATACTCTCAAACAGAGAGAGAGGCCGTAGCTCTTGTATGGGCTTGTGAGAGGCTGCATCCATATGTGTATGGCCGAAAATTTAACTTGGTAACTGACCATAAGCCATTACAAGTGATATACGGCCCACACTCTAAACCCTGTGCCCGTATAGAGAGATGGGTACTTAGATTACAGCCGTACGATTTTAAGGTGATACACATTCCAGGCAAGCAAAACAGTGCAGGCTCACTGTCACGATTGCTGGGGGAGGCAGCAAAACAGGAGAGACATTCTCATGGCTCAGATGAATACGTGAGATTTATAGCTGTGAGTGCGACACCAAAAGCACTCACTACTAGAGAGGTGGAGGAAGCCTCTGCTACCGACCCAGAGCTGATTGAGGTACGGAGGCAATCACAAACGGACATTTTGAGAACTGTAAAGCTTATGCAGCAATTGCAAACGAGCTGTGCGTAGTGGGGTACCTAGTTCTTCGGGGAACACGCATCGTGCTACCCACAGTGTTACACGCACGAGCTCTGGTGTTAGCACATGAAGGACACTTGGGAATAGTTGGAACAAAGCAACATCTCAGAACCAAGGTTTGGTGGCCTGGCATGGACAAGGCAGTTGAAAAACACTGTAAAGCGTGCCACGGCTGTCAGATAGTAGCCAGACCCGACCCACCTGAACCGTTGAGACCAACACCATTACCGGAGGGCCCCTGGCAGGATGTAGCTATAGACTTACTGGGGCCCTTGCCATCCAACCACTCCATTCTTGTGGTAGTTGATTATTATAGTCACTACTATGAATATGACATCATGACCTCCACAGCAACAGAGAAGGTTATTGATAGTTTAGAGTCAATGTTCAGCCGTCATGGTTTGCCAATCACCTGCAAATCTGATAATGGTCCCCAATTCAAATCTGAATTATTCAAAGAATGCTGTGAAAACAACGGGATCAAACACCTGAAAACGACAGCAAAATGGGCTCAGGCTAACGGAGAAGTCGAGCGCCAGAATGCATCGCTGATGAAGAGAATCAGAATTGCTCAGTCAGAAGGACTAGATTGGAAACGTGAACTTAGAAAATATGTGATTGTGTACAGGAGCATTGACCATGCCACAACAGGAAAGAGCCCGGCAGAGCTGCTCTTTAAACGGAAAATGAGAGGAAAGCTGCCAGACATCACAGAGTCGCGCGCAGACATGGAAGTACGTGACCGGGACGCAGAACAAAAAGGCAAGTCCAAACTGTACGCAGATGAACAGCGGAGAACACAATACTCAGAGGTGGAAGTTGGCGACACGGTGCTGGTACGGCAGGACAAAGTGGACAAGTTCACCACTCCTTTTAATGCCACACCCCACAAAGTTTTGAGTAAAACAGGGAGTCAAGTAGTAGTAGAATCTCCAGACGGAGCACGCTACTCGAGAAACACTACGTTTGTGAAGAAATACAGAACCAATGGACCAAAGGAGACACTCCATGAGCAGGAGGAAACACAAGGGACTGACGACAGTATGATAGACCCTGACACACATACCACTGTGACACAGGCAATACCCACTGACACCAACATGTCAGACATACCCAATACAGCCAGACCTCAAAGGGTTAAAAGAAAACCCCAAAGACTGTCTGATTATGTCACAACATAAACTGAGCGAGAACTGCATGGGTGATGTTAAATGTTTAAACCTGGGAATTATTTAGTTGTGTGGTAAGACACAAGTTTGTAAAACGTTTATAAACCAAATAAGTTATGCAGTGTTATTGTAAGCAACTGTTTGTAAACTGCAAGTTTGTTTCCAAGGAAAAGGGGGATGTCGTGTATTGATTGTGAGTTTGACACCAGTCAATACAGTAATGTAATGTGCATTGCATTATGGGAATTACCCGGGAAAACGGCAGTCGGCCATTTTACGCAATAAAGTGAACATCGCAGTTATAAGCCTGTCTGCCTGACTCTGATTTAATTCGACGTATCTACATGCTTGATTGAACGCATTAAAGCATAGATACAACACATACTGTACCCAAAATAGTAGGTGTGGTAGGCCTGAAAATGTTCCCTTTGAATTTAATGCTTCATTGTAAGAAACAGGATCCACTGCCTGGACTGCATTGCTTAGATAAGATGCAAAATGATTCAGTTGACTGACTTACGTGTATGAGTCATTTATAAGCGATGAATATTAGGAATATGTTGGAGAACTGTGTGTACTTTTGAGTGTCCCATTGTAGAGAGGACATTAAAGCCACAGAGAACATACAGGGTAAATTCACCAGGATGATGTCAGGGACGGAAAACTATAGTTACAGGGAAAGGCATAAGATATTGGGATTACTTCCCCTGGAGCAGAGAATGCTAAGAGTTGATTTAATAGAGATTTTAAAATTATAGAGTGAATACAAAAAGACAAGCGAGGTGGGAGTTGGGCAGGTGGAGGCAAACTGTGCTAATCTTGGCAGCGAGAGGCTCAGCAGATTTCAAGTCCTGACCTCATCGGCAAAGCCTCAGTCAGTCTCCAGCTAAAAAAACAGCAGAGGGCAATGCTGAAGGAAATGTCCCAGGCACTCAGGTAAGTTGTCAGGAGGGAGTGCGGAAGGGTTTGGAATCGGGGCGGGGGGCGGTTGCCATGGTAGGAGAAGCCTAAACTTTCCTTGTTTTGGTACACTTATTTTGGGGCCTTTTCTGGTCCTGACTCCCCTTTCCGCTAGGTTGGCCTGGGGGAATGGCTTCCCCTCTCAGGCCCGTGGTTTAAATAATAGTCGATAATGTAATGGGAACCTGATCTGCATATTTATATAAGGACCCATCTGGTTTCCGACACGTAAAGCTTCCGCCTGCTTAGAGGAGCAGGTTAAAATCAGAAGCTGTGGGGTCGGTGCAGGTCGTCAGCGGGTGAGTACAATGGGCGTGTTGAGCTACCTGCGAGCCCAGTTTCTGCCCAGCGGACAGAATTAAATCTGCCTTTACTTTTTCTGGTTGGGGAAGTTAGTACGTCTAAAACTGGCACTTGAGTGGAGGCGTAAGACTTGTCAGCCTCTGGCTGCAGAGCAAATGAATGATGATCACAGGGAGCCTGCAATGAAGATCACGACATTAGCGGAGCCTCACACAAGTATGGAGTGAGGTTCACCATGGCCTTTCCCAAGATGCGCAACAAATGACTGGAGTCCACTGCCCTTCTGTCCAACATCCGAGAGGGGTTCAAACTCACTGCAGGGCAGCCTGGAGAAAGTAACAGCTGCAACAGAATCTACAAACCTTCCCCCGTTACATAAGAAATCAGTCAACTCAACGTGAAGGCATTGAAAGAAGAACTTTTGGTCTTCAAGGATCGTATGGAGGGGTTGTTGTCAAATGGATTGCAAAGCATGTAAGGGCAGCATATCAGAGAGACTAAAGGATATTCCATCGACTCTATCCCAGGGATCTTTCTGATTCTGTGATATCCATTCTCCCATTGGTTGCTGGTAGCCAGCATCCTGTTTCCACTACCAGTGGAGATGGTGGTAGGTGTGCCTCAGGGGCTGAAACTGTCATGTGGCTGTGTGGTTCTTCACAGAAGTGCCACAGCAACATTGTAGGTTTTCAGTTATTAAGGGTGCCAGTAATATGACCCCGACCTCACCATCTCCAAAAACAAAAGCAGAATGCCACCCCATGAGCTCCATGGCCTTCTCTTCACACACTGTGAGCTGTTTCACATTGGGGATACATCATCCAGTGGCCTGCCTATTGCACCATTTTCGCCTGCAAGCACGATTTAGTAAAGTAGATGATAGTTAATAATTGAGGATTGTATGCCAAGCAGCATGGGAGTGGCACCCTGCTAAAGTGGAGGATGGGGTTTTAGAGTTGTGCATGAAAGTAACTGCTATTGGGGGCGATGGGTAACAATACAGAAAGATCCCAAGTTAGAACCCACCATAATCAGAGTGCATTGTGAAGGGTTAGTTGAGCAAATGTTACTTTTAGAGGCTGAGGAATGTGTTGGTGCACAAGGAAGAAAAAGGAGAGTGGCCAGAGTACAACTTTGCTTACCCTCATCAGGTTATTGAACTTTTTACAGTGCTGGGCGGCTGTCCTGGGAGTGAGAGAGTTTGCACTCAGTGCCAGTGCCACCTTGCTCCACATGGCATGAGTTGCAATTTTGTCAGGTTGCTTGCCACACATACCCAGCAGTCTGTGCTGCCTTAGCTCAATTTCATCCAGGAGGGTTCGCAGGCTCATTTCCGAGAAATTTGCCATGCCCTGCTCCCTTGTTTAGCTGCCCATGCCAGCTGCTCCTGTGTTAGGCATTCTTGAAAAGTGGCATAAAAACATTCATGAGACATGCAGTCAAGCTAGCTGACAGTCAGCTCACTGTGCCAGGCACTGTTCCTTACCTCTCTGATACTCCCCCAGCTTGCTGCTGCAATCTTCAGGCAGAACTGGCATTGTAAAGGCTGGATTCAAATCTCCATGCACCCCAGCATTTTAAAGAAAGAGTTGCATTTATATAGCACCTTTCATGTCCTCAGGACACCTCCAAGTGCTTTACAGCCAATGAAGTGCTTTTGAAGTGTAGTCACTGTTGTAATGTAGGATTTGTAATGTTTTACTCCTGTTTTTCATGGGTTTTATGCCATCATTCCAATGAATGTGCAAATGAAAGGACATAGGAAATTCTCATGTAAATACCTCTCCAGACCATCAGCAGGCACAACTCTTATGGCGTAAAAGCAGTGCAACTCACTGCATGGGAATTTGGGACCTCAGTAGTTGTGGCACTGAAGCCTTAATTTTAACCAAACCCAGCCGAACAAAATGGGGCGGTTTGGAGGTCAGACGCCCATTTTACATCCCGCCCGATGTTAAGGTCCAGAAATTCATGCACAGAAATCAGTGGGACCACAGGATTTGTCCACCCATTCATATTATTTCTAGCATTTTATGTTTTTATTTAACATTTGCATTTTTGTTCTTTACCTCTTAATAGGAGTGGGCCTTTGGCGTAGCGGTAGCATCCCCGCCGCTGGGCCAGAAGGTGTAGGGTTTCGAACCCCGCTCCAGACAGTCCCGGCAAGTGGAGTCGGAGCTCCGGCTCTAAATTCTGGGTTGACATCCAGCGGGATACTTGCGTCCGTGGGTGTTGGTGGCCCCACCCCTCGTATGGGTTGTGGGAGCCCGTAAAACCCTCCCGCCATAGGACTAACCACCCTAATGGCTGGTATGAAGATGGTTACGGTCACGGAAGGAGCGTTAACGTGGCCAGAAATCCTTCCACCACTTCATACAGTTCCCCAAAGGGAACAGTGTGAAGACACGTACGACAACGACCTCTTAATAGAAATTACATTCTATCCAACTGTACTTTTTTGAGTGACCTAGGACCACTTTCCACACCTAGGAAATGAGAACACGGGATTTTAAAAAATGCACCAGGTTACTCCAAACAAATACAAGTAGTTTTCTGGATCAGGGGTTCTTTTTCCTGGGAAAATTAAGTTGGCGGACTGTTATGAAGAAAGTAAATCAAGTTTTCAATATATTGCATCTCTTTCCTTGGATTTACCCAATAGAACTGAATGAACATGTTCTACCATACGTAAACTTGAGCTCATCCAAACCTCGGCTGCCCGTCCTATCTCGCACCAAGTCCCATTCACTCATCACCCCTGTGCCCGCTGACCTACATTGGCTCCCGGTTAAGCAACGGCTCGAATTTAAAATTCTCATCCTTGTTTTCAAATCCCTCCATGGCTTCGCCCCTCCCTATCTCTGTAATCTTCTCCAGCCCCACAACTCCCCGAAATATCTGCGTTCCTCTAATTCTGGCCTCTTGAGCATTCCCGATTATAATTGCTCAACCATTGGTGGCCGTGCCTTCAGCTGCCAAGGCCCTAAGCTCTGCAATTCCCTCCCTAAACCTCTCCATCTCTCTGATCCTTCAAGATATTCTTTAAAATCTACCTCTTTGACCAAGCGAAATAACAACAGAAAATGCTGGAAAAACTCAGCAGGCCAGGACAGCATCCGTGGAGAGAGAAACAGAGTTAACGTTAACTCTGTATCTCTCTCCACGGATGCTGCCCTGGCCTGCTGAGTTTTTGCAGCGTTTTCTGTTGTTATTTCGTATTCCAGCATCTGCAGTATTTTGCTATCTTTGACCAAGCGTTTGGTTATGTGCTCTAATACCTCCTTATGCGGCTCAGTGTCAAATTTTTGTATTATGGCACTCCTGTGAATCGCCTTGGGACGTTTTACTATGTTAACGGCGCTATTTGAATACAAGTAGTTGTTGTTGAATGATGCCTGCTAGGATTCAGCTCAGCTTTCCTCATCACAGTCTTTCCGTTGAAGTGACGCGCCTGAGACTCAGAGAGAATCATGGGTGCAGGAACGCCCAGAGGCAACATTGGCACTTCCTTGTTGCAATTACTGCAGGAGGTTGAGCCTTGCCGAATTAGCGATCCCAGCTTTCCGTTCTTTACAATCATTTTAAAGATGAGTGAAGATAAAAACAAATCGCAGGAGAAAGGTTCCGGCACCGTTGCTCAAAGCAAAGAGCAGGTCAAAGGAGGCTCTGACAATACAGAAATCAACTGGGAGGCTGCAAAGGAGCAATTTGAAAGCCTAACTTCTAAAAAGAAACTACGAACTGTGAGTATGAAAGGAACGGAAAGGTTTTCTCGTGCGACCGATTGAACCTTTTGAACAAGAATATAATCCGTGAATTTTGCATGTTTTTTGCTAGCCCAAGTCTCAGTATGCCGTCACGATCGCGGTGTCTTCTCGCTGCCTCTTTAATATGGTGGAGGAAAGAAAAATATACGAGGCGCAAGGACTGGAAAGTTACGTGAAACATCAGCAGGAACATGAAGAGGAGCCGCTGAAGGAGGGGCCGGCTTTCCCCTTTGTGAAGGTAATGCAGATTTCTGGGCTGTGCCCGTCCAACTTTCTTTACTGTGCATCTCAGTTTACTGAGATATGAACCAAAATTGTCCGTTTTGATATTTGCAATATTTTGAATGATTTTCGAGTGAAGCAAATTTATTTTATCCCAACTCTGAAAGGGAGGTTCCTGAATGTACAAGACTTTCTTTGCGACAAATTACACTAACTGCCCCAGCCACAAATGTTGTAGAGCTTGACTTGACATACATGAAGCCAGGACAGATGATTTCTGCGATGGTTCACTCGAGGGTTCTGTGGTGGTGGATACTAACTGGACCTCCAGATGTGGCAAAGTGCCAGGACAGTGGTGTGAGTTAGAATGTGCTGGATACTGCTTCAGGAGTGTTGACCTACTCCAGCAGCTAACTGTGATAACATCATTTACAGAGATCTAGTGATGGATTTGATTTTGTGCGGCACACCCCTAAACGTATGAGAGGCAATTTTGATTCCAGGGTAGGGCTGGGATGGTTTTGGCAAATTGTTAGATTACTCTGTGGTTTACTGTGGGTAGCGTGTGGAAAAAATAGCAGTCGTCATTTTGAACATTCAAGTCTTTTATACCGCTCAACCAGAAAGTGAAATTAGTGTGGCTTGTCTCTTTCCACATGTAGAACATTTTCAAACCTTTAACGCAGGGAAGTATTGTAGTAAACCACTTTTATCGTTCACTACCGTTACACTATGGTTATCACTGTTTGTTTACACTGTTGTATCACTACACGAGGTCGCCTCTTGCCACGCTGTTATACCTGGGCTGACCACTGCTGACTCCGCCCATAGCTCCACCTACTTGCCCAGGTATAAAGGTGGTCGACTGGCTGGTATTCCTCCTTGTTGGATCCGATCACCCACGAGGGTGGGCTCTGTTATTTAGCCAATAAAAACCTATAGTTACTTTCTTAACTCGTCGCTTTTCATTGGATGAATTGATAGGTATATCAATTTTATTGGCTAAATTTTAAAAATGTCTAACGAACCGTCAGACCAGTCAGACGCCCAGCTACAACAGCCACAGCAGCCGGCCTGGCTGCGAGCCCTCCGACCGCCGTACCTGGATCTAAACCCACAGGCAGCAAACTCAGCCCTCGACTTCAAACACTGGCTGAGCTGTTTCGAATCCTACCTGGGAGAATCCGGCGTGCCTCAGAGATCCAAACTAAGAGTGCTGACCGCCCAAGTGAGCCCTAAAGTATTCGCACTCATACAGGACCTTACTACATACGAGGCCGCCATCAACCTGCTGAAACAGCAGTACCGGAGCCCGGTAAATTCTATATGCCAGACACCTCCTAAGATCCCGCCCGCAACAGCCAGGAGAGTCGGTAGATGAATTTTTATGGGCGCTACAAACACTCGGCAGGGACTGTGACTTTAAAGCGGTAACGGCTGCAGAAAATACTGAAGGGAATATCCGCGATGCCTTCGTGAAAGGCCTTCGGTTCGACTACTCACGGCAAAGACTGCTCGAATCAAAGGACCTCGACCTGAACACAGCTGCAGCCCTCGCTCGCTCTCTGGAAGTGGCCCATCGGGACCTCGAGGCGTATTCCAGGTACTGTACTGCGCGACCCTGGGACTCCGACCCGACCCCGGCCGCAATACCCCTCGCAACGCCGCCTCCGGGACCTACCTCAGCGTCGGCGTCCCAGAACCGATCGGGACCGCCACCCCCGGTACCGGCTGCAACATCGGACCCCTGCGATCGGGCCGCCGGCTGCTTCTTCTGTGGCCAGGCGAAACACCCGAGGACGCGCTGCCCTGCGAGAAACGCGACTTGCTCCCATTGCCAGAAGAAAGGCCACTTCGCTAAGGCCTGCAGGGGGAGAGCCACAGACGCCAGCAGTGCCTCATGCGAATTGTGGGGGCGGCCATCTTTCATCCAGGCCACAGATGCCAGTATCCCCTCGTGTGAGTCGTGGGGGCGGCCATCTTTGACCAAGGCAACCGACACCAGCAATGCCTCATGTGAGTTGTGGGGGCAGCCATCTTATTCAACCTCATGGGCGCCGCCATTTTGTCCACCACAGTCGACCGCCACCTTGTCACCAGACCCGACCACCGCCTCACCCGCAGACTACAGCAGCTCGCTCAGCCATACACTAGCCTCCGTCACACTGGACCAAGCTCGCCCGAATCACCTGTCCAAGTCCATGATGGACATCAAAGTAAACGGCCACGCCACGACCTGCCTGTTCGACAGCGGAAGCACGGAGAGTTTCATACATCCAGACACGGTGAGCCACTACTCCCTCACTGTCCGGCCAACGCGCAACCGGATCTCGATGGCATCGAGGTCCCATTCTACAGACATCAGCGGCTACTGTATTGTGACCCTGTCGGTTAGGGGCACGGAGTATAAAAATTTTAAACTCCTCGTCCTGCCCCAGCTCTGCGCTGCCGTCCTACTAGGGCTGGACTTCCAATCCCACCTGCAAAGTGTCACTTTGGCATACGGTGGACCCCTCCCCCCACTCAGTCGACAACCAGCAGCCTTTAAACCGCCCACCGCATACCACCTGCGGCCTATCCACCCTCAAGGTCCCGCCCCCCTCCCTGTTCGCTAACCTCACCCGCGACTGTAAACCCGTCGCCACCAAGAGCAGGCGGTACAGCGCCGGGGACAGAGCTTTTATTAGCTGTGAGGTGCAGCGTCTCCTGAAGGAGGGCATCATCGAGAGGAGCAACAGCCCCTGGCGTACCCAGGTCGTAGTCATTAAGACCGGCGATAAAAACCGCCTAGTCATCGACTACAGCCAAACCATAAACCGGTACACCCAGCTGGACG
Source organism: Somniosus microcephalus (assembly GCF_052327205.1). NCBI lineage: Eukaryota > Metazoa > Chordata > Chondrichthyes > Squaliformes > Somniosidae > Somniosus > Somniosus microcephalus. Next base: position 95,724,810 of record NC_140995.1, on the reverse strand, counting down.
CATATCCCCTTCCCCGCATATCTGATATGGTCAATCAGATTGCGCAGTACCGGGTATTCTCCACCATCGACCTTAAGTCGGCCTATCACCAACTCCCTATCCGCCCTGAGGACCGCCAGTATACAGCCTTCGAGGCGAACGGCCGCCTCTACCACTTCCTTAGGGTTCCCTTCGGCGTCACCAACGGGGTTTCGGTCTTCCAAAGGGAGATGGACCGGATGGTTGACCAGAACGGGCTGCACGCCACGTTCCCCTATCTAGATAACGTCACCATCTGCGGCCGCGACCGGCAGGACCACGATGTTAATCTGGAAAGATTCCTCCGTACGGCCCAATGGCTGAACCTCACCTACAATAAGGAGAAATGTGAGTTTAACACCTCGCGCCTTGCCATCCTCGGCTGCGTAGTAGAGAACGGAGTCATCGACCCCGAAAGAATGCGCCCCCTCATGGAGCTTCCCCTCCCCCACTGTCCAAAGGCGCTGAAGAGAACCCTGGGGCTCTTCGCCTACTATGCCCAATGGGTGCCAAATTATGCGGACAAAGCCAGACCCCTCATGAAGTCCACCTCCTTCCCCCTGACGGCAGAAGCGTGCGCAGCCTTCTCCCTCATTAAGAGAGACATTGCTAAGGCCACAATGCACGCGGTGGATGAGTCTATCCCTTTCCAAGTGGAGAGCGATGCATCCGACTTCGCCCTAGCCGCAACCCTCAACCAGGAGGGGAGACCGGTGGCCTTCTTCTCAAGGACCCTCCAGGGCCCTGAGATCCGACACTCTTCGGTCGAGAAGGAGGCCCAGGCGATCGTGGAGGCTGTACGATGCTGGAGGCATTACCTGGCAGATAAACGATTTACCCTCCTCACCGACCAGCATTCGGTCGCTTTTATGTTTAATAACAAGCTGAGGGGCAAAATCAAGAACGACAAGATCTTGAGGTGGAGAATCGAGCTCTCCACCTATGATTATGATATCTTGTAACGGCCTGGTAAACTGAACGAACCCCCAGATGCTCTATCACGAAGTACATGCGCCAACGTGCAAACTGATAGACTGCAGACCCTCCACAACGACCTCTGCCACCCCGGGGTCACCAGACTTTACCACTTCATTAAGGCCCGCAATCTGCCATACTCCATCGAGGAGGTCAGGACCATGACCAGGAACTGCCAAACCTGTGCCGAATGCAAACCGCATTTCTTTAGGCCGGACAGAGCAAGCCTGATCAAGGCCACCCACCCCTTCGAGCGCTTGAGCATCGATTTTAAGGGGCCCCTCCCATCCTCTGACCGTAATGTGTACTTCCTCAACATCATTGATGAGTACTCCCGTTTCCCCTTTGCCTTCCCCTGCCCAGACATGACCAGCACCACGGTCATCAAATGCCTGAACGACCTCTTCGCCTTGTTCGGGTTCCCGAACTATATACATAGCGACCGGGGCTCCTCCTTCATGAGCGAGGAACTTCGCCAGTTCCTATTAGCGAGAGGTATCGCTGCAAGCAGGACCACCAGCTACAACCCCCGAGGGAACTGCCAGGTGGAAAGAGAGAACGCGACTGTCTGGAAGGCCGTTCTCTTAGCCTTAAAGTCTAAGGGCCTCCCAACCTCTCGCTGGCAGGAAGTCCTCCCGGCAGCGCTGCATTCCATCCGGTCACTGCTTTGCACTGCCATTAACGCCACCCCCCATGAACGAATGTTTGTTTTCCCCAGGAAATCGACTACGGGAACCATGCTGCCAACTTGGCTGACTTCTCCGGGGCCCGTCTTACTGCGAAAGCATGTGAGGGCCCATAAAATGGACCCCCTGGTCGAGAGGGTGGTCCTCCTGCACGCCAACCCCCAGTACGCCTACGTGGCATACCCAGACGGGCGGGAGGACACAGTCTCCTTACGAGGCCTTGCACCCTCGGGCACCCCTGAGACACCACCGTTACCCCCCCACCACCCCCCCCCCCCCAAATCCAGCCCAGGTAGACGGCATGCCGGAACCCCACGAGCCTTCGTCAACGACGCAGACACCAGCATTAACACCGGAGACTGCAACACCGCCGCCGCTGCTGTGCCGATCAGAAAGACTTACGAGGCCTCCGGACAGACCGACATACCCAAACTGGTAGTACACTTCAGCCCGGCGGACTCAAATCTAAACAAGGGGTGAATGTGGTAAACCACTTTTATCGTTCACTACCGTTACACTATGGTTATCACTGTTATATCGTTACACTATGGTTATCACTGTTTACACTGTTGTATCACTACACGAGGTCGCCGCTTGCCACGCTGTTATACCTGGGCTGACCACTGACTCCGCCCATAGCTCCGCCTACTTGCCCAGGTATAAAGGTGGTCGACTGGCTGGTATTCCTCCTTGTTGGATCCGATCACCCACGAGGGTGGGCTCTGTTATTTAGCCAATAAAAACCTATAGTTACTTTCTTAACTCATCGCTTTTCATTGGATGAATTGATAGGTATATCAAGTATTTTAAAACCTATTCCAAGAATATTATGAATGATTGATTATTTCATTCTGTATATTTCTCAACTTCCATTTTATAAAATTCCTCTAGAAATTTGCAGAAAATCATTTGGAGAGATTCTGAACAGTGGTGGCAGAGAGAGAGATTGAGATCTAAGGGAGCAGATACATAGATCTTTAAATGCAGAAGTACAAGTAGAAAAGGCCATAAAACATTCAAATGAGATTCTGGGTTTTATATACATTGAACACAGAAGCAAGAAAGTGATGTTGAATTTACAAGCCACTGGTGAGACCACAGTTGAAGTTTTGCATGCAGTTCCCCTCCAAGTCTCACAACATCCTAGCTTGGAAGTATATCACCATTCCTGCAACGTCGCTGGGTCAAAGTCCTGGAACTCCCTCCCTAACAGCACTGTGGAAGTACCTTCACATGGACTGCAGCGGTTCAAGAAGGCGGCTCATTACCACCTTCTCGAGGGCAATTAGGGATGGGCAATACATGCTGGTCTTACCAGCGACACCCACATCCCATGAATTAATTTTTTTTAAACGTTCTGCGTACTCCCTATAGAAAGGAAATTAGAGTCATGAAAACAGTACAGCAAAGATTTACTAGCATGATGTGTGAAATGAACAACATAGGAACAGGAGTAGGCTATTCAGCCCCTCGAGCCTGTTCTGCCATTCAATGATATTATGGCTGATCTGTACTCCATCTACCCACCTTGGTTCTGTAACCCTTAATACACTTGCCTAATAAAGTTATATCAATCTCAGTTTTGAAATTTTCAATTGACAGAGCCTCAACAGCTTTTTGAGGAAGCGAGTTCCAGATTTCCATTACACTTTGTTTGAAGAAGCGTTTCTAGACATCACCCCTGAATGGCCTAGCTCTAATTTTAAGGTTATGCCCCTTGTTTTGGACTCCCTCACCAGAGGAAATAGTCTCTCTATCTACCTTATCAAATCCTTTAATGATCATAAACACCTCAATTAGATCACCCCATAATTTATATTCAAGGGAATACAAACCTAGACTATGCAACCTGTCCTCATAATTTAACCCTTTTAGCCCAGGTATCATTCTGGTAATCTGCATTGTACCCACTCCAAGGCCAGTATATCCTTCCTGATGTGCGGTGCCCAGAACTGAATGCAGTACTCCAGATGGGGTCTAACCAGAGCTCTGTACAGCTGTAACATAACTTCCACCCTTTGTATTGCAGTCCCCTTGATATAAAGGCCAACATTCCATTAGCCTTTTTAAATTATTTTTTGTACCTGTCCACTGGATTTGGACCCCTAAATCTCTCTGCTCATTCACAGTTCCTAGCTTCTCGCCATTCTATAAACATAGTGAGAGAGGAAGTATTAAGGGGTTTAGCAGCTTTAAAAGTGGATAAATCCCCAGGCCCGGATGAAATGTATCCCAGGCTGTTAAGCGAAGCAAAAGAGGAAATAGCAGAGGCCCTGACCATCATTTTCCAATCCCCTCTGGCTTCAGGTGTGGTACTGGAGGACTGCTAATGTGGTACCCTTGTTTAAAAAGGGAGAAAGGGATAGACCGAGTAATTACAGGCCAGTCAGCCTAACCTCGGTGGTGGGAAAATTATTGGAAAGAATTCTGAAGGACAGGATAAATCTTCATTTAGAAAGACACGGATTAATCAAGGATAGTCAGCACGAATTTGTTAAGGGAAGTTCATGTCTGACAAACTTGATTGAATTTTTTGAGGAGGTAACAAGGAGGGTAGGTGAGGGTAGTGCATTTGATGTGTATATGGACTTTAGCAAGGCTTTTGATAAGGTTCCACATGGCGGACTGGTCACGAAGTTAAAAGCCCATGGGCTCCAGGGCAGAGTGTCAAGTTGAATTCAAAACTGGCTTGGAGGCAGGAAGCAGAGGGTAATGGTTGATGGGTGTTTTTATGACTGGAAGGCTGTTTCCAGTGGGGTTCCACAGGGCTCAGTACTGGGTCCCTTGCTTTTTGTTGTGTATATATCAATGATCAAGACTTGAATATAGTGGGCATGATTAACAAGTTTGCAGATGATACTAAAATCGGCTGTGTGGTTGATACTGAAGAAGGAAGCTGTAGACTGCAGGAAGATATCAATAAATTGGTCAGGTGGGCAGAACAGTGGCAAATGGAATTCAATCCGGAAAAGTGTGAGATAATGGGGTCGATTTTAACTCGGGTGCGGGGAATTGTCGGGTTCCCCGAATTTGGTGTTTCCCACACGAATCTAAATGGGTGTGTGAGATTGATGCAATTTTAACTCAATTGGCCAATTGATTTCCAATGTGTGGGAACCCTTGGCAAATGATTATTTCCAGTCAGAAAGTCGCATAATATGACGTCCTTATTGCTGCTGCATTTAGGGTCTGCAACAAGCCTTGCTTCTTCTGCAGGCTGCCAACCTTTTGGCATTTGCTGATACACTGAGCTGGAAGCAGAATGGCAAGAGAAAGACCGAGGTCTGCACCCCGTTTTGACGACGTTGCCCTGCAGGCTTTAGTGGAGGGAGCAAGAGCTCACAAGGAGGTGCTCTTCCCTTCATCAGGGAGGAAGATGCCTCCCCAGCAGACAAAGGCTGCGTGGCTGCAAGTGGCAGAGGAGATCAACTCCTTATCGGCTACCCGCAGAACCTGGATACAGTGCAGGAAGAGATTTCATGACCGTCAGCACACTGGAAAAGTGAGTATGAAGTTCCCATCACTCTCAATCTGATCTCCATTGCCTCTCCTCACCAGCACTCAGCTTTAGCAATCTCTTCCTCCACATCCCACTTGACACTGACATCCATGTACCCTTACCCATTCCCTCTCTATGCTCACATTCACTTAACTATTCGACTGCAGCCCTCACACTCCCTATAACTCTGATGCTATGAAAACAACTGACAACACACAGGGAGGGCCCTTGGTCTTGCCACCTCACTCCATCTTTGTCTCCTTCTAAGCATCTATGCTATGGATTCTCTACACTCACTCCTTCATTCTCACTCAAACTCCACTTGTCTCCCTCATTGCAGGAAAAGAGAGCTCACAATAAAAGAGAACGAGCGAGGACAGGAGGAGGGCCACCATCAGTAGCCCACCTCACCCCCTGGGAGGAGGTGGTCCTGGAGATCGTAGGACTGGAGGATGAGGCGCATGTGGGGGACGGACAGACGGGTGCATCACAGCAAGCTGGTGACAGAATAGTTTTCCATCTCATTGACATTGCATGAGTCACTGATAATGATTCTGAAGCTATAACAGATGGACCTATGATCATCTGCAATGTGCATGTAACCTTGACCTCACATCTCTAACTCTTTCCTTTACTCCCCCACAGGACCATCGAGAGCCCCCATCCCTACTGTCCAGGAGGAAGAGCCTGAGCTTCCAAACTCCTCAGAGGAATCTGCAACCTCTGAGGGCGCAGCGTCAGCAGAAATAAGCGCACCCAGCACCAGCGCAGACACACCTCGGTGGGACCTTCGGGACATAGAGTAGTGTTGTCACCTGGTGTATTACAGCTCACAAGTGAGCATCAGCAGATTGTGGAGACAGGGACAGCAGTGGAGAGTCCTCGTCGGAGGGCGCAGGACTCTGCCAGCTCGGCTCAGCTGCATGTCGACCCTCTGCCTCTGGGTCCGTCCATAAGATCAGCGGGGCTGGAACTCCAGGAACAGATGCAGGAGTCTCTGGCAGGTTTTGTCTCCAGGGTCGATGTGAGTGTGGAGTGAATGGAGGAGTACATAGCGAACATGAGCAGAGCCTTTGTGGAGTCATTGGCGCATGAACGCATCACCATGGAAAGGATGGCAACCTCCATGGAGGAGATAAGTCGCCAGGGTATGGAAAACATGGTGAGTGTTCATAATAGAATGACATCTCTTGAGGAGCGATGGGCATCTGTTGAACAGAGAAACCAGACCTTCATGGACGTCCTTCTGAGTAGGACTGCCAGTGCAGATACGGGTCCCCATGGCCCCCTGATGTGCAGCAAGGTGCTCTCAAGCCACTACCAAGCGCTGGCTCCTTCTGGCCTGTGCAGCTTCAGGTGGGTGAGCAGCAGCCTGGCGCTCCTGTTGCTGCTGCTGTTGTTCCTAGTTCTGCTGGTGCCGCAGCTGGTGTTTGAGCTCATCTAATGCCCAGAAGGGAAGGAAATAAATGGCTCCCATGCTTCTGGTATATGCCTCCGTTGAGGAAGCGCTGAGTGAAGGTGGCGAGCAGGGTTTCCCAGGAGGTCACACTGGAGATGTGTGTGAGGCTCCAACCTTCCACAGGTGTGGTTAAGCCTGGTAAAAGTTGCCCCAGGCCTGAAACAATAAAGTCCTGCCACCTGCAAATGATGACTGATCAAATCTCCTCTTTAATGGTTGACCTGCAGCTGATAGTCAGCAAGCCAATAGTGCTCACGCCAGGTTTCACAGGTGTGATCCCCACCAGGCGTGTTTTACATGGGAAAAGGGTTAGAAATGCAAGGGCCTGTTGAAATGGGATTATAAAGGCCAATTATTGCTGATTAAGGGCCTCAAAGATCAGTCCCGCCTGTTGGAGGCGGGACTGATTTGGGACCATCAGACATGCTTGGGTTAAAATGGCTCGGGGTCAGGAACCAGGCGGAGGGGGGGGTCCCGACCCCCAGTTTCTGTGATTTTAACCCCCCACACGCCTCAAAGCCCGCCTCACGGCTGAGTTAAAATCAACCCCAATGCATTTGTGGAGGGCTAACAAGGAACAGGAATACACATTAAATGGTAGGACACGGAGTACAGGTAGACTATCCTTTATCCGAAAACCTCGGGACCAGCCGAGTTTCGGATAAAGGAGAATTTCGGATTTCGGAAGGTGGGTCGGCGGGGGTCCGCGGGGGGGTCGGCGGGGGGTCGTGCGCACGACTTACGCTGACGCTCAGCGTAAGTCAGGCGGGGGTCGGGGCCGGCGGGGTCCGCGGGGGGGTTGGCGGGGTCGGCGGTTGTCGGGGCCGGCGGGGTCCGCGGGGGGTATCGGCGGTTGTCGGGGCCGGCGGGGTCCGCGGGGGGGTCGGCGGTTGTCGGGGTCGGCAGTTGTCGGGGCCGGCGGGGTCCGCGGGGGGGATCGGCGGTTGTCGGGGCCGGCGGGGTCCGCGGGGGGGTCGGTGGTTGTCGGGGCTGGCGGGGTCCGCGGGGGGGCTGGCGGGGTCGGCGGTTGTCGGGGCCGGCGGGGGGTCGTGCGCACGACTTACCCTTGATCCGAACTTCCGAAACCGGAACCCTCTAAAAACCGAAGGTTTTTTCGTTCGTACGCACGACTTACGCTGAACGAAAAAACCTTTGGTTTTTAGAGGGTTTCGGTTTTCCGAAGTCCAGATAAAGGGTAGTCTACCTGTAGTGTAGAGGAACAAAGGGACCTTGGAGTACATGTCCACAGATCCCTGAAGGTAGCAGGCCAGGTAGATAAGGTGGTTAAGAAGGCATACGGAATGCTTGACTTTATTAGCCGTGGCATAGAATATAAGAGCAGGGTGGTTATGCTTCAACTGTATAAAACACTAGTTAGGCTTCAGCTAGAGTACTGCGTGCAGTTCTGGTCACCACATTACAGGAAAGATGTGATTGCACTAGAGAGGGTACAGAGGAGATTTACAAGGATGCTGCTGGGAGTAGAGCTAGGAGGAAAGACTGGATAGGCTGGGTTTGTTTTCCTTAGAACAGAGGAGGCTGAGGGGAGACTTTATTGAGGTATATAAAGTGGATAGAAAGGACCTATTCCCCTTAGCAGAGGGGTCAAAAACCAGGGGGCACAAATTTAAAGTAATTGGAAGGTTTAGAGGGGATTTGAGGGGAAATTTCTTCACCCAGAGGGTTGTGCAGGCCTGGAACTCACTGCCTGAAAGGGTGGTAGTGGCAGAAACCCTAACCACATTTAAAATGCACTTGGATGTGCACTTGGGATGCTGTAACCTGCAGGGCTACAGACCAAGAGCTGGGAAGTGGGATTAGGCTGGATAGCTCTTTGATGGCCGGCGTGGACACGATGGGCCGAAATGGCCTCCTTCCGTGCTGTAACTTTCTATGATTCTATGATCTTTCTTATGTCCCAGATTGAACTCTCTCTGCCACAGTTTTGCCCACTCACCTAATCTATCAATGTCCCTTTGCAACTTTCTGCCCCCTTCTACTCTCTTTGCTGTGCCACCTAACTTAGTGATGTCAGCAAACTTAGATGTACGGCTCTCTATTCCTTCATCCAAATCATTTATAAATATAGTGAAAAGCTGAGGCCCCAGTACGGATCCCTGGGGGACACCACTAGTCACATCCTGCCAATTTGAGTACAAACCCATTATCTCTACTCTCTGTCTCCTACCTCCTAACCAATTCCCTATCCAAGCCAATAGGTTGCCTCCAATTCCATGCACTCTCATTTTTGTTAACAGTCTCTTACATGGAACCTTGTCGAATGCCTTCTAGAAGTCTGTATAAGTAATATCCATACCACGTTCAACTAGGTTCATTAGACATGACTTATCCTTTACAATTCCACGCTGGCTCTCTCTGATCAGCTCGTATTTGCCCAAATGCTCAGTCACTCTGTCCCTAATAACAGATTCTAGCAACTTTCCCACAACTGATGTTAGGCTAATAGGCCTATAATTTCCTAGTTTATCTTTCCTGCCCTTTTTAAATAATGGAGTGACATTGGCAATTTTCTAATCCAAGAGCTTGAGAGTTTAGGAAGATTATAGTTCTGCAGAAAGGCTTATAAATTGAGTCCTTTCTCACAGGAACAAATAAAGTTAAAGGGGGGAATCTAATAGAGATTTTCAAAATTATGAAAAGGTTTGGAGAGGGTAAACAGTGAAAGATTGTTTACCAGTTAGCAAATCAGTGGCAAAGTGGCATAGACAGTATTACCATTAGAACAGCAAAGAAGACATTTTTTTCTGATAGTCATTAGGACCTCAGTGCTTTACACAAGTGGTTAATGAGGTAGAGACTATAACATCATTTTAGAGAGAACGGGATAGATAAAAAGGATACTTGGAAAGGGCACTTGAAGAGCTAGCAGCGGCACAGGCACAATGGTCCAAATGGCCTCTTGCTGTGCCAGAATGTCTATGATCAGTTTGTGGATTTTCATGAAGTTTAAAACACTTTTCAATATGTTGAGGGTTAGATCGTTGCTTGTATTGTATTTGTAAAGCAGTGAATTGTATTTTGTTAGAATGTAATGAATTTGTTTCTTCCAGGCACTGGAAACAGTTAATATGCAACTACGTGACCTTTACCCTGACAGTGATGAAATATTTGATGTAGTTTTGATGACAAACAATCATGCCCAAGTCGGAGTGAGGCTGATAAACAGCATCAATCACTATGGTATGTTCATAGAAACTCTGATGTATGTTTAGCAGCATTGATGCATATTGGATTTTAGTTTAATTTTATACTATGGTTCTCCTGCTGCCTTCCCCCAAACACACTGCAGGTTCTTTCCACTGATGCTATGCTTCCTCATACAGCTAGAAGTGGGGGATAGTCTGCCTCACACATCTCTTATACAGTAACTGGTTACTCCCATGGTCAGCTCACTGAAAGTGCTCAACTGCACTGTATACCCGTGAAACAAATTGCTAAGAAACACCTCACCACAAATACAGATGATTTTTAATTAGAAGTTACAATCTTCTGGGTTGGGTCATAAAATCATAAGAAATAGGAGCAGGAGTAGGCCATTTGGCCCCTTGAGCCTGCTCCGCCGTTCGATAAGATCATGGCTGATCTTCTACCTCAACTCCACTTTCCTGCACTATCCCCATATCCCTTGATTCCCTTAATATCCAAAAATATATTTTGATCACTGTAGTACTTTGAATTTTTTGACATTCAAGGTTCTAACAGCGAAGGTCATTTTTGTCCACGTGAGCTTCAGCTGAACATACTATAGGCACATTTATAAGAATTCAAATATGTCAATTTAAATGTAATGCATTCAGCTATTATTCTGTAAATTTATTCACGCACCATTGATATAGCCTATAGCCACTTGGTTTAATTGTAAAATCTATGAAAAGCATAAAATGCAGAGGGTTCATTTACAGTAGGCTTCCATAGCACAACAGTGACAAAAATAACACCTGAAGGCTCCAATATTACAGATGTTACTTCTACATTCCTCAGCTCTTTGCAATAATGTTAATTCCACTGAAACTCTTTAAAGGAAATTAACTAAACAAGTTAATTTGTGCTGAGCTGCTTTGGGTGCATTCATAGCAGAGTGGGCACTGTGGCTTATGCATGCTGCACCTCCAGTGACGCACCAGTCCGGGCCCACTGATGCCACCCACGCCAGGCACAGCACCATCGATACACTCAATTGAGCCCAACTGGAGGAAGGGGAGTAGAAATAAAGGACGAGCCCTTGGTAGTATAATCAATTGCTGCAGCGGGGAAAACTGACAACATAAATAGCCTGAGAGATTCCTCATCAAAAGGGGAGAGACAGATTGAAAATCTGGCTAACATATCGAAATAAACGAGTTACTGTATATCTAAATAAGTTGCTTTCAATTAAAATGAAGTCGTCCTCATTTCATAACAATGAGTTGCGACATGTTTGGTCACTCTCTGTACTTTCCTTCCTCCTTCCTCCTTTCTGTTTTCTGCCAGTTCCCCTATTTTTTTTTCACTCTGTACATGAGTTATGCCACCACCAGCTTCCCACATTAGAAATACAATCGCAAGTTTACTCTCTCAAACTGAGCAATATTTTTCATCGTAATGTCAGAGGTTATGTGCCAGCAGCACAGCTGTAGACAATATAGAATCAGGTTTGTTATAGCAGCAAGGTATATATATGATCTGTTAGCAATAATACTGAAAAGGGCAGGTCAATTTGATTGAGAAACCTTCCGATAGTTTGTATCTGCTTGTCATGTGTGGGAAATATTCATATGTAGCATATTTTGTGCATTGCAATAAACAAATCATCTTGATTTACTCTTTTGTAAAGGGGAAACTTATAAATAGAAATATTGAAAACTAATAATGGTCATTTGAAAATTTACATTCAAAATTTTTTGTGAAAATGGCAAAAAAATCCCTCCTCTTTAAACCTCACCAAACATCCGGGGCATGGTCGCTCAAGATCTGGAGTCTGTTGCCTTCCTCTCCATTCTTGTTTCTTCACCCCTTTGGTCACTGTGAAAATTTGAAGCCTCGATTTTCATGGGGTGCAGGGGAGCCCAGTAGCAGGCGAGGAACCCAGCAAGGCCAGGGACCTGGAGGCTCTGCCAATCTTAACAGCAGGAGGCTGCAGCCAGGGGCCTGTGTGAGTGGGGCAGTCAGGAGGGGGTGGGGTGGGGATGGAGGTGGGGGCGGAGAGAAGCCTATGGAAAAATTGCGAGGGGGAAGAAGGCTGTCTGCAGAGATTCAGAGGTGGTGTAGGGGGGCGGGAGAAGGCTGTCAGCAGAGATTCGGAGATGGTGGGGGGGGCACGGGACAAGGCTGTCAGCAGAGATTTGCGAGGGGTGGGGGAAGAAGGCTGTCAACTGAATCGGGATGAGGTGGGTGGGGGGTGCAGGGGGGTAGGGCTGTCAGTGGTGATCGGGGGCAGGTGGGTTAGCCCAGTGCAAGGGAGGCCCAACGCTTCCTTGTGAGGTCCGGAAGAGCACTCCCCCACAAAATAAAAATGTAAAACTTATCTTCTGGGCCCGTCCTGGCCCACAATCCAGCACAAGTTTGCCTGACTGAGGAGTTGTAACTGGCCATCTGCTCAGGCCTTCAACTAAAATTACAGATCAGGTCCTGATGATACAATTAGACCAGATCTGCATATTTAAAGTGGGATCACTGCTCTCTCTAAGGTGCGCGGCTGCTGCTTGTGCAGCCATTGGTATAGTGACATGAGGGATGGGATAATATGTTGAAAACTTTAAAATTAATACTAATTGCACGAATAGATATACCTTAGGCTTTTGGATTGTTTGTCGTTGCAGAAGAAGTGGCTGCAGAGATAGTGAATGCGTTGGTTGTAATCTACCAAAATTCCCTGGATTCTGGAGAGGTCCCAGCGGATTGGAAAACCACAAATGTAACTCCCCTATTCAAGAAAGGAGGGAGACAGAAAGCAGGAAACTATAGGCCCGTTAGCCTAACATCTCTCATTGGGAAAATGCTGGAATCCATTATTAAGGAAGTAACAGCAGGACATTTAGAAAATCATAATGCAGTCAAGCAGAGTCAACATGGTTTTATGAAAGGGAAATCATGTTTGGCAAATTTACTAGAGTTCTTTGAGGATGTAACGAGCAGGGTGGATAAAGGGGAACCAGTAGATGTAGTGTATTTGGATTTCCAGAAGGCATTCGATAAAGTGCCGCATAAAAGGTTACTGCACATGATAAGAGCTCATGGTGTTGGGGGTAATATATTAGATTGGATAGAGGATTGGCTAACTAACAGAAAACAGAGAGTCGGAATAAATGGGTCATTTTCAGGTTGGTAAACTGTAACTAGTGGGGTGCCACAGGGATCAGTGCTGGGGCCTCAACTATTTACAATCTATATTAATGACTTGGATGAAGGTACTGAGTGAACTGTAGCCAAATTTGCTGATGCTACAAAGATAGGTGGGAAAGCAAGTTGTAAGGAATACACAAAGGGCTGGATTTTCATTGAGGAGTCGGGTAGGAGGCGGGACTACAACTTTTGGGGTTCTAGTCCCGCCTCCATCGAGTTCTAGCCAACCCATGCGATTTTGACTTGATTGACCTTGTTGAGCCCACCCAGCGGGCTCAGCAGTCCAATTAAGGACCACCCGGCAACAGGTGACAACACAGATTGATATTTCATCTGTCAAGACCTTTGACAGATGAAATATCAGCGCTTCACAGCTGTTTGAAGCTGTCAAACACTGACAATCTGTACTCCAGGTTAATTCCTTCCCCTCAGGATGATTTAGAGATCTCCCCGGAACAGAAAGCAGAGGCTGCAGATTTTGACAGCTGGCGGCCATTCTGCTTTCTGTGCCAGTGAGATGAGGGACTCCCGAGACCTGAAGGAAGGAAGGCTGTAAAGGTAAGTAAAGGTTAGTAGAAATTCTTTAAACACTTTACACAGACCAAACACACTTACCTCTGCACTCATGCACCTGAACACCGGACATCTCGACCCTTCCAAGCCCTTCATCCCGACGGCCCGCCTCGCTAACTTGGCGTGGTTTGGCGCCGTCGGGAATCCCACACTTCAACAATAAAAATAGGGATTAGGCTAAAAACTGCCTATTAACTACCTGTTAACAGGCAGTTAATTGGCACTAATTCCCCTTACCGCCTCGGGGAGGCGGGTCCCAGTGCGGGGCGGGTATCCGCCACCTTTGAAACTGGCATGGAGGCGGGATGGGGTCGGGACCCCCGATTTCGGGATTTTAAACTCCCACACGCTTCCAATCGTGACTCCACGGCCCAATGAAAATCCTGCCCAAAGAGTCTGCAAAGGGATATAGATAGGTTAAGTGAGTGGGCAAAAATTTGGCAGATGGAGTATAATGTGGGAAAATGTGAGGTTATCCACAAGAATAAAAAAGCAAAATACTTAAATGGAGAGAGACTACAGAATGCTGCGGTACAGAGTGATCTGGGGGTCCTTGTACATGAAACACAAAAGGTTAGCATGCAGGTACAGCAAGTAATTAGGAAGGCAAATGAAATATTGGCCTTCATTGCAAGGGGGATGGACTATAAAAGTAGGGAAGTCTTGCTACAACTGTACAGGGTATTGGTGAGACCACACCTGGGGTACTACGTACAGTTTTGGTCTCCTTATTTAAGGAAGGATATACTTGCATTGGAGGCAGTTCAGAGAAGGTTCATTAGGTTTATTCCTGAGTTGAAGGGGTTGTTTTATGAGGAAAGGTTGAGCAGGTTGGGCCTATACTCATTGGAGTTTAGAAGAATGAGACGTGATCTTATTGAAACATATAAGATTCTGATGGGGCTTGACAGGGTAGGTGCAGGGCCGATGTTTCCCCTTGTGGGGGAATCTAGAACTGGGGGGATAGTTTCAGAATAAGGGGTTATCCATTTAAAACACAGATGAGGAGGAATTTCATCTCGGAGGGTCGTGAATCTTTGGAATTCTCTACCCCAGAGAGCTGTGGAGACTGAGTCATTGAATATATTCAAGGTGGAGATAGACAGATTTTTGAAAAACGGGAATCAAGGGTTATGGGGAGCGGGCAGGAAAGTGGAGTTGAGGCCAAGATCCGATCAGCCATGACCTTATGGAATGGCGGAGCAGGCTCGAGGGGCCGAATGGCCTACTCCTATTTCTTATGTTCTTATAACTGTGTAACTGAGTGACATTTCTGAAGTGCTAACGCACTATTATGCAGTTCTTTTATGTCCCAGTCATTTCTGACAAGGATTTTTTTTTTAATAGTTTGTACATGACGTACTAAAAGCTTTTAATTAATTCTACTGTAAACAAACTTGCAGAATGGGCATGTAAATGACAAATGAATTTCCATATAGGTGAGTGGGCGGTGGTGCATTTTGGTAGGAGGAATAAGGAGGCGACCTACTCCTTGGAAAGTAAGAGTCTAAATGGGGTAGAGGTGCAAAGGGATCTAGGGATATAGCTTCACAAATTATTAAATGTAGCAACAAAAGTTAAAAAAGCCATAAAGTGCAAATAAAGCATTGGGGTTCATTTCTAGAGGAATAGAATTCAGAAGCAGTTAAGTTATGTTAAACTTGTACAGAACCTTGTCTGATTGTCTCATGATTTGAGACGTTGGGGTGGCAATATGGCATTACTGTATATATGCTTTTAAGTGGTTGCTGTTGCTGTCATTATTGTTGTAAAATTTGCCCACAGGCGAAAAGGTTGCACTCAAAGGAGTACAAAAAAAATTAGAGGGAACATTGATTAGGACTCCACTTCCTTTCTGAGGGGGGCCTGTACCCCTTCTCAAAAGAGCAGGTTAATATTGGGGCACGACAGGAAGGCAGTGAGAATAAGCAGGTAAGTGGCTCGCCTTATTCTAACTGACCCCGCCCGGTTTCTGCCAGGTGGGGACAGCTAAAATTGGAGCATGAGTCTCCCCCCCAATGACAGAGTTCACATTTCTGCTCCCACCCAGAAACACCAACAGAAAACATGAAATGAGAGCGAAAAAAACACTTGCTTCATAGCCACTCAGCTTCTGAGAGCATAACCATGAGAGTTCTTATGAGAATGGAGTTCAGGGATTTCTTCCCCCACATCCTGCATGGAGCCCTGACTCCCAGCATACAGCATGCACATTGCACAAATTCCCTTAATCTAAGATTAGAGCTCTGAGTGGAACCAGACAATTCTGTACTTGCATTGCACAACTTGGGCAGGACATGACTGAATGATTGATGTCTTGTTCCATTAACCTGTTAATACACTTGGACCTGGGCT
Source organism: Somniosus microcephalus (assembly GCF_052327205.1). NCBI lineage: Eukaryota > Metazoa > Chordata > Chondrichthyes > Squaliformes > Somniosidae > Somniosus > Somniosus microcephalus. The sequence continues at coordinate 95,708,903 of NC_140995.1, read as the reverse complement.
GATTTGCCACCCCACGGGGGTTGGAAATGACACATCCGTGTACAATGCACATGTCTATATCAATGTTGAAGATTGACCTGCGTGCATCATAGATGTGACCAGGTTTAAGCACAGAAGGGGCTGGTGAATAAGTAGACTTATTGGCAGTGCCTGCAGCCTATTAATGCCTGAATGACTCAATTCATCAGCACTGGAAGGGTGTAACCTGTTTTGTAATGGAATGTGAACAAGCACACACTATCGACTTGTTATTATACATATATATTGAAAAGATGATTTTTATAGATATACGCTTGCAAATTGAAAATGAATTTCAATAAGCTGCCTAAGGAGGGCTGCATCTTAAAAACAACGTTCCCTTTGGTTTTTTCAAACAGGTTTGGCAATTGAACGATTCTGTATGACGGGTGGAAAAAGTCCAGTCGGATATCTGAAAGCATACCACACCAATTTATACCTTTCGGTAGATTCTGAGAAAGTGGGGGAGGCAATTGAAGCAGGTAAGGACTCAACAACAATGAAATGCTGCAGTAAGTGCAGGAGAAAGAAACCATAGTTATTGCTTTAAGCAGTGCAGTGAAGTTAAGCTGCTAGGCTCGTGAGTGTGGGTATATTCTTGGCAACAGGACTCCTGTAAGGAATGAATTTACCTCGTTCGACTTATTGTTTTGATGGATAGTTGCTGTGCTCCACACATTCTTTGCTAGAAAGAAAGACTCATAGCACCTTTCACCTCAGGATGTCCCAAAGCACTTTACAGCCAGTGAAGTATAGTCACTGTTGTAATGTAGGAAACGCAGCCACCAATTTGTGCACAGCAAGCTCCCACAAACAGCAATGTGACAATGACCAGTTAATCTGTTTTTATTATGTTGATTGAGGGACAAATATTAGCCAGGACACTGGGGATAACTCCCCTGCTCCTCTTCGAAATAGTGCCATAGGATCTTTTACGTCCACCTGAGAGCGCAGACGGGGTCTCGGTTTAACGTCTCATCCGAAAGACGGCACCTCCGACAGTGCAGCACTTCCTCAGCACTGCACTGGAGTGTCAGCCTAGATTTTGTGATCAAGTCTCTGGAGTGGGACATGAACCCACAACCTACTGACTCAGAGGTGAGTTCGCTACCCACTCGAAATCATTTTAATATGGAAATATTGTCTGATCTATTCAAACTATGATTCTGAGAAAATCATTTCAAAATAATATAGAATCCATCTTTGTCTAGTTTCAGTCTAGAAGTTTTATTTACATAAATTTACAGAGTGCCCATTTTGCTAACAAAAATGAATACTGGCTCTGTGGAATGTTCATTGGCCCAGTAATTCCGGGCACAACGCGGGAGTACGGACGGGGTACTCACGCGTGTACCCGGAGGAATTGCCGGTTTTCAGCATGCACAGCGCATGTGCTGAAAACCGGCATTTCCTGTCCTCTGACCCAAGGGGTTAAGAGGCAGAGCGCGCGCGACTGCACAGGCAGCGCGTGCGCAATGAAATTCCTTTTTTTTTCCCAGAGTTGCGCGTGTGTAAAGGCCTCCGGTCTTTACGCATTGAAAAACCACACGCAAGTACTTAGTTTTTCAGGTAAGTGGGCTTTTAGTACAATAGAGAATTTTTTTTCCACAGGTTTGTTATTTTTAAAGAATTTACAGTAAGGTAAGTTTAGTTTTAGCCCTGATTTTTTTATATAAATTTTTTTTTCAATTTTTAAAATTATTGTTTAAAATAGTTTTTCAGAGTTCTTTATTGTTCATTTAAGTAGTGCAATGTTTTTTTTAATTTTCTTTCAGGTTTAAGTAGTGTTTTGGGGCCAGGAGTTTTCATGAGTTTGACAGCTCTTACTGTCAAACTCATGAATGAGTTTCCCCTCCCCTGATTGGCTGCACAGTGCTCACCTGATCCCAGCCGGCACATCGCACTAACTACGCCGCTGGATCAGGTAAGCACATCGCGCCGACATCTGAACCGGGCCAGTGACAGGAAATGCAAGCAGGCCCGGGCTTCAGATGTCGGCGCGCAGGGTGAGTGCACATCGGGGGCTTGCACGCGCGGCAAGCTCCCGATCCTAATTTCAGGGCCAATATGTTATTGAAATCACTAAACTTATTTAAAAAAAAAAATAAAAAAAATCAAGATTCAGTTATTGGCTAAGATTTTCCACTGGGGTTAGACCACCTCCTTGGTGTACCTTCAGTGGGGTGGAAAATCTTTTAGAAGTTGCTCTGCCAGCTCCCTGCTTGTCCCTGCTCTTCCGGGGTTTTCTGACGGAAGTGGTCGGGATGGAGATTACGTCTGTCCAATTATGGGTGGGTAAAATAAGAGAGCATGCAAATGGTGAAATTACATCAGCTGACATATTTCCTATCGCTTGCACATGAGCAACATGCTATGAGTGCTGGTGTATTCTTGGGTGTCCAAGGTTGCAAGAGCCAGGGAGCATCTCTTAATATTTAAAGGGTGATCGATTGCATAGATTGAAGTAATTTGGGATCACATTTTAAAAATCTAATAGAAGCTTCCGGCCTAGAGTTGCCAACTCTGGTTGGAGGCATTCCTGGAGGTTTGATCATGTGACATTCTGACCACATGATATCTGGCCATGTGATGCCTGATCACATGACATCTGATTACATGACTTCTACAAATGTGACAATTACCGTATGAAAGATTGGGTCCCCTGTAGTTGAGTATTTTTCCTTATGGTTTTGTGCTAGCAGCAGTTGTGCGACAAGTTCCAACAACCAGGAGGCCACCTGTGAGCCGGGGAAGGGGGAAAGAAACCGAGGTGGGGGGAGGGGGAAAGAAACCGAGGTGGGGGGAGGGGGAAAGAAACCGAGGTGGGGGGAGGGGGAAAGAAACCGAGGTGGGGGGAGGGGGAAAGAAACCGAGGTGGGGGGAGGGGGAAAGAAACCGAGGTGGGGGGAGGGGGAAAGAAACCGAGGTGGGGGGAGGGGGAAAGAAACCGAGGTGGGGGGAGGGGGAAAGAAACCGAGGTGGGGGGAGGGGGAAAGAAACCGAGGTGGGGGGAGGGGGAAAGAAACCGAGGTGGGGGGAGGGGGAAAGAAACCGAGGTGGGGGGAGGGGGAAAGAAACCGAGGTGGGGGGAGGGGGAAAGAAACCGAGGTGGGGGGAGGGGGAAAGAAACCGAGGTGGGGGGAGGGGGAAAGAAACCGAGGTGGGGGGAGGGGGAAAGAAACCGAGGTGGGGGGAGGGGGAAAGAAACCGAGGTGGGGGGAGGGGGAAAGAAACCGAGGTGGGGGGAGGGGGAAAGAAACCGAGGTGGGGGGAGGGGGAAAGAAACCGAGGTGGGGGGAGGGGGAAAGAAACCGAGGTGGGGGGAGGGGGAAAGAAACCGAGGTGGGGGGAGGGGGAAAGAAACCGAGGTGGGGGGAGGGGGAAAGAAACCGAGGTGGGGGGAGGGGGAAAGAAACCGAGGTGGGGGGAGGGGGAAAGAAACCGAGGTGGGGGGAGGGGGAAAGAAACCGAGGGGGGGGGGGAAGGGGGAAAGAAACCGAGGGGGGGGGAAGGGGGAAAGAAACCGAGGGGGGGGGGAAGGGGGAAAGAAACCGAGGGGGGGGGAAGGGGGAAAGAAACCGAGGGGGGGGGAAGGGGGAAAGAAAGCGAGGGGGGGAAGGGGGAAAGAAACCGAGGGGGGGGGGAAGGGGGAAAGAAACCGAGGGGGGGGAAGGGGGAAAGAAAGCGGGGGGGGAAGGGGGAAAGAAAGCGAGGGGGGGAAGGGGGAAAGAAAGCGAGGGGGGAAGGGGGAAAGAAAGCGAGGGGGGAAGGGGGAAAGAAGGGGGGAAGGGGGAAAGAAAGCGAGGGGGGAAGGGGGAAAGAAAGCGAGGGGGGGAGGGGGAAAGAAACCGAGGTGGGGGGAGGGGGGGAAAGAAACCGAGGTGGGGGGAGGGGGAAAGAAACCGAGGGTGGGGGGAGGGGGAAAGAAACCGAGGTGGGGGGAGGGGGAAAGAAACCGAGGTGGGGGGGGGAGGGGGAAAGAAACCGAGGTGGGGGGGAGGGGGAAAGAAACCGAGGTGGGGGGAGGGGGAAAGAAACCGAGGGGGGGGGGAAGGGGAAAGAAACCGAGGGGGGGGGGGAAGGGGGAAAGAAACCGAGGGGGGGGGGAAGGGGGAAAGAAACCGAGGGGGGGGGAAGGGGGAAAGAAACCGAGGGGGGGGGGGAAGGGGAAAGAAACCGAGGGGGGGGGAAGGGGGAAAGAAACGAGGGGGGGGGAAGGGGGGAAAGAAAGCGAGGGGGGGGAAGGGGAAAGAAACGCGGAGGGGGGGAAGGGGGAAAGAAACCGAGGGGGGGGAAGGGGGAAAGAAAGCGGGGGGGGGAGAAGGGGAAAGAAAGCGAGGGGGGGAAGGGGGGAAGAAAGCGAGGGGGGAAGGGGGAAAGAAAGCGAGGGGGAAGGGGAAGAAAGGGGGGAAGGGGGAAAGAAAGCGAGGGGGGAAGGGGGAAAGAAAGCGAGGGGGGGAAGGGGGAAAGAAAGCGAGGGGGGGAAGGGGGAAAGAAAGCGAGGGGGGAAGGGGGAAAGAAAGCGAGGGGGGAAGGGGGAAAGAAAGCGAGGGGGGAAGGGGGAAAGAAAGCGAGGGGGGAAGGGGGAAAGAAAGCGAGGGGGGGAAGGGGGAAAGAAAGCGAGGGGGGAAGGGGGAAAGAAAGCGAGGGGGGAAGGGGGAAAGAAAGCGAGGGGGGAAGGGGGAAAGAAAGCGAGGGGGGAAGGGGGAAAGAAAGCGAGGGGGGAAGGGGGAAAGAAAGCGAGGGGGGAAGGGGGAAAGAAAGCGAGGGGGGAAGGGGGAAAGAAAGCGAGGGGGGGAAGGGGGAAAGAAAGCGAGGGGGAAGGGGGAAAGAAAGCGAGGGGGGAAGGGGGAAAGAAAGCGAGGGGGGAAGGGGGAAAGAAAGCGAGGGGGGAAGGGAAAGAAAGCGAGGGGGGAAGGGGGGAAAGAAAGCGAGGGGGGAAGGGGGAAAGAAAGCGAGGGGGGGAAGGGGGAAAGAAAGCGAGGGGGGGAAGGGGGAAAGAAAGCGAGGGGGGGAAGGGGGAAAGAAAGCGAGGGGGGGAAGGGGGAAAGAAAGCGAGGGGGGAAGGGGGAAAGAAAGCGAGGGGGGGAAGGGAAAGAAAGCGGGGGGACCGAGCGGGGGAAGGGGGGGTACCGAGGGAGGGGGGGGCAGGGGGAAAGAAACGAAGGGGGGGAACTGAGGTGGTGGGGGGAAGGGGGAAAGGAACCTGGGGGTGGGGGAAGGGGGAAAGGAACTGAGGGGGGAAACCGAGGGCGGGGAAGGGGGAAAGAAACGAAGGGGGGGTGGAAGGGGGAAATCTGATAGTGGGGGAGTGATTCTCAGAGGGAAAACCAGAGGTGAGATTAACTTTGATTCCACCAGTAACTAATGGTAACTCACTGAAATTTCACTGATAACTAATAGTAATAATGGTAACACTCCGTTCCCCTCATAACCAATAGTAATGCAATGGTAGTAATAGGTGTAATGCCCCGATATCCTACCTGTAACTAGTAGTAATCCTATAACCTGCTGATATTCACCCTGAAACTATAGCCAGAATCCCCCTGCACTGCACAAGGTGCAGACAGGCTCCGCAGTCGATGTCACTTTTAGCAGGCCTGATTCTAGTTTGGACCCAGGTTCCGTGTGAAGGTGACGACTCTGACCTGGGAACCTCAGTCAGTTCTGATCTGCACTTGGACTTCACTCGTCAAAACCGGGCAGCACAGACCGACCTGAACCAAACCGAGAGCTTGCACAAAGGGCAGTGGGCTCAGTATTTAGGGCACTTCTCACGGCACCACATTCTAAATTCAGCTCCGCACCAATATTTGTAAACCGCTCCCTGTTCTTGGACTCCGTAAAGGAGACTGATGGAATTTGCAACACAGGAGGAGGCCATTCGACCCCTGGTGCTGGCGCGCTCTCCTGTAACCACATCTCCGCCCTCCGATCTTTTTATATTCCTCCCTTTTGAATATTTATCCCATTCCCTTTGGAATGAAGTTTTAGGGGGGAAAATTCAGTTGGTTTGCGCCTCCCATTAGCGCCTTAAGAGGGCGCAAAGCAACTACCGCCCGTGGGCGGCGATATCTGCGCCTCTCGCGAAATTGACCGGACATTTTGCGGCGGCGCTAAACAATACCGCCCAATCTCCTGCGCACGCAGATCTTGACGGCATTCGAGAGTGCAACGCCCTTGTGACGCCCCGGGATGGAAATTGAGTGGCGCCCCCCTCCTTTCCGCCTGGCGCAACCAACGACAGGTAGACTGGAACGCTTCCCAATCGCTGTGGGGCTGGGGGGGCGCTATTTAAAGGGGGCCTCTTCCTGGCTTTTGTGTGGTAGCCATTTTTGCACCACTCGTTCTGAGAGAGAGAGAGAGATTTTGAGAGAGACAAAGAGAGAAAGAGAGACTTCTGCATTGAGTCAACGCTGTCTGAGGTAGTTTTGGCTTCTGACCATAACTTTGCAGGTACTTTGGTTTTTGACCTTCATAACTTTGATTGCCTAGATACTATGGGGGCTGCAATGGATGGGGACATTGTCCTTCTCCATCACATTCAGAGGGCACAGAGATGCAGAGGGAGAGTGGCAATCATGGCCAGACAGAGGAGGGCCAACAGGCCTCTGTGCAGGAGACCTTACCCTCCCAGGGTTTTTCGCCAACAGTTCTCCTACATTAATATGTCTGAGGAGCAGTGTTTGCGAAGGCTGCGCTTCAGCAAGGAGGTGGTCACTGAGCTCTGCCACCTGCTGCAGCCAGATCTGCAGCCTCAACTGAGGAGCAGGACGTCTCTGTCAGTGGCAGTGAAGATAACAGTGGCTCTCAACTTTTATGCCACCGGCTCATTTCATTCAGCTACAGGGGACATCACCAATATCTCCCAGTTCGCGGTGCATTGCTGCATCCGTCAGGTCACACATGCTCTCTTTTAAAGGAGACGACAGTACATTTCTTTCCCCATGACCCCGGTCAAGCAGCAAGAACGCGCAATGGGCTTTGCGATGATAGCGGGCTCCCCCATGGTGCAGGGCGCCATTGACTGCACGCATGTGGCTTTGCGTGCGCCGCAAGAGAATGCCGAGGATTTCCGCAACCGAAAGGGCTTCCATTCCTTAAACGTTCAGTTGGTCTGTGACCGCAGACAGCTGATACTCGCTGTCAATTCCCACTTTCCTGGCAGCAGCCACGATGCCTTCATCCTGCGCCAGACTTCTGTGGCAGACCTTTTCCAGGCACCGCATCACCCAGTGGTTGGCTTCTCGGGGACAAGCGATATCCTCTGTGCACCTAGCTGATGGCACCGCTCCGTACGCCTAACACCCCTGCTGAGCTGCGATACAACGAGAGCCATCAAGCTACCAGGAACATCGTTGAGCACACAATCGGCGTGCTCAAGCAACGGTTCTGCTGTCTGGACCATTCTGGAGGAGCCCTTCCGTACTCGCCTGAGCGAGTCTCCCACTTCGTTGTTGTGTGCTGCATGCTGCATAACCTTGCAATCCTCAGGACCCAGCCAATGTCACCAGACATTGGAGCACCACCAGAGGAGGAAGAGGAGCAGGAGGATGATCATCAGCAGCACCAAGGTAGGAGGGAGGCACACAATGTACGAAGTGGAAGGGCCGTCCGTCAAAGGCTCATAGCAAGTCGCTTCTAGGCCCCTTCTGAGGAAATGGCTTCTGCCATTCAAACAACCTGAATGAAACCATCCCGCAACCCCTAAGCCGGTCAAGGCAACAATGATTGCAAAGACCAAACATGTACATTTTGAATACAGAAACTTCTTTATTTGACAAACTCTGTGTGTCTCATTTCCACATGACAAACTAATAGAAAGAAACACAAAAAAAAAGTCATTAACATAACTGGCTGTCACAACCTGGAAACAATGTCAAAAACAGTTACAAAAATTTGACCACGAACCTTGGCCTTTAATAAAAGAATGAAAAACATTTTGTCACACCTCCTACTTTTTGCCCTTCGAGGGTGATCTCCTTCCCTTGCGCACTTCCCCCCTTCCCACCCTGCAGCTCCTCTGTAATGGGACCCCAGTGGCTGCAGCAAGGCTGGTGGAAGGCTGCTGATTGTCACAACCTGAGACTGCAAATGCCCTTGAAGGATGGCCTCGACCAGCTCTGGGCCTGGAGGGCCCGGCTGCAAACAGCACCAACTCTGCATGGGCGGCAGCAATCTGTCCTACAGGCAGTGGCAACTGCAGTGGAGAAGTGCCAGTGGTGGCAGCAGGAATGCTGTCATCTTGAGAGAGGACAGCAACTCTATGCTCGACCGACACACTGACACTGCCACGGGGCAGCACTTCAGCATCCGGAGCAATCTCATGGAGCACAGATTGCTAGCCTGCTGCGGCGCGGTGAGAGCCCCGGGGAAATGTGTCCGATCCAGCGAGGGTGGCAGCAGACAGTGTTTGCGTGGCCTCAATCTGTGTCTGCATGAGACCAGCCAGTGACTGCATTGCAGCACTAAGAATTTGCGTGGCAGCCGCCTGTGCTACAGTGAAGTGCTCCACACTCCTTGCCAGTGATTCAATTGATTCGGGCACCCTTGCCACTGCAACCATGAGCTCAGTGTGCCTTTGCTCCGCCTGGGCGCTCATTTCAGTGAGGACCCGCTCCTCCTCTGCGTCCCGTGCAGCGGGACTAAATGGCATACTCTCCCTCCGGGGAAAAGGACCCTGAGCTTCCCTACCCCCATCGCGTTGCTGCAGCCTGCTGGGTCCTGGAGCTTCAACCTCATCAGACCGTTCCCCCCTGCTCCCCTCCAGGGAAGGCGTGTTCCCAGTGTGGGCATGGGCTTCCTCAGGAGAGGGTGGCGCTGATGCTCCGGCTTCCTCTTCCTCCTCGCCTTCAGCGTCACTCCCACTGGCAGCTTGAGGGCCCGTCTCCTCACCTGGTGAATCACCATCTGAAAGCAGGGAGGTACAAGAGTGGCTTTAGCGTGAGGACAGGGTGGCAGCAAGGGAGGCATGAGTGCAGCGATTTAGTGATTTGGATTGAAAGTGTCAAAGGCTAGTGTTGTGAGGAACAAGTGGAAGGAGAAAGGACAAAAAGATGATGACCTTACCATTGCTGTCCAGAACGGGGTCGGCGTCTCCAGTGGCGACGGGACCAATCACCTGGCTTGCCACAATCCGCTGGACGCGCACCACAAGATCGCTGAGGGGTTGCAGCTGAGGCCGCCCTCCACCGGTCCTTTGCTGCTGTCTCCTATTATGAGATAGCTTGGCCTGCAAGAAAAAGGACGGCGTCTGAGTAAATATACAGCCATGGGCTTGCCTGAAATGCCTGCCATAGTTGAATAGCCCTTACTGTATGCAGCCATGGTCTTGCCTGAAATGCCTGCCATAGTTGAATAGCCCTTACTGTATGCAGCCATGTTCATGCCTGAAATGCCTCCCATAGTTGAATAGCCCTTACTCTATGCAAAGTGTGGAATGTGCATGTGTGTTTGATGAAAGGGCCATAGGTGTTGGATGAGTGTTGGGCATTGGGGCTTTTAAGACCCTCTGGCCATAAAGTGAGGTTGAGATGGAAGGATGGAGAGGTTTTTGAAAAAAAGGCACTCACCCTGACGACCCGAGTGAGGTTGTTGAACTTTTCCTACATTGGAGATGGGTCCTAGGCACCATGCTGCTTGAGGTGACTCTCTGAGCCACCTCCCTCCACACTCTTCTGTACTCGCGTGGCAAAGACCTCCTGCCACTCTCTGGGTACAGAATAGATCTTCTGCACTCCACTGTGCCAACCAGAGCCTCCAAGGCCTGCTCGCAGAAGCGCTGTGCTTGCTCCCTGGCCCTCTCCATAGTCCTTGGCTGCTAGATTTAGCCACAGGTCTGCCCAGGCTGAGATTCAAGGCTCCACTGAGCAGGATGTGGCTGCAGAGCAAGATCAACCCTCCCCTTTAAGAACTGACCGGCGCTAGTGTGTCTGTGTTCATTCGCTAACTGATAGCACCTGCGCTGCGCCCGCCCTCTGAGGTAGCGCCTCACTCCTCGGCCATAGCGCCTTAAGAGAGGTATGTAGCGCCTGATTTAGCGCTCCAATCATCTCCAGGGGCGATAAAAGCCAAGTTTGCCGTCGGAGGCGATAATTAGCACCAGGCGCTAAACTTTGCGCATGGCCACTAATGGCGCCCCAAACAGGGCTATACCGAATTTCTCCCCCTTAGTCTCTACCTCAATAGCCACATGTGGTGAAGTACCCCATGGCCTAATAGCCCTCGGCTCAAGAACTTTCCTCCTCCGTTCCCCCTTTCTTCCAGTGAGAATCTTTTGTTTCCATTCCCTAGCTCCCCATTCACCCACCAGTGGAAATAGTCTTTCACTGTTTACCCACAGTAGGGTTCTCATTCCTTTATTAGCTGCTCCTCTCTCAATGCTGCTCCCACTCATTACCTTCCTGATGCTGCTTCTGGCTCTGTGGGAAATGCTGGGCCCCACGCCCACCCCAGTCTCCCTCTTCCCCCTGATTCCCCCCAATCTCCATCTCGTCCCTCCCACTCTCGACTCCCACCGATTTCAGAGAACCCTCTGATTCCGGACTTCCCGGCCCCCTCCCGACTGCACTCACATGGTGCACTGCGGCGGGAAATTGAAACTGCTGATCCCCCGGGCTGCTGAGGCAATGCTCGGAGGAGGAACCCCCAATTCTGGGTAATTCATGGTCATTCCAGGAAGGTTGGGCACCTTATTCCGGTTACACTGCAGAGTGGCAGGTGCCCGAGGCCTTCTGCAACCATTTTGTATCCCACTCGGGCGGACTTCTCATTGGAGGTAGAAATCTGGATAGCAGATTGCCAAAATTATCGTGCCCCTGGAAAATCAGCTGTAATCAGAGGTGGGCCATTGGCGTAGGTGGACCTCCACCCCATGGTATTCTGCCAAAGTGGAACATCGCACATCAATTCAGACACTTACCTTCTTGCTAGGGCTGCTATTTTCAGTATGGACAGGCAGATCAGACTATAACTCTCTCCTACAAAAAGCAACAGATGATATAGCTCAATTAATAATTTAGAATCTGAGATAGATAGATTTTTGCTAGCCAAGGGTATTTTCTTTAAAAAAAAAAAAATGTATTTGTTTTATGGGATCAGGGCATGGCTTGCAATGCCAGCATTTATTGCCCATCCCTAGTTGCCATTGAGAAGGTGGTGGTGAGCCACCTCCTTGAACCGCTGCAGTCTGTGTGGTGATGGTACTCCCACAGTGCTGTTAGTTCGGGAGTTCCAGGATTTTGACCCAGCGATGATGAAGGATTGGTGATATAATTCTAAGTCAGGATGGTGTGTGACTTGGAGGGGAACTTGGAGGTGGTGGTGTTCCCATGCGCCTGCTGCCCTTGTCCTTCTAGGTGGAAGAGGTCAAGGGTTTGGGAGGTGCTGCCGAAGAAGCCTTGACGAGTTGCTGCAGTGCATCTTGTAGATGGCACACACTGCAGCCACAGTACGCCGGTGGTGGAGGGAGTGAATGTTTAAGGTGGTGGATGGGGTGCCAATCAAGCGGATTGCTTTGTCCTGGATGGTGCTGAGCTTCTTGAGTGTTGTTGGAGCTGCACTCATCCAGGCAAGTGGAGAGTATTCCATCACGCTCCTTACTTGTGCCTTGTAGATGGTGGAAAGGCTTTGGGGAGTCAGAAGGTGAGACACTCGCCGCAGAATATCTAGCCTCTGACCTGCTCTTGTTACCACAGTATTTATGTGGCTGGTCCAGTTAAGTTTCTGGTCAATGGTGACCCCCAGGATGTTGATAGTGGGGGATTCGGCGATGGTAATGCCGTTGAATGTCAAGGGGAGGTGGTTCGACTCTCGCTTGTTGGAGATAGTCATTGCCTGGCACTTCTGTGACGTGAATGTTACCTGTCACTTATCAGCCCAAGCCTGAACGTCGTCCAGGTCTTGTTGCATGCGGGGATGGACTGCTTCATTATCTGTGGAGCTGCGAATGGTACTGAACGCTGTGCAGTCATCAGCGAACATCCCCATTTCTGACCTTATGTTGGAGGGAAGGTCATTGATGAAGCAGCTGAAGATGGTTGGGCCTAGGACACTGCCCTAAGGAACTCCTGCAGCGATGTCTTGGGGCTGTGATGATTGACCTTCAACCACCACAACCATCTTACTTTGTGCTAGGTATGACTCCAGTCAATGGAGCATTTTCCCCCTGATTTCCATTGACTTCAGTTTTACTAGGGCTCCTTCGTGCCACACTCTGTCAAATGCTGCCTTGATGTCAAGGGCAGTCACTCTCCCCTCATCTCTGGAATTCAGCTTCTTTGTCCATGTTTGGACCAAGGCTGTAATGCGTTCGGGAGCCGAGTGGTCTTGGCGGAACCCAAACTGGGCATCAGTGAGCAGGTTTTTGGTGAGTAAGTGCCGCTTGATAGCACTGTCGATGAAACCTTCCATCACTTTGCTGATGATTGAGAGTAGACTGATGGGGCGGTAATTGGCTGGGTTGGATTTGTCCTGCTTTTTGTGGACAGGACATACCTGGGCAGTGTTCCACATTGTCGGATAGATGCCAGTGTTGTAGCTGTACTGGGACAGCTTGGCTAGAGGCATGGCTAGTTCTGGAGCACGAGTCTTCAGCATGATAGCCGGGATGTTGTCGGGGCTCAGCCTTTGCTGTATCCAGTGCACTCAGCCGTTTCTTGATATCACATGCAGTGAATCGAATTGTCTGAAGACTGGCTTCTGTGATGGTGGGGACCTCGGGAGTAGGCCAATATGGATCATCCACTCGGCACTTCTGGCTGAAGCCTTGTCTTTTGCACTCGCGTGCTGGGCTCCACCATCATTGAGAATGGGGATATTCTTGGAGCCTCCTCCTCCTGTTAGTTGTTTAATAGTCCAGCACCATTCGCGACTGGACGTGGCAGGACTGCAGAGCTTTGATCTGATCAGTTGATTGTGGGATCGCTTAGCTCTGTCTATAGCATTCTGCTTCTGCTTTTTAGCATGCATGTAGTCCTGTGTTGCAGCTTCTCCAGGTCGGCACCTCATTTTTAGGTACACCTGGTGCTGCTCCTGTACACTCGTCGTTGAACCAGGGTTGGTGGTAATGGTAGAGTGAGGGATATGCCGGGCCATGAGGTTACAGATTGTGGTGGAATACAATTCTGCTGCTGCTGATGGCCCACAGCGCCTCATGGATGCCCAGTTTTGAGCTGCTCGATCTGTTCTGAATCTATCCCATTTAGCACGGTGGTAGTGCCACCCAACACGATGGAGGGTGTTCTCAGTGTGAAGACGGGACTTTGTCTCCGCAATGACTGGGCGGTGGTCACTGCTGCCAATGCCATCATGGACAGATGCATCTGCGACAGGTAGATTGGTGAGGACGAGGTCAAGTAGGTTTTTCCCTCTTGTTGGTTCATTCACCACCTACCGCAGGCCCAGACTCGCAGTTATATCCTTCAGGACTCAGCCAGCTCAGTCAGTAGTGGTGCTACCGACCCACTCTTGGTGATGGACATTGAAGTACCCCATCCAGAGTACATTCTGTGCCCTTGCTACTCTGTGCTACTTCCAAGTGGTGTTCAACATGGAGGAGTACTGATTCATCAGCTGAGGGAGGGCGGTAGGTGGTAATCAGCAGGAGGTTTCCTTGCCCGTAGCCATGAGACTTCATGGGGTCCGGAGTCAATGTTGAGGACTCCCAGGGCCACTCCTTCCTGACTGTATACCACGGTGCCACCACCCCTGGTGGGTCTGTCCTGCCGGTGGGACAGGACATACCCAGGGATGGTGATGGAGGAGTTTGGGACATTGGCTGAAAGGTATGATTCTGTGAGTATGACTATGTCAGGCTGTTGCTTGTCTAGTCTGTGGGACAGCTCTCCCAATTTTGGCACAAGTCCCCAGATGTTGGTGAGGAGGACTTTGCAGGGTCGACTGGGCTCGGTATGCCGTTGCCGTGTCCGTAGCCGGTGCCAAGGTCAATGCCTGGTTTCATATTTTGTTTCTTAGCAGTTAGTTACAACTGAGTGACTTGCTAGGCCATTTCAGAGGGCAGTTAAGAGTCAACCACATTGCTGTGGGTCTGGAGTCACATATATGCCAGACCAGGTAAGGACAGCAGATTTCCTTCCCTAAAGGGCATTAATGAACCAGATGGGTTTTTATGACAATCCGATAGTTTCATGGTTACCATTGCTGATACTAGATTTTTATTGCAGATTTATTTAATTAACTGAATTTAAATTCCCCAGCTGCTGTGGTGGGATTTGAACTCGCATCTCTGGATCATTAGTCCACTAGCCCAGTGACATTACCACTACGCTACCGTTCCCATTATTAAGGTGGCTATGCATTAAAAGCTGGCCACACGAACTAAGAGAGCACATTCTTTTGACTTGTCTCTCTAAACATGAAGCTGCTTTCAGAAATGAAACGTATCTGTCATGAGTGAGATTTCTTTTGGTTTATTGTGAAAATGTCAATAGTTTCAGTAGGGCTTGCCACAAGGGAATCTTACTATGCTATTCCACAGTGTACTTTGAATGTTATATAACACTGATTTGTGTGGAAGTGTTTTCAAGCATGTTAGATGTTTCCCACCCCTAGGATTTTTACAATCTGTTGATTCTTGGTGTTTCTGTGGAATTCACATTGAATAATTTCATAATGTTCTGTGAATAACCTCCGTATCAGTGGCTGATCTGTTACGCAAATTGAACATGTAATGTGGGTGATGTACCTTTAGGCAAACCTATATCTGAGTCATGTAGGAATTTTTCCATTGTTAATCACACAGATCAGTGCTTTGTTCTTTTGTTCCTTTAGCTCAAGACAGTTAGGGTGTGGAACACTTTTTAAGGAGTGCAACCACAGAGGACAACAAAAAAAAGTGCGAGTGAAAAAGGTGGAAACCGCAACAGTAAAAAAAAAATCTTTAGAAAGATAAACATTTTTATTTAATTCTGGGACAAGTCAAGGAAGATGAAGTTGCTTTAGATAAGTGCAGTACATCAGCTGGGAAAATAAATAGCCAAGTATTAGTTTGCTTTTCTATTTTTAGGGCCAGTTTCAAGAGAGGTGCATTCTGCCAGTGCCACTCTCTCCTGTCACTGTTCTCCACCAGACACTGGACAGTTGCAGAACCGGCACCTCTGACAGCAGCTTCCAACAGTCATGAGAAAGTGCTGCCCTTGCAACAAGGGAAGTCAGCAAGTTATATGACCAATGGCAGGCGGTGAGAAAAGCACATGTCGTTAAGTTCAAAAATTGTCTTTAAGCTTGATGTAAATGGGTGGAAAATAACTACTTAGCAAAACTGATAATTTGACTATACACTGAAGTGGTTACATCTGAACACAGACCTGGCACTATGGTGCAATACATTTTATTTACTTATAAAGATATATATTTATGAATTTGCATTGCGGGTGTGGTGCTTTGCCTGCTAGGAAGGTATATTTAGAATTTGGACACGAGGTCGGCCAACACCACAGGATTTTCTGTCAATTAAAACCTTTTCATGCCCATCTAATCTTATGTTTTATTGTGCTGTTGTTATATTTAATCAATGAGATGTACAGATGTTGTACAAATCAAGTACTGTGCAGTTAGAGTCAAAGGGGTGGATTTTCATTGAGGAGTCGGGTAGGAGGCGGGACTACAACTTTCAGGGTTGTAGTCCCGCCTCCATCGAGTTCTAGCCAACCCACGTGATTTTGACTTGATTGACCTTGTTGAGCCCGCCCAGCGGGCTCAGCAGGCCAATTAAGGGCCACCCAGGAACAGGTGACGTCACAGATTGATATTTCATCTGTCAAGACCTTTTGACAGATGGAATATCAGCGTTTCACAGCTGTTTGAAGCTGTCAAACACTGACAATCTGTACTCCAGGTTAATTCCTTCCTCTCAGGCTGCTTTAGAGATCTCTCCGGAAGAGAAAGCTGAATGCTGCAATTTTTGACAGATCGCGGCCATTCTGCTTTCTGTGCCGGTGAGATGAGGGACTCCTGAGACCTGAAGGAAGGAAGGCTGTGAAGGTAAGTAAAGGTATGTAAAACTTATTTAAACACTTTACACACACCAAACACACTTACCTTTGCACTCATGCACCCATCACTCACCTGAACACCGGACATCTCGACCACTCCAAGCCCTTCATCCCGACGGTCCGCCTCCTCTAACTTGGTGTGGTTTGGAGCTGTCGGGAATCCAACACTTCAACATTAAAAATAGGGATTAGGCTAAAAACTGCCTGTTAACTACCTGTTAACAGGCAGTTAATTGGCACTAATCCTCTTCCCGCCTCGGGGAGGCAGGTCCCAGTGCGGGTCGGGTAACCGCCTCCTTTGAAACTGGCATGGAGACAGGTTGGGTGCGGGATGGGTTCGTGCCCCCCGATTTTGGGATTTTAACCCCCCACACGCCTCCAATCCTGCCTCCATGGCCCAATGAAAATCTTGCCCATAGAGTTATACAGCACAGAAAGAGGCCCTTCGGCCCATCGTGTCTGTGCTGGCCATCAAGCTCTGTCTTTCTAATTCCATTTTCCGGCACTTGGTCCGTAGCCTTGTATGCTATGGCGGTTATTTTATCCATCACGTGTTCTGTAAATGTTGTCAAGGTAATTTAACTTGGTACTTGCCCTTTTTACTGTGGTTTGTTTGTGCCACATGATATTTAGCCTGCTCTTTCTCCTCAATGATTCTTCATTGGAAGGAGTAAGTGCTAGCTGCAGAATTTTCTAGTGGGATTATGGTGCCATGAGGCCTCTGTGTAGTGTGGAACATTTTTTCTATGTTAAAGGTGCTATATAAATATAATTTATCATTGTTGTTGAAGTCCAATGAATCTGCATTTGAGTCCGCCATGTCCAGCGTGTTGTTCCAATTGCCTGGTCCTGCCTGTCTTCTGACATATGTACTGTCATTTGTGCATGATCCCGTGGGTTGTGGTGGACATTGCTGGGCTTTGCAGATCATCGCCTGTTGTATATGAATCCTTTTCAGAAAGGTCCCATTTTGCACCAATCTAGATTTGATAGCAGCACAGTCTCAAAAGAATAGTTAATTTAATAGCAAGCAGAATGGACTCAAGAAAAGCTAGTTTAATATTAAACAGCAAAGCCTCCAAAGAGCAGCCCTTAAACAGCACAGTCTCAAAAGAGAGAACTACAAACCCCCTTTATTCACGAGTTACAGTCACAAATCAGGGCCTATAGAACTAAAATTGCACATCTCAGTAAGTAAAACTCCACATGATTACTCTCGGAAATTCAGATGCCACATCCGCAGAGGCAGCGTAACACCCAAAATACGCAATCACATATGCAAAATATTTAGAACGTGGAACACGTAGGTTGCACTCAGTGGCCTAGAAATTGGAAGTGTTAGCGCTGGCTGTTAAGGCCCGTTTTGGGGGTCAAAATGGTGGCCGCCTCACTTCCGCCCGCTGTCAGCAGGTTCCGTGGCAGCAGCCATTTTTGGTAGGTCGGCAACGCTACCATTGCATGTGCTTGCTGAAAGTATTGCAATTAGTATGAGTGTGATGTCAATCGGCGTGTAACGCCAAATTGACTCCCGCTCATCCATTTTGGAGATCGCCCCTCTTACTGCCCTCTCCAAAGCACACTCGTGCATGCAGCCGCTGACGGCACTTCACCATCATACACAGCAATTCCCTGAGGACGCTTCAAGTGACAAATGTAAGACAGCTGGAAAGTAAAGATAGAAATATCTCCACATAGCTAATGGCCCAGTAATTCCGTTCCAAACGCGTGAGTACGGTCGGGGTACTCGCGCGTCTGGCCAGAGGAAATGCCGGTTTTCAGCATGCACAGCACATGCGGAGAAAACCGGCATTTCCAGTCCTCTGAACGAAGGGGTTCAGAGGCACAGCGCGTGCGACTGTACAGGCAGCGCGTGCGCAGTGAACTTCGTCGATTTCATTCATGGATTCAGTGAGGGTAAGTCCTTGCAACTTACACATGAAAAAAGCATGTGTAAAGTTGCTCCAGAGGCTGCGGAGGAAGATATATTTTATCGTGGAGCTTCTGAAAGGCAATATTTTTGTTTGGGAAAGGGAGGAAAGTTATTTTAAGAAATGATGAGGTAAGTTTTAAAGTTTAATTTTTTTTTTTTTTTTTAAACGGGTTTTCAGTACTGTAGGTAGAAGGAGCAATTGTGGCTGTGTGAATTGAATTTGCTGTGTTTAATGTGAAAATGACTGTTCTAAAATATATTCTTTTAAGTAATTATGTATGTATGTCCGTATATATTCCTTTACGTATATGTATATATTCCTTTACTTATGTGTATGAATGTATGTATTTAATTATGATTTTCCAATAAGTTACTTTCTCTGAAAGTCATAATTAAATAAATACATTCATACACATAAGTAAAGGAATATATACATACACGCAAAGGAATATATACAGACATACATACATAATTACTTAAAAGAATATATTACTGATGAAAAGTTTCTTTCTTAAAAATGTTGGAGTCATTTTCACATTAATAAACACAGCAAATTCAATTCACAGAGCCACAATTGATCCTTCTACCTACAGTACTGAAAACCCATTTTAAAAAACAAAAATAAACTTTAAAACTTACCTCAGCATTTCTTAAAATAACTTTCCTCCCTTTCCCAAACAAAAATATTGCCTTTCAGAAGATCCACGCTAAAAAATATCTTCCTCTGGAGCAACTGCACTCATGCTTTTTTCATGTGTAAGTTTTAAGGACTTGACCTCACTGAAAGCATGAATGAAACCGGCGAATTTTACTGCGGACGCGCTGCCTGTGCAGTCGCACGCGTTCTGCCTCTGAACCCCTTCGTCCAGAGGACAGGAAATGCCGGTTTTCCCCACATGCACTGTGCATGCTGAAAACCGGCATTTCCTCCGGCCAGACGCGTGAATACCCCGACCGTACTAGCACATTTGGAAGGGAATTACTGGGCCAACATTTTACATGTCAATAAAATGAAAAATTTAAAAATTGCACGATTTGCCCACTCGCATCTGCGACTGAGGGTCCAAGGAGGTGCAATTGCGCAAGAGGTCATCGTCGTACGTATCCTCACACTGTTCCCTTTCGGGAACTGTATGAAGTGGTGGAAGGATTTTTGGCCACGTTAACGCTCCTTCCGTGACCATAACCATCTTCATACCAGCCATTAGGGTGGTTAGTCCTATGGCGCGAGGGTTTTACGGGCTCCCACAACCCATCCGAAGGGGGGGGGCCCACCCACACCCGCGGACGCAAGTATCCCGCTGGATGTCCACCCAGAATTTATAGTTGGAGCTCCGACTCCACTTGCCGGGACTGGCTGGAGCGGGGTTCGAAACCCTACTCCTTCTGGCCCAGCGGTGGGGATGCTTACCGCTACGCAAAAGGCCCACTCCGCGCAAAAGATGACACCCTTACGTTTCCTACACCTTTTCCCTCCCCGTGACTGGAGCCCTATGCTGCCACTTGAAAGACCAAGCTATCATCTGTCCTTTTTGCGGCGCCTTGGACTTCTCATTACCAATGATGAGCAGGCGCTGCACATCCACCTCATTGAGGAGATTGCTGAGGTCATCATCAGTTCAATTGTGAGTTCTTTTAATGCCGTGAATTGTGCTCATTCCAGCCATTTCACGTTGCTAATCTGAGTGGGCCTTTGGCGTAGCGGTAGCATCCCCGCCGCTGGGCCACACGGCGTAGGGTTTCGAACCCCGCTCCAGACACTCCCGGCAAGTGGAGTCGGAGCTCCGGCTCTAAATTCTGGGTAGACATCCAGTGGGATATTTGCGTCCGTGGGTGTGGGTGGCCCCCCCCTCGTATAGGTTGTGGGAGCCCGTAAAACCCTCCCGCCATAGGACTAACCACCCTAATGGCTGGTACAAAGATGGTTACGGTCACGGAAGGAGCGTTAATCACGGCCAGAAATCCTTCCACCACTTCATACCGTTCCCCAAAGGGAACAGTGTGAAGACACGTACGACGACGATGTTGCTAATTAAATAAATGGAATGAAAAAAATGCTTTCAGGGCTTTTAAAAGTCTTGAAATCGCTTTAATTCTGTTTAAAACTACTTCAGATTCTTCAAAATAATTTAAACGTTTTTAAAAGTTTATAAAAGTTACCAAAAGCTTCTTAAAAATACAAAAAACCTATTTAAAATGCTGCTCTACGTGTAAAAATGCTTTGCAGCTTGTGAGAAGTATTGGGGGCGTGTCCTGTTAAAGTGAGACCTCAAGGGGCGTGTCTCACTTGCACAGCGCGCTCCAGGCTTCGCGCTGGCTGCACTCCTGGGCGGCGTGACGTTAGACGCTGCCCGGGAGTCAACATTTTAAAACAGGAATTCCAGGCGTCCCTGAAGCTCAACGGCCGGCGCGTCGGGTAAGTGCACATCGGGGGCTTGCACGCGCGGCAAGCCCCCGACCCGAATTTCTGCCCCAATATATTGTTTATATTAATCGCAAACCTAGGACTTGATAGCTAACCCTTGGGATTTATAAAGGTGAATTTTTTTTTTCGGTGGTTTGAAACTGTCCTGCCTGAGATTGTGATACCAAATGTAACAAATAGGAAGATGCAGAATATTGCAAGTGATTACTTCTGTGACTAGAAGAGTAAGCTTGAGGTTTGGATTAGGAATCACCTATGGATGTTCAGTGTTTCGATCTCTGAAATCTGAAGTGTGAATTCAAATTCTTTAAGTTATCAGCTATGAGCACTCTGTCCTCAGCATGGAACAGTGAAAAGCTCTCAGTTGTCAGATCCTCCTAAGCCAGTGACTAAAGTGACCTCAGCATATCAATGAAATTATGATTACAGTATAACGGTTTTAAAAACTACAAAGTGCTGGATTTGATCGTTCCTGTGCTACATCTTTTTTTTCCTGCTTCATGAAAATTTAAACAAACATTTAAAATAATCAGCTTGGCTTAGTGTCTATTGCTTTTGAATGAGATGTGTGGGTAAAGTAATAGGGGAGAGTTCTTGAAAGCATTAAATGGGCCATCTTGGCTCAATGGCAAGAAAAAATGAACAGTGTTCCCTTTTAGCCATTGCATCCGCAGGGAAAGGTTTCTCTTTAAACAACACTGAATGCTGCCTGTCTTCTTCAGCACAATGAGAGGTACAGACTACAGTACAAACAAATAATTAATTTGCCCTGTTTTACACCCACACCCTCCACCTTTTCCTTCGATCCCATATGATCAAAACTACAGACTTCCCCGGCGCAGTCGACAGAGTCCCCACAAATGAATAAACAAGTTGTCGAACCCTTTTTCCATCTGTAGAACTGTTGCGAGCTGGAGCCTGAGCTGATTTAAAAGATAACACACTTCCATAGGCAGGTTTGGAGCTTTGCTTGTGTCACTTTGATGCGCTTTAAACAACAAGAGCTTTCTCCACAAAAGCTGAATGCGATACTGTAACATTGATAGGTGGCAGGTAAATTGCTGTAATAAATACGGCAACTGTTCCAGACATGGGCTACATCTTGACTCGTTTGTTCCTCGTTCTCCTAAATCCAAGCAGTAACAGATGCGACCATCGGCCTCCTGTAAAATCAGGCTATGTAAAACTTCTGTTACACCATATCAGGCCCACTGCACTTTAAAAACTTAGTGGCTCATGCTATTTAGCCTGCTATTTCTCCTCCGTTATTCTTCATTGGAAGGAGTAAAAGCTTAATGGGGGTAATTTTAACACCCAGAAACGCGTGGGCTTTTGTCAGGTGGGAAGTTAAAAAATTTAAAACACAAACCCAACACGCCTTTAATACCTCCCCACTTCCGGTTTTAACGGAGGCGAGTCGGGTGGCGGTCAAGCAACCCACTCTCAGGAGGCGGGTCCTTTTTTATTCATTCATGGGATGTGGACGTCGCTGGCAAGGCCAGCATTTATTGCCCATCGCTAATTGCCCTTTTAACATTAGCCAGCCATGTTTCCGGGGTCTCAGGAAACCCGGCAACTGAAGGAAGGCGAGAACTGCTGGATGGAACTGGCAAGTGCCTTTCCTGCACTGCTTGTGGGCCAGGAGGAGCAGGAGTGCTTCCCCCCAAGCCCCACAAGCTATCCTGTTAACTAACTCTTTCCCTTCCCGCCCCCCCCCCCCCCCCCCGAACTTTCCAAGCCCTGACCTACCTCTCTGGCCCCTCCGATGTCTTGGACGCTCGACCCACGATCTCTCTGGGCCCCCCCACCAAGTCCACCCTGACTCACTGTCTCATCCCCGACCTTGCAACTACGATCTTACTCCCGAGCTTCCATCCCGATTTCCCCCCCGCCCCTCCCCATGATCTCTCCCTCCCAGTCTCCTCCTTCTCTGCTCCCCAGCTGCAGCCTACCAGTGAAGGCCTTGCCGCACGGCAGGCAGCCAGCCAGCCTGTCGATTTTGGCCAGCTGCTAGGCGGGAAACGGGGAAAAAATGTCAAATGCGGCCTTGAGTTTGTTTGGGGAAACCCACTGACAATAACTGCTCCCCACCTCCACCACCCCCCCCCCCCCCCCCCAACACCCAAAACACCTCTTAAAGGTAATCAAGCAAAACTCCCAAATATTTAATGAAATAATTCTGTATTATCTTAACATAAAATTGATGTTTAATTATGTTTTATTGCACAGGTGATGTTTAATTACATGCTAAACTTTGAACATAACTTCACCATTAGTTTTTAAATCATAGTATAGTAGCTTACAACAGTCCAGAAAATGGAAGCCATTCAGAGTGGCCCTGAATTTTTCAGAGGCTAGGGTGGAATGCTTGTATAAAAGTGGTGGGACTTAGAAATTCCAGGTCACCTTCCCAATGACATCTGGTTGGGATTTCCTCTGTGGGTGGAAGAGCAGAGTTCTATCTACCTGATCGATGGCCTGCCTTTGCACTGAGCAACGTGGATACCAGTAAGCTACTGGAGTCCAGTGTCATGACCTGGAATACCCCAGAATTGTTCATAGAATTTTTGTTTAAATTGGCATCATAATAATGGAAGCAGATTACCTGCACACCCTTAACTTTAAGGGCAGACCTGCCAATGCCATCCACATGTGGCTGTACAATGCTGCATCTTCCTCTGGCCCCTCTAGTGGGTGCTCAAGATGCACCCATAGGAGTCTGGGCACCCACCCAATTTATTTAAATTTGGTGACCCTACCTTGACCCCAGATATTCCAGCAGAGTCCAGAGCTATGCTAGTCAGAATTATGCCATGGGCAGCTGAGCTTACTTACACTCTTTCAAATTTCAGTGTTGAGAAGTTTAGACTTGCTCCTTCTCCCAAAGCATATCTACAACTATTCCTCCAGAAGACAGCAGGAGCAGAAGCAAGGCACCTAATGAACAGGCAGAATGAGGAAGAAGGTGGAGAAACACAGAAAGAAGAAAGAATAGTGTGTAGACAGCCAAATATTTCACTTTACATTTGAAAGTAATAATTAATATAGAAGTAGGGGTTGATGGTCCTTAATTTGTAGGAGAGAAATGGTGAAAGTTGACCATATTCCTACACTGCAATAGTGACTACACTTCAAAAGCACTTCATTGGCTGTAAAGCACATTGGGCCGTCCTGAGATCATGAAAGGCACTATATAAATGCAAGTCTTTTTTAATATATAATTACTGTATGCAAGGCCTAAATGAGCAATAATTTACTATTTTGTAGGATCAGTGCATTCTATATTGTTTCAGTCACTGTAAATTTGAAATATCAAATATTCAATTTCCCATCTAATTCTGCATATTATAAATTGAAGAATCAAATACTATGGCCGGAATTTTCTGGTGTCCATGCGGGTGCGATTGGGGCCAGGTCAGGAGGGATATTTGAAATACCTTGGAGCGGGTCGGGAACCCACCATTATCCCACCCCCACACACCTTTCCCTCGGGCGCATTTACCAGCAGTGACCCGAACGGCAGAGGCAGCCGAGCTAATTTAAATGATTATTATGTACTTGTCAGACCCTTGAATCTCTTTTTAACCCTACCTTTCAAATTTCCCTGGATGACCATGGGACTCACATAGCTCAGGAACCACATCTGTGAACCTGAGGTGGAAGTTCAGTGGCCACTGATCCAGCTCATTAGTGCACAGCATGGAAAGCACAATAAAACTCCCAACTGACACGAGGTCACTTTACTAACGCAGATGCTGTTGCTGAGTTCATTGTTAGCACAGATTTTGCTTTCTAACAATTGCAAGTCTTTTCAGCAAAGTCAGGATCCACTGTCACCTCATTGGTAGAACCTATCACACCATTGACAGCTTGCTTCTGTCATCTCTACTTGACCTGCCATCTATTACATCTGCATGGGTGCTGTTTATACTGTCTCACCTTGGTCCTCAGAATCGGACCACGATGAGCCCCAACACCCAGCAGCACCACCAACTTTCTCCTCAACCACCTGATGCTGCACAGGATAGAGGGCATCAGCACAGGGCTGCACCGCGCCAGAGGCGATACCCCCAACACAGGGTATACAGGCAAAGAATGAGCTTCCTCAATGTGACGGAACAGCACTGCCAAAGGGGGCTCCGGCTATCGTGCCAGGTCATCGCAGACATTTGCAGATTGCTGGAGCCATCTGGGGCTCTGACTGAAGGGGGGAGGGGGGCAACAGGGGAGAAGTGTGAGCGCCTTGAAAGGAGCCCCCACTTCCATGTCCCCCCTCACCCTCATCCCTGCTAGCAAGGAGCTGGAGAGCACCTTGCTGCACAACAGTGAGGCCATGACGACCCACGTCTGCATTGACATCGCTCCTAGACAGGAGGTCTATGAGCATCTGCCATCTGTGCTCCATAGATAGCCATCTATTCTCCATAGAGACCATGTGCTCCTGTGGCGCATTAGCTGCTCCATGCAGGTGGCCATCCAATCCATGGAAGTACCTACCGTCGCCATTGCCTGTGACACGGTGATGCACATGTTGGAGATAGACTTCTCCATTCTCTGCACATTTACAGACATCATGGTCACAAAACCTGTCAAAGCCTCCAGCACTTCTTGCTGCACCTCCAGGATTGCCCTCTTTCTCGATGGCCCCCGAGGCTCAGCATCTGCATGCAGCTGAGCAGAGCTGGGAGCGTCTTGCGCCCTCCGGCAAGGAGTCTCCACTGCTGTTCCTGTCTCCACCATCTGCTCTTGCTCACTTGTGACTTGTGAGACACTAGGTGACAACACTACTCTATCTCGTGTGGCACCTGCCAAGGTGTGCATATCTGCGCTGGCGCTGGGTGCACTTATGTGCAGTGATGCTGCACCCTCAGAGGCTGGAGGCTCCTCTGAGGAGTTGTCTTCCCCTTCCTCCTAAGACAGTGGGGGGGGGGGGTGGCGGGGTGCGGCTCTTGATGGACCAGGCTCCTTTGGTCTGCTGGGGAGGTCTCTTCCGCCCATCGGAAGGGAAGAGAACCTCCCTGCGTGCTCTCGCTCACTCCACAAGCATATGGAGGGAGTCATCTGAGAACCTGTGTGCAGCCCTCTGTCTCTGTGCAGTCATGTTTAAAACTCTTTGTAACACTCCAATGGCACAGTGCAGTGTCTGCACAATACTAGATGAACCTTCAAATGCAAAGTGGCCATGGCTCCTTTAAATATCCCGGCTGATAACGCATCATCGATGATGTCATCAGACCCGCACCGTTTAATAGGGCCGGGTAACACACAGGGCTGCCTTAATAGGCGCCATTAAGGGAAAGTCAATTTCAGGAGCAGGATGAAATGAAGAACGGGGTTGCGACCCGCCATGGTGACCACCTGCACCCGACCCACCCAGGTACAGAAAATTCCAGCCTATGACAACCCCCCACCCCCACCCCCCTGCCGCACCTGAACAACAAATGAAGGTCCCCTCACTAAGAGAACAAGAGAACATGAGCAGAAGAGCAAATGCACTCAATAAGGAGGCCATCGAATGGATAGCCAAACTAGACATCCCATTATAAGCTTTTCCTGTCATATGAAACAACAATAAGCAGGCAATATGAGAAAGAAAAGAAATACAGGAAACTTTCGTTTAACCAGAGGTTAAATGTCTGGAAAGCTCTATCTACCGGCAAAATTCAGGAGTCGTTTCCTATAAGTTTTTTTACTTCTCGTTTTTTTTTTTCCCAGTCAGGCTCTGCAAGGTCTACCTGAAGCTGTTGCTTAGCTACAAAGACGCTTTTAAGCTGCGGCCGACTGTTTTGAAGCTGTTGCTAAGCAACAGGGTTTGTTGATTCACATGGAGCTCAAAAGCTCCGTATGTTTTAACATTAGCGCTGGTTTCTATGGCAGTTTTGATGGTACGGCACCAGCTCGGTCCCGTCAGTGCCGGATACCAGAAAGTTTCCTGTATAGCAAGAAGAAAACAATAGGCACTGCAAAGTGGGGATAAATATTTACAGGATTGTATTTACTTAAAAATAACCTACAAGCTGACTTGAATTTTGGGCTAGTTAATGGTTAATCATTATTTTAAATGTAATAAATTTGGGATTAGAGTGGGAAGTTTTTGAAAGTGGTCCTACTTGTAACAATATTAGTTGACAGTCTAAACCTTAGTATAGTTTTCTGGCCAAATGTGGGGAATGTTTACAGTAGAGGAAGAGGATAGAATGCTAGAAATCCCAAGGAAACTATACTGAATCAGGGACAGGGACTCAATAAAATTAACATCAGTAAAATAACAGTAATGCAGATAATAATGGCATTGAAGAGTGACAAATCCCCAGGACCAGATGGTTTCCATCCCAGGGGTTAAAGGAAATAGGTGAGCACATTGCAGATGCCATAACTATAAACTTTCAAAGTTTTCTCAATTCAGGAACCGTTCCTTTAGATTGGTAAATTGCGCATGTCACTCCACTTTTTAAAAATGGTGAGAGAGGGAACCCAGAAAATTATAGACCAGTTAGCCTAACATCTGTTGTCGGAAAATTACTAGAGTCTATATTGAAGCATAGATTGACTGAACACCTTGAAAATTTTCAGCTGATCAGAGAGAGCTAGCATGGATTTGTGAAAGGTAAGTCATGCCTGACAAACCTGATTCATTTTTCTGAGGAGGTGACTAACGTAGTGGACAGGGGAATGTCTATGGATGCTATTTATATGGACTTCCAGAAGACATTGGATAAAGTCCAACAAAAGAGACTGTTAACTAAGGTAGAAGCCCATGGAATTGAAGGCAAATTATTGACCTGATTAGGAAATTGGCTGAGCGGCAGGAGACAGAGTAGGGATAATGGGCAGGTAGCCTAATTGGCAAGATGTAACTAGTGGTGTCCCGCAGGGATCTGTGTTGGGGCCTCAACTATTCACAGTATTTATTAACAACTGAGAAGATGGCATAGAAAGCCATATATCCAAATTTACCGATGACACAAAGATCGGTGGCATTGCAGCCAGTGGAGATCCAGAGAGACTTGAGGGTCCAGGTACATAGATCATTAAAATGTCATGTACAGAAAATATTGAAAAAAGGCTAATGGAATGCTGAACTTTATATCTAGAGCATTGAATGCAAGGGGGTAGAAGTTATGCTGCAGTATACAAAACCCTGGTTAGACCACACCTGGAGTACTGTGAGCAGTTCTGGGCACCACACCTTAGGAAGGATATATTGGCCTTGGAGGGAGTGCAGCATAGGTTTACCAGAATTACCCGGACTCCAAGGGTTAAATTACGAGAAGAGATTACGCAAATTAGGATTGTATTCCCTAAAATTTAGAAGGTTAAGGGGTGATCTGATCGAAGTTTTCAAGATATTAAGGGGAACAGATAGGGTAGATAGAGAGAAACTATGTCCACTGGTTGGGGAGTCTAGGACTAGGGGGCATAGTCTAAACATTAGAGCCAGATCTTTCAGGAATGAAATTAAGTCACTTTTGCACACAAAGGATGGTAGAAGTTTGGAACTCTCTTCCGCAAACGGCAATTGATGCTAGATCAATTGTTCATTTTAAATCTGAGATTGCTAGATATTTGTTAATCAAAGGTATTAAGCGATATGAGCCAAAGGCGGGTATATGGAGTCAGGTCGCAGATCAGCCATAATCTCATTGAATGGCAGAACCAGTTCGAGGGGCTCAGTGGCCTACTCCTGTTCCTATAGTGGGAGCATTTATGTATTATCATGTAGTCACAGTCTCTGCCCCTCCCACCCCGAAAAAACAATCTACCAGCTTCAAGTGTAAATGTATTGCTTGATGTGGCACAGAATTGTACATAGCAGAAAGATCCCAACTTCAATTGTTGGTCGCTGCTGAGTTAGCTGTTGTCAGCCGGAGTAATGGTAGGGGTACTACGATGGTCTCAGGGCCTCTGGCTATGATGGAGATGGGAGAGAAATCAATCAAGATTCCTGCTCTCAATTGCTACGCAGCTATCCATTGAGTGGGTAATCATAGAATCGTTAGAGCACAGAAGGAAGGCATTCGGCCCATCGAGCCCGTGCCGGCTCTCTGCAAAAGCAATTCAGCTAGTCCCACTCCCCCATCCTTTTCCCGTAGCCCTGCAATTTTTTTTTCTTCAGGTACTTATCCAATTCCCTTTTGAAAGCCATGATTGAGTCTGCCTCCACCACACTTTCAGGCAGTGCATTCCAGATCCTAACCACTTGCTGCGTAAAAAAGTTTTTCCTCATGTCGCCTTTGTTTTTTTTGCCAATCACCTTAAATCTGTGTCCTCTGGTTATCGACCCTTCCGCTAATAGGAACAATTTCTCTCTATGTACTCTGTCTAGACCCCTCATGATTTTGAACACCTCTATCAAATCTCCTCTCAACCTTCTCTACTCTAAGGAGAATAAACTTAATCTCTGGTCTATCCATGTAACTGAAGTCCCTCATCCCTGGAATCATTCTCATAAATCTTTTCTGCACCCTCTCTAAGGCCTTCACATCCTTCCTAAAGTGTGGTGCCCAGAATTGGACACAATACTCCAGTTGAGGCTAAACCAGTATTTTATAAAGGTTCATCATAACTTCCTTGCTTTTTTACTCTATGGGCTGGATTTTCATTGAGGAGACGGGTAGGAGGCAGGACTACAACTTTCGGGGTTGTAGTCCCGCCTCCGTCGAGTTGTAGCCAACCCACGTGATTTTGACTTGATTGACCTTGTTGAGCCTGCCCAGCGGGCTCAGCAGGCCAATTAAGGGCCACCCAGCAACAGGTGACGTCACAGATTGATATTTCATCTGCCAAGACCTTTTGACAGATGAAATCTCAGCATTTGACAGCTGTTTGAAGCTGTCAAACACTGACAATCTGTACTCTAAGTTAATTCCTTCCTCTCAGGATGATTTAGAGATCTGTCCGGAACAGAAAGCTGAATGCTGCAATTTTTGACCGCTCGCGGCCATTCTGCTTTCTGTGCTGGTGAGATGAGGGACACTCGAGACCTGAAGGAAGGAAGGCTGTAAAGGTAAGTAAAACTTCTTTAGATACTTTAAACACACCAAACACACTTACCTCTGCACTCATGCACCCATTACCTGAACACCAGACATCTCAACCCCTCCAAGCCCTTCAGCCTGACGGCCCGCCTCGCTAACTTGGCGTGGTTTGGAGCTGTCGGGAATCCCACACTTCAAGAATGAAAATAGGGATTAGGCTAAAAACTGCTTGTTAACTACCTGTTACTTTAACAGGCAGTTAATTGGCACTAATCCCCTTCCCGCCTCGGGGAGGCGGGTCCCAGCACAGGTTGGGTACCCGCCTCCTTTGAAATTGGCATGGAGGCGGGTTGGGGTCGGGATGGGTTCGTGCCCCCCGATTTTGGGATTTTAACCCCCCACATGCCTCTAATCCCGCCTCCACGGCCAAATGAAAATCGTGCTCTATGAAGCCTAGGATCCCGTATGCCTTTTTAACCGCTTTCTCAACCTGCCCCGCCACCTTCAATGATTTGTGCACATATATTCCCAGGTCTCTCTGTTCATGCACCCGCTTTAGAATTGCCTCTCCTCGTTCTTCCTACCAAAATGTATCACTTTGTACTTTTCGACGTTAAATTTCACCTGCCAAGCGTCCGCCCATTTCACCAGCCTGTCTATGTCTTCTTGAAGTCAATCACTATCCTCTGTTCACTATACTTCCAAGTTTTGTGTCATCTGCAAATTTTGAAATTGTGCCCTGTACACCCAAGTCCAAGTCATTAATATATATGAGGAAAAGCAGTGGTTCTAGTACCGACCCCTGGGGAACACCACTGTATACCTTCCTCAAGTCCAAAAAACAACCGTTCACAACTACTCTCTGTATCCTGTCACTTAGCCAATTTCGTATACATGCTGCCACTGTCCCTTTTATTCCATGGGCTTCAACTTTGCTGGCAAGCCTATTATGTGGCACTTTATTAAACGCCTTTTGGAAATCCATGTACACCATGTCAACCGCATTGCCCTCATCAACCCTCTCTGTTGCCTCATCAAAAAACTCAGTCAAGTTAGTTAAACACAATTTGCCTTTAACAAATCCATGCTGGCTTTCCTTAATTAATCCACACTTGTCCAAGTGACTGTTAATTTTGTCCCGGAATATCATTTCTAAATGTTTCCCACTACTGAGGTTAAACTGACTGGCATATAGTTGCTGGGTTTATCCTTGCACCCTTTTTTTGAACAAGGTTGTAACATTTGCAATTCTCCAATCCTTTGGCACCACACCCGTACCTAAGGAGGATTGGAAGATTATGGCCAGTACCGCCGCGATTTCCTCCTTAACTTCCTTCAGCATCCTAGGATGCATCTCATCTGATCCTGGTGACTTAGCAACTTTAAGTACAGACAGTCTTTCTAGTACCTCCTATCAATTTTTATCTCATCCAGTATCTCCACTACCTCCACTTTCACTATGACTGGCAGCATCTCCTTCCTTGGTGAAGATAGATACAAAGTACTCATTTAGTACCTCAGCCATGTCCTCTGCCTCCTTGCATAGGTCTCCATTTTGGTCCCTAATCGGCCTCACCCCTCTTACTACCCATTTATTATTTATATGCCTATAGAAGACTTTTGAATTCCCTTTTATGTTGGCTGCCAATCTATTCTCATACTCTCTCTTTGCTCCTCTTATTTTCTTTTTCACTTCCCCTCTGAACTTTCTATATTCAGCCTGATTCTCACTTGTATTCTCAACTTGACATCTGTCATACCTGCTCTTTTTCTGCTTCATCTTACTCTCTATCTCTTTTCTCATCCAGGGAGCTCTGGCTTTAGTTGCCCTATCTTTCCCCCTTGTGGGAATGTACCCCGACTATATCCGAACCATCTCTTTAAAGGCAGCCTGCTGTGCGATTACAGTTTTGCCTGCCAATCTTTGATTTCAATTTACCCAGGCCAAATCCGTTCTCAACCCACTGAAATTTGCCTTCCTCCAATTAAGTATTTTTACACTAGATTGCTCCCTGTCCTTTTCCATAGGAAATCTAAATCTTATGATACTATGATCGCTGATCCCTAAATGTTCCCCTACACTTGCTCCACTTGACCCACCCCATTCCCCAGAACCAGATCCAGCAATGCCTCCTTCCTCGTTGGGCCGGAAACGTACTGATCAAGAAAGTTCTGCTGAACACACTTCAGAAATTCTTCCCCCTTTCTGCCCTTTGCACTATTACTATCCCAGTCTATATTAGGATAATTGAAGTCCCCCATTACCACTACTCTATAGTTCTTGCACCTCTCTGTAATTTCATAGAAGATAGGAGCAGGAGTAGGCCATTTGGCCCCTCGAGCCTGCTCCGCCATTCAATGAGATCATGGCTGATCATCCAAATTCAGTACCCTGTCCCTGCCTTCTCCCCATATCCCTTGATCCCTTTAGCCTTAAGAAATATATCCAACTCCTTCTTGAATATATTTAATGAACTGGCCTCCACCACCCTCTGTGGCAGAGAATTCCACAGGTTCACCACTCTCTGGGTGAAGAAATTCCTCCTCATCTCAGTCCTAAATGGCTTACCCCTTATCCTTAAACTATGACCCCTGGTTCTGGACTCCCCTGCCATCGGGAACATCCTTCCTGCATCTAGTCTGTCCAGGCCTGACAGAATTTTATAGGTTTCAATGAGATCCCCTCTCAATCTTCTAAACTCCAGTGAGTATAAGCCCAATCGACACAATCTCTCTTCATACGTCATTCCTGCCACCCAGGTATCAGCCTGGTGAATCTTTGCTGCACTCCTTCCATGGCAAGGACATCCTTCCTCAGATAAGGCGACCAAAACTGCACACAATACTCAAGGTGCGGTCTCACCAAGGCCCTGTACAACTGCAGTAAGACATCCTTGTTCCTGTACTCGAACCCTCTTGCTACGAAGGCCAACATACCACTTGCCTTCTTACCCGCCTGCTGCACCTGCATGCTTACCTTCAGCGACTGGTGCACAAGAACACCCAGGTCTCTTTGCACTTCCCCTTCTCCCAATCTATTGCCATTCAAATAATAATCTGCCTTCCTGTTTTTGCCACCAAAGTGGATAACCTCACCTTTATCCACAGTATAGTGCATTTGCCATGTTTCTGCCCAATCACCCAACCTGTCCAAATCGTATTGGAGTTTCACGACATCCTCCTCACAGCATACCCTCCCACCCAGCTTTGTGTCGTCTGCAAATTTGGAGATACTACATCCAATTCCCTCGTCCAGATCATTAATATATATTGTGAACAGCTGGGGTCCGAGGACCGATCCTTGCGGTACCCCACTAGTCACTGCCTGCCACTCGGAAAACGACCCGTTTATTCCAACTTTTTGCTTTCTATCTGCCAACCAGTTCTCTATCCAAGTCAATACCTTGCCACCAATCCCATGTGCCTTAATTTTGCATGCTAATCTCTTATGCAGGACCTTATCGAAAGCCTTCCGAAAGCCCAAATACACCACATCCACTGGTTCTCCCTTATCTATTTTACCAGTTACTTCCTCAAAAAAATTCCAGTAGATTAGTCAAGCACGATTTAGCTTTTGTAAATCCATGTTGACTTTGTCCGATCCTGTCACTGCTTTCCAAGTGCTCTGCTATTACATCATTTATAATGGACTCTAGCATTTTCCCCACTACCGATGACCGGCTTACCGGTCTATAATTCCCCGCTTTTTCTCTACCACCTTTTTTGAATAGTGAGGTAACATTAGCTACCCTCCAATCCATGGGTACTGTTCCAGAGTCTATTGAGTTCTGGAAGATGACCAGCAATGCATCTACTATCTCCAGGGCCACTTCCTTAAGTACCCTGGGATGTAGATTATCAGGCCCTGGGGATTTATCGGCCTTCAATCCCGTCAACTTCCCCAACACCATTTCCCTACAAATACTGATTTCTTTCAGTTCCTCCCTCTCATTAGACCCTATGTTCCCCGACATCTCTGGGAGGTTATTTGTGTCCTCTGTGAAGATAGAACCAAAATATGCATTTAATTGGTCCGCCATTTCTTTGTTCCCAATTATAAATTCCCCTGATTCTGACTGTAAGAGATGTACGCTTGACTTCACCAATTTTTTTCTCTTCACATATCTATAAAAGCTTTTACAGTCAGTTTTTATGTTCCCTGCAAGCTTACTTTCATAATCTATTTTCCCCCTCTTAATTAATCCCTTTGTCCTCCTTTGCTGAATCCTAAACTGCTCCCAATCCTCAGGTTTGCTGCTTGTTTTGGCCAATTTATATGTCCTCTCTTTGGATCTTATGTTATCCCGAATTTCCCTTGTTAGCCACGGTGGAGTCACCGTTTTTGTTTTGTTTTTTTATGCCAAACTGGGATAAACAGATTCTGTAGTTCATCCATGCGATCTTTGAATGTTTGCCATTGCCTATCCACCGTCAACCCTTTGAGTGACATTACCCAATTAACCCTACCCAACTCGCATCTCATACCATCATAGTTCCCTTTATTTAAATTCAGGACCTTAGTCTCTGTGTCAACTACTTCACTCTCCATCTTAATGAAGAATTCGATCATATTATGATCGCTCCGACCCAAGGGGCCTCGCACAACAAGATTGCTAATTAATCCTTTCTCATTGCATAATACCCAGTCTAAGATGGCCTGATCCCTAGTTGGTTCCTCGACATATTGGTCCAGGAAACCATCCCGTATACACTCCAGGAATTCCTCCTCCACAGTATTGTTACTAATTTGGTTAGCCCAATCTATATGTAGATTAAAGTCACCCATGATGACTGCTGTGCCCTTATTGCACGCTTCTCTAATTTTCCTTTTAATGCCATCCCCAGCCTCTGCATTACTGTTTAGGGGCCTATACACCACTCCCACTAACGTTTTCTGACCTTTGGTATTTCTCAGTTCTACCCATACAGAGTCCACATCATCAGAGCTCATTTATTTCCTTACAATTGTGTTCATCGCCTCTTTAACCAGCAATGCTAGCCCACCTCCTTTTCCTTTTTGCCTATCTTTCCTGAATATTGAATACCCCTGGATGTTGAGTTGCCAGCCTTGGTCCCCCTGGAGCCATGTTTCCGTAATTCCATTCATAGCATATTCATTTACCTCTATTTGCGCTGCTAATTCATCCACCTTATTACGAATGCTCCTTGCATTAAGACACAAAGCCTTCAGGCTTGTTTTTTTAACGCTCTTAGACCTTTTAGAATTATTATTTACTGTGGCCATGTTTGTTTTAAACCCTTGATTTCTCTGATTGCCA
This sequence comes from Somniosus microcephalus, assembly GCF_052327205.1. NCBI lineage: Eukaryota > Metazoa > Chordata > Chondrichthyes > Squaliformes > Somniosidae > Somniosus > Somniosus microcephalus. The sequence continues at coordinate 95,674,260 of NC_140995.1, read as the reverse complement.
CAGGATTTCCCTGCAGATTTGCTCCTCTACATGTTTCCCACTAGTTGGTGGCTATAGACTACACCTAATAGTGTAATGGCACCTCTATTATTTCTTAACTCTAACCAAATAGATTCTGTCCTTGACCCCTCCAGGATATCCTCTCTCTCCATCACTGTAACATTCTCCTTAACCAATACTGCCACCCCACCTCCTTTCTTTCCTTCCCTATCTTTCCTGAACACCTTGGGAGGAAAATTGGGTTGCTTTGCGCCTAAGAGGGCGCAAAGCAACTAGCGCCCAGGTGCAGCGCCTCCCGTGAAACTTAGCGGGAGGTTAGCGGCGACGCTGTGCCGCCGGCGATGACGTCAACGCCGTCCGCAGCGCCCCGCTCGCGCTCCGGCCGCGAACTTCGGGAGTGCCCCCTGACTTGCCACCGGACGCTATGTTCGACAGCGTCAGGGGGTCTGCCTGCAGCCGAGGAGGCGCTATTTAAAGGCGAGGTGCGGGCCGGCCATTTTTGTTGCTGGCCACCTGCCTGCACTCCCGTCCCCGGCCTCCTGAACTGCCCCTCCCCCGCGGAGTGCCGGCTGCGCTCCAAGAGCCCGGCTCTTCTCGAGTGCTGGGCACTTTTGCTGGCACTCCCAGTCCCCGGGGACCCAGCTGGGCCCCAGGTCGCGCTGCGCAAGGCCCCTCCCCTTTAAGAAGGCACGTAGCGCCGCGATATTGACTCGCAGTTCCCCAAGAGGAATGCGGGTCGCTTCCACTAGCGCCCCGCTTCCCTCTTGGGGCACAACCACTCAATTTCCGGCGTGGGGGCGCTAATTTTTCTGGGGCACTAAAAGTAGCGCCCCGGCAAAGTTAGCGTCGCAAATTTTTAGCCCCTTATATCCAGGAATATTTAAAATAAATCCTGCCCTTTTTTGAGCCAGGTCTCCATTATCACCATGACATCATATTCCCATGTGGCTCTTTGTGCCTGCAGCTCACCAACCTTATTTACCACACTTCGTGCATTTACACACATGCACTGTAACCCTATCTTATCCCTTCTTGTATTCTCTTAGTCTGACCCCACTTAATACTGTACTATACCTTACGCTAGTGCTATCTGTCTCTCCCAGTCCTCTGTGCACTTTGTTTATTCTTTCTAATGCTACATTCTGCCCAACCCCCTGCCAAATTAGTTTAAACCTTCCCCAACAGCACGAGCAAACCCCGCCACAAGGACATTGGTCCTGGCTCTGTTGAGGTGCAACCCGTCCAGCCTGTACAGGACCCACCTCCCTCAGAACCGGTCCCAATGTCCCAGGAATCTGAAGCCCTCTCTCCTGCACCATCTCTCCAGCCATCCATTCATCATCTCTATCCTCCTATTTCTATACTCACTAGCTCGTGGCACCTGGAGTAATCCGGAGATTACAACCTTTTGAGGTCCTCCTTTTTAATCTCCTAGCTCCTTAAAATCTGCCTGCAGGACCTCATCCCTCTTTCTACCTATGTCGTTGATACCGATATGGACCACGACCTCTGGCTCTTCATCCTCCCCCCCCCCCCCCTTCAGAATGTTCTGCAGCGGCTCAGTGACATCCTTGACCCTGGCACCAGGGAGGCAACATACCATCCTGGAAACACGTCTGCGGCTGTAGAAACGCCTGTCTGTTCCCCTAACTATCGAATCACCTACCATTATTGCTTTCCCGATCTTCCTCCCTCCCCCCCACCCACGATACAGCTGAGCCACCCGTGGTGCTGTGGACTTGGCTCTGGCTGTACTCTCCAGAGGAATCATCGCCCTCGCCAGCGGTTAGAGAGTGAGATACACTCAGAGGACTCCTGCACTACCTGCCTGGTCCTCCTTGTCTGTCTGACAGTCACCCATTCCCTCTCTACCTGCACACCCTTACACTGCGGGGTGACCACCTCCTGAAACGTGCTATCCACGTAGCTCTCAGCCTCACGGTTGCACCGCAGTGTCGCCAGCTGCTGCTCAAGCTCCAAAACCTGGAGCTTGAGCTCCTCCAGCTGATGACACTTCCTGCATACGTTGTTGTCCAGGACTGGGGAAGCGTCCTGGAGTTCCCACATGGCACAAGATGTGCATTCCACAGGACTGAGGTGCCCTGCCATGCATCTACTTAATAGATTATTAACTAACAACAGAAATAAATTCAAGACTTAAAAAAGAACAATCACCAGCTACTCGCCAGTTTGGTTTTTTTCTCTTCAGCTCCTTCCCTTGTGCTGATGTCACTCACCTTGCTCCCTGACGCTCGCACTCCCTCCGGGCTCTCGCGCCTACCTTAATCTCTGGCCACTCCTCTCGCGCTCTCCTCGTTCCCCCTCTGCTCCAAATTACCACTCTCTCCAAATTCCCAATTTAGCACTCTGTCTAGAAGCACTCCGTTTAGAATCAATCTGTGCTGCCCACTCTGGGCGAGGACAGGAGCAGGCTCATCTGTAATGTCTTTCATGGGTTGAGGGGGTGGAGTTGGGTAATAGCATGCCATTTTGGAATGCAAAGCCTCCACCGTCGTCCAGCTGGGTGGGACTGCACTCGCCTGGTTCCATTCTAATCTATCTAATCATAGCCAGAGAATCATCTGCAATGGCTTCTCTTCCCACTCCCGCATCATTACCTCTGGTGTCCCCCAAGGATCTATCCTTGGCTCCCTCCTATTTCTCATCTACATGTTGCCCCTTGGTGACATCATCCGAAAACACTGCGTCAGTTTACACATGTACGCTGATGACACCCAGCTCTACCTCAGCACCACTTCTCTCAACCCCTCCACGGTCTCTAAATTGTCAGACTGCTTGTCCGACATCCAGTTCTGGATGAGCAGAAATTTTCTCCAATTAAATATTGGAAAGACCGAAGCCATTGTTTTCGGTCCCCGCCACAAACTCCATTCCCTAGCCACTGACTCCATCCCTCTCCCTAACATCTGTCTGAGGCTGAACCACTCTGTTTGCAACCTTGGTGTCATATTTGACCCTGAAATGATCTTCCGACCACACATCCACAGCATAACTAAGACCACCTATTTCCACCTCCGTAACATCGCCCGTCTCCGCCCTTGCCTCAGCTCTAGACTTGACTATTCCAACGCACTCCTGGCTGGCCTCCCACATTCTACCCTATGTAAACTTGAGGTGATCCAAGACTCGGTTGCCCGTGTCCTAACTCGCACCAAGCCCCGTTCACCCATTGCCCCTGTGCTCGCTGACCTACGTTGGCTCCCGGTTAACCAACACCTCTATTTCAAAATTCTCATCCTTGTTTTCAAATCCCTCCATGGCCTCGCCCTTCATAGAATGGTTACAGCACAGAAGGCGGCCATTCGGCCCGTCGAGCCCATGCCATCTTTCAGCTAGTCCCACTCCCCTGTGCTTTTCCTGTAGCCGTGCAATTTTTTTTCCTTCAGATACTTATCGAACTCCCTTTTGAAAGATAAGATTGAGTCTGCTTCCACCACCCTTTCAGGAAGTGAATTCCAGATCCTAACCACTCGCTGCGTACATTTTCTTCTTACATTGCCTTTGGTTCTTTTGTCAATCACTTTTAATCTGTGTCCTCTGGTTCTCGACCCTTCTGCCAGTGGGAACGGTTTCTCTCTATCCACTTTGTCCAGACCCCTCATGATTTTGAACACCTCTATCAAATCTCCTCTCAATCTTCTCTACTCCAAGGAGAACAACCCCAGCTTCTCCAGTCTATCAACGTTACTGAAGTCCCTCATACCTGGAATCATTCTCGTTAATCTTTTCTGCACCTTCTCAAAGGCTTTCACATCCTTCCTAAAGTGCGGTGCCCAGAATTGGACACAATACTCCAGTTGGGGCCGAACCAATATTTTATACAGGTTCATCATAATTTCCACACTTTTGAACTCTATACCTCTATTTGTGAAGTCCAGGATCCCATAAGCCTTTTTAACTGCTTTCTCAATCCGCCCTGCCACCTTCAACGATTTGTGCACATATACCCCTAGGTCTCTCTGTTTGTGCACCCACTTTAGGATTGTACCATTTAGTTTATATGTTCTCTCCTCTTTCTACCAAAAGGTATCACTTCACACTTTTCTGCATTAAATTTCATCTGCCACGTGTCCGCCCATTTCACTAGCCTGTCTAAATCTTCCTGACGTCTATCACTCTCCTCCTCACTGTTAACTATACATCCAAGTTTTGTGTCATTCGCCCCTCCTTATCTCTGTAATCTACTTCCGCCCCCACCCCACCCCCCCCCCGAGATATCTGCACTCCTCTAATTCTGCCCTCTTGAGCATCCCTGATTATAATCGCTCCTCCATTGGTGACTGTGCCTTCTGTTGCCTTGGCCCTAAGCGCTGGAATTCCCTGCCTAAACCGCTCTGCCTCGCTACCTCTATTTCCTCCTTTTAAGACGCTCCTTAAACCCTCACTCTTTGCCCAAGCTTTTGGTCAGCTGCCCTCATTTCTCCTTATGTGGCTCGGTGTCACATTTTTTGTCTTCTAATACTCCTGTGAAGAGCCTTGGGACATTTTACTATGTTAAGGGCACTATATAAATACATGTTGTTGAATTGATTGCACAGTTTAACTGTTTTTATATTGGTTTAGTCTTGTGGCAGTGCTGCTGGCTTCCAATGAGCAAATCTTGGGTAGTAAGTAGCACCCCAAAGCAAATTTACCATATTTGTTAATATCAGCTACCAGGAAAACCTTATTAGCAAAAATATGTTGATCATCCTACTAGCTGACATTGGCAAATCCAGCAAGTTTACCTTGAGTTAGCTATTGGCTGCGCAAGACTCAGACATTGGGAGTTGGTGGCAGTAACCCCATGTAAATGTTGCTTTTCAAAGGAATTTACTAAATAAAGACCCCAAAATATGATACTGCTGGAAAAAGGGGGCGGGAGATGGATGCAGATAATGTGTTCCATTGTGAGCTTCACCTTGTGTTAGGATAGGTCTCCTCTAATCTACACGGTTAAAAGAATGTTTAGAATCGCTCTGTCCCTTTAGAGTCCCTTTAGGGATTCAGTCATTTTCAAATTTTAATTTAACATTCGCTAGATTGTGGTGTGGCATTACTAGAACAGTTCTTGTGGTATTAACACGATTACTAGCAGCATGACACTATTTAGCAACTATGCTCTGTAATAATATTTTGCTTTATTTTGCCTACCTGATTTCAGGAATTGCAGCAGCTACTATGTTTCATAGTAAGAAGGACCTGCAGCTTTCAGTTCACCAGCTCAGAGTGGCGTTTGACGGAGATGCCGTTCTTTTCTCTGATGAGTCAGAGAGGATTGTAAAGGCTCATGGATTAGATACATTCTTTGAACACGAGCAGAAGTATGAAGACAATCCACTCGCACAGGTAAGATTGACACTTATATAATACTTTCTGCTTTATTTACAGTTTCAAAGAGGCACTGGCTGATTTTCAGCTGCAGCTCCATGCTAGTTCTGCATAGTTCTTGCCTGAAAAATCTAGTACAAATCGCTTTCAATTCTTCAGTCTAAGCATATTTGCATAATTATTCACAACAACATGTGCAATCTCAGAAGGGCCTAGGGAAGACATTGGTTCAAGTCCACTTGGCATGAAACTACTAAAGGGAAGTCTTACAATGGTGAGGGGAGGAGGCAAAAAACAAAGCTTTTAGACAGCCTCAAAAGGTATCTCAACCCATTAGCAGCCATTGCTGAGCCTGAAGGAACAGGAACCCCAAAAGAGGCTGGCAGAAGTGAAGAAATAGATAACTCTCGGTGCAAGCACAAGTCTACAGGCAACTGATAGAGCAGCCTGAAAGTCCACCCCGAAGCTCACTTCCCACCAGGTTTCCTTGGCATGCTGAGGATTTGGTGTTCAGTATACTTGATGGTCGCAAAATGCAGTGAGGTTCTTGCCTATTCCTTTTTATGTATACTACTGACTCTCCCGCCTGCTTCAAATGTGAACTTCTAAAGGCCACTGCTGGGCAGATGAAAAAATGGAGTATGGCTGACATCCTGTGGTAATCCAGCAGGACTTCTTACCACCTCATTTCATGGTCCGTTTTGAGTGTTTAGTAAACCTTTCTTCATTTGGGGAGGGAGAGAAGCTAGATGTTTTTTTGTTCCAGTAACATTAAGCGTAAGCGATCTGTTTCAGTGCAAGTTGCCATTGCATTCTGTTTTTATAAGTGGAAAGTTTGCCAAACTTTTTTTTCCATGAAGGTAGTGTCATTTTTAAATGTGATATCCTGGTAAATATTTTAGAATGTTTGAATGCAATTCATGTAGTGAGAGGAATGCACGAGTGGCTCAGAATAAATCCTTCTGGGACAGCATCTTCTATTCAGTGGCTTCCTCAAATGTCTTGTCTTGGGCTGAATTCTCACCATATGCGAATTGCTGGAACAATGCAACCACAAATTACTCTTAAAATAAAAATAAAACCTTTGGTATGAACAATGAATTAGGCAGGGAGAAGAAAACTGCTGCAGCTGGAAGCAGATATCGACCTTCCTCTCTTTAATGGGGCAGAAATCCAATGTACTGGGAGTGGAGGAGCGGGAAGCTGAACCTATTTCCGCGAGGTGTCTGCCCTTTACTGGCTCCCACAATAACTTCTGACTGAGGCATCTCCCAGCAGCGCCTGCCATACAGAGCTGTATATGAGCCCCATAATGCTCTATTAAAATAGCAAATGATCCAAGAGAGATCGATTTCCATTTGAATAAGGGGCTCACCAGTGAGGGAGCAGCAGGGAAGGAAATTTGAGGCCTTCAGATCTTTGGACAGACCATCCTTTGCCCCCTCAGCGCCCCATCCCCCCTCCTCCTAAATGCTAACCTCTACTGCACCAACTCCCTTTGGTGAGCACAAAATTCAGTAACACATTTTTGAAAAACGTATTTTTATTTTCCAAACAGTAAGGGAAGGGAAGATTCAAATCAGTAATGGTCAGGGAAGGGACACTCCATTGAAGATTCTATGTTATTTGGCAAAAGCAGAAACACAGTGAAATGAGAAGAACATTTTGAAAAAAACATTTAGCGATGTTTTGATTATTTTAAACCAGATAAAATTACTCCTATCCCACCCCATCAGATTTTTAATTGAGTTTGACACTCAAGACAAAATGTAGATAATGTACATGGTAATGTCGGACTGCTATTCTGTGTAAGGTGAAAAGGAGCATCTTGCCTTGTCCTGTATCGGTTGGAGATTTCTCAGATTATGCTTTGGGAGTACTTCAGGAAAGTGTCGGGAAAGCTGTCAACTTCACTTCATCCAAATTGGCCTTGACTTGAAAGTATGTGGGGTGGGGGGGAGAAGTGCTTTTGAGGTAGTAACTGGTAATAGTGCCAGCAATTACCTCAAATGACAGAAGTGTAAAATGAGAAATTATCTTTAAATAGAGGTTAAAGATATCTGATCTAGCAACTATTACACAGCAATTGTTTCTGAAAGGTGTAATTTACTCATTTATTTTCCAAATAGGGTCCACTCAAAGGATTTTTGGAAGCATTAGGAAAACTCCAGAAGAAGTTTTATGCCAAGAATTTGCGTTTGAACTGCCCCATCAGGACCTATCTTGTCACAGCAAGAAGTGCTGCAAGTTCTGGAGCAAGGGCTTTGAAGACTCTTCGCAGCTGGGGGCTGGAAGTTGACGAAGCACTCTTCCTTGCTGGGGCACCAAAAGGGCCACTCTTAGAAAAAATACGTCCACATATTTTCTTTGATGACCAGATGTTCCATGTTAAAGGAGCGCAGGAGATGGGGACCATTGCAGCACATGTTCCATATGGCATTGGACAGAAGTACAATAAGAGCACTCCCATAACTGAACCAGCTAAAAAAAGTTAAGCTTGCAGCATGGTAAATCAACTCCAGATATATATTATATATAAACAAAATACCAAGTTCAGAACGTTTACTGCTACTATAGCTGTAAGTGAAATGTGATAAAATCACACTGTTAGGCCAATGAGAAAATTGGACTTTAGTCAGTGGGGCCTGTTCTACATAGCACGCATTCACTTATTTGTCTCTTTTCCACACTCTCTAATATTTGTTACAGCTTATTTATCTTTTATGCTATCAAGCTTGAGGGGTAGGAGAGCTGCATGAAGTCATCAGCTTTCATTTTCATCCCACTTTTAATTCTGACCACAATAGCCTTGAAATAATTTTGTTCATTTAAGAATGCTTGACTTTCTTTTCAAAACTGGCAACATTTAAAATGAGTTTACCATATCTTTTAGTGGTACCATTTATTTAACCCACAGTAACTTTACAACACTTTATCAGATTAGCACCAAAAAATTTCCTATCACTAAAATTGCTTATCTTTTCCATAATAGCTCCAATAAAATGGAAGATGGTGGCCAGATGGATTTCAGATTTGTGGCAACCATAATATAGCTATTTTGAGTGGTGTTAACAACAATTAGAATGATAGACATTTATCTTATTGACACTGTACTTTCAGCCTGTTTGTTCCACTTGGAATATTATGTAATTGAAATTGTTTGCTTAGGTTAGAAATTAAATGAACTCCAGATGAGTTTAAAAAGATCAAAGAAGTCCCTTGGAGACAGAATTTGATGACACAGAATGAAACAATTTCTGTGCCAGCTCTCTGAGAGTCCCATTCCCCTGCCCTTTCCCCATACTTAGAATGTTTTTTGCTAATATTCATCCACTTCCCTTTTAAAAGCTATTATCAATTTTGCTTCCACTTCTGTTTATGGTAGGACATTCTGGGGGTTAAATTCGGGAGCGTCCAATTCTGGGACCCCCGGCGCAGCGTTATTCGCCCGCACACAAATGGTGAGGTCCGAGGCGCCCTGGATATTGGGCCTCGGACCTGGTGCTACGGGAGGAGGTCGCTGCAACAGGCTTGGGCCGCTGCAAGGTGCTTAAGCTTGGGATTGGCCAGGGGAGGGGTCGAGTCAGGATAGGGGGATTGAACTCTGGATCGGGGGCTGGGTGGGATCGGGGTCTCAGACAAGGAATTGGGGCCAGGGGAGTGATAGGGGGTTGGGATCTCGGGACTGGGAGCAGCGGCGATCGGGTTGCTAATTTTGGTGAATACTTACCTTTTTTGTTTATCTAGGCGATGCTTAGGGTTGGTTTTCCCTGAGTGTGATTGCCTCTGGACAAACCAGTATTGCAGCAGGGACCTGCAGCCGGGGTTGAGCCTTTTCTTTGCATATGCAAAGGGACTAATGCCTGCTTCTAGCGTGGGTAAAGGACGTCGCTTGTTTTTTTATTCATTCACTGGATGTGGGCGCTGCTGGCAAGGCCAGCATTTATTGCCCATCACTAACTGCCCTGGAGCAGGTGGTGGTGAGCCACCTTCTTGAACCGCTACAGTCCATGTGCTGAAGTTACTGCCAGTGCTGTTAAAAGACTTGAAAGACTTGCATTTATATAGCGCCTTTCATGACCACCAGACGTTTCAAAGCGCTTTACAACCAATGAAGTGCTTTTTGAAGTTTGTATGTAACGGGTATGGAGTGCCAGGATTTGACCCAGCAATGATGAAGGAACGGTGATATATTTCCATGTCGGGATGGTGTATGACTTGGAGGGGAACTTGGAGATGATGGTGTCCCCATACGCCTGCTGCACTTGTCCTTCTAGGTGTTTGTCCTTACCAATATGATGGGCGGCGCACTTCTGGTCGGAAGTACACACATGCTCCCCGCCCCCCATTTTGCGGTCTTAGGAAGCCGCGTAGAGGGACTGCCGACGAGAGAGAGAGAGAGCACCTGAATAACAAGTGCTACGTGGCCCAATTTAACTGTCTTAACTCTGTCCTAATAGCCCTCTGTCTAATTTTTTTTTTCCCTAATTTCTCCATTTGATCTTTTGGTGATGAATTTTGACATCTAGTTACCAATTCATCGACCAGCAGAAATTGTTTCTTTCTACTTGATCAAAATCCCTTGTATTCATCAGATCATCTCTTAATCTTCTCTCTTTAAATGAAAAGAGCCCCAGTTTCTCCAATTCCTTCTCATAACAAAAGCCTCTGATCCCTGATACCATTCCTGAGCACTACTGTATTTAAAATAGGTTTGACACTACATTGGAGTTATGTTCTGTGAGACTCCCTTCTCCAGTTTAACTTTTTATTTGTTTAACGTATATGCTAGGGATGCAATATTGCTGCAAGACAGCTGTTATTTGATGGAAGCCAATCATGCACATCATACGCTAATGCATTTTAGGTCACTCGTATCACTACATGTGGTTTAATTCTTTTCACTTTTGTATACTAATAAGTGACACCATTCCTGTATCTGTAAAAGATTGGGACTTACACCAGCAATCCTATGATACAATCCTCTGGTTACAGTGATGAATTCTATTTACATTCTATATTAATCTTTCCTCTTGTTTTACATCAAAGTAGATGATTTTAGATCATGTTTCTTGTCTGCAATAGCATAGATGTTTACATTCACCATTATCTCAATTTTTTATTATTGCAAAATCTAGGTAAAGGTATAGGCCCATGGTGCAGGACACCATTATGGATGAAATGAGTAGGAAAAAAACTTGGACTGAGAATCCATGAGTTGTACAGTGAATCTTGGAAAATATTCCAGGAATTCCTATTTTCATTTTTAACTATTAAATTAAAAAGTGTAAATGATTCTAAGAGTGGCATCATTTGGGAATGAATGTTTTTAGCAGATGCTGTTTGATAGATTAGTTGAGTTATGGTTTTTAATAATTTGGACTTTCTTTGTACCTGGGATTGTTCAGTAAATATATCAAAATGTATTGAAGTTCCTCAGTGTTTTTAATCCTATGAATATCACTTTCAATTTGTAAACTGTTACATTGTGAGAAGCCCATAGAAATTATTTTTTAAAGTTTTTCTGATTAATGCATTTATTTAACTCCTTCACACAAAGCAATTGGGAATTTCCTTTTTGAAAGGAAATCCAGGAATAACTGGTGCAGTAGGCTTGTATACTATCTCTTGGCCTCAGACTGGATTCTATTCCAGACCAAACTCATGGGCTGTAAGTCTTTTGATCTCTGTTGTCTGTGAATGTGAAGGCCCTGAATGAAATGAGTCTGAAAAATCTTAGCACAGTTCCCACTTGGGTGCAGGTTAATAACACAGAACTTTTCCTAAATTAACAATCTCATTTATAGAGACCACCAAGATGGTTGCTATGGGAAATGTAAATGCCACACCAGAGCAGTATGGACTCTTCGCTAATTGTGGCTAGGGTGTGTCAGAACAAAGTAAAGGGACATTTATTTTGTATCTAACCGCGAAACACCGGACTGACAGTCAGTATTAACATCCTTCACCCAGGTAAGGAAATAAAAACAAGTTTTAAAACCCCTAGGCCTCGAAATTCGTTTTGGACAGTGGCACAAAATAGGCAATACCGGATTGGCCGCCTGTTATACCCAGCACCTGGTGTTCTGAATATCGGGCACTGGGTATAATGGGCGGCCGATCCGATGCCGCCTGTTTTGTGCCACCGCCCGAAACCAATTTCTAGGCCATATTTTTTTTAGAATTATGAGAATTAAACAAATGACAATAATATAAATGTTTCCTTCATATTTGTAACTGAGTGTACAAGAAGGGAGTGATTTATACTCCTGACAAACGAGGCTTAGAAAATTATATCTGAACGGTATTGTATTTTAAATCAAGTGTGAAAGAGATATACAAAGCTTTTAAACATCAATGCCATTTTTAAGTTTTGTGTGTAGATTATTTCGGCATATTGTCCTGCAAATGGCACCTTTTTTTACAAGCTGCATTCCACAAACATTATTTAATGACATACTTAATGGGTTTGTTTAGAGGCAACAGTCTGTAAAATGATGATGGTATCAAACTAAATTGAAATTATTTGGTCTATTGTGGTTTACCTTATTGCATTGTGTGGGTATTAAATTGTAGTGTCTATGCATTTTATATTTGTTTTGTTAACAGCAATTGCCTTTGCAATTAAAAAAAATACTGTACTTTGTTTTTACAATTTCAATAAAGCTGCCTTATGTAAAAATCAGGATCAACATGGTATTTTTACTTTGCATCAAAAATGTATTTCTTAAGGGATTAAAGGAAAACTTTGCATGCTGGAAATCTGAGAAACAGAAAATGCTTGAATTATACAGCAGTCCCTGAAAGCCCTGGCAGGCCAGGTGACTGGAAGTGCAGCGGCGCAAGGACCTTAGCCCGACAGTGTCGACCTCGTCCCAAATCCTGTTAATGTAAAGAAGGTGGACACCTGCATCATTTACCACATTGTCCAATGGAGGCTCTGTGTGTTGCCCCCATTGCAGAGCAAAGCTATGCAGCATACAGCAACTGCGACTACATGGGATGCACTCTGTGGGCTGTGTTGGAGGAAGCAACCAGGCCTATCCTGGCAGCAGAATTATTTCTTAAGGACTCCAAATGTCTGCTTGACAAGGACTTTAATTGACCAATGGATTTGACTGATGCACAGTTTTTCCACCAAGTAGGAGTTCCTGACAGGAATCATATGCCAAGCAGCCAGATTCTCACTTGCTGTGCAGGGGCAAAGAGTGGGGCCATGAAGGATTACCATAATATAAATGAGGCATGGCAGCTGCCAGGGAAGCAGGCACAGACCTGCACGATGCACTTCTGGTGATCACATCATAGCTGCACATTAATAGAGTGGCCGCCCTTGTGATTCATGAAAGCTGCGGGCTTGTCTGAAGTGGGTGCAGTCAATGACACCCTGGACTTGGGGGAAGCCTACAATCTTTGCGAACCCCAGAACCCTATCCTGCTGTTTCCGGTTGTCCATGAGGAAAGTAATCAAAGTGTCTGCTTTAGCAAATATGACATCAGTCACCTGCTAAATGCAAGCATGAACTGCAGAATGAGTGATGTTACTGATATCCCTGTTGCAGCATGGAAGGAGACCGAGGAAGGGAAGCAAAGGGCTGCAGTGACTTTAACTGTAACAGGAAATGCTGTGCTAGTTGTGGCAATAAGTTGAAGGTCTTGTTGCAGGAACTCTGACAGCCTCCTTTGAGAAGTACAGGTGTAAGAACCAGGAGCCTCTGTGATCAGCACAGAATGGTTGGTGCAGAGCATAATGAACCATTGCACAGGATCAGCTAAAGTGCAGAGACGATAGGACTGTTAATTGTATCAACTGATAACTGTATAGTGTCAGAAGAAGGATTCATATATGGCAAGACCCATAACAAACCATTGAAAAGCATAAAAGAAAGATACTGCAGAATTAAGAGAGCGAAAGGGCACTGCGGTGGAGCAGCTAAACACCGAGTGCTGGGAAATATCGACTAGGAAGACGAAGAATTGGACGAAGACACAAAGATGGTCATTCCAGTTCTCCCGTCACAATGGTTTGATCACTCCACGTTCTGGGCCGTGCTCCGCAGTTGTAAGCATCGCTTTTAATGGTTTATATTTTCAAATGACAGCCAATAAACTGGCTTAATATCAGTTTTCAATTAATATCAGTTTCTGTTACTGTCTCAGCTAAGGGACCAACGAACTGAAAGTTGAATCTTATGATCGCTACACAGGTATGTTGTCCTGGGCCTGTACTCCCTGTTTAGAGGGTAAGGATTATTGTAAACATGCCTACTACTATCTGCCTTTGCTGCAGCTACAGCTCTTCTCTTCCTCTAGGCAGAGTGTAATTGACACAAGGGTCCCCTTGCAGAGAATGGTCTGTTGCCAGAAGCCCCTTAAAATTTTAGAGAAATTTCACTGCAAAGAACAACAACTTGCATTTATCTAGCACCTTTAACATAGTAAAACATCCCAAGGCGTTTAAATCAGATAAAATATGACACTGGGCCACATGAGATATTAGGACAGGTGACCAAAAGCTTGGTCAAAGAGGTAGGTTTTAAGGAGTGACTTAAAGGAGAGAGAGGTGGACAGGCAGAGAGGTTTAGGGGGGAACTCCAAAGCTTAGGGCCTCTCAGCTGAAGGCACGGCCGGCAATGGTGGAGGGGTGACAATCGGGGAAGCACAAGAGGTCAGAGTTGGAGGAGCGCAGATAGCTAAATAGTCAATTACCACTATAAACTACAAGCAGAATATCTCCCAAATCTTAGGGGGAAAAATTTGTGTGGTTTGCGCCACAAGGTGGTGCTAAAATGCCATTAACAGCTGTAACGACAGCTGATGTCGGTTCCAGCGCCACACGCCCTATCAGTGGTGCCGGCAGCACTGCCGGTAAACTCAATCACCAGGGACCTCGCCATCATGGAGACCGTGACGTCAGTGAGTGTGCTACACTTACTGGATGTCCGATCTCCCAACTTCATTATAACCACTTACCTTAACGGCAGCGCAGAACAATGATAGGGAGAGCTGGCATCTATCAGCAGGAAGCAGGCTGCAGCAGCGAGATTTAAAGGTATCATCGCTAATCAACAACAACAACTTGTATTTGTATAGCGCCTTTAACGTAGTAAAACGTCCCAAGGCGCTGCACAGGAGTATTTTAACACAAAAAATTTGACACCGAGTCACATAAGGATAAATTAGGGCAGGTGACTAAAAGCTTGGTTAAAGATGTAGGTTTTAAGGAGCGACTTAAAGGAGGAAAGAGAGGTGTAGGCAGGGAATTCCAGAGCTTAGGGCCTAGGCAACAGAAGGCATAGCCACCAAAAGTTGAGCGATTATAATCAGGGATGCTCAAGAGGGCAAAATTAGAGGAGCGCAGATATCTCCGGGTGGTTGTGGGGCTGAAGGAGATTACAGAGATAGGAAGAAGCGAAGCCATGGAGGGATTTGAGAATTTTGAAATCGAGGCACTGCTTAACCAGGAGCCAATGTAGGTCAGCGAGCACAGGGGAGATGGGCGAATGGGACTTGGTGCAAATTATGACATGGGCAGACGAGTTTTGGATGACCTCAATTTACGTAGGGTGGAATGTGGGAGGCCAGCCAGGAGAGCATTGGAATAGTCAAGTCTAGAGGTAACAAAGGCATGGATGAGGGTTTCAGCAGTGGATGAGCTGAGGCAAGGGCAGAGATGAGCGATGTTACGGAGGTAGAAATAGGCGGTAATAACAACAGAAAATGCTGGAAAAACTCAGCAGGTCAGGCAACATCCGTGGAGAGAAATTTGAGTTGACGTTTCGGGTTGGACCCTTCTTCAAAACTGGAAAGAAAAGAAACTAGATCGGAGGCAGGGCTGCGATCGGATAAAAGAAACAAAAGAAGTAAAAGAGATTAGAAGCTAGACGAGATGGTAATAGGCTGGGATTAGGTGTAAAGTGTACTGGCAGGGCAAAAGATAGCTGCCAGGTGTGAGAGAGAAACAAAAGGAAAGGGGGGGGGGGGAAAGGAGTGGAACAATTACAAGAGAAAATGAAATGGGGGCCGAGCTTATGATCTGAAATTGTTGAACTCGATATTGAGTCCGGAAGGCTGCAGACTGCCTAATCGGAAGAGGAGGTGCTGTTCCTCGAGTTTACATTGAGCTTCCGTGGAACAATACAAGAGGCCAAGGACGGTGAGGTCCGAGTGGGAATGGAGCGGTGAATTAAAATGACAGGCGACCGGAAGCTCGGGGTCCCCCTTACGGACTGAACGGAGGTGTTCCGCAAAGCGGTCACCCAATCTGCGTTTGGTCTCCCCAATGTAGAGGAGACCGCATCGTGAGCAGCGAATACAGTATACTAGATTGCGAGAAGTACAAGTAAATCGCTGTTTCACCTGGAAGGGGTGTTTGGGGCCCTGGACCGTGGGAAGGGGGGAGGTATAGGGGCAGGTGTTACATCTCCGCTTGCACGGGAAGGTGCCAGGCGAAGAGGAAGGGCTGTTTGGGGTGATAGAGGAGCGGACTAGGGTGTCTCGGAGGGAGCGGTCCCTGCGGAATGCTGAAAGGGGAGGGGAGGGGAGGGGAAGATACGTTTGGTGGTGGGATCACTTTGGAGGTAGCGGAAATGCCGGAGGATGATCCGTTGAATGTGGAGGCTGGTGGGGTGAAAGGTGAGGACAAGGGGAACCCTATCGTGGTTCCGGGAGGGAGGGGCAGGGGTGAGGGCAGAAGTGCGGGAGATAGAACTGACACGGTCGAGGGCAGTGTCAACCACAGTAGAGGGGAATCCTCGGTTGCGGAAAAAGGAAGACATGTCTGAAGCACTGGTGTGGAAGGTGGCGTCGTCGGAGCAGATACGGCGGAGGTGGAGAAACTGGGAGAATGGAATAGAGTCCTGACAGGAAGCGGGGTGGGAGGAAGTGTAGTCCAGGTAGCTGTGGGAGTCAGTGGGCTTGTAGTAAATATTGGTCGATAACCTATCCCCAGAGATGGAGACGGAAAAATAGGCGGTCTTTGTTATGCTGCGGATATGTGGTCGGAAGCTCATTTCAGGGTCAAATATGACATCAAGGTTGCGAACAGTGTGGCTCAGCCTCAGACAGATGTTAGGGAGAGGGATGGAGTCAGTGGCTAGGGGACGGAGTTTGTGGTGGGAACCGATAACAATGGCTTTGGTCTTCCCAATATTTAATTGTTGCTCCAATTAACATGGTTCTGCTGTTTCAGTGCCTGTTTGCTACTTCTTGCAACTGAAACAGTATTCTTTAAGTTATTTCAAGTTTTTAGATGACAGGGAGTGTTGATTCAATTGCAGAAGTCCCTCATTATTTGTTAAAGGCTACTTAACCATATTTAGTCTAAACATCGCCCATTTCTTGGCGATAACGAATTTCTAGTTTTAAAGGCGAGCAGGTGAGTATCCCTTGGTATGGGTATTGTAAACAAGCTCTAAGGACTATGAACTATAAAAACTTGAAGTACAATCCTTTCCTTGTACAAAGCCTTAGTCCAGGCACAACCAAAATAATGTGTGCAGTTTAGATCCCCTCACATGATGGAGAACATTGAAGACTTAGAAAGGGATCTGAAGAGGTTTATTTCATTGATACTTAGTTTAAGGGCTCTTGGTTATCAGGACAGACTTAGAATTGGACATTTTACTTTGGAAAAGCATAGACCTTGAAAGGATATTACAGGAAACTCTTTGCTATCTGGCACCGATGGGACCGGGATGGTGCCAGTTGATTAAAAATTCCGGATGACAGAGAGGGTTATCTACTGAGGCTATTTTTAACAAACAAAAATTAAAAAATCAAGAAATGTGCAGTATACAGTAATTGGGTGCTCACCTATAGAATATTGTGTTAAATGGATGGTGTAAGATGCTTGATTAAGTTCAGTACTGCCAGTTGAGGGTAATCCATAGCTCTTTAATTACTTTACTATAGAAGTTTTGTTTTACTGTTAACAACTGTATACAGTACTGTAGTTGACTGTACAGTTATTCCAAGTCCTTTTGCTTGGACCAACTTTTGGGAATTCCATAATGCAAGATGGGGGAGATAATTCACGATAAAGATGGAGAGACACACAGAAAAATGGTGGATCGGAAGAGACTACCGGCAGCGCGGGAGAGTCAGACTCCTGTTATTGAGGTGTCCAGACTTCCGACAACGCCAAGAAGCCGACTAGTGCCAGTTTGGAGAACTACCCCCACTGACTAACTCGGCCACTGCGGGAGACTCGAACTTGGACTCGGCAACATTTCCGGTTATTGAGGTGGTGTTTTCGGAGTATGAATTTTGCCAGTTAATAGAGAATTCCAGATATTTCGGTGCCGTTTAAATGAGAGTTTCCTGTATTGAGGTATGTAAAATAATTAAGTGATTAGATTCTGTCTAAATGGATACATTATTTGCATGAGAAAGGCAAGAGAGGACTAGGGAGCATAAGTATAAGTTATGGAAACATAAGAGTACGGTTAACTTTTTTTATTCATTCCTGGGATGTGGGCATCGCTGGCGAGGCCTGCATTTATTGTCCATCTCTAATTGCCCTTGAGAAGGTGGTGGTGAACCGCCTTCTTGAACCGCTGCAGTCCGTGTGGTGAAGGTACTTCCACAGTGCTTTTAGGGAGTTCCAGGATTTTGACCCAACATCGATGAGGGAACGGCGATATATGTCCAAGTCAGGATGGAGTGTAACTTGTAGGGGAAGTTGCAGGTGATGGTGTTCCCATGCGCCTGCTGCCTTTGTCCTTCTAGGTGGTAGAGGTCGGGGCTTTGGGAGGTGCTGCCGAAGAACTGTTAGGAAGAACTTCTTTTCGCAGAGAATTGTCGACTTCTGGAATAGATTGCCAGTGTGTGTGGTAAGTGTTAATTTGCTACAAGTGTTCAAAAGGGTGTTGGACAAGTTCTTGAGTCAAATGGGAGTAGGCCATTCAGCCCCTCAAGCCTGTTCCACCATTCAATGAGATCCTGATTGATCTGTATCTTAACTCCATCCACTTGCCTTGGTTCCATATCCTTTTATACCCTTGGCTAGCAAAATCTATTGAGCACAAGATTTAAAATTATTAATTGAGCTAGCATCTACTGCTTTTTGTGGGAGAGAGTTCCACACTTTTACCACCCTTTGTGTGAAGAAGTGTTTCCTAACTTCTCTCTTGAATGTCTTGGCTCTTATTTTAAGGTTATGTCCCCTTGTCCTAGACACCCCCACCAGCAGAAAAAGTTTCGATCTACCCTATTAGTTCCTTTCAAAATCCTAAAAACCTCAATCAAGTCACCCCTAACCTTTTATATTCCAGGGAATGCAAGCCTAGTTTTCTGTAATCTCTCCTCATAATCTAACGCTTGGAGCCCTGGTAATATTCTGGTGAATCTGCGCTGCGCTCCTTCCAAGGCCAATATATCCTTTTGAAGGTGATGAACCTAGAACTGTACGCAGTTCTCCAGATGTTGTCTAACTAGCTCTTTGTATAGCTGTAGCAAAACTTCCTCCCCTTTATATTCTAGCCCTCCAGTTATAAAGGCTAACATTCCATTAGCCTTTTTGATATTTTTTGTACCTACTACATTTTAGTGATCTGTGTATATGGGCCCCAAAATCTTTTTGAACCGCCACTGTTCCTACTTTTTCACCATTTAAGTAATACTCGGATCCGTTGTTTTTTGCTCCAAAATGGATGACTTCACACTTACCTGCATTGAAATCCATCTGCCAGACTTTTGCCCACTCACTTAATCCATTAATATCTCTTTGTAATTTTATGCTCCAGACTACACTGCTTACTATACCTTCAATCATTTTGTCATCGGCAAACTTGGATATATGACTCTCTATTGTATTAGCTAAGTAATTAATAAAAAGTGAACAGTTGAGCGCCCAACAAAGATCCTTGTGGGACACCATTAGCCACTCCCTTCCAATTCGAGTACATACACATTGGGCGGAATTTTCTGGCATCTGTGCGGATGCGATTGGAGGCGGGTCAGGAGGGATATTTGAGAAACCTTGGAGCGGGTCGGCAACCCGCTGTCATCCCGCCCCAACGAGTCTTTCCCTCGGGTGCGTTTGCCATTGCGGCAACGACCCGAACAGCAGAGGCGGCCGAGGTAATTTAGATCATTATCAGGTACTTGTCAGACCCTGAAACCGCTTTGTAACCCTACCTTTCAAATTTCCTTGGATGACCATGGGAATCATGCAGCTCCGGAACCACGTCTGTGAACCTGAGGCGGCAGTTGAGTGGCCAGTGATCCACCTCATTATTGCACAGCATGAAAAGTACAATAAAAACTCCCACCTGACATCTGGTCACTTTCCTAAGGCAGATGCTGTTGCTGAGTACATTGTGAGCACACATTTAGCTTTTGAGAGGTTGCAAGTCTTTTCAGCAAAGTTGGGATCCACTGCCACCTCATTGGTACCACCTGCCACACCATTGACAGCTTGCTTCTGTCATCTCTACTTGACCTGCCATCTATTACATCAGCATGGGTGCCGTTTATACTGTCTCCTCTTGGTCCTCAGAAGTGGACCACGATGAGCCAACACCAGCAGCACCAGGAACACCAGCAGCACCAGGAACACCAGCAGCACCAGGAACACCAGCAGCACCAACAACACCACCAACCTTCTCCTCAACCACCTGATGCTGCACAGGACAGAGGGCATCAGCGCAGGGCTGCACCGTGTCAGAGGCGATGCCCCAACACAGGGTATACAGGCAGAGGATAAACTTAGTCAATGTGACTATTGCACCAGGTCGTTGCAGACATTTACAGATTGCTGGAGCAAGACCTGTAGCCCAAAGGAGCAGGTGGACATAGCTTACCAGTGGCTGTCACTAGTCCTCAACTTCTTCACCTCAGGCTCCTTCCAGGGATCTGCAGCAGACATTTGCGGCATCTCACAGTCGGCCGCCCACAGATGCATCACACAGGTCACCAATGCCCTCTTTGACAAGTCCATCAATTATATAAACTTTGCCACTGATGAAGCTAGTGTTACTGAGTGGGCGCTCGGCTTTGCTGCTCTCGCTGGCTTCCCACAGGTGCAGGGCATCAACGACTGGATACATGTGGCCATCAGCCCCACATCACCCAAGAGTCTTTGTCAACCACAAGGGCTTCCACTCCCTCAATGTGCAGTTCATCTGCAACCATAGAAAGATCATCATGCAATGTGTGCGCCAAATTCCCTGGCAGCTGCCAAGACTCTTTCGTCCTAGAGTCATAGAGTTATACAGCACAGAAAGAGGCTCTTCGGCCCATCATGTCTGCGCCGGCCACCAAGGCCTATCTATTCTAATCCCATTTTCCAGCACTTGGTCTGTAGCCTTGTATGCTATGGCATTTCAAGTGCTCATCTAAATGCTTCTTGAATGTTATGAGGGTTCCTGCCTCTACCACCCTTTCAGGCAGTGAGTTCCAGATTCCAACCACCTTCTGGGTGAAAAAGTTTTTCCTCAAATCCCCTCTAAACCTCGTGCCACTTACCTTGAAACTATGCCCCCTGGATATTGACCCCTCTACTAAGGGGAAAAGTTGCTTTCTATCTACCCTATCTATGCTCCTCATAGTTTTGTACACCTCAATCAGGTCCCTACTCAGCCTTCTCTGCTTTAAGGAAAACAACCCCAGCCTGTCCAGTCGTTCACTCTTCATAGCTGAAACGCTTCAGCCCAGGGAACATCCTGGTGAATCTCCTTTGCACCCTCTCCAATGCAATCACATCCTTCCTATAGTGTGGCGACCAGAACTGCACACAGTATTCCAGCTGTGGCCTAACTAGCGTTTTGTACAGCTCCATCATAACCTCCCTGTTCTTATATTCTATGCCTCGGCTAATGAAGGCAAATATCCCATATGCCTTCTTAACCACCTTATCTACCTGTCCTGCTGCCTTCAAGGATCTATATACATGCACACCAAGGTCCCTCTGATCCTCTGTCCTTCCTAGGGTCCTACCATTCATTGTTTATTCCCATGCCTTGTTAGTCCTCGCAAAATGCATCACCTCCCACTTTTCAGGGTTAAATTCCATTTGCCACTGTTCTGCCCATCTGACCAACCCGTCAATGTCGTCCTGTAGCCTAAGGCTTCCCTCCTCGCTATTTACCACTCCACCAATTTTTGTGTCATCTGCGAACTTACTGATAATGCCTCCTACATTCATATCTAAATCATTAATGTACACTACAAACAGCAAGGGACCCAGCATCGATCCCTGCGGTACACCACTGGACACAGGCTTCCAGTCACAAAAACAACCTTCGACCATCACCCTCTGCCTCCTGCCACTAAGCCAATTTTGGATCCAATGTGCCAAATTGCCCTGGATCCCATGGGCTCTTACCTTCTTGACCAGTCTCCCATGCGGGGCTTTGTCAAAAGCCTTACTGAAGTCCATGTAGACTAAACAAATACTCAACCCTCATCCACACACCTAATCATCCCCTCGAAAAATTCAATCAATTTGGTTAGACATGATCTCCCCGACAAAGCCACGCTGACTATCCTTGATTAATCCTTGCCTCTCCAAGTGGAGACTAATTCTGTCCCTCAGAATTTTTTCCACTAATTTCCCTACCACTGATGTTAGGCTCACTGGCCTGTAATTCCCTGATTTATCCCTACTACCCTTCTTGAATAATGGTACTATGTTAGCTGTCCTCCAGTCCTCTGGCACCTCCCCTGTGGCCAGAGAGGTTCTGAAAATTTGTGTCAGAGCCCCTGCAATCTCCTCCCTTGCCTCATAGAGCAGCCTGGGACACATCTCGTCTGGGCCTGGGGATTTATCCACTTTTAAGCCTGCTAAAACTGCTAGTACCTCCTCCCTCTCAATGCTAATTTATTGAAGTATATCACAATCCCCCTGCCTGATTTCGATGCCTATATCGTCCTTCTCCATAGTGAACACAGATGCAAAATATTCATTTAAAACCTCACCTACATCTTCCGGCTCTACACACAGATTGCCACTTTGGTCCCTAATGGGCATTACTATTTCCCTGGTTATCCTCTTGTCCTTAATATACTTATAAAACACCTTGGGATTTTCCTTTATTTTGCCTGCCAGTGTTTTTTCATGCCCCCTCTTCATAGAAATACAGATAGAAGATAGGAGCAGGAGTAGGCCATTCGGCCCCTCGAGCCTGTTCCGACATTTAATGAGATCATGGCTGATCATCCAACTTCAGTACCCTGCTTTCTCCCCATATCCCTTGATCCCTTTAGCCTTAAGAAATATATCTAACTCCTTCTTGAATATATTTAATGAATTGGCCTCATCTGCCTTCTATGGTAGAGAATTCCACAGGTTCACCGCTCTCTAGGTGAAGAAATTCCTCCTCATCTCAGTCCTAAATGGCTTACCCCTTATCCTTAGACTGTGACCTCTGGTTCTGGACTCCCCGCCATCGGGAACATCCTTCTTGCATCTAGTCTCTCTAGTCCTGTTAGAATTTTATAAGTTTCAATGAGATCCCCTCTCATTCTTCTAAACTCCAGCAAATATAAGCCCAATCGACCCAATCTCTCTTCATACGTTATTCCTGCCATCCCAGGTATCAGGCTGGTGAATCTTCGCTGCACTCCCTCCATGGCAAGAACATCCTTCCTCAGATAAGGCAACCAAAACTGCACACAATACTCAAGGTGTGGTCTCACCAAGGCCCTGTACAACTGCAGCAAGATATCCTTGCTCCTGTTCTCGAATCCTCTCGCTATGAAGGCCAACATACCATTTGCCTTCTTAACCGCCTGCTGCACCTGCATGCTTACCTTCAGCGACTGGTGCACAAGGACACCCAGGTCTCATTGTACTTCCCCTTTTCCCAATCTATTGCCATTCAGATAATAATCTGCCTTCCTGTTTTTGCTACCAAAGTGGATAACCTCACATTTATCCACATTATACTGCATCTGCCATGCATCTGCCCAATCACCCAACTTGTCCAAATCATACTGGAGTTTCTCGGCAACCTCCTCACAGCACACACGTCCACCCAGCTTTGTGTCATCTGCAAACTTGGAGATATTACACCCAGTTCCGTCGTCTAATCATTAATATATATTGTGAATAGCTGGGGTCCTAGCACCAATCCCTGCGGTATCCCACTAGTCACTGCCTGCCACTCGGAAAAAGACCCGTTTATTCCAACTCTTTGCTTCCTGTCTGCCAACCAGTTTTCTATCCAAGTCAGTACCTTACCCCCAATTCCATGTGCTTTAACTTTACACGCCAAGCTTTTATGCGGGACCTTATCGAAAGCCCAAATACACCACATCCACTGGTTCTCCCTTATCTATTCTACCAGTTACATCCTCAAAAAATTCCAGTAGACTAGTCAAGCATGATTTACCTTTTGTAAATCCATGTTGACTTTGTCCGAACCTGTCACTGTTTTCCAAGTGCTCTGCTATTACATCTTTTATAATGGATTCTAGCATTTTCCTCACTACCGATGTCAGGCTTACTGGGCTATAATTCCCCGTTTTCTCTCCAGCACCTTTTTTAAATAGTGGGGTTACATTAGCTACCCTCCAATCCATGGGAACTGTTCCAGGGTCTATATAATTTTGGAAGATGATCAGCAATGCATCTACTATTTCTAGGGCCACTTCCTTAAGTATCCTAGGATGTAGATTATCAGGCCCTGCAGATTTATCAGCCTTCAATCCCATCAATTTCTCATATACCATTTCCCTACAAATACTGATTTCATTCAATTCCTCCCTCTCATTAGACCTTATGTTCCCCAACGTCTCTGGGAGGTTATTTGTGTCCTCCTTTGTGAAGACAGAACCAAAGTATGTATTTAATTGGTGTGCCATTTCTTTGTTCCCCATTATACATTCCCCTGATTCTGACTGCAAGGGACCTATGCTTGACTTCACCAATCTTTTTCTCTTGACATATCTATAGAAGCTTTTACAGTCAGTTTTTATGTTCCCTGCCAGCTTACTTCTATTTCCCCCCTCTTAATTAATCCCTTTGTCCTCCTTTGCTGAATCCAAAACTGCTCCCAATCCTCAGGTTTGCTGCTTTTTCTGGCCAATTGATATGTGCTCTCCTGGGATCTTATGCTATCCCTAATTTCCCTTGTTAGCCACGGTTAAGTCACCTTTTTTGTTTTATTTTTATACCAAACAGGGATGAACAAATGCTGTAGTTCATCCATGCGATCATTAAATGTTTGCCATTGCCTATCCACTGTCAACCCTTTAAGTAATGCTCCGCAATCCATCCTAGCTAACTTGCGCCTCATACCGTCGTAGTTTCCTTTATTTAAATTCAGGACCCTAGTCGCTGAGTCAACCACTTCACTCTCCATCTTAATGAAGAATTGTATCATATTATGATCGCTCCTCCCCAAGGGGCCTCGCACAACAAGATTGCTAATTAATCCTTTCTCATTACATAATACCCAGTCTAAGATGGCCTGATCTCTAGTTGGTTCTTCGGCATATTGGTCCAGGAAACCATCCCGTATACACTCTAGGCATTCCTCCTCCACAGTATTGTTACTAACTTGATTAGCCCAATCTATATGTGGATTGAAGTCACCCATGATAACTGCAGTGCCCTTATTGCATGCATCTCTAATTTCCTGTTTAATGCCATCCCCAACCTCAGCATTACTGTTTGGGGGTCTGTATACAACTCTCACTAATGTTTTCTGCCCCATGGTATTTCTCAGCTCTACCCATACAGATTCCACATCATCAGAGCTAATATCCTTCCTTACTCTTTAACCCGCAATGCTACCCCACCTCCTTTTCCCTTTTGCCTGTCATTCCTGAATATTGAATACCCCTGGATGTTGAATTCCCAACCTTGGTCAGCCTTCGCTCTCCTAATTTCTTTTTTAAGTACCCCCTTGCACTTTCTATACTCCTCTAGGGCTTCCACTATTTTTAGTCCTTTGTATCTGCCAAAAAGCCTCCCTTTTTTTCCTAATCCATTCTTGTATATCCCTTGACATCCAGGGTTCCCTGGGCTTGTTGGTCCCACCCTTGACCTTTACGGGAACATGTTGGTGCTGTACTCTCTCTATTTCCTTTCTGAATGACTCCCACTGCTCTGATGTGGATTTTCCTACAAGTAGTTGATCCCACTCCACTTTGGCCAGATCCTGCCTTATCATATTAAAATCGGCCTTCCCCCAACTTAGAACCTTTATTTTCGGTCCATCTCTGTCCTTTGCCATGGCTACCTTAAATCTCACCGAATTATGGTCACTGTCACCAAAATGCTCTCCTACTGACACTTCTACCACTTGCCCGGCTACATTCCCTAGAATTCAGTCCAGTACCACCCCCTCTCTTGTAGGACTTTCTACATGCTGGCTCAAAAAGCTCTCCTGGATGCCCTTTAAGAATTCCGCACCCTCTAAGCCTTTCACACTCTGACTATCCCAGTCAATATTGGGGAAGTTGAAATCCCCTACTATTATTACCCTATTATTTCTACACTTCTCTGAGATTTGCCTACATATCTGTTCCTCTATCTCCCCCTGACTGTTTGGGGGCCTATAGTACACTCCCAGCAAAGTGCTTGCCCCATTTTTGTTTTTAAGTTCTACCCATATGGCCTCATTAGAGGAACCTGCTAAGATATCATCCCTCTTTACTGCAGTAATTGACACCTTGATTAATATTGCGACATCCCTCCTCTTTTACACCCCCCTCTGTCTCGCCTGAAGATTCTATACCCCGGAATATTGAACTGCCAGTCCTGCCCCTCCCTCAACCATGTCTCTGTGATAGCAAGAATATCATACTCCCATGTGTTCATCAACACCTTCAATTCATCTGCCTTACTCGAAAGATTCCTTGCATTAAAATAAATGCCATCCAGCCTTGCCATATACTCCCTTGTGCCGTTACATATTTGGTCTGCCTTCCAGACTGATTTGTTTTTTCCTCTGTATTTGGCTGTGCATCACCCCTACTATAGCTCCACTCCGTATCCCATCCCCCTGCCAAGTTAGTTTAAACCCCCCCCCCCCAAACAGCACTAGCAAACCTCCCTGCAAGGATGTTGGTCCCGTTCTGGTTCAGGTGCAACCTGTCCGACTTGTACAGGTCCCACCTTCCCCAGAAACAGACTTAGTGTTCCTGGAAACTAAAGCCCTCCCTCCTGCACCAACTCTTTAGCCACACATTCATCTGCTCTATCCTCCTATTCCTATACTCTCTAGCACGTGGCACCAGGAGTAATCCAGAGATTACAACCTTTGATATCCTGTTTTTTAATCTGCTACCTAGCTCCCTAAATTATTGTTGTAGGACCTCATTCCTCTTTCTACCTATGTCGTTGGTACCAATGTGAACCACGACCTCTGACTGCACACCCTCCTCCTTCAGAATGCCCTGCAGCCGTTCAGTGACATCCTTAACCCTGGCACCTGGGAGGCAACATACCATCCTGGAGTCACATCTGCAGCAGCAGAAACGCCTGTCTGCACCCCTCATTATTGAGTCTCCTACCACTATTGCTCTTCCACTCTCACTCCTCCCCCCTTGTGCAGCTGAGCCACCCACAGTGCTGTGAACTTGGCTCTGGCTACACTCTGGCTACACTCCCAAGAGGAACCATCACTTTCACTGTTTTCCAACACAGAAAAACGGTTGTTGAGTGAGATGCACTCTGGGGCTTTCCTGACTACCTGCCTGCCCCCCTTCTTCCATTCCCTCTCTGACTGCAATTTCCTAAGCTGCGGGGTGACTACATCTAAAATCGTGCTATCCACATAACTCTCAGCCTCGCGGATGCACCGCAGTGCCTCCAACTGACGCTCGAGCTCCGAAAACCTGATCTCAAGTTGGCCAAACCGTTGGCACTTACTGCACATGTGGTCATCCTGACTGCAAGAAGCGTCTAGGAATTCCCACATGCTGCAGGCCATGCAACGCACGGGACTGAGGTCCCCTGCCATGCTTTTAATTAGAAAACTCAAATTTAAACTCTCGGATTCTCGCTCTCCCGAACTACCTTAACTATGAACTACCTTAAAACAAATAAAGTTAAAATTGAAGAAAAAAAAGCACTCACCCACTATTCACCAATCAGCTTGTCCCCTGCGCCGGCGTCACTTTCTGTACTGTGACGTCACTCTCGAATTCTGCCGCCACTCCCGCTGCTCGACTGGGCCTGAAAATCAGTGACCTTTATTTTCTCCCACAGCCGCTGCTCCCTCGCAGGTCCGCCGCTCCTGCTACTGCCGCTGCTCTGTTTGCTCTCAGAATCTCCCGCTCTTTATACTCACAGAATCTCCCGCTCTGTACACTCACAGAATCTCCCGCTCTGTAAACTCACGGAATCTCCTGCCCTGTTTACTCACAGAATCTCCTGCCCTGTTTACTCACAGCATCTCCCGCTCTGTACACTCACAGAATCTCCTGCCCTGTTTACTCACAGAATCTCCTGCTCTGTTTACTCACAGAATCTCCCGCTCTTTATACTTGATGTGCCTCAATGAATCCGAGACTCAACATTAACGGAGCAAAGCAAGGCTTTTATTAACTCAGAAAGTAATACACAGTGGAGAAGTGTCTCTCATCCAGAGATCTGCTGTACTGCCTGTGAGACACGCTGGGGCCTGCTTAAGTAGGGGCCAGGTATGGGCGGAGCCCTACACACAATACAATACAGGTAAGGAAATGAAACTGAAACTGAAACTAAACTCCCCTGCTTGTCACAGTCACAGGCACAATCAAACACAGAGAATACAGCGTGCCTGATGAATGGCATATTTCATCACAATACTCACAGAATCTCCCGCTCTGTACACTCACAGAATCTCCCGCTCTGTTTACTCACAGAATCTCTCGCTCTGTTTACTCACAGAATCTACCGCTCTGTTTACTCACAGAATCACCTGCTCTGTTTAATCACAGAATCGTCCGCTCTGTTTACTCCCAGAATCTCCCGCTCTGTTTATTCACAGAATCGCCTGCTCTGTTTAATCACAGAATCGTCCGCTCTGTTTACTCACAGAATCTCTCGCTCTGTTTACTCACAGAATCGCCCGCTCTGTTTACTCACAGAATCTCCCGCTCTTTATATTCACAGAATCTCCCGCTCTGTTCACTCACAGAATCTCCTGCTCCTTATATACACGAATCGTCCACTCTGTTTACTCACAGAATCTCCCGCTCTTTATATTCACAGAATCCCCCGCTCTGTTTACTCACAGAATCTCCCACCCTGTTTACTCACAGAATCTCCCGCTCTGTTTACTCACAGAATCTACCGCTCTGTTTACTCCCAGAATCTTCCGCTCTGTTTATTCACAGAATCGCCTGCTCTGTTTAATCACAGAATCGTCCGCTCTGTTTACTCACAGAATCTCCCACTCTGTTCACTCACAGAATCTCCTGCTCCTTATATACACGAATCGCCCACTCTGTTTACTCACAGAATCTCCCGCTCTTTATATTCACAGAATCCCCCGCTCTGTTTACTCACAGAATCCCCCGCTCTGTTTACTCACAGAATCTCCCACCCTGTTTACTCACAGAATCTCCCGCTCTGTTTACTCACAGAATCTCCCACCCTGTTTACTCACAGAATCTCCCACCCTGTTTACTCACAGAATCTCCCGCTCAGTTTACTCACAGAATCTCCCACTCTGTTTACTCACAGAATCTCGCGCTCTTTATACTCACAGAATCTCGCGCTCTTTATACTCACAGAATCTCCTGTTCTTTATACTCACAGAATCTCCCGCTCTTTATACTTACAGAATCGCCCGCTCTTTATATTCACAGAATCTCCCGCTCTTTATACTCACAGAATCTCCTGTTCTTTATACTCACAGAATCTCCCGCTCTTTATACTTACAGAATCGCCCGCTCTTTATATTCACAGAATCTCCCGCTCTTTATACTCACAGAATCTCCTGTTCTTTATACTCACAGAACCTCCTGTTCTTTATACTCACAGAATCGCCCGCTCTTTATATTCACAGAATCTCCCGCTCAGTTTACTCACAGAAACTCCCGCTCTTTATACTCACAGAATCTCCCGCTCTGTTTACTCACAGAATCTCCCGCTCTGTTTACTCACAGAATCTCCCGCTCTGTTTACTCACAGAATTTCCCGCTCTTTATTCTCACAGAATCTCCCGCTCTTTATACTCACAGAATCTCTCGCTCTGTTTACTCACACAATCGCCCGCTCTGTTTACTCACAGAATCTCCCGCTCTTTATTCTCACAGAATCTCCCGCTCTTTATACTCACAGAATCGCTCGCTCTTTATACTCACAGAATCGCCCGCTCTTTATACTCACAGAATCGCCCGCTCTTTATACTCACAGAATCGCTCGCTCTTTATACTCACAGAATCTGCCGCTCTTTATACTCACAGAACCGCCCGCTCTTTATACTCACAGAATCGCTCGCTCTTTATACTCACAGAATCGCTCGCTCTTTATACTCACAGAATCGCTCGCTCTTTATACTCACAGAATCGCCCGCTCTTTATACTCACAGAATCGCTCGCTCTTTATACTCACAGAATCGCTCGCTCTTTATACTCACAGAATCGCTCGCTCTTTATACTCACAGAATCTGCCGCTCTTTATACTCGCAGAACCGCCCGCTCTTTATACTCACAGAATCGCTCGCTCTTTATACTCACAGAATCGCCCGCTCTTTATACTCACAGAATCGCCCGCTCTTTATACTCACAGAATCGCCCGCTCTTTATACTCACAGAATCGCCCGCTCTTTATACTCACAGAATCGCCCGCTCTTTATACTCACAGAATCGCTCGCTCTTTATACTCACAGAATCGCTCGCTCTTTATACTCACAGAATCGCCCGCTCTTTATACTCACAGAATCGCCCGCTCTTTATACTCACAGAATCGCTCACTCTTTATACTCACAGAATCTCCCGCTCTTTATACTCACAGAATCTCTCGCTCTTTATACTCACAGAATCGCCCGCTCTTTATACTCACAGAATCGCCCGCTCTTTATACTCACAGAATCGCCCGCTCTTTATACTCACAGAATCGCTCGCTCTTTATACTCACAGAATCGCTCACTCTTTATACTCACAGAATCGCCCGCTCTTTATACTCACAGAATCGCCCGCTCCTGTGCCAGTCCACCCTCCCTCAGGTCTTCGCTTCTCCAAACACACTTTCCGGCTGGCTGTTTGGAGACAAGGGCTATCCACTGAATACGTGGCTCATGACACCCTTGAGGAGGCCAAGTACTGAGGCCCAGGAGAGAAATAACGAAAGCTACATTTCCACCAGCTTTGTCATAGAGCAAACAATAGGCATGCTGAAAATGCATTTTAGATGCATTGACAGATCTGGAGCAGCCCTTCAGTACGCACCAGTCAGGGTCTCCTGAATCGTCGTGGTCTGCTGCGCCCTGCACAACATAGCGCAGCAGTGAGGATTAGCGCTGCACGAGGAGCAGGGCACTGAGTGCACAGCCTCTTCAGAGGAGGAGAAGGAGGAACAGGAGGAACATCAGCTGGAAGACCCCTCAGAATCGTATATGTTTCAATGAGAGTTTCTAAGAGATTTAAAGCCTATTTCTGTCAATTTTGGTGGCAGTTGAATCTAACATTACAAATTTAAAAAAATGAACAAAAGCAAAAATCCATTTTATCTCAAGCACAAACCAGAGATCAAATCTATTCTGCATGGTTCAGCTGTTCACTGAGCCATTGTGATAACATGTAAACATTAAAACAATAATAATGAAGGCAAGAATTGCTCTGCTTGCTTTTGAATGCATTTTTGAAGATTTTCTCTAGCAAAATATGAAATATCTAATTCAAGATGTGTTTACGATTTCACTGGAAATAGTGAACAGAGGAAATCTTGACAAAGCCATCTATGATGTTACTACACATCATGAATAGTGGGATTCTTATTCCAAGACTCTTTTATGGTAGAGAAATGCTATATAAATATAATGCTGCATGTGAAAATTAATGTGATTTTATTATACTTTTATATTGCAATTCTATAAATATATAAACACAAAACCATCTTCTGCAGGCAACTCATCAGTGACAAAGTCCTGAGTTATAATCATGCTTCATCAATAGAATGTATTTCACACTGCTGGTAGATTCCATTCATACATGAATATATACATCAACCAGTCCTCGGCTGAAAAGGAGAGTTTCAAAGCCTATTTCTGTCATTTTTGATGGCAGTTGAATCTGCCTTCTCGTGTAACTGGGCATTTATGATGGCAGGCCAGTGGAGGAGGAGTTTTTGATCCGCTCATTTCTCCAGCTAAGTGTGACAGTGATGCCCATCACACAGCCCTGCTCTTCCAGTGACACACAGTACAGACGTGTGCGCCGCCGCTTCTTGTGACAGCCCCGCTAACTCTTTGTGACGCGGCGGCGTGTAACCTGTTGGAGGAGCGGGCCAGCAGACCGCCAAACCCCGGGGGCATTAACGTTTCCGACCCTGCTACGGCCACCTTCCGTTCAGCCGCAGTGCCTCAGTTGTTGGCTTGCCAGTCAAGAAAGGGAACGAGTTAAGATGAGTGACACCGGGCTCTACACACTTGACGATATGGACATTTGCGCCGTGCCAGTTCCGGAAAGATCCTCATCCACAAAGAGGAACCGAGGATCAAGTGGGTCATTCAAGGCAACTTCAACGGCGACTCCAACGGCAACAGTAAGTGCCGAGAGAGAGAAATCTATGCGTCCATATAGATTTAGAGGTGGAAAAAATGTTAACTTTACGCATGTGTATAATTCTAGAGAAAAGGAAACTTAGAATTGAGAGAAATGTCTAAACCTGGCTCTTGTTTTCAGAGCAAACCTCAGCAGACCATCACCATCGCAGTGTCCTCCCGGACACTCTTCAACATGGCCGATGAGAGGGCGATCTATGAGTCTGGCGGCTTGGAGTCTTACGTGAAGTATCAACAGGATCACGAAAACGAGCCACTCAAGAAAGGACTGGCCTTCTCCTTAATGAAGGTAGGACCAGGTGCACTCATCCACTATAAGGATTCTTCTGTTAACAAGGCGGTTCTAAAATATTCAACGTCCAAATCAATTATGGAGAATCAATTTAAAATTTAAAAAAAGCAAAATACTGCAGATGCTGGAAATCTGAAATAAAAACAGAAAATTCTGGAAATACTCAGCAGGTCAGCCAGCATCTGTGGAGAGAGAAACAGAGTTAATGTTTCAGGTTGATGACCTTTCATCAGAACTGGCAAAAGAACTGGCAGATGCTGCCTGACCTGCTGAGTATTTCCAGCATTTTCTGTTTTTATTTTAATCAATTGAAAATGTCGTGTGTTGATGATTGGAAACAAATCGCTGATTACTTAATAACAACTTCGTTCTTTGCCAGCACTATGACAGTGTATTGTTAGCTCAGTGAAGAAAGCCCTTTAGAAACAGGTTGAGTATATTATGCTGGCTTGTTTCACTAGTTGCCTTCCTTGGCTTTGCACAGAGGAAGTCCAGACCAAGTGTAGTCTTCAGCTGAAGCTGGGTGAGAGAGCCAGGGTGAGCAGACATAATTCCATTCCTATTTTGAAGTCATGCACTCTGCCCTTATCGATTATTTATAGTTAAAAAGCAAAACCTACATCAATTTTGGAAGCAGAGAAATAGAAACATAGGGGGCTAGAAATTTGGGGTACTATGGGTGCTGTTTTGTGACAAAAATGGCGTCCATACTGCGCGTGTATACTGCTGGTGCATGCCACACCATATGTCATCTTGGTGAGGGCGGTAGGGCGGGCGGAAGTATGTTGAGTGGGCAGATCATGATGCCAATCAGCATGCAAAGCTGATTTGATGCCAGCGCTGCCATTTATGTCCTCAACGCTGGAGCTAATGCCCTGTCTTAACCTCGTACAGCTGAACATGCGTTCAGCAGCAGCAAGGACCCCCACCAGCGATATTTAAAGGAATCAGCAACCACTGTCATGTTAGTTGCTGATTGATTTCTACTGGCTCTGTGTAAGTTTTTGGAAGTGATTGGAGCTTTCTGGAGTTGTTTAAAGTTAGTGAAATGACAGGGAGTGGTGCTGCAAGTGGAGAAGGCCTTGCTTCTGATTTCAAGGGTTCTGGTTAAGACCACTTGGTCCCAGTCATGGGTGCTGGAGTTGTCATCGCCCTTGGTCTGCAGCATAACAGGGAGATGGAGCAGAGGCAGCAAAGAAGAGGACAAGCTGGTCGCAGAGGGAGGAGGAGGAGGGGGAGAAGGACTCTCAGCAGAAGTCCTTACCTACCTAGGGTCTCCCGAGAGCAATTCCTTTACCTCAGCCTGAGCCAGGAACAGTGTGTGAGGTGTCTGCACTTTACGAAGGAGGTGCTCACAGAACACTGCCATGTCTTGCAACCAGACCTGCAGCCTCACTCCAGGGCAAGGACAGCGCTGCCAGTGGCTGTGAAGGTGACCGTGGTCCTGAATGTCTTCGCATCCGGATCCTTCCAGGCTGGAGTAGGTGACATCTGTAACATCTCCCAGTTTGCCATCCACTGCTGCATAGGAGAGGTGACAGAAGCTCTTTATGCCAGGAGAGGGAAGTCCATTGTCTTCTTATTGACCAGAGATAAGCAGGCAGAGTGTGCATGTGGCTTTGCCAGGATAGCGGGCTTCTCCATGGTGCGGGGCGGCATTGACTGCACGCATGTGACTTTGATGGCACCACATCTAAATGCTGAGATGTACCACAAGCGCAAAGGTTATCACTCACTGAATGTGCAGTTGGTGCGCGCCCATGCTCAGCACAGCGTGATGGTGAATGTCTAGTATCCTGGCAGAAGTCATGATGTTTTTATTTTGCACCAGTCCGCTGTTCCCTCAGTCTTTGAGCCACCACAACAAACCAGAGAGTGGCTACTGGGTGACGAGGGCTATCTGCTGACCACCTGGGTCATGGTTCTGCTGTGCAACCTTCGCACACATGGGCAGCATGCATATAACGAAAGCCATGCTGCCACACAGAACCTGATAAAGCAGACCATTGCGTCCTTAAACAACGCTTCTGCTGCCTGGACCGCTCTGGAGAAGACCTGCAGTACTCACCAGAGTGCGTTTCAAGATTCGTGGTGGTCTGCTGCATGCTCCACAACCTCGCTATCATGAGGGCACAGCCCTTGCCACCAGGCATACGGCAACCAGCTGAGGAGGAGGAGGAGGAGTAAGAGGAGAAAGTGGAAGAGGAGGAGCAGGAAGTGGAAGAGGAGTAAGCGGAAGGGAGGAGGCAACCTATGCAGCCCCTTTCTGCCCAGGCTGTCCGTGATTGACTCATCCGACTGCGGTACCAGTGAATGCAACCCCAATTCCCTGTTTAACAATAGTCCCACACCTCCCCTTCCCTTTGGTATTGACCATCACAGCGTCCTGTTGGCAATGTTCCCCTAATTTTTTTGCGCGCATGGCTCCTTTAAGGAGCTGCGCGGCCCAATCACAGTTTTGCGCAAAACTTAACATTGAAAAAGCCGGCCCGGGCTGCGCGGGACCAGCAGAGAGCTGCGTGGCCATGCAGTAGTACAGCGAGAGGGAAAGTTGCCTCCTGGTCACAATGCTGAAATAAAAGCCACCACAAAAGAAACCTTCTAATCCAACATTATACATCAGTCCATCCAATATTTCATAACAAAGTCAGCTAATCACCATTGTGCATTCCTTTAGTGCCTTTCTTCAGTGTGCCTTTGCCTGTCCTAGTGCTCCTAAGAAGTGCTGCTCCAGTGGCTGCAGCATGGCTGGTGGAAGACTACTTTCAGTGGGGAGACTGCAGATGGCACCTTGCATGATGACCTCGAGCAGCTCTGGCCTAGAAGGACCAGCTGTGGACTGCACCACCTTGGCATGGGCAGCAGCAGTCTGGGCTGGCTGGCTGACAGGCAACAGCAAGCGCACTGGCAGAGTGGCAGTGATGGGAGGATGAATGCTGTCATCCTGGGAGAGGACAGCAGGGTCGTGCTCTATGGAGCCACTGCCACTCCCCTGGTGCGGCACCTCAGCATTCCTAGTAATCTCTTGCAGGACAGATTGCTGGAATGCTGTGACACCCTGCAAGCCCCTTTCCACACTGGTAAACACAGCCATGATGGCAGGAGTCTGTGCTTGCGTGGCAGCAGTTTGAGCTTGCATGGCAGAAGTCTGAGCTTCCACTGCAGGACTCAGATGTTGGGTGGCTTCTGCTTGTGCTGCAATGAAAGCTGAGACATCAGGCCTCAGATGCTGCATCATGGTTGGGTCCGCAAGTGCGCAAATGGAGTTGCCCATCACTATCAAGCTGGAAATCGTAGGCACCAAGCTCTGCGCAAAGCCCTGTGCAAGGTTGGCGCCGGACTCCTCCCTGCTCCTTGACATTGCACTCAGGCTTTCTGGCAGGCCTCCCAATGCACCAAGAATTTAAGAACATAAGAACATAAGAAATAGGAGCAGGAGTAGGCCAATCGGCCCCTCGAGCCTGCTCCACCATTCAATAAGATCATGGCTGATCTGATCCTAACTGCCAATCATTGTGCTTCTTTTGTAGGCTGCCCCATCGAAGTCCGGGGAACTGGCACCTGCGCTAACCTTTCCCCCTGCCCTGGCTGCAGGCCACTCGTGCGCGGTGTCTCACCACATGCAGATCCCACCTCTAACCTACTCTACGTGGCGTGTCAGAGCTGGTGGCTGCGAGTGTGAAATCGAGTGACGGTGCTGTGCCTTTATCAGTGCCTTGGTGTTCTTCTATTTCATGCTCCTCTATCCATACCTGGCCAACTGTCAGTTCTTAGCTATCTGAAAGGGGAATGGCACAAGGGTAATGTGGTGAGGAGAGGGAAAAAGCAAGAGGTGCATGCTTGCACCATGTGCAGCTTGTGAATCAGAACAGATTGTGGGATGAGGGGGAAGTGGGATGTGAGAAGGAGGATTACGTATGAGGACACCGGCATCTTATATTCTTTGAGTCACCGCTGGCCAGGGGCTCAACGATGCCTCTCCCAATAATGGCCAGCACCGTCTCCTCCATGGGAGTCAGGCTATACAGGCGCGCCTGTCCACTGCTGGTTAAGGTCTGCTGGTGCCGGTTGTGAGCCACCTTTTCCTGCAAGAGAAAGGGAAGTGTGTCAGTGAGTGTGATGCAATGTGTTTGGATGATATGCCTGTCATGTTTGAATAGCGGACAGTATGTGCAAGCTGTAAGATGTGGGTGTGAGGCTTGTAGCAGTGATAAGTGTGAGGGTGAGGTGAAGCTATGAATGTGAGGTATGAGTCATGTTTGGTAGAGATTGTTGGTAGGTGAGTGATAGGGGTGTGGTGCATTGAGCAGTGTGTGAGGCTAGTGGTGCATATTGTAACATTTGCATACTAAATTATCATTGGCCCGCAGGCATCTGTAAGGAATACCTATTATATTCACGTGATCACATGCTGAGTTGTCATTGGCCTGCAGGCATCTGTAAGGGGTCCTAACTCCATCGTGTCCACACGGTGCTGTATGAGTAAGTTCACAGACCTGATGCTTCATAAAAGAGTTTAAACTGTAATACTCCGTTGTCCTGCAATTTATTATTTTTGTACAAAGTGTGCAAAACAAGGCATGGTGTCAGAACAGGGACTGAAAATGGACATTGTTGGAGCTCCCTTGCCTCGAACGGATTGGGAATCTTTGAACTTACATAGAGAATGGTGCAAGTTCAAGCAACACGTGGAGTTAATGTTCTCGGGTCCGTTGAAAAGCAAAGGGGAGGAAGAAAAATGCAGCTACCTACTCCTGTGGATCGGAGAAAAAGGGAGAGACATTTTTAACGCATGGTCTCTCACCGCGGATGAAGCAAAGGTACTGAAAAGTTATTTTGAATCATATGTGATGCCCAAGACAAATACGATATTTGCTAGGTACAAGTTTCAGAAGAAAGTACAAGGAGCTAGTGAGTCATTTGAACAGTTCATGACTGAGTTAAAACTGCTGGTAAAAGTCTGTGAATATGCAGAAGATAAAGAAGAGATGTTCAGAGACCGCATCGTGTTTGGAATACATTCAGCTAAAGTGAGAGAGAAACTTTTGAATGTTGGGTCCGGGCTAACGCTGGGCAAAGCTATGGACATAGCTAGATCACACGAGATAGCCCAAGCACAGTTGAAAACCATAACCGGCGCCATGAACAGCTCACGTGAACAGACAGTGCACGCATTTAATAGACACACACCAAAGAACACTGCCCAGAGAGCGTGTTTCAGAACAGAAAGAACGGTGAGAGTTCTAAAAATGAGCGACACAGACATAAAATGCTTCAAAAACTGTGGATATTGTGGAAACAACTGGCATGGGGAAAAGGAGCAATGTCCTGTCAAAGGAAGGCGATGTGCTAAATGTGGTAAACGGAACCACTTTGCTAAAGTCTGCAGGATTGTTTTTGGAAAAACAGTACACACAGTGAGTGACAGCCAAATGCCAGATAGAGAGCCAAATGCAGAGGAACTGTTTATTGATTCTGTGTCACAGAAAAAACAGATTTCAGAGACTGAGCAAGCCTTTGCCGATATTGAGATAGGAAAACAGGGCAAAGAGCTTAAGGTTAAACTAGACACTGGATCTCAGGTTAATGTAATTCCTCTGAGTGAGTATCACAGCTTGAAGGATGAGTGTGAGCTACAGCCCACCTCACGCAGACTGACCGGCTATGGGGGTGAGCAGCTTATTGTAAAAGGCACATGTGTGATGAAATGCAAGTACAAAGAAAGCGACATGATGGTGCACTTTTACATTATTGACACTCAAGCACCTCCAGTGCTAGGTCTAAAGGCATGATTAGACATGGACCTCGTCAAGCCAGTGCTATCATCGATAGCACCAGTTGATAAGCCGACAGTCATGGAGGAGTTTGCTGACGTTTTCAAAGGAATCGGACTATTCCCAGGTGAATGCACTATTCACCTTGACCCAGCAGCAACCCCTGTGGTTTGCCCACCGAGAAGGATACCCCTTGTTCTATGTAGTCGCCTGAAGGAGGAGCTGCAGAGCATGGAGAATACAGAAATCATCGCCCGGGAAACAGAACCGACAGAGTGGGTCAACGCGTTAGTAGTGGTTGAGAAACCACGTACAGGCAAGCTCAGAGTCTGTTTTGACCCCAGAGATTTGAACAAGGCTATCAAATGCCCTCACTACCCTCTACCAACGCTAGATGACATCACACCCAAGCTAGTGGGAGCACGTTACTTCAGTGTAATGGACGCACGATCAGGATACTGGACTATCAAGCTCACGGAAGAGTCATCTAAGCTAACAACGTTCAACACACCATTTGGACGCTACCAATTTCTGCATTTACCATTTGGTCTTATCTCAGCTCAGGATGAATTCCAGCGGAAGATCGCCGAAACCTATGAAGGCCTTGACAGAGTAGTCGCAATCGTAGACAACATCCTCATCTATGGCAGGAATAGAGAGGAACATGACAGGAACCTCCATGCGATGCTACAAAGATCACGGGAGAAAGGTATCCGGCTCAACCCCGAGAAAAGCATAATCGGATCCACCGAGATCAGTTATTTCGGGCATCGCCTCTCAACTGATGGCATTAAGTCGGATCCAGAGAAAATCTCCGCCATCAAGAAGATGGAGCCGCCGAAGAACCGCGCAGAGCTAGAGACAGTACTAGGCATGGTTAACTACTTAGCCAAGTTTGCCCCGAGCCTCTCTGAAATCAACACACCCATGCGTCAGTTGCTCAAACAATCCAATGAGTTCCTGTGGGACAAACAACATGACACAGCATTTCAGAAAATGAAAGACCTAATCACCAGAGAACCAGGACCAGTTCTTGCCTACTTCGACCCCAACAAAGAGCTCAGACTACAAGTGGACGCGTCAAAGTACGGACGAGGCGCAGTATTACTGCAAGAAGGAAAGCCCATCGGCTACGCTTCCAGATCTCTCACAGATAGTGAAATCAACTAAGCTCAAATCGAAAAAGAGCTATATGCAATTCTGTTCGGATGTAAGCATTTCCACCAGTACGTCTATGGCCGACAAGTCATTGTGGAATCCGACCACAAGCCCCTCGAGTCAATCATGAGGAAACCACTAGCCGCAGCCCCACCAAGGCTACAGAGAATGATCCTTCAGCTACAGAAGTACGACTTCACAATTACTCACCGTCCAGGCAAAGACATTCCTGTCGCAGACACGCTCTCCAGAAAGTCTCTTAGCTACCAAGACAGCAGCCTCAGTGAAGGCATGGATGTGCAGGTGCACATGGTGTACAACAGCTTACCTGTGAGTGACTCAA
The DNA here is from genome assembly GCF_052327205.1 of Somniosus microcephalus. Classification (NCBI taxonomy): domain Eukaryota; kingdom Metazoa; phylum Chordata; class Chondrichthyes; order Squaliformes; family Somniosidae; genus Somniosus; species Somniosus microcephalus. The sequence goes on along the minus strand of NC_140995.1, from coordinate 95,634,696 downwards.
AACTGAAGGAGATCCGAGCAGAAACAGAGAAAGATGCACAACTCACACTGCTGAGCAAAGTCATACATGAAGGATGGCCTGAGGAAAGGAGGAAATGCCCTCAGAGCATATCTGAATTCTGGAACCACAGAGACGAACTGTCACAAATCAACGGAATCATCTTCAAAGGGGAGAAAATCATCATTCCTACCAGTCTCAGAGAAGAGATGTTGACAAAAATTCATGCTGGACATATGGGCATGGAAAAATGCAAACAAAGAGCATGTGACATTATGTTTTGGCCCGGAATGTGCAAACACATTGAGGACATTGTCGGAAAATGTTCCATTTGTCTAGAACGCCACCCATCAAATGTCAAAGAGCCCATGATACCTCACCATATCCCAGACAGGCCCTGGCAGGTCGCGGCAATGGATTTGTTCACATGGAACAACGAGGACTACATAGTGACTGTTGATTACTACAGCAGATTTTTTGAATTGGACAAGCTTCACAGCACCACATCTGCAGCTGTGATCCACAAGCTAAAGGCAGCCTTTGCCAGGCATGACATTGTAGAGACTTTAGTCTCAGACAATGGCCCCCAATACAAATCAAAAGAGTTCGAGTCGTTTGCCAAGGCATGGGATTTCACACATGTCACATCAAGCCCACATTACCCTCAAATAATGGCCTTGTTGAAAAAACTGTCCAGATTGCAAGAACACTCATGGACAAAGCCAAAGCGGACAAAAGAGACCCCTGCATCAGTCTCCTTGAGTACCGCAACACTCCGGTTGACAACTTCAAGTCACCAGCACAGCTGTTGATGAGCCGCAGACTTCGCTCAATCCTTCCAAGCACCAACCAGCAGCTGCAGCCAGAGGTCGTCAGCTGCAAGCAAGTGCATGCAAAACGTGTACAGAGACAACAACACCAAAAGAGATACTATGACAGGTCAGCTAGACTACTGCCACCGCTGCACAATGGAGGATCCGTCAGAATCCAGGAGCATGACTACTGGAAGCCAGCAGTCGTCATCCAGCCAGCTGACACTGAGCGATCGTATCACGTCCGCGCCCCAGAAGGACAGGTGTACCGCCGCAATCGCAGGCACCTCCTGAACAACAAGGAACAAAACCATCATTCCGACGAGAGGATCAGTTCAACAGAGTGTGATGAACATAGCAATACACAAAACACATCATACTTACCTGAACCTAAACCTGAACCTGATTTGTTGACCAATTCAGGAGCATGCTCAGGTCCATACCACACAAGGTCGGGACGAGAGGTCAAGCCTAGAGTTATCCTTGACTTGTGAACTGTCAAAGGGTGTAGGCGGATCGCTGCCCTAAAAAAAATGTACATCGTTATTGAAACGTTGAGATGTTTTCAGCGCTAGTTAAATGCTGAGTTTACTTATATGTTTATGCTACCGAGAACATTAGGTAGAAGAAAGGTTTAAAAGTAATGCATAACATTTTTCTTTTAAAAGAAAGGAGATGTAACATTTGCATACTGAATTATCATTGGCCTGCAGGCATCTGTAAGGAATACCTATTATATTCACATGTGATCACATGCTGAGTTGTCATTGGCCTGCAGGCATCTGTAAGGGGTCCTAACTCCATCTTGTCCACACGGTGCTGTATGAGTAAGTTCACAGACCTGATGCTTCATAAAAGAGTTTAAACTGTAATACTCCGTTGTCCTGCAATTTATTATTTTTGTACAAAGTGTGCAAAACAAGACACATATGGTGGGATATGGCTTTTGAAAATGAATTCACTGACCTTGACCACTCATGTTCTGTCATTAAACTTCTTCCTGCACTGCATCCAGGTACTCAGAGCTATACTGCTGGCATTCACCACAGTGGCTATCTGCTCCCATTGGATTTTACACATTTGCCTGGGGGGCCTCATGGCTCCCTGTGGAAACAGGACCTCTCTCCTCGAGTTGACCTCCTGCACCAAGGCCTCCAGTGCTGCATCGGAGAACCTTGGCACACGTGCTCTCCCCTGTTGTGACATTATTGGTGTTTTTTTCTCCTCGCACTCTCTTCCCCAACCAGTTGAATGAGCTGCTGCAGGCAGAATGCACCTCCCCTTTAAGAAGTGCAGCCTAGCTTTAATTGGTGCGAGCCTCACACGAACTTGTCACCCTGCTGAACGTTCAGCCACTTAGCAGCGCGTTCAGCGCTGGGCTGAACGCTGCAATCATTGTATCAGCAGGCAGCACCACGTTAGCGTGCTGCTGACTTCCTTTGTACGGGCGCGGGGTGATCGCACCATGCAATCCCCGCGCCCGTTTCGGGGTAAACAAATTTTTAGCCAAGGAATTGTTAGACAAATCAGACTAAAGTCCCTCCAGTTTACCTTCTACCATCCTGGTAGTCACATGATACAATAATAATGGAGTTGTTGACAAATCATAACAATCGCTAATAATTAGCGTACAACAGATCCAGACATTAGGGCCGCGATTTCGCCGACCGAGGTGGGACCGGGGTGGCCAGGGTCGTTGTCGTGGTCCCAGCCCGCTGCCTACTGCAGCCCGCACTCTTCAAGCGATTTTATGTTAATAGGGCTTGTTAAGCCCGCCCTATGAGCTTCCTGGCCAATTAAAAGGAAGCAGGTCTGATGATGTCATTTGATGACATGTCATCAGCCGGTTTCCGTAAAGGGTCCCTGTCCAAATTGATTTTGACTGTTCTGCTGTCAGTGTTCTATAGCATTGAAGTGCTGCAAACACTGATGAGCAGTGCACAGAGGTGCACGGCTGCACTCAGACTCTCCCATGACTCCCTCCATATGAGGGAGTCACAGCACGCAGGGAGGTTCTCTTTCCTTCCCCTGGGCAGAAGAGACCTCCCCACGAGATCAACGCAGCCTGGTTGCACATTGCACAGGAGGACACAAGCAGGGATGTCATCAGGAGGACCTGGCTGCAGTGGCGCAAACCTTTCAATGATCTCAGTAGATCGGGAAACATTACTGCAAAGCCACACGCAACCTCATCCTGCTGTGCCACTCATCACATCTCCATCACTCTGCCTTCCCTACCCTACTCCTGCACATCCTTACTCACACCAACTTACCTTGCACCTCCACCCATCCCTCTCATTATCACTTCCCCATCTCACTAGCCACCCCCCACACTCATCCTCATCCTACTGCAAGCATAACAACTAACAACACACAAGGGTAGGCACTTGGGTGGTTTAGCCAATGTTCATGTGAAGTTTCTCTTCTTTCTTAGGCAGTCCCTCGGAACCGAAGATGACTTGCTTCCACATTAAAAATGAGTTCTCAGGTGACTACTGAGCCCAATGCAGATCTACAGTCTCTGTCACAGGTGGGGCAGATGGTGGTTGAAGGGACGGGTGGGTGGGGTGCTTGGGTTGACATGCGCTCCTTCTGCTGTTTGTGCTTGGCTTCCGCTTGCTCCCAGCGAAGAGACTCGAGGTATTTGGCGCCTTCCCGGATGCTTCTCCTCCACTTTGTATGGTCTTGGGCCAGGGATTCCCAGGTGTCGGTGGGGATGTTGCACTTTTTCAAGGAGGCTTTGAGGGTGTCCTTGAAGTGTTTCCTCTGCCCACCTGGGGCTCTCTTGCCGTGCCGTGTCTGGTAATGTGCTGTCAAACATTGAAACCTTTATTATCAGCACTTTGCATTCTTGGACAAATTTGTGTGCACCTTTGGAAGTGGTTTCTTAGTTGTAGTGAATGGTGAGACATAAGGGTACCACCACCCCCCCCCCCGCCCCCCTGCAATGGTGATGAGTGTGAAAGGAATGGCTTGGACATTGTAGGGATGCTTTATGGTGTTGGTGTGGGGTGGTGCCAACCTGGCGCATCATGTGGCATCCAGGCTGTACAGCGTCAAGTGAAGTAAATCAGGCCATGGTGACGCCATCCCTGGTGTCCCGGGCAGCAATGTGATCGGGTACTGATGCCCTGGGTCTTGTGCAGCATCAGTTGATTGCGGAGAAAGCTGGTGTTGTTGTTGCTGCTGGTGTGCCCAGTGATGCTGGTGTTGGGGCTGATCTTGGTGGGATTCTGAGGACCAAGGTGAGATATTTTCAAGGGCAACGATGCTGATGTAACAGATGGCAGGTGAGGTTGAGACGACAGAAGTGATCTGTCAATGATGAGAGAGGTTGTTCCAATGAGGAGGCACTGGATAGAGAGTTGACTCCAACCACTTGCAAGCTGCAGAAAGCTCAATACGTCTTCCAAATGCAGTAAGCAACAGTTTCTAAGCTTTGAAAGTGAACAGCTGTAACATGGGATCTTTTATACAACTTTGGCAGCTGTTAAATCATGAAATAATTCAATGCTGAATCCACTCACGACAGCTGAGCTGACGTGTTCCCCGAGCAGCGGGTAACCCTTGGGGGAACACGTAAAATTGAAATGTAGGCTTAAAATAACAGTTAATTGGATGTTAATAACCCATTTAATGATGTGAATTGCTTCCCCCGCCGCTTGGTGTCGGGTCTGTTCAGCGCCGACAGACCCAACACCTGGGAGACTCGTGTGGAGGCGGGTTGATAGTGGGATCCCTACCCGCTGTCAATCGTTGCTAATTTGACAGCTGACCCGTCTCCGAACCCGCCCTCTGAGCGCCGGCAGAGTTCAGCCCTAGGTGAGGGAAACTCCCAGTAGTGGAAAGTTTTGGGAAACATGTACAAAGTCACCTGTTCCTACATTTGCCACATGATGTCTTAAATTATTTATATACTGCATCCCAAAATATTATTTTCCAAAAAATCAAATTTGCATTTGAATGAATTGACAATATCTCTTCTACTGTCTCCCTGGGGAGCCTGGTCCATAGATTTATCACTTGAGTTGGTTAAATCATAGTAACTTATCTATAGTACTCTAAACTGAAGTGTTACAATCAGTGTGCCCTTTAAGCCCTAAATGATGCAAACAGACTTGAAAATGAGGATGAACACAAAATAGTGAATACTCTGAGTGATTACTCCCATCAAGTATTCACAAGGGAAGAGATGAACAACATGCCCTATGTGGAAACACAGCATACATGTGGAAACTGACACTATTTTTGGATGATGTCGCCAAGGGGCAGCATGTAGATGAGAAATAGGAGGGGGCCAAGGATAGATCCTTGGGGGACACCAGAGGTAACGATCCGGGAGCGGGAAGAGAAACCGTTTCAGGTGATTCTCTGGCTACGATTAGATAGACAAGAATGGAACCAGGCGAGTACAGACCCACCCAGCTAGACGACGGTGGAGAGGCGTTGGAGAAGGATGGAGTGGTTAACCGTGTCAAAGGCTGCAGACAAGTCAAGAAGGATGAGGAGGGATAGGTTACCTTTGTCACTGTCACAAAGGATGTCATTTGCGAATTTGATGAGAGCCGTTTCGGTACTGTGGCAAGGGCGGAAACCTGATAGACTAGGGAGGAGATTTGTGACACACTAACAATCATTATGAGAGAGCCACTGGCAACGTTCCCTCTAATAGAGGGGCTTAGCAGTTTCTCTGGGTGGCTGGTTGAATTAAGGTGGATTGAGTGGCCTTTCTCAAAAGTAAACTATCTACTGATCTTCTGCTTCTGTCTCTTTCCCTTTTCTCTCCATAATACTTTTTTGCTTCTCTCTCTGTGCTCTTATGGTTCTCTTTTTTTCTTCTTTCCTTTCAGGTGGCGGGTGGGATGGTGTGGCATGGCATGGCAGGGATAGGAGATGCTGACGATTGCAGGCTGCATTTTCCACTGGTGAGTTACGGAGAAAATGTGGCCCTCAGCAGCTCTCCTCCCATCCCCACCTCCTCACTCCCTTGCAACCCCCACCCCTTCATACACAGAATTTTACAGCACAGTAACAGGCCATTGGGGCCAACAGGTCTATGCCGGTGATAATGCTCCACACGAGCCACCTTCCACCTTACTTCATCTAACCCTATCAACATATCTTTCTATTCTTTTCTCCCTCATATGCTTATCTAGCTTCCCCTTAAATGCATCTATGGTGTTCACCTCAACCACTCCATGTGGTAGCAAGTTCCACATTCTCACCACTCTGCCCATTGCCATCTTGTCTTGTGTAGGGGGTGGTGTGTGGGTCAGCCTCACCACTGACTTATGAGCGGTTTGAATCGCTCCCACTCCCTTGATTCTAGACCTTGGGCTTATTTGGGGGGGTGACAAAAGTGCAGCAGACAACTGGTTTTGATGCAAGAAACTTTGACCTTTATTCAAGAAAGAAAATACAACATAACAATCTTATACTCTAATAAAAATGGGGAACATTTTAATACATACGAGGGAAATACAGTAGAAAATACCTCACCCCTCCCAATCCCACTTCCTAGCTAAGTTGAACTCTAGAGGACCAGGGATAATGCTCACCAAACGAATCCTTGACAGTTGAGCTGGTTTGCGGTTTCGGGGTTTGCTGGATGTGTTGGTCGGTGTCTGCCGTACCTCGGACGTGGTAGAGGACTTCGACTGCTGGTCAGTCTTCACGAGTCCGCTGATGCGGTTGTAAGATTTGCAAAATTTCTGCATCTCCCCGAATGTTATTATCAATAAAAGGGACCCTGCATGGACATTTTAAAATTAAAAAGGGTACCCAAGATGGCGTCCGTGCCTCGTGGCAGAAAGCCTGTGGGATTCCAAAATGGATTCTGCAGCACAGACAGCTTGGAAGAAATCGAAACTAAGGCGGCAGGCTTTCTGTGAAGAGAAACTTTGTGTTTTGGAACGAGATAGGACTTTGAATTATGTATTAGACTGAATTGGAGACAGATCTAAATTCAGTGAGGCCTATAGTTAAAGCCATCAAACAGTCTGCATACATAATCGGAAACAGATTAAACACAGCCATCGAGGCTGGACAAGCCCATCAAAGAACTTTCAGGACAATACAAGTCAATTATCGGGCCGGTAGATGCGATTACCGGCCATCTAAAAACCGTCAGTATAGATTGCTACCATTGTTTAAACTAGCCCGCCAAGTTTAAGACAACGAACTAACCTGATTTGGCGCGAAGATAAGGGTTTTCAAAAGGGTATAACCGAAGGCCCCGGGTAGCAATCGGCCCCTGCTGCGACTGCTGGCTTGCTTGCTCCCTGCTCTGCCCCCCACCCCCCTGTTCTCCTGCGCTTGGCCCTCGCTCTTGGGAGGGGAACAAAACCCAAGTCCATAGCCATCCAGGACGCCCAGGCCGCAGAAGGGGGCAAGGCGAGGTTGAGCAGGTAGTTCAGGACTTGTATAGTAGTCTTGTAAGATGAGGAAGAAGACGATAATAATTCGATACAAGCAGAGCAGGGCAGCGAAAAACGTATCGATTAATTAAACCAAGCGCCTAGTTATAAGCTGACGCTTGGGGAAGAAAGTCCTTAAGGACGGTGAAGACAAGCATCTTGTTGAACACTGCAAATAAAGGCAGATGTCCACGCCATGACGAATATGCTGGTGTTCAATGCCTGGCTAGTAAAATCTGAGCAGTAAAAACTGCTAATCGTCTCATCGACGTAACGTTACCGCCAACGACAGTCCGAGGGAGAAGAAGAGGAGAACCCATCGGGACGAGACGACGACGATAGTGAAGGAGAAGAAGGTGTGTCGCAGCAGCAGCTCCAGCACCGCGCTACTGAAGACCACGTGGCGACGGGGTACCTAAGAGGACAGAGAGCTAAACCTCAAAACCTGCATTTCCTTTCAACAGTTGGCTTTGATTTTGAATTGGTGAGCCTGAATTCTGGCCCCTCATAGCTTATTCTAGTTAGGTATAGGGGTGGGATAAGGATAAGGGGATTGTTAAGATAGTTGTTTTCCCTCGATGTGCTGTGTGTTCCCCATTCCCTGCATAAGTGTAGTTATTTGTATTTGCCTGTAATTTTATATTAGTAACTTCTTTCAAGATTGTATCAATTTTTCCTGTTCAATAAAGTCTTGGTTTTGCTTACATCCAAACCGCCTGTCTACTCGAGTTTTCTGTATCGCTGCCTGTACCTAAGTCCGGTGTCTAGAACCCAGGGGCATGGGAGCGATTCGAACCGCTCACAAACAGTCAGGGGCATAACTGACTGGGCACACGCGCCACACCCACCACCCCCTACATGGTAGGGTGCGTTTTGGATTTATGGGGTGAGTACCCACTTTTCTTCTGTAGAGATAGGGTTTAGAGTTTCTTTTAAGTAAAAATCTTACCCGGGGGTAAGTCAGGAATAGATTGTAGAGTGGAAAACTTTCGAATCTTCGGTTTTCTCCTGAGTTGTTTTTCTTTGGTCGCGGTGGCTCGATATTACCAGGCTGGTTGGCGGTAATATTTTGTTGGTAGTTTCGTAAGGCTCTTGTTGCCGCGATGTGTCCAATGATGTCCTGCGTCACTGAAGCTGTTGAACTTGGGTGTACGGTAGAATGCTGCCCCATCTCGATGCTCCGGTTTCTTCTTGTGTGTTGCTTCCAGAGAGAACTGAGTCTTCTTGAGAAAACAGGCCTTCAATTATACTTTGAGGGGCCTTCTAATCTGCACGCCAAATCAGTCCCGGTTTATTGTTTGATTTGGGCAGGCTCGTTAATGGTAACTTGATTAGAAATGTGTAAAATGGTTTCGGGATGCTGTACTGATTATTCAATGAGCTGTTGAGCTCCTAGTTAATTGTCATAGCTATACTCAGGTTTCGAGTCTCCTGTCCGAGCCCGAGATTTCTGTGTAGGTTGGCGAGGTGATTTGCATTATGCATGTTTTGGATGGGTCCTGTGTTTTGGGTGGGGACTGCTTCTCTGTGGGTCGATTGTTAGGATGTTAATGTCTGATAGGGGCTGAGTGAGGTTACACAGTTCCCCAGACAATTTGATTTACTCCAATTCCCAAACTGTCTTTACAGAGGTTGATCCCATTCCCTGTTGCAGCCTTTTCTCCCTTTACAGGCCCAACATGCCTTTTAAAATGCCAAATCTTGGTTTCCGACCTTGAATCTCCCTCTGTTAGGCCCAATGTGTATTTTATCATCCTGAAGCTTGTTAGAAAGAGTCCAAAGTCATTTTCCTTAGGGTTTTCTTCTAGCTTTGGGGGATCTGTGAATTTTGAGAATCTTATACTTACTCCAAGTCCCTCCTTCCCAGCACAATCCCTGTTCCCTCCAATCTCTACCCTTGCCTTTTCCCCTTTGAACTGCCTGCTTAGCTCCTATAGCCTTTGCTCCCGTTCACTCAACTGTCACTCACATCACTTTCACTGGCTCTCCCCAAGGGCACGTGACGAGAGGCCCTCTGACTCTGTTAGCTTAATATGCTTTCCAAAGTTTGTAGAACAAAACAAAAGCTACAAGGCTGTGTAATCAGTGCACACTTTCATTCTTTTTTTGCGCACACATACATACACACACACACACATAGGCTGGAGTTTTCCGGGGTGGTAGCGGGCGTGATTGGTGGCGGGCGGGGTGGGAAAGTTATTATTTTTGACCTGCTGTCATTTCCCACGCACCTTTACCCCAAGCGCGTCTTGTCATCGCGGAGCCGACTCGACCGGCAGTGGCGGGGGATTCATTTGAGATGATTATCAGGTAATTTACAGGCACTTAAGAGCCTTTTTTCACTTACTTATTAAATTTCAAACTGAGGTGGGAGTTCCGTGGCCATTGCTCCAGCTGATTACTTGACAGCATCAAATGTACAGTAAAAGCTCCCATCTGATAGATGATCACTTGCCTCAGGCAGAAGCTGTTGCTCAGTCCATTTCCAGCACAGATTCTGCAGGCTGCAAGTGTTTCCAGCAAAGTCTCCATCCCGTGTCACCTCATTGGAAGAACTCTCTCACCATTGACAGAATGCTCCTGTCATCTCTACTTCACCTGTCATCTATTCCATCAGCATGGGTGTCGTTTATACTGTCTCACCTTGGTCCTCAGAATCAGACCACGATGAGCCCCAACACCAGCAGCACCAGGCACACCAGCAACAACAACACCAGCCTTCTCCGCAATCACCTGATGCTGCACAGGACACAGGGCATCAGCACCCGAGCACATTGCTGCCCGGGAGGCCAGGGATGGCCTCGTCATGGCCAGATTTAGTTAACGCTGTACACCCATGTGGCTGCCACATGATGCGCCAGGTTGGCACTACACTGCACCAACAGCATAAAGCATCCCTACAATGACCAAGCCATTCCTTTCACATTCATCACCATTGCGGGGGGTACCATTATGTCTCACCATTCATTGCAACTCACTAAGTTACTTCCAAAGATGCACACAAATCTGTCCTAGACCAGAACATGTTAAAAATAAAGATTTTTATGTTTGACACCACATTAACAGAAACTTTACACAATCATTGCATAAAACACTCAAGTGCCTACCCTTGTGTGTTACTGCTATGATTACGCTAGGATGAGGGTGAGTGTGAGGGATGGCTACTGAGATGGGGATGTGATAATGTAGATAGAGAGAGAAGGATGGGTGGACGTGAAGGTATGTTGGTGTGAGTAAGGATGTGCAGGAGTAGGGTAGGGAAGGCAGAGTGATGGGGATGTGATGAGAGGAATAGCGGGATGCAGTTGAGTGTGGCTTTATACTAACGTTTTCTGAACTAATGAGATCATTGAAATATTTGCGGCTCTGCACCCAGGTCCTCCTGAACACATCCCTGCTTGAGACCTCCTCTGCAATCTCCAACCAGGCTGTCTTGGTCTCCTGGGGAGGTCTGTTCCACCCATTGGAAGGGAAGAGGATCTCCCTGTGTGCTGAGTGCAGCCCTCTGCCTCTGTGCAGTAATTGTCAGTGTTTGCAGCACTCCAGTGCTGCACTGTGCTAGATAAAACTTCAAATGTAATATGGCCATGACCCCTTTAAGAAACCCGGCTGAAAACGCGTCATGAATGATGTCACCAGACCCACTCCATCTCATTGGGCCGGGTAATGTGCTGGATGGGCTTAATAGGCCCCATTAAGGTAAGTTCTTTTTCAACAGCAGGATGGAGCCAGCAGCGGAGTCACGACCCGCCATGGACACCGGCCGCACCAGACCTGCCCAAGTAGGCAAAATTCCGGCCATAAAGTCTATAGCTTTTCTTCAGATAACAGCACTGTGGGAGCATTGCCAGGCAGACTGCAGCGGTGCAAACAAAAAGCCCACCACCACCTTCTCAGGACAACTGGGGATGGGCAACAAAAGCAGCTTTGCCAGTGATGCCACATCCTGAGAGTATATTATAAAAACAAGTTAAAAAAATTATCAGGAACTGCTGGAAGCTAAAGAAAAATAGTCAATCTATTTAACGTTCTGCTCCTTTTACAACCTGGAAAATTGGGTGAACGGCAAATGCTCAGACTGTACATTCTGAATTCAGCTAACAGTGTCACAGCTCACCGCAAAAATGTCAGGTTCAAGCTGAGGTTTTTGGAAGACGCTGTGGCTTTCGAGTTAATCCTTTAATAAAGGCATTAGAAGGCACAAAAGGCAATTGATAAAATGGTGGATGATAACATTTTAGGGAAAGAGTAATACAGCGTCACCTAGTGGTCAATAATTATATAGGGACAAGAGTCAGTTGACAGGAAAATTCAATGGGAAATGTGGATGTAGGAATTTACAAGAGGGGAAAAGTTTATATAAAAGTGTGACCAAAAAACTTGGCATTAACTAAAGTTTATAGACCGAAAATATGTACAAACATGAGATTTATATTATATATGTATCTATTGTCTGAATTATATTTGTATAATTGGAAACCTATATGTTATTTCTAGGCACTGGAGACAGTTAACGTTCGACTACATGAACTTTATCCTGGCAGTGATGAAATTTTTGATATCGTTCTAATGACTAATAACCATGCCCAAGTAGGAGTGAGGCTGATAAACAGCATCAATCACTATGGTATGTATACCAAGCACTTGGCCTTTTTCCCAGCATTAACAATTAATGTCCATAGAATATGACTATGTGCCAGGGCAAGGAGTTGCATATTGATTTGAGTTAAAAACTTCTTTTAACAATAAATTTGAGAAAAGCCTGATTTTTCTTGCCAATCATAAATAGTGTAAAAATCATACGTGAAATTCCAGCAAAAATCAATTTGTAACAAAAAAGTAACAAAAAAAACCAGCCAATCATGATGTAACTGTAATAATGATCCTTTACCAGTTCTCAGACAGCTGATGAGCCACTTAAATTATATAAATCCCCCAAACTTTGTTAATGCAACCATGAGGTACACAGCAGTAGAGAAAAGGATGTTTCAGTGGCAAATTGCTCCAAGCTTTAGTAGACGGTGCAATGAGCAAGGCCATGACATGTTTGGTTGGTGAAAATGAGCCACAAGTAAGCAACGAATGAGCATGAATTGAAGTACATCAACCAGACGGTGAATAAAGTATTATGGACACATTTGCCAGCATGGGCACGACGGCCCAAATGGCCTCCTTCTGTGCTAAAAGACTCCATGATATTATGACTAAGAAGACTAAGGACTAGATTTTCAGTATAGACAGTTTTGGGGCGCTAACCTTAGCGCCCGCCCGAAGTTAGCGCCCGCCCCAAAGTAGCGCCCCGTTGCCGGGAATTCAGTGGCTTCGCCCTAAGAGGTTGGTGGAGCGCTAAAAGAGGCGTTCCACTACTATCTTTAGGCGCTAAGCCGGCGGTCCAGAGGGATAGCGCCCAGGCGGGGCGCAGCGCGGGTGCGGTCATTTTTGGACTGACAGCAGACCCCGTGGCGCCGACCAGCTCTTAAAGGGGGAAGGGACGAATTGGTCTGCTGCCACGCCCTGCACACTGCAGCCTTGCAAAGAGGCCTCAACACTGCTGCTCAGCCCCAGGGAGTCATGGCAACGCCAGAGAAGGCCCGTCAGCGTGCCCTGCGCTTCTCAGAGGGTGATCTGGACATAATGGTCACAGCTCTGGAGGTGAGGCGCAAGATCTTGTTCCCAGAGAGTGGGAGGAATCCAACCCACCACGACTACACCAAAGCCTGGAAGCAGATCGCCCAGAGGGTGACGTTCACCGGCGATGCCCCCAGGACCCACAAACAATGTCGTAAAAAATACAACGACCTGACCAGGATTGTCAAGGTGAGTAGCCTTTCCAGTCTCCTCCTCATCCTTGCATGTACACCTGACATGATGGGCAAAGGGAGCTGAAAATCCTATTGGCCAGCCCTCAGCCAGCAGCATTGGGACAGTCATGAGCATCAAATGGCCATTCGGCACTCTACACTTTGGCCAAGCTATTCCACCATGGCAGGCTGTGCACACTACATCAGGGCTTCACTCTGGCCAAGCTATTCCACCATGGGAGGCTGTGCACACGACATCAGGGCTTCACTCTGGCCAAGCTATTCCACCATGGGAGGCAGTGCACACTACATCAGGGCTTCACTCTGGCCAAGCTATTCCACCATGGGAGGCAGTGCACACTACATCAGGGCTTCACTCTGGCCAAGCTATTCCACCATGGGAGGCAGTGCACACTACATCAGGGCTTCACTCTGGCCAAGCTATTCCACCATGGGAGGCAGTGCACACTACATCAGGGCTACACTGCGCACTTACAGCCCGTCCTTTCTCTTGCAGGCTAAAGTAGCCTTTAATCGCCAGGCCCGTGCCAGGGGTGGCCGCGCCAAGCTGCAGAAGCTCACTCGGCTGGAGGAGCGCGTGTGTGTGCTCATGGGAGCCCGTGTGATCGTCCCCACAGCGTGCGGAGTATCCGACCCTCCACTGCCCGGCAATGGTAAGGACCTCGCCTTTTGGCCCTCTCGCGTCGCACTGGCCCATCCGAGCTACCTCCTTTGCCACTGTCCCACCAATGCGCTGAATGCCACCAGTCCTAACTCCCTCGCTGACGCCGTCTCCTCACTCTGAAGCTACTCTTGTGCATTCCTGCTTTCAGCTGGTGACGACCAGGACCGTGAAGCTGCCAGTGACAGCACCGCCGAGCAGGAGGAGGAGGAGGAGCAAGCCGGACCATCGGGGGAACAGTCACGTCCCGCAGGAGAGGAGGAAATGCTTGACACCTCCTCACTGGACGAGTGCCTGGAGGAACTGTCGCAGGGCAATGCAGCTTCTGGGACCAGTGGCGTCCAGCCACCCAGGAGCCGTGCGCGTGGCCCACGGCCTTCCCCCCAAAGGGGGGAAGGATCAGAGGGGAGTGCTGCTGATCGGCACACTCGCCGCCACCAACGTGGCAAGGGTCCCTTAGTTCGGCCCCCTCCTCCCCAGCGGGAGAGTCGCGACTCCAGTCCGGACACCTTCACCTCGGAGGAGGTGCGGAAGCTGGATAAGATGGCCGAGGATTCGGACCGGCGCCACACGGAGCTCATGAGCGTGGTGGGGCGCATGCCTGAGGCCATCGAGTCGCTGGCGACCAGTGTGCGCGAGTTCGGGGCAGCAACTGCCGCGAGTGGCCGCATGCTGACTGATGCCGTCAAGACCCTGGCGGATGTGATGCGCGCGCACACCAGGACAACAGGGGCACTCACTGCTGCCACACGCGCTGTCTCAGGCAGGCATCGCCATCCCAGCAAGCCGCCCCTCGGCTGATTGTTGCGGATCCTGCAGTGCGGGCCCGGCCGAGTGCCACCGCGCCACAGCACCAGCCAGCGCATCCCAGACGCCAGCTGGCCCACATTGCGCCATCCGTCGCCGCCATTCCCCCACTGGGGCGTCAAGGGCAAGCGGCTGCAGCTGATGGTGGCCAGGCTCAGGTGCGCCACTCAGCAGACGGCCCCTCGAGGCCCAAACGCCGTGTAGGCCGCCCCCCAGCGGCATCTGGCGGAAGGGCATCTGAGCCTCAGGCACCTTCCCCCAGCCTCACAGCAGCCACTGGGCAGAGCTTGCGAAGGAGCAGCAGGCCGGGCAGGGGAGGCAAAAGGCTGGGCAAGGTCTCGCCCTCGCGGGCCACTCAGTAGAGGGTGTGGCCAGCTTTCCTTTTATATGGCGGTGGCCATCTTTATTTTGCCCATGGTTGTGTTGTTGGAGGGCTTATTTTTTGCGTTAGGCCGACATTGAGGCCCGGTTTGAAGAAAGGTGGAGTGACTCCTCCCCAGTTTGTGGGAGTGAGTCGTTTGTTGGGCTTTTTGTGGGGCCCGTTTATTGTTTTTGGGGATTCATGTGGGAATGGCTTTTCATTTTTGTGTAATAAAAAATTATCTTTATTCATGCAGTCTCCATGATTGTTCTTCTTAGTGTTTGTTGGCTTCGCCGGCTGAGGGCTTGCGGAGCGGCTGCATTCATCTTCCCTCATGGCCCCTGGCCATTCCCTGACAGGGGGCTTAGAAGTACCGTGTAATAAGGTGGCGTCGTGCGGCCCATGGCCCTGGTCGCTCCCTCCTGGGAACGTACTCCTGCTCCTCCTCCTCCTCCTCCTCATGCTCCTCCTCCTCCTCCTCCTGAGGTGCTGGTCCAACGTCAGGTGGCAGTGCCTGAGTCCTGCGGATAGCCAGGTTGTGTAGCATGCAGCAAACCACCACAAATTGGGAGACCCGGTCCGGCGAATACTGGAGAGCTCCTCCGGAGCGATCAAGGCAGCGGAACCGCTGCTTGAGGACCCCAATAGTTAGCTCGATGATGTTGCGGGTGGTTTGATGGCTCTCGTTGTAGGCCTCTTCAGCAGCGGTCCTGGGCGCGCGGAGCGGGGTCATGAGCCAGGTGCACAAAGGATAGCCTTTGTCCCCGAGTAGCCATCCTCTTGGGGGAGGCTGTGCCTGGAACATGTCATGCACAGTACTCTGCCGCAGGATAAAGGCATCGTGGCTGCTGCCTGGGAAGCTGGCATTGACTGCCATGATGCGCTGCTTGTGGTCACAGACCAGCTGCACATTCAGAGAATGGTAGCCCTTCCTGTTGCGATACTGCTCGCCATGCTCCAGAGGGGCCCGCAAAGCCACATGCATACAGTCAATGGCGCCCTGCACCAAGGGGAATTCCCCGAGTCTGGAAAATCCCAATGCGCGCTGATGCTGGCTCTCCAGGGCCATGGGGAAGGAGATGAATTGGCTTCTCCTTCTGAACAGTGCTTCGGTCACCTGGCGGATGCAGCGATGCGCGCCGTACTGGGAGATGTTTGCTATGTCCCCAGCAGCGTATTGGAAGGATCCGGTGGCATAGAAGTTCAATGCCACCGTCACCTTCACTTCCACCGACAGAGACGTCCTGCACCTGAGCTTTGGCCGCAGATCTCGGCGAAGCAGGTGGCAGATCTCTGCAATCACCTCCTTTCAGAATCGGAGCCTTTTAACACATCGCGCGGCACTCATGTTTAGGTAGGAGCGCTGCTGGCGGTGTAGCCTGACTGGGTAAGGCCTACGTGGCCGACGCCTGTAGCCCCCTCTGCCTCTAGCCAGGGCTGCCCCTCTCACAATGCGTCTGCGAGCCCTACGGACATGGAGCTGCAGCTCCGCGTTGGCACCCCATGCAGCCCCCATCAAATCCTGGCAAACACTCAAATTTCCAAAAGGCCACTTGCAGCGCTCTGGCCTGAGTCCAAAAATACCTGAGCTCTTGCTGCTTGAAACCAGTTAGCTATCCTCCCTGTTGTGTCTCCAGAAATGCGTTGCACAAGAGTGTTTTCTGAAAAAAGGCTGGCCTTTATACTGGAGAGCACGTCCCCTTTAATTTGCGCCCCCCGGGGCCCGCGCTGGTTGTGTTGCGTTCCTTTTTCCAAACGCTCCGGCCGCCAGCCGCACAATGGGGCGGTCCGACTGAAGTTTGGAATCGGGGCGCACAAAGGGCGTTGCACGAGGATGTGACGTAATTTTCTGCGCGCGCATCCGGGCGGGCGCTAAACTTTGCGCCGGCGCTAACGGGCAACTTAATTTGGGGCGGGGCGCAAACTGCGCTGCGCACGGGTGCTACACGCATAGCGCCCGAAAATCACTTCTCTTAAGGCGCTAACTGCTGGCGCTATCAACTGAAAATCTAGCCCTAAGAGTTAAGGAAGAGAGTTGAGGTAAATCCTAAAATAATAAGTTAACAGGACAGAAAAAATATGAACTTTATGGGAATTTGATCTTTGAACAGGTACTAGTTGATCTGCCATGACATTGCACAGGGGGATTGGCGATCATGGACACTGTTCAGGTCCAGCAAGGTTAAAGGACAGGAAGATAATTGAATCAAGGTGGGGGAGGGTGGAGTAGGCAAATAGGAGGAGAGAGGGAAAGGACAAAGAGGAGGAAAGAGAGGGGAGCATGCAAAACGGAGGGGAGAGGATGAGATGAGAGTCACCATTCCTCTTAGTGTGGTGGGGGGAGTGGCAAAGTGTGAATGTTGGCTTAGCATGTTTTTTCATTAAATGGGAAAGGGGCTTCTAATGGGTGATTTTGCCTCAGTTATAGTTTCTTATGTGTGAATGCACCCTATGCTGGTTGTGTGGAGTGGTGTCGGGTTGGACAGCAATTGTTACACGAGCAGAGGGGAAAGTTAGGCTTTACCCGGGGTAGAAGGGGTGCTACTGTTTGACTTTTCATTGGGGGATTCAAGGAGCGACTTTTGAATCTGCCAGTTAAGGAGGACATGGACAGCAGAGGAAGAATTTTTGCATCAATGGGGCCATTGTGGTGTGAATTTTTTTTTTTGCGGAGGCTTTTGTGACTTTGTTACCTGATTGCTGCGTGGGACAATTGTTAATCATTTGTTGTTGCTTGCTTTCCTCTTCTGGTCAGCTGGGAGGTACATATTCTAATACTTTCAGAATACTGCTTGATGTGGTTCATTCACTTACAAGTTTTTAATTTTTTTCAGCATTTTTAATTGCCTGTTCTATCAGGATAGGAGGAGTTTGCAGTGTGGTTTTTCTGAAGGGCTCGTTCAAATGGGGTCAGACTCGGGAGCCTTTTATAATGTTTTGCACTCTTTTTGCACTGCCTTTTAAAAACTGCCTCTTGCGTGGTTCCAAAATTGGGTTAATTATTTTTGCTTTAGGTATCACTGTTACGTAACGTTATATTATCTAACAATACTTTTGGAATATTGTGACCATACATTATTTTTAGTATATACCCAAAAGCTATACTAATACAGATAACTGTTAATTAGACTGTAGCAATTAAGCTAAAATTGCAGAGTTATGCTGTTTCAGCTTGGCTCTGTTGCTGGCACTCTTACCCCTCTGAGTCAGAAGATTATGGGGGAGAAATTCGGTTGTTAGCGCCACCGATTAATGCCTAAAGAGGCCGAGAAGTGGGGCGCTAGCCAATTTCTGGGCGGGCGCAAGGCGCCTAGCACCTCGCTCCATATTGAGCATGCATTTAGCACCGGCGCTATATCTTAGCGCCCGCTCATGGGCGCAGGCTGATTATGACGTCATTTGAGTGTGCAACGCCTTTTGGGTGCCCCGGACCGGAAATTCAGTGGCGCCCCCCTCCGTAGCGCCTGGCGCTAATAGTGACAGCTTACCTGGACCTTACCAAGTCACTCTCGGGCTGGAGGAGCGTTATTTAAAGGGGACTGGTGTGGTTTAAAAGCGGCAGCCATTTTTGGAGCACAACTTCCTCGAGAGCTACAAAGAGTTGCTGAGCTGCACACTGAGAGCCATTTGACCACTGAGCCAGCGCAGGCAGACGATCTTCAGCCTTCTGACCATCACCTTGCTGTTGGTGAGCCTTGACAACGGGGAACCTTCCTGTGGGCACTTATTATGGGGGCTGCATTGGAGGGGAACGTCCTGCTGCTGAATCATCTGGAAAGGGCACTGAGACGCTGGGAGAGGGGGGCAGGCATGGCCAGACGGAGGAGGGCCAACGGACGTCGCCACAGCAGACCTTACGCTGGCAGGGTTTTCGACAGCAGTTTTCCTACATGAACATGCCGGAGGAGCAGTGTGTCAGAAGGCTGCGAATTAGAAAGGAGGTGGTGACTGAGCTGTGCCAGCTGCTTCAGCCAGGTCTGCAGCCTCAGATAAGGTGCAGGACATCTCTGTCGGTGGCTGAGAAGATGCCTGCTGGCCTGAACTTCTACGCGAGCGGCTCTCCTCAGGCTGCGCGTCAGAGGCTGATCAGAAGTAGCTTCTAGGCCCCTCTCACGGAATGCTTGCTGCCATTCCAAGAACAGGAATGGAACCGGTCTGATACCCCCAAGCCTGTGAAGGGCAAGATGCATGTAAATAGAAGGCATGGCCATTGTAAATGAAGAAAGTGTTTCATTACACAAAATGTGGTTCCTTCAAACATGAGAAAGCTATGGCAACAGAAAGCAAAACTAATACACTGACACATAACTGACTCTCACACCCGGGAGACTGTCCAAAACATAAATCACATTCCGACCATCTTCCTTGGCCTTGATTCCACTGCGCCAACCAAAGCATCCAATGCCCCATCAGTGAGGCGTTCTGCCCTCTGCCTCACCCTTTCCATGTCTTGCTAGGCTGGTGCGCCACAGGTAGGCTCCCACCGCTTTGAAGGCCTACAAGGCAGTGAGTGTGTCTGGTGATGCCAATTGACCTGCCCCTTTAAGAGCTGGCTGGCACCAGTGTGGCTCAGGGAAAGTGATTATTGACAGCACCCTCGCTGCGCCCCGCCGCGGCGAAATTGGGTTGCGCCGCCGGGTTAGCGCCTTGAGTAGCGTGCAGCGCCTGATTTAGCGCCGCAATCACCTTTAGGGGCGCTGCAACCCAATATCGCGCTAGGTGGCGCTAAATTGCGCCTGGCGCTAAACTTTGCGCATCGCCAGGACTAGCACCCCAAACGCGGCTATACCGAATTTCTAGGCCTATGGGTTCTAACTCCATACAACACTCCAGAGAGATCTGCATTATTAGAGCTGGCATCCTTCAGATGAGATGTTTATCTGAGGCTCCATCTGCCTATTCCAGTAGGCTAAGTAGATGTTAAACATCCTAAAACTGTTACTCATCTCATTGCTGCTTGTGCGATTTGGTTGTTTTATCACCCTCCTGCCTCTTTCTCCACTGCTCTTATTACAGGCAAAACCAGCATATAATAGGCTGTGAAGAACACCAGCTGGTTAACATAGAGGAGATACCTTTAACAGCATTTGAGGATGCTATGATTGATATGTTCATAGAGAATTTAGGGTAGGCGGGTCCCAGTGCGAGGCGGGTACCCACCTCCTTTGAAACTGGCATGGAGGCGGGATGGGGTCGGGACCCCTGATTTCGGGAATTTAACTCCCTGCACGCCTCCAAACCTGACTCCACGGCACACTGAAAAATCGAGCCCTTTGTGTCCTCCTTACAACTTGCTTTCCCACCTATCTTTGTATCATCAGCAAATTTGGCTACAGTTCACTCAGTACCTTCATCCAAGTCATTAATATAGATTGTAAATAGTTGAGGCCCCAGGACTGATCCCTGTGGCACCCCACTAGTTACAGTTTACCAACCTGAAAATGACCCATTTATCCCGACTCTCTGCTTTCTGTTAGTTAGCCAATCCTCTATCCATGCTAATATATTACCCCCAACACCATGAGCTCTTATCCTGTGCAATAACCTTTTATGTGGCATCTTATTGAATGCCTTTTGGAAATCCAAATACACGACATCTACTGGTTCTCCTTTAGCCACCCTGCTCGTTACATCCTCAAAGAACTCTAATAAATTTGTCAAACATGATTTCCCTTTCATAAAACCATGTTGACTCTGCTTGACTATTATGATTTTCTAAATGCTACTTCCTTAATAATGGATTCTAGCATTTCCCCAATGACAGATCTTAGGCTAACTGGCCTATAGTTTCCTGCTTTCTGTCTCCCTCCTTTCTTGAATATGGGCGTTACTGTCACGGGGCCGTACATTCATGGGGCCGTTATGCTAGGGTTTCGGTAGTGGACCCAAGCGCAGGAAACCTATCCAAGGACTCGAGACCGGGTAGAACTCGAAAGATGCTTCACTTGATACTCGAAAACACAGAGACATGGTAACACTCGAAAGGAGATTCACTTGAGACTCGAAAACACAGAGAGACTCGAGAACGCCAGAGACACAGCAAGCGCTGTTACTTGCAGGCAGGCGAACCCAGGACTGAGCAAAAAGGACAGGAAACAGGAAGCTTAAATACAGGCCAGAGTGGTCACGTGACATAATTATTCAAATGAGACAGGAGACAAATACATTAACAACACACAGGTGAGGCCAAAGGCACTGAGACAAAACAGGGACTGGACCGAGCCAGCTTTATTAACGAGCCTAATTTACTCTGATGAGAACAATTACTCGAGAAACAGGTAAGAAGAGGGGCCCAGAAGGCACGGCAGCAGCGCACCGAAGCCTCAAAAACCGCCCTCAGGCGGCGAGCAGAGGGAAGTGCCGCTGAAGCCGTTACAGTACCCCCCCCTTTTAGGGACGGCACCTGACGTCCCATAAGCCTAAGATGATCACTATTTTATTTATTTATTTATTATTTTTTTTTTCTCTTTATACTTTATTTTTAGCGAGACTCGAGAATTAAACACAAAAAAACAGTGGGAGCTCGGGAGCGCTCGAGAGTTCAACAGCACAAAACACAGCAAAAGCCCAAATATTTGCCCAAGATAACTTGAGAGTTTATCTTGTGCAGGAGAGCTCGAAAGTTTAACTTGTCCAGGAGAGCTTGAAAGTTTATCTTGTCCAGGAGAGCTCGAAAGTTCATCTTGTCCAGGAGAGCTCGAAAGTTTATCTTGTCCAGGAGAGCTCGAAAGTTTAACTTGTCCAGGAGAGCTCGAAAGTTTAACTTGTCCAGGAGAGCTTGAAAGTATCTTATCCAGGAGAGCTCAAAAGTTTCTTATCCAGGGGAGCTCGAAAGTTTCTTATCCAGGGGAGCTCGAAAGTTTATCTTGTCCAGGAGAGCTCGAAAGTTTAACTTGTCCAGGAGAGCTCGAAAGTTTAACTTGTCCAGGAGAGCTTGAAAGTATCTTATCCAGGAGAGCTCAAAAGTTTCTTATCCAGGGGAGCTCGAAAGTTTCTTATCCAGGGGAGCTCGAAAGTTTATCGATACCAAAACCGAAGAGTTCGAGAGTTTATTTTGTCTCGGAGAGCTCGAAAGTTTACTTAATTTGCCCAGGAGAACTGAAAAACTCCTTTTCTTCTTTCTTTTCTTTACTCTTTATCTTGTCCAGGAGAGCTCGAAAATTAAACTTGTCCAAACCAGGAGGGTAGCAAACACAGCGGGGGTCCTCTTCCTAGGAGACTCGAAAATTATGCACAAAGACACAGCGGGGAGTCTTCTTCCTAGGAGACCAAATATTTGCCCACGAGAGCTCGAGAGTTTAACACAACGAAGGCCCAGGAAGCTTGAGAGTTAACTAGAAAGTTAACATAATGAAAGTCCAGGAAACTTGAAAGTTCACTCGAGAGTTTAACACAATGAGGGCCAGGAGACTTGAGAGTTCACTCGAAAATTCAACTTGAGAATTTAACACAGTAGAGGGCCAGGAAGCTTGAGAGTTAAACACAATGAAGGTCCAGTAGACTTGAAAGTTCACTCAAAAATTTAACACTATGAAGGCCCAGGAAACTTGACTTGAAAGTTTAACACAACGGGAGGCCCAGGAAACTTGAAAGCTGCCTTGAAAATCTAACGCTATGAAGGCCAACAGGAGGCCTGAGAGTTCACTTGGGGGTCTAACACAGTAGAGGCCCAGGAAGCTTGAGAGTTGACTTGAAAATATAACACAACGAAGGCCCAGGAAACTTGGAAGTTAACTAGAGAGTTAACACAACGAAGGCCCAGAAGACTTGAAAGTTCACTCGAAATTTTAACACAATGAAGGCCCAATAGACTTGAAAGTTCACTTAACATAGGAGACTTGAAAGTTCACTTAACATAGGAGACTTAAAAGTTCACTTAACATAGGAGACTTGAACGTTCACTCGAAAATTTAACACAGTGGGGGTCTTCTTCCTAGGAGACTCAAAAATTAAACACAAAGACACAGCGGGGAGTCTTCTTCCTAGGAGACCAAATGTTGGCCAAGACAGCTCGAAAATTAACTTGAGAGTTCCAAACCTTGGCTGGTTGGTTTCTGCTGGGTCCATGTATGGCTCAGTCCTACTGTCACAGGGCCGTGCATTCACGGGGCCGTTTTGCTAGGGTTACAGTAGTGGACCCAAGCGCAGGAAACCTATCCAAGGATTCGAGACCGGGTAGAACTCGAAAGATGCTTCCTTGAGACTTGAGAACATAGAAACAGGGTAACACTCGAAAGGAGATTCAGTAGCGACTCGAAAACACAGAGACATGGTAACACTCGAAAGGAGATTCAGTTGAGACTCGAAAACACAGAGACTCGAGAGAGCTGCTACTTGCAGACAGGCGAACCCAGGACTGAGCAAAGAGGACAGGAAACAGAAAGCTTAAATACAGGCCAGAGTGGTCACGTGACATAATTATTCAAATGAGACAGGAGACAAATACTTTAACAACACACAGGTGAGGCCAAAGGCAAAGAGACAAAACAGGGACCGTCTCGAGGAAATACCCTCCGTGCCTTTTCATTCCGCATGGAGGGGTTTCCTGTACGGGCTGCTCCTGCACACTTTCCACTTTGTCATCTTCGCCTACCGTCCGGACACGCCGTGGCGTGCCGTCTTGCCTTCCGGCGGAGGCGGAGGTCCCCAATGGAGGGCTCTCTATGCGGGAGCCGTCCCTTGTTCTATTGGGGACTTGGCCTGGAGGGTGTTGCACGGAGCAGTCCCGTGCAATATATTTTTAAGTAGGTTCACGGACTCCCAGGCCGCCTGTTTGTTCTGTGGCCTGGAGGAGTCCGTTTTTCACATTTACACAGAGTGTGAGAGGTTGCAGCCCCTCTTCCATTATTTGAAGGGGCTGCTCCTCGATTTTTGGTTGCACTTCAGTCCCACGCTCTTGATCTACGGTCACCCGGTGCGGAGGGGAGTGGGCAGGTTGGAGGACCTCCTCGTGGGTCTGCTCCTGGGCCTGGCTAAGAAAGCCATCAATTGGTCCAGGCAGCAGGCGGTCGAGGGGGTCGTCCAGCCAGATTGCCTCCCTCTCTTCCGCGGCCATGTTCGCGCCCGGGTGGCCCTGGAGATAGAGCATGCGGTGTCCGCCGGCACGCTCGAGGACTTCCGTGACCGGTGGGCGCCGCGGGGACTGGAGTGCATAATTAATTTGGATAACCAAATTCTAATTTGATTTATTAACGTTTAAGTAAAGTTCTATTAGTTACAGTTTATTTGTTTATTTTTTGGTCCTACCAAAAGAGGGACAAAACAGGGACCGTCTCGAGGAAATACCCTCCGTGCCTTTTCATTCCGCACGGAGGGGTTTCCTGTACGGGCTGCTCCTGCACACTTTCCACTTTGTCATCTTCGCCTACCATCCAGGCGTGCCGTCTTGCCTTCCGGCGGAGGCGGAGGTCCCCAATGGAGGGCTCTCTATGCGGGAGTCCTCCCTTGTTCTATTGGGGACTTGGCCTGGAGGGTGTTGCACGGAGCAGTCCTGTGCAATATATTTTTAAGTAGGTTCACGGACTCCCAGACCGCCTGTTTGTTCTGCGGCCTGGAGGAGTCCATTTTTCACATATATGTAGAATGTGAGAGGTTGCAGCCCCTCTTCCATTGTTTGAAGGGGCTGCTCCTCAATTTTTGGTTGCATTTCAGTCCCACGCTCTTGATCTATGGTCACCCGGTGCGGAGGGGAGCGGGCAGGTTGGAGGACCTCCTCATGGGTCTGCTCCTGGGCCTAGCTAAAAAAGCCATCAATTGGTCCAGGCAGCGGGCGGTCGAAGGGGTCGTCCAGCCAGATTGCCTCCCTCTCTTCCGCGGCCATGTTCGCGCCCGGGTGGCCCTGGAGATGGAGCACGCGGTGTCCGCCGGCGCGCTCGAGCACTTCCGTGACCGGTGGGCGCCGCGGGGACTGGAGTGCATAATTGGATTGGACAACCAAATTTTAATTTGATTTGCTAAGGTTTATTTAAAGTTTTAGAGGTTTAATTACAGTTTATTTGTTTAATTTACTTGGTCCATTTAAAAGAGGGACAAAACAGGGACTGGACCGAGCCAGCTTTATTAACTAGCCTAATTTAATCTGATGAGAACAATTACTCGAGAAACAGGTGAGAAGAGGGGCCCAGAAGGCACGGCAGCAGCGCACCGAAGTCTCAAAAACCGCCCTCAGGTGGCGAGCAGAGGGAAGTGCCGCTGAAGCCGTTACAGTTACATTTGTGGTTTTCCAATCCGCTGGGACCTTTCCAGAGTCTAGGGAATTTTGGAAGATTACAACCAATGCATCCACTATCTCTGCAGCCACTTCTTTTAAGACCCTAGGATGCAGGCCATCAGGTCCAGGGGACTTGTCAGCCTTTAGTCCCATTAGTTTGCCTAGTACTTTTTCTCTAGTGATAGTGATTGTTTTAAGTTCCTCTCTCCCCTTCGCCCCTTGATTTTCCACTATTATTGAAATGCTTTTTTAGTGTCTTCTGCTGTGAAGACAGATACAAAATATTTGTTCAAAGTCTCTGCCATTTCCTTGTTTCCCATTATTAATTCCCCAATCTCATCCTCTAAGGGACCAATGTTTACTTTAGCTATTCTCTTTCTTTCTATATACTTGTAGAAGCTCTTACTGTCTGTTTTTATATTTCTTGCTAGTTTACTCTCATAATCTATTTTCTCCCTCTTTATTTTTTTTACTGATCTTCGCAGCATTGTATGCCTTTTCTTTCAATTTGATACCCTCCTTAACTTCCTTAGTAAGCCACGGATGGTTTATCCGTCTCATAGAGTCTTTCTTTCTCACTGAAATATATCTTTGTTGAGAGTTATGAAATATCTCCTTAAAAGTCTGCCACTGCTTATCTACTGTCTTACCTTTTTAATCTATTTTCCCAGTCCACTTTAGCCAACTCTGTCTGCATACCCTTGTAGTTGCCTTTATTTAAGTTTAAGACACTAGTTTCAGACCCGAGTTTCTCACCCTCAAACTGAATGTGAAATTCTATCATGTTATGATCACTCTTCCCTAGAGGATCATTTACTATGAGATCATTAATTAATCCTGTCTCATTACGCATTACCAGATCTAAAATAGCCTGTTCCCTGGTTGGTTCCATAATGTATTCTAAGAAACTGTCCTGAATACATTTTATGAACTCGTCCTCAAGGCTAACTTTGTCAATTTGATTTGTCTAATCTATATGAAGATTAAAATTGCCCACGATTATTGCAGTACCTTTCTTACAAGCCCCCATTATTTCTTGATGTATACAGTGTAGCTACTGTTAGGGGGCCTATAGACTACTCCCACCAGTGACTTCTTTCCCTTATTATTTCTTATCTCTACCCAAACTGATTCCACATCTTGATCTTCTGAGCCAAGATCATTTCTCACTAATGTACTGATCTCATCCTTTATTAATAGAGCTACCCCGCCTCATTTTCCTTTCTGCCTATCGTTCCGAAATTTCAAATACCCCTGAATATTCAGTTCCCAGCCTTGGTCACCTTGCAGCCAGTTGAGGTGAATAAGGTGTAGACTGCAGGAAGATATCAATGGACTGATCAGGTGGGAGAAAAGTGACAAATGGAATTCAATCTGGAGAAGTGTAAGGTAATGCATTTGGGGAGGGCTAACAAGGCAAGAGAATACACAATAAATGGTAGGATACTGAGAAGTGTAGAGGAACAGAGGGAGCTTGGTATGTATGTCCACAGATCCCTGAAGGTAGCAGGACAGGTAGATTAGGTGGTTAAGAAGGCATACGGGATACTTTCCTTTATTAGCCGAGGTATAGAATATAAGAGAAGGGAGGTTATGCTTGAACTGTATAAAACACTAGTTAGGCCACAGCTGGAGTCTGCGTACAGTTCTAGTCACCACATTACAGGAAGGATGTGATTGCACTAGAGAGGGTACAGTGGAGATTTACGAGGATGTTGCTAGGACTGCAGAATTTTAGCTAGGAAAGATTGGATAGGCTGGGGTTTTCTTTGGAACAGAGGAGGCTGAGGGGAGACTTGATTGGGAGACTTGATTGAGGTGTATAAAATTATGAAGGGCCTAGATAGGGTGGATAGGAATTACCTATTTCCCTCAGCAGATATCAATAACCAGGGGGCATAGATTTAAAGTAATTGGTAGAAGGATTAGAGGGGAACTGAGGAGAACGTTTTACACCCAGATGGTGGTGGGGGTCTGGAACTCACTGCCTGAAAGGGTGGTAGAAGCAGTAACGCTCATCACATTTAAAAGGTACTTGGATATGCACTTGAAGTGCTGTAACCTACAGGGCTACGGACCAAGAGCTTTGAAAGTGGGATTAAGCTGGATAGCTCTTTTTCAGTCGGCACAGACAGAATGGGCCGAATGGCCTCCTTCTGTGCCGTAAATTTCTATGGTTTCATGGTTCTATTCCACATTAGTTGTAAGCTGCCTTTCACCTCTCCAAATGTAGCTGGGTGTCATTTTGCAAATCTTAGTGGAGATAAAGTTTTAGGGGGAAAAATTTGGTTGATTAGCTAGGAACTTAGCGCCTGAGCATGGCGATTTTAGCGCCGCTCGCGAAACTGACCAGTCGTTTTGCAGTGGTGCTAAACACTACCACCATGATCTCCTGCGCCCGCAGATCGTGACGTCAGTCGAGCGTGTAATGCCCCGGTAGCACCCCGGACTAGATATTGAGTCTAGAGAACGACAGGTAGAGGGGAACGTTTTCAAGTTGGGAAGGGGCTGGGGGAGTGATTTTTAAAAGCGGGTGCTTCCTGCCTTTTCTTGTCGGCAACATTTTTGGTTTTAACACTGTCCTAAGGAGTTTTGGCCCTCAGCACCAATTTTGAGGTTCCTAAGCGCCGAGCTCTTTCCCTGGGCCTATCCATTAGTACTTCCAACACAATTGCTTTTGAGGTCTCTCCAGGCCAAGATTCAAGGCTGCAATGAGCAAAGTGTGGCTGGCCAGCAAGATGGCCCCTCCCCTTTAAGAACTGGACAGCACCAGTCTGTCTGGCTTCCATGGTAACTGGCATCGCCTGAGCTTTGGTAGCGTTCTGAGGTAGCGCCTCGCTCCCTGACACTTGCGCCTTAAGAGAGATGTGTAGCGCCTGATTTAGCGCTCAAATCACCTCCAGGGGCGATAGAGGCGAATTTTGCAGTCGGAGGCGATAATTAGCGCTGAGCGCTAAACTTTGCGCCCGGCCGATATTAGCGCCCCAAAATGGGCGATACCGAATTTTTCCCCCTTATACTTTAAGCCACTTCAGCATTAAGGGCTAGAAATTTGTATCGGTCGGTGGCACAAAACGGGCGGTATTGGATCGGCTGCCCGTTATTCACAGCGCCAGATATTCAGCTCTATTGCAGTCTGTAGAACTGACTACCAGGTGCTGCGCATATCAGGCGGCCGATCCAATTCTGCCCGTTTTGTGTCACCGCCCAATACGACTTTCTAGGCCTAAATTTCTTAACTGTGTAAGTCACAGTATTGGTGTCAATGTTTAGTTTTGCAGAAAGACAAACTATCTGATTTATTTTCAAACTGCCAAATTGTTATGTTTTTGCTATTCCATTTCCATATGTGCAGCATATTTATGGCAGAAACATGGTGATATACCTATCAATTCATCCAATGAAAAGCGACGAGTTAAGAAAGTAACTATAGGTTTTTATTGGCTAAATAACAGAGCCCACCCTCGTGGGTGATCGGATACAACAAGGAGGAATGCCAGCCAGTCGACTACCTTTATACCTGGGCAGGTAGGTGGAGTCATGGGCGGAGTCAGCAGTGGTCAGCCCAGGTATAGCAGCGTGACAAGAGGTGACCTCGTATAGTGATACAACAGTGTGAACAGTGATAACCATAGAGTAACGATATAACAGTGATAACTATAGTATAACGATAGTGAACAATAAAAGTGGTTTACCACATTCACCCCTTGTTTAGATTTGAGTCCGGCGGGGTGAAGTGTACTACCAGTTCTGGTATGTCAGTCTGTCCGGAGGCCTCGTAAGCCTTTCTGATCGTCGCAGCGGCGGTGTTGCATTATCCGGTGTTAATGCTGGTGTCTGCGTGGTCGGCGAAGGCTCGTGGGGTTCCGGCATGCCGTCTACCTGGTCTGGAATTGGGGGGGTGGTGGGGGGGGGTGAAGGTGGTGTCTCCGGAGTGCCCGAGGGTGCGAGGTCTCGTAAGGAGACTGTGTCCTCCCGCCCGTCTGGGTATGCCACATAGGCGTACTGGGGGTTGGCGTGCAGGAGGTCCACCCTCTCGACCAGGGGGTCCGTTTTATGGGCCCTCACGTGCTTTCGCAGCAAGACGGGCCCCGGAGAGGTCAGCCAGGTTGGTAGCGTGGTTCCCGTAGTCGACTTCCTGGGGAAAGCAAACATTCGTTCATGGGGGGTGGCGTTGATGGCAGTGCAAAGTAGTGACCGGGTGGAATGCAGCGCTGCCGGGAGGACTTCCTGCCAGCGGGAGGTTGGGAGGCCCTTAGACTTTAAGGCTAAGAGGACGGCCTTCCATACCGTCGCGTTCTCTCTTTCTACCTGGCCGTTCCCTCGGGGGTTGTAGCTGGTGGTCCTGCTTGCAGCAATACCTCTCGCTAGTAGGAACTGACGGAGTTCCTCGCTGATGAAGGAGGAGCCCCGGTCGCTATGTATATAGTTTGGGAACCCGAACAAGGCGAAGAGGTCGTTCAGGCATTTAATGACCGTGGTACTGGTCATGTCTGGGCAGGGGAAGGCAAAGGGGAAACGGGAATACTCATCAACAATGTTGAGGAAGTACACATTACGGTCAGAGGACGGGAGTGGCCCCTTAAAGTCGATGCTCAGGCGCTCGAAGGGGCGGGTGGCCTTGACCAGGCTTGCTCTGTCCGGCCTAAAGAAGTGCGGTTTGCACTCGGCGCAGGTCTGGCAGTTCCTGGTCATGGTCCTGACCTCCTCGATGGAGTAGGGCAGGTTACGGGCCTTAATGAAGTGGTAAAGTCTGGTGACCCCGGGGTGGCAGAGGTCGTTGTGGAGGGTCTGAAGTCTATCACTTTGCGCGCTGGCGCATGTAATTCGTGACAGAGCATCGGGGGGTTCGTTCAGCTTACCTGGCCGGTACAAGATATCATAATCGTAGGTGGAGAGCTCGATTCTCCACCTCAAGATCTTGTCATTCTTGATTTTGCCCCTCAGCTTGTTATTAAACATAAAAGCGACCGAACGTTGGTCGGTAAGGAGGGTAAATCGTTTGCCTGCCAGGCAGTGCCTCCAGCGTCGTACCGCCTCCACAATCGCCTGGGCCTCCTTCTCGACCGACGAGTGTCGGATCTCAGGGCCTTGTAGGGTCCTTGAGAAGAAGGCCACCGGTCTCCCCTCCTGGTTAAGGGTGGCGGCTAGGGCGAAGTCGGATGCATCGCTCTCGACTTGGAAGGGGATGGACTCATCCACTGCGTGCATAGTGGCCTTGGCAATGTCTCCCTTAATGAGGGAGAAGGCTGCGCACGCTTCCTCCGTAAGGGGGAAGGATGTGGACTTCATGAGGGGTCTGGCTTTGTCCGCATAATTGGGCACCCATTGGGCATAGTAGGCGAAGAGCCCCAGGGTTCTCTTCAGTGCCTTTGGACAGTGGGGGAGGGGTAGCTCCATGAGGGGGCGCATTCTTTCGGGGTAGCTCCATGAGGGGGCGCATTCTTTCGGGGTCGGGGCCGATGACTCCGTTCTCTACTACACAGCCGAGGATGGCAAGGCGCGAGGTGTTAAACACACATTTATCCTTATTGTAGGTGAGGTTCAGCCGTTGGGCCGTACGGAGGAATCTCTCCAGATTAACATCGTGGTCCTGCCGGTCGCGGCCGCAGATGGTGACGTTATCTAGATAGGGGAACGTGGCGTGCAGCCCGTTCTGGTCAACCATCCGGTCCATCTCCCTTTGGAAGACCGAAACCCCGTTGGTGACGCCGAAGGGAACCCTAAGGAAGTGGTAGAGGCGGCTGTTCGCCTCGAAGGCTGTATACTGGCGGTCCTCAGGGCGGATAGGGAGTTGGTGATAGGCCGACTTAAGGTCGATGGTGGAGAATACCCGGTACTGCGCAACCTGATTGACCATATCAGATATGCGGGGAAGGGGGTATGCGTCCAGCTGGGTGTACCTGTTTATGGTCTGGCTGTAGTCGATGACCAGGCGGTTTTTATTGCCGGTCTTAACGACCACGACCTGGGCACGCCAGGGGCTGGTGCTCCCCTCGATGATGCCCTCCTTCAGGAGACGCTGCACCTCAGAGCTAATGAAAGCTCTGTCCCCGGCGCTGTACCGCCTGCTCTTGGTAGCGACGGGTTTGCAGTCGGGGGTGAGGTTAGCGAACAGGGAAGGTGGCGGGACCTTGAGGGTGGATAGGCCGCAGGTGTTATGCGGTGGGCGGTTTAAAATCTGCTGGTTGTCGACTGTGAGTGGGGGGAGGGGTCCGCCGTATGCTAGCGTGACGCTTTGGAGGTGGGATTGGAAGTCTAGGCCTAGTAGGACGGCAGCGCATAGCTGGGGCAGGACGAGGAGTTTAAAATTTTTATACTCCGTACCCTTAACCGACAGGGTCACAACACAGTAGCCACTGATGTCTGTGGCGTGTGACCTCGATGCCATCGAGATCCGGTTGCGCGTTGGCAGGACAGGGAGGGAGTAGTGGCTCACCGTGTCTGGGTGGATGAAGCTCTCCGTGCTTCCGCTGTCGAACAGGCAGTTCGTGGCGTGGCCGTTTACTTTGATGTCCATCATCGACTTGGACAGGTGATGCGGGCGGGCCTGGTCCAGTGTGACGGAGGCTAGTGTATAGCTGAGCGAGTTGTTGTAGTCTGCGGTTGAGGCGGTAGTCGGGTCTAGAGGCACGGTGGCGGTCGGGCATGGTGGGTAAAATGGCGTCTCCCACGAGGTTGGACAAAATGGCGGAGAAGATGGCTGCCCCCATAACTCACATGAGGCACTGCTGGTGTCGGTTGCCTGTATCAAAGATGGCCGCCCCCATGACTCACATGTGGGGATGCTGGCCTCTGTTGCCTTGAAGGAAGATGGCCGCCCCCACAGCTCGCATGAGGCACTGCTGGCCTCTGATGATCCACCTCTGCAGGCCTTAGCGACGTGGTCTTTCTTCATGCAGTTAGAGCAGGTAGAGTTCCTGGCTGGGCAGCGCGACCTCGGGTGTTTCGCCTGGCCGCAGAAGAAGCAGCCGGCGGCCCGATCGTGGGGGTCCGATGTCGGAGCCGGTACCGGGGGTGGCGGTCTCGATCGGGTCCGGGACGCCGACGCTGAGGTAGGTCCCAGGGGGGTTGCTGCGGGGGGTATCGCGGTCGGGGTCGGTCCCAAGTCCCAGGGTCGCGAGTTACAGTACCTTGAGTATGCCTCGAGGTCCCGATGGGCCACCTCTAGAGAGAGAGCGAGGGCTGCAGCTTTGTCCAGGTCGAGGTCCCTTGCTTCCAGTAGTCTTTGCCGTGAGTAGTCGGACCGCAGGCCTTTCACGAAGGCATCGCGGACATTGTCTTCAGTATTTTCTGCCGCCGTTACCGCTTTAAAGTTACAGTCTCTGCCGAGTGCTTGTAGCACCCGTAAAAATTCCTCCACGGGCTCTCCTGGCTGTTGCGGGTGGGATCTCAGGAGGTGTCTGGCATACATGGAATTTACCGGGGTTTGGTACTGTCTTTTCAGCCGGTTGATGGCGTCCTCGTATGTTTTAAGGTCCCGGATGAGTGCGAATACTTTAGGGCTCACTTGGGCGTTCAGAACTCTTAGCATGGATTTCTGAGGCACGCCGGATTCTCCCAGGTAGGCTTCGAAGCAGCTCAGCCAGTGTTCGAAGTCGAGGGCTGAGTTTGCTGCCTGTGGGTTTAGATCCAGGTACGGTGGTCTGAGGGCTCGCAGCCAGGCCGGCTGCTGTGGCTGTTGTAGCTGGGCGTCTGGCTGGTCGCTTGGCTGGTCGTTTGACTGCTCAGGTGTCGACATTTTAAAATTTAGCCAATAAAATTGATATACCTATCAATTCATCCAATGAAAAGCGACGAGTTAAGAAAGTAACTATAGGTTTTTATTGGCTAAATAACAGAGCCCACCCTCGTGGGTGATCGGATACAACAAGGAGGAATGCCAGCCAGTCGACTACCTTTATACCTGGGCAGGTAGGTGGAGTCATGGGCGGAGTCAGCAGTGGTCAGCCCAGGTATAGCAGCGTGACAAGAGGCGACCTCGTATAGTGATACAACAGTGTGAACAGTGATAACCATAGAGTAACGATATAACAGTGATAACTATAGTGTAACGATAGTGAACGATAAAAGTGGTTTACCACACATGGCGAGGGAGAAATTTCATATCTTTGTTAGCATATTGTGTTAGATTGCATATCATACGAGAACATAATAATATTGGTTTACTCAATTTATCTTAATTCAGTTAATTAATTAAATAATCTAAAATGAGAATACAGTTTTAAACTTACTTTTATCTTTTTTTTAGGTTTGTCAATTGAAAGATTTTGTATGACAGGTGGAACAAGTCCTATCAATTATCTAAAAGCATATCACACCAACTTGTACCTCTCATCAGACCCTCTAAAAGTTGCAAAAGCACTAAGTGAAGGTAAGGGTGAAGAAACCAATACATTGCAGAAATAGAAGTTGTCTCTGAATATCCTAAAGATCAATGTTAAGATATCCTGCAGCATGGGTGTTAAGGAGCTACAACCATCATCATTACCCTTTGGATATCAAAATACTACACAGCATATGCATGCTAGGGCCTGGAGAGCTATGCAAAATAGACTGTTCACAAACTCACAAGATATTTATGGATGAGGGAGGTCATCCGTTCTTTCTTAACTCATCCATCCAGAAAAATCCTAACGCCCTCCTGCTGTGACATCCATTTATTTCTTAAATGATTGTGGGGTTTATGCCTCCACTGTTCTATTTGGAAGCCTGTTTCTCATGTTCATCACGTTGTGTGAAGAATTTCTGGCTATCAGTCCTATAATTATCTCTTACTAGTTTGATCCTGCTGTCTCCCCATGTTCACTTCCCATATTTAATTTAAAGTATAATTCCAGGTTTCCAGTATCCCTAACAATCTATATACCTTTTTAGGCTGAAAGGCTCAGGTTTCTCCAGTTCTTCTTCACACACCTCCCAAACCTGCAACGTCTTCTACCTAGAAGGACAAGGGCAGCAGGCGCATGGGAACACCACCACCTCCAAGTTCCCCTCCAAGTCACACACCATCCTGACTTGGAAATATATCGCCATTCCTTTATTGTCACTGGGTCAAAATCCTGGAACTCCCTCACTAACAGCACTGTGGGAGTACCTTCACCACAGGGACGGCAGTGGTTCAAGAAGGCGGCTCACCACCACCTTCTCAAGGGTAATTAGGGATGGGCAATAAATGCTGGCCTTGCCAGCGACGCCCACATCACAGGAACAAATTTTAAAAAACGTACAGACCCACGGCACAAGGCATCTGTCTCCTGGTTCTTCTTTGCACTGCCTCCAGAACTGGAATGTCTAATTTGTTTCTTACCAACCAGAACTGGATTTGGTCAGGCCACAGGACTATGAAATGTGATTATTATCTCCTCTGACTTATGTTCTAGTGTTTTGGCTGTAGCTCAACATCCTATTAGCTTTGTTGATTGCTGCTCTGTGTTGATTGGACATATTTCAGGTCAAGCCTACTAAGACTTTTGGTGTCATCCTGAGCTATTTCAGCATAGTGCATGGAGAATGAGTGTTATCTATATTCCCTTCCTATCTGCAGTACTTTATGCTGTCTGGATTAAAGTTCATCTGCTATTCTTTTGCCCACTTGCATATTTTGCCCAACATTCTGTAACTTCTAAGCCGCTGACACAGATTCCCCTCCTAGTTTGATGTCTTCTGCAAATTTGGTCACTTTACATTGAATTTCCAAATCTAGGTAATTTATTAGAAATGGTGAGCCCTGAGGCATTGAACTCAGTAGTCCGCCCCCTCCATGCTAACATAACTCCTGTTCTAATGAGTACATGTTGTTTCCTACCTTTCAGCCAATTTCTTATTATTTGCATTATTTGATCTCAATCCCAATAGCTTTAAGTATAAGGAATAGCCTTTCATGTGGAACTTTAATAAAGCCTTTTGGAAGTCAAGGTGCACCATGTTGTAGGGCTGTCCACAGTCCATTTCTGTTACTTGAAGAAGTTGAGGAAATTGGTCAGTCAGGATCTTCCCTTTCTGAATTCACATGACTGCTGTTTACTAGATAGTTATTGTACAGATGATCCTCAGTTCACTCCTGATAATCAATCCCATTATTTTACACAGAACGAAAATAAGACTAATGAGTCTATAGTTACCTGAGTCTGTATTGTCACCCTTTTTGAATACAGGTACTACTTAATTTAACCTGTTTTTGAGGGAGTCAATGGACATTAGAGAGATACCAGTTGATAAATTATTGTCAATACCCCAAGCTTCCTTCTTAGTGTCTCTCAATACCCTGGGATGAATACCATCTATCTCTGGGGACTTACTTGTTTTGAGCCCTCTAAGCCTTTCTATGACTTCCATCTCATTTATAACAATGTAAGTACAGCTAATTTTGACTTTGGATCATAGTGTAAAACAGACGATATCTGATCAGCCGCCCATTATATATCCCTCCATGAAAATCGAGAGAGATATATAATAGGCGGCTGATCCGTTATTGCCCATTTTACACGCACTACCAAAGTCACAATTACCCCCATTGATTTTACTTGGGATATCTTTGGTGAGGACATATCGTTCATCTTCCCTTGTAAATACATAGGGCTGGATTTTCATTGAGGAGGCGGGTAGGAGGCGGGACTACAACCTTTGGGGTTGTAGTCCCACCTCCATCGAGTTCTAGCCAACCCACGCGATTTTGACTTGATTGACCTTGTTGAGCCCACCCAGCAGGCTCAGCAGGCCAATTAAGGGGCACCCGGCAACAGGTGACGTCACAGATTGAAATTTCATCTGTCAAGACCTTTTGCCAGATGAAATATCAGCGTTTCACAGCTGTTTGAAGCTGTCAAACACTGACAATCTGTACTCCAGGTTAATTCCTTCCTCTCAGGATGATTTAGAGATCTCCCCGGAACAGAAAGCAGAGGCTGCAGATTTTGACAGCTGGCAGCCATTCTGCTTTCTGTGCCAGTGAGATGAGGAACTCCCGAGACCTGAAGGAAGGCTGTAAAGGTAAGTAAAGGTTAGTAGAACTTCTTTAAACACTTTACACAGACCAAACACACTTACCTTTGCACTCATGCACTCATCACTCACCTGAACACCAGACATCTCGACCCCACCAAGCCCTTCATCCCGATGGCCCGCCTCGCTAACTTGGTGTGGTTTGGAGCTGTCGGGAATCCCACATTTCAACAATGAAAATAGGGATTAGGCTAAAAACTGCCTGTTAACTACCTGTTAACAGGCAGTTAATTGGCACTAATCCCCTTCCCGCCTCGGGGAGGTGGGTCCCAGTGCGGGGCGGGTACCCGCCTCCTTTGAAACTGGCATGGAGGCGGGTTGAGGGTGGGATGGGGTCGGGACCCCCGATTTCAGGATTTTAACCCCCCGCACGCCTCCAAACCCAACTCCACGGCTCAATGAAAATCGAGCCCATAGTATTTACAGCACAGAAACAGGTCATTCGGCCAGTGTTTATGTTCCACACAAGCCTCTTTCCACCCTACTTCATCTAACCCTGTCTGCATCTCCTTTTATTCCTTTCTCCATAATGTACTTATCTAGCTTCCCCTTAAAGCATCTATGCAATTCACCTCAACTACTTCATGTGGTAGCAAGTTCCACACTCTAACCACTCTCTGGATAAAGAAATGTCTCCTGAATTTTTATGGGATTTATTACTGACTATCTTTTATATTTATGGCCCCTAATTTTGGAGTCCATCATAAGTGGAACCATCTTTTCTACATCTACTCTATCAAACTCCTTAATAATTTTAAAGACTTCTATTAGGTCACTCCTCAGCCTTCTACTTTCTAGAGAAAAGAGTCCCAGCCAGTTCAGACTTTCCTGATAGTTGTAACATCTCAGTTCTAGTATCATCCTTGTAAATCTTTTTTGCACTGTCCCTAGTGCCTCTATGTCTTTTTGTATTGGACTAGAACTGTATACTGTACTCTAAGGATCTATCCTCGCCTCCCCTCCTATTTCTCACCTACATGCTGCCCCTTGGTGACATTATCCAAAAACACAACGTCAAGTTCCACACATACGCTGACGACACCCAGCTCTACTTCACCACCACCTCCCTCGACCCCTCCACTGCCTCTGATTTGTCATGCTGCTTGTCCGACACCCAGTGTTGGATGAGCAGAAATTTCCTCCAATGAAATATTGGAAAACCAAAACCATTGGCATAGATTTTGCGGGGGCAAAGGGACAGCGCTCACCACTGACCTCGAAGAAAGTTACCAACAAAGATTTAGCAGGCTCTGTGGCGTCCTGATTACATTGTCAGTTTCATTCTGGTGCCGTCTATAGGGGATCTGTGGCGTCCAGGATCAGTGAAGTCATCAAGCAGTGAATTCTCGCAAACCAGGAAGTAAAAAGCACTGATTATCATTAATTTTTAATCATTTTACAGAGAGCAAAATAAAGTTTGGGACATACACCTGGGATTAAGGTAGAAGCTGAAATATCATAAACAAACTTTAAAAAAATTAACATAAAAAATAATTTTTATTATTTTAAAAATCTATGGAATTTTTATCATGGAATGGACGAATGACACTCCAAACTTATAAAATTATTTTTTCAGGGCCAGAGAGATTGTTCATCAGTAATTAAGATTTAGTACACCGTTAAGAACTCAATTACACCTCATTAATCAAGGCTTAACTGTTTCAATGGTTTTTACAGCAAGAATAGTGCCTAAAACGTTGAAGTTCACATAAAATCACTGATTCTATGTTGATTGCATCCATGAAGACTGCAGCAGTGGAGGAGCAGGGTATCACTGACAGCAGCTTCTGAATTTCCATGTTTAACTGCACATGTGCGGACGCCAGAAGTTGCTGTCAGTTTTACACAGTAATGATGGCAAACACTGACAACCGTAAATTCCAGACCATTTTCTTCGGTCCCCGTCACAAACTCCATTCCTTAGCCACTGACTCCATCAGGCAGAACCGGACAATTCGCAACCATGGTGTTCTGTTTGACTCTTAGCTGAGCTTCTGACCCCATATCCTCTCCATCAACAAGACCTCCTACTTCCACCTCCTTAACATCGCCTGTTTCCGCCCCTGCCTCAGCTCATCTGCTGCTGAAACCCTCATCCATGCCTTTGTTATCTCTAGACTTGACTATTCCAACGCATTCCTGGTTGGCCTCCCACCTTGCACCTCGAAAACCCTGCTGCCCGTATCCTAACTCGCACCAAGTTCCATTCACCCGTCACCCCTGTACCTGCTGACCTACATTGGTTCCCGGTCTGGCAATGCCTCGATTTTAAAATTCATATCCTTGTTTTCAAATCCCTCCATAGCCTCACCCCTCCCTCGCTATGTAACCTCCTCCAGCCCTACAACCCTCTGAGATTTCTGCGCTCCTCCAATTCTGGCCTCTTGCACATCTCCAATTTTAATCACTCATCCATTGACGACCGTGCCTTCAGCTACCTAGGCCCTAAACTTTGGAATTCCCTCCATAAACCTCTGCACCTCTCTACCTGTCCTCCTTTAAGACTCTCCTTAAAACCTACTTCTTTGACCAAGCTTTTGCTTATCTGCCTTAATATCTCCTTATGTGGCTCAGTGTGCAATTTTGTTTGATAACGCTCCTGCGAAGTGCCTTGGGACGTTTTAGTATGTTAAAGACGCTTTATAAATGCAAGTTGTTGTTGTTGTGGTCTAACCACGATTCAATCCAAGTTTAACATAACTTCCCTGCTTTTCAATCCTATCCCTCTTCAAATTAACCCCAGTGCTTTACATTTTTTATGGCCTTGTTAACTTGCGTCGCTACTTTTAATGTTTTGTGAATATATACCCCTAGATCCCTTTTGCTCCTCGACTCTGTTTAGACTTACTTTCCAAGGAGTATGTGGCCTCCTTATTCCTCCTACCAAAATGCACCACCTCACACTTACCTATATTGACATTAATTTGCCATTGACACGCCCATTCTGAAAGTTTATTAATGTATTTTGTTGCAATCTTCCTCAGTATTAACTATTCTTCCCAATTTAGTGTCATCATTACTTGGAGTAAATAGTCATTTAAAAATATTTACTATTTTGTGCTTGTCCTCAGTTTTGAGCATGTTTGTACCTTCTATAATTTTCATCTCTTCTGTGATTACCCTCTTGGTGTGCGTTTAGTCACCATTAACTGCTGTGCTTTTTGCTAGATCTCTATGCCCTTCTGATCACCTATTAATGTGTTTCTGTAATTCATTGTATTCATCCCCTTCTTATTCTGCATCTACAGAATTTGTTCAGGCTCTTTTCTACTTTATCTCACTTTTAATATGTTTGTTAATGCACTTAAGGTCATGTTTGCATAATCTGAGCTTGTTGGTTTTGGTGATGAATTAATCCTGTGTACTTAACATGATCCCGTTAAAGGTATTCTGCTTGTATTGTACTAAAGTGTTGTTGAACAATCTCCCCAGCTATTTGTTTTAGTTGTTCGCTCATTTCATTTCATTTACTCTTTTAAAAATTGTATGCATGGTAAGATCCAGCATCTTATTTCTAACACTTCTAGCATTCATGTACATGCATCTTATTATAGATTTGCCTCCTCTTATGTCCCCCAGTGTCTTCCTAGCCTTTGTCTCTGGTTCACGTGTGTCTCTCTGTTTCTGTGTCCATACCTATCTATTGACTGCCTTCTACCATATGAGCTGTCTAGTCTGGGATCCTGTTTTCCTCCCTGTCCTGCCCCCTCCTCCTATCTAAGTTTAAAGTATTTTCTATTGCTGCCTCAATATTCTTTGCAAGTCTCATTATCCCTTCTTGGTCTGTCGCATCCCATCCTCGTCGCCAATGTTAGATCCGTGTATCTTAATGTTGTGTCCTTCAATAATCAGACAAAAGACTGCAGGGAACGATCAACAGGTGTTTACTGAATGAGGGTTACTCTAGAACTAACTCTACAGATCACTACTCAGGGTTTATATACAGGTGTGGTTACTGCCGGTACTACAGTATACAGGAGCTGTAAAAAGTAGTTCGCCCCTTAAAGGTACATACATTACAATTTGCACATGACTATTAGCCATGACTACAATGTCTCTGTGACCTGCATCTTGGTCCAGGCTGTTCTCTCTGGTTTTCTAACTGCCTTTTGTTTTGCTATATTGGACAGTGTTCGTTTTGCCAATATAATTGCTTGCATAGCTTCACCTAGTTTCACAACTTTCTTGTTTCTTTTACCAACCTTAAATTGTTCAGTACTCCCATGTATTTGGCTTCCTTCAGCACTTGTCTCTCTCTGACATGACAATGCTGTTCCTGATTGTACTGGTCCCAGCTCCAATCCCTGAAGGTTCTCTCACGGTCTGATGCTAGCTTGGCAATATCACTTACCTGAGATGACTCAATTAGTGAATTTAATAATTTCCACTGGCCCTCAAAAATCTTGTGCCTGCCCTGTAAGTTCCTGTACCTTGCTCTCTAAACCAATAACTCGTTCTTTAAGCTTACTGATAAACAGACAATTTCCACACCTCTTCACCCCTCGATTGTATCTGATTGTCATGTGTGACCATCCCACAGCAAACACGCCTCAAGGTTTCCATCTTAGTTATATGTCTCTCCTCTGTTTTTGTTTTTCATTATATTTCTCCTGTTGCCCCCTTTAAGCTTTACCTTTTATCTTGACTGCTCCCATTTGATTTTACTTCTGTCTTATGCTCCTTTTAATTATAACTTCCCATTATTTTTAATGTTTTGCCTTTTATTCACTTAGGTGCTCTCTTTGTAATATATTTGTTTCTGCCTATGCTGCCCTTTTATAGATTTATTAAACTTAATGGTCCTTTTTAGTTCTTTTACTCCCTTTGTTTTATCTGCTTTTCCAGAAGCTCCACACCGTGCCGTGACGTTCCCAAGGTTCTGGAGTGTTTAATTTACTATTGTGGGTTTTTGTTTCTGACACTGATAGCTCCCAATGGAGTCAACTTCCTACCTTAATCCTAGATATAAAGATTAACTTTGGCATTCCCCCCTCCCCCACCTCCGTGTATTAGTTTGCATGCCACTGACCACATAAGTCACCAGGACTGTTTATTTTCAATAGGTATTTTATTCATACAGATTAATCGCTTTTTAAAAATGTTAAGAGTTTAATGCAGCTCTCACTTAATTTAATCTTGACATAGTTCCCAGCAGGTAAGCAAAAAACTGCCCAGAATTTGACACTAGCAAAGGCTAGATTTGCCTCTGCTATACTGCACAAAATTGGACACTCTAGTATAGTGCCACTCTAATTTAGTAAATGACACCGGAAAGCCAACCTCTGATTGGCACCTTTTAAAATGCCACAGGAAAAGAAGCTGGAGTTATATTTGCTCTCGAGGATGATCTTGGAGTAGTGAGTGGTTTTTGGCAGAGGACAGTGAGGCCAAATAGTACTTGATATGGTCCAGCCAGATCTGGTGATGGATGTGTAAACAAGTTGTGTGCCAGATATGTTCAAGACTTCGCTCCTTGGACATAAGGCAACAAAGATGGGACCATACCAGAGTGAGCAGCCAGGCTGGGAGACAGTAATGGTTCTGCTTGGGATAAAGGCATTAAAAGAGGAGCAAGCGGTTGAGCAAATCGATGGCTGCAAAAGTATCATGGCAAATGAAGGTGTGAAAAACTAGATAGTTGGGAGTTTGAAAGTACAGTTGTAAGTGACTTTTGTAAGAGTTTTTCCAAGGATGGATGCAGAACGAAACAGGGTTGAAGGGGGTAGAAGAATGTGGTGGTGACAATAGAAGAAAGCGTTTTGGGGTTGAGATTATGGGAATAGAGAGACCACAGGAGAGGCAAGGTCCAGGGGTGATGGTGAATATGAGTTTACATGGAGGGAAAGGTTCAGCGAGGATAGGACAGCAGTGAATTCAGAAGAGAGAGGGTAAAGGGGAGATGAAATAGAAATTGAAATCACCAAGGATGAGGAGTTGCTCAGTGCATAGGTTGAGGGAGGAAAAGAGGGAAGATATTTTGATGAGAA
This sequence comes from Somniosus microcephalus, assembly GCF_052327205.1. Classification (NCBI taxonomy): domain Eukaryota; kingdom Metazoa; phylum Chordata; class Chondrichthyes; order Squaliformes; family Somniosidae; genus Somniosus; species Somniosus microcephalus. The sequence continues at coordinate 95,592,619 of NC_140995.1, read as the reverse complement.
ACTTGGGGTTGGGTGGAGGTGCCTATGGAGCACAGTAAACAGCGAGAATTTGGAGAGGGGAGAATGGTGAAACAAAGTGAGGTATTTGAAGAAGGAGAAGGTACCAGAGGAGTAGGGGGACAGACACCAGGTTGTGACTTGGTGATAAGGGCAACACCATCACCGTAGTGATCTGGGCAACACGGGTGGTGGAAGGTATAGCAGGTGGGGAGGCTTTGCTAAGGGGAAAGGTGTCGCCACTGTGGGCCACCTGTGAGCTACGATTCAGTCAAAGGGAGGATGTCAATGCAGTTATCCACAATAAGGCTGTGAATGGCAAGGCCTTGTACACGAGTAAACAGACATTCTGGAGAGAATGGGGTGGGGGTAGTGATTGTTGATGTGTCGTCAGATTCCAAGGTGTAGTGATGGATGAGGTTTGCTGAGAAAGGAAGATTGGGCAGTTGAGGTTGCTGCTTGTAAGGAATGGCAGCGACAGGTGCCTTGATTGGCCTTCAGAGAATGCCAAGACAGGAACAGAGGGTAGTTGTTTGTTTATTCAACGGGGGTTCAAGCCAGAGGTGGCAGCATGAAAGTAGTAAAGCAGAGTACTGATGTGTTGAGGTAGGGATTAAGGGGAGCAAAGCAGCCAAGAGGGCAGAAATGAATGGTGCCTTGACTGCGTGACAAGAAGGGTCCAAAAGGAGCCAAATGTTAAAAAAATGATATAGAGTTAGAAGTAATGGGTTCAGGTCTGAACTAGCAGCCAAAATTTGGATGCAAATGGACACATTAAGGTCACATAGGCATGGCAGAGATTAGGAGAGGCATGTCCTGATCACTAAAGAGGACCTTCTCCCTTACTCCATGTGCCTGCACCAGATGGATCAAAAATTGTTACACTCAATATATTAATGGTACAATAACAATATTTAATTAACCAACTGTGAGCCCACAGGTGCCAAACTTCACCCGAACAACAACCTCACCAAACACTAAAGCACTCCACAAAAAAAGGCTTATAAACTGAACAGAAGTTGTCCTTTTTTTTTAGTGAGTCTCACTCTGTCTCTGATGCTTCAGTGAGTCTGTCCCTTTGTCTACGATTGTATAACATTTACATAAGAAACTTATGTGACAAATGCACGCCAGCCCCTTGAATATAGTTAAAATGTCTTTCCTCTCAAAAGTTTATGCTGTACTTTTGTGTTTCCATACAAAGGAAATTAATTCAGTTAACTTCACAGCCTTAATGATGGCTTGCTGTCATTTGATGCTGTCGGCACCCAGGAGGGGCAGACTCTGTGAATCAGGATCTTGTACAAAAGATGTACTCATACATCTTGATCGGGTATTTTAAATCTCCTTCAAATCAGTAAAGCACTAACAACAAAATATCTAGCATCTATCTATCTATCTATATATATAAACGGATACTTCTTTCTGTCTATCTGTCTGTCTATCTGTCTGTCGTCTGTCCGCTATGCGCTCGAAAGTTATAGGGCATACCTACGCGTGCGTTACGTCGAAAGAAAGCGTACCATTCCGAAACGGTCGTAAGCGTATTTACGTTTCGGCTGACGAAAATCGCGCCGCGGTATCCGAAAAACGTTCGACATTCCGCTCATTAGCATCTCATTATCCGCTCATTAGCGACAGAGTGACCTCGAGGTCGACCAATCGTACGCCGGGTTGCTGGCGCGTGTGGCCGGGCCTCCTACGGTCGAGTGACGGGACGATTGACAATCCTACGCTTTGGTGACCTGACAGTCGACCAATCGGTGCGTGTGTGGGCGGGCCTTATCGTTCTGAACCGAGGTGAGTCACGCCATCTTGAATCCAAACTTTTCCTTTCTTTTTCCCGCTTTCTGCGTCTTTCAAAAAAACGTTGCTTTGAAAACACATATTGTTTTGAAAAAAAGTTAATTACTTTCTAAATCTTTTATCTAATCTCATTAATTTTCCTACCTTTCCCCGTTTTTTCCAGGTAGGCTCGAAGCCTCGGCCTCTCCTCTGCACCCACGCCCGAGCTAGGCACCTCCCGGCCCCAGTCAACAAGCGGCCCCCGATCGCCGCCATCTTTGTGAAGGCTGAGGGGCGGGCCTCAGCCGAGCGCTGCTACCTTAGTAAAGGAGGCGCGCGCAACAGGAGCAGCTGAGACGCGGCGTCTCTCTCTGTTCCCCGCTCGGCTCGGGGGGGGGGGCGCTTGGAGAGCGGGAAGGGTTACCCCGGCAACCGGGCCCGCTGGCCGTCTCTCACAGCCGCAATCGGCGCTCTTCAAGCCAGCTCGGAGGGTGGGCCATGTCAGTGCGTGGGGCGGCACGGAGCTCTGTGCAGCCATCGCCGGCGCTGGGCTCGGGTGCTTGTGGCCTGCGGCCGAACAGCGGCTGCGGACCTCGAGCTGACTGTGGCACTGGACTCGGCTGGGCCATGTCTTTGCGGGTGTTCGCCTCGGCCAACGGCATCAGGGTGACGGCCGAGGCGCCAAAAGCGTCCAAGGGAACGCGTTCATCAGGTGCCGAGGCCCGGGCCCCGGGGCGGACAGAGGGATTGGAAGCGGGGGATGAGGCTCGGGCAGGGGAGAGGAGAGGGCGGAGAGAGAGGGGGAGGAGGGGAAGAGGGGGAGAGGGAGGAAGGGGGTAGGGAGGTGGTGAGAGGAGGAGGAGGGGGTAGGGAGGTGGTGAGAGGAGGAGGAGGGGGAGAGGGAGGAGAGGAGGGAGAGAGAGAGAGGTGGGGGGAGGGGAGAGAGAGAGAGAGAGAGGGTGGGGGGAGGGAGAGAGAGAGAGAGGGTGGGGGAGGGATGAGAGAGAGGGTGGGGGAAGGGGAGAGAGAGAGTGGGGGGAGGGGAGAGAGAGAGTGGGGGGAGGGGAGAGAGAGAGGGTGGGGTGAGGGGGATGAGAGAGAGAGGGGTGGGGTGGGGGAGAGAGAGAGGGTGGGGGGAGGGGAAGAGAGAGAGGGTGGGGGAAGGGGAAGAGAAGAGAGGGTGGGGGGAAGGGGAGAGAGAGAGGGTGGGGGAGGGGACGCGAGAGGGTGGGGGGAGGGGAGCGAGAGAGGGTGGGGGAGGGGATGCGAGAGAGGGTGTGCGGGGGTAGAGGGGAGCGAGAGAGTGTGGGGGAGGGGAGCGAGAGAAGGGTGGGGGAGGGAGCGAGGGAGGGTGGGGGAGGTGAGCGAGAGAGGGTGGGGGGAGGAGAGCGAGACGAGGGTGGGGGGAGTGGAGCGAGAGGAGGTGGGGGGAGGGTATGAGGGCGGTAGGGTGAGGAGAGGGAGGGAGGGGGGAGGAGGAGAGGGAGAGAGAGTAAAGCAGGGAGAGACGGGAGGGAGAGAGAGAGGGTGAGGGAGGGAGAGCGTGAGGAGAGGGGAGGGAGCGTAAAGCAGGGAGAGATGGTGGGAGGGAGAGAGAGGGTGAGGGAGGGAAAGAGTGAGGGGGTGGGACAGGGAGGGAGAGCTTACCTTCTTCCTTCGCAGGGGTCCATCAGGCCACCTTCCCCCCGTCGCGCTCTCTCTTCACCCCACAGTCGCTCTCTCTCTTCCCCCCCAGTCGCTCTCTCTCTTCCCCCAGTCGCTCTCTCTCTTCCACCCCAATCGCTCTCTCTCTTCCCCCCAGTCGCACTCACTCTTCCCCCCCAGTCGCTCTCTCTGTTCCCCCCAGTCGCTCTCTCTCTTCCCCCCCATTCGCTCTCTCTCTTCCCCCCAGTCGATCTCTCTCTTCCCCCCAGTTCGCTCTCTCTCTTCCCCCCCCAGTCGCTCTCTCTCTTCCCCCCCAGTCGCTCTCTCTCTCCCCCGTCGCTTTCTCTCTTCCCCCCCAGTCGCTCTCTCTCTTCCCCCCCAGTCGCTCGCTCTTCTTTTCCCCCAGTCGCTCTCTCTCTCTCTTCAACAACAACATGCCCTCGAAAAAGCCTCGGCACCGCCGGGCACTCCAGCTAGTCTATATATATAAAGGAATCGATCTGTCTGTCTATCTGTCTGTCCTTCTGTCTGTCTGTCTTCACGTGTGCGTCTGTCCGGCTATGCGCTCGAAAGTTATAGAGCGTACCTACGCGTGCGTTACGTCGAAAGAAAGCTTACCTTTCCGAAACGGTCGTAAGCGTATTTAGGTTTCGGACAGACAAAAATTGCGCCCGCGGTATCCGAAGAACGTTCAAAATTCGCTCATTAGCATCTCATTATCGCTCATTAGCGACAGAGTGACCTCGAGGTCGATCAATCGTACGCCGGGTTCCTGGCGCGTGCGGC